>NC_090930.1:701569112-702782211 GCF_040938575.1 Ambystoma mexicanum | reverse complement strand
GTGGGCCGTTTTGGGGTCATTTCCGCCATCGCGGACTTTGCACTTCCGCCATGCCGTGGTGCTCGTGCCCGATGGGTTGGAATGGGCCGCACTTTGCTCCTTCGTGCAATGGCGGAAACGCTATTTACGCTGTGGCGGTCCGGTCAGTCACTTTCCGCCAGGGTCGTAATGAGGGCCATTGGCTTTAACCAAACCTGTTTTCTACCTTCTAACCCTTTATCTTCCTCATAAACGTGCATCACATACCGCCAACGGATCCTGATTGAAAGTTATACATCACTAACCACACTGTCCAGATTTCCTTCTGTGTGGGAAGTGCCCCACTCGACCTATACCTTTCTGGACACTTCTTCTTGGGGGAAGGACAGGTTTCGTTTATCAGCATGAGGATGGGGCGGTAGTATCAGCAGCACAAGTTTTGGGGGTGCTTCGGAAGGTTTTGGTAGCGTTAAGAGAAAAGGCGGAGGAGTTTGGAGCTCATTCATTTAGGATGGGTGCAGCATCTGATTGATCGGAGGATAAGGTGAAAAGTTGGGATGGTGGAAGTCCGGGAAATACAAAGGGTATGTCAGGGACTTGGGTAAAGGTGCCGTTTGAAATAGGTTTTGGGGAGTACAGGAGTGTCAAATGTGGTGGGGTGGTTGTGATTTGAAAGTGATATTGTAATTTCTTTTTCAGATGCTGCTCAGAGGCTGGGGGAGATGCCGCAGATTTGGATTGTGGGCCACTCTATTGCTAAGTGGAAGGGGAAGGAGGTGGAGAAAAGAGTTTTTGGCAGGCAATTGGGTTGTAGCTACAAGGTGGCACTGGTAAGGTGGTTCAGTTTAGGGGGGCTTTGCAGGGATCAGCTGCTGCCTATGTTGGCGGGGCTGAAGGAACGCTATGGGTCTCCAGAGGGGCTGATAATTCATGCAGGGGAAAATGATCTGGTAAAAGATACAGGTGTGGCTCTTCATAGGAAAATGAAAAGGGATTTCGTATAGATTCGGGAGATAGTTTATGAGGGTTTTTAAGATTTTCAGCGAGGATGGAGTTCACCTGTCCATTTATGGGAATAGTTATTACTTGGCAGACTTGACCTTGCAGGTGGAAGAGATAGTAAGGAGTTGGAGGCAGAAAGAAGTGGTAGGGGTGGGGCAGAAAGAACACCTTGTTGGAAGGTTTTTCTGTTGCCGGGGTCATGGCCCCTTTAGATGAGGGGGAGTGAAGCACAATGGGGGAATAGCGCGGGAAAGGATGGGGGTGGTGCTGTTTGCACAAACAGGCTACCCTAGGGGAACAGGTTAGAAGATGGAGTGGCATGGCCCCAGGGAGAAAGCGGGACGCCTTGAGAAGATGGTAAGGAGACGGTAGGGACCAAGGAATAGGTAGGGAGGAAGTGAATCTAATTAATTATTTATTTGTTGGGGGAAATGAAAGTGATGAATTATTAAATTGGTTGTTAAAACATTTTGTGTTAGTCTGTAAGGCCAGGGAGCCAGGTTAGCAGTTAATTGTGAACTTTGGCCTGTCACATTAAAGCAACCTTTTCCACTACAAGCGAGTCTGGGTATTTTGTGCAGTAAGCAGTAGGGGGATGCCGGGGGGAATGCAAAACGTTTCCCCCCGGGGTGATTTTTGGTGCTGCACAGCCCAGCAAGCTGGCCCACACATAGAGCGCCCTAAGGGGTATTTAAGGGGGCAGGGAAAGTTCTGGAGCAAGTGACGGTTAGGACTTGCGGTTGTCTCCTCCCTCCCATCCTCTTTTTTATTAACAGGAGAAGGGTTTTGAAATTTCCAGGTATGGGTTAGGTTTTTTTTCTCGTTAATAAGGAAGTTTGTCGGTTTTCCCCCTCAATAGCTTCTAGGGGATTAATTGTTAAGGGCCATAAGGGAGTTTTTGGGCAGTTTTGTTGTGACAGGCTGGGGCATTAGTTGGGGAAGTTGTGATGCAGAGTTTTCGTTGCTGATGTAGCAGGTCAGCCTGTCTGCAGGTCATAGGAAGGAGGAGTTTGGTGTAGAGGGGAGTTCTATGGTATTTAGTTTGTTGGTTGCCAGGGGCATGGCCCCTTTAGATGAGGGGGGAATGAAGCACAATGGGGGAATAGTGCAGGGAAGGATGGGGGTGGTGCTGTTTGCACAAACGGGCTACCCCGGGGAACAGGTTTGAAGATGGAGGGGCATGGCCCCGGGGAGAAATCGGGATGCCTTGAGAAGATGGTAAGGAGACAGTAGGGACTAAGGGATAGGCAGGGAGGAAGTGGATCTAATCAATTATTTATTTGTTGGGGGAAATGAAAGTGTTCAATTATTAAATTGGTTGTTAGAACATTTTGTGTTAGTCTGTAAGGCCAGGGAGCCAGGTTAGCGGTTAATTGTGCACTTTGGCCTGTCACAATAAAGCAACCTTTTTCACTACAAGCGAGTCTGGGTATTGTGTGCAGTAAGCCAAAAATGATCCCTCTGGCAATGCTGTCAAAGGAATTATTTGTTATAGATTGCGGATTCCTTGTGGCTCATGGGATCCAGGTAAATACTTTGTTTCAAATCCAAGTTAAAGAAAGAAAAACAAACTTGTGTCCCTAACACAAATGTAAAACCAAACAAGCATTGTTCGTCTGCTTTAGCGCGAATCAAAGGAGACATTGGGCCTCATTACAAGTTTGCCGGTCCGGAAACAACAGTACCTGTAAGCTTGCTGGTACCGTTGTTTCGGGACTGGCAAACTACGAGTTCTGTGAACGGGAGCCTTTCAGCCAGCCACGTCTGACCTGGCGGGTGGAACAGCACCCGCTCGAAGACCTCGACGAGGAGGAAATACTATTCATGAATGGTGCCGGTGCACCCATCCTCATCATTCCATTGAGTCCAATCGGACTCAAATGGGAATGGGGAGTAATATTTTCTGGTGCCCGGGAATGGGCAATTACCGGGTCCGCCGGGAATGTACTGCCCTGGCAATTGCCCATTCCCAGGCGCCGAAAAATTCATGACTCCGGCGGCCGCCGTGCAGGTATTTACCGGCACGGCTACCGCCAGAGTCATAATGCCCTTGTGTACATTTGTATTTGACAATGGTATTTGGACTATAAAAGAAAAATTCTTGTCTTACCCAAGACTTTTCTGAATACATTTTCAGATTGTGGGAATACAGAGGGATTCTATTTAGAGCTGGCAGCCTCAGTCAAGTTTCCAAGGAAAAGGCGAGGAGAGGAGAACACTGCATGACCATTGAAAGGAAGGAATCCAAAAAGGCAACTGTCCTTGACATAACCGCAGGCCAGCCACCATGCAGACCACATGGCCATCTGTATCACACAGGTGCATGTCCTGCTACCAATCACTACCATATGTTACACATTTTAATAGACAGACAACCCAATGAGTCTCTGTTTCTTTTGAAGAGCTGGCAAGAGGAGGGCAGCAGATTCCCAGAAACCCATGCCCTGAAGACTGAGTAGAGCATGAAGACAAAGACAGTTGGAGAGAATGGTCTGCTATGTAGTATGGAGGGAAATGTGTGTTACAGAGAGGAGGGAGACATTAACCAATAGATGCATTGTACACCATGTCAGTTGGGGAGTAGTTGGAGTGCTGAGCAAGAAGTAGGTCCTAGTTGGTTAGAGACAGAGTAGAACATTTCTTTGAACAATAGACAGAGGCATATTACCTTAGAGGAGAGAGTGAGAGGTATCATCTGGAAGAGGGACAAGACTCTGGTAAAGTGTTGTAGCATAGAATAAAGGGACTATCTGGATAGAGGTTAGGCCACTAGTGACAGGGATAGAACAATACAGTTTTAGATTGGAGAGAGGAGAAGAGACCATCTACCTATTTAGCAAGCATCAAGTGGACTACTTCGACCTGGTGGAATTTTTATAGGTTTGTGGGAAACCTTGATGACAACGCTGTGCCAGCATAGG
Source organism: Ambystoma mexicanum (assembly GCF_040938575.1). NCBI lineage: Eukaryota > Metazoa > Chordata > Amphibia > Caudata > Ambystomatidae > Ambystoma > Ambystoma mexicanum. The sequence goes on along the minus strand of NC_090930.1, from coordinate 702,778,309 downwards.
ATCGGGCAACAGTCAGAAGACAACCAGGAAGAGCATTAAAAGAAGAATTGAGTGGAAGTGTAGGGCCACCCTTTACTGCCAAACGCCAGCTAAGTGCAACAGGCCAGTGGTAAGCATCAACCATGTGCTCCACCTAGTGAAATGAGGGTTATGCTTCTCTACTGTGCTACAGCAATCCTGGCCACATCTGGTGAGAATGGGTCATCGCTTTGTCAGGAGAGGACCCTAAGGAAAAGGCATATGAGCTGTGGAACTATGACCTGGGGAAATTCACAGACCAATGATTTGGGACACTAATGAACTGTTCCCCAAATGCCCCAAGAAGGGAACAGACACCCTCCTCGAGGAGGAAATACATTGATGAAAACCTGTTTTGGGTTTAAGGCACAGGAATCGTTTTGGGCACATTGGTATTGGCACCCACCAGTTTTGATTTATTCTGGACTTTGGCAAACTTAATAACTGCATGAAGGACCACTTTGAAGGGTGAGGGTAATCCCTGTCCTTCTGGTCACACAAACACCCTACTGACCTCTTCCCTACACCATATCTGGACATTCTGAGCTGTGTGTGAGTCTCAGTTCTGGAAGCACAGTCAAGGCCAGTCTTTCAAGGGACGAATCACACAGTGAAAAAAATAGTTGCTAGTATTTGTTGTTCTTAATCAAATTTAATAGGTTCTTCTTAAAACAGCCATGTTAGATGGAAATTGTAGTTTGCATTTGGTCTATGATAGTTTGAAGTCTTCAGTATTGCAGTGGAAAACATATAACAGCTGAAAAAACAGAACCATAGGATCCTCCATACAACCCAGGCTCATAGCATTTCTTACTTAGATTCAGCTGCACAAAACAAATTCATAATACTTGATTTCTACACTTATTCTTCTCATTGCCTTTCTTCCAACATACGTCTGGACATTTCCACTCAATACGTTTTAATGGAATAAATTACATGAGGGAAATGCAAATTTTCTTAGACTATAGAGTGACATTTCCCTCATTAAGATCTTTTTTCTATTTAAAAAGAACTCCCTCTTGAAGTAAAGGCTGTTGTACGTCTACAAGTACAGAGGAGGGCACACTATCTGCACAGTGTTTGTTGTATTTTAACTTCTGTTCCTTACACTTTGCTGTCATGGTGAGATAGTAACATTGTTCACATTTGGTGACAAAGAGATCTTGCAGTGGGATAACATCCTAAATTGGTCATCAGATGTAGGTGACCCTAATGGTTTAATAAATGGCAGCTCACCTGGATTTGCTTCAAATTGAGCTTTTCATTTTTTTTTCATTTCATGTATTTCGAATATGGAAGTCACATATTAGCAAGAGATGTTTTTTATCTGTAATTCCTTATCATGTAAGTGCCACATATATGCAGACTCAAAAAATATTATTAATTCTCATTTTGTTAATTTGTATAGTCACCTTTTTGTTTGCGTAGTCCATTTCCATTTCCAAAGCCTAAAACCATGCACGGAGTAAATGGATTGCAAGTTTAACTACCAACTCAGTTGCAAGAGTAACGTCTACATTATTTGTTTTCAGTTCTTATATATGATTCATGTATGTTGTTAGGTAAGTAAATATAAAGATTGAAAAGCAGAGGCCTAAGAAAGTATCCCTGAGGAATCCTGCAGGAGGCATCTCTCATGACTGAAGACACGTGGGGCAGGCACACTATTTGTTTGTGGTTTCTCCGAAATGATTGAATTCACTTCCAAGCTTTTCCCTGTAATCTGAATTTATAGATATGAGTCAAGAGAATATTGTAATGAACTGTATAAAAGGCTTCAGATAGGTCTAAGGATAAGCACGCCAGTGCCTCCAGCATCTTCAGCAAAAGATTGGAACTGCATTGTTACCAAAACCTCCAATAGTTTCCCAATATAGGAGAGTTGTTAAATCGACTGGTAGTTGACTGGTTCTGCACTCTCCAGCCACAGGTTTTTTAGAAGAGAAGAGATTGCAGCTACCTTAAATGGGTCAGGAACTTTGGCCACTATCAATGAGTGATTAAAAATAAGACACAGATGGAACATTGCACAAGATCTTAATTGTTTGAGCATTATGGCTGGGCAAAGGGTGAGCCAAGGGGTCGGTGAGATTCCATCAATTTACGTAAAGCAGATTTAGATATAGTGGAGAAGTAATTAAAGAATACAGACTGTTTTTAGTTGCTCATGGTCTCATGTGGAGCAGAGGTAGATGACACAGGTAGAGAAAGAGAACAACAAATAGATTGAATGTTATCTTCAAAGGATCAGAGCTGCGTAGTTCAATAAAAACTTTAAACAGCTCTTTGCTTTTGTTGGAGACAGTTAGAATGTGATTGGAATAGTAAACCTATTTAGTCTGTTTAATGAGGTATTTATAACACTGTAGTTGATGTGATTAAGGCAGCCTGGGATTTTTGTCTCTTGTCTATTTTTGCTAAGCTCTCTCTAACTGGCAATAATGTGTTTTGGACTCTCTCACTTGGGCATATTACTAAGGTTTGGTGGATGGAAACTTTTTTCCAGATGCCATCTGTTTAGCGGGCGCACACACATTTCTTGTTTCATGTAAGAAGTCAGTAAAAATGAATAATGCATGTGAAATATCAAGATATGCCAAATCTAATTGATTTGAGACGGCAGGTGAAAGGTTCTGAAAAGCCAGACCAAAGTTTTCGACAGAGACCTTGGACCATTTCCATATTATGGGTGACATGTGTTGATATGGCTTATTAATGGGTAAGTTAGCCGTCTTTAGCTTAAAGGGAATAAACACATTACCAGGCCAAGCCACAGTAAATTGATCTTCCATTAGAATCTGAGCAGAACTGCCAAACAAACAATCAAGATAATGTCAAACAGAATGTGTTGAGAACTTCAGGAGTTACAATAAGCCCAATACAGACATACAGTCTGTAAAAGGGACACCTCGGAGGAATCCTCTTCCAAATGACTGTTGAGATCTCACAAGACCAGGAACTCTGGGCACAAAGGAAATAGGCGAGAGATGTGGTTAGTAAATAGCTCTAAGAAATTCTGCTGATAACTTGGGGGTGATACATTAATGCAGAGTTTAAAGAAGAGTTATGATTTAACAGGCATTTCACGTGTAGTGATATGTTATATCACTGATATTCAAAATATCAACGCTTATACCTCAGAGGCAGTAGAGGCAAGGCTTAGGCCAGGATTTGAACTCAGTATATACCTTCTCAGGATCTAGAGTATTATATTCCAAGCTGTGTTGGTGTTTAAGCCATTTTGATGAGTGTTGAATATTTTGGTACATTTGCGGTCAATTCAGGTGGGGCTTTCTTCCATCTGTGACAGCCTTGTCAAGCAATAATGACTTTCTGTCAGTTTCATTGTGGCTTTTAATCATGAAACCCTAAGCTAAGGGTCCAGTGAGTTATTTATTGTGAACATTTGAACAATGTTTTCTGATTCTCACCTTCATCATATAAGTCATCAAACCAATGAATAGGTACCTACATGAACATCAGTGGTGTTTCCATTTTCTGTCACCATATTGGAATATGTCTGTTTTAATGGTTAGATCACATTATGCTCAGCTACTACTGGAGAAATTATCCACTTAATGCGGTAAGCCCCCTGTGACTGTAATTGTCTGTTTTTGTTGATCTTTTTTGTACTGTTCTTCAATGCAAACACAGGCTTCCCCATTGTCACACCATTGATTGAACGAGAAGCCAGCTCTTAATGATCAAAATATGTATTTTTTAAGAGTACTTTGAAAAGGTCATGGTGCACATGATACCATCATTACTATTTATTCATATTTTACTTTGCTGGTCACTTTGTGGCTCACCCTTCTTGTCATACCATGCCCATTTTTTTTAATGGAATTTTATTGAATTTTCAAAAGAACAAATACAATATCAAACAGGTGTTATGGAGCAAATAACGATTCAACAAGATACAGAAAGGTGATACCTCTTTCCTCTCTCAAACTCTAAATGCCTTGTTCCCAGAACAAATCATTTTCTCCCCACCCGCCTTCGCCCCCACAAACAGTGTTGTAGTCTCAGGAAATCTCTTAACAGGTCTATAATCACAAAGAGTGTCGTACATATTCAGATTTGTGTTCCATGTCATACTGAAGGTTAATTGGCAGCAAGCAATCAAGGTCAACAGGTCCTATTCAAATCCCCATTCCGGTACATTTTTAGTTCGCTTTCCATAATCCCATTAATTTCAATCTCCAATTCTCCAATGATAGGTTGCTCCTTGCAGAGCTACTCTCCAAATGTTAGGGTCAGGGACTGGTAATGTATTTCTCAATGAAGCCCATTCATAGAACTTCATATTGGAATGCTTTCCCATGAAGACCCGCAGTAATTCTTTCCATGATACAAATATTGATGATCACATTCTCCCATTCCTTCTTGCTCCGCGTAACTTCCGTTTTCCACCTCATAACAATACATGCTTGGGCTGCTAACAGCATAGGGCCAGCAAGCCCCACAACTTTTACATATCTATCTTCCTCCTTCTCCAGTGCGAACAGAACCACAAGAGGTGTTGCCTCGTATTGGATTCCTTGCACATCTTTAATCCATCCAAGCACTTCGTCCCAAAACATTCTCACCTTCGGGCATTCCCACCACATGTGCCAGTAAATTGCCACCTGACCACATTGACGCCAGCATAGGGGGCTTGTTGCCTGAAACATTGTGGACAGCCTATGGGGATAATATTGCCATCTATGGAGGAGTTTGATAGTGTGCAATTTATACAGAGACTTTAAAGGAGTTCCTACATAGCTTGGACAATAGGACAGGCTCTATTTCCATATTCATATCTGTTTGCCATCTTTGTCTGAGTCTAGTTGTTGAACCCCCTTGGGTGTCTAGCAGAGTTTTATATATGATTGAGATCAAACCTTTGTTGTCAGTAAGGGTGTCAAGTAGTGTCTCAAAGGGGATAAGCTCGCTCTGTATTTTCTCCTTCCATGCTTCTCTTGTCAGTACATCTTTTAACTGGAGGAAGTGAAATACTGATAGTTTCCCTATATCCAATGCATCTTCGAGGTCAGTAATTACGATAAACTTGCCATCTTTCCAGAGTTGTCCAACCATTTCGAGACCCGCTTCAAACCAACTCTGAAACCTCCCATGATCTGGGATTTGCTCTCGGACACCCGGAGCCCATATGTGGCTGAATGGGGATGGCCATGTCATGATACCTCACATGTCCTTGCCCTCCCTCCAAATTGCCCAGATTGTACCCAAAAACGGTTGCCGCTGTATCCTATGCATTAGTTTTTCTTTCGGGACCCAGAGCCATTACACAGGGGTGACCGTAGTGAACCTATGATTGTCCAGGTTTACCGGCTGTAAATGTGTGTGGTTCCTCAAGTGTGGAATTAAAACCCTCAATTCGGCAGATACATAATAACTTTTGAGATCAGGTAGGCCCACCCCTCCTTTTCCCTTGGGCAGTATCAATATCTCATATGATATTCTCGGTTTTTCCCCTGCCACAGGAATCTTATTATAGTTTTCTTTACTTCACCGAAGAATGTTTTGGGCATCTTTATCAGGAGCATCTGGAAGGGGTATAAAAACCGTCAAAGACACACCATCTTATACCATGTCCATTTTAATTCTCTAAAAAACAATCTGGGCAGGAAACTCTCCCAATAAGGCATTCTTGCATGTGTGTTTCCTGTTGAAACAGTATTTCTTTAGTGAGATTGTGCCTAAAACATGGTAGTTGTCTGTATGGCATCTTGGTAGGCTCGGACTGCTCTACAGGGCAATGCCTGAAGTACCAGCCCATAATCCAAGATGGTCCAGTTTCTTTGGACAGAATGGATCACCTTTTTGGGCAGAGTCGTCCAGTTTCATAAGTACCTACACTATGTTTTCAAATGCATTATTTGCAACATATAATATCAGAAACATCCCAATGCGTAATACTGAAACAATCTGTTCTGAATAGTAATGAATTGTAATGTGTGATTGTTGGGCACTTTTAATTGGTGCCTTGACGAATTTTATACCCTAGTCCGACCCCGGATGTTGTAGGTTTGAATATGCAGAGGCTGGCTTTGACGTTGTAGCAGCATATCCTAAGCAGATTTTTAGAGAGGTTTGTGATTAGTCTTATTTCTGCATCAAGGATCATGTCAAGAAATCGAATTTTACAATTATTAGCTACCATTGAACATTTTAAATTGCATCTGCATTGTTAATCCAGCACAATTACTTGGGCAGGTCACTTTCATGCCCTCTCCAGATGATATGTATGCAATATATAAATTGCTTGTACTCATCCATATTAGGTTCACAAGGATTTGGCTAGTAGTTTTATTCCTTTTCAAATGCAGCTATATGAAGGTGTGCCAGACTGGTGGAAAAGCTGAATAAATTGCTCTTCCCATTTTATGTTGATAGAAATCTCCTGTATATACAAAACTACACTGTGCTTCATAAATCTACTAAGACATGAGTAAGTACTTGATGTGTTTCATGGTTGGTGAGTGCTTCTTCCACACCCCTTAGTTCTTGTTTGAACGATGTTACTGTACAAAGCAGCAACATCCAATGTAAGAAAAGTTTTTTAGTTTCATGAGCATCATGCACACCTGATAAAGCAAGCATGATATGTGTTAATAGGTTGCTAGACTGGGAATTTGGTGCAACCAGTCTAACTATTTCTTAGTGTGGCATGAAACTGTGTATTGGGCATCTTTGATAAAGCAAGCATAATAGGTGATATAACTGTGCTAGACTGGCATTGTGATGCAGCCGGTCATATGACAACACAGGCAGTATGTGTTATTATGTGGTTAGAATGGCATTTTGATGCAGCCAGTTGAGCTATTTGTTTGGCATGGCACTTTTATTTTACTGGCCATCTATGACAAAACAAGCATGTTGTGTTATTACGTGGCTGAACTGGCATTTTGGTGCAGCTAGTCCAGCTATTTGCTTGGCATTGCATTTTTAAATGGACATCTATGATGAAACAAGCATAATGTGTTATTATGTGGCTAGATTGGCATTCTTGTCCAATCATTTTGGAAATGTTTTCCATTGTTGCATGGCATTTTTAATGGCAATGCCTAGTGTAGTATTTTGCTTCATGGGAATACTGAGATATGTTTGCTGAACCAGCTTGAGCATTATTTATTACAGTATCATTACTGGCATTATTCACAAAGCAAACAGGATTATTTTATATATGAGAATACTGACTTATATTGGTGCAGTTAGCATGGAAAGGTGGGACAGCCAGTGTGGATATATGTTCTATACTGACAAATATTATTGGCAGAGTCATAATGAAAATGCATTTGGAAATGCTGCTGTGCACTAATTGTGTCTTGAATTTCTTTGATTTTTGAACGAGTTATGCTTCCAAAACAATTGCATATTGTCCGTCTTTTTACCAATTTTTTACATTAAAAGTGTGTTATAAAATGCAATATTTTAACCCATTATTCAAAAATTGTTTTCCAAACCCTGCTGGATTGGTGCCGGCTCCCACAATATGTTTGGTTGCTGTGGCATATTTGAGAGAAATATGTATTCCCCTCCAATTAAACATTTCAGCAGTTGCTAAGGAAAAGGTGGTATTCCTGATATTGCTCCTTAAAATGTTTCCTGTTGACATTGATTTGTTTTTGATTCTCAATGTCTGGGGTGTTTCTTTCTCTGATGATCCACTCGGTGTGGAATCTGAATTGGTCACGCACTGCTTGCCCTTATTATTATTTGGGGGATCCCCCATTCTTGACAGGTCATGATTGAACCTTAGGGTCAGTATGCAATCCCCATGGGTACACTACCTCTTTATTAAAATTGGTGCTGTTCTGTAGTTAGTTATCTTGGTGATATCACTTTTCTTGCACTCCCCTTGGATCATTAAACCTAGACTGATTTTGCTTGAATATCAAACAGGGCAGTGTTTACCAAAATTATTGTTTCTGCCTCTTCAATCTCATTGTATTTTTGGAGTAATCATCTGTAAAATATGTATGCAACACCAGGTTGATAGGACCTTGCGTGACTGTTTGAGTGAACCCTATTGTATATGTTTTATCTTCTAGGAAGAGACATTGTTCAATCTTAACTGGCAGTCTTAAGAAGAGGGATAGTATTCCCTTTAAAATATTATATATAGGCTACTGCGCTTTGCATGGTGTTACGACAATGCCATGATTTGTTCCAACAGTAACCAATTTCTGTGGGCATGATAAGGTTTGTGTCCAATACTGCACACTTGATTTCTATTTAAAACATGTATGCAATGTAACTAATTAGTCTTGTATAGTGCTCTTCTGCCACTTCTGATGGCCTCAATGTATGTTGCTCTGTAGGAAAACTGTGGGTCATTAGTGACACAGGGGAGAGGCAGGTGTTAGTCCTGTGATGTTGATGGGTGCACGTTGGAAGTGCCACATTCCTTTCTGTTTTCTATAGGTTTGGCAGAGAGACTTGGGAAACTATTATTCTTAGGAAAGAGCCCAGTATCTGATAGACTACACCGTTTTCAGACTGGTAAGCTGCTGATGTGGGAGGTTCTGAAAAGGGTAGAGGGTAGAGCTTAATCATGCCTCCATTAGTCCTGAGGTGCTGATGGCTGGGCCGGTGGTGGCCAAGTGTGGGGGATTTGGGTATGTAGTCCAGGTTGGTAGAAGATCTTAAGGGGCGTTGTTAGTGAGGGGAAGACGGTAGAAGATCTTGCTGGGCAGAACCTCCTGCAACCCTACACTCTTCCACTGGCATCACGCAAACAGGTCCAATTTCAATATCTCACATTTACCTTGAACTTTGTCCCGAGCCGAAAGCCCGCAACTTTTACACATGGCTGCTTACGAACCAATTGCCAATTCTAACTATTTGCGGCACTAAGAAAAATACTCCCTGGGATGCCAGATACTGTAGGATTTGCCAAATTGTCACCAACCGTGAGACAGCAAAGCATGTCCTGACTGAATGCCCGAGATTTGGATCTCTGTATATGTTTGCACTGGGTCATCATGCGTACAATTTAGACACCACCAAAAGTAATGAGTTCTGGGTATTCTGTGTAAACACTGCATCAATGTCAGCGCTACAGGCCCTTTACTGGGTCTGGAACATTGTAATGCACCTGTTGGTTTAACCTGCGTTGTGTAAGGAGTTAAACACTGGGATACTCCTGGTTGGTGCCATGTCCTGGTAAATGAGAATTGTGGGGACCACATATGGGACAATTGGGCAACTCCAGTATAATGGTATGACTTTTTTTTATTTTTTCGAACTTTTAATGTGAGTTTTTGGTATTTTAAGTTCAACACATATTCCTTTTTAAATGTTGGAAAATGTTTCATTAGTTGTGATATGTGTTAGTATGTTAGTATCAGTAATTGTAAATATTGTACAAGTTCAGTTTTCTAAACAAGTATACAATAACATAAATTAAAAAAGAGAAAACAATATTTGACATTGCCAATGTCAATCCCTGTCATCTATGTCCTCTCTCCTCCCTCTCTCTCTCTCTCTCTCTCTCTCTCTCTCTCTTTCTCTCTCTCAAGGGAAAGGGACAGACTGTAAACGTCACGTATTACCATAGGCTACAAATTAAAGGTTATGATTTGGTAAAAAAAAAAAAAAAAAAATCACTGCCTGAAATGTGTGAACAGCAGGCACCCACTTCACCTTCCTAAGAATGTTGATTGCCAGGATGATAAAACTAATTTTAACATGCTCTGGTGCTGTGCGCAATGGCATGCTGTGACTTGCTTTCAGGGGCAGCACAAGTCTGGGAGGGGTCAGAATCCCTGCTCATTTCTCCCAGGGATTTACCCTGCTGTCACTGGCAAGCCCCAAACTCTTTTCACATAGCTCATCCAGCCAATAGCTAATTTGAAAGTGACCCTGCTCCCAGCAAACACAGCACAACAGGTTTCGAGCCTGCATCCATACTTTTGGTGTGGGAATGATATTGCAAATATACAGTTGGTTCTTCATGATGAAATGAGGATCAGACAAGATAGTAGGACGAGTGTGTGCTCCTCAAAGTACCCCATTAACTTGGGTGCAGAGACCCTTGGCCTAAAGCGGGTGTAGTGGATGAGGGAACGTGAAGAGAAGCATGTTGGCAGTAATAAAAGGGGGCATTTGGGTGCGGGCACAGTATGGAACATCGAATAACACTGCAATCTTGCGTTTGCACTTTCACTGAAACCTCCGATGTAAGGAGTTCTGCCCACGCTCTTTCCAAAGCTTTGCTAACAGCTAAATGATGAAATCAGAGAACAAATAGGCATGTAGCATCTAGCCACATTTTAAGGGCTGTGCTTCCTGGCATATGGTGGTGTTGTCAGGGATTAGCATATTCACAAGGTGTGAGCTGTGCACACAGGGGCCTAAGTCAGGAAGGTACAGGTACCATTTGACAACTGTTTACACTATAAAATAGATGAAGCATAATAGAGAGTGCCTTTCTAGAGTAAGGTGGATTTGTGCTCCCATATTTGCTATTTTTACACAATCTGGTAGGATTTCTGGGATGAAGGACAAATAATTTTGTTTGGGCAGTTTTCAAGCAGGTTCCAAAAGCCATGAAAAGAAATGTCTTTTGGCCATGTGTTCTCCCTTTGGTTGCCTGTCCATTTTCTACCTTCTTGTGGTGTGTGGACTTCTCATTTAGGAGAATTGATCGGATCTCTACTTCTTGAACTTGTAAAGTACAGTGTGTGCAGTTGAGGTCTCCCATCTACGTTGTGACCGTGTAGGGTGCAGTACATGTCATTTAGATTTAGAAGCATGGTGCTCCTCTCTAAAGCCTGGCCAAATTCGGTGCAATGTGTTTGATTCCTGACCATGGCTGGTGCGGTGAGTGCAAATTTGTGAGACTAGCTCTCCTATTTAAAACCTGACTGTGTGGCATGTGTAATTTAGGTGGATAGTTCTGTTGTCTAAATTCTGCCCATTTATGATGCAGTAGATGCAATTTAGTGGGATCAATCTGACCATTTATGCTGTTGTATGTGTGATATAGGGGGATAGCTTTGTTACTTAAAGCCTGATCGTCTATGGTGCAGGATGTGCAGTTTAGGGAAATAGCTCTGCTGTCTAATGCCTGAAGATGTATTGTGTGGGGTCAGCCATTTAGAAGGAGATCTCAACTGTCTAAAAACTGGCAGCACAAGGTGAACTATATGCAATTTAGGGGATCACTCTGCTGGTTGTGATTCACGGTAATGTAAGTGGTCTTGCATATTTCCCTTCTGCGCTTTTGGTGGCCTTGCTGCAGGTGGATTTCTTTTACAAAGTATGTGTCATTAGGGGAACAGTTGGCGATTCAGATGCAAAACATGTAGTGCTGATGGCTCAATGTTGAAAGCACCCAGTTTTTTAGTGCACATATGCTCTCTTTGTGTTTCCCAGAAAAACTTGGGAACATGTTATTCATATGGAAGAGACCAAGATTGCAGTACTTTTGCATCTGATTAGCAAGTGATGTAGGAGGGTGTAGTAGGGCTAAATTAGGGAGGTTAGTCATGACGTGGTTAGTGTTGATGTCCTTATTACAGCTATGTTTGTGGCAGCCTTCCGTGGGTGATTTGAGTGTATAGCATAAAGTGGTAGGCAATCTTGGAGGGAGTCAGTTAGTCAGGAGAAGAGTTGAGTAGGCCTTACAAGTCAAAATACCAAAACCTTGCACTTCTACCACTAGCCTCTTACAGACAGGTGCAATTTCACCATTTTGTATTGCAGCGGGCAATCTCGCTCTCTCTGCCTTTCTTTGTCTCTTGGATAGATGCATTGTACACCATATGCAACAAAGAAAGCATCTTTGAGTTGGCTGATGATGGAAAGGGGTTGGCTTGCAACTTCACTCGTTACCATAGGCCACAAGCTAAGGGCTATTGGATGCAAGAACATTAGCTTCAGCGACAGGGCTGCTTGAAATTTGAGGACAGAAGGCATCCACTTCACCTTCCTCAGTTTGTCGGTTGGAAGGCCGAGGGATGCCTTAAACCTCACTATAACATGCTCAATTGCTAGGAGCAGTGACCACCTAGGATCTCTGACCATCAGGGCATTGCCTGTCAGGGACAGCAACAGGCATTGTTCAGGTGTTTGTTAACAGTGGTTGCAGAGGCCTGAATCCTTGCTCTTTTACCTCAGAGGTCTGCCCTGCTGTTTCCAGCAAGCCCCAAACTCCTCCAACACATCTCATTAAGCCACAGGCCAAAACGAAATTCTGCCTGACACCAATGGTCATGATTCACCAAGTTTTGAAGGTGCAACTATTAGTTGAGCTACTGAGTGATGCTGCAAATCTACAGATGGATTTTCATAATTAAATGTGGAGCAGAAAAGATAGAAGGTGGAGTGCAGGTTCCTCAAAGTGCCCCGGGAACGAGGGTGCAGCTGCCCCTGGCCTAAAGGAAGGAAGTGAGGAGAAGCATGCTGGCAGTGAAATAATGTGGATTTAGGTAGGTGGGCATACAATGGATAATCTAATGACAATGCAAGCTCATGTTTGTAGTGTCTCTCATTCCTAGAGAAAAGTGTCCAAGAAACTTTCATAGCTTTGTGTAAAATCTACATGATAAAACCAGGACAAAATCAGTGCTGTACTTCAAAGAATTGGGTTGGGCTGTCAGGGATTAGCAAATGCCCAAGGTGTGAGGAGGTCCCCTGGAGCCAGAAAGGCAACCTCTCACCCAGTAACTAGTAGTATCTATTTACACTACAAAAGAGATGAACTGGGAGAGAGGCTGCCTTTCTTGAATGATGAGAGGTCGACTGATGTGTGCCATATTATTTGCAACCTTTACACAATTTGATATGATTTCTGGAAGGAATGTCAAAGAATTGTATTTGCATAGTTTTTAAGATGGTTACAAAGACTAAAGAAAATATGTATGTATTGGCCATGTGGCTCCCTTTGTTTGCCTTGTTATTTTCTACCTCCTTGTACCAGGTGGGATCCTCATTTAAGGGGAAAACTCTGCTGTCTAAAACTTGAACAGTTAAGATACAGAATATGCAATTTAGGGGAAGCTTTGTTGTCTAACACCAGACCCTGTATGGTGAAGTATAGGCAATTTAGTGACAGTGTGCTGCTATATAAACCTGGCCACGTATGGTGCAATATGTGCTATTTAGGGGCAGGCTGTATTGTCTAACGCCCGATGGTAAGTACAGTATGTGTGATCTTGGCAGGCTACCGGTCCCATCTAAAGCCTGACAATGTACAATGCATTACATAAGAATTAGGGGATATTTCTTTTTTCTCCATAGTGTCTGACCAAGTACTCTGCAGTACATGATATTAAGAGGGATAGATCATATCCCATATAGTAAGGAATTTGTGGTTTATGGGGATTAACTTTGCTGTCTAAAGCCTGACCATGTATGGTGCAGGGCCTGTGGTTTAGGGGATATGAACAATGAGTGATTATATAGCACTAAGCCATATCACAAAGATAAATCATATATAATTCTGTTGTTCGTCTAAGAATCCGATGTGTATCAGAAATATCATTATTCCTTGATCATGACTTGTCAATTTTAATTTATTGCAAATTGCCTGCCAACACGTGTTTCGATGCTGGATCTTTTTTAAGACATACAATATACTTGATCCTATGCCATTGAGTAGCAGATTGATATTCTTGATTATGCATCATTACATCCATGAATTCTTCTTTGATTCTGAATTAAGGGGATGTACTTCATACCAGCCGTGTTTGGCGACTTCTTGAGTGGGATAATTCTGCTGTCTAAGGACTGACTACGTACTGTGAAGAGCGTGTGATTTAGAGGGATATATTTGCTGTCCAAAGACTGATAATGTTTCATGCAGAATATGGGATTAGGTGGAGAGTTCTATTGAATAAAGTCTTCTGACCATGAGCAGTGCAGTACATGCAGAGAGTGTTGGGATCATATATGGTAAGTGTGTGGGATTTAGGGTGATAGTTCTGCTGTGTAATGCATGACCCTGTACCATGCAGCGTAAGTGATTTAGGGGATATTTCTGTAATTTCATATTATACGGTGCACTAAAGGCCATTCACGGTATAGCTCTGCTGGCAAAAGTATGTACATTCACAGTGATGTATGTGATGCAAGGCAAAGTAGTGGTATTATATATCACCAGTCTGCCACTTTTGTTGGCCTTACTGCATGTGGCGCTGTGATAAAAAGGGGGGTCATTAGTGTGACAGCGGGAGAGGTGGATGAAAGAGCTGTGGTATTGACGGGTGCAGGTTGGAATCACCTGGCTTCTGAGTGCTGATCTGCTTTCTTTGGGTTTGGTGGAGAGACTTTGGAATACTTTACCCATAGGGAAGAGCCCATGATCTGGTAGACTACAGCAGTTTTGGATTTGGGAATCTACAGGTGTGTGCGCGCTTCAGTGCACATGTGCCGTGAAAATGTCCATAAATGGGAAGTTCTACAGTACATGTATTTATTCATCACACATTCTTTATCAAGGAATAATAGATTTTTGTTAAATTGCATAGCATAATACATTAAAAACACTGATGTTAAAAAACAAATAAAACGCATTAGAACAGAACAAACTTCCTAACAAATATGCACTACGATACCAGGAAAAGAGTTTATAAAACAATAGAAATCTAAAAACACAAGTCAATGTAGCAAATTCAAGTGTTTAGTTCTAATGAAACACACAATAAACATTTTATTTAAACTGTGGATACTACAACGGGCCAAAAGCATGGCCTTCACGAAGCCTAAAATCCTGTTTAAAGCCCAAAAAGTTGAAAACAATATTGGGCATCATTACAAGTATGCTGGTAAGGCAACAATGGCGCCGGTATTGCTACCGGCACCGTTGCCACTGTACCGCCATACTATGAGTTATGCTTGCAGGTCTCGCTCTACCCGCCAGGTTCGACCTGGCGGGCCATGCGGCACCTGTAAGCACAACTTGTGGATGCACCGGCACCATTATGAACGGTGCCAGTGCATCCGAGCTCCCCATTCCCATTCAATACTATGGGGCTGAATGGGGATGGGGAGTCCCTTATTGCCAGCACCCGCGAATGGGCAATTACCGGGTCCACTGACCTCAGCATGACCCGATAATTGCCCATTCACTGGTGCCGGTAAATTACAGGTCTGGTGGCAGCCACACCTTTGTTACCGATACGGCTACCGCCAGGCCCATAATGAGGCCCAATGTCTTTCTGGCCTAAGTGTAAAAGGGTAAAAATGCATGCTGCATTCTCCGTATTAAGGCAACAAATTATCTATCTTAAGAATTGCATTGACATTTAAGTCAACGGTAATGCATTCAGCCTAAACCTGTTGAATAACATTCTTTTTCTATGATTCCTCAACCAATGAAGGATATATTTTGCTCCACCATGCTGTTTTGAACAATAAGTAAAGTACTTTTTGTAGTAAAGACTCCTTATCCTATCAGATCAAAAGTGGTACACTGCTCATTCATCACCCATATCTAATATAGTGCTACAACACTATCAAAATGACCTATATTTGCATCCCAAAGATGAATCCAAATCAGCTAGGCAGGCTCTAATGGACTGTTACCACTTCTACAATGGGCCGTCAGTGTTTCGGCCACTTCTCAAAGGACTCTCTTGTGCAAAGTTAAATCACTCACTGTGACAAATCAACTTCCTGGGGCACCCGTTGTACAGGGATGAATATCGGTTTCTAAACCATCAATCAACCCCACACCTCTAGTACACCAGAGGGGATCCGAACAGATTGGTATACAAGTGAATTATAAGACCTCCTTTTCCAATGTTTGGTAACATGGATCGAACAGCAGGCTTATCTCTACAAGGTCGTGGATTGTTGGTAAGTTGCAACACAGCGAACATACAATTATTACCCAAAAATAAATGGGACTGTCCAGTCAAGGTTGTACAAAAATATCTCCTTTGTTATTACTGCAACAGACAATTCTAGCACACAACAAAATATAACCCACCCTGTAAAGGAACACAGAGGACAGACAGTTTCACAAAGGAAAGGGATGCACTCTGGATACTGACAGGAGTGTAGTTGGTAAAGTAATCAGTCATACTGTTCAAGATTATTTGGTTTCAGCACCAAAGAGGCAAATGGTTGTAACTGTCTCTAGGGGACTTTGAAGAAGGACCAGTGGGCAGTGGGGCACAACCACAATGTACCTGGTGCTGAAGAAGTTCTTGGTGCTCTACAGTGTCGAGGCAGTCCAGGGCACTTTGCAGCCCTTGAGACAGAGTTAGACGTCGGAGACAGCTGTGGGTAGCAGGGGGCAGGCAGATCGGCAAGCGAGGCTGGATGGACATCTGCTGGCTATCTGGCATGGCGACTCGGGGCCAAGAATCATTGTCTCTGTGTCGTTTGGTGTTATCTGGAATGCTGGTTGAGGCATCTCGGACTGCTCTGATGACTGCAGCGTGACAATAGTTAGCGATGCAGCCAGATGCGGTTCGAGGACTCAACTGTCTTAAAAATGTCCTTAAAAGATGGATGCTGAATGAGGCTTGTGTAGCTCTCCTCGTAGCTTCTTTGCAGGGCTTGTGTCCTTTCAAGGCAGATGGCCCAAAGCTCAAGAAAGTGTTTGCAGGTAACGGCCTTATCCTTAGTTCAGATACTCTCTGGCACTTCCCACCTAGGAAGCTTGCGTGCAAAACCTAGCAGGGCATGCTGTGTGCTGTCTGAGTACCGGTTCTGGAGCTGCTGGATGGGTCCTCTGTGTCCAGTATCTCCTTCTGTTATCTGGGAGATGTTTAGGGGAGGGATCTTGCTTCCCTCTTGGAACTCACTGGCAGAGGATGTAAGGTAGACTGTACCTTCAGCTCGGGCCCAAATGAGTCCTTCTTCTTACTTCTTTTGAAAGTCTTCAGATGATCTACTAACTGAGGGGTTCAGCCCTCTTTTAAAAACAAATGGGCCCTAGTGATTGGTGCAGGCTAATCCCAAATTAATGAACCAATTATGGGTCCCCACCAACAATCTTCTGTTATGCATGAGGCCAGGACCAGAGTGTTCTGCAACATGACAGACAAGGGGGTTACAACATATACCTAAGTCCCACCCATCTCCCTGTCTGTTGTAGATCAAAGTGTCTCTCTGGTTTACTGAGCCCTCTGTGAATCTTGATTAAAGCACAGGGTTCCCTTGAAGTTTGTGCTGGGAGCAGACATCTTGTTTCCCTCAAACCACATATCTTTCCCCTCTGAAAGGGGTCAGCTTTGCAGGAGTTTTCCTACGGTAAATAGTGGGCCCAGACATGCATGTAAATGCCTTTCATACAGAGGGGTGGAACTAGCTTCAAGTTGACACATTGCATACCAAAGGGGTGTTAGTCCTGCCTTCCTGTTGTCATTTCCGACAACCAAGCCTCTCCTTGCTTCAATTTTCTCATTAGTATGCACTGCCACCAGCCGGAGTACAAAAGGAATGCAGATACATGGGGCCTTTCATATTTAAATTAGGCTGCCCATGCTGGAGGAAAGCATGCCTTCCCCCTCCTTGAGATGCTTTGAGATGCTTTTGCTGTCACATTCCAGCTGTATATGGCAGGGGAAGACAGCGCCTGTAGGCTGTGTCTTCCCGGAGTACATGTGACTATGGGCCTCATTATAACATTCGCGGAACGGGTTAACAGCTCTGCTAATGGAGGCAGACCCGTTAAACCCGTCCCGCAAAATTACGAGGTCCCATCGCGGGTCCCGGTAAGGACGCCTGGTAAAACCAGGCGTCCTTACCGGGTCCCATGAGGGTAGAGGGAGCTAACAATGGGCTGGTCGTAATCGGCCCGTTGTTAGCTCCCTCTCCCATTCCCATTGAACTCAATGGGGGCTCAGATGGGAATGGGGAAGGTCCGAGCCCAGGTTCCCAGAGGGAGGAATTACCGGGCCCTCCGAACTCGGAATGGCCCGGTAATTCCTCATTCTGGGAATCCGGAAAAGGAGCCCGCTTTGGCGGCAGCCATGGAGCAAATAGCTCCATGGCTATCGCCAAACTCGTAATGAGGCTCTCTGTCTTACTCCCTCATGTTCTTTCCTCAGTCTTGCTTCTGGGCAAACAACAACATAATTGTTGCATGCATGCCTGTTTGTGTACTTCGAAATCTCAACATTATGTCACTGTATATATGTTCTTTTTTCCCAAATCTACATGTCGATCTCATCTATTTCTGTCACTTCCTACAACTCATTTTGCTGTGCTTGGTCCAAGTAATATCTATTACTACATTGATGTGTGTTGTACTGCATTCTGCACATGAAAACACTGTTTAAATCTCAGCTATATCTCTCTTAAATGTGTGCTCTTAGGCACTTTTCTTTGGCTTTATGTTCCCATGCCCTCCAATTTATAAACATAATGGGCCTCATTACACGGAAGGCGGTAGCCATGGCGCTATTAACGCCATGGCTACTCACTTACCGCCGTCGGAGGCCGGGTTCCCGGAATAGGGACTTACCGGCCTACTCCAACCTTTGCAGGACCGGTAAGTCCCCATTCTGGGAACCATTCCCCCATAGGGCTCAATGGGAATGGGGAAGGAGCAAATAACGGTACCGCAATTTGCGGTACCGGTATTGGCACTGAAGTCCCTCAGCGGGTCCTGTCCTTAATGTGTGGTCTGACCACACGTTAAGGACAGGACCCGCTGAGGGACCTCGTAGTAGGGCGGTGGGGATTACCGGCACCGGTGCCCTTACCGATGCCGGCAATCCCCTACCGCCTTCCGTGTAATGAGGCCCAATGTATTTATGTCACCAAAAACATCTATATTTTTAAACAACCGCAGCCTTGTCTACAGCTGCATAAGTGTCCTTTATTGTTACACACTTTTCTACACCAGATGCCAACTGAATTCTTAAACACACACTTTCCTCAAAACCAAAAATAACACAAACACTGCCTATCTTATCATGTTTAAAATATATTTTTTCTAACCCAGTGTTCCCTCACTGCAAGCTTTTAATTTTAAAAGAAAATCTTTTTCAACACCTCAGTCCATTTTAAAAGCACGCTTCGTCTTGAAACAAAACCAGGAAACTGGCATTCCACAGTGCTGCCCTTATCTCTTTACTTACTTCGCAAGCCGTTAAGTCATTCCTTCTTTAACAGTCGAACGTCCTTGGAGCTACACAACTCCACACTCTACAGCTAATTCCTTTTCATAAATCATTATAAATCCAATGCAATCCTTCTGTCACACAAAGCCTATCATCTGTCTGTTTGCAATTTCATACTGTGGGCCTCATTACACGGACGGCGGTAAGGGTTAACGGTCACCGTTAATGGCAACGGTGACCGTTAACCCTTACCGCCGTACTACGAGGTCCCTTAGCGGGTTGGAGTTTTAACGCCTGCTTTTTGCAGGCGTTAAATACCAACCCGCTAAGGGACCTCGGAGCTAATTACGGCACCGCAAAATTGCGGTGCCGTAATTAGCGCCTTCCCCAGTCCCATAGAGCCCTATGGGGCAGAAATGGGAATGGGGAAGGGCAATGGCGGAAAGGGGATTTACCGCCCCTCCAACCTTGGAATGGGGCGGTAAATCCCCTTTCCGCCAAGGCGGTGCCGGTATTTTACCGGCATGGTCCAGGGTGCTAATAGCACCCTGGACCACCGCCTTCCGTGTAATGAGGCCCTGTGTCTTTTTTTTTCAAACGTGCTTCTGCATGTCATTCTGAAAGCATCACTCTTAGCCTATCTTTGAACTACTTATATCTTTATCTGCTAAATGCGATTCTCGATGGTTTGCAATGTATGTTGTAAATTACTTTATCTAGTGTTAGAAAGTCAAAAACATAATTCCTGAATTGCTGAGCTTCAATATTTGATAGAGGCTTAAAGGGAAGAAGTTCCTTCGACATAATTTCCCATTTACCGAAGAAAGGCTTGTCTATTTTATCATGGGAACAACACTGTTCTGTTTACCTTGATCTGTAGTATCTATTCATCTCAGAATTTTGTTCATTTGACCACTTTTAAATCTTGGCTAAAAGCCACTTTTTTAAATTAATTTAAAACTGCCTTTTTTTCTTTTTCTTTTTTTTTTCTTATAGTCATATACACTACTGTACAGTGCACACATGTTGACATGAAACATTACACATAAACAAAAACAACAAACAACACACTTGGCCGGCCACATTTACGTGCACCTCTAACAGTCTTCTCTTAAGACATGTTCTTGCCTTCTAAAAATTGCTATGATTGGAACGTAAGTTAACCCCTTTGGAACCATCTTTAAATGGTACTGTCTCCTAGTATCCCACTATGGGGCTATGGGTTCAAACTTCTGCTAGCGTTCTTTAAAACCTAGGGATAAGGCGTATACTCTTATCATGGCCACCCTCACGATATCTCTTATTTTCTCGGCAACCCTCAAGACAAGTACCCAATAACTCCTTAACTCTCAACGCCTTGAGATATTTCTCATTTTCTGTTACTCTTACTAAACTATTTATATTACACTCTAAAACATGACTTTTGAAAACCAAATTTCTTTAGCGAGGTTCCCTACACTTGGTACATCTTGTATCTGAAAAGACCATCAAAATATTATCTCAAACCATTTTTTTAAAGGGGTTCCCTGTGATTGCTGTACAATTGTTTCTAAAAGCTGTAAAAACTTTAACTGAAAAATACATTTCTAAAAAGTGGTCTCCTAATGATTTCTAAAAATGTCCCCCAAAAAAGGGCCGCCAAAGGGGTGTCCCAAAACTTTCTAGGGGGTTACCCCAACATTTTTCATGGGGGGCACCCCAATACTAGCCTCCCCAATCCATAGAAGATAAGGTCCTCTGTCATGCTATCAAGCCTGCAGGACCCTCAGAGTTTTTACTCATTTTTTACAGTTCTTGGAATTTTTCCACACCTGGGGCCTCATTATAAGGCTGGCGCTCCCGTAATGAAGGGGGCTGGTACGGGACTGGCACCCTTCATTCCGGGAGCACCGATTACGAGCTTCCCATCGCGGGACCCGGAACGCACGCCTGGTAAAACCCACGAGGGCAAGAGGGCGGCAATAATGGGCCAGATGTAACTCCCCTAAAGGGGCTCAAATGGGAATGGGGATGGGTTTCTGCAAGGAGGAATTACCGGGTCCTCCTATGTCGGAGTAACTCGGTAAGTCCCCATTGCAGGAACCCGGTAATGGAGCCCGGAACGGAGGCAGCCCACCTTTTTTAAATACACTCATAAGCAAGGCTCTCCATTGACGTCGATCCCACACCCGGCAATTAGTCATTCTGGGCTTAAGCTTCAACTTGAAATACATTTTGACACTCACCACTGGATTTCCTGTTCCATAGGCCCTAATTTGGGCAACAGCTGTGTTCTTTTTGCTAACAAAACCAGACAACTGTGTCATTCACTGTCTGCTCTTGGACCTTATCTGATTCCACAGCGTACACTGTCAAGATTAGAGTTATGATTCACAGAAAGTCCTGTTTCTCTGGATACGTGACCGTCCTTGAACTATAAGAGATAATTACTTTCCATGTGAACACTGTGTTACAGCAATTCATTTCATAAAATACTAAAATTCTCTATTAATGGGATTTATTCTTTTAAAGGGAATGTCTTGTCACAGAAATGGTGGATTGCTGTATTTCTAGTCATAGCTTAACACCTGGTTAGCTTCTAACCTATTTTTTATAGCACATATATGTTATCATGCACTACTCACTATGTCATTCATAGTTTAAAGCATTCTGACTTTGTAACCATAACTCAGTTTAAAGCGCTCGTGCTTTGAAGCACTAGTATTTCAGTTTTCTGCATATTTGAAAGCAGTAATCACCTCATCAAGCTTTCCTACACCTGGTTTAAGTGAAGGGGTCTATCTCCACTGCATTCAGTTTAAGGGGGTTAGACTTCCTATTCAAGGTTGTAGACCCTAATGAGTGGGAGAAATTCAATGGAACAGGCTATTTGACCCATGTTTGTTCTCAGTAGAGGGGCTCACATACCCTTTGGATGACATCTCAATGTTTTGGCAGTAGGTCCTCACCAAAGATACTTGTGCAAGCATGATAAACCAGATAAAGAAGGTGATCGCAATAGCTGTGGAGCGCAGTGGAGCAGCAGCCAACATGTAAATGTGCTCTAATATGGCCCTTCTGAATGTTTGTATGATTCTATTTTCTTACTCAACAGCAGTACTACGTTTTTATACCCGGCCAGTGACAATTTTGGAATAAAGAAGTACATTCAGCAATAAAAGTCGTGTCAACATTTTATGGCTACCAGCACATTCTGGTTAGGTGTTTTGTAAAAGCATAAAGATGTCTACTTGGGGTAACTGAAAAAGAGGACGTTGAAGGAACAGTCGGAGTTAGCAGAACAGAAGGAATGGTGGCTGCCTTTAGTTTCAGTGTCTAAGCATAGGAGCACTCAATGATGACAGGGGGATGGTAGTTTGCTGCCACTTCCAGACCAGCTATCAAATAAATGTAATGAGCTTTTCATTTCCATGAGTCATAGATCCTTGAAGGTTTACAAGTAAAAACATCTGAATCACATCTAGAGCCACAGAGTGAATTACAACCCAGGCATTTATTTGTGTTCAACGAAGTTGATGAAGAAGACATGTTTTCCTCTGCTCATCTGCTCATTAAGATAAAACCCATTCCTTCATGTGTCGTTGTGATGCCTGCCCTAGTTGCTCAGGTGAAGTATCTGGCTCACAGTAACTGTATCACTTAAATTACTAATTTGTCTCTTCAACAGTGGGGGTGGGGTACCCCCAGCCTGAAACCTGTCCATGTTACCGCGTTATAGAAGAAAATCTTTCTTGAACCTTCCGTGCTGAGTAACTACCAGCAACTAGCCAGCCTTCCCTCGCTGGATAGGGACAATCTCTGAGAAGGCGGTGCCTGAATAATTGATTGCATTTATCGAGAGAAATCAAATAGACCCCTTTTAGTCTGGTTTCCACCCCCAGACACAGTAATGATCCACCGTATACTCTGTCTGGGATGGCCTTTTACATTTCTCTGACTTGGGATACATGTCTCTGTTTGTTATGTTGGATGTGTCCCTAGATGTGCCACAGTGAACCATTCGAGTCATACTTCAAGCCTTCCAGATATTGTTGGAGTTCACAGAGTTTCATTGGATTGATTTTGGAGTTTCCTTTCTGGATGATCGCAGGCTGTAAAGAATGGACCATTTATTTCAGCTTCAGCTCCCATTACATTTGGGGTACCTCAAGACTCTTCTCTTTTGATGCTTTTGCCTAGTATTTACATTTTACCTTTTATGAATATCATCCACAAATGTAATATACAATTTCATTCATATGCACATGATAATCATTTAAAATGAAAACGTATTCTGGACCCACGGAATCCTTTAGCCAACTTTATTTGTCCCTTGAACACATTGAATCATGGTTTGTCAATAATAGCTTCCAGCTAAATCCCTTTAAAACCAAGACTATGATTCCGGTACTTGAATACTTATTACAAGACTCAGTCAGACAATCCCAACTTTGTTGTTGTTTGGTCTTAATGAGGTTTAAAAACGTGATGTGGTTTTGGACTCCAAAATAACACCAACTAAACAGATTAACAAAATGGTTAGATGTTCTTTATTCTGCATTCTGCTGCTGAAACATGTTCTTCCTTTCCTCCTGCATTCTGGCTGTGAAGCAGTAGTTGGTCCATTCATTAATTCAAAACTTGACTATGCTCTTGTCCTCTACATGAGATTGCCAAAATATATGGTGCATCCTCTCCTGACTCAAAACACAGCCATGCAACTCATCTTTTAATTGCTTAGTGACTCATCAATCTCTACTACTAGACCCAATAAACTGGTTGCATAGACATCTCCAAATCACATTTAGAATATTGTGTTTAGTATTTAGGTGCATGCACGGGTTGGCACCACATGATCTTGTTCAGAATTCAATGTTACAATCTCTTTGTTCATTTGTACCTGTTGAATATTCCCTCCTCAAGCTGTAGAAGTAGAAGAGACACTCACTTTTCAATGAATGGCCCTCATCTGTGGAGACATCTTCCATCTTCGTTCTTTAGACTCTTTTGACATTGTTCATACACATCTGAAAATTATCTCTTCTTATAAACCCTTATTCTACACCTTTTTAAATTTGTATGATCAGCCAACTATTATTTTCCACTGTGCCCAAATGCTGTTAAGTCTTTCCGGAATCCTAGTCATGAGCATTACACATGCCATTCATCCATTCACTAGTGTTGGGTGTCAAGGGTAGAAGAGGCTTGAGGGGCACTGTGGTGAAGGTTGATGGCTGTCAGTAGTGTTGGGGGCGAAGGGCAGGTGTAGTGGTCGAGAACATGGATGGAGTTTGTCAGGAGATTAAGGGAGAGTATTTGGTTGGGAAACATAGTTTTCACATTTGTATCTGTAAGAAATTCATAATTGTATTCTTACAAATATGGGTGCTTTCACCTCTGAACCTTGCATTCACAAAGGCAACGATAGGGGTTGTCAGGGGAAATGGAATGCCTGCCTTGTTGTCAGATCTATATAAGTTCCCTCGCTTACCTCACTGCTCATACCGCTCAAAAGTAACCACATGTTTGAACAGTATGTCTACCATATTGCTTGGGCAGTGCCTATAGATGTTAAACATTACTTGCTCACCCTCTGCTGAAGTTGTTTTCAGTTATTAATCAGCAATGAGAGACTCACACTCTTTTTCCTCAGAATCACAGGCTGTGAGCAGGGAATCAATATATGTGGAGACTGGAAAATTAGGTAAAACCTAGTGGTACCAAAATACCTGGTGGTATCTGCATTGGTGTCAATGAGAAGGCAGTGAATGCAATGGTGGGTGTAGGTGAGGAGAAAGCATGGACTGTGAGGGTTGGGTAGGTGAGGAGAAAGCAGGGACTGTGAGGGTTGGGTAGGTGAGGAGAATGCATGGACTGTGAGGGTTCGGCAGATAAGAATGAATTAGGAACAGAAAATGAGGGCTGGAGGCAGCTTTGCAAGGGTGAATGTGAGCGAAGGGAAAACAGGGCTGTGATGGGGTCATGGGAAAGAAGAAGGCAGGGGTACTCGGATGAGGGTTCCAAACTGACTTTCCAAATTCCTCTGAACTATTTCTATTTCAAAGTTGGGTGCAGGCACCATTCCTTGCACTCTACCAGCATGCCACCATTTTCAATGATGCAGTGCACTTTGCAGACAAGATTTTGCAAATGCCCCCTGTAAACTTTAAGATTGGGGAACGTCTGTCACATATTGGGTGCTACGAGTTGGGAGAGCAGGTAGCAAATTCGCAGCTCTGTCTACGCGGCAGTTTGTTTAGGTTGCCATCCCACTCTATAGTGCAGGCCAGCCCTTGCCTCCCCACCTCCTTCATAAACTGAAAAGCGTCTTGGCGGGCCTCTTTGAAGGACAACATTATGTGTGTGATACATATGTCACAATAACATAACATACTGTACAGAATAGTAATAGTAAATATGAGTGTTGGAGAGTTTACTGTATTTATGACGTACTTACCCTGTCCCAAGTACCTTGATATAACAAGATTGTCAGGTGCATTTTTGGTGCATTTGATCATTACTGCACATTTGCGCTTAGGGGGCAGGAGTGGTCTTCCAAGTCCCAGTCGGTGTGACATGGTGTAGGCTTTATAAAGGTTGTTTTTTTTTCCTTTTTCTGGGAGTACAGCGATTTCATTCCTAGTAGAATGGGGGTGCATTGTATTATTGCCTAGATTTGTATTCACACTGTGGTCTTCGTCTGGGGCACTGCGATACTAGTGTTCTAAATGGGGAAATCTAAAACGGAGGCAGTATAGTGTAAGTGTGAGGGCGCCAAATGAGGAGTGCCAGTGTAACAAGCCTTCCTTTTCTTTGGTAGGGGGGCGAGTGAAACAGTGGCTTATTAATATGGTATCTGTTCTGCTCTATGTACTTCCTAATGTGAAGGCAAGGCATTGCATTGTGCTGTGGCATCAGTGGCTGTTGGAGGCCAGGCAAGCCTCCAGTGCCTGCTTCGAACTGCCATGGACGACGCCCTCTAACGCTCTTTTGTATATATACGCACACATGGGTTCTTTTAATATTCAAAACAACCCTAGACTTGACCAGGAGAGACCTGTTTGCAGTTTTTGCACTCCATGCATGTAGGTCAAAGGACATTACTTTAGCTTTTTTTTACAGGATGCTAGAGAGACAATGCTGCTACATCCCTTTCACGCATCAGTAGAGGGATGAAGTGTGCACAACTTTGTATTTTGCAGATTCGAGTTCTGGATCCCATTTGGTGTGACCCTGCTGATATTCTCCATTGACAGAAAAGAAAAAGTGTGTCTGAGAGCTAAGCACATCATAATCACAGACACTGTTCAAGATTTAGTGTTATATTGTTCTTGATAATAAAGACCTGTCCACAAAACATAGACACAACACATATGTAATGTCATATTGAATGCACAGAGAAATATCTTGCCTGCACCCTACCTCCGAACTTCATCTGTGATTATGGGCGCTGGCTGGGAGCTGCTACCAAATGCACATCAGGGAGTTCATTGACAATTGCAACAACGTCAATGTCTTTACTAGGGTAGGGGGCACATCAATGGTAGCAATATTAACAATTGTTTTCATGGGGGAGTCTCTTGCAACAATGCAATATCAGCATATAAGGTATTTAAATGGTTTAAATCAGTTTCCGTTGTACAGGGTTACTGATACCATTAATGTTCCATGAGAAAATGATAAGGTCCTGTTTGACGGTTGGTATGGCAACTGATTTCATACCAGCTGCGTAACCTGTAATGCAAACTCCAAGACTTACCAGCCAGAGAATGAAAAGGAAGACGCCCCAAAAACCCCTTGTTGCAATGCCAACCCCAAGGAGCAAGAAAGCAAACCTCTGAAACATTTACACACATCTCACCACCCCCCGCCCCCCGCCCTGTAAGAAAGAATGAATGCTAACCCACGCATAGCAATAAACAACTTCCAACACCATGCATCATGACACAGCTGCACACACCCATTACAGTATTGTGTAAACATAGGAACCACCAGGATTCGGCCCTAGACGCCACCACCTGATTCACAGAGTCCAGCCAGCTCCAATCCCTTGACTCCACAACTAGTCACATCAACTGTAAAAACCGAAAAGCCCATCCAATCCAGGGAATTACATCTATTCACGCCAGACATGTAAAGCATTATTTTACCTTGTATGCTGCCGCCCTCGCTCAGTAGGCACATTACCTAAGTGGGCTATCTATGAGGGTAATACAAAACTCTGCTTTCCTCTCTTCTGTGACTTTAGAAGAAGCCCCATATGTACTTAAACAACAAAGGGTTGGCTAAGGATCCCCTATCACACCCACAAAATACACAAGTAGCACTGACAACAGCAGGGGCTAAGGAACATGACTCCTCCCGTATCGGCTACGTATGCACCACCCTGTGCGCCATGCCACTTCAAAACACAAGACTAACACTGAGGGTATCAAAATCTCTGCTTTCCTCCATTCTGTGACTTTAGCAAAACCCCCATATGCCTAAAATCGAAGAGTTGACTTAAGGAGACCTTCCAGCCCGCACTCAAGCACAGCTAGCGCTATCATCATCTGGGACAAAGGGGCCCCTCTCCTCCCATATCTGCATAACCAGCAGGCCCAGCCTTTTGTCTGCCCACAGGCCACACCCCTATAAAGTCTAACGAGCTACACATGTACAGCACATATGAGTCCTTTGCAAAGTTAGGGCATGTACAAAACCATATAAATATGCAAAAAATTTGTTGCCTGCTACAGCATATACTCTGACTCCAGATTCATTAACAGGGAACACATTATCACTGTGAAAACTGTGCCGTGCAATAGATATGCCCTCAATCGTATCAGTCCCATAAATGGAGTGAATGCAATGTTAAAAAAATGTGCCTGGAGTATGCATTACAACTTCATATTTCCGACTTAAGGTGTGTTCAAACCATATACATTTACACAAAATCTGCTGCTAGTTTCAACATCCTGGCTGCAGACTTGCAAACAGAGACACACCTCACAGCCAGAAACAATGAAACTTCAAAGAGGCTGAGTTGGGCAGGTATTTGGTTAATTGCTTAACTTTAACTGTGGAGGGGTGGCAATGTTGATGTGGAAGAACCTCCCCATGCAAGTACTCTTGGCAAAAAAGGATCCATATGGGAGGGTGATAGCCTTACTGACATGAATACAGGGAATATCAGCAACACTATGTAATTTGTATGTGCTGACAGTGGACAATGGTACCCTTTTCAGAAAGCTTGCACAGACTCTAATAGAGGTTCAAGTAAGATAATTCTGGGTGGAGACTCCAATGAGGTAATGGACCATCTGATAGACAGGAGTGATAGAAACGTTGTGAGAGTGCTTCACTTAAGGAGCTGACCTCCGAACACAATCTGGTGGACATTTGGATATGGGAGCATCCTACTGAGAGGGATCATAGCTTCTATTCCAACGCCCACAAGACTTATTCACAAATTGATATGTTTTTGACTGATAGCCAAATTACGACAGTGTGCCTGGAGAGCAGTAATAAAACTATTTATATCTCAGACCATGCACTGGCTGAAGTGATTGTCTGAATGCAGTTTACGATTCAAAGGAACTCTTATTGGAAATTGAATATGTCGATCCTTGATGATTGTGGAGAAGATTGTGATGGAGGTCAATTTCTTTGCTGTAGAGAATGACACAGGAGAAGTTGCCTCGAGAATGATTTGGAAGGCTTTCAAGTGCCGCATGAGAGGGCTCCTAATTGGACTCAGTAAAAAGAAGAAAGACAAGGAGGTGATGATCGGAGAACTTGAACAGAAAATTAAGGACTTGGACAGTGAAGTAATGAACTCTCTGAGTGAAGTTAAAGGGACAACCCTACGTCAATTAAAACAAAATTGTTCAACAAAATTATTTCTGAGCGAGGAGAATTCAACAAGTTTCGCACTAGATGCACGTTTTATGAGGGAGGTGAAAAGTGTGACCTGCTTCTAGCACTCAGGCTCAACGTTATCGAAAAGAGTAAACTGATTCCTGAGACTGCACTCTGGTATTCTAATGTTCTTTCTCAGAGAAATAAATAACAGAAGGAAGTCTAAAGGGGCTCCTCACGAGATTGGTACACCATGACCAAACTGGGTTAGTGAGAGCGAGGCATGCTACCTCGAACATGCATAGATTGCTACACACGATTAACACAGCAAATGAGCTGTTGGAAGGTGCGTGTCCTTAGATGCCGAGAATTACTTTGATAGAATTGAATGGAGGTACTTATTTGAGGTGTTGGAGAAATGGAACTTTGGAGAAGTATTTGTGAAATGGGTCAAACTGCTGTATGCAGGGTCTATGGCCGCAATAGCTACTAATTGGCTCAGTTCAGAAAAATTCTATCTGGAAAAAGGGACCCAACAAAGTAGCACGCTATCTTCATTATTGTTTGTTATTGCCATGGAGCCTTAGGCCTCTGCAGTAGAAGGCAATCAAAGAATATCTGGAGTGCAGTACCAAGGAGTATGCCAAATCTTATGGTTGTATGTCGATGATTTGCTGTTGGATTTACCGGACCTGGACAGTTCTGTCCCGGCACTGATGGATGTGATCAGTTGGTTCCGTGATTTGTCCGGTTACAGGATTAACTGGTCCAATGCCAGTGTCAAAAATAATGTTTGAGATCTGATTTATAATGATTGGGTTTTCAATGAAGCACAGACAGTATCAAGTATCTGGGCATACGGCTGACATGCTCACTGGAAAAGATCATGCCAGTAAATATGCAAAAGGTTAAATCTAAACTGAAACAGGATCTTGAGAGATGGAAGATACTAAGCCTTGCATCGTAGGGGAGAGTCAACTCTTTAAAGATGACTAGCGCTCCAAAAATTAATTATGTCCTTAGCATGATACCGTTATTTCCTACAAAAAAGATGTGGCTGGAAATTGAGAGACTGATTCAAGATTTTATTCGGGCTGGAAAAGTACCATGTATTAGGCTTTGGCAGTTCCAGTTGCCTACACACAGAGGAGGTCTGGGGTTACCACATTTCCAAGCCTTCTACCTGGCTTTCAGAGTGAGGCATGTCACTCCTTACCCGAAAGATGATCTGGATGAATGGACTTGTGCAGAGGCCAGTTTGGACGGTCCACTGTTACGAAAGGCTATGTTTTCTTCTAACTCGTTGAGGAAGTCTGACCCTTAGGGGTTAATTGATGTTTAGTGGGGCAATGATGGCAAAAAGGTTGATTTTAAAAAAATGGTCAGTCTATGGTGTGTACAGAAGTTGATTCTTGGGTGGCGGAAATGCGCAAGGTCTCACTTATGGAAAGGGCCATTTTAAGAAGCCAGAGAATACATAAAATGTTTGATGATATTTGGGGCAGATTCATGGAAGTGTTCTTATATGTGTGATCTCTTGAGACGGAGGGTGGGCAGCAAGGTATTATTGGGGGCGGGGCTGTGTGTACTATGTCATTTGTTACTCGCTAATGTCTGTTTTGTTAACATGTAAAAAAAAAATGGCTTTCATGGAACATCAAAGTTTTGGTATTAAAGGAGAGGGGTAATGTCCATAATGTATGACACACAATCTCCCACTTGGGAATCCACTACTTTGCTATAAGAGAAGTCAGAGGCTGAGAGGTGGGAACATTCAAATGTGGCCCAGGGGTGGGCGAGGCTAGCAAGCAGCAAGTTGCAAAAGGTGTGTGTCACCACTTCAGCCCGTCTGCAATTAAGCATAATCTCAAAGAATAGTGCTGAATGTGTTGCTGGCAAGCGGGAGAAGTGAGAATTGTGAACTACATTACACAATAACATGGAGCTCTGGCAAGTGACTTTGTAGCTGAGTGTGTTTTCAGTTTGTGTCTGAGAACATTGTAATGTAAGGGGATGGGTTGAAAGGCATGTATGTCTCTCCAAACTGTATTGTCACTGTGCTAGTTACGAGGCAGCAAGAGAATTTGCCTTCGGTCGCAAGGAGCTGGTTTTGGACCCCCACCTCCACCAACGCCTTTTGAAGTGGGCCTCTTGAAATGTATGTTGGCGCTTTGTTTGATGTTCTCAAGCAGCACTATACTCGCTACAGTAAAAACGCATGAAAAAGCAGAGACAGATCCAAAGCGGGAACCATAACTTCAAAACATACTAATACAATGCTGCAGGTGTAAAATGTAAGAATTAAATAATGCATTAAAAGAACAATGGCATCAAATTGTGGGACTTAGTTTGTTGAGGAGTCATCCATTCGATGGCGCATTTGTCATACTGATGAGGCTCACACAAGATTCGGCCTCAGGCCACTGTCTATAATGGGAACACCAGCTAGGTGTTCAACCCCTTCTCTATCACTCTCTCCCTGCACTCACAGTGCACCTATGGACCACGTGAGCACATTAGGAATCAGGTGCGCCCAACCTCCCTCCCTTGAATGGCAAGGAGCCATCTTGTGGTGACATACTAAGTACCTTCCGGAAAGGCTCTGTGTGATCAATAGCAAAGATAGGTTGGGGCCAAACCAGCACACAGATCTGTGGCCGATATGCCCAGTTAGGTTAGTTAAAAAAGTGATACATTCAGAACACATCCACAGAAAGTGTAAATGGAATGGTGACATCTCTGGAACTGTTTTGTGTATTTGATATTTAACCTATCTTCCTTCAAGGAAATACTTTAGCAAGATATCTCACCAAAATAAACTGTTCCTCCTAAAACATGCATAGCCCTTCAAAATCCTGGATTCATGATCACATACAAAAAAAACACTATTACACCCCAAACTACAATGGGTGATGTCCCTTAAAACAGAAACAACAGAAAACGAAAATGTTTTCCCCCGTTTCTCCTGCTGTGAACCCTAGGGCTGCCATTAGAAACCCCTTGCTGCACAGTATTTAGTAGCCCCCCTCCTGGACACTCAGGGCAATGTAGAGCAATCTCCAAATTCAGGGCACTGGTCTGGATGTCAACTGTTCCTCTTGCTCTAGTGAAAATAGCATTCGCTTATGTTAATATGTTTGTGAAAGTACAAAGGATTACCGAATGTGATCACTAATGCGGATGTGTAATATACAGAACAAGGCGTACAGCTGTTGATTTAAGCGGCAGTAGGTTAATAGTACCTTACGGGAGTTTATTTGCAGTAGAACTGTTTGGCAACTTTAAATTCACATTTTTCAGTGTAACCTGCATAGAGTAAAGCAATCTTTTATTAAGTAACTCTCAGAAACTCGGTCCAATATTGAAAATGTTGTAAGATACCGTTTACTATAAAGACGCAGACTATATGTACAGAAACACATTGCAATAATATCGTAATTATCCTACCAGGCACTAAAATGAAATGCTGTATATTTTTTCTGACCTGTTGTCAGGCAAATCTTGATGGAAAGGAGCATTCGATTCGCATTTTCTTTTAAGTCATCTATTTCCCGTTTCTCTTCACCTGTTCAACCGAGGCGCTCGTTCTTCAAATCTGTCGCCCTGATCTTGCTGAGAAAGGTGCTTCTGCTAAGTGGAACAATTTATTAAAAAAAGTGCCTTTGACAAGAGGTGAAATTCATTTTTATAAATGTTCTTGCGATGACTGCAAGCTTAAATATTGCCAGGCTAACACAAGGTCAAAAGTCATCCGTCGGGTCTTTTAAAATGCTGCTTACTGCTGCTGATGCAGAGGAAAGCGCGGAAGCATCCACCCCGAAGCTGATGTAAAGGCTAATGGTTTATTCCTTAGATTTACACTTTGCAGCAAGCGCGTTTGACGATAAATAGTGGATGGCAGAGTAGCATGTGTCTAACCGCACAAGGAATTTGCGTATAGCTACCCCCCAACAGTGACTGTATTGTATATTTCCTCTTACCATGATCGGAGGGAACGGCCATGACCAGCACACGTGTCTGTGATTGAAATGCACATCCTTTTATAATTCGAAACCTAATAATAATAATAATAATAATAATAATGTTAGTTAGGTGGCTCCCGTGATTTTTTTTTGTTTGTTTTGTTTTTGTGTTTGTTCCAAAATGGAACTTTACAAAATTGCGTTCCTTTATTTCCGCAAGTCCTCAGGGGCCTATGCCCAGGGTTTTCAGTGTTTCTTGGATGATCTTTACCAAGGCGATTTGCCACGTTGTTCGATCTCCTCCAATCAGTCTTAGCCACCATTGGTCCGCGTCAAAGTGTTCATTTGCAAGTAGGTGGTCAAGGTAAGCTGATCTTATCGCTTGGTTTCTTGGGCAGACCATTAGTAGATGGCAAATTGTTTCCTTTTCGGCACCACAGAATGGGCATTCGCTTGTTTCTGAGATATCTCGAATGTGGCGAATCTCGTTTGTTTCGATTAAGTTCAGTCTTATCCTGAGTAGGTAGTTTCTGGAAGCCCTGTTAGGGAATTTTTTGATGTACCTCTGGAGTTCACTTACTTTGCACTGGGTATGAGGAAGATGAGTTAGAAGTTTGTTTGCGTGGCATCTGCTATGGTGATTGACCAGTCCAGATTTTTAAGTTTTTCGGTCACTCTGACCGGGTTTGATGACAGGTCAGCTTCTGTACAAGCTACTGAATCCAGTAAAACTAGATAATCGGTTTTCCATTTTGTCAGCATTTTCACTGTGTCCATTTTCATCTCCTCTCCAATCATTGTGTAGATGTTTTGTTTATCTTGGGCGATGCACTTGCGATAAAGCAGGACCGAGTTGATATTTACCGTGCCTGCTAAAGAGAGGAGGCTCAATTCTCGTCGAATCGCTGGCATTGAGGTTGAATTTGGCAAGCACGACACTTTTTTCCAAAAATGCCCTTCCAGCTTTGTCCAGAGTTTTTTGGGAATTTGGGGCATTGCTTCGGCTCCGTATGTAATTGATGGTACTACTTTTTTCTTATAGAATTCAATTACCGGGATTGTTGACAGTTTTCCGAATTTGAGGTCTATGGCTTTGCCTTGTGCTGCTAGTTTTCTGATTTTTATTTTCAGGCTTTCTTGCATTGCACTTTCTGTGCGGAACTGTCGAGGGTCACGCCCAGGTACTTGAACTCTTTTGTTCTTTCAATCTCTGTATCTTCTAGATACCATTTGAATTTGTCCGATCTTTTCGATGCCGATTCTAGAACTAGTATTTTTGTTTTTTCTTTGTTGATTTGCAGATTGTTTTTCACTGTATAGTGTAACAGATTTGTCAGTTGTCTCTGTAGGCCTATTTGGGTCTGGTCCAACAGAGCGAGGTCGTCGGCGTACATAAGGCGGCTAATTTGTACCTTGGCCAGTTTCGGCGGAAAGGTTTTTGTAAGATCTTCTGTTGCACTGTAGTCGCCCATGTATGCGAGAAATAACTCCGGAGCGAGAGGACAACCTTGTTTGACCCCCCTACTTGTGGGGATTTCTGCTGAAACCTGACCTTGCAGGGTTAATCCTACTCTTAGAGTGGTGTTTGTATGCAGGGCCTTCAGTGGTAGAAGGATCTCCTTTGGACATTTCCATCCTTCAAGTTTTGACCAAAGTCGTGACCTGTCTACCAGGTTATCGGCCTGGGAAAGGTCAACGAAGGCCACAAAAGATCTTGGTTTTCCTTCAAGGACCTTGCTTTTTAAAATGCTGATGACCAGGATGTTCGCTGCTGTGCCAACATTTTTTTTAAAGCCAGTTTGGCATTGGTCGTGGCATGGTGCAAGTTTGGTCCAAGTTTGCAGCCTTTTCAGCAGTAAGGCTCCGAAGACCTTTCCAATGCAGTCTAGGAGGGCGATTGGCCGAAAATTCGTGGGGTCACACACATCCCCCTATTTGTAGATCGGAACGATGGTTGCCTTGGTCCAGGATGGAGGAATGGATTTAGATTTTGCACATCTCATGAAGATCTTTTTTAGTAGTTTTGACCACTCAGCCAGATTTTTTTTAAGGTCCATATTGGAAATCCCATCCGGGCCAACCGCTCGTGAGTTTTTTAGTTTTTTTAGAGTCTCGAAGATTTCTTCTTGGTCATCGAAACATAACCAGCTCGAGGGGTCATTTTCTCTAGGCTCACCATCCTCCTTTGTTGCAGATTCAAAGAGCTTTGAAAAGTGGTCGATCCATTTCTGCTCCCCCATTGAATTGATGATGGAGTTTTTTTTTGATAATGTTGTGTTTTTTATGAGGAATCAAAATTCTCTTGCTTTGTTGCCACAAATCGCCTTCAGTACTTTCTCCGTATCTTGTTGGTAGAGATTTGTGCGGTGGTCCTTGACCCAATTTCTGTAGTTTCTTGAGGCTTCTGCTAGTTTTGAAGCCTGGTCGCTCGACTGTGTTTGCTTCAGTTGCCTCTTGATTTTTCGAAATTCACGTCTTTATTGGGCTAACTGGGCATCATAGGTATGTTTATGGCTGGTGTCGCTAGTTTGGGCTGACTTTTTTGTAGAGAATGCCACGAGCAGAGGCACATAGTCAGGATCTGGGTTTTCTTCCGACGTACCCCCTTCGGAGTATCCTTGTGTGAGCTTCCTTGCTGCCGATGTTGAGAGTTTTAGCCGATTTCCCTGGTTATTTACTTCAATGCCAAGTGGTTCGTCGCTGGTTCTGCTGAAGTTGGTTAACCACGTTATTAATTGGTTGTGGTCACTGTTTGTTGTCTTGCGCACCTTGAAGGTTGTTACGGTGTCCAAAAAGGGACGGGAGACATAGGTGTAGTCAATTGTTGCTCGCGACACTCCCTGTTCCCAGGTCAGCAAACGGTCTTTCTCTGAAAAGACCGTGTCGAGGTTTAACATATGCCGTGAGGTCATCAGTTTGCACCAAAGTTTTCCTCTTTGAGTTGCTTTAGTCAAATAAGAGTTTTTTCCCTCTTTTAAGCCCGGGCTTTTGAGGGAGATGTTGAGGTCTCCACAGATTATGAAGGACGAGACTTGGCGATTTGACTGAATTTCGTTGATTATTTCTTCCATCATGTGGGTGACGTTTTGTGCATCTAAAGCCACCGGATTCCAGTAGGTATTCAAGATCTCTATTTGTGAACTTGGCGTCCTTTCGCAGCCTTCAAGATCGATGAGTACTGCCAGTATGGATTGGTTTGACAGCAAGGTTTCTTTCATTTTTAAACCATTTTTGTATGCCATGAGTGATCCGGATGACGGACGGCCTAAAAGGCCTTTTTTTGCAGGTGCCAGGACTATGTCGTAGCCGTCCAGGATCGGTTTGTCGACGAGACATGTTTCTTGAATACAAATTACGTCGAATGATGCCAAATCAGTGTCGTTTCGAGTCGTCAAGTGGGTGTGTCCACGAGTGTTCCAGGAGCAAAGTGTTAGATCTGTGGGGAATTTGTCAGCTGGCAAGGTGTCATTCTCGGCGCTCTGCCAACCTTCGAGTTGCTATTTATTCAAGTTTTTTGCGAGTACTTTTGGCAGCCAGGACCAGATTCCCTGCGGGTTGTCATTTAGTTGTTGGGTTACTGGTTGTTTTGTAGGGGGTAAATTGCTTGTTTGCGGCGCCTTAGGCGTACCTTTTTTTTTAACGGTTTGTTATTCGCTGAATTCCGTTGGTTATTTTGAGAGTTCAGGTCCCTGTTTGTCCCGCTTCTTGGGTTCCTTTCGGTTCTTCTTCCAAGGTCCGCCTGCTCCTGGGACGGTTTCTCAGTGACCGGGTGGTCCTTTATCCTGTTACTCGCAGTGGTTTTGCTTTTTGACGTCTTTAGGTCGTTTTCCTGGGCTTCTCTCTGTTCTTTAGGTTTTGTCAGGTTTCCGAGCACCTTAAAGCCAAGTTTAGATAAGTCCTCTGCTTCGTTGGTTATTAGCATCTGTATTTTGTTTGAAGGGATGTGCAAGATTGTTTTTGCTCTATGGTTAGAATGATAAGGATCCACTAGTTTCAGGTCCTCTGATTTAATCTGGCGAAGTGCTGGGATGAAGCCAAAGAGGTTTAGAACACCTTTTCTGTTAAGAATTATTTAGTCACGATTTTCTGACCGTTGCTCTATTTTTAGAGTACAAATGGATATTTTGGTGGGATAGCGTCGGTCATGGTATTTTTCAGTTTTTGATTTGTAGTGGGGTCTCACTGACGGCTCGTTTTCTTGAGATCGGTGATCCTTTGAGCTCTTTTTATTTGATTCACGTCCAGAATCGTCTCTGCTTGATTTTCTGTCTCTTTCTCTGTGTTTATGTCGGTTCTCCAGTTTTGGGGTTTCTTGGTGCAGAGATGGGGGCTCAGATTTTGAGGTGAATGAAACTTTTCTTTCGCTAGTTTTGT
Source organism: Ambystoma mexicanum (assembly GCF_040938575.1). Lineage (NCBI taxonomy): Eukaryota > Metazoa > Chordata > Amphibia > Caudata > Ambystomatidae > Ambystoma > Ambystoma mexicanum. Next base: position 702,741,105 of record NC_090930.1, on the reverse strand, counting down.
TTTGGTTTGGTCTTGATGTGTGGTGAAGATTGTTTCTTCGTTCTTCCATTGTATAGAATGGAGGGCTCTTTTGCTGATATAGTGGACTTCTCCTATTTTCCCTTTCCTCAACTTGGTCATTTTCAGTTTGCGAACTACTTGTCAGGTCCTTTTCCAGATGTTCGCTGATGTTCATTAGTTGGTCGTCGTCCAGGAAGTCTTCTACAGTTCTTGGCGAGCATTTAGTTTCTGAGTCATTTGTGATCTTAAAAACGAGAGGAGGGTCCTGAGGAATGGAGGGGCTACCCTTTAAGGGATGGATCTTCTTTGCCTTCTGGAGTGTGGGCCCAGGTTCCGATGTGTCCGTTTTCCCTGTCGATGTTCCATGTTGTAGGCAGAAGATCGGGTAAGCCTGATCTTTGTCGTTTGGTTCGATTAGATTTCCGTTTTGACTTGGAGATGGTTCTTTTTCGGTGTGTTCGATTCGCTGTTTGGGCGGTCGGCGTGATGTTTCTTCACTAATATATATGATTTCACTTTTATCGTAGTTGACCGCGCCATTTTTAGTTGTAGTACCCGAAAATACAAATTGAGGTGGTCCTTGTAGGGCATCAGTTTGTGTGTGCACACAAGAGCTCTTAGGCTTGGGTTCCATTACTGACATTTTGTTAGCTTCCTAGCTTGTATAGGTAAGTTTAGAGGAGTCTTCGCTTGCTTTTATAGAGTTTTCTTTCGCGGTAATGAAGCCTTCGATGAAGATTAGCTTTGTGAGGAGCATAGCGATTAGCGTGGTGTGGTCTTTTAATGTCTCGTTTAGGGACTCGTAGAGTTTCCCGAATGGCGATAGGCCTATCATTATGGCAGACATTATTGTCGTTAAGTATGGGTTTTTTTTGGTAGGGGTTTCTTTCTGCGCTCCCAATAGGCCTGATTGGTTTCTATTGGGAGCCTCACAGTCGCAGTCTTGGGTAACCCTCGGCTCCTGGTGATGGTTCGATGTTCGGAGTTCGCGTGTGAAGTGAGGGAGAGAAGATCTTCTCACCGAACTTTGTCTGCCATAGAGCAGCCATTCTGCTTCTCCAGATATTCTCGGGTGTTGGGATCTTGAGGGTTTGGGTTTCAGGAAGACTTCCGGGTGGTCCGGCGTGGATGTTGTTTGGCTTCCTCGCCTGCCTGTCTCCAGGCTTTCGGCCGCTTTCTTGTGTTCGAGGATGCAGGGCGGGACCGCCTCTACGTCTTCTAAGTCTTTAGTTGGTGAAGATTCAGAGGGTCGATTTGTGGCTGGAGGCCCCGCTGGTAGGGGCGGTTCGTCCGCCCCCGTTGCTGTATTCAATTCAGCTTTTGCGGGCTCAGCTGCCAAGGTTATAGGAGAGTTGTCTTTTGTAGTGTTTAGAGCCCTGCTGGCTATGAATATTGGGGCAGTCTTTCTTGTCTTCACTGCTGGTTGCAGGTCCGTCAGGGCCTCGAGTATTTCATCATCTGTTAGTTCCGTGAGGACCTCGTGTTTTCTTTTGCCCTGTCTGGCAAACAGTTCCTTTAAGGAGTTGCATATCATAGTTTTGGGGATGGATTCCACTGGTACTTTTTGCTGTGTCTTCTTAGTTTGGACAAGTCTTTTTGTTTTTTTTGTCCTGTTTTTTTTGCGATTTATTTGTGTTGGTCAGTTCGCCCTTTGAAATTTGGCCGCTGGTTTTTTTCTTTGTCTAAGGGCTTGATTTGGGATCATAGATGTATTCCCATTCTTCAGCGTTCTCAGGGGAAACAGTTATTTCTCCGGCTGTCGTTTCATTTTCTTCAGGATGTTCTGCAGTTCCACTAGTCTCCTCCGGGGGAGCCAGCAGATCTGCACTGGATTCAGGCTCACTCAGGTGCGAGCCGCCCGCTGGTTCCGTTGACGGGTGGAGTAGTGAGCAGGAGGCTCCGGCGGGCTTGAGGCCGCCCGCGTGTATCAGGGCCCGAGTCTCCGTGGCCAAGTCCGCTAAAGCTGCCACGCCATTTCGCGCTTGCGGGTCTTCCACCCTTGGAGTCAGGGACTGCTTCCCAGCCTGGGTCGCGGCATGGGACGGCGATCCTGCTCGTCCGCTTAGAATCCTCTTTTCCAGGCAGACGTCCAAGGTAAGAGCCCGTTCATGTAGAGCGCAGCCGTTTGTTTGTTTTGCGGCTTTTGCCTGCCTCTCTGCCGCCGCTTCCTGACCAAGCCTATGCTCCCGTGGAGGCAAAACCGTCGTGGTCAGTCCTCCGGCCGGCCAGTCGGGGCAGCCTGTGTCACAGGGCATGGGATGGTAGGTCGAGGCGAATTCCTCATGTGCGTCATTTGCGGCAGCGTTTTCCTTGTTTTCAGAATGAAGTTTTGCTGTAGCTTCTGTCTCATTGGTCTTTCTTTTACTTGAAGCTTTTTGTATTTTTGAAGATTCAGACAGTGGGGAATGAGAGTTCGCCCCAGGTTGATCGCTCCTCTTTGAGGATTTCTGGCTGGTTGTTGCCGCTTTTTTGGGGTGCTGTGATCCCGTTGATGTATGATTTAGGTCGCTGCCCGTCAAGATGGTGTTTATGGGTAGCAGAGCTTGTGGTCTCAGTTTGACCGGGTGTTTGGCGGAAAACAGTAGGGTAGCGGTCGGGGTTGGAGTTGCCGTGAGCTTCTGAGGCGCACTGTTTCTTCATCCCATGTGTCGCTGGTGATGTTGGGGCTTTGCTGGTGCCGGAGGTCAGGGGCGGTTGCCATGCCTCTGCCGGTCCTGTCAGTGACTGCAAAGACTGCAACTGACTCTGCTCAGACTCTGCGACCGCTCCACGGTGTAGCTGGGTAATTGTATCCACCCAGGTAGTAGAGAGCAAGAACAGACTCGGAGAGCAGGAGAAAGGGTCCGACCTGCAGAGACTGCAACTGACTCTGCTCAGACTCCGCATTTGGTCATGTATATAGTGTTTCATGACACATTCCTTCAGCTTTTAAGTGCTGTATTTATCAATTACCTACTCGTGGATCTCAACATATCACATTGGTATTTTTGTTTGCCGCTTACACAGCACTTCTATTTCGACTGCGATACCAGAAATCAAGCTATAAAAGTGTATTAAGTACACTAAGCACAGGTGTATGTTTGGTATTCACCCATGTACTTTTCTGGTTTGCTTTTTATGCATGCCACGGTTGTTTCTTTTTATGGCGGACTTCTACATAAATGAAGACAGACTGACTGACTGCCATCACCTGGCGTGGATGGTGTGTTGTTCAGTCGGCCCTGCCAGGTATACATGTCGTTTACCTTGTGCTTCATCTGTCTCACTGTTTTAAGTAATGTTTGGAATAAAAGAACATTTGTTTTCAATGTGAACATCTACATGACATCACCCAACGTCTTATGTTTTTAAAACAGCGTTTTCAAAAGGAACATTAGGACAAAGCTCCAGTCACTTCCCACTTTAGGCTATTTTGACACTACATAGCCCCAACCCTGTTGATAAATCATTTGACAAGCAGATGGCTCCTCCCCTTTAATTAGGAAAATGAACCCACCCTCCTACTCCATTTCACTTGGCAGCATTTCTTGTACTTCTTTTGCCCTTTACATTAGGGACATGCACAAGCTCCTGCACCACTCCATGGGCCCAATTAATAGAAAGATGTGCATGCTGCAAAGGCACTTTGCACCGAAAAAGCGCACTTAGCAGTGCGCAAAACAACTTTTGTTGATTCATGTATCAGACTTTACGTGGGTCTGAGCTCACTTTATACTGGTTCTTTTCTACTTTGCGTGATGCTGAGTGCTTTGCGTGACACCCTGCATAAAGTGTGGGAAGAGCCAGCGCAAAAAAACAAATACAATACAGAACATGCATATTCCCCATTCCCTGCGCAAAATGGGGAAGAACAAGGACTAACGTGGGTGTGTTTAGGGATGGGCCAAGTAAAAAAAATAAGACACCCAGTCAAGCACAAACATAAGCCAATTCATGGATTACTAACCACAACTTTATTGAGCGAAAAGGCACAAGCAAACCTCGGGATCTCAGCACCACATGATACACGACACAACATACAAAGCACAAAGGATACATATATAAGCATGCAATGCACACCATTTCAAAGTTGCACTTCCAGGATGAATCCAGTCGTAGTGGCAGCAATCATACATGTTCATGGAAGGAGGAGAAGGATGATGAGGGACAGGATTCTCCATCCTCGCACAATGCTTTTTGGGATTCCAGGTGATGAGGTGTATGCAAGATACAGATTCCCTCCCCATGTAATTGTTGACCTGGTGAGGGAGTGGGAGGAAGTCCTTGCATCACCCACCCTCTGCTCCCATGCACGCACCCCAAGGGGTGAAGGTGCTGACAGCACTACATTTGTGGGCTACAGCAGAGGCATTGCTAGGGGGAATGAGGGGGCTATTGCCCCTGGTCATTTGGTTGTAGCCCCGGATAGAATCCCAGGAGCTACAACCAAAAGGCTAGATAGCCCAAGTCCCAACAGTCCTGAAATTAGCATAGCCCTGGATGTTTTACAGACCTAGCAACACCCCTGGGCTACAGGCTTGTCAGGTGTATCGACCCAGGTTCAAGTTATTATGCTGCAACATTTGGTACTGTGGGCTTAGAAAATCCAAGATGGCTGAAAAGCCCACATTTGTGCCAGAATCCAGGAAAACCGTGCAGTTTTTGCGCACACCAAAATGGTCACCTGACCTGCCACCCACCAGTGTGAGCGTGATGAGCCAGAAGCGCCATGAGTGAAACGTGGTACCAAAGGAAAAACAGCAGTGCCTGTTAGCTCAAAAAGCACTTTGAAATCACCTTTGTTTCTCTGAATGCAAGCTCAAAATGCCTATTTCGAACATTGCAAGATATTCAAAAATCTTACTGAACACCAGCAGACGTCTGGTAAAATGAAGTCTTGTGTGCATACAAAATTTGGAAAGATGAAGAGCCTAAAATAATGTTCATAACAAAACTGGCTGAGCTGTGGATGTCAGCAGCTTAAGTGAAATGGGATTTAAAGCCACTAAAATCGAAATGTTTAAAAAAAATGAGTGACCTACTTTTGAGTATCACATAGGTTGCAACCACTTAAATGTCATGGTTTTGAACTTAGAATCAGCATTCTAGCTGCATGTGTCAAAATTGTAAGTTTGATTTGAATGAAGAAAAATGGGAACAAAAGTGACCTTTGGCTGAAGCCTGGCTTAAAGGGACTGAATTCTGCCCGGCAACTACCCCCGACAGGAGATGAAACTTGCCCAGCAACTGCATTCACAGGCCTGGCCTGCTTTCTGTTGCACCACCAAAAGGAGATCACACCTCTCTGATTGAATCAGGGGAGGGGTGCCTGGGACTGCAAGGAAACAGAACAATGAACTTCCCTTTGCTCCAAGCAATTGCTAAATAAGGGGTTCGTAAATGGCTTCCTCTTGGAAGTAAATGGGAGGGGCACTGCCTCTGTGAGCCAGCTGAGCTTGGAGGAAGTGGACAAACCAGAAATTCCCCCATGTGCTTTGGGAAACCACACCCCTCTGGGCCAGAGCATAATTTTAGAAAGATGGATAATTCATAGTAAATAATTGTCAAAATTATATCAATAATATAATTATTCCTGTGATTTTTCTGTGCACATTTTAAGAGGGGTTAGGACTCTGTGGTATGTTCTGGGGGTAGTAGCGGAAAATAGGGTATTACTCCAAATGTCTGTATGTTAAAAATATGACACTTCATCATCTGATGCCCATATTCCTTGCGCACATTTGTGTAAATTCTGGAAAAGTTTAGAGATTGTGTTCTGGATGAAAAGGGCAGAATTTTGTCAGAAGTGAACACAACATCTTACAAAGACAGGGATCGGATGGTTTGGCGCTACAGAAAATATGTTAACTGGACATATAATATTAGAAAAATTGTACATAGATAAATATGCATTTAAGTCAGAAATAGATTTGTGTGCAAAGTGACAAGGGGAGTGTTCTTTCTGTATGCCATAAAAATGATGTCTCATGACACGGGATGGATCACAACTCAGTTCCCCAGTCAGGCAACAGAGAATCCTACAGCCTATCAGGATCCTCAGAGGGTTGGGCATAGAAAGTCAGCCTTCCCACCCATTTTCAAAAGACATAAACAGAGCCACTGAGACCCAGGTAGAGATATTCACTTTCCACTTCAAACTGATTTCCTGCGAAGCGCTTTGCCAGAAGACTCCAGAACCAGAACTTAGAATCCAGACTTCAGAACATGTAGCAGAGAGGCCTAGTACACAAGCTGAATCCTTCAGAGGCCTCAGAATCCAGCAACCTAACCAAACTATTCAACAGCTGGGCGAGCTGTTTCATTCTGGCCTAGAACCCTGTGCCAGACCCAGAAAGCAGAGCTGTATCCAGACCGCCGACCAGACCGCTGTACTGTGCCAAGAACTTTTGCCAGAACCAGAGATCCAGACCAGCAGAGCAGAGAGGACCGCAGATAAACCTGTTGACCAGATCTGTGACGAGGCCCATTCCTTCCAAAATTAGGAGTGAGTATCCAGCCAGAGCTGTGCAGAACCTCTTAGTCTAAAATAATCTCATCCCATCCATTTCAACCTATTTAGAACTGCATAGAAATCGTGTGTCCATTCTGTGATTTCAAACCTGTGAAAGTGTCATTTGTCATTTGAATCTTCCTTTATTTCTGAGAATCTACCTCCACTAAATTGTCCGTATCTTTTGAACCGCGTGTCCTAGGAGCACGATTTAACTTTAATTTTAAAGCTAAGAATCTAAGCTTTCCAACAAGCCCAAAACCGTAATACTGTTATAGTACAACCGTTATAGTTTTTCCATAATCGCATTCAACACACTCGGAAAAAGTGCCGCAAATTGAAATTTGACTCAAACTTCTTCACCTGTCAAAAATAGCTGTCTTTTGCTTCCACTGCTGAAATTCGTTTTCAACCTGACAATCCCTCATGAATCACTGATAGTGTTTACCTGTACCAATCTTAAGTAGCTATCACCTACCCTGAATCTCCTATAGGGAATTTGTATTGCGTTTGATTGTATTCCTGAAAACTGTGAGTCCTTCTTCCATCTCCTTATATTGCATAGGGGAGAAGTGAATTGTCAAAAGAAAAAGTGATCATATTATCTCTTGTTGAAACCATATCAGTTTATTTCTGTGCTGCATTCTTTCCATCATTGCTTTTTCTTGAAACCATAAAAGTATTCTCTGCTGCCTTATCCTTTCTATACTAACTCCTCACTGATTGAAAAGGGTGTGCAATTGTAACATTACCCATTGTTGATCAACATTATATTTATAAGTGTGCCATCAAATATTAATTTATTCATAAAAGTGTGATATATATATTGTTTAATTATTCAAATAAATCTTTTAATTTAGAAAACAAACCTACTTCTTGGCTCAGTGAGGTCAGGGGGATTCAAAGAGAGGGGCGTTATACAAGGGTTTATCATCCAGATCTATGAACTTGTCATAAAAATATATAAATAAGGGCTTCCCTTGGGCATCCCAGATGAGGCATTGACTTAGTTGGAGTGATGAATTGAAGTCACTTAACAGATTGGAGGCTTGTCCGGGATGTCTGGATTAGATCTACCACTTGTGCAGCTTAATGCAGTGTGCTAACTGACAGGATACATAAATCCTGTTGTATCACTGCGCTGTGTTACACTGTAAAAGCACCCCTCAAAAGAAGGACGCTCTAAGGAGACAGTCTGTTTTACAAAATAAAATACTAACTTCTGTAAGTCAGGAAGGAAATCAATTTCCAGAATGACGACCTTGGTAGATATCAAAATAGCCAGAGAGCACCTCTTACATAAGCTATTTGTGTGAGGCGAATGGACGGAACAAGACCAGACGGTGTGGTTGCAGGTAATCGCATCCCAGATCACTGCAACAGGGTCAGACATATGGCGAGATCAGGGTCCATTACATGTGGCCCTGAGTGAGCTATATATGTCCCCTAAAGCCAAAGATGAGCACGACAAGATTGTGAGGATAGCAGCATATTTATGTTTATATATGGGAGCCATACAGGACAAATATGCAGAAGGCCAAGACCTGGCAAATAGGCAACAGGTGGCATTAGAGAAGGCCCAATCTGACCTGGTCTCTTCTGAGCAGAGGCTGCAGAGGAGCCAGGAGTCAGAAAAAGAGAGTAGACAGTATCTCATTAAAATCAAAGAGGATATGGGAATCCTGCAACAGGAAAAGTCTGACCAGGATACCAGATTTCTGGCCTTGCAGAAGGAGTACCAAGAAGGTTTGGACGCCCTACTGCCGAGCCAGAAAAAGCTGGAGCAACAACTGGACTTCAATAGGGCATGCACAGAGCAGGTAGTCACCCTGCAAAGCCACCTAGATAGGGAGAAGGCAGTGAGCAACAAACTGATTCTGAAAGACCTGGAACCCAGACAGAATTTGAGGAGGAGCGCCAGAAAGCTGGTGCCTTTCAAAGGCAGAGGGACGACCTGGTGGCACAGATGCAGGCTCTTAGTCAGGAAACGGACACCTTAGGCCAGGAAGTCTGCCACTTAAAAAGAAAAATGGAAGAAAATCACCTGGCCCTCCAGGGTCTGGGTGACCTCCAAAAAGAGCATCAGAACTTGTTAGAGCACACCAGGAGGGTGGAAGATGCTCTGGCAAGAAAGGAGCAGGCCAGTAGGGATGGAACTCAGGAGGCAACCCTCCTGCAGCAAAGACTGGCCCAGTATTCCAGGACAAACCAGGAAGCACAGAGAGAGAATGATGCTCTCTGCCAGGACAATGATAGGCTCCAGATAGCCATGCAGGAGAGACTGATAGAGTCTAGTAAGGCCTTGACTGAGGAACTTAAAGCACAGGCTTTTGCATGGCAACAGGGAGCAGGGGCTGATAGAGATGAAGTTCGCTAGGAAAGGGAAACACCTGATCATAACCTCAGGAGCCCTAGTACCAGAGGCCTTCATCTCTCCCAGTCCCTGGGCTCTGCCACCCCATGTCCCCTGGCGCACATGGGCACAGGGCCACAGGGATGGCAGATTACTATCCAGCCAAAAGTATGGGGCTTATAGGCCAGTACCACCCAGGAATTGATGGGCGGGCCTCCGGGTATGGGCACCTAAGTGCAGTGCAATTTAGTGGAGAACCCCAGGAGAGTAGGCCCACTAAGGGCATCCTGAAAACCTCTGCCCAGTTAGGTCAGTGGACGGGGGGGGTACCCATTAAATCCTGGCAGCAAGGAGGGATCTGAAGACTCCTCTGAGCATCACAGGACACAGGAGACCAGGTCCCGACATTCTGCCAGCCATTCCCAGGCTCGCAGAATCCGGGAAAACCTGGAAGATCAGACAAGCACCTCTGGGAGCAGTGCTTCTGAGTCAAAGGATGAATGGACCAGGGTTAACCGAACCAAAAAGACCAATAAGGCAAAAAGGGCCTTGCTTAAGGACCCCTTAAAACAGATTAAGGCAATAAGGAGTGTCATCACCCCTTATCACAAGAACGCCAAGTATTCAGTTTGGGAACACTTGGAGCTTTATGAGCAAATGATGGAGACTTTCCATTTGAAGGACAGCAGTAGCTGCATCCAGTATGTAAAATGGACATTCTCCCCAGAATACTCCAGTTTCTTTGCGGGGCTGGATGACCAAAACCATTCGAGATGGTCCACATATAGGACGGCCATCTTGAAACATTTTTCTGTTCACCGGAATCCCCAAGAGGCTCGCAAGGCAGCCTACAATTTGCAATGTGGGGAGGATCAGGCCCCACAAGAATTTGTGCAGAAATTGAAGCGTGCCTTTGCGCAGACTACCAAAAGGGTGCGCACGGACAGTAAGGAGTTTGTAAATACGTTTTTCCATGCCATACCCAAATACATAATGACCCAGCTAGTGAGAGATTTTCACGAGAAAAGGTCACTAGGCTGGGTCATTGAAAACGCTACCCGGATCTATGAGGTGCAGAAGCCCATGGAAAATAAAAATAATGCCCAGAAAAGCCCCAAATCATCCAGCACCCCTGCTGCTGCTAAGGTGGCAGAGGTAAAGGTTGCCCCCGTTTTAGATTTGGAGATGGAGGGGCCTAAAAACCTGCCTGCACCGAACAACTCTCAGCCCAGAACGCCCTCGGGCCAGTCACAAACAGGGAGTCAAGGAGGTAGTCCCACAAATGGGATCCCTCATTCCCCTGATTATGTAAGTCCCCATTACAAGGTAAACTGAACCATCCTGGGTTATGTGTGAACTCCTCCGGCCCAAGGGGAGGGATCCAGCCAAGCACCTAACCCAGGAAACTCCCCTCCTAATTTCCCACAGGAGGGCAGAAATTCCCCAAATACTGGGCAAAACTTTTTTCCCAGGTATCCACCCAATTTCTAACCCCAAAGTCATCCATCCTTCTTTCCCCAATTCCCTGAGCCCAGACCACTTAATCCGGAGAGAGGGGAGGCCAACGGTGGAGGGGTACCCAAATCTTCCCAACCCGGGGTACTACCAGAGAAGGGATAGCTACCCTTCCCGGGATCAATCCAGGGGAGAAAACAGAACCCCGTATCAGCCTTAGCGGGTTTCACAGTTAGAGCGCCAGGTCCAAAATATGGCACGGGATCTGGGTCACATGCTGAGGGCCTCAACAAAACCCTCAGATGAGCATGCCGGCACAGAATGCCCCAAACTCTGGGCCTGGTGCTCCAGAACAATGACGGGGGCAGCACCCCGATAACCCACCGGTTCCCAGGGAGGAGGCACAAGGGGAAGGGGGGTGTAAAGCCTTGGATGAAGCTTCCTTCCCCACTTGTAAACAGCCCCTGGAAACCCAGGAACCGGAAATAAAATCTCCTACCCCTGAATGTCTGCCACCCAAGGAGCAGAGAGGAGGTAGGAGAAACAAAGGACCCAAACTGACCCATTTTGTGGAGGAGGTACAGATCTTCCAATTTGAGGGAGAGGGATCCTCAGAGGATCCTGGGAAAAGGATCTTCTCCTTCAGAGATGGGGCAACTCCTCCCTAAGAAAAATGGGTCCCAAGGCATACAAATCCAGACTTGGTAGATGTGGGGACTGAGCTAGCGCCGCCCATCATCTCATCCCAGAACCAAAAGCATCATCATGCCCTGGTTCAAACCCATTCTGGTGACTGACTCCAAAAAGGGGGGGGGCGCCCAGAACCGGAACCAGGGGAACCCACAACGCCTCTGATTTCCAGTAGCCAACTTTTTCTTGCAGATTCCCATGACTCTCACCAGAATTCTGCCCAGATCTCTTCTCTCGCCATGTCCAAAACAAAAAAATTAGCCCACCAGTTGTCCAAACATGTGCATTATTGTGCCCCCTTGAGGAGAAGGAGGGAAGATACTATGAACCAGTACAAGTACAGGGGCAGGGTACAATTTTGGCATTGGTGGACACTGGATCCCAAGCTACCCTTTTGTCCAAAAGGGCCTTTGATGAACTAAATGCAGGAAGGGGGAGAACTACCCTATTCCTCTCACCTCTCTTCCTGGACAACTTCAGGACTTTGACATGAAGGAAATTCCCGTCGAGGGGACTGCAGATTTGGACATTAAAATTGGGTGACACAAGGTGAAATACCCGGTCATAGTAGTGACTCCAGAGGGCACCCCTTGTTTACTAGGGAATGACCTCCTGAGAAGGTTGTCACCCCTAATAAATTGCGTAAACAAGGTCCACTGGACCAAGACTAGCCGACCAATAAAATTTAAACAGAGTGTCAACCATGATAGTTTAAACGGCACATGCCACATGGTTGAATAAAAATCTGACCAAGTAGAATTTCACTTCCAGAACAACCAAATTCCAGATGTGACAGTAATAGCAGTAGGACAACAGACTGGTGACGGGGGGGTCCTCTCTATTTCTGAAAATCAACCTTCCTTCCAGTTTAAGGTGGTATTCCACACTGGAAGGAAACACTCTGAAATTCTTTATTAATCCACAATCAGACATTCCCACTCCAATAGTCCAGAAAGATGTGAAATCAGCTCAGAGCCTGGCTGATATTCAGCAAATTGGAGAGCAGTTGTTCATACCTGTTCAGTTAAATGATGGGAAGGACTCTGTTCTCGCACAAGTGTGTGTGAACAACGGTAAGAGCTTCATCAGCGAAGCCATGTTCCGCCAACTCCCAAAAGATCCAGCCATTCCCACATTGAAACTGATAGACAAATGGGAAATGGATCTGGAAACACCCAATTCCAAACATCTTCTGCCAAGCAGGTGTATGCTCAAAATCTTCATTGGCAGCAAGAGCATAGTCCATAATTGTTGGGTTGTGCGAGACGTCACTGCCGCCTTTTACTTAGGCAGTGACATTCTCAATCGCTTTGCCATTAGTTTGGACCTAATAAACATCAAAGCGTGGTCCCGATTAGTGGATAATCCCATGGGTTTTGATGATCCAGAAAAAGAATTTAGGTCAGCTCAATTGCTACCTTATGCAGTTGAAATTCAGATGAAAGAGGAAGTCACCATCCCAGAAAGGAACCGACAATTCTCCCTGGAAGTGAAAGTTAAAAGAGGACAAAAATTGAAAAACCCTGATGCTTATATTCATCTAAATGCTTCTCTCCAACAGCAAGGGTTGGGGGTAAACCCAACACCATTAGTCAACATAGAACATGACACCATTCCAATAGAGGTGGATAACAGCGACTTAAAGAGTATTCCTCTAGCCGCAGGCACCATTATTGGAATGGCGGTTGATGACCGACATTTTTCCATTGATTTAGGAAATGAACTGTTAGGACCAATCCCCAAGGAGTGTTTTGACAGTAATAGTGATGACAATACAACACCAGACAGGATCTTTACCCGGCACGGGGGGAACTTCCTGGTGTACACTTCCTGCCCTTATGGTAAGGAAGATGTGACTTGTGACTTCAGAAGGGATGAGGTGATTTTCCAGGTCCAGGAGGGCTGCCTTTCCCATCCGAAGCCTCCAGTCCAAATCAGCACTCTGACCAGGGACTTCTCCACCCAGCTGGAGGAGGCCCCTGAGATAGCAAAACCAGAAGTCTTTCCAGGCTTCAGGCAGATGGTGGAAGAGAGAGTCAATCTAGCTGATGCCTGTGTGACTCTGGAACAGAAGGAAAAGTTGAAACAAGTTTTCTTGGATTTCCAAGATCTCTTTGCGGTGGACTCCTATGACTGTGGTCGCACCGACATCCACACAACAACAATTTCCACGGACCCTGACATGACTCTAGTGTTTCTGAAGCAATATCGCTTGCCGCTCGCATCCATGGAGTCCCTTACTGAAATAATTAAGAACTTTGAGTCCCGGGGAATAATCCGTCCAGTACACAGCACCTTCAATAATCCGGTGCTGGGAATATTGAAGCCAAACGGCCAGTGGAGACTCTGCGCCGACCTTAGGGAGCTAAACAAACGTGTCCATAATTCCCGATGGTCTCTTCCCTACATTGACCAAGGGCTGGCCCAGATCCAGGGGTTACAGGTATTCACTGCAATAGACCTGACCAATGGATACTGGACCTTGCCTGTCAGTAGGGAGGACCAATACAAACTGGCTTTTACCTTTGGGGGCCAGCAGTAAACATGGACCCCAACTCCCTTCGGATACCTCAACTCCGGCAATGAATTCAACATTTCCCTACATAAGGCCATGCCTGACCTGGGTGCGAGGGGTAACCTGGCTTATGTAGATGATGTCCTAATCAAAAGTTAATCTGTGGAAGAACGCATAGCGGAGATCTGTTATGTTCTGACACAGTTGAGGGCCGACGGAGCAAAACATTCCTTTCAGAAAGCACAGTGGTGTAGAACCCGTGTTAATTTCTTGGGGCATGAGATTACTCCTCAGGGTCTCTGTCCCCAGGAAAAGAAAGTGGATGCACTCCAGAAACTGAAAGACCCCACAACTCTGCGGGAACTAAGGAGCCTCCTTGGACTGACTAATTACAGCAGAAAGTTCATTGAGGGCTACGAAGAGATCACCAGACCCCTGATTCATCTCCTGAAGGAGGGGGTCAAGTGGGAATGGGGTCCAGAACAATCCAAGGCAGTAAGACAGCTCAAAAGAAGCCTCCCAAAAGCGCCTTGCCTAGTTTACCCTGTCAGAAACAAGGAGTTTTTCTTGGAGACAGGGTTCTCTAATAGATGCTTGACTGCAGTATTATATCAAAAGCATGACAAGGTCAATAAAGTAATCTCCTATGCGAGCAAAACTTTATCCTCTGTGGAGGAAAAATTCAACGATTATGAGAAGGCACACCTGGCAACGGTGTGGGCATTGAAGAAGTACCGCCCGTTTATCCAGGGGGAACACATCTTACTGGAGACCCCTCACCAGCCTCTGGAATACCTCCAAAGTGATAGAATCCGGGCCGGAAATGTGAGTAATTCCCAAATTACTTCCTGGATTCTGTCAATGCAAGGCTTTCCTGTGGAGGTCAGATACGGCCGAAACAAGAAGAGTCCCCTCGTGCAAGGTCTCGCTGACTTGCATGATTGTGCCAGAGAAAACTGTCTCGAGGACGAAAGTCTAAAAATCAAGGACAACATAGAGGCATACCTTAATTCCCCACACAAAGTCTTTTAAGAAGACAAGTGTGAGGGAATGCCCACTGTCTATGTGGATGGATGCTCTTACCATGTTGACAACAACGGGGAGAAAGAATTGGTGGCCGGTGTAGGGAATGCATGGGTGAATGAGTCCCCAGAACCCTCCGCTGGATACAAGATTGGTCCCCAAAGTAGTCAGGTTGCAGAGCTGATGGCTGTGCATCAGGCCATCGTCACTGCTATCCAACATCAACTCCACGAACTGGTCATAATCACAGATTCGGATTATGTACGGAACGAGTTCGTGAAGCACCTAGTTAATTGGAAAACCAGAGGTATGTTATGTGCTAATAACAAACCCTTGAAACGTGGGAAGTTAATCCAAAACATTGATGATCTGGTCACCTCGAATGGGATGACCGTCTACTGGAAAAAGATCAATTGTCATTCCAAAGTAGAGGGACCAGACAAAACTGGAAATGACTTAGCTGATCAGCTGGCCAAAACCGGGGCCATCCAAGGGGATCTAATAGAGATTGAGTCCCTGTTGGAGGAAATCCAGGTCACTGCTATAACTAGGTCCCAGACAAATGCTCACAATGATCTTTCAACTGCACAATAGAGTAAGGAGACCCCATATGCTGATTTGATTACGGCTCAGAAGGGGGATCCAATAATTGGTAAGTTTTACCAACACATTGAGGACCCTGAGAACTTTACCCTGACGGATACCGATTACATTGGGAAAGAGGACCTCAGAGTATTGATGAAATGTCCAAAAATGTTCCGAAACCATGACGGATTGTTGGTAAGGAAATCTCAAGCTGGCCATGATCAGTGGGTGGTCCCTACCTCATTCCGAAGCCTGATGTTAAGTCACGCCCATGATGCGGCTACCGCCGGTCATAGGGGGTTTCATACAACACTTGAGATCTTAAGAGAGGTTGCATACTGGCCACACATGGGGCAGGACCTTGACCAATACTTGAAAGGGTGTCTTGTGTGTGCACAATTTCAGCCAACATCCCTCACACACCATGCACCTCTCCAAAAGAGGGGGATAACACTGCCCTGGTCAGATTTGCAAGTCGACTACATAGTGCCTGTGATTCGCTCCTCTATGGGGAATAAGTACATGTTGACGGTGACATGCTTATTTACTAAATGGGTGGAATGTCTCCCGGCCCCAAACTGCAAGGCGGAAACAGCAGCTGCCCTGATGATCAACCACATCTTTTCGCGTTTTGGTCTACCCCAAAGGATTGAGTCGGACAGAGGTAGCCATTTTACCAGCGAAGTAATGACTAAGATGTGAGAGATACTTGGGGTTAAAAGGAAGCTACATATTGCTTACCGGCCAGCCTCTTCTCGTGCAATAGAACGTTACAACCGAACCATTGTGAGTATATTAATAAAGTTTGTGGCAGATTCTGGGCCAAGTTAGGATATTCGATTACCTCTTGTCCTAATGGCCATCAGATCTACCCCTTCATCTGCAACTAAAATGTCACCGTTTGAGCTGATGACTGGACGCAGGATGGTGCTTCCCCAGCATTTGCTTTACAGGACCCAAGAGCAGACGTTGATCAATGCCTCCACAACTCATGTGTATGTTGGAAATTTAAGGAAACACCTCCAACATGCTTTTGCCTATGCTCAGCGAAACCTAGAAAGATCAGCCGATAGCATGACGACTCATTATGATTTGAAGACTACTAGGAAAGAATACAATGTGGTAGACCGGTTCTATCTATACAATTTCCAAAGGAACCAGGCCAAACAGTGGAAATTTCTGCCTACATGGAAGGGACCTTTTGAAATTGTAGACAAGATCTCCCCAGTCGCCTACAAGATCTGCATCCCCAAAGGCAGTTTGGCGGAAGGGGAAGACAAGTGGGTCCACATAAATCAGCTAAAGTGTTGCCATCCCAGGCACACTCTGCAGCAACTGTTGGAGTTCTCTGCAATTCCAGAGGGGGCCGCTCCAGAGTAATACAGTCCAACCCTAAAATATTCCACATATTGCCTATAAAATTCTATGATTCTTGAATGCAAATGACTCCTGATGTATAAAATGTATATGTTCGCCCAACCATTGATAGTGGTGGGGAAATGTCCACGAATATGTTTCTGCCGCTTTGCTTTGTCATCCTAGGAGAGATAAACCATGGAGATTGACCAAGGAGGACGACCCGGGGACTGGGAGCAAAGATCCGAGGGGCCCAAGGTACCGCCCAATACTCCCATCAGGACCGGCGAGGAGAACCGATCGATCCACCCTGATGGAGGAAAAGATGCTGAACTGTGCCATCTGCAGAATCGGAAGAAGATGATGCGGACATCCCAGCGCGTGGATCAAAACATCCTTTGCACCCACTCCCCCTTGACCCGAAATCAAAGTGCTGTCGGGCGGGGGGGCTTGTCAGGTGTATCGGTCAGGTGTATCGACCCACGTTCAAGTTATTATGCTGCAACATTTGGTGCTGTGGGCTTAGAAAATCCAAGATGGCTGAAAAGCCCACATTTGCCCCAGAATCCAGGAAAACCGTGCAGTTTTTGCTCACACCAAAATGGTCGCCTGACCTGCCACCCACCAGTGCGAGCGTGATGGGCCAGAAGTGCCATGAGTGAAACGTGGTGCCAAAGGAAAAACAGCAGTGCCTGTTAGCTCAAAAAGTGCTTTGAAATCACCTTTGTTTCTCTGAATGCAAGCTCAAAATGCCTATTTCAAACATTGCAAGAGCCTAAAATAATGTTCATAACAAAACTGGCTGAGCTGTGGATGCCAGCAGCTTAAGTGAAATGGGATTTAAAGCCACTAAAATCGAAATGCTTAAAATAAATGAGTGACCTACTTTTGAGTGTAACATAGGTTGCAACTGCTTAAATGTCATGGTTTTGATCTTAAAATCAGCGTTCTAGCTGCATGTGTCAAAATTGTAAGTTTGATTTTAATGAAGAAAAATGGGAACAAAAGTGACCTTTGGCTGAATCCTGGCTTAAAGGGACTGAATTCTGCCCGGCAACTACCCCCGACAGGAGTTGAAACTTGCCCAGCAACTGCATTCACAGGCCTGGCCTGCCTTCTGTTGCACCACCAAAAAGGGATCACACCTCTCTGATTGAATCAGGGGAGGGGTGCCTGGGACTGCAAGGAAACAGAACAATGAACTTCCCTTTGCTCCAAGCAATTGCTAAATCAGGCGGTCATAAATGGCTTCCTCTTGGAAGGAAATGGGAGGGGCACTGCTTCTGTGAGCCAGCTGAGCTTGGAGGTAGTGGACAAACCAGAAATTCCCCCATGTGGTTTGGGAAACCACACCCCTCTGGGCCAGAGCATAATTTTAGAAAGATGGATAATTCATAGTACATAATTGTCAAAATTATATCAATAATATAATTATTCCTGTGATTTTTCTGTGCACATTTTAAGAGGGGTTAGGACTCTGTGGCATGTTCTGGGGGGTAGTAGCGGAAAATAGGGTATTACTCTAAATGTCTGTATGTTAAAAATCTGACACTTCATCATCTGATGCCCATATTCCTTGCGCACATTTGTGTAAATTCTGGAAATGTTTAGAGATTGTGTTCTGGATGAAAAGGGCAGAATTCTGTCAGAAGTGAACACAACATCTTACAAAGACAGGGATCGGATGGTTTGGCGCTACAGAAAATATGTTAACTGGACATATAATATTAGAAAAATTGTACATAGATAAATATGCATTTAAGTCAGAAATAGATTTGTGTGCAAAGTGACAATGGGATTGTTCTTTCTGTATGCCATAAAAATGATGTCTCATGACACGGGATGACTCACAACTCAGTTCCCTAGTCAGGCGACAGAAAATCTTATAGCCTATCAGGATCCTCAGAGGGTTGTGCATAGAAAGTCAGCCTTCCCACCCATTTTCAAAAGACATAAAAAGAGCCACTGAGACACAGGTAGAGACATTCACTTTCCACTTCAAACTGATTTCCTGAGAAGCGCTTTGCCAGAAGACTCCAGAACCAGAACTTAGAATCCAGACTTCAGAACTTGTAGCAGAGAGGCCTAGTCCACAACCTGAATCCTTCAGAGGCCTCAGAATCCAGCAACCTACCCAAACTATTCAACAGCCAGGAAAGCTGTTTGATTCTGGCCTACAACCCTGTGCCAGACCCAGAAAGCAGAGCTGTATCCCGACCGCCGACCAGACCAGTGTGTCCATTCTGTGATTTCAAACCTGTGAAAGTGTCATTTGTCATTTGAATCTTATTTTATTTCTGAGAATCTACCTCCACTATATTGTCCGTATCTTTTGAACCGCGCGTCCTAGGAGCGAGATTTAACTTTCATTTTAAAGCTAAGAATCTAAGCTTTCCAACAAGCCCAAAACCTACTCTCCATAATCGCGCTCGACGCACTCGAAAAAAGTGCCGCGAATTGCAATTTGACTCAAACTTCTTCACCTGTCAAAAATAGCTGTCTTTTGCTTCCACTGCTGAAATTCGTTTTCAACCTGACAATCCCTCATGAATCACTGATAGTGTTTACCTGTACCAATCTTAAGTAGCTATCACCTACCCTGAATCTCCTATAGGGAATTAAAATCATGTTTAGCATATTCTCACTTCATTGCAAATCACATTTAAAAGTATTTTTGACTGTTTAAAAGCATACCGGTTGCTCTAAGCTTGCTAGGGGTGAACTATAATTTGTATTGCGTTTCATTGTATTCCTGAAAACTGTGTGCTCCTCTTCCATCTCCTTATATTGCATAGGGGGGAGTGAATTGTCAAAAGAAAAAGTGATCATATTATCTCTTGTTGAAACCGTATCAGTTTATTTCTGTGCTGCATTCTTTCCATCATTGCTTTTCCTTGAAACCATAAAAGTATTCTCTGCTACCTTATCCTTTCTATATTAACTCCTCACTGATTGAAAAGAGTGTGCAATTGTAACATTACCCATTGTTGATCAACATTATATTCATAAGTGTGCTATCAAATATTAATTTATTCATAAAAGTGTGATATATATATTGTTTAATTTTTCAAATAAATCTTTTAATTTGCAAAACAAACCTATTTCTTGGCTTAGTGAGGTCAAGGGGATTCAAAGAGAGGAGCGTTATACAAGGGTTTATCATCCAGATCTATGAACTTGTCATAAAAATATATAAATAAGGGCTTCCCTTGGGCCTCCCAGACGTGGCATTGACTTAGTTGGAGTGCTGAATTGAAGTCACTTAACAGGCTCATTCCAGCACACCTCTGGCATTTTTGGGGGCATATCGCAGGGCATGCAAACCTGGTGCCTACACCAGGTATTGCGCTGCATTACATCACATTTGCGTAGGCACATATACTTTCAACGCTCACTGTAGGTAAGGCAGAGAGTGTGCCAGGAGTTTTATGCCATAGTTCTTCCCATGGGTACTGCAAGTCATTGATTTCACGCATGTTGCACTACAGCTCACCCTAGCGGCCAAGCACATGTACGGCAGCCAGAAGCATTGGCATTCAATAAATGCATAGGTCATCTGAGATGCAAAGGGAGTCATCATGCATGTGAATCGCAATTTATCTGGAAGCACACATTCTGAACTGCTCCACATACATGATCAGTGGCAAATGATGAACAGCTTGCCTGTGAGGGCCCGCACTGGGTCACAGGGGCAAAAAACACCCAACCCTAACCTCTATGAACTGGCCACCCATGAGCTTCCAGTATGTCCAGCCTCTGCTCTGCCTGTAGGAGGGAAGACACCCATGTAGGGGGGCCAACCCAAGGTGGCATGACCATGACACAGTCCCAAGGTGGGTAGAATTGATTTCCTAAAAACCAGAAGGTCGCATCAAAGAGTGTGAGCATCAATGAATACACCAACATTGGAACTCAAGAAGAGAGTAATCACTGGCAGTGAAGTAAACACATTGCCACTAGAGTACGTTATGCCCTCCTCTGGACAAAGGGGCTGGTCTGCCCTGAGATGCAGACACAAGGCAGAGCATTGATGGCAGGCATACAAGTCGGGCATGCCCACTGTGAAAGTACAAGTGGGAGAGAGGATGGGAAGGATGCAAGAGAGCAAGAGGGACTGGGGAGAGAGGAGACAGAGGGAAGAATGGGCAGCTGGCCAGAAGAGAGAGAGAGTGGGACTGGGGAGCAATGAGGGGTTCTGCTTGTGGGGACATAAGGGGAGAGAAGGGGTCTGTTAGCGTGGGTGAGGTTTGGAAGAAGGGGGCAAGAGAGGAAGACAGAGATAGGCGGTGAGGAAAAGAATTAAGCAGGGGCAGAGAGGTTGTGAGGTACACTGATGGAAAAATAGTACCAGTTGTGGGTGGCGAGGACAATAGGGGGAGAGGGTGAAGGGCAGACTGGGAAAGTAGGCCAACTGCTAAAGGGGACTCAGCTTCTCATCCCCCAAACCACATGATCAACACACCACAGCATGCACCACCACACCAGACTCCGCCCCACCCACCTACCCCTGTTGTACAGAATAGTTCATAGAAAGGTCAACACTCCGCAGCTGTCTCTTCCTGTCAGGGGTAGGGCTGGTGAAGGGACTAGGAGAGTGGTAGCCAACCTCACAGGGTGTAGGAAGCTTCCCACTCAGTACTCCAGGCGTGTTCTCCATCCCTTCTCCAGATCCATGGCCCTGGGACAGAGAACAGCCCGAGTACTACGATTCCCAGCAGGCCCTGCGCAACACAGGCCTGTTGGGGCGAGGACAGCCACACCCGCACCATCGTGCATGCGTGAGCCGCGCCCAAAGGCGTCGCTTGCAATTCCGACCAGCGGAGAGGAAGGACATGCAACTCTGAGCTCCGGTCGGCAAGTCTTCGCAGGGCACCTGCCCGCCGCCTGCAGACAAACCGCAGGCCCCGCAAACCTTTTAAGATAAGTGCTCTTTCATTCCTACGCGAGCAAGCAGCTCTTCATTACCGAAGGGCACAGCTTTCATGGACCTAAGTCCTAGAGTTATAGGCATTCTGGAAACGCGAACGATAGAAACATGAAACACATGGAGCTTTAACAACCCAGCATGAGACTGAACTAATAACACGCGATTGTGCCTCAAAAACAATGCGTGTAGTTGCATGCACCAGAAACTGTGAACCCGCTAAGCGGAGTAACCGAACGAAAGCATTAACCCCTAGATAGGGTCACGCATGTGGGCGCACCTGTACTGACATTTTTCTTGCTCCTTGCAGTGGCTAACGAGGTTGTGAATGCTGCAGTGGCCAGTCAACACGAAAAGGCCAGAAAAGACAGATCTTGAAAACTGAAGCTAAGTGCATTTATGGTTTCTTTTTTACAAAGGGGACACGTATTGTATGGGGGGTTGTGTGCTTATCCTAGTTGTTCCTGCATGAGTTAATGCAGAGTTCCTTCATACATGGTGTAATGTGAGGATTGTGTCTAAACCTTACATGAGTTGAATGCAAAGGTTTACAAACTGGTTCAGGGCTCCAGCACAAAGGCCTGGTTAACCTTCTGGCACATGGTGTGAATATAAGAGAGCAGGAGTGTAAGGGCGGAGAACTCCAGATCCTGGAGCAGGAGCTGAGGAGCATGTGAACCTAATCACCCCCAATCCTATCCACAACTTCTACCTGAACCTCTTCCTGGTTTCCCTTCTCTCCCCTACCTATCCACTCATCGGAACCTAACCCTCTTTCACCGAAGGGTCAATGTGTCCTGTTTTAACCTCTCCCAGGTGCCAAGACCTAACGGGGAGGGAGGCGTTTGTGCTGCCTCTGCACCAGGAAGAAGCAAGTCCTGACACTTCCCTTTCTATCAGAGTGCACACCCAGGATGAACCGTTCTCAGGAAAGGGGCAGGAATCAGAAGATGTAGTGCAAACACTTTTAGGGACAACAGGTAAACAGAAGCTGTTGGGGGTGGATGATGTTTCACATGCATGTGCCCATAATATAAAGTCACATATAGTGTTGTCACTCACAGTTCTATACTTGAACAACAATGTTGAAAAGAAAAGCCATGCAATACATTGAAGATGAGAAAACATACAGAAAACCAACAGTTAGGTGCAAGCCTTCCATATCAGTCATGTAGAATGCAGGGAGACATACGGGCAGGCTGCCGTGCCATCCGTGTGCAAGTGAGCTGATGTACACCTTTTGTCCAGGTGCCCTACTGTCCAACACCTCTTGAAAACCAACACAGCCATGACATGCAGCACAAAACTGTAATGGGCCGGCATGGCACCCCCAGCAGAGCAATATGGGCTGGGACCTTGCATGGGGTGTGGCCTTTTCTGGCTTGAGAAAGGAAAGAGACAGATTTGGAGTGCTTTAAAGTAGGAAAGGTTGACCACCACTTAGCGGATGCTGAGTGGGAGGTAGTTTCAGAGTGTGGGAGCAATGAAAGAGAAAGAGGTACCTCAAATTCTCATGACATTGAGGGAAGGATCACAAGAAGTAATTCATAGCCTGATTTGAGGTTTCACTTGTGTCGGTTCCTGTGAGTGTTACGCTCACCTGGACCCCACAGGGGTGTCGATCGGACCCGGACAGCTGCGGTCTCCTTCAACGTGATGCGTAGTGCAGAGATGACTGTCTGGACTGGCCCGCCTAGTCTTGTCTGCTGGACCCGAAGAAGTATTTTCCTGCAATGGAGACAGGGATTAACCACCTGTGGGTTTTAGTGATGGCCTCCCAACTGTTCTCGCTCTCCCCCACTAATCACCTCCGATATCCCCTTAGTAACCTCACCTTATGTTCGTAAAAGATGAGATCTCCATCCGGCGTGTCTTGCAGGGGCGCGTAGATACCAGTTACTTCACTGGTTTGAAGGCGTTGGGAGAGTTCCGGCAATATTGACTCTGAAGTCCCTGGCGGGATTGGTAAGTATCAAGTTCAAAGAGTTCAATGTGCCCGATGTTCACTCTTGTCCCCTTCCTTCCTTAAGTTGCAACTGAGTTCGTGAGAAGAAGGTCTCGTAGCTGCTGCTGGCGTTCAGGTAAGAGTCTGTGTTACCCAACGCTGTCCGGTAACTATTGCATGCGTTAACGTGTTGTTTTTCTCCCTCTTTACAGATGCGGCATATGAAAATGTGGAGAGTTATGGAATAATACCACCAGTGGTAAATCAGGTAAGTCTATGATGGTAAGAGGTTGTATTTGTTGATTCCCTTGGCTCACCTTGTTTTTTGTTGTGTCCCCTAGGTGCCGGATTACGGCGAAGAAATGATGGAGACTGTGCCGGATCGAAAGATGCTGTGAGAACTGGTGAGTACGGTGCCGTGCTGGAGCTGGCGAAGCGACGCGTGCAGGACTGATGTACTTTCCAGGTCCGGAGATGCAATGGTTCCGGAATTAGGTGAGGAATTTGAAATAAGTTTGTTTTCTAACCTTGTCCTTTTCTTCTTCTTTATTCTAAGAGCTCCGGGTTCGAGGCAGGCGTGGCAGAAGACTGGATGCTGGCTGCAGGCACGCGGGCATGGCAGAAGACTGGATGCTGGCTGCAGGCACGGTGAGCGTCACGCTGCTGGATGCAGAATAACGCGAAGCATGTGCTGCTGTTGCGGGTGTGGTTTAAATAGCCTTCAAAGTAGTTCCAGGTAAGAAGTTCTCTAGAGCCACGCCCAAGTAAAAAATAGTCCCTGTAACAAAATAATCCCATCCAGGCCTCATGTAGGCTTGGACTCTTTTGCAGCCTGGTCTGCATCAGGTAAGTAAAGTCTATGAGCCTGGCGCCTATGGTGCAGGGACTGATTTCTATGATGAGCCTGGCACCTAAGGCGCCAGGACTGAACCCAGACAGCCCCTAGCCGGGGCTGCTGAGGTTTAAACAAATGTCTGGATGCCTGCTCCCGGAGCTGAGGGCCTTGGTCCTGATGCCTGGGGGTAGGCAACATGACAGTGAGCCAGTGTTGAACGAAGTCAAGGCACATCTCGTGGAGGGCAAAGTTGGTGATGCAAATGGTCCTGAAGGTGGTGAGTTGGACAATGGGAAGCCAGTGGAGCACCCGGAGTGCAGGAGTTATGTGTTCCCTGGGTGTGAGTGCAAAGATGAGGTAGGTTGTGTAGTTCTGGATCTGTTGTAGATTTCTAAACTGATAGGCAGGGGTGGCCACATAATTGGAATACGAACAGTCTGGGTAGGAGAGGATGATTGTCAACATTGCTGTGACTCTGTGAGGCTAGGATAGGCAAGGGAAGGATCATCTAAGGATGTGGAGGTGTAATTGACAGGATCTACAAGCAGCATTCATGTAGTGATAGAGTGTTCAGTCATAATCCATGCTGAATTCCAGGTTCTTCAATGAGCTGGATGATGTTGGAGTTTGGTCTAGGGAGCACAACCAGGGGGTCAGTTGATGGAAGAATGCTGTATTACTGCAAATCAGGATTCCACTTCCACCGGGATTTATGAGGAGGTGGTTAGCTGGCAGGTCATTTTTTAAAATCTGTGTGGCCCGAGGTGAGTTCACGATGGGGAGCAGTGGAGGTCTTGGAGATCTTGTAAGAGATTTGGGTGTAATTTGTGTAGTTGTAGCAGGACAGGTCATATGAGCGGATTAGGATGGGGCGGGCATTCAAGCACAGATTGAAGAGTAGGGTGGATAGGAAGTCCACCTGCAGGACCCTGTTGGAGACATGGTGGGGGGTGAAGAGGAGAAGAACGGTAGGAAGTAGATTTGTAAAGGTCAGCAAGGAAAGAGCTGAACAATCTAAATGCAGAGTTCATCATGCCCAGGGAGTGGAGTTTGTTGATGAAGATGTTGTCATTGATGGTATCAAAGGCTGCCGATGGCTCAGGGAGGATGAGTGCAGCACAGCCTTCTGAGTCTGCTGTCCTTTATGGATGTGCAAACAGAAGCCCAAAGAACACGTATGGATGATTGCAGGGACATGCACACACACAGACGTGTGGCCAAACTGACATCTTCAGTGACCATCACAAAATCACATGATCCATGCAGATCCTGTGCCACTGCATGCCAATATTGGGGTGCAAATGTCACCAGCCATGAACATGATTGACAGTGGACAAACTTAACTGCTGCCAGAGCTGTTGTGCTGTGATTCCTTTAACACCTCCACCTAACACGGTGCCTCTGCATTGGGGAATCGAGGGCTAGTGTTTGGCAGAGGGCATGGGGAACAGCGTGGAAAAAGGGTGCTGGGTTCACCTCTCAGGGAGAGCAGGTACTGGATGAGGCAGGATCCCGGTAACAACATATCATATTGGACTGGACCAGCTAAAGGCAGACATGCATGCAGACTGCACATGTGTACATCAATGTAGAGTGTAATCTGCACCTGTATGTTTGAGGTTGCGCTGTCAAGTTAACCATGCCAGTTGACTCCACTGCACATGGCTGCACATCTAGTCTTCCACTGTGTAAGGACTCAATAGGGCAATGGCACATCACTCAAGCTGCAAAAAAGATAAATGAAAAAGTGAGCATCTTGGATGGGAGTGAATCAAATTAATATGTCCAACCTAAGGGGGCTGACGGTGTCAACATAAGTGAACTGAAGAGAGTCAATAAAAAAAATCATACCCCTACACCCCCTTCATGGTCGCATGGACATCAGGGCACAGGTGGTAGAGGTGGTACGGGTGGTCTGGGACTGACATCCTGTCATGGATCCTCAGGTGGTGGTGGGGTTGATGGTGGTGCATCCTGTCCATGCAGTGCCAAAGCCTTGTCTTCATTGGCTTGGGCCACTCGGGACACAGATGCATGCATGAGTAACCCAATGGCAGAGAGGTCAAGATGAACATCCTCCCGGTGGCCACAGATTCCGCATGTGCACTCAGTCATGACACATCAGAGTGCTGGGAGAGTCTTTGCCTCAAGGAGTCCATCTCTTAGTGGAGGTGGAACCTTGGAGACAAAAGCTCTTCATGCAGTGACTCTCGCATACTACCTATCTCACGGCAATGGGAGGATCAAGATGCCTACATCTCCAGCTACAGGCATTTTTCTGGGCCACTGAATCGCTATGCAGGGAATCCCGCAGAGATGTCAGATCAGCCTGCTGACTTTTGATGTTGGCCTCCATGCCCAGTTTGTGTGAGAACCTTGAGAACTGCATCCCAGCATGCAGTGTCTTTGTCAGGCTGTCTATCAACTGCTGCTGTAGGTCCTAAGATGCAAGATGCTGTTCATCCCAGGCAGCTGATGAGGAAGTGTTCTCAGCCAGGCAATGGATGTCCCTGGCCACCTCGTGCATGACCTCGCCATGTCGGATGGTCACACACAGCATCTGCTGTTCCCACTCTGACCATTCATCATGCACACATCCACCATGTATATGGGGCCAACAGTGGTGGGATGCCGGGGTCCAGACCTGTCGCAGTAGACACCTGTCTTTGGCTACAGGTCTGCATCCCTCCATTGGGCTACAGGCCCTGCTGCTGATTCCACAGGCAAAGGTGATATTGCAGCCGTAACCAGTGTAGATGTGTGGCTTCCCACTCACAGGACCTGTGACTCCTGGCTCACATCCTCTGACTCAACAGCCCCATCTGTCCTGACGATTGGGGCACCCACCATGTCCCTCCCTGTGTTCTCCACATGTGATTCAAAAGCTTCATGTGAAGAGTATAAAGAGTCAGAAGAGTAGGTAACCCTACCAAGGAGTGCCTGCAGCACTTGGGAATTATCAAGGGGCACGATGGCCTGCCCTCCATTTATGGTGTGTCATGTGTCTTCCTTCTCTTCCTCCTCCACCTCTTCATCTGCTGTATCATCTCCTACACATAGACAGACAACAACATTCCGAGACATGAGTACCTGGCCAAACATGCACAGGTGCATCACAATGCAAACAGATCCCAAATTGGCTGGCCATTCATATTGTGACTGAGCACACTGTGACCTGTGTGACACAGATGAATGTCATTCAGTGAACTGTGAAATCATGGCTGGACTTATCAAGTTGTGCAACATTGCATGGTTAATAGGATCATGAATACATGCATACACATGAACATGATTGAGAGTAATTCCCATCAGCGGAAGGCTTGAGGTCTTTGCTTCATCATCGAGCGCCTTTCACTACAAACATTTTTTGTTGCAAATTGTGAAAGTGGGACCTGCACATCTGCTGGCACCACATTTCATGCAGGCATATGTGTTGTCATGATCTCCACAACCACAACATTGCCCCTGCAAGATATGTGGTTGTCACATGCATGCATCGGTTGGTCATTGCATGCACCTCAACCATGTGCACAGAGAGTACCACATGGACATCTCTGAGGCACGCTTGCAGGGCCACTGATCCATCAAACTACAGATGTGGAATGCACTACGCTGATACATCCATTGGCCATACACATCTTGTCCCATCTGTAAGACGGCCTCAGGCGTCTATGCACAGACATTGTTGCTCACCCATGTCCACCGGCAGTCAGGGCCAGGGAATAGATGACTATGACATCATGCAGACATTGCTGTGATTCTACCTGAGTACATATTATCTTCCCTAATCGATGATATGCATGCATGGCAATGTGAATGTTTACACTGGCATGTGTGTTGCATGCCCTTGCACACATACGAGTACTGACACAGCAGTGAATGCACAGAAGTCTACTCTGAATGCAGGTTAGGTGATTTTAGTGTACATGGTAGCATTCATGCATGATAGATGGATGGCTGCCAACTGCAGCCAACTGTACTCCCACACATATGTGAGCATGTTATTCAAAATTATCATCACATAAGAAATGCACAAATGCCACTCTTCAGATGTGTCGACATAAGCGTCCATGCCTCCCACGCCAAGCACCTGTTCAATGCTCAATGCAGATCATTCCACTTGTGAGCTCTTTCAAATGAGTCAGCTCCTCCTCTTCTGGTGGCCCCCCTCCAGTGGGAAGGGCAGAGGCCAGTTTGCCACTGAGCTTATCCTTAGTCCTTCGAATGAGGCCATCCATCTGCTAGTGGACCTCTTTAGCAGTGTGCCTCTCCACATCACAGGTGTTTATGAGGTCTTTGACCTCCTGCCATATCCTCATTCGCTGAGCTGGAGTATGAGTAATGCCAACCCAAATGGTAGAGGTCACCATGGTGCTCCTGTACATATGCCATGAGGATTTCAAGCTCCTCAGCAGTGAAGAGCTTCTTACTCAGTGGCCCCTTCTCCATCATTGGTGCCTGATCATGGGGCGGTGCCTCTTCCTGCACTACAGGGCATCCCCTCTTGACCTTAGTGGCCCTTGTTGGTGCTACACCACCTGTAGGCCTCCAACCATGTTCTTGTCCCAGTGCAAGGTCACCTGTAGGCTGAGGCTCACCATGACCCCCACCTCAGGCTTTTGGACGTGTGTTCTCAACATGTCTCCATACTCTCCCTTTTGTAGGCTTCCGAATGATGGTGCAGGCAAACTGAAAAGCATCACCAAAAATGATTACACCACAGAAAAATACAGGCTATGTGGCAAACTATGTATATAAGTGGTCCTGCAAGGCTCTAAGGCACCCCAAACCCCAAAAATGTGATACATAGATGGCCTCCTAATATAGAAATGCATATGCAATGCTATATGGGCACTCCAAAACCCAATAATTGCGGTACCCAATACATGGCAGGCATCCCAACACAAGAAAATGCATATGCGATACCCTATGGGCACCCCAAACACAGAAAATGTGGTACGTGAAGTGTAGAGTGCCCCGCAAGCCAGACCAGGAAAGTCATTGCGATACTAAATATAAAATTTGCTCCATGAGATGAGTGTCTACAATCGTAAATCCTCAATCTCCATGACTTCTTGCCCAGAACTGGTAATGCCCTTCGCACCTCTTAAATCTCCCTGTCACTGCCGTGTCCCCCAAAGGCGTGCTGCGTGCAGCATGTAGCACATAACATACGCACTAAGGACCCTTACTCTATCTGCCGCCTCAACTGCGATAAACAAGACAGACCTTCCTCCTGTCTCTGTGCCATTACATTTGCCTCCTCCTTGCCCTGTATTGCCTCCCACCCCACCATCTGCTGATGCCTGGTCGAGTGTAAGTGACTGCTGACCACCAGTACTTCCTTGGAGTGCCTGCTGTCCCCCATTGCCTGTACTCCTGAGGCTGGGCTGTAAGGCCCTGTGACAACCTCATCTGTTATTGTGGGACTCCCACATCTCTATTCCACCACCACAGCTCCACAGCCAATTGTCAGGGCACAGTTAGCCCACGCCTGCCTCAGAGGTTGCCATGTCTGCTCCATCCTCCACACCATCGAGCAGTGCCCTGAAGGCAGAGAGGCAACGGGCTTCCAACTTCAACTTCACTGAAGTTGGCATTCTGTTGGATCAGGTCCTGGGTGGCAGTCCATTCCGTGAAGACCTGTAAGGCCCTCTGACCATCTCATCTGCTATTCTGGAACTCCCACCTCTCTATTCCACCACCACAGCTCCACAGCCAATTGTCAGGACCCAGTTAGCCCATGCCTGCCTCAGGGGTTGCCATTTCTGCTCCATCCTCCTCACTGCACCCCAATGGCAGGGAGGCAGAGGGCTGCCAACTTCAACTCCACTGAAGTTGGCATCCTGGTGGATCGGGTCCTGGCAAATTAGGATGCCCTCTTCAGCCCTCCTACGTAGCTTGGAGCCGAAGGACATCATCAGATCTGGGTACTCATCATGGCTGCCATCAACACAAAGGGGGTGGCAGTCTGTTCCATGAAGACCACCTGGAAGGGCTGGGAGGACCTCAAGGGCCAGAGCCATACTAAGACGGTGGCAGCCCTCGAGGCAGGTGCCATCATGGAGTTGCATCATACAGGCTTCCATAGGATGTCATTCATCCAGCTGAGGGTCCTCAAGAGGTTCTACCCAGCACTCCACACCCAGATCTGTGAGTGGCAGGCACATCTGGAAGCTGCTGGTGAGTACCCATGTGGTGCACTAGTCCACAGTGTATGAGTGTTGTACATGGGCATGCATGATTTAAGGTAGTTTATTCTGTATACAGCATGTGTGTTTCAGTGATTCACAGTGGCATGCAGCCTCCCGCCAATGCTGGACGTATGTGATAGACATCTGTTGAATGGAAATATGTTATGGTATGTGTACTGTTGGTTCTTGGTGACTTGATGCACTCATGCAGACGCAATGTGAGTTGATGAGAACAAGTGCTCTGACAGTATAGATGGCAGATTATTTGCAAGTGAAGCCTTCCACACTCATGAACTGAGAGTGACACATGTTTATGGATATCTGTAAATATCATGTTGGTGCATTGGCCTCTTAGGGACGGGGATGTGATCTGTGTTAGAATGGATTTCTAAACTCTGGCATGATGGACAGATGTTTAGAAGGCCACCCTCATTAGTGAAACAGGGGACACTTCTGGGAAGATAGCCAGACAAATTCACGGTAGCATGGAGATCAGTCAAGGCTGAATCTCAAGAGGAGTGAGAGTGATTAGTGGTCTTCAATGAGCACACGTAGTGAAACACCAAGAATTACCATTAGACTGAAGTATTCCAAAATATTTTATTTATTATGCCCAAGAATAAACACAAATGAATAATGAAAAGCAATAGCAAAACACAGCACAAGCAACACACTATGTAAAATATATACAATCACTGCAGTCAACGCAATCAAGTTAATAACTCTGCCAATATCTGCAAAGGTAAGGGCAAAAAACCTTCGGAGCATAGATGAACTTCAGAAGTGAAAACCACAACTTTTTAAGTCCAACTTTAAAATGAATTGGAGCCTTGTGCTCCATGTTCGATGTGTGCGATGATCCAAACTTGGCAGGTCTGAAGGGGTCATCAAATGTTCGATTTCCCATCCTTAGTTCTGCTTCAAATTGCACAGACACTGCAGGTGCAGATGCAGGTCCAGTTTGTAACAGGAGTTGTATCTCTCGATTCAGTTTAAGGGTAAAGAAAACACTGGTGCAAATGGTATCATGGCACAAGAAGGAACGCAAGAAATCTGTCTTCAGTGATTGTCGCTGTTGCACATTGACGCAGGGGCTCCCAACTGACATGATCTGATGCAACCTTCTCTCTCACAGCCCAAAGCAGCTGGGATGATGAAAATTAGCGGAAGGGTGCTTTGCAGTGCAAGCTAGGATTCTCCAAAGTTTTGAATGAAAACTCAAAGCGGCAACGCTCATGCACGATGGCCAACGTTTAAGATGGACAGTCCACTGGATGGCCCAGGGACACTTCCAAACAAGCTTGTTTGCAGAGCAACCAGCAGGCATTGAGAGTGATTATTCCCACCACTCCAAAGGAATGAAGCACCATTGCAGATCTTCTGAGATTGAGCACAACAGCAGGCTCAGAGTGTCAACCTTCTTCAGCGCGTCTCAGGATAGTCCTTGGCTCTGCTCGGCTCTTCCAGATACTTGGCTCCATCCACAGGTCGATTAGGACTTGTTGCTGATTTGCTGGTCTGCATTCAGCATGGTAAGATATGATATGATATGGCATTTATAACGCGCCTATACACAAGTGTTTCAAGGCGCGTTATAAGCACGGTATGGCTCAGTACAAAGTTATAAAAATACAAAGAAAAGTTTTTGCTGCCACCAGTCTGTTCCTAGGCACATTGTACAATCACCACAAAATCCTAAGAGGATGACTAGGGCCAGATAACCCAGGGACCCCATTGCGTGGTGCAGTAATGTACTTTGCGCAATGATAAAATGTTACCAGAATTGGTAACAAAGTTGAAAGTCTAAGACAAACAAAGTTACTCAGTACTGACAGGCTGAAGGACATGTCCGTTTTCCCCATAACAGTGAGTGAAAGCCCAATGGAGTGCAGCTGAAGGCTGTGCTCTACTGGCAAAAGTCACGTCAGGATACTGTAACAAAAAAAAAAGTTTGAGGGTCCATAATTGGAGGGAAAGTTGCTTTTAGAGAAATCTTTCCTAACACTCTGCCATCTTTGAGGAATCCTTCTGAGTTATCACTAAACCCAGCCTAGAGTTTCCTCCCATGTGGCCAGGGGAAGGCAGCCACTACCTAGGCCTGACCCTGGTCATGGTATCATGAGGGCGGATCACATGGTAGGAGACAGCTGTCAGGGGAAGTGGTGAATCCGTTCAGAGAGATGCAGTATTCATCCTCTTCTGAGGATGAGAGTCCGTGAATGCCTAAATATTTAATGACATGCTGTCACTGTTTGGTTCCCTCTTCCAGAACTACCCAAATTACAGAGCATGAAGACCCTTTCTGCAAACATGGAAATGGTATAATGAGGGATGAGGAAGCTAGTATTAAAACGTCTAGCTGTTATTATTCTGCCTTATATCGAGGTCCTAAAATCAACAGTAAAATACCAACTTCTTTAACAATCTCCACTAAGTCTGAACACTCTGTTACCCAATCAGATTGGGTTAATTAATAATAAAACATACAAGAGCATAATGGACTTCAAGTCCCATAATGCCTGTGGTACTGAGACGAGGAAGAGGGACTCAGAGTTAATGAAGTGTTAGGAGTGGTCAATATTTTTAAATAGAAAACCCCTGTAAGCAACTCATATTGGCAACAGTAAGACAGACACAAGTGATCACAGTTCAAAGGTGTTCATTGAACTTCATAATGGGTGAGATAAATGCCTAAACTAAACCTAAATCGAAGATGGGAGGAAACTATGACCATCAAATAATAATAGGGCTGTCCTAGTGGCGTCTTGTCAAATAAAAAGGGCCTATACTAAAAGAAAAAAACGATTGCCAATCCTTGCTACTAAATTATAAAACTAGTGTGGGATAATATTCACCAGAAAAGAAAGAAATGTTCACAAAATGAAAAGTCAGAATTCTATGGCTGCATCTCCCTTCCCCATGTTTGAAGCACGGGACAAGGCGGGACCCTCGAACACTGCACACTCCTTGGCCTTGTCGGCACAAGGTTCACAGTTCCAGTACAATACTATCAAAACCTTCAGAGGCTAAGTCTCCTTCCAGAAAAAGTCTCTTGCCGTAGAAGGCTTGCTGATTCAAAGTAACAAACAAACAAACAAAAGGTTTCTTCGGTACTCTTTTAACTTGGCCGATTGCTCTTCGCCCCTTGGATTTCCTTCCGTTGAGCTCAGATCCCTCTTGCAAATTGGGCCTCCCTCCGTCGGGTTCACTACTGACTTCCAAATATTGCTTGGGATATTCACATGTTCTTTTAAACAATTTCCCACTGCGAACAACCCTAAACCGGATTCACTCTTGTCGATACAATGTTCACAGGTGTATTATTATTGATTCGCAAATAACATACAAACAAATGTCCTTTCAGTGGTCTTGCACCTTGGGCAATTGCCTTTCTCCTCTAGGATCTCCTTCTGACGGACTCGGATTCTCCTTGCAGAAATGGGCCTCTGTCCGCCGAGTTCACTATGGCCTTCTTGGATCTCCCTCCGCCGGGCTCGGATCCTCCTTGCAAAAATGGGCCTCCCTCTGTCGGGCTCACTACGGTCTTCTTTAACACAGTTTATGTTTTACTCATTTTCAGCAGAAGGCAGGGTTTTCCTTTTCCTAGCTTTCTTTCAACATCCCTCTGTCGGATTCACACTTGCAAACTTCTACAGTTCACAATCCTATTTGAAAGCGGGGTTCCCTTCCCCTAACTTTCCTCTGGCAACGGGTCAGAGACTTTCGTTAGTACAAGGGATTTGACATGACCCTTATAGGACCATTCTGACACCTCACGCCACCCTTTCCTAGGGCCTTCTGGCTCTCGTAATTTTATAAAGAGGTCCCGGTCAGAGTCTTTCGAATGAGCGCACACGTGGCACTGGACCCCTCTGCACCTGGACCTCAAATGAGCTTTCTTTAAAGGTCAAACACATACACTAGTTCTTTCTCTTTCGGATTCCTTGCATTCATTCAAAATGTTGCTACTTGCAACCTTGGGCTCAATACAGTTTGGCTTGCAATCAGCTTCCTCCGACTCACCAGCTGTGCTGAACCCATTGGCTTCTCTGATCTCTGGAGTCAAGGATAGTACCACAGTAGCCAGCTTGCCTATTCTCCTGCGTTATCAAAGCGGCAGGCCCCTGTGTACTTTTGACATCTGCTGCTCCGCACGCCAGCTGTAATTCCCAGTCTTATGATTTTCCTTTCGGAGGCTTTGCAGGTCTGAGTTGCAAAGGTCAAGTGCAATTCCCCCTCCGTCGTCCTTCCAGGTCTTCACGCCTTTCTCCTCTGTTTGAACTGCCAGTTTGGTGCAGCTGTCTCCTCGTGCATTTGGCTTTGTTCGAAGTGTGCTTTCGTGCTCCCCCTTTTATCCCTGTGGGGAAGGTAATGGGCTGTCAGGTGCGTGTGGTTATTGTGTGTTGGGACATGTCAGGTAAACGGCTCCGGTGTTAGTCCATTGTCTGCTGCTGTGTAAGAAGGTGTACCTGTGTAAACAGGGGGGTAGAGCTTCTAAACATCCTAGAGGGTAGGATGGGGAAAAGGTGTTACAGGGAAGGGATTCCACGGTTCAACCCTCGGTGTCCCACTTCCACTCTCTGAAGACCCGTTGCCCAGGTGATCCTGCCCCACTAGTCCACCCCCAGGAGCTGGATTCAATAGCGATGGCCGTGTCTAGGCCACACGGATGACAGATCCCTGGTGACTAGTAAGTGAGACACCTTTGGGTTTCTCACACACCTGAGCAGGACAATTAAAAACTTAAATGACTTTCAGGTGCGAGAACAGCAGCAGAAGGAAGCAGAAGATGATACTGCCATTGTGGCAGCCTATGACTCCCCAACATCTACCGCACCTCCTGCACAGCAGAATACTGTGCAGGAGGTGTGGTAGATGTCGGGGAGACATGGCCATGCAGGGAGCATGCAGCAGAAAGAGGTGCAGAAGCAAGCCAAGCCATGTGGGAGAGGAGCTCCCAACACACTGTGAACTGCTCCGGTATTGCCTTTACAGCAGAAAGTAAACTAAGCAGCGAGAGCTCCACTAAAGGTCTGGTGCACGGCAACAGACCAACTGGAGCTGGCAGAAGCAAAAGAAGCCACGAAGAGAACTGCAGCAACACCAGCAAGTCAAAAGGTGAAACCAAGGCATACTGGTGAGTTTGCCTGAAGCAAGTGACACTGGGGTGCTCCGAAGTAGACCCCCAGGTAAGCATGCTTATTTTGAATACTGAACAATTGAAGTGATGCAAACTGGGTGCAACTCTACTAATGAGGGATTCCAAATAGAGTACAATTGTAACCCTCATTGCCAAAGCAAGAGAAGATTAAAATACAGGCACATTGGGCGCAACTCTCTGAACCATGATTGCCAATTAGGAGACTATAATAATCCGTATTGTCAAGTCAGTAGAATAGTGATACAAAGACATATTGGGTCAAACTCTCACAGAAAGAGATGTCAATT
This sequence comes from Ambystoma mexicanum, assembly GCF_040938575.1. NCBI lineage: Eukaryota > Metazoa > Chordata > Amphibia > Caudata > Ambystomatidae > Ambystoma > Ambystoma mexicanum. The sequence continues at coordinate 702,705,292 of NC_090930.1, read as the reverse complement.
TGGAGACAATTTTCATTCACATTGCCAGCAGCCAAGAGCATGCACAACCAGAAAACAAAGGCTGCAGGAGCAAACCCCTCCTTGTATGTGAAACCATTGGTGTGAGAAACCTGGAACCTGCATTGCCTAAAGGCAAAAGACAAGCAAGAGAAAAATTATCCTTTTGTGGAATATAAATTTGGAAAGAGATGTTAAACATGTTGTTAAGAGTTAAAAGACTATCAAGATAAGCAGTTGTCTGGTACAAATATCCTCATGTATGATTCTGGTGTGGATAGTTTGGAACAAGCATTACCACAGAGTGCACATTGTAGTAGTTTTATCCTGGTAGACGAGTAAACCAGGAAAGGGATTCGTGGTAGTTAGTCCTGTCAGGTGAGTGTATCAAGTAGAAGAAGATGATTTAAAGTACTGTGGTTGGATAAAGGTTGTGGTGGAAAGGAAGTGTTAATTGCATCACCTTGGGCCTCATTACAAGTGAGGCGGAATGGGTTAACGGGTCCCACTAAAGGAGGTGGACCCGTTGAACCCGTTCCGCCTCATTACATGCTCGCCTCGCAGGACCCGGAAAGTAACGTCTAGTCAAACCAGGCGTGCTTACCGGGTCCCGCGAGGGGAAGAGGGAGCAAATAATGAGCCGCTCGTAATTGGCCCATTGTTTGCTCCCTCCCCCATTCCCATTCAGCCCTATGGGGGCTGAAATGGGAATGGGGAAGGTCCGGGCCCGGTTTCCCGAAGGGAGGAATTACCGGGCCCTCCGAACTCGGAATGGCCCGGTAATTCCCCATTCTGGGAACCCGGACACGATTTTGGCGGCAGCCATGCCACCAATTGCGGCATGGCTACTGCAAAAATCGTAATGAGGCCCCTTGTCTTGTTGAACTTGCACTGTGGCATTTCAGAAAGTAATTGTTGAACTATCCTGACTAAAGTGTTCCTTTTGACGAACAAGTATGATGTGCTAACAGAAAAGAGAACTTTCATTGGATTTATGAATATATTTGGAGGCAAAGACTTTTGTTTCAGCAGGCTGGAGGTTTTTGGAGGAGAAGACTTTTGTTTTATCGAGCAGGAGGTTGAAGAAAAATCAACAATTGTTTTGATGTGTATGCATGCCTTTGGAAGAGAGCTATTCACTTTGCCAATTGAAAGGATATATTGAACGGAAAAGACTTTGTAGGCTACAGTTAATTGAACTTTGTTATTGCCTGGAACTTTCTTTGAAACTGAACTTTGTTCCAGATATTCCTGAAAAGATCCAGGGGAAGGGAATCCAAACCTGGTCACAATGATTACTGTTTAGGAATTTTGAGTTTGACTTGATATGTTATTTTATTGAATTTAAGACAGCCAAACAAACCTTGCATAATTGTGTTGTGTATATTAGTGTGAGAATCAGATACTTTTTGGACACTATGGGAGTCATTACGACCCTGGAGGTAGCCATGCTGCTATTTGCGGCATGGCTACCCCCATTCCGGGTACCGGGTCCATTCCAACCTTGGAGGGCCCAGTATTTCCCCATTCCAGGAACCCATCCCCATTACCATTCGAGCACCCATAGGGCTCAATGGGAATGGAGAGCATGCTAACAACGGGCCCGCGAATGACGGGCCCGTTGTTAGCATGCTGGTCTGCTCGCGGGACCCGCTAAGGACACCTGGTAAAACATTGCGTCCTTAGCGTATCCCGCGAGGAGACCTCGTAATGAGGCAGTAGGGGGATAACGGGGCTGACAGCTCTACCAGCCCATTAACCCTCTACTGCCAGGGTCGTAATGACCCCATATGTCTTCCTTTAGACTTAGCTTGTTAGGCAGGCACATCTTTGTTAGGTTACGGAAAGATAGACGTTTGTCTCACCCCTTTTTATTTAATAAAATGGCAACTTGTGTGAAAACTATACCTTTGTGTCTGTGTCTGTCTCCCATTTCTGACCCCTCACAAATCCCATTAAATGTGAAGCCAGAGTTGATGTGTTCATGCCATATGTTTGTGCTGGGGGCACAACATAAGCAATTGTACCTCAATGCAATGTGTGTCTCTATGTGTTGTATGCTTACAGGTCAAGCTGTCAGGGATGCATGTTGCTACATGTAATTGGGTGGATAGGTGCCCAAGCAGGTGTTGTGTCCTTCCTTCCTTGACATAGTGTGATTTACAGCTTTGTCAGTGATTTGGCGGGTTGCCTGGAGAGGAAGACGCACAAGCAATGTCCCTTTGGTTGTTTGTTCCTGTATTGGCTTAGGGAATTCTGGGTGACGTGGTCCTACAGATGGAAAACAGAAACCCTGTCCAGAAAATGGGCTGGAAGGCATGGTGTAACAGACAGTGATACCCAAGCTTGAACAGCACAGATCATGTTCTGGGTGGGCAGGGACTTGGACCACCCAACTCCCTTTCCCTGCCTCTGGGTAGAATTGGCTGGAATACATTTGGTAATCTGCCTACCCGAGATCAGGGGGATTCATTCGTCACTGCCCATCTCCATTTCTTCTGCTTGCACTATTTCACATTATCTATGGATTAGTCCAAGTAGCCCAATATTCTTCCAACTGGTCAACTCTCTAGTGATTTATTTATTCAAGCAAATTTCGGATAGGTTTGTACTGCATAAAAGTTTGCTAATCTGAATCAATGATGAAATATATCATGCAATGTGCCTCCCTCAATCGAGCAATAAACTCATTTTAAATCTTGCCAACACAAAAAATGATGTTGAGCAATCTCTATAAGGGATTGCAAGGCCCCTCCATTTCCATACCATTTAACTAGTGAACATTGGAATATTGCGATGTGTCTCAAGTCTTAAATATGAATAGATTGATATAAAACACTTAATTAAAAATAGAAATGACCATAAATCTTTTCTTACTGTCCTAATTACTTGTTTCCAAAATTCCTGACCATCCCATACTACTGTATTTCAGAACAACATTTCTACATGCACTTTTTTCTCAGACAAATTGGCTGCCTCACCCACACATTGCACCACTATATGCAAGACATGGGCCTCTTTACGAGTTTGGAGGTAGCCATGGTGCTACTAGCACCATGGCTGCCTCCACCGGGCTCCATTACCGGGTTCCTTCAATGAGGAATAACCGAGTCATTCCAACATTGGAGGACCCGGTAATTCCTCCTTGAAGGAACCATTCCCCATTCCCATTTGAGCCCCCATAGGGTTCAATGAGAATGGGGAGTGAGGTAATAATGGGCACGTTTCAAATGGCCCGTTATTACCTCCCTCTTCCCCTCTCGGGACCCGGAAAAGACGTCTGGTTTTACCCGCAAAGGGAACCTCGTAATCGGCGCTCACGTAATGAAGGGTGCTGGTCCCGTACCGGGGCCCTTCATTACGTGAGCGCCAGGGTCGTAATGAGGCCCATTTATTCTTTCGAGATGTTGCTAATATGTTCATTACCAGTGCTTCCTTGTCATTCAACAGGGGTTGAATAACCTCCACTTGCATGCACTGGGTTTGAGAGAAGGAGAAGAGACTGACAAAGATGTCATTTCAAACACATAGGGCCTCATTCCGAGTAAGGGGGCAGGGGATACCGGGCACTGGTAAGGAGACAGGTGCCGGTAATCCCCTACCAACCAATTCCGTGGTCACTTAGCGGGAACTGTAAGGGATGTGTGGTCGGACCACACGTCCCTTAATACCTTTTTAATGTATTATTTTAATCTATCCCATGCTTGCTTAGGGTGTTTTTTAACTCATCAGAAAAATGTATATATTTTTAAAGTACAGGATGCCGGTAAATGCTTGAGTATGCTTAGTTATTTATTCTGAATTAAGTATCATTTATTATTGTCATAGACTAGAAGCTTGTGTGAGACAATACACCAGCCCTACACTTTCAGCACATTATGTATTGGTCTACAATAATGTATGCAGTAAACAATGAATTAACCACCTTCACCATTAAGGTATGTGATGTAGACATCCTTCAAAGAATGTAGGTGTTCAGGCGCACATGATTCACTTCCAAATTGGTGGATGCAGTGTTGAGCATCGGAATGGTCTATCCATAATTGATTTAGGATATGGTTGGATATTGGTGAGCTTCTCCAGAGTGAGAGTGCTACAGAATGTTTTCAGTATTTATTCAAACATACTACTATACATTGTTTTTATTTATTCCATGTTTTTCAGATCAATGTGCGAATCCTGTACTTCAGTGCATAAGCTCAGTACTCCTGTGAATGTGTTCAGTAAGCATTAACTTTTGTGTTTCACCCTCCAACATGGCTCTAAAGTGAGAATGATACAGAATGGGCTAACTAACTAGTGTTACCTATTGATTATTTGCTGTTATTCATTGTTGTCCCCGATTTGTTGGGGGTCATGCATCTGTCCTGCACATTTATTAGCACATCACTCTGTTCTCACTATATGCATAGCACAGGAACAATGTTTTAGAGATATGGATTGTGCTACAATATCCTGTGTACATCTTTACACTCTATTGCCAGTGCCATTGCAAAAACCACCTCATATGAATAGTGGAAAGCTGGTTATTTACCCCTTCCCCTTGCTTTGATGCTGCTCTTCTCACAAACCTTGTCACAAACCTGTGAGCACACCTTGTATCCCCTGCCGAGAATGAATGTGTCAGATGGTCTCTGCAATTCACAGACAATGATAATAGATGTAAGGTGGTTTATTATCATTTTAAACAAAACAATTGTTTGAGAAGGCTGGAAAGGTTAAAGCTAGGGGAGCCCTACAACTCTCATAACCTCCTCTTGGCTCCCTCCAACCTGGCCCAGATATCCCAGTGTCCCTGACATATCATACTGCAAGTTAACCCCTACTTTCTAATTCTTCTCCGTTCTGTGGAGGGAAAACTAAAGGCTGGGCTGTGGCCTTTTCTATCTCCCTCTGAGATTTTTCTAAGGGATACTTCTGGTCTGTGGTGCCTGTCGTTGTCACCAAGGTTGGTCGTAAAGTCTTTTCCATTACACTCTCCCTCTCTCCTTTCACCTCTCTTTTTCCCCTGTATCTATCTCTGCTCTCCTGTCTCTGAGATCTACCTATTCGCCCCCCCCTTTCTCTGTCCGCAACACCACTCCATCCATCTTCATACCGAAGGATAGCTCGGGGGCAACGCACTCCTATTGGAAACAAGGCGACGTGCGCAACACATGTTCGATTACTGGGTCCACGCTTAGAAACCTCTGGGTATTAAGCACGTTATAAATAACCAATTACAATTACCTTCACTCCTCTCCCAAATCCCTTCTCCTTTCACCATTTCTCTTCTCTCCTCTCATGCTGTCTACTCCCAACCCCCTAGCTATGCCTCTCTGTAATGATCTTGTTTAACTCTCTCTGCCTGTATTCACAGATACCTCCCTCTTACTTCACTGGCCTTCACCTCTACAACCACTGCAAACTTGCATTCTCTAACCACTCTACAACCAAACACTTTATCACTTGCACTCACTCTCATACTCTCTCTAAACCCCTCTACACTTCGCTCCCTATCTCTATCTATGTTTCTCTCACCTTTTCCAAAGGTGCCATGCTCTCTTTCATGCAATAGTTTACCTGCCCTCTCAGAACATTGCCACATTCTACACAGCACTCCTCTCCCGTGTTCGCCCTTCAGATGGCCTTTTGAACTACCACCACCCACCTGACCTCAACTGAATACATTTCAATCTGCTATGTCCTGGCCGGGCTTTAAGAGCCCAGGCTCCCCCCTTTTCACCACTCCTTCTGGTTCCAATTTGTCTTCCTGGTCACATGATCCCCTTGGCCAATCTTTCGATAAGCTATCCCTGTGGCGGTTGAGACTTCTGATGGAAGGCTGTATGAATGCTTTTAGCCCCACATCCTTTTTATATCCCCATTTGTGGCATGGCATCCATGTTCACAGACTGCTCATTTTCCGTTTGGTTTGCTTCTGGTGCTGGTGTGCTATGCTCCCAACTGGTTTGGGAGTGGATTTCTGTGTGTTTCCTACTCCCCACAGTTCATTCTCACTCTAGTTTGTTTTCTGTTGCTCCAACATTCCCTTGGGGTCCATCTGGGATTGATGGGCAGGTGTTGGGTGTCTCATCTCTTTCTGGATGGACAAATCCCTGTCCATTCCATGCCTGGTCTCTGTTATCATCCTCTCATTTCATTCAGGGTTTTCTCTATTTTGCCATTGTGCATTGGGAGTTGTGGTTCTAAAAAAGGCATGTTGGAAGAGCCAGTGGTACCAGAACAAAAATATACAAAGCACACTCCAGCGGTGCAGTGACTGGGCCTCCTCCAACTCCTCCACTCTGTCACTGGGCTGGGGCCGGCTCTAGTATACACCCTTGTAGTCCAATTACACCAGGTGGGGAGGGGTCCCTGTCCCGCCCTGACAGGGTCATGACCTGACACTCTCCCACTAAGCACTAGGTATTCAAGCAATGTGCCATAGGTACCTTGCATTACCCTACAACCCAGGATCCATGCTAGTTTTCTATAATGTGGATATAAATAGAAATATCAATATGTATGATCAATTCAAGTCATTGATCCTTAGCCTGGGTTGACAATGATACTAAACTAATTCTGAGAAGTAGTGTGGAAGTCCTAGGCTGGATGATGGCACTGGTGTGAACCTGGGGGTTGGGTCCACCAACCGCTCCCTGAAGCATACCCCATTCGGGCTATATGGAGGATCCCTCTGTTTCCCCATTCCATGAATGGCTTCTTATTAAATTTCCCAGACACTTAGGGACACTGGTTTCACTATGCTTAAGGATAATAGAGAAGCCCAAGGGCAGGATTTCGCAAGGCTTGTTGTACCTAGTGGACAAAGTAGAAGAAAAACAATGGTCACTTACAATGAAGTATGATGAGGAGGCCAAGCCCAATGCTCAAAACCATCACTAGACTTCCCGTGGCATCCTATGAGCGATAAGGGACAAAACGGTAATGTATCAACAGGTAAGCCCAACCCCTAAACTGCACAGCAATAACACTGCTACCACATTGGGGATTCTCTGGCCAGTCTGTGGTAATACCCCTGCATTGAGTAAGGAAATAATGACTGCCTATATTAAAGAGAAAAATCTTTATAATGATAACATTTCCCTTGCTGTGTTACATGATGAAAATGGTACATGTATCAAGCAACAAAGACAGACTGCTTATAGAAAGGAAAAATACTTGTTTGAAAGGCATTGTAGATTTCTGGCATCAACTGCCACAAAATGGTGGCAGTGGGTCCCTGTAATAGAAACAATTCAACATTCACAAAGTTGCTTGAATAGAGAAAATATTCACTGGCAGTAAAATGTTGCTCTGTTGCCTACAAGCCTGAAACGCTGGAATTCACAGGAACCAGTGCAATTCGAGGTAGCCTACAGTCACCCACAGCAGTTCAGACAGAAAGGGTGCAGCTGTGTAGTGATCTCATCCCCATTACTATTGGAGAGCAATACACGATGTTGGTCCACATAATGCAAAGCTTGTATTGCATAGTTGTCTTACAGAATGCATGGAAACAAGGAACAGCTACAAAGGTTACAGTACTTCAATGTGAACCCAATCACAGGATTCACTCTTCGTGAACCAAAATATGATGACAATTACCCAATTACAAGACCAGTGGTAGCCACCACTAAAGTCTTAAGAGGCACCACTGACAAGGAGAGATGTAGCAGTCAAGTTGGGACGATCAGAATAATTGGTGGCAGGACAGTGAATTGAGGAGGATAGCGTAAGAAAAAAGGTTATGAAGATTAATAGAATCAGTGATGAGATAGCAGAAATTAAGAGAAGGGAGGAAGTGGTGAAGACTAAGAGAGATGTTAAGGTGGCAGGGAAGTGTGAGAGGAGCAATAAGGAGGCAGCAGAGAGATTTTATGAAGAAGGAGGAATGGAGGCAACGTTGGGTCAAAGGAGCACTAAGGAGGCGTTAAAAGAACATCTGGGAATGAAAAGGGGAAAGAGGTAAAGAAAGGTGACAGGAATAAGGTGGTGGCATAGACATCAATTAGGAACAATGCGGGAGTGTGCTTTCGAAGGGGGTGAGGAGCAGTAGGGAAGAGTTGAAAAGTGCATCAGGGCGACAGGGTGGAGGTGGAGAAGGCCTATAGGTTCCACAAAGAGGAGGGGACCTAAGCCGTAAAGGGACATAGAAAAGGAGAGATTGTGTATGACACCTAGTATTAAACAGGTGGAGGAGAGAAAACCAAGTTAGAGAATAAGAGGAGAAGCTAAGAGGAGGAAAGTCTAGGGTCGAGAAGGGCAAGTGTTTGGGTGCTATTTTATGTGCCACTAGGAGAGAGGGAAGGAATGAAGACCACTATCATGTGCTGAAAGCTTGATATTAAATGTTGTTTTAATATTTATGTATTTATTTATTTATTTATATACCGGCGAAACAATGCCTTTTGATCACAAAAGAACATATCATAGATATGAAATTCGATTTGTTGGGAAGCAGTGAGCTTCTTACAAAGGGGTGAGTTTGAGGGATATTTTGACCATGTTGTGGAGGTGAGTAAATGCAACAGTCAACTGGGACAGTTAATAAGTAGGCATACATAGATTAAGGACAACCAACATTGGACATTTTTAAGTGCAGGAAGGTTGTATGGCAAGTCGCTCACGATGTTACAATGATGGGTGAAGTGCTAGAGTGGAGGCAGAGGAAGTGAGGGACAGAGGCATGTTAGCGGAGAGGGTAACATGTAAGTTAACAGGCAGATGAGAAGTAGGTTAAGAGGGTAACTCGGAGGCAATGAAGTAAGCATTTAGTTTGGCTTTTAACAAATTTGGGTGGATTGTTTCTCGGATGTCCTCGGGAAGAAAATTCCATGCAAGTGAAGCAAGAAGAGAGAAAGAGTGTAAGCTAGTGGAAGCACAGGGAAGGCGAGGAGCCACAAGGGTAGCCGAGGAGGCAGAGCAGAGATTACAAGAAGGCATGCAGAGTTGGATATAATATCATATGATAAGTAATTTATAACGCGCCTGTGCACAAGTGTTTCTTAACGTGACAAGAAAAGGAAGAGGAGACAAAGGGAGGACACAACAAACGATCCTACTAGGCCTTGCGTCATTCAGATTGTGTAAGTGCAGGTGGAAGGGAGAGTACAAGTGCCAGGGGAAGGATAGACACAGTAATTCCATACCATAGACAGATTTCTGAGCCAGGAGAAGAAATTCAAATTTGGCCCTATTTTGCATCATCAGCCATCCATCCTGGTGACGGTGCGAGGAAGTGGGTGTGAAGGGAGGGAGTTCAAAGAGAGTCTTGATAGTGAAGTAAATGATCTTATCAAGAGGACAGAAAGCATAGTTGAGGACACCAAAGAGGATGCTGGCACAGTAGTCCAGTTTAGAGAAGACAAGAGCAGTTACGAGATGCTTGGCAGTGTTGAAAGGAAGAGGGTGCCTAATTTTCCTAATATTTAGGAGGTTGAGGCAAGCTTCTGTTGCCATTTTGGAGATAAAGTGTAGAAGGTGTGAGAAGGGCCATAGATGACAGAGGTTTTTAGCTGAAGAAGAGTAGGGGAGAGTGTCAGTTGGGATTAATGCTCCAAGAGCAAAGATATAGGGCCTCATTATGACCCTGGCGCTAAGGGATTACCGGTACCGGTAAGGGCACCGGTACCGGTAATCCCTTAGCGCCCTGATTACGAGGTCCCTTTGCGGGTTCCCACCTTAACGGCTGGTTTTAGCAGCCCTTAAGGAATGGACCCGCAAAGGTACCTTGGTGCTAATTACGGTACCGCAATTTGCGGTACCGTAATTACCGCCTTCCCCATTCCCATTATGCCCTATGGGGCAAAAATGGGAATGGGGAAAGGCCATGGTTAAATGGGGAAGTACCGCCCCGCCAACCTTGAAATGGGGTGGTACTTCCCCATTTCACCATGGCGGATTCGTTACAATACCGGCAGCAACCATGGTGCTAATAGCACCATGGTTTAGCGCTGGTGTTGTAATGAGGGCCATAGTGTGTAAAGCGGAGCGAACCCAAGACAGAGCTTTGTGGAAAACCAACAGGGAGTGAGTTGAGAGGTGTTGCTGCTCCAGGAGATCAGAATGATCGACAGTGCAAAAGTCAGAAGACAGGTTGAGGAGTATTAGAATTGAGGATTGGCAGGAGTGCTACATTTCTTGATTTTCCACATTGTGAACTCATTTAATCCTAATCCCTTAACAAATTTGTTGAATACAGTCTCTTGAACTTCAGACATTGTTTATGAGTTGTTGGTTGATCTCTTTTCTATGACTATTGGGAAGAAGGAGAGAGAAAGGTAAACGGCCTAATTAAGTGTCAGAAAAAAACTCTCACTGCCTAAAGCACTGTACAACACTTACTCACTGATATGTTTCATTCAAATTGTCTGTCTTTGAAATTTGCCATTGATGTGGTAGTAGATGGCAGACCATACGAGAGAAATTCTGATAGTGGAGAACCATTGACAGATTTCTTCTATTGAATTCTCAGCAGCAGAAAACTCCCTCAGTTTGGAACATTTGGTGTTGCACGCACAGTGGGTACAGCAGGAGCAGCAACTTAAGTAATTCAAGATTTACAATAGCAAACAAATAACTGAAGTCGTCTTTAAAACATCAGCCCTTATGTGGGGTATGGCAAGTGTAAGATGGACATTAATGTCTGCATTTTATATGTTTCATAGAGTACCATTTTAAGCACAGACATCAATGTTTGTTTCCTTAATCAGGGCCTACAGCACCCATCATCAACAGTTGTGATATATCAGCTGATACACAATGCATGTCTTGCTCTGTTGTGAGATCCTTTGCCCCATAAAATGACATCTGCTGGATTCATTTTATTTTCCCCTTCACAGATATTTCTAATGAAAAAGTAACCTCTCCTCTCTCTCCATTGTTTTATGCTTGACTGAAATCGGGCTGCCTATACACAAGGTATTGTACTATATGATTGCAAGGTCAAATCTATTGGGATATATTTATTTATTTATTTATACATTTGTAAAGCACGCACAAACCCCCAGGCATGTTAAAGCTCATCCGTGGTTCTGCACGGGCATCGGATTGGAAAGTGGACATGACATGGCCCTCTGAAACTGGAGCACTCGTGATATCTGAGTGCTAATACCACCACCAGTCATGCCCTTTTTTAAATTCACCATGTATATTTCTATTAATTTATTAAAGATCTTCAGAATTAAAATAGGCAGACTGGTGTCATAGGTAATACAGTATACAACTACCCTCATGATTTAGACGGCTGAGGAGAATATATAATGAGGGGGCTAAAAATTCCCACTCTCCACATTAATCACCATGGTTTGAAATGCACTGTCATCCAATGTTGGTTTCATTGTATTAATGTTTAAATATGTTTAATGCACACATTAAGTCCATTACATTTTTCCACAGTGGATTTGTTTATTGGCTTTTGTTTTAATTTCATTCCGATTATTAGTTTGGTGTTAATAGCAAAACAATAACTATTTTGAAATACCAGATCTTTTACATCTGCACCAAATTCAGAGTTTCCGAAGTGAAATTCATCACCTCCACCAGATGATGTGCCGTAACAAAAGCATTACCACATGCGGTAATACAACTCGCCAGCAAGTCCTACGGCTCTCCAAAATGGGACCCATCAAATGTATGTATGTTTACTGCATGATTTAATAGTATCCATGTTTGGTGGTATTTCAGGAAGAAATTGTCCCTAACTCAGAATCAGGCCATTGCGTTTTATATTGCTGCTTTTGTCAAGGTCCACAAACAGTAGACATTGGAATAAGCATATGCTGCACTTCTTAACAATGTAATTGAATCATTGTCAGTTCAGAACACTGTTTGTCCATGTAAATTGCGGACAGTTAATGTTCCATCATGACCAAAAATACTTATTTCCTTCAATTCAAGAATACACTTTATTATCTGTGCCACTGATCTCATCTTGCCTAACAAACTGTCCACCCCTGACAGAAACAGTGCCCCATGTGAAAAGGTGCAAGGTGAGAACAGAGGTGTCATTAAGCAATTTACATGATGTTAACATCTCCAGCAAAGCAGACACCAAAACCTAAAAATGTAAGGTTACTAGAAGCAAGTTAAGAAATTTACAAAGTCAGTCCAAATGGTAGCAGACATTTCAATAAACTGTCAGGCTTTCTGAGTGACTTCCAAGTGGGATTCAAGCAGTCTCAGGAACATCCAACTGCCTATGGCTAATTGACTTCCCGACTAGAAGGGAAAAGAATAAGGGGCAGCCCACACTATACGTTGCTATAATAGATTTCCGGGCAGCTTTTGATACAGTAAATAATAGAAAGTTGTGGGATAACATGAATCATATAGTCTGCCTGCGGGATCTACTGATGGCAACCATAGACCTACACGAAAACACTCCAGTCCAGGTTGGGCTCGATAGTAGGGGTATGGTAACGGCAACATTAAAAATGAACCTCGGTGTAAAACAGGGATGTTATTTGGCTCCCCTGCTTTTTAATATATACCTAGCTGAACTACCAAGTACGCATGAGAATGTGCATAATTGTCCACCATCGATATTGGGGAGAAAGGTCAATTGCCTATCACATGCGGCCAACCTTATCTTGTTTGACCATACTTTTGCTGGTCTCATAAGATCCATAGAAGCATTGTTAAGCTTTGCTCATGAACATGACCTAAAATTGAATTATGAGAAAACCAGGGTCATGTTCTTTTCTCACAATCGGGTCAAGGTACCCAATTTGGTTATCAGTTGCACTATCATAGAGCAAGTTCATAGCTACAAATACCTGGGTGTAGAATTTACCACCAAGTCTGATTATGCTGGATTGGTGAAGGCCATGAAAAAGACGGCTATGACAAAGCTGAACATGCTATATAGATGTGTGAAGGCGTCTTATGTTATTAGTTTTCATGGGATATAGACTCTATTTAAGCAATGTTTTTGCACATCCTTATTGTACGCGTTGTACGCTATCAGCATGCATGAAGGACTTTTCCTGGCTTAATGTTCTGGAAGGTTGATTCTGGAGGAAAACGGTTGGACTTGTCCCATCCGTCCGGAACTAGGCATTCCGAAAGAAAGGAGAATCTGCCGATCATGTTGCGTCATAGATAAACTTGAGACTGCGCAACACATTCTGACTGAATGTGGAGAATATGGCCCCCTATATATAAAGATGCTTGGTCCCTTTGTGTCCGGTAGTGACAAAATAAAGACTGACTCCTTCTGGCATTATTGTTTAAATTTCGGGCACAAAACCATGCACATAGCCTTATTTAACATCTGGAAGGCCATCATTAGGATGGGCAAATTTGGAACAATGGACCAAGCATAAATTAGCTTTTGCGATTTTCACTGCTATGTCCAAACACTGGCTAAATTCTGATATTGCAATTCAATATTGCATTTTTGCACATTTCACTAGATCCCAAAAAGGGACTCTGTCTATGCTCCTGTTTTAAACTTAATGTTTTAATGTGATTATTTGGCCCTCAAGAGAGACTAGTACTTGTTTCCGAACATGCAAATGAAATTATTTGAATATGTAAATTGTGTAATAATTTTATGTATCTATTGATTTATCTAATTATGTGTAATTGCATTGTTTTAGCTTTATGATAACACTCTTGTTTATTTTTTATTTATATTGTAAAATGGTTAATAAAAACCTTATACACTTATTCAACAATCAACAAACATAAATTTGCAATTACATTTAATTTCATTTTCATTTTTACATGTTTTATATTAATATTGCATTACATTTAATTTCTAACCATTCTTAAAATAATTTAAATCTTCAAAGTCTAAATCAAAAAAATCTTCATTCTTAAAAGTCTTAATTCTTAAAATGAATTAAAAAACTATTAGTAATAATATCTTAACTTAATTAATTATACATATTTCATAGTACATCATCCTAAAAGTGTCTGAAACCGTTTTATTTTACTTCTGTAAAACCAATATTACACTTCTAAAGAAAATGCTTCTAAAAATGTTGCCTATCTATTTCATTGAAGTAGCATCCAAATGGAATTATTTTCCAATTATTTCAATCTATTTAATAATATTTAATTACAACACCATACTGTTTCATCATAAAATACCACTAAAACATGAATACAGCATCCAAAACCTGTTCTACCCTGAACCTCACTTAATAGAACATTTCCAAATCTTAATCTATTTTATCTTTGCTGCTATTGGGTAAAATATCCATCGGTCTTTTTATTTATTTCCATATGTAATAAGCCACACTAATATACCTCGCAGGTTCTGCTGCATATATTGTTGACCAAAACTGGTCAGTTGCTACCGTCCTGAGATCATGTATTAGGTCTTTATACCCTTTATCCCTTTATAATATATTTCTGATAGTTTTGCACAATAGGTAAATTGGTGTCTAATTGTTTCCACCTCCCTTTGACATAGTCTGCATATTCTTTTTTTCTCTTGGTATGCAAGTCCATCCACCAACATATTCATAACAAGGAACAATGTTATATCTTAATGAAATAATGAATCTGGATAGATCGCTATTTCCTATTTTCAGCAGATAACTACAAGGTTTAGAAGCTTCCAAGCCTTGCAAACTGTAGACTGCATATCTACACTTTTTACCCAAAATCTCAAAGTTATTACAAAGGTCCCACTGAATTTATTTTTTTCCTCAACATCTTGAAAAAAAACTCATCATCTCAGTCTTCACAGTTGCTAAATGCATATTTATTTCCTTTAAAAAATTCAACGAGGTGTCTGACAAATCTTTAAGGCCGAGTTAATGTTCTTTGTCCAGCTGTGCATGTACCGATAACTTTTAATAAACTTTCTTCACCACCAGTTCGCCACATAATTTTGGTATAAAGCTTACAGCACTTAATTTTCCAAAAGGTAGTAAGAGATGTGAGGTCCAATTCACATCTTATTTCCTCTATAGGCGTGGAATTAGGTAATCTTAGAGCACGTCTCCATAGTTTTCTCTCTATTTTTCCTAAATCTACCATATACTTAGCTGACAATGTTTCTACTGCATACAATGCCCCCGGAGTAATGCAGCTATTATAAATCTCTAACAACCCTTCAACTGAGTGTCCACCTTTAGAGGCTATTGGGGTAATTCATAGAATTCAGCGCACAAGTGGCGCACACTGCTGGCGCACAGTGTGCGCATGCGGCAGTCTGCGCCAGCCGCGTGCGCCAAAACCCATTTCGGCGCACAGCGTATTCATGGATTTTAACATCCCTAAACAGCCGTGGTGCAGAGTGGCGCAGTGACCCTGCAGCAGCGCCAGTTACGCCCCCAACCCCGCCCCGGGTGCCATGAACAGCGCACAAATCCAGTACATGGCGCACAGGCCAGTGGACCAGCATACAGCCCCCCAACCACGAAAAAACGTGTAAAACTCCCCACGCACCCCTCGCAATACACATACCCCGCTCGCGCTAGGCCAATCGCGTGTAAAACTCCCCGCGCACCCCTTGGAATACACGTACTCCGCTCGCGCTAGGCCAATCGTGTGTAAAACTCCCCGCGCACCCCTTGCAATACATGTAACCTGCTCGCGCTAGGCCAATCGCGTGTAAAACTCCCCGCGCACCGCTGGGAATACACATACCCCGCTCGCGCTAGGCCAATCGCGTGTAAAACTGCCCACGCACCCCTCGGAACACACGTACCCTGCTCATTCGCGGGAAGTTTCACACGCGATAGGCCTAGCGCGAGCGGGGCGTGTGTATTTCTGGGGTTCACGGGAAGTTTCACACACGGTAGGCCCTGTGCGAGCGGGGTACATGTATTACTGGGGTTCGCGGGGAGTTTCACATGCGGTAGGCCCTGTGCGAGTGGGACACGTGTATTTCTGGGGTTCACAGGGCGTTTCACACGCGGTAGGCCCTGTGCGAGCGGGGTACGTGTATTACTGGGGTTCACGGGAAGTTACACACGCGATAGGCCTTGGTCCCGGATAGCCAAATCAGGGGGGAGAGGAAGGCCAGTTGTTGTGCGCCCACCCCCTCCCTGAAAACGGGTCTGGACGTAGGCATTCCTGCTGGTGCAGGGTGATGCAGTCACAGGATCAGGGACAGGATTACACACAGGCACCTCTGCGGCGGCCTGTGCTGCCTCCTGTCCCTGCCCCTGCACTGCACCAATAGCACCAGTGAAATCCCCACCTCCAGACCCTGTGTGTGTCCCTTCCACAGCCTCCTCCTCCACCAAACCCCCCACCAACCTGGATGACTCCATGCCATCTTCCTCTGTCGGACCCTGTGGGGTCTCAGCTGCCCCTTCTGCTGCTGAGGAGTCCATCTCCGACATCCGCCTCTTGGACCTACCCTCGGCAGCTGCGGCCTGGGATGCGGCACCAGACTCCTCACTCGCCGAAGAGATGAAAATCTGGGAGGGGAGCTGGGCCTTGCGTCTCCGGCTGGTGGTGCGATCCCTGCCGCTTTGCTCCACAGCACCCTCTCTGCCCTCTTCATCAGTTGACGCTGCAGACAGGGAGAGATAGAACACAGGCATCAGGGCACTGTAAAATGGACTGATACACACATGACAGTTGTACATGAGTGGCAGTGTCAAACTTCAGGCATGGCATCACACTCCCTAACACACATGTCATTTCTACTCACACACATGAGCAATTCCACAGCAATATTTCACCAGGCAGCACCATCCATACACATACAACAGCATCAGCATCCAAAGGTGAGCCTGATGTCACATCAAACACGGGGAGTGCACAACACATGCACACACATCAACACACTTACATGCATGTGTACATGTCCACCATCTGTCACAGTGATGAGATCGCCATCCATGTCACATCTAGCATTCAGCCTTCTACATGTCAGTGCCACATGCATCCATGTTGCATCACAGTTGCACACTTGTCAAATACACACACATGCACACAGTGCAGATACATGCAGCTGGAACCACCATCCATGTGTGACACCACAACCATGCCAACGTACATACACAGCAATGCAAACGTGTGTGCTCCCACACCTGCATTTGGCCTTCATGCTTACCAAAACATACTCCATCCATGTGTCTCACACATGAGAGGACTCTCATGTGTCAGCCTCACACCCCTGTACATACATATCCATATATGGCCCTACAAAAACACATGTATAACCTGCACACTACTGGCACACCACAACACGCACAGTGTCCAATCAGTATGCATGTACACTTACCGCTTGACTCCAGACAGGTCTGCCTCTCAAGGACCTGGACGTGGAGCGCTGGGCATATGCGTTCCAGGACCCTCATTTGGTGGTCTGACTGCTGGCCCCGGCGTCCCTTGGCATCCACTGCCTTCAAGAGGCGCTGGGCCTTGTCGAGGGTCCTGGACCTGAAGTCCTCCCAGCGCTTCCGGACATGTTTGATGTCGCGGACTGCCACCCCCTCCTCGTTGATGGCAGTCACAATGTTCATCCAGATCCTGGTCCATCCTTCATTGTCGGCGCGCGAGCTTCCAAAGAGGGCATCATACTGCCCCAGGACTTGCTCCACCAGGACACCAACTTCCCTGGCACTGAAGCTGGTGGCCCTCTGCCTCTCTGGCTGGGGGTTGCCAGTGGTGCCAGATGGTGTTGTGCCCGACATGGCAACCCCAAATGCAGGTGTGGGTGGGCAACTGGGTCCTGGGGCTGGGCTGTGGAGCGATGGTATCCCAGTCGGGAGTCTTCGGTTCCAGCAGGGGTGGTCACAGCAACTGCACCCCTGGCTGACATGCAGACAGCAAATAGCAAGGCACATGGGCAGCAGGCAGGCAGGCAGCAGCAGATGGCAGGTGGGAGCGTGCTCGGGGCTCTTGGGGGCAGTAATTTGGCCTTCTGGGCAGGAGCGTGGTCTTCCGTGTGTTGTCGCGTGGCCAGCTTGATACGGAGTGATTTGGCACGTGAAAAAATTGCACATCAGCGTGTAATTTGAGGAAAGGCCCTTAGCGCGTAAGCGCATCTGTGACATTACGCGCACGGGTGTTTCCCTTGTGACGGGTACATAATGAATCAGCACGTGAAGACACAGCACGTACACGAATTCATTGGACCAAAGGCCCTTAGCGCGTAAGCGCGTCTGTGACGTGACATGCAAGGCATTTCCCTCAACACGGATGCTTGTTCATTGTACACGTGCAAAAACTGCACGCTCGAGTGTCAGCTCGTGCAATTGGAGGAAAGGGCCTTAGCGCGTACACGCGTAAGTGACGGTGTACCTGTGGGCCAGTTGAAAAGGTACATGTAGGAATCCATTTTCTGGTACGTGCTTTTCGGGGAGAGCGAGTGGGTGAATTTTGTACTTGTAGTCGGTTCACAAGCGATTACTTCACAACGGTTCAAGTTCGTACTCCCTGTTGCATCTGACAGCATTCAATTCTTATTTTGGCCTCTTTCCTCAAACAGCGTTCACTTCTTCTTTTGTCCTGTTTCCTCAGACAGTGTACAATTCTTCTTTTGGCGGGGGTGTTGCCAACGCGCACACGCGCGTCTTTTTCGCGTTCTTTTTCCAGGCATACAGTGAGTCGCGCACATATTTACCAACTGTGCTTGCCCCGTGTTTTGCGTACCCCTTCAGAGGTGATTGTAGGCTGCGTGTATTATGCGTACGCTTATTTTTGTGTTTCTGAGTGCCACAGCATAGTGCGGGTTCATTTTCCACGCACGTGGTCTATGAGGGGTTGCGTGCACGTTCATTTTTGTTTTCAGGGTGCCTGTGCATTGCGTGACCCATCATCTT
This sequence comes from Ambystoma mexicanum, assembly GCF_040938575.1. NCBI lineage: Eukaryota > Metazoa > Chordata > Amphibia > Caudata > Ambystomatidae > Ambystoma > Ambystoma mexicanum. Next base: position 702,686,570 of record NC_090930.1, on the reverse strand, counting down.
CCCCCAGTAGTCACAGACAGCCTTGCTAGAGCACTAGGGTACGAATTCCATCTAGTACCCTACCCCTTTCACCCCCAATTGCCCAGGACAATAGTGTATGCTACTCCCATATGCACAACAACATCAGTGCCATGGTTGGGAGGAGACGAAGCGGTAAGGGAGGCAAAGGTGGCCGACCTCCAAAAGGAGGGTGTGGTGGGCGCGGTAGGGGATGTGGCCAGGATTTGCAGGGTGCCCCTAGACCCCCGTGTGTGGAGGACCAATCAGGGACACCCATGCCCCCCATGGTTGTGGGAAACGTAGCTGACACAATCCCAGCTCAGCCCTTGTTGGACCAGCCCATTTTGGCACCTGAACCGGCACAGGATGACTCCCGGGCTGACTTCCAGGTCAGCAAGTCTAAGCCACGTGTGCTGTCACCAGGCCGCATGGATCTGGGGCAGCAATGTCATCTGCTGCCCCAAGTAGGCAGGGTGGGGAGGCTGCAGGGGCAGCTGCAGCTCTATCCACCCCAGCTCTGAGTCTCCCAGCTGGGACAGTGTCGATCCAGGTTAATCAAACCGACGTTGGCCCTGCCAACATCACCCTGCAGCCAATGCCTATGGTAATTGTGCATTTGCACACTCCTAGTACCCAGTCCACCGGCGCTTCTGCCCCTACTGACCAGAGCGGTGTAAGCCACTCAGGATCCGCACCACCTTTGAAAAAGAAGAAGAAGGGTGCTCTGGCACTACAAACTGAGACCCCAGCCTGACTACACACTCCGGCACGTGAAGGAAGCCTAGCTTTAATGACGCCGAACTTGATGCACTTGTGGCCTATGTGTCGGCACATAGCCGTGAAATGGTGGTGACTGCAGGGTGCAAGACCACACCTGGTCAACATAAGGCACACTGGCAGACCATCGCGGACATCATTAGTGCCCTTGGATTTGTGAGGCGCACAGCTGATGATTGCTACAAGCGGTGGAATGACTTGAAATGCAGAGCAAAGAACAAGCTGTCCTCAAAATCATGCCTCTACTCTGGTGACTGGCGGTGGGTCTCCACCAGAGGACAACCAACTCACTGAACATGAGTCTGTTGCTGGAACCTTCATCACAGAGGAACAGATCCAAGGCGTTGGAGACCCGATTACGACGCACTGTCCGGTGAGTGCCCATGCATGTGTGTGTAATCCATGTGTATGTTGTTTGGGTGACGGGTTCTGATTGAGTGCCAGGTGAGGGTGTGGACTCCTGAGTGGTATGGGTCACCCATGTGCTTCCTCAAAAACATTCACCGGCCTTGAATTTGGGTATGACAGTATCCCTTCTGCCCACAGTAGCCAATTAGCGCAACATTACTGCAGTTGCTCTTGAACTGTCATCTTGCAACAACATTGTTCAGATTTTTTCAGGGTTCATTCAGGCTGATTGTTTCAATTCTCCCATTTTTGCAACATATTTATCAGCCCTAATGCCACATATGTGACATGCTTCTGTCATTGATTACACCCCACATTGGCCCACATTTGTTACCTTGTTATGTGAATGATTAGACCATTCAGGCTGATTGAGTATTAGCCTGCTCACATTCATTTTTGGGGCCTGTTTGAATGTGGTACATGATAGTTGTTTCCTGTCATGTTGAAGTGACCAAACATTGATGTGCACATCTGCCTGCCATCACTGTATTATTGTACACTGGATGTGTTGCAGTGTGTGGCACAGGCGTATTTGTCACACTATGTAGCATTTTACATCTCATCATGTCCATCTCACATGGATGGGTGACAGTACTCATTCACTGACATATGGCTGTACTTGTCAAATGTACCATGGCTATGCTACATGCCATCTGTGTGCTGGCATGTGTCATGTATGTGTATTGGACATGCCACTCACAGTCTAATGTGTGATGCCAGTGCTACCCAGCATGCAGCAAATGTGTTGCTTTTCCATCTTGGTGTCCTCAGTGTCTGCTTTTTGCCTCCCCTTCCAACTCATTGACAGTGCATGCATGCCAGGGTTATAGTCATGTGGGACATGTGTAAATCATGTAATGGATCTCTGGCTTGTCAGGCCTATGTGTGTGCTATGGTGCTCATGCCTGTTTGCATTTCTTTTCTTTCATGTTTTTGCAGGTGATGACGCACTTGATGCTGTTGAGGTTGAGGAGATGGTGCAGACCCAGGAGGAATTTCAGGCACGACCGGGCACCAGTGGGGTACGTGGTGTGGTGGTGGGTGAAAACCTGATCTTACTGCAGACCATACTGTCCAGGGTGTCTCTGGGTGCACCTCCCCAGACCTCTATTCAGGTGCTGAATCGGATGATGAGACTCAGGTGAGTGTTTCTGGCAGGGATTCTGTTCTGTCCAACCCACCTGCACCAGGGGTAGAACCCTCTATTGGGGATGTCAGTGTTGGTAAGTCCGCCTTTGGCTGTTACGGATGCAGGGTCACACTCCACAACATCTGATCCTGTTCCTGGGCCAGCAGATCAGAGGGGGAATGCAGTCCTTCAGCCTCAGGCAGTGCCAGCACAGCAAGGTGCAGATCGGTGCAGATCGCCTTGCCCCGAACAGGTGTGGTGCCTGCCAACGCAGTGGCCGTATGCCACCAGGCAATACTGTATGGGAAAACTCCATTTACAGAATAGCAACCCAACATGGAGCATTGGTTGAAATGATGGCTCAGGCAATGGAGAGGGTGGCTACTTCCATTCTCCCACCTGAAAGGCAAGATGGAGCAACAACAGCAGGCAGCAGACTCCATTTGCCAATCACACAGGGAAGACATCTTGGCGTCCAACAGGGACCGACGGGCGACACTGGAGACTCTGCGCAAAGCCATATCTATAGTGTCACAGGGCCACAGGGAAGCCCTAAGGGTAGAACTCCATAACCTCAGGGAGACTCTGGGTGAACTTGAGGCTTCCTGAAATTTAAGGTCAGAACCGCAGCTGGAGCAGCTCACACGTTCGCTGTCAGCAGAGCTGCAGGCAACTCGGGAGGAGATACGGGCATCATGGGAGGCCATGCGTGCAGAAATGCAGGCAACCCGTCAGGTGCTGCATGGGGATCTCCGTACTATCATCCTCCAGAAGGAGACCTTCCACACCCGCATGCTTGCTGCCATGGAGGATCATAGCAGGGCTTTGCGTGGGCTACCTCCCATAGCACCACCACCTCCTGATGCAGCAGATGAGGGTGATGAGAGCGACAGCAGCACTCCTCCCACACTAGCGTAGCCATGCAGGTCATGAGCCCATGGAGGTATTTTTTTTTCTGCAACATCCACGCAGGTGGCTGTTGGTGTGCACCCTGTCCTCGAACCTCCTGGGTGCCCCCCCAGCCCCAGGTGGCCATTTTTTATTATTTTTTTTAATTTATTTTTTTTACAGTGTGTTGCCTTGTGTGGCTCCGGTGGGCATCCACTGTATATTCCGGCTGGGCACATGCAGGCTTGTCCTGTGTTTGGGTTAGATGCTTGGGTTCCTGACACACACACCCTTCCTGCTTCCCGTTTCCATGAGCTTGCAAAGGGTGTGACCAAGTGACAGTGACTTACACAATGATATTGGTCTCCCATGAGCTGTGTGGGCAGTCTATAGTCATAACTGTGTGGACATCCCTAGTGGGGTTTGTTTTTGTATTGAACACTGCATGGTGTATTGATATGTGCTTGTGCATCCATGTCTTTCTCCTTATTCGCCGGTACCTTCTTCATGTCTTCACAAGGCCGTCTCCTTTGCAGATGCAGTTCATGTTGTATGCAGTACACTGACACATTTGCCTGACAGCAACACTCTGCAGTTGGAAGGGGTGGATGTGCTGGATTATTCAGGATGTAAGACTTGCACTACTTTGAGTTTGTACTGTTATATTTTGGCAATGTTTCATGCTGTGTTGCTGTATTGTGTTGCTGGTAAGTATTTGGTCATGTGTGCTGTTTGTTATTGATTACTGGGAGCATATTGTCTGTGGCCTCTTTCCACTTGGGACAGTGCACTTTGTGACACTTGTGTCATGTGTTGTGCATTCCTTTGTTTGCTTTCACATTGCATGACATGCCATGGTGTGTTGGGTGGCGGACATGGAGAGGGGTTGGGTGACATGGTGCTATTTTCATGTTGTATTTTGCAAGGGGGTAGTCATTCATGCAGCATACATGTTTGTCTTTTTGTGACACAACATTAGTTGTCTTTCGGTAGGTAGGGATGCACACAATGTAACACTTCCAGGTGACCAATCTCAGGCGGGTATGGTTGTGACAGTTGACTGTCCCTTATGTTATCATCATTGATTGTCAGCTGGTATGTGCCAGGGCTGTGTGCACTCCACAGGGATGTGATTTTAGGTGAAGTAATTAGCCACCAGTTGCGTACAGGCTGCCTCACCACGTGCCCTTTCCCCTCCCATGCACAGCGGCTGTGCATGTGATTGGGGATGTGGGGGCACCACCATGTCCACCGGCAGGCTCCGGTGGGTTACAACGTTGTGCAGGAAACATGCTGCCACTATGATCCTGCACACTACTGGGGGCGCGTATAGCAGTTGCCCACCAGAGCGGTCAAGGGAGCGAAAGCGTGACTTGAGCACTTCGAATGTGCGCTCCACCATGCCCCGGGTTGCAATATGGGCTGTGTTGTATCTTACCTCGGGTGGTGTGGTGGGGCTCCGAATTGGCGTCATCATGTGGGTGCTCAGAGGGTAGCTACTGTCCCCTGGGGAGGTGATGATGGGTATCATTAGTGGGGTTGTCACATTACTCAGTATCTGACATGCATGCATGTGCAGCAGCATTTATACTCACCAAGCAGCCATGTTTCCCCATGCCGCCAAGCTTCTAGGTCCCGGTTTAGGGTTGACATTCTGTATATGAAACTGTCATGGGTGGACCCTGGATAGTTGGCATATACTGAGGTGATGATTCCCTTGGCATCACATACTACCTGCACGTTGATGGAATGCCAGTGCTTGCGGTTTCTATAGATGTGCTCAGTTGCCCTGGGAGGACGTAGCGCCACATGGGTGCAATCAATGGCACCTAGCACTTTGGGGAAGTGTGCCACCCCGTAAAAATCCTGGACGGCAACCTGCCTTTCTGCAGGTGTTCTGGGCAGGTATATGTGCCTGTGGACGGATGGGCGTGCAGTCATGATGGCCAACACCTGGTGCAGGCAGCGTGACTGCGTGGCCTGTGACGCCCCCCACTATGGCACTTGTCCACTGAAATGAACCAGTGGCCAAGAAGTGCAGTACATTGAGCACCTTTTCTAAGGGGGTCAGTGCTTGGGAGCACAGGGTGGGTGATGTGAGGTCATGCTCCCACTCACTCACCAGGTTGAGTATTATGTGAGGTGGAAACCTTTACCTTCCATACACCTGGTCATCAGGCATCCCAAAAAGGCTGGTCCTGGGTGTAAATATTCTGGCCCTGACCATCCTCCTCCTCCTGTGGTGTCCCACGACCACTGCTGTGAGGAACGGTATATTCATCGTAGCATCTGAGCTTGTTTGTTGTTTGCGCGCACTTTTATGCTGCACGGGTCCACGTACGCCTGCTTCCTGCTGGCGTACGTGTTTCCGGATTAGCGCTTCTTTTTTTGGCGCATACGTTTGCCCTGTTCGATTCCATGAATACGTGTTGTAGGCGCGCGTGTGGGCGTTCCGCGCATTTGCCTCCTGTACTTCCCCCGTAACACCCACAATTTCACATGTTGTTCCCCATTCCGCGTCTTAGGCCCCGTGTTCTGCCTACTTTTGTTGTGTGCGCCGCGCTGTGTGCGCTTTCGCTGTGCACGCAGCGCATGCCATTTGATGACGTGTGCCGCCGCGTGCGCCACGCAGAATTTTAGCGCACATCCCAGAATTTACACATGCATGGACTTCCATGAATCGATGTGCACGGATTTTGCACGCTTGCACTGCGATTTTCACACTTGCGCTGCGATTCGCATGCTTTCGCACGCTTGCGCAGAGATTTTCGACGCACATTTATACCATGAATCGGCCTGCAAATAAGAGTGGATTACATTAAATTTTTTTGTGACTTTACCTTGTATCATCTCATGGAAAAAGTTGTGAGGGGGATTATCCCTCACTAACATCCCCAAGTATGGGTAGGTTTCTATCACCTCTATCAATTGCTTCTCAATTTTCCATTTGAACTTGTATTTATTTTTGTTTTTATTACCGCCCTCAAAAATCATGATCTTAGCTTTTCCACATTAATGCTTAAATTGTTCTCAAGGGCATAATGTTACAGTTCATCCAAAGATCTCTGTAAACCGATTCGGGTCCTATCCATCAGCACCGTGTCATTAGCATAAGACATCCAGCCTATTAATAAGTCTCCGATCTTCAGTGGATGATTGTTAATGTGTTCAAATTGTCCACCCATATCTGCCACATACAAATTGTACAGTTTGGGCGAGGTAACACACCCTTGTTTTAGTCCTAAATTAGTTATAATAGATGATGATCTAATAGTCCCTTTATTCAGGCATTTGGTAACTGATGTGTTGCTACACATTTGTCTCAGTAAGTGCAATATGGGACAGATTTTCCAGTTAGCCACTTACTCCACAATTTCTCTCTATTAACACAATCAAAGGCTCTTGAGAAATCTATAAAACATACATATAAATGCCTATGATTATTCTTTCGTATAGCTGCATGAACGTAATTTATTACAAACATATTATCTAATGTACTAAATCCTGTTCTAAACCCAGTTTGACCAGGCAATAGCAGCTTATTTTCTCTACACTATCCTTTTATAATTTGTAGCAAAAGGGAGCAGAAAGTTTTACAGCTCGTATCTGTCATTGCTAATAAACAATAATTCTTTGGGCAATTTCTGTTCCCTTTTTTGTAGATTGGGATAAACATAGCTTTACACAAACTATCCGGTACTTTGCAGCTTTTCCAGATGCATGTAAATAATTCCCAAAATATTTCCGCCCACTTCAATGGGTTTCGTTTTATGATAATGTCAGCCAATTTGACCAGCCCCGGAGCCCTTGATGCTTTCAGCTTCTTAATAATACTGTGTCCAATCTAATTTCTCTGTTAACATCTGGTCAACTTTTCACATAATAAAGCCTGGATATAAATTCTATCCATGCCTCCATAGATACAGTATTAAAATTTGAATCCACCACTTCTGTGAGATACTGTTGATATAAATACCAGAATTTTTTAGAGTCATTAGTCCGACACAATGTTCTAATCATATTCCAATTGGCATTATTAATACTAGACCTATGGGACCTTAGCCAATTCTTGTACTTTGTACGTAAGTTGGTAATAATTTGGAGTTTAGTGATCATCATCATACTCTTATCTTTTTTAGTAATATTAATATTTGTCTCAAGTCTCTTTTTTTGTTCAGCTATATGGCAATCATATACGTTTTTATATTTACTTCCCATCTCATGGGCCAAAGTAATTATTTTGTTTGTTCTCAATATGATGCCCAATAAAGTCCCACTGGCTTTAAGACCATTACAGGCAATCCCTTGTCCATCTATATGGATGGATCGAACATCTCATCAAATTTATTGAAATTCTTTTCGATCCAACATATCCTATTGGAAGCACCATTTGGTTGCATTTTCATACTAGCCCCCTTAATTTCCTTCTGAACAAATCTCTTATACAAAGAGAAATGCACTATTTTATGATCACTTAGGGTAGTAGGGATGTGTTCAAAATGTCTGTTGAACTTCAACAGCCCTGCATTAACAAACATATAATACAATCTATAAGCGACCTTTCCATTCGACCAAGCAGATTGGTTACATTGTAGATTTTCAGGTTCTAAAAAAATAAATGAGTCCCCTTCTCTGTAGCATTTTTAACCATGCTATCCCATTCGAAATGTGGGTAGGATGTCTTTGTTCTGTAACCATATTACCTAAACATATTGGTGGAGCAATATCAAAATCCCCACATCTTTCCTCCCATTCTTCCATTTTTTCCAGAGCTACATTACAATAAGTGCTGAGACCTCCTGCTAACATTACTACATTTTTTGAAGATTCCAATGTCCAACCTTCAATAGTGTCACTAATAATTTTACTCATCTCCTCCGTGAGTCCCTCCCCCGGGTCGGAGTAGACATTAATGAATAATATCTCCTCTTGGGCAAGCACATTTTTAATAATGACACACATAATCGAGGCAGATTTACAAAATTTGTCATATTCTCTTATGGTGCCTGAGCATTTAATACCCACACATAGCTCACAGATGGGTCTGCCTTTGTCTCTGGCTGTTGCATGGTTAGTGATTGTGTTATACCCATCCATGGTTATCTTCACCCTCATTTCTTGCAGAGCAAAAACATCACAGCTTCCCAGTAAGATCAGTCCTTTGTTCTGCAGAAAGAAAGGAAAGCCTCTACTATTCCAAGAAATAATACTTTAACACTTATCTGCCCTTTCATCTCAATGGTCAGATAGATAGTTTTCATCTGATATCCATTTATCAAATTGTACTTGCTTCCCCAATACTGAGGTCCATTGTTCCCCTATTCTCAGTGTTTTATTATTGTTGTCAGCTGTGCTTTCAATATTATTACATACAATAATCTCAAAATCATTATTCTAAACCTTGTTGGAGTATTTTCTCAATAATTACACAATTACTGCGATGCCAAACTGAACAATGAGCCAATTATTCCAACTCCGAGTCTCGGGTAAAATAACCATTTCAATATCTGAGGACTTAATACATTGAGGTTGGGGTACCTTAGAGAGACACTGCAATAACCAACTTCTATTTAGGTATGGGCTGTCTTCCCTCGGATCCCTCTCTATGATTTTAATACTCTTTCCCCTATATCCAGTCAGCAATAACGGCTCACCCTCTGTGTCATCATATAATGAGCCCCATAGTTTCTGCTCATGGCTAACCTTTCCATTTCCCACAAATAAACATCTCTGTCTCTAGCATTAAGACCAAGCTTTTCCATGTTGATGGGAACATCTAAGTACTTAACCACCAAATCCCTTCTTTCTTCTATAACATGCTTATCTATATCTACCAGTCAGGTAGGACTCTCCTCTAAATCATTATTTGCTTTTTTCTCTTTTAACCATTCTGCCATTCCTTTTTCTTTAGGCTTGGTATTATTATTTTCTCTCTTTTTTGTAGTAGAATTGTTGTTGAGTTCAAATCTATTAGCCACCTCAATACATTCTAAATTGTTCAAAGATGTTTCTGCTAAAGACTGAGAATTTCTTTTAGTGTTTACTTTCTTTTTCAGTTTGTGCGATTTATTTCTTCATTTGTTCCCTTTTTTGTCATTTCTTTTTTGCTGCAGGCATCGTCCCAAGCCTTGGGGCATCACAGGGTTTTCTTGGAGAGCTGCATTATCCACTATTACAAATTCTTCCCCCATCTCATTCACATCCTTGTCTATTATATTCTCACAAACCTCTCTCTGCCGATTTATTTCCTCACTCACCAATAGACATAATTCACTCAGGTTCCCATTTTGCTCACCCGTAGGTCTAATGAATGCTAAGGGTTCCCCCGGTTATCCAATTTGAAGAGATACCCCTTAACACATCATTCATATTCTCATTTACCCTGACCACCAGTCCTTCACTGTTTGCTGCTCATTCATCAATTTAGTACAGGTCCCTAGTATTATGTCAATAGTAACTGTTAAACCATCCATTTTTTCCTTCATATGTAAGGTATATACTCTCCCTTTGGATCATTCCAGGAGCTATCTACCTCATGGTCATCTGCCATCAAAGCTGTACCCTGGGCCAATTTCTCAAGGTCAGGTGTGATAGAAAGATTAGTACAAATAATATTATTCATACTTATGGAGGCCTCGATATTACTTCCTAATTAGCCTGTGCCTGAACCAATAGTTAACCCGTAGAGTTCCTTCAGAAATCATGGCATAAATTTAGTAACAAATTATTATCAATCATTGAGCTATTTCCTGGGACCGGAATTACTGTCCCTTCGAGAAATCCTTGACCAGATCAATTGTAGTTAAAAAAATCTGATAGTTTTGATTGTTCCATAATTGTCAAATCCATTTTTCCCCTCTTCTCTTTGCCAACGTTGTCTTTGTGTGTGGCAGAAATCTCTGATGAGGCACTTTTATTTCCCTTCTTCCTTCTGCCATTATTCAATCTTATTTTAGGTGCCATGTATCCAATTGACTGCTGAGTACACTCTACAAATAGCACTACTAGTTAAAGATCGCCATCACTATAATAGGGACAAGATTGTATCTATGTTCAATTTGGCAGCAATGATGTTCCTCTATAATAGACGTCTATGCCCACTAACCACTTCATGCCAGCAGTCCAGGAGCTATGTCATATAAGTATGGCTATACTCCCATCTATTATTAAGACTCCTTCTTAAAAACAATAACATGATAAAACCATAAAAAAAGGTTATAGATAATTGAAAGACACCTAGGTTCTGATGATCCTTTACAATATAAAATAGGAATCATTATAATTCATTCCTTATCTAAAAATATACCTTTAAGAATCAAATAAATACCTATATAATCCAGAAATGAAATGTAATATCTAATTTAACTGCAAATTGTACACTCTAAAAAACTCTATTAGATGCACATTAATATCAATCACCTAACAGCAAATGTATTTTACAATATCAATTCCTAAATGGTGGAAAACAATAAAAGTTATTCACCTTGGCCTTTCAATGCACTGCATCCACCAGAGGAAAAACTTTTTATTTCTAAAAAAAAGGAAAAAAAGTGCAACATTTAGTTAAGTAATGACTGGTATATTTAAGGGGAGAGTAAACCTTGCAACCCCTATATGTATTAGGCCAGCGATTCCGCAGTATGGCTGTCCCAAAGAGGAGCCACTTACGTTGATTATCTAAGGTAACCGTCACTATAAAAGGCACTTTAAGATAAATTATGATAAACAGATAACAGGGCGAGAAACGCCTGACAGCTCGAGGAGTTGCCAGAATCCGTCTCTCCCCTCTCGCCCTGTTTAACAGTACCGGCCGGGGGTGAGTGTAACTCACAAATGTCTTTCCTTCTGTACTCATTGTATTGTTGTTGTCTCAATCACTCCTAATTCCAACAGCCTCTCATCAATAAAATGGAACAATTCGTCTTACGAATTCAGCTTTTATAACAGTGGAGTAAGTATATGCGTATTTTCCATCCCGTGTCCTGCATACCGCCATCAGCCAAACAGCTCAAACAGTCACTCCTCGCCCTTTTTACCAACAGGCTTATCACCGCAAGGGCGGTCGCGTTCAATATTTGTAGCCACTTGGAATGACGTGGATACTGCCGTCTGTATGCTACTTTCTTAAAGGTGCAGGCACTATTAGCAATGAACGGTCAAGAAGGTTAATTCTGCTTTGCCGCACTGAGTCCAAACAAATATCAGCCAGGTGTATGCTCCAAACAGCTCAAACAGTCAGTCCTCGCCTTTTCACCAACAGGCTTATCGCTGCAAGGGCAGTCAGGTTCAATATTTGTAGCCGCTTCCTGGAATGACGTGGATACTGCCTTCTGTATCCTAGTTTCTTAAAGGTGCAGGCACTATTAGCAATGAATGGGCAAGAAGGTTAATTCTCCTTTGCCTCACTGAGTCCAAACACATATCTCCAAACAGTCACTCCTCGCCCTTTTCACCAACGGCTTATGATAACACTCTTCTGAGTTATAAACATCATAATAAATACATATTTATTTATTATAAACAGTCTCAAGAAAAATACACCTTTGCCTTAAATATCATTTTACGCAAAGGGCAATGTTTTTGTTTTCAAGCAGTTTTGAACGTTTGCTATTTGTGCAGTAATTAGATTATTTCAAGCAAAGACTGGGTGTCTTGATATATGGAGAGACTATCTCCACATATCTAGCATAGAACCAGTTGGTCAAACAAGCCACCACAGTGAATGCTGCTCCAAGTGTTCATTAGCATACATACGGTACTGTACACTAAATGTAGTATTCCTATTCTGTGGGTTTCTTCTGGTGTTTTGCATATTAAATCCTTGAAGATATCTAAACACAATTAACAAAATAAATGTGCAAACAGCTCTATTAAAAAAAAAATGTTTGCATGATTGAGAATTGAATTCTGATTTACTAGCCTCTTGCTACCAGATGCGAGCCCTCTCATAGGTTCACCACCAGAAATCATGATGATGAAGTGGAGAGAAGGAGAGGAGCATCAACTCATCTCCATGTGTCATAATAAAGTCTGCTACAAAGTGATAATTGCCATACACCCTGTCACAGAATGCAGTGTGCATTGCTGTTCCAAGCATGTCTGTTGCTGTTTCCATTTACACTATTACAAAACCAACCAAAACAAGCAATAGAACAGGTAGTGGTGGGCTTTTTGTGGGGCATTCAACCTGCAACTTCCTGATGTTTTAGACTACACTCCCATGATCTCTCACCACTGACAATGCTTACTAACACATGAAGAGCCAAAATGTTTCAGATGCCTGATTGCCAAACTGTGAGTGTTATTCTCAATCGCTTCATAATTTGGCTACATTTAAACAGCTGCAGCACCAAGGTTTCCTCCGTTCTCAATTTTTGATTTCACCTTTCAGGAGGTATTGGGATAAAGGTTGGGAGGAGCCTCCCATGATCCACTGTTTTACCTCTCCAATAAATCTGCATTCTGTAACTTGCTGCCCTGTGTGTATGTTTGCCATATTCTAAATGCCAGTCCTTTATCCAACCCGTTTATTTAACCAGGACTATCCAAGAGGAGGACGATTACAAGTAGAACAGGGCTATTCGTTCTAAAGTGTATACAGCAATGTGGCAACATTGCCCCATTGAAAAATGCCTTCAGCAATGTAGCTGTGCTCTAACTGAAAGTGTCTTGGCTGAAAACACTGAGCAGTGGCTATGCAGTGGTGTAAAATCTTCCATTGGGTGCAATCATACTTATCTTGCCTTGTGGTAATACACTTTTAATGTTGATTGTACATGCATGTAAATTGTATACCTCAGAATCTGAGAATCTGAGGACCAAAAAAAAAAACACGCGCTGTTGTCTATAATCACTAACCTTCCAGACAAGATGCAGGCTTTCTTTCATTCCTTCTATTTGACTAACTGAAAATAGTATGCAAAGAAGGAGACACAGCATTAGCTTTCGAAGTCCCACAGACTTCTTTGTGAGATTTTGCAGAGGGAAATGATTAGTAAAAGAAAGCCAGAGTCCAAATCATTATCAAAACAAACAAAGAAAAAAGAACATTTTGAACTTCAGTGGCTGAAGAAACATATGTCTGGATTTTTGGTCTGGAATTGCTGTCTTACCTGCAAAACCATACAAAATCCTCGGAGCAGGGAAGACATCACGGCTTGGAAACAGTACACATTCTGAGAGATCCATTTAATAAAAAAGAGAACAAACAAATCATGTTCACATATAAGAGTTAAGTTAGGCCCAGGCAGTCTAAAGGTGGGCCCTGCACATTTTCTTAAATTATTGATGCCAATTTTTAAAGGGGAATTGGAGTGTGAGGTTTGAAAACACATTATTAGGAAGCAGGTGTCAGTACTGCATTTTCATCATGTAGACTCTAAAAATATGTTTTGCAGCCTCCATGTAGTGCCAGGACATTGTAGATTTCCTGGAACTACAATTGGAAATTATTGGCAACAGCTGAAAAATGGCCAGCTCGAGAAGGTTCTGGTGATTCCACCCCTGATAAACATCAAGAAGCCACCTGGTAGTGAAATGAAAAACAGAGTTTGGAAATGCTGTGCATGACCAATGTTGAAGATAGATTTTGGTAAAACCATTGTCAAGATCTGTGGGTGATTTGGTTGATTAAACTGATGCAAATGTGATATGTTCAAAGATCTTACAGATCGTGACTTGACATTTTCCATTACCAGTAGACAGAAATGTCCTGTCTAAAAGGGAGAGAAAAACTTACAGTAGACACACATTCGTTTTGGGAACTCTGCAGGAGGATTACCATCTCCATAACAGGCGGGTGACCTCGTCCCACATCAGCCCAAAAGAAATTCAAATGAAAGGTATTTGAAAGGCATTTCAATAAAGAGGCATCATGACAATATTCAGAATTGTATTGCGATGAGAAAGTGGTAATGTGAAGGGCCTCTGAACATGGGCACTTTTTTCCCATGGACAGACTGACCATATCCAGTGTCTTTCCTCCGGCCATAGCAAATACCCTCATTCAAAGAGCCATGAGTCTAACTGCTGTCCTTAGCATACATTAGCTCTGTCCACATATTGCTTGGTTATGTTTATACTCCATTTGTCAACCGATAAACAAGAGCAAAAATGGATACAATCAAAGTAAAGTCAATTTCATAAATGGATACAATCAAAGTAAAGTCAATTTCATTTTACTGCTCTTGGAAAACAGTAGTTTATCCAAGAGAAGGTATTTAAACCTTGGGGAAATCTGAAAGACTTCCCTGTGTCACTGCACTGAAGGTGCTGTTTGACACAATGTAAAGGATGATGCCTATGGAGTTTGTCAGACTCCATAACCAAAAAGAAACACAGTGTTCAAAATCACATTAAAATACATAAGAGAGTGGGAAAAGGGTCTCACTCTCTCAAGGTTAAAAAAATCAAGTCCTCAAAATCCAGCAAAGTTGCTCAGGCTGTCTAAGGTAGAGGGAATTAGCACATTTCTGAGAATTCTCCCTAACACACTTCGACCACTGGGCCTATAACCGTACAAAGGGTGCATTTTGTGTCAACCAATGTCAGTTATTTCGATGACAAGCACTGTAGTTTCTGAAATGACGTTATCAAATGGAAATCTGTCCTGCTGTTCTTCACACAGGACTCTGTTCAAGAGGGTTTTACCACAATACATATTTGTTTTAAAGCCCTCCCTAGAACACCGAAAAAAAGAATATTACTTTGGAGAATATGTAATTTGCTTTTTGTAAATGAGTGTACTGCAATTCTGTTTTGTTTGAGTGAGACATACCTCTTGATTCCAGCAATGTTGCAGATGTGCCTGAGTGGTCTGTACATGTGGGCTTCCATAGCAGGTGGGTTTCAAGAAGGGCCTCTGCACAAGAGCGTACTCACACTGCCCAGTGGAAATGTACACATTTAAATGACAGATTGTGTGACTTTGCATGGTCATGTTGATACCACTATGTTCCATACCCCTTGGGTCTGTTACATTCCTCAGCAGATTATCATGTCTCCTACTAGTAAGGAGTCATAACGATTGAGAGTTTTTCCTCAGTTTCATTCTGTAAGAATGCATCCCCTGGGCTCTGCTGCATTTTTTGTTCATTACAACAATAGTTCAGTAGCACTCAGAATGGCATCCATGGGTGTTCCTATATTGTGCTTATAGAAATTGGTGTTGGGTTGTTTGTGGTGCTCACTTTTGGGCACAGCTGAAAAACACACAAAAAAGATATTTTATTATTAGTATAATGCAAACTAAGGGAGTCATTCAGAGTTAGGTGGATTTTTTAAATGAACTACCGCTGGAGAATGTTAGCACATCTATCAGTGGTATTTCTGAAAATCCATCCAATTCAGATTCTACCACCGGTGAAGGTGACATGTTTTTATACCTCTGGAGATATTTTAGAAATACCCCCTCTGCCATTTGTAACGTAAAAGGTTTTTTTTAAAAAAAAACATTTTGTTCAGACATATCCACCTTCCATATGAATGTGGAAATGGATTATGTATAATAGTTGCTCATAAAACTATAGTGCACATTTCTATGCAAAAAGGGGTCAGTTCAGACACGTTTATGCATTACAGGGGTAAGGTGGCGAGGGGGCATCATAGATGGCATATGGTTCACCCCCTTTCCTTGGCCCTTTGCAAACATCTTTTTTCAATGTATTGAAAGGAAGCACCTGCACTTCCCTTCTGTACAGTAAAAAAAAAATGTTTCAAAACTCTGGGGCCAATTTGGCTTTTGTGTTCCACCTCTCAGATGGAGTTAAACAAAGGGGGAATTTCCTTATAAAGTCCACCTATAATACTGCCGCCGTTATTCCCATGGAGTACTGCCAGTGGTACCTGATCAAACCATGAATAGACAGACAGTAAAATCTATTATTTTTCAAATACTGCTGATTTTACCATTAACACCAAACTTACAATCACATATATGGATGCATAGTCACATTATCACATATGCATCCTTCCACATAGACTTTACCAAGTCACAAAAACACATGTTGAGAAGAATTTTTAGAATACACAGTGAGCGTGGATTCTGAGAGGTCACCATATTATAGTGAGCAGAATAAAGACACAATCAAGGTACAGTAGCTTAACAGTAAGGCTTAGACTCAGGAGTGTGTGAGAGTGGTCTAGGACTACAATCAGACACACAAAGAGCACTCCAAAATGGAAGTGCAATAGACTATGTACAAACATATTCAAATATTTGTTAGACCTGCGAATACACTATTAGCAAAGAAAACCTCAGGTAATAATTGTCCCACAACTACTACTTATAACCAAATATACATTTACTATCGAGGTTTCTACTAATAGAATACCAGCACTTTACTGCGGATGCAGTTATGCAATTGTAAGGAATTTTAAAAGTAATACTTTAGGTAGATCACTCTGTTCTCTTTTCCATTCTCACCACTCTTGGCTTTACAGGTTCTCCCCTTACTTGGTTTAATTCCTATCTCTCTAGCCACACTCCTTCTGTCACTTGGTCTGGTAACACTTCCTCTTCCTATCCTCTCCTCAATAGTGCCTGTCAAGGCTCTGTACTAGGTCCCCTTTTCTCTTCTCCTTCTACATTATCCTTCCTTCCACTTTCATGACCCCTGCAATCACCATTTCCCCACCCACTCCTACTCTTTCACTTTTCTTCCCCTCTCCCTTTCTCTGCCTCAGCCCACAATTTAGGCATCACTTTTGACACTCACTCTCGTTCTCTTTTCCATATCTCAAACACTGCCGACTCCTGAAGATTTTTACTATTCAACATCTGCCCTATCTGTCAGTTCATGCTACTAAGCTAATTCTGACTTCTCTTATCGTTTCCAGCATTGGCTATTGCTCTGCCCACCTTCTTGATCTTCCTGCCTCTCATTTGCTCCCCTCTGTCTATAACTCATCTGTCCATCTTCTCTTTCCTCTCCTTCCCCGTTCCTCCATTTCTCTGCCATCTATATGTCTTCTCCCTTTTGACTCCTGTATCCTTTTCTACTTTCTTTCAATTGTCTACAAATGCATCCATGTAACATCCTCTGTAACAACTGACTGTGCCACATACCTTACATTTTCTACAGTCTGAATCCAATTGCCTTGTATCAAGCTTAATGGACCGTTTTTATTAATTTGTTCAGCGCTTTGGCAAACACGTTTTAAAAATCTAAAGAAATACAAATACAACGGTGTATGGTAAATTAAGTGAAGAAACAAACAGTTAGCAACTCAGAACCAGTTGAAGACATGTAAGTAAATTGTCAGAAAACAATTTGAACACTGTTGTGTCTTGTGTCTCCCTTGCCTGGTGCTGAGTGAATGCATAGCTAGATGGAATGCAGATGTGGAGAATGTTGATGTGTGAGTTCCCCTGAATGCTCCATGGATGTCAGTTGAACCTGAATCTGTGAGAGTGGGAGCCAGTGGGTGTTTCATGTGTATTCCTTTATACTTACCTTGTAACTTACCTGCTTGTTATTATCTTGTCAACTGGAACTTTAGTAAAAGAGTTCATTCCCTTACTGGTGTCTCACAGGTCCTCTTCACCAAGAGCACATCTTTCCAAATACCCACAAAAATTCCTAGTTTTAGGTCCCTATTTCTTAAGTCTTGCCGTGCTAGGAAATGGGACTACTAGATTCATTTTGCAAGAGAGTTGACGCTATGATTCACACACAAGAGTTGCCAAAGCCAACTGTTGCAGATAAGTGTTCCAGAATGAGAAAAGACAGATAAGTAAAGTTCTTACAGGTTCCTCTCCCAAGCCCACCACACTAGGGGATCCTTGACCAGACGCCCGCCGATCTTAGCCAAGGGAGAGGTATGCTTAGGAATTTACTCCCATAAACCCTATGGCAGGGGGATAGGATTAGGTATGCAGACTCACCCTCTTCACTCAGATTTCTTCATCAACCAATTCAGGGATTCTAGAATCTGCTGTACTACTTACTTTTAGGCTTTGTCCAGTCAAGGGAAGTCTAGGGACTGCGGGTGCAGAGGTCACTTTTGCCATTGCATTGGGTATGGCTAGCTGGTGATTCAGGACTCTGACAAGATCGTACTGGAAACTGAACAGATGTACACCCTTGGCGGAACAGGATGAAAAGCTCCACAGAGCAGGCAACCTCCAAGATGTGAAGAAGGCTAGTTGCAGCGATAGCGACAGGTGACCCCCGTTGAGAGTACAAAGAAATGTGCTCAGCATGCCTTCTCTTTGGTCTGGAAAGCAGAAACTGAAAGGAAATGCATCTTATACAACAGGACCAAGATCTGCAGAGTTGGAAGGCTGAACTTGGAACAGTAACAGAAGTATACAAGTAGAGAGCTGGTCACTCCACTGGGTGGCCCGGGAACACTTCAGAAGGCCCAACAGGCATACATCTTCAGGCAGGTGCTGGGACAGGTTGTTCCCACCAGTTCAGGGGTCGAAGAAACAACAAGGGCCTTCTTGAGATCTGTATAGAATAGCAGGGCTTCACCAGGATTTGGCTGGAGGCAATGAGGTTTAGCTTTAATGGTTGTCCTCGGGCTGTACTTGTTCATATTGGTTTTGCCTCCATTGACCTGTTAAATGGCTGCAGGAGTCCACCTTTTACCCAGGAAGCTGACTGCCATTGTCACAAAGCCCAACAATGGTAAAGATATGGAACATTCAAGCTGGTAAGGGCTGTCAAATTAAGGACAGCCTCTGGCCAACACATCTGCTCAGCAACAGACACACTTTGGCTTGGAAGTGGAGTCCAGACAGACCTAGCTCCCACATCTGGGCACTCAAACAAACCACCACTTTGCCTGGGAAAGCAGAGGCCTTTCCAGGAAAGGGATTTACATGTATGGCAATTCTGGACTTTAAAGGGCAGGTAGAAGGCCGGGGCACAATGTGATCAAAGGACAGGCAATAATCTTGAGCATGGGCCTTTTTAAGTACATCGTACTTTAAATGGCATTGTGAGGTAAAACTCACAAGTGTACATGAGACAGGTTAAAGCCACAGAAGAAAAATATCAGCTATCACTAGCCCATCATGGACAGATTGTGCCTGCAATGCTAAATTTGTGAAAGAAAATTGTATATTCACATAAATTATGCCAACCACACTTCACCGTAAGGTGATGTGTGCAGTTTAAAAAGTAACAAGACATCACTAATGGAGGCAAGTGATTCTCCCAGCATCCAAAGTCTTAGGGACGGATCAGTCTCCCCATAAAAAGTGAGCACATTCTAGATAAATGAAGCTGAGAACTTTACATACCTGCAAATAGTCAGGTCATGGTGCAGACATTAGCAAAAAGCTGGGTGTCCGATTAAAGTCTGTGAGAGGAAAGCCACAAACAGAACATATTTCCTAACAACACAAAAACATATGATAGCTGACTCTTACTCCTTCTCCATAAACAGATCCCAGATAGACTGCCCTTGCCTCTGCTTTCATGTATTGAAATATACAGCCAACCTTCGAAGAAACTGCATCATGGATGCACAATAAAGGCTAAGTACTCTCTGAGTATTTTGATCTTGATCTTCAAGTACAGACCCCCATTGACACATTTACTAGCAAGATCCTGACTACAGATTCTAGTCATATCTGGCGGAGGCAGATGCTTACTAGCAAATCAAGGTGGGCAATGGAAGGGGGTTAATAAAGAGGAATTGGTGACTGAGGAATATGGGCAAGGTAAGGTTCTCAGGCTGAGATAAGGGGGTGGATAGGGTTCAGCGATGGTGCAAAAGAGGAACAGAAGTGGGACATTTTATTCTAAGGAAGGGCTTGAAGGGGCATCAAAAATGTGGTACACACAAAGGATATTAGAGGTTTATGGGCAAGTAAAATAGGGTAAATGAAACAGGTGCAAATCTTGAAAGGTAGGTGAAATAACAAAACCTGCTTCGGGATATTGAATTTTTCCTTTTGTTGTTATACTCTTCATACGCAACCGGAACAACCTTTCTCTAATGCTACTCAAGGCTTCTACTTCTAGTGGAACTTGAAAAATCAGGGAGTTGGAGTTCAGGTTCCAAGAGAATGCCACATTAGGTCAGCAGATTGAGTGACTGTTGCTGGGATCTGTACCTAACCTGCATTTCACTTCACCCAATAGTGGGGCTGGTTCAACCCCTTTCTTCTTCCTGATAAAATGATGAATACTTGCTTCACGAACATATATTTCAATTAAGACTTCCCTTATATTGTGCCAGGTTACTTTATTATGTGACTTACTGCTTTGAAAACCATGCTTAGCAAATAATGTGCTTGGTTAGCCCTTGCGCAAAACCTTTGCAGAAACCATTTTGTTGGTTTGAATACTGAAAGTGGTATATGAGAAGATTATGTCTTTGCTGCTGTCTAAATTTATATCTGTGCAACCAGGAAGCTGAGGATTCAACCCAAGCCTTCTACGAATGAAAAATGATGAGATCCTGAGACATTTCATCATTGTGCCTTGTTTTCCTTAACTGTCTAGACTTAAAGTCTCACTAATATGGGTTTATAATCCATAGTGATACACCATAAACAAATATTAAATGTGTACTTGTGGGGAGGCAGTATATCAAGTGAGGTTCTTATGTTGCAGGGGGATGGACAGACAGGGGGCCAGGTATGGATTTTGTGTTGTGTGGTGGGGATGCAGGAAGCCACATGTGAGTCTTTTGCTGTTCCAGAACTTGTTTAGATCTTAGAGAGAAGCCAGACCTCTCTGTCTCAGATCTACCAATGAATTTTCTAGCTTCACCACCTCATTACATTGGTCTAAAACTAAAGATGGAATGGTGTGGAATGAGGGGGAAGGACACGTAGCTGTAGGGGCATACCCTTAATTACAGCAGCCCAAACCGGATCCATCACCTGAGAAACAAGTCCATGCTTTGTATGTAAAGCAAGGTTTATTGTACAAAAATCTGGCAGCAGTTCGATAGTCTCTTGGAACTAAACCGACCCAAGTCTCTACAAACTACATCAATTGATACACATGTGCACATTTCAGCAACAATAAAAACACTCCCAGATATGTTATTATCACCCACGGCTCAAACATGAGTGGCCAAAACATTTACAGAGAACTTCCATCTTTTTCAAATTCATTCTTTCTCATTGGTCATCATTAATCTCTACGACCATCTTTAGCTTGTGATTGAAATCTGCCTTTGCTGGGGATTGGTCTGTGGAATGTCATGACATCATGGTAAAATGAAACATTCACATATAACATAATTCATTACTTAGTAACAATTGGCCTAGATTGTTTACCCTTAAGTGTAATTGCACGTTTTATTTTATTTTATATATTTATATTGCTCCGGAGCCCACAGGCATCATGGTGCTTAACATGGACACAATGACTTCAAGGTGACAGGAAAACAACAAATGGTGGGGCTGTGGTGTCAGAGTAATGGAGTAAAACAGTGAGAGTCAAGTGCTCGGTGAGCTATTATATAAAAAGTGAGGATTTGAGTTTCTTTCTGAAACTTAGATAGTTTGATTCTACTCTCAGGTGGCCAGTTAACTTGTTCCATCTAGTAATTGCTTTGTAAGAGAATGCTCTGCCTAGTGCCTTGGCTCTTTTAGACAGGCCAACTTTCAAAAGGCCTTGGTTTCTGGATCTGAGGGTGTGATTTGGCTCATACAAAGTGAATTCCTTCTTTAAGTATGAGGGGACGACCCTGTATAGACATCGGTGGACTTGCGTCAGGGATTTGAAAGTTATGTGATCCTCTATTGTGAGCCAATGAAGGTTTTTTCTGTCACCTGTGATATGCCCTCTTTTGGATTTTCCTATGATGGTCCAAACGGCATTGTTTTGAATAACCTGGTATTGCTTGATGCATGTGTGACTAGCTCCTAACATCAATGAGTTCCCGTAGTCAAGGCGTGACAGGATAGTGGCTCTGGCAATAGTTGCACTATTTTGTTGGCTCAATAGTGGCCTAATGCGTCTTAGGCCACTATTGAGCCAACAAAATGGTGCAACTATTGATGATATTGACAATTGCATTTAAGATAGGCAACTTGAGCCTCTGCTCCCAACGATGATTGCAATTAGACTCCAAGTGTCTTGTATGTATCTGTGACTTTGATCGCAGAGTCTTTAATTAGGAAGGAGATATAGGCGGCGTCTAGTTTATTTCTGGCGTGAGTGGAGCCAAATGTCATTAGCTCGGTCTTAGTGGTGTTAAGGCACATCCAATTTGATTTCATCCATACTTCGATGGAATTGTAAATGGCCGAAAGCTTATTGTTATCCAAGGTGTGATTTCCGCTGAACTCCATAATTAGCTGTGTATCATCTGCTAAATTAGTAAAGTAAACACCCATATTTATCAGTAGGGAGCATAGACAGCGTAAACAAAGATTGAAGAGTAATGGCAAGACACTGGTGCCCTGTTGTGCACTGCAGTCTACTGGCCTGGATGAGGAAGAGTAGTCACCCCAGATGATCTTGCAGCATCTATCTTCAAGAAAAGAAGCTACCCAGTCGATGGCATCCTGGGAGCAATTTCCTGATGTGTCCTTGGCCTCTCTGAGCTTCCGATGATCCAGTAAATCGTAAGCTGCTGAGATGTCCAAGAGAATCAGTAGGCCTGCCTTCCCTTCGTCCAAGATGCTTAGCATCTTGGGTTAAGTTCCAATAAGGTAGATTCACATGGTCCACTCGAATATTTTATCAATACGAGGAAGGTCTAAACAAACAGGTTTCTCTTTGAACTACTGATTGAGATCTCATCTGCCCCAGACTTTTGGGTCCTTTTAAGACATTCTAATTCATGCAACCAGTACTCCAGCACGTACAGCCTCTAGTTTCAACCTCTGAAAACAATGGGCCACCAGACACCCTGGCCTTGGGCCCCATCTTTATTGCCGGCCTAAGCAAATGGTGAACCCCTTTACGTGACTTCAATGCAATGAGCAAGATTACATCTGTTCTTTGGCAGAACTGTTAAACTATAAACCTTCATCCTGTTCACAAGCTTACCTTCTACTGAATGACTCATTCTTCTTCTGTAAAACCCCCAAGCCCGAAACCAGAATGTCTCAGCTACTTGAAATGCCTTGTGCAACTGCTAGCTGCAAAGTCCAAATAAACTCACAAAACCCAACTTACAAGTAGATTTATAAAATAACCCTTATTCTCAGGATCTCAGGACAGGCCACAATTTGCATGGAAGCAACTGTTGGTACCTGGGCAGAGCTACATCGTAGGTGCATTTGACACGTACAGAAAAGAATGAGAAAAAATACATAAATAGGTAACAGAATATTTTTACAGCAGGGCTCAAACATGAAGGGAGCCAGAAAAACAAGGAATTGATCCACAAATCATTGGTGATCCCAGTCTCAGTCTCAATGATCACTTTCAGTTTATGCAGAACAGCAATGGTTCTAGTGAGAGTACTGTTTTCGGATCATTGGGAGGCACAAACGTGCATCAGGTATTGCTGATTTTCCAGTATTTTCTGCCCTTCTTTGCTGTCAGGAGGTCAAGTAAATACTGGTTTGCAAAGTCATAAACCTGAATGTCCTCAGTTCTTCCCTTATGGTACTGAACACAGAGTTAGAATTGCTCTCAAAGAGTAACAGTTCATACCTGGTCACCTGGAGCCATTTGTCATTGGCCGCTGCTTGGGGGCCAGGTGCCAAGAGGTGCCAAGAGGAAGAGGAAAAAGGTCTTGGTGTGGTTAAACAGCCGGTATTGCTCAGGAGTGTCTGCTACAGCCTGTGATGATGATGTTGAAAGGAAGTTAGATCTTGTCCTATGTTGCAATTGTTTGTGATTTTCACTGTCAAGCATAGTCTTTTATTTGTCAATATAAGGTGATGAAAGGGTTGCAAGGGGCACAGGGGACAAATGGGACACAGATGTAACTTCAGGCTTTGGACGGGCCAAAACTAGGTGTTCCTCTTGGATTATGAGAATAGGCACATGAAGGATTGAGAGACTGCACACACCTCACAAGGCTGGAGGCACCTGACTATACGCATATGGACCACAGGAATAAAAATCATCTAGAAGAGCAGCCATACCTCCAGACATATCTGTGAAGTGTAGCGTTGAGCTGCAGTTTCCATTTGTGTTAATGGGCACCACTCAATCACACTTAAAAAACAGAGAAAAATGGGTACGTGTATCTGTTTCTGGCTCCTTGAGCCATGTCAGATACTGCAAATGATTTCTCCATACTGTCCCACACTCTTGATTTATTCATGCCACCCCTTCTCTGACATCCCTGCCTTCCTCCAGCTCTGCAACTCTTCACCCCTTGCTCCCATCGACTTTTAGAAACAATAGCACCTTCCAAGGTCAATGGGCTCCTTTAACACACCTAATCGTTTTGTGCTCTGTACAATCAGCAACTGAACAATCATCATCAATTGGTATGATTGGTGTGGCAATTGACTGCCCCTTAAACTTCCCTTGAACTCTGCACAGTCCAGGGGCAACAAACATAGTACATCTGCTACACAATCTAGGAATGCCAGAAGCATGGGGGATGAGAGAGCAGAAGTAGCAATATCCTATGGATCTCTCTCTCCCCACCTTCTGCATATGTCTATAAAATATGTTATTCGTTGCAAAACCATGTGTATTTATTGTGGGATTTTATTCATCACCGTCATTATCAAAAAGATTATCAACATTTCTTTTTATTCTTAACATTTTCTCCTCAGATTTCATAAAACTAGATACATTTAAATATGTAGTATTTACACTAGTTGTTATCTTCATACATGATGACCCAAGGGCCAAGAAAACCACAAAAACACTAATTTTCGAACAATTCCCAATTTCTTTTCTTAAACAAAAAATATTTAAATTCCAGATATCTGTGTTCACCCCCCTTCGCACTGAAACAAATGGTGAATGCTTAGGGCATACTTAACTTTTACACCTGCTCCTGTGATTGTCGGTGTCTCTATGGGTATCACTCAGGTGTATCCAACTCTTGTTGCCCTCCACCTTCACGTCAATCAGAGTCGAGAAAATCACTTGATGCGGCACATGGAGAGTCACTCTCTTACTGTTGCTTTTCTCTCCGAGTGGGCAGACCTCTCCTCCGCCCTCCTGGCCTCTACCTCTTAACTCCTCCTCCTTGGTGACCTCAACATCCATCTTGATTCTCCCTGTTCCTCATCTTCGCTATTTCGTGACCTCTGTGATTAACTCTATCTCTCTATCCTCCCCTCCGGCCCAACTCACTCTAGTGGGCACACACTTCATGTCCTGATCTCCTCCGGCCTCTCCCTACCTACTCCCCTCCCCACTCCTCTCTCCTTCAGTGATCACTGCCTCCTCTCTTCTTATCTTTCCATCTCCTCCCCGCAACCAAAGCCCACCCCAAGATTGCCACCCACCTTCTCGGACATCCAGCCCATGAAGCATGTGTCAGTCGAGGCTTTTGTTGCCACCTTTCAACACCTCCTTCACACCAGGCTGACACACACCCTGACACAGCACTGTCTCTGCTCTACTCCTCTATCTCTGCCACTCTTGGTGCTCTTGCCCCTGTCATGAGGATCTGTTTGAAGCCCAAAGTCAAATGCAATTCTTGGTATGATTCCAACCTAGCTACACTTAAACGTATGTGTAGGGCGGTCGAGAGAAAATGGAGGGCTTCTTGCTCATCCTCTGACAAACTGGCCTGCTGCCTGCTCCAAAGGCAATACCGACTCTCTGTATGCACCAAGAAGTGAGTCCACGTTCAAGCCTGTGTCTCTGCGACATCTAACAAATCAGTCAAACTCTTTAAAATCTTCAAGGAGCTGGCCAACCCTGCTGCAGTATCCACCTCTTCTCTCGCCTCTCAGGCTCTTTGCATTGCCCTGGCTGCACACTTTTTCTCAAAACCCCGGACATCCTGTCCACACTCTCCTCCTTTCCCACTCCTCTCCCCTCTCCTTCTCTGTTTGCTGACCCACCTTCAGCTAAACCCCCTCCCTCTTTCTCCTCCTTTCCTCTCTTCTCCCCGATGAGGTCGCTAGACAAGTCCGATCTGTGAAAGCCTCATCAAAACAGGTCCATCCCTATTCCTCTAAAACTATTAAGGACCAGATCGAAACCCTTGCTCCGGCCCTTGCCAAGTTCGGCAACCTCTCCTTTGCCCCTGGTTCTTTCCCCTCCCCTCTGAAGCACTCCCTTGTGCATCCTCTCCTCAAGAAACCCACAGCCGATCCTTCTTGCTCGGCTAACTATCGCCCAATTTCCATAACTCCCTTTTTGGGTAATATCCTGGAAATGCTTGCCATCTCTCAGCTTAACCTTCATTCTGACTCTGTTAACTCTCTCCACGACCACTAATCTGGTTTCAGATCTGCCAGAAGCACGGAAACTGCTCTCCTGAACATCCAGGAAGACCTGCTCATCAACCTTGACTCTAACCTTACCTCTGTCCTCATCCTTCTTGATCTCTCCTCTGATTTTGATACAGTCACCCATACCACCCTGCTCAATTATCTTCATGACAACTTGGGTATCACAAATCAGGCTCTGGCCTGGTTGACCTCTTTTCTCACTGATCGACCCTCCCAGGTACATCTTGGGTCCTTCCTATCTTCTATCACCTTCTCTACCTATGGTGTCCCCCAGAGGTCTAATCTCTCGCCCTGGCTTTTCAACCAATACCTGGCAACTCTTGCATACTGCATTTCCATTTTCTGCTCAAATTTCCAGTGCTATGCTAATGACACCCAAATCATTTTCAGACTTCCTTCAGCCACCTCATCTCCTTCCTTCTCTCTTGTCTCATCGCCATTCAAAATTGGTGTGCCGCCAACAATCTCTGTTTAAATGCCAACAAGTCTGAGATCCTCCTCATTGGTACACCATCTCCATCCTTTCCCCTCACTCTAAGGCCGGCCTCCCTTGGCCCTCCTCCTTCACCTACCTGCGAGGCTAAGAACCTTGGGGTCATCTTTGACTCCACACTTTCCTTCTCCCCACACATATCTGATGTCTCTAAAAAGTCAAACTTCTTACTGCACCTCCTTAGAGGTACTCTGCCTTTCCTCACCTTCCCTCAGAAGTTCGCTGTCTCCTAAGCTTTGATTCTCTCTAGGTTGGACTACTGTATCAGCCTCTTTCTAAATCTACCTGCCTCCACTCTCTGCCCTTTACAACTAATCCAGAACAGGACTGCGAGACTTGTCCTTGCCCTCAAGCCCTGGGATCGTATCTCTCCAGCTCTGAAATCCCTTCATTGGCTCCCAGTGGATACAAGGATTAAATTAAAACCCTTTGCATTGTCCACAAGGCTTTCTGGGGCCTGGGTCCAAAATACCTTTAACTATCCCTCTGGAAATACCTCCCCTCTCGAGCCCTTTGCTCCTCTACCTCCAACTCCCTCAGGGTCAGTATTTTTTCAAAGAAACTTTCTGGAGGTAGATCTCTGTCTTCGGCTGGGGCCTCCCTTTGGAAGTGCCTCCCTGCCACCTTGAAACTTGAGGGGAACCATCTCCGGATCCCGAAGCTCCTCAAGACCTTCCTTCTGCCTTTGCCCCCTTCTCCCCTGCTGATCTGCTTTCTCCATCAGCACTGTGCACCTAGCCATCCTCTGTCCTTCTGTCCGAGGTACCTGCTCACCCTGCCACTCTCTTGCACTGCTTCTGAGCCACCCCTTGAACTGAGGCATGTAGCTGTGCCCATACAGTTCCCCACCCACTTTTCTTTTGCACTTATCAGATACACCCTAGCTGACTATACCTAGCATCTTCGCCTCTTACAGGCTGCACTACCAATGTTAACACCCTATTTATTTATTTATTTACTTACTATTTATTTTGTTCTCTCCTATGCTTTGCACTTTCCCCCTTTTTCCCTTCCCCTTGCACTTTCCCCCTTTCCTTTCCCCATGCACTTGCGCATTCTCAATGTCACTGGGCCTAATAAGATTGTTGTTTTTGCTTATCCCCTGTTCCCCTCCCTTTGCCTGGTCATGCTCTGAAACACCTGTGTATGAGCGCGATATAAATAAAATATCATATCATATCATATCGCTCATACATGGCACAATAGTGAACAATATTCTCAGGCTGCACTGGATCGGCCATACATGTTACAGGATTGACTTGGT
The DNA here is from genome assembly GCF_040938575.1 of Ambystoma mexicanum. NCBI lineage: Eukaryota > Metazoa > Chordata > Amphibia > Caudata > Ambystomatidae > Ambystoma > Ambystoma mexicanum. The sequence continues at coordinate 702,658,309 of NC_090930.1, read as the reverse complement.
GACATCGCACTGGATGAATCGATGCATTTGACAAAATGACCTCATAACCAGAAACGTGGACTTCAACTTTTCTAAGATCTCATCAACTGTATGTTCCACCTACAATGTCGCCGGTCAACCCATAGTAATGGTCAAAGACTTTTGAATCATAAAATCCACTGCTGCTAGAGCATGCTCAGAAGGAAACTGTCCCTGCATCACTGGGTCTAGGAGCTCACTGTAATATGTTAAAGGAGCATTACTGATCGCAGCCTTGAGCTCCCGGAAACAAGTTCCCATTTCCTGAGATCACTCTATTAGACCTTTCACCTTCTCTGCTTCCTTAAGCCCATGTAATAAGGGCCTCAGATAACAAGGGTAAAGATCCATGATCTACAATATTTACAGAATCCCAAAAACTGCTGCAATTGTTTCACTGTAACTGGCTGGCTGCGGCGTTCTCTGAACTGCAGTGGCTCTATATGGCATTATCTTCCTTCTTGCAGGTGATATTACTTGCCCCAAACATAATATTTCTGTCTGGCAGTATTGCAATTTTTCTTTGTCCAATTTGTACCCCTTTTCCGTGAGCAGGGTGAAGAGCGTTTTTGCATCTCCTCAACACTGCTCACCTGAACTACTAATAGATAATCCATGTACTGGATTACTCAAATCCATCTGAACCACCCTGTTAACTTCTTAAATGCCAAGGACGAGATATCCTGTCCTTGACATTATGTTTGTAGTGGCAAGGACGAGATCGCTCTTCCTTTTTGGCATTCTATTTTCTGCAAAGCAGTTATCTCACAAAACTGAAATTCAACCATGGACTATGTGAGGGGGAGGTTCCGCCTTACAGCACGGGGGTTGGATTTCCTTCAGTTTCACGTTAGTACGCATAATGCGTGCTGACGTGAAACTGAAAGTAAATTTCACTGCAGAAGCCATTTCTGCTGCCGCTGTGAAAACAGAAGGTAAGTTTCTTTCTTTTTCTCCCTAGAATCTGAGGCACTATTGTGCCGTTCATATCGAGGGAGGTGTTGTTGGAAAGGGGAGACTCTCCCCTTTCCAAACAACACCTTTTCTGAAGCATTGCTGGTTACGGACCACTTGATCCACGCCCAGCCATGCCCACTAGACCAACAGCAATCTGTTTGTAAAGTGGGGGAAGAAGGGGCTGCTTACAATGAAAGTGTGGCAATATCTTTCAGAAGGGAAAAGCTTTAATGGCATCTGTTTCCCATGTGGGTGTACCATCCACAAGCACAACGCCAGCTCCAGGGAGCCCCGGCAGAGTGCCCTTCCCTCCCTCAAGGTAAATTCTGTAACGCAGCCCAGACAGCACTCCAGGATGGTCGGCGGTGATGTTGCTGGCCTTGGGCAGCTGTCTCCCATGTGGTTTGACCATCCCCAAGCCCAGGAGTGGTTCCAGGGAGCCCCGGCAGGGTCCCTGACCTTTCTCCAAGGAAAATTCTGTAACACAGCCGAGCCAGAGTTCTAGGATTTGTTGGGGATAATATCCCTGGACTTGGGCGGCCGTCTCCCATGTGGGTCTACCGTCCCCAATCACAGCAATAGTTCCAGAGAGCCTCGGCAAGGTCCCCATCCTTTCCTGGAGGGAGAAGCTGTACCGCAGGCCCGCCAGAGCTCCAGCATAGTCGGGGGGTTATCTCCCCAGACTTGGGTGGCATGTTGGTTGACCATCCCCAAGCCCAGTGACAGTTCCAGGGAGCCCCGGCAGGGTCCCCAAACTTTCCCGGATGGAGAAGCTGTAAATCAGGCAAGCCAGAGCTCCATGAATTTGTGGGTAATGTCCCTGGCCTTGGACAACTGTCTCCCATGTGTGTCTTTGCCGGGGCTTGTGGGTATTACATTTGGAGGTGATTTGCGCAAGTCATACATCTGTGGATTCCCAAGGGTGTCTTCTTTTAGGAAATGCATGGGATTAATTGTTGTCCTTGGTGGATGTGACAACCCAGGCCCAAATCTGTAGGTTGGCTCCCTAAACCCTTTGAGGGAGAGCAGTGGTTTAGCCTTTGCCCTTTGTGCCCAGGTAGGTGCCCCCACACATGTGAGGTACCATTTTCATCAGGACCCCTGTGAAAACGCGGGAAGGTAGGACATATGGTGTTGGCGGCCTGTTTCGGTGGGTGGGCAGAGGCACAGTGTCTGAAAATTTTTTTTTTTGCCACATTTCAGACTTTGCCAGTGATTGTGGGTAACACATTCTGTGGTGATTCACGCAAGTCACACCTCTCTGGATTCCCATGGGTGTCTTCTTTTTGCAAATGCATGGGGTTCCCTGTTTTCCTTGGTGGCTGCGACACCCCAGGCCCAAATCTGTTGGTTGGCTCCCCAAACCCTTTGGTGGATAGCAGTGGTTTAGCTTTTTTCCTTTGTGCCCTGGTAGGTGCACCCAAGCATGTGAGGTACTGTTTTTGTGAGGACAACTGTGGGAACACAGGAAGGTAGGACATGTGGTGTTGGTGGCATGTTTCGGTGGGTGGGCAGAGTGAAATGTCTGAAAAATGTGATTTTTTTTTGCCACATTTCAGACTTTGCCGGGGGTTGTGGGTAATAGATTTTGGGGCGATTTGCACAAGTCATACCTCTATGGATTTCTACGGGTGTCTTCTTTTCAGAAATGCATGGGGTTCCCTGTTTTCCTTGGTAGGTAGGACAGCCAAGGCTCAAATCTGTAGGTTGTCCACATGAGCAAAATTCTTCAAAATCTGCTCTGCCGTAAAACTTGGGCTTACCAGTGGTTTAGCCTTTTCCCTTTGCGCCCAGGTAGGTGGACCCACACATGGAAGGTACCATTCTTGTCGGGACACCTGTGGGAATGTGGGAAGGTAGGCCATGTGGTGTTGGCAGCATGTTTCGGTGGGAGGGCAGAGTAAAATATCAAAAAATTTTGATTTTTAGCCAAATTTTGGAATCTGCTGGGGGTTGTGGTTAATAAATTCTAGGCCGATTCACGCAAGTCACTCCTCTGTGTATCCCCATGGGTTTCCTCTTTTAGGAAATGCATTGGGTTCCCTGTATTCCTTGGTGGCTTCGACACCCAAGGCCCAAATGTGCAGGTTGTCCACAAGAGCAACATTTCTCAAAATCTGCTCTGCCGATAGACTTGGGGTTACCAGTGGTTTAGCCTTTTCCCTTTATGCCCAGGTAGGTGCACCCACACATTTGAGGTACTGTTTTCATTGGGACACCTGTGGGAACGTGGGAAGGTATGACATGTGGTGCTGGCGGCATGTTTCGGTGGGTGGGCAGAGTGAAATGTCCAAAAATTGTGATTTTCTTCACTAGAAATTTCAGACTTTGCCATGGGTTGCAAGTCATGGGGTTACAAGTGGTGCACCCACACATGTGAGGTACTGTTTTTGCCGTGGCACATGTGGGAACACGGAAAGGTACAACATTTGTTGTGTTTCCATCATGTTCATTACGTTTCGATCCATTTGCTGCTGCCCTTTGTCACACAACCCTTTCATGTTCCAAATGTGACTTACATTTAGCCGCTGCTTTAGGAACTATACACTTTTGTAACATGCACAAGTCACCTACCCTTCAAAAGGTCTGCCTGTGCTCTTTCGAAAAATGTATACTTGCCCTTCCTCACATCTGTTTTCCTTATTTACACATGCTAAGTACATCTGTTTAGGCTATAGTCATAAAACTCCTGTGCACCATGGCTCAGTTTTTGGCTTGTGGTTTTGCATGTTTTGTGAAACATTACAAAATATGTGTGATTTCCTAACTGGAAGAGTCGGGGGAATGTAGCAGAGCGTTGTTATTCTCAAAATTCACCGGAGGGATTGCCTTACCGGGCCAACCATATCCACCACACACCTTTTTTTCTAAAATGTTCCCAATTTTTTCCCAAACTATGGAATTTTTCCCTACATATTTGTTGCCTGACCTGTGCAAATCACCCCTTCCCAAACTTGGAATTTTGCCTACTTTTCAGAAATGCATACCTTTCTGTCTTCCCATTCAGCTTTCCTACCATTCTCTTCCATTCCGTCCAAACATGCCATATTGGAAAAAAAGGCCAAAATCGCCTACCTCTCACAAAACGGCTGGTAACCATATAAAAATATGTTTTTTCTGGTTTCCAGTCAACCTGTTCTTGAAAGCCTGGAAAATGGGGAATTCAGCACAGCAAACCATTTGTTCCTATCACTTACAAGGCTTCTTTGTACATCATTTTATTGGCATTTTCTGAATTAACCCAACATTTTCTCACTTTTTGGTTATTTTTTCTCACACCGCTACAGCAAACTAGGATTGCTTGGTGATGTTTCGACCGCCTACATGTGGGTGAAAATGGGGCCAAATTTGGCCGAGAAATCTCCTCTAACAAAAAGTTACATGGGATTGAATGGTGACATACCAAAATCACCAAAAAAGGCATTGGCAATGGGAGTCAAAACCCATGGCCGTTAAGGGGGTTAAGAACACTCAGAGATTCTCAGTACCCCTAGGGCAACCTTGTGCGCTTGCATCTCTGACCATGATACATAAAGGCTGTGAGGCACTGAGAATCAGGGTGTGAGGGAACAGAGAAAAATGCATTTTTTAAGTCAATCACTGTGCAGTGGGTTGACCAAGCAGGAAACTCTGCTCAACAATATTATTGCATGGGCACAAATCCTGTACCATCCTCCAACTGGACCCCTTTGTTTTCTCCACAGGTTAGATAGCCATATTGCACAGGGTAGAGAAGGTTGTATTATGCCTTGCTTCAACAATGGCGATGTATTTGTAATTATAAGCATGGTCTGTGGTAATTACCTTTGCTCTATTGCTATCTGGCAAGGCACCTCAATTTCAAAGACCATCTCTCGTGTGTCTTCGGTGTCTTCAAACAATTGCTTTTCGGACATGTCCCTTAGCGACAAGGTCAGATCAATGCACAGAACTGTGTGCAATTTTCTGCCTTCCTCATGTGCACCTGAGAGAACGAACCTGTTATTCCTAATCAATACAGACTCCAAAATAATTGTAACAATGGCACCTGGTGTTACTTCCTGTGGCACATCAGGCCGGAATAAAAACTCAATCACTACCCGCCAAGTCTGATTTCTGAACACCGGGAACCAACTCAAAAAACATCATGCCATAAACAAACAATGTTGTGTGCACTGTTGTCCCGATTACCCCTGTTGTCCCTCCATAGAATTTGTAATTAATTCCCCTTCTAGACACATCTTCACAAATTTCTTTTGAATGAGCTCAGCCTCTGTTTTCTGTGCTCTCCCTCTTGTTTTCTTGTCTTAACTTACACAAATGCACAATATGGGCCTGAATCTCCTGCCAACTCTTGGCCTCCATTCCCACCACCTTTTTCAAATCATAGTGGACTTCTTTAGGGAGTCCTTTCTTTAGCATGTGATAAAAGATTGCTACACTGTGATCCCACCCTTCTCCCGTCTCTGCTCTCCACATCTCCTGAAGTAACTAGATGTGTGCAGCAGCATCGTCCTCCAATTTCATTGTCTTTGACAATATCTAATTTATTTCCAGCATTTCACGATACATATCTCGCAGGACTCTCCAAACCTGTGTCCTATCATTATTAAAAGTAATGTCTAAATGAATTCCTGGATACCTCACTTTTCTCCAAAGCTCATCTGACTGCCCCCACCCCTCCATTTGAACCGTGTATAGGCTTTTCATATCCCCTATGACATGAGATGTGTTTCTCCAATGCATAAATCCAGTTACCCGCTCCTGAAGGGAGTGAATGAAGTGTCTTCATCAGGTTATTCCGGTCCATGTGTGGCCACAGGACACACCTTGCCGTTCAATGACTGTTGGAGTAACGGAAATAATTACTTTAAAGGAGCTTTCCCCATCTCTCCTTTACCACATACTACGACCATGCAAGTACCGTGAAACGTCTTATGATTTTATGCTGTACTACCTATAGCTGCTACTGGAATGAGAATTAGGATGACTACACCCTTCTCTCCCCGCTCAACATCCCACTCGTCTTCCTCTTCATCGTCTATTTCAACTATCACATCTCCTGATCTATAGGTACGGAAGCATATTCAACACAACCATAGGGTGCCATCCCCATCCTCTCTGGCTGCTGTATCTCTGGCAGTGACCTCATCCTGCATGTCCATCTCGACCTTTCTGATAACTGTTTTATCGAGTCTCACAAAAACCTGCCCATGCCTCCACCTTCCTTCTCCTACATCCTTTATCTACCTTTCCTCCTTTTCCCACTTTTCATCTCTTTGCCGTCATAGCAGCACTATCTCCTCCGCTAGCCCAGAGCTTCCTTCTTGTTTTCCCATTCCTGTGTCTCTACCACTTCCCACAGCCTATCCTCTATCCTAGCAGTAAAAGGCCTGACCTCTTCTTTCTCCCTCCATCTTGATCCTCTATCCGTGCTTCTAGCTGCCTGTCTCACTCTCTCTTGTTCTTCCTCCATTAGTCTATCTGCTAATCATGCAGTCGAGGGAGGTACTTCCTTCCCGCTCTCTGTTCTAGACCTCTGTGCTGCAGTCATAACCATTGAAGGAGTCACCTTTCCACTTCCTTCGCACAGCTGATGGAGTGGTACCTGTGTCCGTCTAGCAGCCACTGGAGTAACCATTGGGGAAACTGGAGGTACAAACTCAGGGTCTGTATACCCCTCTGCAGTCGAAGAATAATGGCACCCATATGGGGACAGTGCAGATTAAGGAACTCCTGCATCCTCCTTTTTTGTCACCTCGTCCATGATTGTAACACTATGACCCTGCTCACCTTTTTCATACATGCGCCAGAACTCTAAAACATTTAACCGCTCCTCTAATTTCGAGCAATTATGCTTCATAGTCAAGAAGGTATGCACATTCTCAAATATCCCCCAATCATAGGTTGCCTCACCACGCCAATAAGTGATCATTTTCCCTTACTTTACCGCACCCATTCTTTATGATACTTTAAAATGTTTGCGTTATAGCTGGGCAACACCTGTCACAAATGATTCAACGGAGTCTCCATACACCATCACAAGTTTTATCAAAGAATAGTTACACAAAAACCAGATATCAAGCCGAACCCATGGGACAAAACATTTTCATTGAAAGAACTCCCTTTTTACCCTGACCCAATTCCTTAGTCGCGCTTCACACTCACTCACCATACTCGTATAGACCGCAATTACCTACACTACTACACTATATGCTTCAATTATTTTCTCACTCATACACAGAAGACAGCATCTTATCAAAAACACTGTGCCAGACAATATCTCTGATATATCCCCACCACTCGAGCATAGGAGTGGCATAATGATTTCCGCTACAGCAACACTGTTGTCTCTTCTCTCCTTTTTTCTAACTTCTCTACTAGTAGACTGTCTTTTCCTGACTATAGGAAGTTTCCCCTCGCTACTTCGACTAACCAAGAAGGCCCAGTGGCAAGGGCTCCACCTGCACAGCCGACACACCATAACGACTGCCAAGGGAATACTCTAGGACGGTATATAAGGTTGGACTTACCATAAGATGCCCCCCACCTTTTGGTGAATATTCCAGCCAAACAGACAAACAAACAAAAAGGTATCAAGACAAACAAGGTAGGATACAACCTCACACCTCCAACATAATAAACTAGGTAATCAAATATATACAAGGGACTTACAACCCAGAACAGCCCAATCACTCAGTCAAAACACCCACCTTTCCAAACCCTGCAACTTTGACTAATTCAAAATCCCTGTATTCCTGTTCCGCCCTCACAAAACTCCTGAAATCAAAAAGAAACAACCCTCTTTTCCCTATTGCTTTACCTGCAGAACTACACTCACGTGACCAGAAGCACTCTGTAAAAGCTGGACCACAGCACCACACCTCTAGGGAATGAGTGCACACTTTGTACGTAAAGCAGGTTTATTGTACAGAAATCCAGGGAGCAGTTGGATAGTCCTGTAGAACGAAACAAACTAAATTCTCAAAGTACTACATCAATTGATGCATTTTTATACATTTTAGCAACAGTAAAAACCAGATATTTTATTACCACTATCCCGTCAAACATGATTTTTCAAAACATTTACAAAGAACTTCCACCTTTTCCAAATTCATTCTTTCTCATTATTCATCGACAATATTTATGACCATCTTTAGCTCGTGTTTGAAGTCCACCTGACATCCTACAATACCCATATCACCCAAGCCAAATCCAACACCAAAGAATTGTTCGCCATCCTAAAGGAGGTAGAATCCCCTATCCAAGCTCTTGACTCCTGCCTCAAGGATAAGAACTGGTGCACAGGCGTACAAAACGCCCTTGCCAACAAGATAACAATGCTTCAGGCAAAGATCAACAACAAAAAAACATCCATAACTGTCTGAAATACTGTCACCTCCAAGGCTACCATGAACTCACTACCAACTCTGAAATCCACCCCTTCTCCACCCACACTGGACATCCCCCTTCTACTTTCGCAAAGTCTCCACCAAAGAAGTCGAGCAAGTTATCCTCACTCTCAAACCCTCCAACTGCCAGGGTGACACATATCAAGCCCAAATCATAAAAGACGCCACCCGTGAACTCTCACCCTTCATTACTAAACTCATAAACGCCTCTTTCACATCAGGCACCGTATCTAGCAACCTGAAACATTCCTGGGTCCTCCCCCTCCTCAAAAAGCAAAATGTTGACCCCTCCATCCCAACCAACTACCGCCCCATAACCACTGTGCTGTTCTTACTGAAAATTCTAGACAAAGTAGCCTATTTACAAATTCAGCACCACCTGGAACTAAACCATCTTCTAGGAGTTCGACAGTCCGACTTCAGACCACAGGACTGAGACTGCACTCCTAGACCTCAAAGCCCAAAGAGGCACACTAAGAGAAAAAGGCACGACCTCACTCCTACTACTCCTTCACCTCTCTGCCACATTCGATTTGGTAGACCATGCAATACTCTGCAATCACCTGGTCATGGCAGCCTGCTTTTCCCATGAAGCAGTCGCATGGATCCAGTCCTTCTTAGACAACAGGACAATGCAAGTCTTCTCTCCTCTAGCAGCTGCAGACCATGTACCTATCTCATGCGGCGTACCCCAAGGATCATGTGTATCCCCTACCCTTTACAATATTTTCACAAAGCCCCTTTTCGATGATCTGGACGGTCTAGGTATCACTTACACTAACTATGCAAATGATACACAGATCCTCATCCCGTTGGCGGGAGATTATGACAAGGATTTGGCATTTGTGAATAGAATCTACCTCATCATCCAGGCATGGATGGCCTCTCACGGTCTATGCCTGAATGATGACAAAACTGAACTCCTCATCCTAGGCAACTCCTCCAACATCAAAAAACTAGGCCCCAACTATGACTCCTTCATAATTGACAATAACATCATTACGGTGGCCAAAGTAGTCAAAACCCTTGGCTTCTATATAGACCCCACGCGTACCTTTGGTAAACAAGTGAGTGCCATGACCTCAGCCACCTCCTACACCTGCAAGCTAATTATTGCAGCCAAGCCCTTCCTCTCTCCTAATAACTGCATCACACTAGCAAGAGCACTAATCCTGGCGAAATTTGATTACTGCAACGCCCTCTACATAGGTATAAACAAACACATCACCGCCAAAATACAGACACTTCAAAATAACGCCATGAGAGCTGCCCTAAACTTCCCTAAACATGCCCACATATCAGACCTTAGGAGATTCACTAACTGGCTTTCCACAAAAGACAAAATCCTCCTTAAAACAGCTTCCCTTACACACAAATGCCTTAACCAAGTAGCCCCGCAATACCTTATAGACAGATTCACCAGACAAACAGCCTCTCACCCCTTAAGAAAAGCCAAATCCAACCTTTTACTAGTTCCCAGATTCAAACTCACCAAATCTGGTTGGAGCAGCTTCGCTGTCAAAGCAGCACAATATTGGAACTCCCTTCCCCCTGCCCTAAGGGAAGACCTCCCCTACTGGCAATTCAGATTGAATCTGATCCAACGGCTAAAAGAACATGATGCCTAACCTCACCTGACTGACATCTGGGATCTAATGTATATTTTGTATATCTGTTCTGCTATACTTATATGTCACGCCTGTTTTATTGCAAATTTACTGTATATACTTTGTGACTCCTTGACATTACTTGTCTACAGCATTGTAACCGTAGCTGCACCACTATGTTTAATCTGCAACCTGTAACCTAAGCTGAAGATTCCTCTTGTTGCCTTCGCGCCCGAATACCCCTGGGTCTGGTACGCTATATAAATAAATAATAAAACAAACAAACAAACAAACAAACCTTTGCAGGGATTGGTCCGTGGTAGGTTGTGACATCATGGTACAATGAAACATTTACATGTAACATAATTAATGACTTAGTAACAAGTGACCTAGAACCTTTAACCTTAAGTGTGATAGCACATGGTCCGCTCAAATATTTTAGCACTACTAGTAAGGGCTAAACAAACAGGGACTACCAATTTCGATTTCATTTGCCCCAGACTTCTGGCTCCTTTTAAGACATTCTTATTTATGAGACCACAACTCAAGCACTTACAGCCTCTAGTTACAACCAATTGATCACCGGACACCCTGGCCTCGGGCCCTTTCTTTATTGTCAGCCTAAGCATATGGTCAACCCCATGTACATGATTTCAATGCAATGAGCAAGATTACATCTATTCCTTTGTGGAACTGTTAGCCATAAACCTTCATCCTGTACGCAAGCTGACCTTCGACTGGATGACTCATTCTTCGTCTGTCAACCCCCCAGCCCGAAACCAGAATGTCCCAGGTAGCTCCAATGCATCGTGCAACTGCTAGCCGCAAATTTTGAATCAACTCTCAAAACGCCACTTACATGTAGATTTATATAAAACCTTATGAAACTTGTTTCATGTGTTTCTCTGTGTGATCAAAGACTCCTTATTACAGGGTCTGCAATAGTGGCCCTGTAGTTATGGTTAAGATGCACAACTCATAGAAAGTACACTTTTTGGAAGGCTTTTAACTTTGCCCCCCATGGACAAATCCTCACCAAATGTTGAAAATAAAAGTATATGGCCCCCTCAGAATGGGGGGGAGTTATAGGGGGTCCCGAATTGTGTGGAAATCCTCATAGATGCAAAGGAAAAAAGAATTCTCGCGTCTACAGCCCAAACCTCTGGACGGATATACACAAAATGTATGCCAGGAGTGGCGGCTTGGTCCCAAAAGCATGCTTTTGTAAATTTGGTGTAAATCCGTCCAGTCATTTTATTATAAAATGGCCAAAAAGTAGATAAAAATACATTGTGATATCTGGGTGCGGTCGGCTGACTCACTTCCTGATTCGGGGTCCGCAGATGCCTGTGGGCAAATCAGAGAGCAGGGTGATGTTCGTGGACATTGTACACACCCGCTGATTGGTTGGTTAAAAACATGATGGGCGTCAAAACTTTGGAAACAAACATCATGTTGGATTCAACAAAATTGCCTGTAGTCCACGGACATTGCGGTACAAACATATTAAAAAAAACAACTTTGCACTTGTCAAACAAATGAAACTATATCTGGGGAGGTGAGGGGTGATGAGGACGGGATGGGATATGGCCATGAAAAGCCTAAGATTCAGGTGTTTTTTCTTCTCCGATTTTCAGGGACATCCCTGTGATGTTAGCGAACATCTGAAATGTTCGGGCACATCCATGCATATTTCTGCATTGTACGATCAGTGAAAAGTAGTTTTTGGATGGCTTATAACTTTGGTGCCATTCAATGAAACTGAATGAAATATTGCAATATAATTTTAGACCTGACCATGCATGGTTTGGTGCTGTTTTGCCAAGAGAGGCAAAATTGGAGGGGGTCCCAAAATATTTGAAAGTCTTATACATTTGGTGCCGTTTGATGAATCTGCATTAAAGTTTGCAAAAAGAGTTTAAACCCAGATTTGAATGTTTTTACAAAGTTTGGTTGTATTTTATCAAGAGGGGGCACAATTAGATTAGGTCTCAACATTTTTAGATGGCTTATAACTTCGGTGCTGTTTGATGAATCTGTACAAAGGTTTTCAGAAATATTATAGACCCAACTTTCAATGTCTGTGCAAAGTCTGAATGGATTTCACCAATTGAGGACTAAGTTATATGACTATTTTCTATACGCACATTTTGACACTTAAAAAAAAATAAAACATGCACGCATTTGACAAAAACTTGTGCAAGGAGCATTGTCAAGGACCTGAAAGCATGGTTTTGTAAATGTTTCTTTGCTTGATTTTGGATAGCTTACAACTATGGCACCACTAAATGAAACTGTATGGAATTTTGCAATAACATTTTATACCTGACCATCAATGACATTTGTGAAGTCATATTTGAAGTCCTGGGTGTTAGTCTTAGCAGTTCATGGTGGTGGCGTGGGTTATGGTTGCTTAGCTTACCGTAACTAGTGAATTTCCGGGGTTGTTTGGTTTTAGTTGTAACCATACCGTCCCTTTTACAAAGTTTCTTCACTGAATTGCATATGTTTCTATTAGTGCAATTTAACCATAATGTCCTTTTAACAAAGTTTTTTCACTGAATTGTATAGTTTCTTTAAACAGACCCTTCCTTAATTTGCCACAAGTTCCTTATATCACACTCACCCCCAATGTAGCAGCTGTAGAGTTTGCAGACAAAAGTCTGCAAGACAACAGGTAGCATCAACAAAACCCAGAATGGAGGGAACAAGAGAACATGTTGTACCCTTCAACAAACAAAAACATATACATAAAAAAAATTGCTTATAGTTACTTCACCCAAATATGCCTTTTTGTACAATTCAACATTTCAAAATGTAAACATAATGTTTTCATTTAGCATTTAATATTATGTAATGCACCAAGCACAAACCATAACTGTACACCTCATATTATCAGTGTAGTACAACTCTTCACACAGACTAACATACACCAGCAGCACATTGGAAAATTATCTCTTATCAAATAATAAGTACACGTTATCTTTATTTATTTCTCTATTATTACCATTCATTATATAAACATTTCTCATAAGCAAATATCACCATTTCTAATTTTGATATTAATGGCACTGGAGTGGCTTGAGGAAAATCTTCCCAAAGAAGAAATGAGTGATGATGAAATCTCTAATGGTAAGCAATACATCTTTCAATATGAACAAATAATATAATTTACACAGAGCTAATTGAAATAATACTTTCTTCTTTTTTTTATAATACATACTTTGCATGAAGAAACTACACCACTGATTAATTATGAAAAATCCCAACAATCAAAGACAATCCCAAAACCCAACGACTTTAAAGAACATTTTAAATGATGTCAAAAATCATGTTATAAGAAATGTTGATTATTACTGTCCTACTTGTACCTGTCCTCCTTGCCCCCAGCAATCACTCCAATTCAATTCACAAAATATGAATTTAAGATGGTTTGATGAAACTTCTTTCTCTACATCCTCAGATGATGACTTTATACAAATTCCATATTCCCCCATATATGTTTCCTATTCCGAAACCCGATTCCTTTGTTAAATACATGTATTTTGTATAATATAAATATCTTGTATATTATTCTGTGATAAATTCTTCTTTTATTTTAAAACCCCCAATTAATAGTCAGCGGACTATACGACTGTTCGGGGTTCGTTTATGCAATGGATGATGTCTGCGGACATCGCACCGTATCTTGACATGTCCGGTCTCCCATGCTGCACTTTTCATTGGTCTGCAGCCAGTATGCTCAATTGCGGACCTATGCGTGCATGTGTCCAGCGCCTCCCAGCCAGTGGGGTCCATGGACACTCATTGACATCGCTGACTCCCTGGATGTCATCATATGACTACATCTGTGCAGCATAACTACTTGTCCGCAGATGGTGTCCGTGCACTGAGGACAGTTTGCAACCGCATTATCAGCCAATCTTGGATGTTTCAAGTTGAAAGTGTACCCTTCCAGAGCTCTTAGACCCAATCTTAGTTGATCTGTCAACTTTTTACAAAGGGACCCACCCATTACATTTAGTCATTCTTAACCTGGCTATCCAGAAGAGAGCACCAGGACCGACACTTGCAGAAATGTATCCTATTTCTCAATGTTACGGCCATCCCTCCTTCCCTCGGGTCAACACCATCACTATCACAACCTCGACAGCCTGGAAAGTTGAACAGGCACAATGATGCAGAGGAGGATCAAGAGGACCAGGAAGATGAGGTAGAGGGTGTTCCTACCTCCAGCACCTGAAGAGAGTCATGGGTGTGGCGATTCATAACACCATTGTGGGTTACCGAAGGCTTGGGCTGTCCAGCTTAAATGCACTGAGTCAGTCACGTACAACACAGGCAATACACTTCTGGTAGCACCTCCATGCGCCACCTGACTCCATCCAACCACCCAGGTGATCTGAGAAAGGCTATTCCTTTCTCAGGGACAAGTCGGTTATCTTACTCTACCTCATCTTCCTCAACCGCTACTGCTGCCATGCAGGCTACTCTTGTGGGACAGAGGATCCCACCGGCTGCCTCGCAGACAATACAGGAGGCTTTACCTTATGAGGGTCACAGTCATCAGTATGTACTACAAGACACCCCTCTAAAGGGGGGACTAATTATTGGAGTGCTTTCGAAGCTTTGTTCCAGGAGCACAATAAACACAGCCCCCTGCCTTAGATTAAAGCATGCCCATGCTTTTCCGTTGTCCACCTGACCCTTCCCCAGCTGTGGTTGCTGCCCCTTCCTCCCTTTCCTCCCATCCCTCCCCACCTTACCTCCTTGCATCTCCTACAAATAAACAAAATCTCTAAAAAAATATAAAAGCCAGAAATACCCAAAAAAGGTTCCTTTTGGAGCCACCTTTCACAGTTAAAAATTAGAAGAAAAAAATCACAGGAAGATTTGCAGCCTGCATAGTCCGTGGACAGTATAAAAGTCCACGAACACTTGGAAAATTCCAGGCACAGTGTGGGGGAATTCAAATCAATTAATACATTCTTGTTAAAAAATGGTGGCTCTTAAAAGAACGTATATATATTTTATTTTAAATGTGGGGTCTTCTTATATACTGAACTAACACATATTCTACTGAACTTAATTCTTTTTGTTAACTTTTACAAAAACTGCCTCTAATTTTGTTTTTCTGTGTTTGTGTTTTATTTACTACAACAACTAAAAAATACTTCACTACATATTTCATTTGTTAACAAAAACTGTTTCAATGCATTTTGGATTTTCAAAAGAAACATCTGATTTCCAACATTAATCAAATGCACTCCATCTCTTCAAAACAAAATTCACAATCTCAAACTTGATATTTTCATTTCAACACCCTGCATAAAAGCACATGTAGCTTTACTTACATTGTGCATTGCTTTCTCAATTTGTGGTCAAAATAAATTAGAATGTTCCATATTTGTCTTGAGCTATCTAAGAAAAAACAATCTTCAAACGTGGAAACAGTTCAATTAACTTTGCAAATGTATCCTACATGACAAATCTGTAACCATACTCTTGCAAAACAGGAGTAATTCTGCCCACTTAATTCCTCAAACTACGTACCAGAACATTTGAAATTCTTCAAATCCAAGATTCACAGGTAATCCACACTGCTCACATTACACATTTAGCCAATGGATCAAAGAATTGCCCACCATCTGGACACTCTGCTTCCTCAACGCCATAGCCGTATCTTCACTGGACACAGCAAAGATAACTCTTGCTACCTAGTTTTCCTGTACACCAGACCCACGAAAACTGATTTGCTAATCCCCCAATATCTGTGGATAATGCGACTGTCCGCGGTCACCACAGTCCCCATTCCATGCCTAGCATCCATAGAGGCCCCGACAACACATGCTGATCCGCGGACTACCGCTGTGTACCCGTACACCGTAGCACAAGGCACTATTTATGTTTGTAATATTACCATATTGGCTGCTTTCAAACAGGCATACATCCATCTGCCAATCACATCTAAAAACTCTAAATGTAACCCTGTCATCCCAGTTGAACACTTGAGATGTACTCTTGAATTCTCAGAGTACATTTCTCCTGTTACTTCCAGTCAGCTGCATCAGACACTACTGTGAAACTCTCCAAGATTTATATTTGCAGATTCAACTACATCTGCATCTAACAAGACTTAGTACAGGTATGGTTATATTTTTTTAGGTATTCTTTTCAACACTTTACAAAATATGTGTATACAGGGTTGCTGCCACTTACCCTGTAATAAGCTTCTCAATAAGCATATTCATTTTTAAACCACTCTATCAAATGCCAAGGATTGCAGCATTCTGCACTTGGTCACATCAAGTGGCAGTTCCTGACCTATACTGCCAGCATATTAAACTCCCACACACCAAGGGCCACTTAAAAATGTTCTGCAAATCTTTAGCTTCTGTGTTTCCTTTCTTTTAGAAAAGAGTTACACACAGTGCTGCTGTAAATGCACATATGCATTTTTTTTTTACTTTCAACAAAACGCTCCTAAACGCACAGCGTTTTCCATTTTTCATTCCATTTAAATGTGAAACATTTCAACCTTTCTCATTACATCCTTTATAGTCCCACCATTCTCCACCTGCTCACACATATGTGTATACTGCCAAAGTATCTATATTCAACATGTCACCTTACATATAAAGTAATGTTCTTTTGCAACCACTAATAAAATATATAAAATACTGCTTCAACTGCAATCTGCCATTGCATTACCACTATGCCATCATTTCCCTATTCTTTAAAACACTGCAACACATTGCAAATACAATGCACCATGAACACAGGACATCTCATATTAAATCACCATCACAAAAGTAACTTAGATATGCATCTTTTTAACACACCCATTTTGCCCTGTCCCTCATAATGTGCTAAACAACACTAATCATAGTCCAATGGTTCTAACAACATAGTTAACATACTTTACTACACCACCCATAACACAACATTATTAGCTATTTTTCCAACAACTCCTCCTACCTTATTATATAACAACCTCTATTACTAAAAGTACTTCACCATTACCACATTTACCAACTAACTGGTCTTTTACAATTACAGGAAAAAAGAAGATTGACAAAGACAGCTACTGAAGAAAGAACACACTTTAAATCCTTCAAATGAAGGAAGTACTTTAATATAGCATGCATATCTCTCTAATTGTAACAATGCGTGCTCACTATATATTAGCTTACAGTATTTGTTTCTACGCAAACTAACATTGTATTTCACTCTTACTCATTATATTGCAACATTCACACTCCTTCTATTCCCATCTAAACATTGCTCTTTATTCAATACACCACCCATTCCTTACTGCCTAGCAACAGATCCATCTCTCATCAACGTCTTACCACAATTTCACTTCCTTACTATTCCATACCTCTATGCACATGAGGTCCTAATTCCAACCCAACAACTTTCAAATGCATTGCATTACAAATCTAAATCACTTACACACATTAGCACACATACAAACACATATTCACCCCTTTTCCATTACACCCACAAAACCCTCATACTTGTGCACTAAATCTCACCATTATAACACCCACTGTTTTACTCAAAAACATTATAATGTACCCACTTGTTCAATCACACCACCACTCCCCTGCTCACCAACCCAAGCCCATCACACCTTTACATCCCCTTGCTCTTACAACATTCCCAACAACACCTATCATCCCACTGCACAATCACACAACACTGTAGTCATTTACTCTTACTAAATATTCACCCTCTAGACCCCTGCTCTCCTCTGGCAGGCACCAACTCCTTGTGCGTAAAGCATTTTGCTAAACAGAGGGCAGGAGGTTGATCTCTTTCCTCAGCTGGCTCCCTTCTTTGGAATAGCCTCCCCTTCCCTCTTCGTCTTTAGAAAGACTTTCTTAAATTCTGGAAACTCCTCAAGACTTTCCTCTTTACCTCTGCCTTCCTTCACACTCTCCTCTGTTAATCACACAGTTGCTTGCTTTGTGTTCAGCGCCCTTATGCATCCTCTGGGCCCTGTCCTGCCACACCGAATGCCCCCAAGCTTCTGTCTATCCTCAGCACGTGCCTTGCCTCACCGTCCACCCTGGAGGCTCTTGCAAAAACTAAAAGTAAACAAAATGTACAAACAATAGCAGATCTACTAATGACACTATATCTACCAATTGGTGTTGGTGAGTCGGGCACTCCTTGTTTTTACAGTCAATTGTAATTAATGTTAATTCAATATTATAAGTTTGCGGTGCAAACCCACTATAGAAGGTGCTTCCGTGATACTGCACCTGAAAGAACCAGAAAGAAAAAAGACCTTGGCCGTGTGGCCAGCGGTGCGGGCTGCACACCCTTATTCCACTACTCAGTGGCATAGTTCAAAAATAATCATAGAAAAAATTCTTGAATTGATTCCTTTTTTCAAAGAGAAATTTTTAATAAATCAAACTTCATTCGCTTGCTTTAAATCAAAGATAAATTATAATGGCAGAATTCATCACATCTGCGGCCTATGCATTTCGGGTCGAAAAACCCTTCTTCAGGGCCTGTGATTACACCTTTTCTTATAAAACTCAGTCTGTCTTCACATAATTCCATATTGCGAACAAATCAACATTGCATTAAACAATCAAACACAAATATCATAATTCACCAACATCAATAAAACATTTGCATATCAACATATCAGGTGCATATGTCAAAAAAGAAAAAACACAGTAGCAATAGTACATTACCCCATTTCCATTCGGATGATGCAAATCCCATGAACCATGTCAAGGTCGGAAAATGTTGAAAATAAAAATAAAAAATAATAACAGAAAACGAAAATAATGTAAAATCATAATGAAGAAAAAAAGAAAGAAATCATCAGTGCGGTGTCCACAGTATACATCAATGTATCCATAACAATATTTAACTCTCAATACGTCTGTCAAAACGGTATCACTAACCTTCAAAAAGTCAGAGCTCAAAGAAAAACCAGCACGTCCACCCGTGCGGAAAGAATATCTGATCAGCAGTCGTCTCTGTAACGAGAACGGCCGCGTGTTAGTTAATAGATTCTGGCTACAAATTCAAAACAATACAATGTCTTCAAGTGCACCAGTTACTTACATATTTCGTTAACCAACTATATTCTTCAGGACCTGGTTGGTCCGACTGTATGCTTGCCACTTTCCCATGCGGTCATGTCTGCAGGAGACTAACGCATGCAACTCGGTCTCTGTAATGAGATCGAGCGCGTATAAGTACACTTAAGTTATTCTGCGTGCTATCCTATTTGTGTTCCTATTCCATTTCACTTACTTGTAACTAGAATAGCAGCAATCTGCCGGAGCTGAGCGCGTTGACACGCTTCCTCGGCAATGTCTGTAGAAAAGTGTTGTGGCAGCAACCTGTTGCTAAGGCAACCATTGCTTGGTATAGAGCGGCCATTTTAGAATTGAACAAATGACTAGCTTTCCTCACGCTTGTTAGGCAACCATATTGGAATGATGTGGTAATAGATGAAACCTAATGTTGTAATAAAACAGAATTCATTCCAATTCATTTAAAAGACGTAAGATAATGCTTTTGGACAACATTTGCCACTTGCTGCAAATTGTGGTAAAATAAAAATTGTCAAAAATTAACAAAAATTAATAAAAATAAAACCACAATAATACAAACAATAATAATAAAAAATAAATAATAAAAATGAATAATGAACATAAATATCAAAACCAAACAGAATAAACGAAAATAAAGCTCAAAGATCCATCAAAATGCAAAAAGCATTTCCCTTCCTGTATTCATACTAATGTGCCCAAATATTCACATTTCAGTGTTGCTCAACCATAAAACACAATAGAATTGTTCATAAAAAAAACAGCTCAGATCTAGCTCCTCGTTCATTCCATCTGGAGCGATCGACCCCATCCTTTCTATTCATAGCGCCTCTTTCTGGGCTCTCAATTTCTTCATGTTTCTGTTTTGGCCTTTGGTTGGTATAACTTCCAGAACTGCAAACTTGAGTTGAGCGACAGTGTGTCCACTGTCATGAAAATGTCTTGCTACTGATGATGCTCTGTTGTTAAGTCTGATACATGATTTATGTTCATTAATGCAAACCCGTACTTTGCGTGCGGTTTCTCCTACATAATACTGGGCACAAGGGCACTCTGACAGGCATGTTGCATGATATTTCAACTTAATCTGCTCTCCTGTTCGAGGGTGGGATATGAGTGGTCCTTTCATTATTTTATTGCAGTTTCCACAGCTCATAAACGGGTATGTACCCGGATGCTTATCTTGCATTCTCTGTTTGTCTTTTTGCTTCCCATGCGTATCAACTAGTAAATTCCTTAGATTGTTACTCTTTTGGTAGGTAA
Source organism: Ambystoma mexicanum (assembly GCF_040938575.1). Taxonomy (NCBI): domain Eukaryota; kingdom Metazoa; phylum Chordata; class Amphibia; order Caudata; family Ambystomatidae; genus Ambystoma; species Ambystoma mexicanum. The sequence continues at coordinate 702,637,987 of NC_090930.1, read as the reverse complement.
AAACAGGTGTGCTCTCAAACAACTCTTTGGTTCTGTTGTCATTCTGCAACACACTCCATCTTTTCAGGATATTGTCCTTGATTTGCCGGCTCTGTATCGAGTACTTAGTGACAAATACCAAGTCTGGACTCTCTTTCTTACGTTTGGTAATTAACAATTGTGCACAATCTCGTGTGTCTGTTTTTTCTCTTGCTTTTTGAAGATCTTCGTCTGGATACCCTCTTTCCTTAAGTTTTTCATGTAACTTATTAAGTTCCATATCACACTCCCCTGGGTCACTTACAATTCTCTTAATGCGCAGCATTTGCCCTAACGGTAAGTTTCGCAGAATGCTTGGCGGGTGAAAACTCATCCTGTGAAGCAAATTATTTCTGTCTGAAGGCTTGGTGTATACCGTTGTGGAGATCTTCAAATCCGTGACAATGATCTGTACATCCAGATAATGGACGTTAAGATTGCTTATTTCCATTGTAAACTGCAAACGACTGTCAATGCTGTTTACGAAGATTAGAAAGTTATCTAACTCATCTATATCTACCAATGTTAACATAGCCACAGTAGAGCAATCCCAAAAAATAATTTTACAAAATATTTTCCACCAGAGAAGTTTTAACAATTTTTAAAAATACAGCTAAAACATTGCGATCTACCCTTAAAAACTACTGCAGAAATCTAATCCCTGAAGCTCTAATTGACAGTACATTTCTACTAAAGAGAAAGAAGTTGTTTATATCAATTTTTAAAAGAATGAAACCACTATCTAAATGTATCAATACATTTCGAAAGGTAATTCTAAACATGTGTAATGTCAATATGTATACCTTTTCAAACTTCGGTGAAGGTGAATGGATTTACAAAATCAGCACACATATTTCAATGAAGACTCTTATAAACAAAAACAATTGCCATAGACAATAATGGCCAGGGCATGAATTGGTAGGAGACAGCATTATAGCAAAAGAAACCCTTATAGAAAAAACAAATCCAACAAAGTTTAAACCAAATGTTACTTTTACCCAAACAAACTGTCCAGTGTACAAATGGACATGCAGCTCAATATATAACATACAGTAACAATGCTTCAAATGTTTTTGACAATTCTTCAATCATTATGTGAAACTAAAAGACAAAAGTAGAATAAACACTTTACAAATCAAGGACTCCTGGCCACTGTGCATCCACACTGAACTTTGAGGACATTCATTAGCCTGCATTTCAGGAACTGCTTGCAGAAACACCTTGCATCACATGAAAATGTTAGCAACACACCCTTCTGCTAAACAGAATCTTGTGCATAGACTGCACTATGCAAACATTCCTGCTCTAGAACTGCAGAATTTAAATGACATTCTCCTACATGGAACATCCAAAGAACTCCTTCAAGAAAAAGAGCAAATCCAAAATAAATATTTTAATTAGTTCAGTCAGTATTTTTAGAAAACATTATCGAAAATCTCTCAAACATCAATCCCCTTATAAACACATACAAAAAAGAAATAGCTAAATTTCAAAACACATCTGTTGAAATACCAGCCCAAGTATGTGTCTGTTGTCACAGAACCTTTTATAAAAAGAGCACAACAAGAGTAGATATAGCCTACAAAATAGAGGGCAATGAGGAAACCCAATGGTTCCAATTAGTTTTGTATCTAACAACAAAAACTAAATGCAAATAACAGACCCCTCAATAGTTTGCAAATATTGCAATACAAAGCTCGGCAATGCCAAATGCCATCACGTGCTATCACTAATAACTGTTCCCACTTCCAAAAGCTTCCCAACAACTTAACTTGTAGGAGATGATTATAATCCAAACAGTACACCCATTTCAAGTTATAATTTGTCTTCAACCAAAATCAGCCAAATTTACTCCATGCAATATCTCAAACAAAACAATGAATAATACAAAGATATAAACATAATGTAAAACAAATGAGAACCCACCCAAATAATTCAAGATTCACCACACACTGGGCAATTTGAACGTGTAGATTATGTTACTGCAGCCAACATTGTAGAGCAGTATACAATTCACCACTACACTCTGAAGACACCATAGAAGATGCATTAGAAACATATCAAATGGGTCGAGCCAAAGGATTACCAATGAACATATGAGAGTAAAGTGTAGAAGCAAGTTATTTTCTTATACTCTTTCCTACAGGAAAAGTAGGAAGATATGATGAAAGATCCACATTCTGAAGAACCAGATTCAGAAAAAATGTAGAATACATTTTCCACCTCCTGTTTGAAAGTGAACTATCAACTATATGTTATGGAGTTGCATACATGTTATAAACAGGCTCTAATTTCTTAAACATGTCTGCTACCAAACTGCTTCAACAGATAAAAGACAAAGATGAACTTTTGCAGTCAAGTATCAGACATCTCTTGGCAAACATGTGTGGTACAAATGAATACTGGTTCTGACGTCACACTTATGTACATTTTGTGCTAAGAAACCGACATGGTTTGTTACTATAAGTTATGCACAGTACGCATGGGATGGCTTGCACAGCTTCTTACACACTGCAAACCAAAATAAAGATGGAATAGATATAGAATCACCAGGAGAACTCTGTTCTCTTGACCCTTTGAATGTATTAAGGTACTTTCACCATCGCTTCATTGCCATGCTGCACTCCATCTGCAATAAAACTACCCCTCAGCTCGGAGAAGTGCAACACTTCTTTTGGATAAAAGAATATCAATCCACATACTTTGTGGATAAACAATGCTCCCACATTTGATCATGACAGTGATGCCACTGTTTTACAGTTTATTAAAAAATACATTAATTATGAAATCCCTTCAGAAACCACACATAGTGACCTACGTACACAAATCTTACGGTTTCAATAACATAATTTGGCAAATACCGCCAACGTAGATATAAAAACAAAGGTAAATACTATACCAAATGTCACTTTGGCTTCCACAGACCAGTTTGCAAAAAAGGACAAGTAAATAGGTTGATGTCTTCTGTTAGACACAGTGGGCCTCATTATGTCCCAGGCGCTAAGTGTTTAACGGCGCCGTAAAAGGCTGCGGCGCCGTTAAACACTTAGCGCCTAATTACGAGGTCCCTTTGTGGGACCCGACCTTAACGGCTGGTTTTACCAGCCGTTAAAGTAGGGATTCGCAAAGGGACCTTGGTGCTAATTACGGTACTGCAATTTGCGGTACTGTAATTAGCGCCTTCCCCATTCCCATTGAGCCCTATGGGGCAAAAATGGGAATGGGGAAGGGCCATGGCGGCATGGGGAATTACCGCCCCACCAACCTCGGAATGGGGTGGTAATTCCCCATTCCGCCATGGCGGACTCCGGCATGGACCATGGTGCTAATAGCACCATGGTTTAGCGCCAGGGTCCTAATGAGGCCCAGTGACAAATCCACTTAAAACACTTAAAAGGGACGAAGCATCCAAGTACATCAATGATTGAAATGCAATCATTGCCCTCTTGTGTAATGCAAACACAGACATACAATACATTGCAGATAATTCCACTGCAGTTTCAAGTTATGTCACAGCCTACCCCACCAAAGCTGTTCTTGGGTGCATGGTCCCAGGGAGAGTCTCAACCACGCCTAAGCTCACTGTGCTTTTCACAGAGGAGAAATTTCAATAGGCATATCAGTCTTTGTTCCACCCGAAAGTAGTCCAGCACCGAAATTCTAGGCAATTCTCCTCTGAACAAGAATAGCAACAGCAACCCCAGATGCATGTTTCCGCCTAGTCTGGCCTTATCAGTGAGGTGGAGCTGTGCTTCTCTGAGCACAGATAGCAAGGAGTCCACGTCTGGTTTACCCTGGTAACTTAGGGTGAGAACCCAAAGTACCAAGACATTTGCATAAAGAGGTTTGGGAGTCCCACTACCCGCACAAACACAGTTTATCATTTAAATCTCCACAACACAGAGAACTTTATTACATGGCACTACTACACAATTTTAAACATTGGAGAAAAGGAGAAGAATTATTAGGTAACTATTACTCATTTGAAGCTGAATTCAAAGCAAATGAAAGCAGTATAACAAATGTTAATTTCAAACACAGCAAAGAAATGTTAGACAATGAATGCCAACCAGAGGAAGAAATTGAAGCCCAGCTAAAGACACTCCCGAGGGCAGTCAACCTTCACTTACAGAAAGCCAAGAACCACTTGGAGAAACACTGATTCCAAAATGAAGCAGAAATAGCCATGACTAAGATAGAAATAACAACGAGGGCTAATCGATTTTTTGTTGGCTTCAAAACATATTCAAATGATACTCATTGATTGACATTGGCGGCACAGTCTTTAAAGTAGGTTTCAGTCACACTTTCACGTCTCCGTATACTCAATGGACTATTTCTAGTTGATGCAAAGAAAGTCAATGCTGGAAAGGAACAACAACCAACTGTATGAATCCTTCATAAAAATGAACGACATGTATATGTATCTATACCAATTGTGAATCCATTCCATTTCACCAGCTTTTTTTATTGTTGCAATTCAGACTATCAATCCAGCATAATAATAAACTCACTTAGCCAATATGTCATACTAATGCTTCTAAGGTACAATGCAGATGGTAACAAAAAATAACTGTAAGCTCACTAGCTTTACACACAGTCAAGTATCTGTTGGCAAGAAATCCTTCACAACAGTAGGCATAATATACCACACTGAACCCACAACCACTTCAGGCCATTATACCGCATATGTCAAAAAAGAAGTGTTGGTTTGAATGTAACTACACATCGGTTACTCCAAAACATAGGCTACCAGCCAATCTAACAAATACCTACTTAATATTCCTTCAACCCAAATTTAGTCACTAAACTGTAGCACAAAAAACAGTTAGAATATGCCAACAGGTATCTAACTACATCCATAATAAAACAATAGTATTTTTAAAAGTCCAGATAGTTAGAATTTGCCAACAGGTATGTAACTACTTCAAAAATACCCTTCATTACAATACATTTCAAATACGCCATCACAGTTTCTTGTGACTGTAAAACTTGTTGTAAATTCTAATATAGTTAGAACACAGTATCTAATTCCTTTAAACATGCCCTTAATTACAACACATTTCAAAGAAACTTACTATTACACTTACACTCACATAATAATAGTTATTTTTAATCCTCTCTGGATTAATTTTCCCCCAATGACCCAATTATTATTTCATGTGAATACCACAACAGTATAGCATGCACTAGTGTTGTACCAAACAAAGGGCCCTTTTCATGAAAGTGTTTTATAATGGCGCAATCCCATAGGAAAACTTTCCATGAATCAGGCCCTGAGAGTATAATGTTTATGAGGGTAATAAAAAGTCAATTTAAATAGGGCATCTCTATTTCTAGCTTTAGTTTTATTAAAGCTTGTATTGAGAGTGGAAAGTTGATAGCCTCTATGGAGAAAGTGAGTTCCAATCTTTTTGGCCTCTTTGAGGTAATCACAGTTTTTGCTACAAATTATTTTAGCCCTCAGAGTCCTGTAAAGCTTTTGAGTGATGACTGTTTTACATGCAAGATGGAATTGGAGTTGGTTTCTTTTGTATATAATGTAGAAACCAATTCTCCTACAATTTGAAAAGTCATATCTAGAAAAACAATTTTTTGGGAACTGACAGACATTGGCCCTCATTCCGAGATTGGAGGTAGCCAATACCAGGTCCGGCACCGGTCTGGTTGAATGGGGACTCACCGGGTCATTCTGACCCTGGAGGACCCGGTAAATCCCCATCCAACCAACCATTCCCCAGTCCCACTTGAGCCCCCATAGGGCTCAATGGGAATGTGGGCTCAAGTGGGCGAATAGCAGGCCCGTTATTAGCACCCTGTTCCCTTAGCGGGACTCGTAAAGGACGTGTGGTCAGACCACACGTCCTTTACGGTTCCCGCTAAGGGACCTCGGAATTGGGCAGTAAGGGATTACCGGCACCGGTCTCCTTACCGGTGCCCGGTATCTCTTACCACCCAACTCATAATGACCCCCATTGTTAGTTTAAGGTTCATTACGTTATTCAAAATACTAACATATTGTGTTAGCTTTTCTTGTGTTCCTTCCCATATAATAAATAAATTGCCTATGTAACAATACCACAATACTATGTTCCGAGCAAAGGGTACAAGATCTTCTGTCCATGCCATTTCCTTCTCCCACCACACCATGTATAAATTTGCATAGGTAGGTGCCATGCAGGAGCCCATGGCAATACCCTGGGTTTTCTTGTACAAAATGTTGTTATACACAAAATGATTATATTCCAAGCAATACTTCAACATTTTCATTAGCATCCCATTGTGTTGTCTGTGGCTCATCGATCTAGTCTCTAGAAAGTAACCACACACTTGTAGACCATACTCATGTTTGATAGTTGTATATAGTGATATCACATCAAGCAATACCATAACATAGAGAGGTTCCCATGCTATGTTGTACAATTTGATAAGATGGTCAGAAGTGTCTCTAATTTATGAATTGTGACAGTTCACAAATGGCTGAAAGAAAAATTCCCAACATTTGGATGTTTTCTCCAATAGACTGACTATCAATGACACACTAGGTCTTCCCGCAGGTCTCTGCCGATCTTTATACATTTTAGGATTAAAATATATTAGGGGCGCCACTGGGTGTTTATTCTTCAGAAAGAAATATTCATCTTCATTGATGAGATCTGCCTCTAGCCATTCATGGATAAGAGAGCAATCAGTGTCTTTTGTTTCTGTAAGAACATTTTCATCTATATATACAGTAATATGAGTCATCATCCAATTGTCTCACAGCCTCCTCAGCATACATGCTTGTGTCCATAACCATAATTCCACCTCCCTTATCTGCAGGGCGGATCCCAATGTTGTCATCTGCTCAGAAAGTGCATCGTGCTTTGTTCTGGGAGTAGGAGAGGTGCTTGTGCTTGGATGACATGTTAGAGTTTAAGTTTTGTTGGGAAGAGGGCAGCCCCGTCCCACCCCCCTAAGCGCTTTAGAGTGAGTTGATATGCATTCAAAGCACTATGATGGACCAGGGGGGAGGGGTGACGGTGAGAGGACCACCTCCCAATACAAAAGAACCCACTTCAACATAATCAAATATAATCAACCCACATAGTATAGTGCAGGGCACAAGCAGCATTGCTATGTTGTGTAAATATTAGTAATCATAGGTAGAAGGGAAGGCCCGCACGTCTAATGAGGCATTGCATACACTAGGGCCACATTACGAGATGAGGGAAATCTCCAGCCATGCCCAAGCTCCCATAAGGACAGCCCACACCCCCAACCACCACAACGCCTGTTGATTGTTCTAACAGTGATGCGAAGATGTGTTTTTTACTCACGAGGAATGTTCTATATAAGGCTCTGATCACATACTGGTGCCTGGTGTGCATTTTATCTCACACTGGCCAAAGCATAACCCGGCCCATCCCCAGGTGACCACGAGTTATAGCCCATATAACTGACTAAACCTTAGGACCCTGAATTCCATTACACCAGGTGCCCTTTGACCACCAACCCCAAAGTAAAAAGTCCTGAAATGTTCAAAGAGGACAGACAGGGCACATCGTTGAGCAACAATCGTTTGATTTGTATTGGGAGGTGCTGGGAGGGATACATTATTGTTCAAAATGAGGGTGGAGAGCTTGGAGCCAGATGGCATAGAAGGGAGTGAGTGAAATGTATGTGTGAAGATTATAGTGCCCCAGAACCTCCTTTGTGCCTTTGTGGAGGACTGCCACGTTTACAGTATAGTGATAAAGTAGCTGTATGTTAGGAGTATAGTTAATTTGTTCTTTGACCTTCGACGTGAGAAGAAGATGATCACCGCAGCACCCACGTGAAGGAAGATGGATGGACTGGGCTGAAACCAAAGACCTGGCATATCTCATTGAGCAGGCGGATCTTGTATAGGAACAGACCAACCAGCCGCACAGGTTTTTACTGTATGTATTGCGTCATCTATCACAATGTTTTCCTTTACAAGATTCTGCTTGTACTACTTTTTGGCAGAGCGTTCTTAGCAGCAGAGTTCTTTGCTGTTGCTTTCATGTGCATGTGAGATTAAGACATTTTATCCTTACAAGATCGGCTTGGGCCTTTCTTTCCTTGCAGGTTGTATTTTCTCTGGTGTGAGCATTCAGGGACTTGACTTCAGTTTCTAAGATCTTTTAACACCAGTTCTTCAAACACTTCTATTTGGCTATTGCTAATGTTATGGCAAAACGTTGATTTTGGTTTAAAATGATAATATGTTTTGATATCAGTATATATCCCATATTTGTTGAATAAAGTGCAGGTGTCCATAGCTTCTAGTCCAATAGATAGATCTATAGGGTCTTCATGTAGCATAGAGAGGTGAGGCTTGTCATATCTTTAACAACTTGCAGAGATATTTCTCTCTCTTCTCGAAGATGTCTATGTCTGTCTTCATCAACTTTAGTCACATAGAACCTGGTGAGTTTCACCTTGAGCACACATTTGAAGACATATATCCATGTGGATGTATAGGCATATGCATGTGTCGGACTAAAGGGTAATCCTAACTTAAGGACTGATTCTTCAGTCAGTGAGAGGGGTCTAGATGATATGTAGATTTTTAGTTGTCAGTTTCCTTCCTCGACTCCTCCCCCAGTCCTCTCCCAGAGATTGTTGTCCGCTCGTTATGTTGTCTCCTCCTTGAGCGCCATCCTCTTCTTGACCTGTTTTTCCAGTTTTTCTTTCTGTTCCTCTTACGTGGGTTGCATATATTCCTCTCCCACTCTTTCCATTTTGTTGTCCAGGTTGAGCAACTTGACTTTGTCTATACAATTCAGTCGTTTACTTCTGACATCAGGATCTGAATATTCAACTTCTGAACTGCTGGGATCTTCTGATATTATAATTGTTGGAAAAAGTGATTTTTCTGTGTTGTCAAATTTATCCTTGATGGGTCCATCAAAATGTTTAGCAAATGTATAGATCCGTCCTTGGTCATAGTCCAGCCTATCTCTATTGAATTTATGTTGTTTCTTCTGTCTCATCTCTCCTTCAAATCTTTCAAGATTTTCACCCATTCTGATAAGGTGCCTTGTGTATTCATCCACTTCCTCAGAAGTAAACAGTTGCTCTTCCATTGCATCTCTTTCTTTCATTCTGTCTAACTTGGCATATTTAACAAGCCTCTACATCATATTGAAGGAACATATATTAGTATGTTGTGTCCAATCTTCTTTGAGTAAGGGGTCCATATCCTCAAATGTCGGTATTGTCAATATTCACACGCCTCTCTGATTCTCTTGACCTCTAAATAGGTTTATACATACAAAATAGAGTCTTGTGATTAGCCCATTCTGTCTCTATCCAATATTTTATAACACCATATAGACAGAACCAGACAGAAAAGTTATTCCTACTGTCTGAGTCCCTACGTCTGAGTATAGGTCCCTACAAAGAGATACTTGCTATCCCTCACTGTGGTCTTATATCCCTAGAATGCTCTGCTGTAATGCCTATCTAGTGTGAGGGATAGAAAACAAACTCACCCTATCCTCTTTAACTGCTTTTGCTACAGACTAAAAATGTGTGCACACTTTTTGGGAGTCGATTCTCAACTTTATTAGTATTGCTTCCAATGTGTGTGGCTTATAGTTCTTGAATACTCGATTATATCTAATCAAGTGTTTTTAAAACACAACTCGTATTTTCTTTGTTTGTCTACTATGGTTAAAAAATGATGTTTCTTAACCAAGCTCACAAGAAATATATTGTGTGTCTCTGGGTGCAGGTCATCACTCTTAAACCTTCATCTTGTCGACCAGTTTCAGTGGATTAAAGTGTCTTACCGCTTTCTTCAGGACATATATATTGATATGAATTCATCATATTCAAATGCAAAAATAAAAAAGACAGTATTTTCATTCTTGTCTTGTTTTCCATGTCGTAGATTCAGGAGAGCGTCTCAGGATCTCTCCGGCGGACGTTTTAGGTTTTCTTCTACATATCCTGCCTTCATCTATTGTTGCGCATACCAATTTCTCATGCGTTCAGATTCATAAAGGTTCATGATGATCTGTAGTTTGTGACGCCTTTCCTTCACAACCCTTGCATGTAGCCTCTTGTTGGATTACTATGGCTTTCCACGTTGTCCAGTTCTTAAATATGGACTGTTTGTGTTTTCCACTCTTTCTAGATGTACAGATATGTTTTACCTTTTTGCAACCTTGTGGCGGCATTAAGGATTCATCCCTTTTCGTGTCGTGGTTCCCCTAGGACTCCCCAAGGTTTAAATACCTTCTCTGGGATGAACTACTGTTCCCCAGAGATTGTAAAGTTAAATTGACTTTACTAGTCTTTTTTAATTCATTTGTAGACCCAGCACACACCATCTTACAATGGAGTGTTGGAGGGGTTACCTAGTATCCCCTATGTCTAAACACTCGTGTAGCTGTCAAATGTTACCCTTTCCTAACGAAATGGCTGGTGGCATTGGTTTTAAAACAAACTACCAAGATTTTTCCTGACCGCGAACACCGGTAGCTAAAAATCGGGTTAGCCATATTTCCCAATATGGCGCCCAAGACCCCTCTCTAAAAACAGACTCCGGTCATCTTTCTTTGCTGTTTCTTTGTGGAAAGGTCCTTCTTGGGTTTAACTTTGCGCCCCAAACCAGGTTTGGTCTCTTTGTTCGTGAGCCGTTGGCGGGCTTCAGGACTGAAGTCCGCCCATGGCGTCTTAGTGTCTGGGGTGGACAGGAAGTGAGAGAGGTGCCTGAAACTCCCTGTTCTTAGTCTTCTAGGAGACCTAAATGCACTCTGACGTGATTGGCTGGCTGACTGTCCGGCAAGGACAGCCACCCTGTTGAGTGAGTGGCAACTAGGCTGGAATGAATGGGTGAAAACTGTTTAAAATGCAAGTCTCCAGAACTGGAAGGCAGAGTCGACCACTGGAATGAAAGAATCGAAGACGAGCTGGAAGGGGACGGCTGCTGCAACCACTGGACCGTTGGTTTGCCCGGTGAAGCCCTGCTGCAATCCCTAATTGCCAGATCTCCAATCGACAGAGAAGCTCCTTCAAGGACGGCTTCTCCCTTTAAGTTGGTTGGACCAAACAACTCAGCAAACGCTTGGATACCATTCTCAGAGCTGGTTAAGGTTAACCAGGGGGAAGAATACACGTTTGTGTTTGGAAGCCACAGTTTTTTGAGCTGAAGTGACACCATTTTGTTTTCTCCGGCGATGATCCCGTGAAGTGCAGGACCCCCCGATGTCCTCCCTTTTGTCCCCAATACTGAGGCTCAGGAACAGCGAGACCTGCAGGACCTGCCAGGAACCAAAATCTTCAGCTGCATCTTTTTGCTCCACTTTACTGTGATATATGGTTAGGAGATCCCAACTCTCGCGGTGGAAGTTCGTGAAATTTTCCCAATTCGCAGGCCTAATCAGCTTGTGACCTGACATATCTTTCTTTATCGTCTGAACTACTTAAAAAAACTTTTACAAAGACTTCTCCACTTGTATCAGAACTGTACTATTCTATCCAACAACACTAGACTATTGACTTTGGCCTGGCCTATTGAATTGAATTGACCCTCCAGGTACATTGAACCTTTGCATTATCTAAAAGAAGTGTTTTCTAACCCTTTGTACAAACCTATGCTTTCTATTCCTATTTAAAAGTACTGAAGTGCTATTTGGCTCCTTTTTCGGGGAGCACAAACTGTCTTTATATTGTAGAGTTTTATACTGTAGTATATTGGTGTTTAATATTGAGTTGATTTCCACTAGTGAACGTTTTCTAAATGACTGTGTAAATAAATGTTTAAGTATTTTTTACCATGAAACCTTGAGTGTAAGTGTCTACTTGAACCACTGTGATTGTGATACTTCTGTGTAACTTCTTCTACTGCTTACATTCCCTCTTGAGATAAGCCTGGCTGCTCAGCTCGCTACCAAAGGTATGTGGTACAGACTTATACCAAAGGTTGTTTTTTGCTTACACATATAGTCCTAATTGTGTGTGGTGTTCCCACAGGGTACTGCCTGCAATTCTGCCTAACAACCACTAGCCATTGGCTGTAGCACAATACAGGCTTGCATTTGAGGGAAGTGCTTTGTGAAGTGCTGTTTGCTGTACCTGCTCCTCCAGCTGCTATGCATTGAAGAAAGGACCAAAAGGCTAATATTGGGAAAAATGTTGGCGCTATTTTTCGCTCTGCCACCTGACCCCAGGAAACAATATTTAAAGCACCGCCCATGAACATTTGCTCACGCACATTTGGGGAAGTGCTTTGTGAAGTGATGATTGCTGTTCGCTGACTCACAGGTTAGCTGCAGTGATATTGCGATACACATGATCCACATGATGCTCTGTGAAAAATGTGATCCCGGGTTCATGTGAGTGATTGATTGATTTAAGCTGGTGAGACAATCCTAGATGTTTCTGTGTTGCCCTTTGAAACATCAAATGTTATTGTACTTAATGTGGAGTTCCATCCCTCTGTGTTGTATAGAACTGTAGGACTGTAGAGCGGTATTACAGAGTTGTTACTGTGTGAGCATTGTGTGAGCATTAATAACACTGTGAGCAACTGACCAGTTACGATTACAAACAGTATACCTGCTGAGTGAGTATCCCTGTACCCTCCTATACCCGCCTACCCTCCTATACCTTCCTGGCTGGGCTTTCTAATTAAAGGGAAAAGAGGGGAATGCTGTGTGTCACTAATGAAAGTGAGTACCCTATGTCTTCGCTTACACATCTGCCTGTGCCTGTGCTTGCAGATTCTTCTACGAGGGCTAAATTAGACATTGGGGAGACTGCAGACAATCGTGTTACTCTTGACACTGCCACTCTCCTACCAGAATAGAAGTTACAGCGTTGGTGCGGCAGAATCATCCCTCCCAAAATTATCACTAAAGCTACACATCGATGAAAACTAGAAAAATTGCAACTTCGTTTCCGGAAAGTAAGTGAACTTAGTAGAATAGACAAAGAAACAAAAGACCTGAATCACTCACTAAGTTGTTTAGTTGATTGATAATATGATTAGTATACCTATCAAGTCAGCGGATGTGTCCACCATTTCAACTACGACTGCCACAGCAAATGCAATACACTCAGACAATAAGACCTAATCACCCAATTCGATGCAGTCTCAACACACATATGTGACACAAGATCCACTAGAATTCCTGCATGACAAAATCACTGTCACTGCTCTGATAAGTGGGACAATAGACAGTGATCTAGCCCTCCTTCTTAAGCCCTCTGATAGTAACAACATACATATGTGTACAGAGGTACCTAAAGTTGAGTATATAAGAGATCTAATGAACCTCTCATCCACACCATGTCCGATGAGTATTGATCCACATACCCTCCGTGAACCTAGTAGTAAGGATGATAAGAATCTTTTAGAAAGGATATCTCCTCCTGAATGTGCTTAAGATATTACCAGCATAACTAATACACCCATGAACAGCTCCCTTATGTAAAACATTAGCATACGCGATATTAGTGACACCAGTATACCTTCCAGCACTATGCATAGGGTTGCTAGAGAAATGTGAGAGGCTAGAGAATAAGTTAGATACCCAATCTGTACTCCTACATAAGAGTTTCACTAGACGTCGCAAGACACTGAGGGACCAAGGCTCTAATATTGATGTGCTTGCCAACGTAGTACCCATGGGGGTAATCACTTCCATAGACCAAACCCCTCTTGTAACCTGTATTGTGAAGGCAGCTGATACACTAATTGGTGAGTCGACTTGATGCAAAAATAAAGTTGTATCCCAAGCCTTTATGTATGCAAAATGGCCTAAAATGCATAAGAAAGTGCTGTATGTAGTAATGATGTGATTGGATCTGATGTCCGTTCAGACCTAACAAATGTCAATGTCCCTTTGGTTACTGCCCCACTACCACAAGTAATGATAGATAAATGCATTGACAATATTAATCCTGACTTTAATGTGGGTGCTGAAAAATGTGTGGTGCCAAGTGATTGTGAAATATCCTCCGGAGTCTCTATAAGTATTCCCTTACACACCAACAAAAATGTGGAGAAATACATGCAACGAGAATCGCGACACAAACAGGCACTAACAGACAATCTAAACTACCTGAGATCTGGGCTGCAAAGAATCTAGCATATAACAGAATTGAGGTCAGCAAGTTACCAGCTGACTACCGGGAAGAGTTTAGTGCTCTGCAATTGCAATTGGTGTCCTTAGTTGACTATTTACTGCCTCTGAAAAGAGCAAGTATGTATTCTACACTCTGTAGCAGCTCTACGAGCCATCTCCGCTGATGATATTCGGAGTGTTGACCAAATCAAGCATATACCAATACCTATCATGAATGTCTTGTTTAAATCTGAAGCAACCTTGGAATACATTCATAAATATGAAAAATGAGCTATACAGATTGGGTTATACTTGTAAAATGGTGAAAATGACCTAATCTAAAATTAGGAACATTTCACCTGTAAATATAGAGGAAGGTATTACGAAAAATTATAAAAGGCCGTCACTCACACCTGTTAACAATGAGGTAGTCACAAGAATTAGCCCCACAACACCCTATTCTGAAGGTACTACCCATAGCCATAAGAGTAAACGTGATGCTAATGAAAAAAGAACCACTCATCTAAATTGTAACCCTGATCTCTATAATAAAGAAATATGTAAAGAGAAGTGTGGGACTCAGAGGGATACTGGCAATGGCTCCCGGCAGTTTTTAAAACACATTTTTCATCAATGTGTCAATGACACTAATATTTTGTACAAGCGTGTGGGCAAACCTTGTTGGTAATGGCGCTGGATTATATTGACACCCTGGTAGGGCTTGTTCGGTAAGAAGGTCAATACACCTCGTTTTGATTTACAGGTTAATGTTTTATTTTTGATTCAAGTGATGGTTGTCCTAGCAGGTGTAGTGCTAGTTTCATGTGAGAAGAGATAACACGTGTTTCGACTGAACTCTTCATCAAGGCGGAGAAGGGTAATTGGTGTGGGTCCTTGAGTAAGGAATTACCAGTGCGCAGAAAAAGACGGAAGCCGAAAACCACAGTGGCTACCCAGCCTCTCCTATGCAGGACCAGTATCCTTAACTATCCCATGGCCTACCACTTCTTTACTCAAGGACCCACACCAATTGCCTTCTCCGCCTTGATAAAGACTTCGGTTGAAACACGTGTTGACTCTTCTCACATGCAACTAGTAAATCAAAACAAGGTATTTTGACCTTCTTACCGAACAAGCCCTACCAGGGTGTCAATATAATCCAGACATATATGCACTAAATCTGACTTTGTCTTGCCCCACGGCTATCATCAAGAACATTGACCTCGCTCCTACGTGAAACACCTTTGTTTATCAGAACCACTAGACTCCATTAGACATCCAGCATCTAAATCATTTGATTATGTACACATGGCACATCAATACCAATTGGAGACCCCACACTGCTATCCAAGTCTAATGGATACTATTTGGTATACTTTTTAATTACACCATTACATTTCATCTCCTAATCAAAGTGAACAATGTGGACGATTACTTGCTGAAATAACTTGAAAAGCAGAAGTGATGTTTTCTATTTCCCACTAATCAAAGCAAACAATGTAGTTGTTGACCTGCAGAAATAACTCTAAAAGCGGATGTAATGATTCTGGGTCTACTTATTTGTATGGCTTTTATGAACAGTATGAAATGATCCCTACAAGTGGCTAGAATTATTCAACCATCACATATGCACACCATTGAAACTCTGCTCATTGTAATTCATAAACCCTTTTTTAATATAACGCAGATGTTTGTTCCTGTATATTGAACACATTAACATGTAATGAACTGCTTAGGAGCCACACAGTTAGGCATCCCTTGTCGATCTAAAAATCTCTTGTTCTCGTATTCTTTTTCCTTCTCAACGTTACCTACTATCAACCATCAACAGTTAAATATAGGCTACTGATGAAGAGGGATGGCCCTTGAAACGCGTAAAGCCACAGTTTATTGAACCTGAGAAATGTGTTTTTGCTTTATATCACATTTGCTTTATATGTGATTAAAAATATGTGTTGCTTTTATACAGTCTGTGTTCCTAGAATATATTTTTTGTATGTTTATTCTTGAAACAGTTCTCAGTGAATTCAGACATATACCTTTGTGAATCCATATCTATGACTAATTACCACCTTTTTGGTGGATTATAGACAGTGTGCAAGGGACGGGAGGGTTCCTACTTTGGATCCTCTTCTTTCTTTCATGTGTATAGCAGGACCTTGTCCCAAGGCCCTTTTTTTCCTCACCTGCACCTTTAAAATTTGAATTCTAGCTTGCTTGGATTTATATACTAATTTGAAAGGTTTATTACATACATGGTGTGCACCCACTACCCTACCTTCTTATCCATAAACATACACACAGTAATTGAACATATATCTTAAAGTGAAATATACAAATGTAGTTCAATTGACCTTCTACTTAGAAGAAAGTGTGCAAGACAGACAAAATAGCATTCAACTTTAAAAAAAAAAGTAATTAACACTAGAAAAATAACCTGAGAGAGAAAATCTTCCAATAGATATGCT
This sequence comes from Ambystoma mexicanum, assembly GCF_040938575.1. Classification (NCBI taxonomy): domain Eukaryota; kingdom Metazoa; phylum Chordata; class Amphibia; order Caudata; family Ambystomatidae; genus Ambystoma; species Ambystoma mexicanum. Next base: position 702,621,417 of record NC_090930.1, on the reverse strand, counting down.
GGTAGAGTATAAAAGGTGCTCACCAATCTGTCATGAAATATTCCATCGAATACTAAATCCCAATACGAAACAAGTGCTTGTGGTCTTGTGCATAAGCATCTGCAATCGGTACATGACAACCTGAGTAAAATCCTGGTAGCCAAATACTTGAGCAAGCTTGCTAACCTCAAAAAACCAAGGGGTTGGATCCGTCATCTGAAAAAATAAAGTTATGCTGTCGACCCACTTGTGTCATTTGCTTATGCCCTTAAAAGCAGACACACTCAGGGGACAATAACTGCACCAGTTTCCAGGATTGCAAACTCTGTTGCAACATCGTGGGGCAATACTTATGACTTACTTGCCCTCTCATAATTTCACCTCCTCACCCACATGCCCGACTTTCTACAATAGCTTGCTTTATACAGATAACTTGAAAAGTACACATACCATAGTGTCACTCAAATATATAAATCCTTATAGAACCATGTTAGGCAAAAAGTGTCCACTTGTGGGATTATTCTCCCCGTCTTGACTGTGAGACTACAAATACCAGAATGCAATTCAGATGCTGTGACAGTAGCACAGTGTAAAGAAAATAATGTCGATGCCGTGTGTTATGAGAAAACTAACAACATTTGGGACTGTGGACTGTCTCTCATCAATGCAGTAACCGGGACCGACCCTTAGTTTCAAAGCAAGGAAGGATCCAGCCCCCTTAGGCCATGTTGCTCTAACTGGTCTTGTAAGGTGGGCTAATTTATTAGGCAACATAGCCTTAGGGGGATAACCGCTTTTAAGCTATTTTTGGTCCCAAATACTTCATGGATGGGAAACCCACTGTACTGTGAATATATCAGTTTTTTTGGATTATTGAGTGGCAGACTACAAATAACAGAATGCAATTCTGCAAAAGACAAAAATTGCCTCTGAGAGCAAAACCTTCGAGGATTGCAGTTGCACGGTTTAAAAATAATAATAATTTGAGCCCCATTCAGTCGCTCATCCGTGCATTAACTGGGACTGACCCTGCTTAGCTTAAAAGCAGGAAAAACCCTTCTTAGCTTCAATCAAAGCAAGGAAAGGGCAGGCCCATTTCCCCAAATGATCTTGTAACTTTGGCCCATTTATCAAGCAACATGGCCTGAGGGGCTGGCCTTTTCCTCGCTTTGAAACTAAGCAAGGTCTGTCATGGTTACTGCATGGATGGGAGACCTGGTGCCGCCATGGCCAGTGAGTTTTCACCCCAGATGTCACAAGAGCTGTAAAAATATATTTAAACAAACACAACTCTAACTGTGGTTATGGAACTAAACATACCCGTGGCTATCTGCAGTAATTTAAAGCCTCGAATATCAGGAAAAATAGCAGTGAATGTCGGAAGAATAGCTGAAAAGACTTCATTCCTGCTGCCCAGACCCTCACCAAGTGCCCCCCTCATCTGTGCCGAAAACCCCCACTACAAAGATGGCCTCTTCACCTCCCCTTCCCTCTCCCTTTCCCTCTGCAACACACACTGTTTCTGTGTAGCAGTTTGCTTTGCAATGTCCTCTATTTGAGGCTACAGAAAGCTTTGTGTTCCAAATTCAGTACCTAGACCCCCTCCAAATCCCAGATTTCACTTGGTTCCATATAGTAATCCCCCACTGCCTCTAGCATGATGTCATTTGCATCTTTTTTGACCTGCAAATACCTTTTTCCCTATGTTTCATGTCCCCATATTCTCGGCTACATCCACGACTATATCTCACATTGAGAGAAAAACAAAATGGCGGCTGTTTCATTTCTAAAAACACCTGAAATATTTTTGAGATAGGGAAACCCCCTTCTCTGTCAAATATTTACTGCTGCATGGAATAACACTTGTCCCAGACCTGATCCAAATCAGTCCAGCGGAAAATGAATGGGAAGTAGGCCACAACTTTGGTGAAAAAAATGTTTTGTCTTCTTAATAACTTTTTTATTTTTCAACAGATCTTTAGGAAACTCTGCAGTCTCTGTGGAAAAAGCAAGCACTTTATAGGATATGGTTGTTTGTGAGGGAAAATTGGAAAGAAATGAAATGAGGGGATGTTTACTTATTATTCTTAAATTTTAACTTTGAATTTTGAATATGTTGTTTGAATCTAGATGAACTGGATGTATAAGTGGGAAAGGTGTATAGGTGGGAAAGTAGGATGTATAGGAGGGAAAGTATGTAATGTTTGTATTTGCCTTAATATATTTGTTTAATTGAAGGATATTTGATGGAGATATGTGTAGATTTGTTTTTAATGAATCACATTAAATACATTAAAAATAATATATATTTAGGGAAAACACTTTAGTTGCAAGGACGTTAAAGTGAGAACTCAATGCATCAAAACCCTGAAAAATCAGTTTAAGCTTCCTTAACTTTGTGTCCCCTGTTGCACAGACTATGTTCACAATGATGACATCACTAATTACATGTTGTATGAGATGTTACATGTATTACATGTAAACATGTATTACATATTTCAAGAGTTTTGTTATTCCATACATAATTAACATTATTAGAACAGACAATTTGGTTAATCAAAACAATGTATTATGTCTAGACAGTAAAATAAAAAGCAACTGTGGAACCACATTACCCCCAAGTAAACATGTTGTTACAAAGCATGTGTTTGCGTATGTACTTAACTTTTTAAAGTATACTATGTACTGTATATGAATAGTTATTAAAGTGTTACATTAACTGTGTATAAAGACTACACTCAATATATTTTAAAATAAGTATGTACAAGAGTACTGCCCATATATATGTGCATCTATAGATATATATTTTAATGGTTTTATAGACGTGTCTACTTAGGATGCATGCACGCCTGCATGCAGAAACAACTGGGGGTTTATTCGCGTTTGCAAAATGAGCCAATAGATGTTGACATCCTTCAACGTGGCTACGTATCTTTGCTCCTAATATGCCAGCCAATCATATCACGCACCTCGCTTCCGCGCCTACACGTGACGTTTATGTGTGTCAACGAACGGTCCAATCAAACGTTGGGATGTATTCATGCGAATATGCCTATGCCGTCTGATGTGACCCGCACGTGCAAAATGAGCCAATAGGCCATTGAACTCCCTTGATGCATCTACAAATCTTCACACATCCATCAACCAATGAAATCAAGCGCTGCAGCTCCACGACTACACATGACTTTTATACACGTGAATGAACGAGCCAATCAAACTTTCCAATATAAAAGCCATATGCCTCACGTACAAATCCCTCAATCACCTAGCACCACCATATTTAGCTAATAAATTCACCCTGAAACCTGCCACCAGATCCACCAGATCCTCCAACACTCTTTGCTCATCAGTGCCCAGGTTCCACCTAAAAAGAGCTGGAGGGGTAAGCTTCACAGTGCTTGCCCCCCAACTCTGGAACTCCCTACCGCTTAACATCAAAACTGTCGAATCCTTCCAGATCTTTAGGAAGCAGGTCATCAGCTGGCTTCTAAACAAAGAATAACACCATTAACACCAGACCCGTGCGGTAACTGGCTTAGACACTATATTGAAAATTGTATATTGTACGTACTGCATATGCTCTGTTTATTGATCACTGTATATATATGTATATATTATACACTTGGACGAAGTATGCAACACAAAGATACTTCTCAACGCTGTAACCAAATTCTTAAGCGCCCTTCTACCTCTGGGTTTGGAGCGCCATACAAATAAATAAAACAAACAAACAAACAATATACTGGCACAGCTATGCCCATGCCATTTGACAACATCCATGAGTACAAGACTGAGGAGTAGAGGGCACCCAGACATCGGAAAACTAGTGGAACTATTTCCTCACACCATCATTGTCTTTTCCAATCTCACTCAAAGGCAAAAATGGAGCTGGACCACCAGATGTTCTGGTAAAATTGAGAAATCCCAGAGAAATGTTAATACAGCAATTTCAGCATTCATGATAGACCACAAGCAATTATGCATTTCAAAGAACAACAAACAGTTCAAAATTGCCAATTTCTATAGACATGACGGAGTACACATAACCAATGAAATGCATTGTTCCGTCATAACATCAAAACAGCAGTCCTGATGTGCTAATGTTAAACACTCATTGTGCCCCAAAAGCAGTGGTCGATGTGGGTGGGAGCGGTTGGGAGCGGTGCTCCTACACTTTTCTTATTAAGCTTCACTGTTCCTATACTTTTATTTTAAAACAGTTTCATTTTAACATAAAAGTGTAAGAAGACGTTAAAACTTGCACTTCAGTGCACTGCATCAGGGGTAGGTGGGAGGGGTGGCTTTATTCTTTAGCATGTCCCTTAAGCGGTGCAAATGGAGGGTGATTAGAAAGGGGAGGGTGTCTTAAACTGCATGTTGTGGGGGACAACAAATAAAGTTAATGAGATCATTTAAAATTAATTTTGCATTTTCTTTCACTGTGTTTCTTTCCACCTTTACACAGTGGTGGAGGTAGAATTGAGGAAATGGGGGACGCTGGCAAGGGGTTTGTATTGGGTGTGGTAGGGCATGTGGGGACGGGCCAGCAGGGAACTTAGTTCCACTACTTAATTTCGTACATTTCAACCACTGCCCAAAACAGTCCTTTTAAGGACTACTCATCATACATAAGTACACAAATACAATCAATAATAACAAAAAAACATGTTTTATTATACCCGTGGCTACAGTTCATTGATGTTTACCATAACCGCGGTTACAAAAAGTCAGTTGAAAGGGGGACTGACTTCAGGTTTTATACTACAATCCAATTTAAATGATAAATACAGTACAACACTACTCATGTACTTATGCAAAGTAACTGAAAAATAAGAAAGCATAGAAAAATACACAACCTAAAATACATTGTATGGTGCATCTAAAACTAGACTACAATTGCTCCTTTTTAAATTAATTTTGTAGAACTATTTTCTTCTATTTTTCTCCAAAGTCTCACATGCTCAAACGTCTGAAAACACACATCCTGATGCCACTATACCTATATAAATAACTTTTTGAAAATAAATGAACAGAAAACCCCACAAATATAGCCGCAAATACATAACTACTCTTATCCGTGGTTACCGGGGTATGCAGTCTTTCCATGGAAACTTTTTCCATCGATGGATAGTCCAACGTATTTTTTCCATTGAAAAAATATCAATCAAATGCATATTTCTGGGGGGTAAAGGGTTAATTTTGTTTCGGGTGGGTTTTTAAGGGTTTAAAACAGGAGGTTGAGGGGCCTCACATATATTTTTTTTAAAAAGCATTTGATGGACATTTTTTTCAATGGAAAGGATTCAATGGAACTATTCCTCGATGGAAAAAGTTTGAGGGAAAGACAGGTATCGGTAGTCCTTCACAGCCTTGGATTTAACAGCGAATATCGGCAAAACAACTGGAAACAAATGCTTCCCTGCCCCCAGGCCATCACCAAGTGCCCCCCATCTGTGCAAGCTCCCCCCAATTCCCAGATGGCCTCCGCACCTCCCCTGCCCTCTCCCTTTCACCTCAAAACACATGATGCTTCTGTGACGCAGTTTATTTTCAGATGTCAGCCAATCGGGGTTATAGCCGAGGCTAGAGAAAGCTTTGTGATGCAATCTTGGTTCCTGGACCCCTTCCAACTCTCAAATCTCACTCAGTGCCCTCTAGCCATCCCCCCACCTCTACCCTGATGGCATTTGTATGGTTTTCGACCTGCCTACAGCTCTTTACTGTGTTTCATTTTCCCATAACCTTGGTTATAGCCGGGAATATCTCTGACATCGAGAGTAAAAACAAGTTGGTGGTCGTTTCATTTCTGAAAACCACAAACCTGGAACAGGACTGGACTGGGAACCAAAAGTGGCCCTGGAATTTATTTTCAAAATGGCCCATCTACTTAGAATGAAAATAAAATTACAAATACGATGTGCCAGTCTCCTCGCCCATCTGTAGGGATTATTAATTCCCTTTGGCCATTCATGTTTTTCAGTACATTTATGCCTGTTATGCTGACTTAGCAAAATTGTCCCGGTTTTAAAGTGTGTTGATTTAAACATGCTTTATCATTAGGATTGGCCCGTTGTACTTATTTCCTCCATGTCTACTCCACCCTGCACCAACCTCCCCTTTACTCAAGCACTGCCAAATGTATCTGTATGGCTCCATGGTTTAAATCTCTCACTGGCTGCAGCGCTGGGGTATTCAGGTGATTAAGGACAAATGCTCCACTCCTTTCAGCATATTGTGACCTGCAATCGAAAGCCACTTTTCATGTATTACTACTTTCGAATATCTACAAAGCTGCAAAAGATTGGGAACACTTGAATGGAAAAAGTAACAGTGCCTCATCTCCTCTTTGTGCACTGACATTGCTCTCAAATTCCGTGGGAATTGGGGGCACAGCCTATTTCTAGCGTCCAAAAGACAGCAGTAAACACTCACTTGCTGAAAGACTCACTGCAAAACGGGAGCTCAGGGGTTCGCCCCGCCTTAAGAAATGTGCAGGCTGTGCCAGCGTCAGCGTGATGTCTGTGGTTGCAGCCGGCCAGTTCATGTAAACCACCCAGGTGGATTCACGCGATGCACTATCCTTCTGCTAAAAAGAGGCCCTATGCCCAGAGGCTTACTGGGATGTCCCGGTGTCCCAGTGGGCCAGTCCCGCCCTGACCTGCAATGCACCATGGGAGTTATCTCTAATTTCTTTTGGGAAAGGGGCAACCCCTTCTCCATCAAATATGTAAATAACTACTGCACAGAACAACCGAATAGCACGCATGGCGTGCAAGTCAACGCTTTGTCTCCAAGTTGTTTCAGACCTGGTCCAAATCCGTCCAGCAGTTTGGGATGTGCGCTTTGACAAAAATTGACATTTTTTGTCTATGGAAAAATGAATGGGAAATAGGACGTGCTGTTGGAAAAAAATATTTTTGACGCTTAATAACTTTTACTTTTTAACAAATCTTTATGAAACTTTGCAGTCTAGGGGGCCCGCAGACTTTTAATCACTTTCAAAATCCATTACTCGAATCAAAAGTTATTAACAATAGAATTTTGAGGGGTTTCTATGTGTCTGCGACTCACCTTAACTATAGGTAATCCGTGTGAATGTTTTATAAATGTTATTCCTTTGTTACAGCGGAATCTTAGGACAAGCCCTACTCCACATGCCGATTGAAACCCTTTCTGTCCCGCAGTTTCCATGTGCTTCTGAGCACCCTGTGTAGATCATGTTCATGTTACATTTGCGGTTTTAACATTGTATCTTTCTACGCAGGTGCAACTTCAACATCTATCAATTATAGACCAACAGTAACACTAAAAAGTAACATATTCTATCCATAATTAACTATTCTCGATACATACGACATTGCAACATCGCACCCAGTTCACCGCCACCCCCAGTCATTAATACGGCACGTGCAACATGAACCCCTCATATTCATACGGACCCTTCCTGACCACCCCAACATAGCCTCCTGTCAAATTGCAAACTGAAATACGAGGACCCTAGGCTCAAATGCAAGCTTTACCATTTCACCAATTTATGTTATGCATGTGACATCATTTTACTACATTTGGCATGTGGGGGAGGTTCACTGGAACCCATGCCTCTAGGAAATCACAAACATAACTGAACGATATGTTGCCTAGAGAAAAGTAATGTCAATAATGTCTGTTATATAAATCTGAGCATGTGTAGGTTGGGGGGAGAAGTTGGTATTGAGTTAATTGTTCTGGAAGTTGTAGCCGCAGCATTGTTGACTTGGGCCACTGCACAATGGGCCAGAATGTATACTCTTCCCACCCTGGTCAACAGTTGCCAGTCCTCTCCTTCCATTAAGCCTTCATTCTGCACCCATCATATGCGGATACATTAACCAGTGTGTTGAAGCCATTTCCAGCTTTCTGGTACCAAATATCCCGTACCAGCTGCTGCACAATTTGTCCTTTTATTCCCTACAAGATTTGTAAGAAACAAAAAAACTAAAAATATATAAAAGTTTATTTTTTTCGCAATTGAATTCCACATTTGCTCATACGCTAAATTTCAGCTTGGAGTGAATGAACCTTCGGTATTTCATTTCTCTTTTCATTTCCTCTACTTAAATAAATCATGCGATGGTAATGTGCGTTTCTTTGATTGCATTTGAAATGCAACCATGTGAAATCTCCAATTTAAAATGTTTTTGTACCCGTCAAAATTAAATTCTTCACCCATCGATCATTTGTATCCCCATTGATGTGTACCGTGAACAAATGAGGATGCAATAACTTTGATTGGACTGAAACAATGGACATTGCCGGCGTGCATAATCACATTTCCACATGTGAGCGTAAAACCCATTGTTGGATATTAAAATACCTCGTGTGACCACAGTGTTGCATAGAAAGACAAGAGCGCTCAGTGAAGCGAAAGAGAGAATTTTAAACATCCTGTGAGTTTGTTTACATGGTCGCGAGAACAGATCTCACCGAAGGAGGGCTTCATTACAATGAAGGAAAAGAAAGCGCCTTCATTTATCATGCTATGCCTTTCAATAATCTGAAAATCTTACCAAAATCAGCATTCATGCATCGTTACAACAATCAACGTAAATGCATACTGCAATTGCAAACACTAAGCTTATACTTAAAACACACGAGGATGCCAGCAACACACCTTTTAAAATGGTCGCAGGAGGCAACAGGACTGATCCAGAGTACTTCCACAAGTAACACAGCACAGATTTTCAAAAGAGAATTACTGAGACTTATGTATGATATGATATGATATGATAAGGCATTTATAACGTGCCTGTGAATAAGTGTTTCTAGGTGGGACACGACATGGGAGAGAAGAAAGAGGGAGGACAAGACAAACGATCTTACTAGGAACGAGAAGAGAAGTGCAAGAGGAAATGCAGGGGGAAGAAAGAGGGAGAGGGGAGGGGAACACAGGGCAACAATGATCTGAGTAAGTGCAGCCAGGACAGATCAGTTCTGGGTAGTGCAAGGAGAACAAGGGAGTGTAGGTTTACAGTTACAGCCCCTAGTTCAGGGGCGTTGCTAGGGGGGGGTAAGGGGGCTATAGCCCCTGATCTTTTGGTTGTAGCCCCGGATAGAATCTCAGGAGCTACAGCCAAAAGACTAGCTAGCCCCCAGTCCCAACAGTTCTGACATCAGTTTAGCCCCGGATCTTTTCCAGACCTAGCAACTCCCCTGCCCTAGTGTGTGGTAGGCCCGGATGAAGTGCAAGGGTGACTGATCAAGAAAGAGCCTGGTACCCAATGAGACTCTGAGTGTAGCCAAGTAACCAGTTGGTACAGCAGACAGGTAGGTCAACAAGGGAGGAAGTGAGAGAAAGCAGAGGAGAAAAATTACGTTTTAAGCTGCTTCCGGAACTTCAGGTGGTCCGCACAAGTTTGAGAGGGGCAGGGAGGCCATTCTAGAGGAAGGCACCACTAGAGGAGAGAGATCTACCCCCCACTCTCTGCCTGGAGAAGTGTCTAACCCTTAGAGAGTTGGTGGTAGCTGAGCGAAGGGCTCAAGGAGGAAGGTATTTTGGAAGGGAGCTTTTGATGTAGTGTGGGCCCTGGCCCCAGAAAGCCTTGTGGACATTGCAAAGGGTCTTGAACTTGATCCTTGCAGCCGTCAGAAGCCAGTGGAGAGATTTCAGGGCTGGAGAGATACGTTCACTGGGCTTGAGGCAAAAGATAAGTCTTGCAGTCCTGTTCTGGATAAATTGCAGAGGGAGGAGAGTAGAGGAAGTCAGATTGAGAAAGAGGCTGTTGCAGTAGTCCAGCCTACAGAGAACTAGGGCTCTGGAGACAGTGAGCTTCTGGGCAAAAATGAGAAAGGAAAGAGTCCCTTTGAGGAGTGCAGCTAGTACTGAGACTTCTTGGAGACATCCGAGATGTGGGGAAAGAAAGATAGAGTTGAGTCGAAGATGACACCAATGTTTTTTTGCCTCACAGGAAGGCAAAGGAAGAGGGCCGAAGGCGGGTGGCCAGAGTGAGAAAGGGAAAGCAGGGGAAGGGGCCCCAATGAGAAGGATCTCCTTCTTACTGGCATTAAGGCAGCATTTGTTGAAGGCGCAGTAATCCTGAATCACGGATAGACAGTCAGGAATAAGCGAGAGAGGAGGCTGAGAGGAGCCTGAAGGAAAGCTGAGTGTCATCCACATAACCCTGAAAGTTAGAGGAGAAGGTACAGATCAGGTGGGTAAAAGGGGCCAAGTAGAGGTTTAAAAACCAAGGTGAGTACAGAGCCCTGGGGAATACCTGGAAGGGGCGGTCCAAGAGGAAGGAGGTCAGCCACTCCAGAGTCTGATCCGTGATTCCCAGGTTTTCACAGAGTCGATTTATCAGGATGGTGTGGTTGGCCATGTCGAAAGCAGAGGAAAGATCAAGGAGTATGAAGACAGAAGGAATGCTGGAATCAAAATTGGAGAGCAGTTCTTCATGGGTCTCCAGGAAAGCAGTTCTGTGCCTCTGGCAGCTCTGAAGCCAGACTGACAGTCATGGAGACAACCAACAGATTCAGTGTGGATAGTAAGCTTGGAGACGGCCAGCTTTTTCAAGAGTTTGCCCAGGAAAGGGGTGATGGAGATTGGGTGATAGTTTGCAGTGCAGGAAGGATCAGCTGACGGCTTCTTGAGAAGGAGGTGCATGCATGAGTTCTTAAGGTGGAGAGGGGAAAGTTCAAGTGGTGAAAGAGTGATTACAGAAATCGGGCAAGGCTGGATCGAGGGTGTCAATATGGTCCGTGATGGTTTTGGAGGAGCAGGGGTGCACCTGTTTGGATGAAACTTTTTCATAGATCAGACTTGTCTAGAAACCTTTTCAGGTGTTATCAGAGAGAAAGAGGAGAAAGGAGGAGGAGAGAGAGAGATGACCAAAGGGGGACAGAGAGAGGAAGAGGGAAAGGAAGAGGAGATAGAGGACAGGATGTCCTGAGTTTTAGCAGATAATTCATAGGGCAGAGCAGAGGTTCTGTGTTTGGAGACGATCTTGGAGCCCACAGGGAGGAGAGTGTCAAAACGTGTGACATCACTGGCCCTAAACCATGTTTCTGTGAGAGCAAGGACATCTAGGTGAAGTTCTTCGAGGAGTTGACAGATGACACAGGAGTGTTTGACAGCAGAACGAGAGCTGAGATTAGTGACGTGGAGCAGGTTGCCACATTTCAAAAATTTTCGTAGAGGATTACAGGCTTGAGGTACACCCTGCGGAGGTGGTAAAGGGTCTGAGGGTGGACAGGGGAGGAAGTGGAGGGTGCCAAAGAGGTGGCAGAAAGATTAACAGGAGAAGGGAGGAAGTTGATAAAATGAGGGAAATGGCTATCAAAAAGGAGGATATTTGGACTAGGACCCTGAAACAAAACAGTGCAGTTCAGATAGACATAAATGATGGTCTTGGAGGAGTGTAAGGGGGGCCAAAAGGTCCTCCCACCTAGTGCCACCATTAATGGGAGAGGAGGAGAAAGGATAGAGAACAGAGACCATATGAAGCAACTTTCCTAGATGGGGAAAAAGGCTTAATGTTTGAGCACAGCACAATACAACACACCCGGATTCGACTTTCCCAGAAGGGGGAAAAAAGGCTATGTTTTTGAGAACAGCACAATACAACACACCCAGATTTGACTTTCCCAGAAGGGGGAAAACAGGCTAAATGTTTGAGCACAGCACAATACAACACACCCAGATTTGACTTTCCTAGAAGGGGAAACAGGCTAAAAGTTTGAGCACAGCACAACACAGCACACCCGGATTCGACTTTCCCAGAAGGGGGAAAAAGGCTATGTTTTTTAGCACAGCACAATACAACACACCCAGATTCGACTTTCCCAGAAGGGGGAAAAAAGTTTAAATGTTTGATCACAGCACAATACAACACACCCTGATTCAACTTTCCTAGAAGGGGAAAAAAAAGTAAATATTTGAGCAGAACACAATACAACACACCTGGATTCAACTTTCCTAGAAGGGGAAAAAAGCTATGTTTTTGAGCTCAGCACAATATAACACACCCAGATTCGACTTACCAGATCATTCTCAGAAGGTCTACGGCTGCAGGCTATGTGATACCACAGCGGACACCCGCAGTCACCAATGGAGCTGTCCTTAGCCTCTGGTCGTTGGCCGAGGGGGCTGCCAAGGCATGGGGTGCCTTGGGCGGCCGATTTAAAGGGAATAAAACTTTGACAAATGCATAACTCGCTGTGCCACGGAAAACCTCTCCTCACCCCAGTACCGGAGAAGTTGACTTTGACGTTGCCTGATGATGGTGGGGATGGTCTGTGGGGACAGTGGGAGAAAACACATGTCGGCGCAAGCTTACTTGCTGTCTGTGCAGGGGTTTGGGCTCTGGGTCCTCCTGGTCCAAACAGGTCCAAACGGGAATTGCCCCTTTCTTCATCTGCCCTTTGCTTAGGACACCCGGGCGAGAGACGCCCTTGATCTAAGAGTCAAGAACATAAAGGAAGATGCAGGGCTCAGAAGGTCGGTGGTGCTTAGGACAGATGACCTAGATCCACTTGCACCAACTGCATTCCTCCAACTGAGTTTCTGTCCACTATCGGGAAGATCAATAGTTTTTGCCCAGTTTAATTATTATTGTGTTTTTGCATTAAAAGGGGTAAGTTTACAATTCAAAGTATACTTTATGTATCTGCTTTATTGTTTGCTAAAAGCAAAGGGATTTATTAACATTTCCCCAAAAACACCATTTCACCTCCAGAAACAGCAACCTTTGCTTACAGTGAGAGCCTCAGTTACATTTTAGGAGAGGAAGTATTTTTTTTTTATTTTTTTTATTTTTTTTATTAAAATGCATTTGGTTTACATCTTAAACCTTACATTTATCATTCACATTCAGTTTACATTATTCTCCTTCTAAAAAATTTCACAAACAAACACCAGACATCATTTATCTTTTATCCTTCTTCATTACTGTTACTATTGTCCAGCGTAATGTTTTCCCAGAAGTTAACTATGGTTGCGACCATCTTTCTATTATTTCCTATTAAGATGTTACTCCATCTTTCTTTTTTTCCATTTTTACTGTGGCACACGAGTATTTGGCGCTAAAGAGCAGTCTCTTTTGATTTAGTGCCTCGCATTCCATAATTACGTGATAGAGCGTTTTGGTTTTTCCTCTTGTTTGGCAGAATCTGCAATCGCTATTTGCACTTTTATATTGGCTCCATTTCCCCTGTACTTCTCTTGTTGGCAGTAGGTTCAGTCTGAATCTTAGGAACATGTCTCTAATTCTTCGATCCGGATATAATTTTAAGTAATTTGGAAGTTGATTAAGTGCTCTTTCTTCTCGCTCGCATTTGAGTGTCATTTTATATCGATCTTTCTGCACTTGAGTTTCAATCCAATCGGTTCTACTCTGCTTCTTTTTTGCGATTTGAGGCATTTTCGTCAATGTCTCCAGTGTGATTCCTTTTTTGTTACATATACAGATGGCTGCTTCTTTCCATTTGTCCAATGTAACATCGTTTACGTGTACTTTTGAAGTTCTTAGGATTTCCAATGCCGGTATCTTTTCTTCGCTGTTCATTTTTCTGTAGCAGTCTATTATTTTCCATTTCATTATTGATTCTAATGATTGGGGCCCAATTCATAGCGTATCCGTATCATAGGCATGTTCTGGGGTAGACTTAGTACTTTTCTCCAATAAATCGCTTCCAATTTCATCCATATGGTTCTATCATGGTAAATCATAGTTTCAGCACCGTATGCAAGGATCGCTGTCACTTTTTGCTTATAAAAGGTTACCGCTGGTTTAAGCCAAAATGTTCCGAATTTCTTATGTATTGACAGGCCTTGTCTGGCTAACATTCTAGTGTTTGCTTTTAGCTGTTCTGCCCATGGTGCTTCTGTCAGAGATTGGTTGATCCATATCCCTAGATATTTATAAGTTGTAACCTGGATCAGTTTCTCTTCCTGGAGGTAATATTGGAATGTTTTTTTTCCCATTTGAATTCTTCTTTGTTAAGTGCATGATTCTTGTTTTCTTAGTTTTTATTGTCAGTTCATTTTGTTCCATGTATTCATAGGTTTTGTTAAGAGCTTTTTGTTATCCGCCCGGTGTTTTTGCTAATAAGATGATATCGTCTGCATAGATCAAACAAGGTACTGCAGTCGCTTTTAATTTTAGTGGGTTGATGGTTGGTGTATTTATAGCCTCTTGAAAATCCGACGTAAACAAACTGAACAGTGCGGCTGCTAGCGGACACCCTTGCTTTAGACCATGCCAGGTGTTTATTTGCTTTGTTATTATTCCATCCGCTGTCATTCTTACTTGTATTTTTGTGTTGGAATACAAAAGTTTAATTGGTTCTAGGATGTCACTAGGGCATCTCCATTGTTCTAGTTTCTTCCACAGCAGGTCTCTATTGATTTTATCATAGGCAAGGCTCAAGTCGACATACGCTACTATTGTATTTGTTTTTGTTCTTTCTGCTTCTTGTTTCATCAGATTTAGGATCATGAGATTCACGTTTGTTCCGACATTGCGCACAAATCCTGTTTGGCGCACCGCTTGATGTTTTGTTTGTTTTGCCCAAATGTTTAATCTTGTCAGTATCAAGTTAGCAAAAATTTTCCCTAGTTGATCCAGGAGCGCCAGTGGTCGATAATTCTTTGGTTCTTTTGATGATCCCTGTTTGTATATTGGGATTAGTGTTGCTATTTTCCAGGACTCTGGGACCTTTTTCGTGCGGTTAATCAGATCTATAATTTTACCACAGAATTGTGCCCAAACTTCTGGATTTTGTTTTAATGTTGCGTTTGACATGCCATCTGGCCCCGGTGCCCTTGATGTATTTAGTTTTTTTATTATGTTGGTAATGTCTTCAATATCGTATCTAATGTTCCAGTGCCTTGACAAATGTTGTTGAGTTTTCTTTATTACTGTTGTTCGTTCTTCGTCGAGAGTTGAGAAATACTCTATCCACGCTGCTTCTGGAACATCCACTATCATTACATTTTCAGCCTTTGTACTCGATTTCAAGAGTTCCCACAAACATCTGGTGTTACGGTTTTTCAGGGAGGCCAGCATGGATTCAGCGTTTTCTTGGTCTTGCATCATTTTGGCATTTTTATGCCAATTTTTAAATTTTTGTTTTGCTTGGCCAATTATTCTTTTTTTGGTTTGAGGTGATTCTTTTTGTGCTCTTTTACTGGATTCCTTTTTTTTCCTTTTTCTTTTCTGCAATATCTTTGTTGTAAATATATTTTCGCTCAGGTTTGGATGGATGATTCAATCTCTGTTTCATTTGGAATTGGTCAGTTAACCACCCATAATTGATTTTATTGGAATCTTCTTTCTTTGAATTCATTAATGTTTCTGTTATTTCGGTTAGTCTGTTATGCGGGATTCTCAAACGGTTCATTCTACTTACTAGTGTCAACTTGGGGATATTTATTTTGCGTCGTTCTTCTTTGTTCATTTCCCATGCGCGCTTTAGTATATAATGGTCGCTAAGTTCACTATATAGATTTTTGGCTTCGATTTTTGCTTGGGTAATTCCCTTGCTCGTATAGATATAATCTATGATTGATTTGTTTTCCCCTCTTGACCATGTTGGTATTGGTTTTTTTGCTGCATTGAGGGCATCCCATCTTTCGAAGTTTCTATTGCATGTCTCTATTATCCACCTTCGTGCTCTATTTTCCAACAGTTGATCTGCTATTAGATCTCCTTTGTCATCAAATATATGCAGGTTGAGGTCTCCGCATATAATAAATTCTACATCTTGATGCTCCTGTGCAATGCTGTCTATCTTAGTGAAGATAGAATCTATTACCATTTCTTCTGGTACTTTATTTGGATTCCAATATATATTGGTGATGTGTAGGTATTGGGTCCTTTTGGACTCTTTGTTCCACTGTAGTTCTACCATCACTTGCCTTTTGATTAATGTGTTTTGCGCCCAGTTTCCAATGTTCTGGTATTCTATAATTTCTGTTGTCAGTTCCTGACTAATTAAGGTAATAAGTCCCGCTGACTGTCTGCCTCCATTGTTGTTAATAGCAGGATTCATGTATGTTAGAAATTCTTCACATATTGGAGGAGTTGTTAACCATGTCTCCTGTAAACATATCACCTCTGCTGAGTTTAACTCTGGTCGTTCCGTTTGGAATAGATGTAAATGTCCCCTAGTATTCCATGAGCATATAGTTACTTCTTGTATGTTATTTCCTGTTCGTTGTTATTGTCTCGGTTTTTTTTGTTCTTCATTTCTGCTCTTTTCCATACTAATTTCCCGCCAGAAGGGTGATTTTTCAAAATTCCATTTGTTCGGTGTTTTATCCTTGTACTGTATTGAGTTCCTTCTTTTTTTCTCGTCCTTGTACCATCTTACTTCCTCTATTTCGCTCCATCCTTTATTTTCATTATGTAAGTTGCTTTCATCACCGCTGATATCCCAGTATGTTCTATTACTCTCTTGCTGCGTCATACTGGGTGTTTCTTTCATGTCGTTGTCCGTTTTATCATCATTTAACACTCTGAATCCTCTATCTTCCAGTTCTGCAGCGCATGATGATATTAAACTTTTCAATTCTCTTGAGCGACAATATATCCAGATTTTATCCAATCTCCGTTCGTCTCTAAATTCGATTTTTTTCAGATCTTTTGATTTTAGTTTTTCCAATTTTGGAATTGCCTTAAAGAGGAGTAATAGATTAGTTCTGTTCATCACAATGTTAGCCTCTTTTTCAGATCTTCCTTCTAACTTTAATCTCATTACACTTTCCTTATAGTAAAGCTCAACAAATTGGAGTTGTTCAAGTTTTGATCTTTCTTCGTTCCTAGGCTGTTTCTTTCTTCGGTCAGCTCGTTTATCTCTGTTTTTGTTTGTTTCTTCGGGCTGTTGTTCCTGGTCTATTCTCTCTTTTCCTGTTGTGTTCAAAGTGCTATTTCCTGTGTACAGTTCTTCATCTAAAATTTCTTCACAGGATAGCTCAATTGATATATATGATTCTGTAATAGTTTTCTCATAACAGTCAATTGTCAGCATAGATGCAGGATTTGGTTGTTGTTCCTGTTGCCCTTCTCCGCTTTTGTCTTCATTTCTAACCTTCTCTGGTTCCTGTGTTGAATAAGTGGAAAGGTTCAATAGTGATTCAATATTTTCTTCTTCACTTGATGAGACGCTCACAGATTGAATGTTATCGCTAGATTTATTAACATTTCCCCAAAAACACCATTTCACCTCCAGAAACAGCAACCTTTGCTTACAGTGAGAGCCTCAGTTACATTTTAGGAGAGGAAGTAATGCAATTATGTACCTTAAAATGTTGAAAACATTACATTATTTGTATGTCAAAATACTAATAAAGTTTTAAGTTTGTGGAGTGGATGATTTCTCCAGAAGTTAATATTTGAGGAAGAAGACAGGAAGAATTGTACTATATTCTGTGTCAAAGTCGTAAGTGGATATGGAAATGGACAATCTTGACAGCGGAAGTGGAGGAAGGAACTATAACGAAGGACTTTTAAGGAAAATATAGATAGGATCAACTTGTTTAAAAAATACTTCAGGAATTCCAAAACTAGGGGTGATATTACAGAAAATTTGGAATGGCCAAAGCGGAATTAGCATAAGGGCAAACATGACCCTATTGAAAAAACATATTCTTTCAATGCAATTTTCCTCCAGGGCAATGTTTGCCCTACTTCTAGCACTCTCGTGAAAGTTGCTGTGCTGCAAAGTTGCATTGAAAGAATATTTTTTAGTTGTAGGACAATTTTTGACTTAGCATTAATTGCACTTCAGCCAATGCAACGTTTCTGAAATATGGAAATACAATTCGTATTCTAAAACAAGTTATGGCTTAACATTGACATTTTGGCTACTATTTTCTGGAAGTGTTTAGTCTTTTTCTGAAATTCCGTTTTAAATAAAGCTAGCAACCCCTCAAATGTGTGCTTTCCATCAGTGGTGTCAGTGCCTCGTACATAACGTTGTATATTTAATGGTTAGATATTTTACTGCTAAATGTTTGTTTGTTTATTTTATTATTTGTAATGCGCAAACATACCCTAGGGTGACATGGCGCAGCAGTTACATGAATATGCAAAGCTTAGTTACAACAACACAAATATATACATACACACAGTAATAGTAATAGCAGGAATATATACATATATACAGATAAACACATGTAGGTACAATATGTACATATAAGAACATGATAGACTTAACACCTGGATGTGTTAGGAGGCCTACGTTTTCAACCATAAAACAATCTTAGATTGGAAGTTTTGATAAGGCAAGTCCATTCTGAGGGTTGGTGGTAAGGAATTCCACAGTTTAGCTGCTTTCACTGGGAAGCTGTTGCCCCCTATGGTGGAACGTTTGAAGTTGGGGAAAGAAAGGCAGTCTTTGTAGACTGTTCTTGTGGGTCTCAGGGAGATCTGTCTATGAAATCTGTCAATCAACTAAATCGGAGCAGCATTATTGAGAGATTTGTGAGTGATTGACGCAGTTTTTAGGAGGATTTTGTCTTTGATAGAGAGCCAATTATTCTGTTGACTATGTGCTGTGGTATGATCTCTTCTGGAGCTGCCCAATGCCGCTCTAAGAGTGTTATTATGAAGAGTTTGTAATTTGCTGGTGGTGGCTTTGGAGGACCCAAGATAAAGAGCATTGCAATAGTCCAGGCGGGACAATATGAGGGCTCTAGCGAGGGTCAGGCAGCTAGTATCTGACAGAAAGGGTTTGACTGCATGGATCAGTTTATACATGTAAGCCGTGGAGGAAGCTAGGGAGTTCACCTGTCTGTTGAAAGAGAAGTTAGAATCCAATTAAAGCCTAGTGTTTTAACCTCTTGTCCTACTTTGATGCTATTGCCATCAATGGTGAAAGAAGAATAGACAGGGCCTGATTTCTTTAAACTGGAGGTAGTGCCCAGGATGATAAGTTGAGTTTTATCATCATTCAGGCATAGTCCATCTGTGGCCATCCATGCCTGGATGATGATGTACACTCTATTCACCAAGGCCAAATCCTTTCCATAATACCCAGAAAGCGGGAGGAGGATCTGGGTATCATCTTCGTAGTTGGTGTTGGTGATACCGAGATGATCCAGATCAACGAAAAAGGGCCTTGGTAAATATATTGTACAGTGTGGGGGAGACACAAGAGCCCTGTGGAACACCACAGGTGATAGGTATGGGGTCTGCTGCTGCTGTAGGTGAAAAAACCCTCATGGTTCTGCCTTTAAGGAATGATCTAATCCATGTGATGGCTCTATGGAGAGGAGAGCTGATGTGTTGAGGTGGGTGCATAGGACAGAGTGGTCGACCAGGTTGAATGCTGCAGAGAGGTCTAGGAGGAGGAGTAAGGTGGCTTGGCCATTGTCTCTGAGCTTATCGATCTGTGTTTTAAGGTCAATAAGAGCAGTCTCAGTCCCGTGTTGAGGACGGAAGACTGATTGCCTAGCTCCTAGTAGGGGATGTTCTTCCAAGTACTTCTGTATTTGTACGTAGGCAACCTTATCCAGGATTTTTAGAAGGAAAGGTAAGGTCGTTATAGGTCTATAATTTGTAGGTGTAGCTGGGTCAAGTGTGGGTTTCTTAGTCGCGGAAGTACCCAACATTGTTTTAAATTGGTAGGGATGGAGCCGGTGGAGAAGGAAGCGTTAATTAACTTTGTGATGAAAGGGGAGAGGTTGCGGGCAGCATCCTTAATGAGCTGAGCAGGGCACCGATCTCCCTGACAGTTGGAAGGTTTCAGTGATTTTTTCTACTTCAAGTGTGGTGAATTTAGAGAAGTTGAAGCGGGTGGTTTCCATTAAAGTAGGCTTCTCAGTCGGTTTGGAAGGGAGGGGGTCATTCAAGGAGGTTTTATTACAGGAGATTTTATTTTGTAGGGTAGCAATCTTGTTAGCTAAGGCATTTTGGATTTCTGAGCACCAATTGTTATCTTTAGTACAAGTATCTGGTGGTACTAAAGGGGTTTCTACTTCTTTGAGGATGGAGAATAATTCCTTCATGTTTGATTTGGCTTGGGATATACGGGAGTCGAAGGAGGTTTGTTTTGCTAGGCAGATTTCTTTTTTTTAGAGGGCTGCGAGTTTGGTAAATTTGAGTTTATTAGCTGCTGTAGGGAATTTTTTCCAGGTGACCTCGCAGTTTCTTTTTTGCTGCCTTAAGTTTTTAAGGAATGGTGTATACCATTTGTTCAGGTGCATTTTGAGCTTGGTCTGAGTTTGAGGGGGGCGATAAGGTCTACTGAGGTGGACATAATTTTATTGTATTCTTCAACCAGAATCTCAGCATCCGAGTTGTCAGGGAGTGTGTTGAGTGTGGGGAGTACGTTCGGGATAAGTTTCTCCACAGTGATATTCTTTTTATTTCTAGTGAGTGGAGGTGGAGCCCTACTGATCGGCAAGGGTGGGGGTCAGATAGTGGAAAGCATGAACGATACCAGATGGTGGTCAGTCCAGGCTAATGGTGATATGAGCTAGACAGTTGTAGGCGGCCACCCATTCGAGTATTCTGCCTTTGGCATGTGTGGGTTCCATACTTCTTTGGGAAAATCCTAATTCAGAAAGGGTATTAAGTGTAGTGCTGGCAAGCTGGTCTTCTGGATCATTGAAGCCCATATTAAAGTCCCCAAGGGTGAGTACTTGAGTGGAACTTTTAAGGTTGCTGGATAACATGATGGTAATGTCCTCATCAAATGTGCCTATCGGGCCTGGAGAGCGATAGATCAAGTGGATGTTGAGGGTTTGGGCATTAGTAAGTGGAACTTTAACTGAGAGTAGTTCACATGAGAGGACATTGATAGGGGTTGCTAATCTCATAGTAAGACTACATTTATGGATAATAGCAAGACCCCGTCCTCTGGAGTTGGGTCTGTCTTGTCTCAAGATGGAATAGTTATCTGGGACTGCAAGCATGAGCATAGAGTCTGCTGCCAGATGTAGCCAAGTTTCCATGATAGTAAGGAAGTCGAGATCTTCTTTGAGGATCAGGTCTGCAATTTCTGTTGCATGAGCTACCAATGATCTGGCGTTGATCAAGGCTCCCTTAATTTGAGGACTTGCAGTGGTAGTATTAGTTGTGGTGGGGGGATGGTCTTGTGTTGTTTCAGGTTTGTTCTGATTAGGGGGACTGTGTGGAGGTTTGGGGGCAGAATTCTGAGATGAGTTAGGTTTAAGTGTAGTTAGGCGGGGTCAGACTGTCGTAGTCCTTGGTCTCTGTGTATTAGGCATAGATCAGGCGAGAGGCTCATAGATTTAGCTAATCTAGCACTGAGTCTTAAATTCCTGTCAATAGTAGGGCAGGGGAAGCAAGTAGGTGGTGTTGGATGTGAGTCATTTATATCTAGAGGTGAACTACTAGATGACTTATTGTTAGGTATAGATGAGTACATAGTGATAGGTGAGTGAGTTGACATGCTAAACAGTGCAATGTTATTTATAAGGATCAGGAGGCAGGCAAGCTGTCTAGTGACCAGGGGAAACATGTAATTATAGCAAATGTGTGAGGATATTTGGATGGTTGGCCTAACGCTTAGGAAAGGTGCCCAGGCCTAGGCTGATGCAGGATTGGGTTCTCCCTAGACAAAATGGGTCATGGTAGATCCTTGAGGTGGGTGAGGCATAGATGGCTCAGACACATAGAAATGAGTAGTGCTGGCTGTAGAGCATCAGGCAATTTTATACAAGGATAAATATGGGCAACACAAGGCTAAGTATGGGCAGCACACGGCTAAATCTGGGCAACACAAGGCAACATATAAATAGTAATGAAATAGGCTGGATTCAGCACAGGCACAGTGCAATGAACTGAGTACAGGATAAGCACAATGGGCTGCAATTAGGGCAATTTGGCATGGTCACATGAGGATAGTGTTGACATGAGGATAGTGTTGACAGGCACATAGGTAGCAGTACAGCAATAATTACAGTGCCTATATTCAATTATCCAAAAAAGGCAGGCAGAGGCTAAGAGAAGGCAGGGCACGGGTAGGTAGCAGTACAGCAATAATTACAGTGCCTAGATTCAATTATCCGAAAAAGGCATGCAAAGGCTGAGAAAAGGCAGTGCACGGGTAGGTGGCAGTACAGCAATAATTACAGTGCCTAGATTCAATTGTCCAAAAAAAGCTGTTTGAGTGAGGTGTGCTATATAAGCATACGCGTGCATTGTTATGATACAGAAGCAACTTCAATTACATAGGATAGGATGTGCCAGGTATGCAATGCAGACAGGAGGCAGGCTTAGGAATAGGCCTGGGAGAGGGTAATGGGCAGTTAGCAAGTACCGGCATGCAGCGTTAGAGGAGCTCTGTTGCTCTTTCAAAAGCATATGCACTCAGCCAGGGTGTCAAGAAGGTGCTAGCCTACCAGTCGACTTTAAGCAACACAGGTGGCGGCTCTGGGTAACAGAGTTTTGAAGCAAGTC
Source organism: Ambystoma mexicanum (assembly GCF_040938575.1). Lineage (NCBI taxonomy): Eukaryota > Metazoa > Chordata > Amphibia > Caudata > Ambystomatidae > Ambystoma > Ambystoma mexicanum. The sequence continues at coordinate 702,599,035 of NC_090930.1, read as the reverse complement.
TAATTAGGGTGATGCAACAGGGGTACTAGTACATCGAGTCATAAGGGGCATTAGAATGTCACTCTACCAGTCTCACATTGCATTAGTCGGTAGTGGCAGCAGATGGTTCCATGAAGACAGAGCACAACCCATCCAGTCAGGCCAGTGTATGAGGCCTCTAGTGGATGATGGTCGTCGGGTGCGGGTGGCCATCTTGGAGGGGGGACAGCCACGTGGAAGCAGAGGCAGAAGCGCCTTGCTGCGGTCAAGATCGGCCAGTAGGATTTCTTTTTTCAGCAAAAAGTAGCCCAAATGCTATTTATTTTTAAAATTGCAGTAAATAGCGAGAAATAGTGACGGAATGCTGCACGGACGTCTGGGGGCAGGGCAGAGTAGAGTCGTTTCACACTGGACTAAAATCATCAGTTCATTATTCACATCTAGAAAATCACAAAGTCTATCCTAAACCAACATCCTCATCTACAAATAAATAAAGGCCATTCACACCACCAGCCAAATATGTTAGGACATTTGTAGCCCGAACCGGACACCAGAAATGACTGCTGTCATGATGTAGCCACATCAAAATTATAATCAAACCTCAACTTTCAACTGCAAGCTTCAACTTGGCCGCCCAGTGTATCTATTTTCACACTGCCATTGTGATGTAACTATAGTGGTTGCCGATAAATAACCTAAATTTGATTTTCAAAAAACACCTGGCTTCTATCACAGAAATGATTACCACATGCAGATGTTGGATGACATTAGGATACATTTTGCCAAACAGAAATGAGTCCATAAATTAGTCCGTAATTGCCTAGCCAAAAAAGGTTAAACACCACTACAGGCAATGCTGAGCATCCATCACAAATCTGCAGCAATAATAATGATAAACATGCATTTGGCCAACACCTGTGCTGAACCATTTTTCCCTGTTTGGAAACAATTAAAACAATGGTGACAACAATGCTAACATGAAGGGCAAAAAAAATTGATAAAACTCAGGCATGTACTTTGAAGTGTGTCTTAACTAACAACTTCGATGACCGACCAACATATCTATGATTTTAAAAAAAGACCAATGGCTACAGTGTCACATTTCATAATGTAAGGAAAACACATCGTATTTAAAATAAGAAACCAATAAGAAAGTTATGGGCACACCAACCTTTCTTAATACATCCCTAAACACTCAAAAAATAAGAAAAATAAATATTTGTGAAAATGGGAAATTATCGTAATGTAGGCAACATGTTGAAATAACCGCCATGCTAGTACTTAAGGAAATGGTAAACATAATGATCAATATGTTATAAAAAAGTAATTCTTCATAGCGACCTCCAAATATAAATGCCACATGCCCTATGCATTGCAGTTACTAAATGTTTTGATAAAGCATGCACCAGATTGTGCAAGTAGATCAGCTTGTTGAAATGTTCTGGTATTTCAATGTATAATTCTATTTAGAAAATGTGCAATACAAAAAGAAAATCATTGGGCCTCATTACGACTCGTGCGGAATGGGTTAACGGGTTTCTCTAATGGATGCGGATCCGTTAACACCATTCCGCACGATTATGAGGTCCCCTCACGGGACCCGGTAAGGACGCCTGGTAAAACCAGGCGTCGTTACCGAGTCCCGCGAGGGGAAGAGGGAGCTAACAACGGGCCGGTCGTAATCGGCCCGTTGTTAGCTCCCTCTCCCATTCCCATTGAGCCCCATGGGGGCTGAAATGGGACTGGGGAAGGTCCGGACCTGCGTTCCCTGAGGGAGGAATTACCGGGCCCTCCAAACTCAGAATGGCCCGGTAATTCCCCATTCAGGGAACCCGGTAAAGGAGCCCGGTTTGGCGGCAGCCATGCCGCAAATAGCGGCATGGCTACCGCCAAACTCGTAATGAGGCCCATTATCTATGAAGCGAGAGCCAATGCTGCAGGACATGTTTGTGTTGATCATACACAGAGTTTAATTTTTTTATTACATTTCCCAAATATCATTACTCTGTAAAAAGAAATGTAAAAAAATAAAAACATAGATAAAAGAAAAATAGCAACATGAAATTTTGTTTTGGTGATATTATTGGGTTAACTCGCATTTCTGGCTTTAGTTCTTTGAAAGCCACATTATCCCTTCCTCTCCTTTCTGAAAACCATGATTGCCTTCTGTAGGTAACGACCAAGATGACGAGAGAAGCACTGTGTAATTGATTATAAAAACTACTTTCACATAACATTCAGGCTATTAGAAACATATTGTTAGGCCAAGTCTCCAGGTTTTTTCCTCGAAAGCTGAATAGAAACTGAACATTCTGAGCAATGACCTGTGAGGACGGAGTTTACCTGCAAATCATTAACGGCCTCCAGGAAACTGCAGGGATGGCAACAGATTCCTAATAGGAGACTCGCTAGGGGGTCTGCTAATATGACCTACAAGATGGCTTTTCTCAAACCTGTCATTCTGCTGATCTCTCGACTACTATTAACAAGCACACATCCTACATACAATAGCATGTGCAGCTCAGCTACATCATTAAAAATAAAGTTGAGAGTTTTTCTTAGAATTGTTTACTCGTTTTTGGCAGATGTGTGATCTTTGGGCTTGTTACCTCTGCTTAGGCTGCATGTGGAGCCTGATCTACTGTGACATGTCATAACACGTCTAACAATAAAATGAAACACAACTATATGTGTGCGCTGATGCTGCATCTTTTGAAATCGCATCATTTCCTTCCATCACCTCGAAAGAGAGATGAAGAGCTTAGAGATTTGGGGAAAACATAGACCTGGTAGAAGACTAAAATAGCCTCATATGTTATTAGTGTCTGCCTGCCTTGCTCTTCCTGCGCTCGGGCTCATTAAAGGCAGGCTTCTGTCAACCTTAGAAATGGAAAACCTGTTTTAAGAGATGTACAGTGAATTTACAGCAAGACACGGACCATTGCCTCTCTTCCCAGATGGCCTGTAAAATTGTTTCTAAATAATCAACCACATATTATAGTGTTTTTTCCAAATATGTTAAAACAACTGTATCTTCCGATCTTCTATTAATGTTTCTTTATGATGCTCACAACGGAATTTGATGCAAAGCACCTAATTATTAACTGTTTCTGTTGTCAGTGACTATGACTTATTTGCACAAAGCAAGTACATCTGAGGAAATAGGGAAAATGATATGCAGATATCAACATGTACTACATTACGCGCAGGTCCCTTTTCTGCGGGTCATCGCCGGTTGCCCCAGACAAAAATTCCCCAAAACAAGGGTCATGGTGATATTCCCCTTAAAGTAGTGAGACCCAAATGGCCTGCACCCCGTGGCACAAAACAAATCCTAGTGTGCCAGAGCTGCTGCCCACGCGCAGCAGGATGGAAACACCCTCAAGGGGGAAGTGACCCTGTGCACTATGGGCACAGGAGGGAGAGGGACCGGGCATGTTAGAGGAGAGGCAGGAGAGGAATGTGTTGTGTGACAGTGCAGGAAGCTGGATCAGCGAAGTGGAATTCCATGTAAATTCCACACACTTTCAAAATTCACCAGCCAACACTGAACTGGATAAGGCCTGGCCTCTGCTTCCTACATACCTAGCTTGTTCATACTTCAGTCTTCTCACTGATTGACAATGTCATTTGTGTGTCATGCGTGATGTCACGCGTGAAGTCATGAACAATGCATGGTGTTGGGGGAATATATGTTTGAGGTGTTAACCATACCTACATTTTAGCTTTTGCATTATATGCATAACTTCTCCCCATTAGATTTTTAGGGTTTGAAACTGATATAGCTAGCTATAATCTCGATTTTAGCCTGTGCCATCTGTGGCTGTATTACTGAAACCGCCCTTTCTGCACTATAACAGCAACTTCAATCTGTAACCTCGCCTATGCTCTAACTGAAACTGCCCACCTCCGCACCACACCAGCCAGCTCGAACCCTGCCCCTGCCTATCTTACTGTGTCAACAACCAAACTGCCCACGCTTTCCTCTATTCCAATTATGATCCATTGGCTCATACTCACCATGCTCCCTTTCTGCATCTTAAACAATAACACGCCATGTAGCAACAACAGCTACATACCATACAACAATGGACTAGCCAAACTAGGCTGCCCTAGGCACCACCCCATCCCCTGCCCCACACCCTTCCTCCCCTCCCTTCCACCCTTCACACACACCCCTCACCAACAACTCATCGCTAAAAGCAAGGCCACACCAGCCAACATCCCACCTAACAGCACCAACTCAACAAATGCCAACCATACTGCCTCCAACTTTCTCCTTCCCAACCCATTAGATCACTGCCCCACAACCTACCCCACCCTCCAAGACCGCAATAATAGACTTGGCGATAGACTCCCCACCACATCTAGCAAACTGCCTACCAAACCTATGACTAAGACCTCAACCACTAAGGAAAGCGCTAAGACCACTAACACAACTGCTCTAAAAGGTGCACTACTCAATGTTAGATCTCTAGTAGCCCACCCCACCGAAATTGCTGACATTATCCTATCAGGAGACCTCGACTTCCTTGCCACTACAGAAACTTGGTTACATGAAGCAGCTGGACCCTACCTCACACTAGCCGTCCCCGACAACTACTCTATCCTCAGAGCAGACAGACCTAATGCTCGCGGAGGAGGGGTAGCTATCATTTTCAAATCCTCACTCGACTTCAGACATATCACCTCCCCCCCGCTAAAGTCCTGCGAGCACCTCACCTACAAAGTACAAACCACCCCTAAGAGTACCATTACCATGCAACTAATATATAGACCCCCAGGCCCCACAGGATCCTTTGAGGAAGACATTACCACTCTCTTAGCAGAGAATACCAAACCCCACTCCCAAAATATCATTCTAGGAGACTTCAATTTAGGATTTAATGACCCTAACGACTCTCCAGCTGCCTCCCTGGCCAATGCCTTATCCGAGCACGACTTCATTCAAGTCGTTACACTACCCACCCACCAGAAAGGTAGAACCATAGATTGGATCGCAGCCCACAACTGCAATATCACCTGCAAAGCCCCACAACCACTCGTATGGACTGACCACTCCCTCATATCATTTGAAATCAACCTAAATAATCCCAACCCCAAGCAGAGCCCCTGTGCACCAGCCTGCCTGTCTAGAAACAAGCGCAACATCTCAGCGGAGACCCTCACACCTCTGATCCTCCCCTCTCTAAACACACTGCCTACCACCGCCGACCTGAACCTTCTAGTCAACACCTACAATGATGCCCTCACCAGCGCCATTGATGCTATTGCACCACTAAAGGAACGCAAAGGTAAACCCATAGCCCACTTGAACCCTTGGTTCACACCAGAACTCAAATCTATAAGAAAAAAGAAAGCCAAGATGGAAGCCTTATGGAAATCCAACCCCACTGCAGAAAATAAATCTAATCTCAAAACCATCTCCTCCTTCTATAAGAAAGAGATAATCCGCACCAAAAAAGAAACCTACAACACTAGAATAAATAATGCCCAATCGTCGGCTAAAGAACTCTTCACCATCCTGAAGGAACTAGAAAACCCTAACCCTCCTACCGATACCTGCGTGAAGGACAAGCCTTGGTGCACCAGTATCCAAAATGCCCTCGCCAATAAAATTACTGGTCTCCAAAACAAAATTGAAGCCAAAAGACAACAACTCTCCAACAGCAATGCCCTCATTCCTAACGTACCCACCCTGACCCGTAACACCTCCGGCTTTACTTTCAAACCGGTCACTACACCTGAAATCCAAAAAATCATAGCATCCCTCAAACCTTCTAATTGTAAAGGGGACTGCTGCCCCGCCCAGATCATCAAAGATGCTGCACGAGATCTAGCCCCCTTCATCTCCAAACTAATAAACTTATCTTTCTCGACCAATTCTGTACCTAACAACCTGAAACATTCCTGGGTTCTCCCCCTCCTAAAAAAACAATCTCTCGACCCGGCCATACCCACTAATTACAGACCCATCACTACGGTCCCTTTCCTGCTAAAAATCCTCGACAGAGTCGCCTACCTACAAATCCAAGATTACCTGGAGACCAATCATCTATTAGGCCTGCGTCAATCTGGCTTTCGCCCTCAACATGGAACAGAAACAGCCCTTGTTGACCTCAAAAGCCAGATTGATGACATCAAGGACAGCAACAAAGCAGCCATCCTACTCCTCCTAGACCTCTCAGCAGCCTTTGACCTGGTCGACCACAAAATACTCTGCAACCACCTCTCTTCTGCTGCCCACTTCTCACACTCTGCTGTCACTTGGATACAATCCTTCCTAGCCAACAGAACCATGAGGGTTTTTTCATCTGTGGCTGCAGCAGACCCCATCCCCATCACATGCGGTGTCCCACAAGGGTCCTGCGTCTCCCCTACCCTCTACAATATCTTTACTAAACCCCTCTTTGACAAACTGGACCATCTGGGTGTCACCTACACTAACTACGCAGATGACACCCAGATACTCCTCACCATCACTGGCAACTACAACACTGACGCCACCAGGATCAACGAAATCTTCGCCATCATTCAGGCATGGATGGCCATACACGGCCTCTGCCTGAATGATGAGAAGACCGAGCTCCTCCTGGTCGGTTCCCGCAATAACCTCCAGAAACTCAGCCCTGACTACTCCAAATTCATCATAGATGGCAACATCATTCCAGTTGTAAATCATGTGAAAACCTTAGGCTTCTACCTAGACGCCAATACCAACCTCTCCAAACAAGTTAATATGACCGCCTCAGCTACCGCCTACACAGGAAAATTAATTAGGGCTTGTAGACCCTTTCTATCCACAAACAGCTGCCTCATTCTGGCGAGGGCCCTCATACAATCTAAGCTTGATTATTGCAACAGCCTCTACCTTGGTGCCAACCAAGCTATAATCAAGAAACTTCAGATCCTCCAGAATAATGCGCTGAGAGCAGCACTAAATATCCCCAGGAGAGAGCACATCTCCCACATAAGAATATCTTGTAAATGGTTATCTATCCAACAAAAAATCGACCTGAAAACCCTCTGCCTCACCTATAAAGCCTTAAATCACCTTGCCCCCCCGTACCTCACCAATAAACTCTCCTTCAAGCCTAACTCAAGACTCACCAGATCATCCAATACTCTCTGCCTCACCGTGCCCAGATTCTCCGCCAAAAGAGCGGGGGGCTCAAGCTTTAGTGTCCTTGCCCCTCAACTCTGGAACACCTTGCCACTGAGTATTAAATTGACCAAATCCTTCCAACTGTTCAGGAGATCAGTCATTAGTTGGCTTCTGAAGAAGGAAATCCTCAGATAAACTAAGTTTAGTCCCAACTGCATTTACGTACATACTTTGAATAGATTGACTAAGATCAGTACCAACTGTATATATTGTACATACTTTGAAATGTGCTTACTACCTGCCTGTACATTCTATATTTGGCATCTTAACGCCACAACTGTATAACTGATTATTTACTGTAATTATGTAACCTATCCTTAAGCGCCCATTTACCCCTGGGTCTGGAGCGCTATACCAAATAAAACAAACAAACAAAACAAACAAATATAGGCTACTAGCCATTTTAGATCAGGAATGATATTTAATGAACCTTGCCAATCCAGAGAAAGATTTCCTTTGTATGCTTTTCTGACTCAGTAATAATGAACTTTAATCATGTCCCTGGTGTAGTGTGCATGCTGTATACACATTGTGAGGAGGGCATGCACCGTGGCCATTTCCTAGGCATGGTGCCCTTGTCAGTAGAGCCCACCTGGCATGAAAGCATTGTGCCTGATACATGAATCCATATTTGACACACAGTGCTCCTACACACAGTGCCTGGAGGACATTCCCTGAGGTCATGGCAGGAAACTACAGACCTTCAGCAGAGTCATGGTTATTGATCACTCCCTATCCACAGTGGGTCTATCTGCAATGCAGATGTTTCACCACTGTTTCTGGGGCATGGCCTGCTATCCCACCCTGGGCATGGATCCCCTACCTGTAGTGTCCTCAGCGTGTCACCTGCTTTAATTACCTGATGGCACGGTCCCCAGGTAGTAGACGGTTTCTTGACATATGCTCTGTAATCCTAGTTTAATAGATTAAGGACATAAAATGCTGACATGGCCTGCAGCCACTGCACTGCATGTAAAATATTGTGCCCTTCCAATCAGTGGTCGACTGTAAACTCCGTTTGTCAGCACCGTCCTTGTGATAAAAAAAAAACAAATTCTCTTGGATGCAACCTGATGTTGCCAGCTGTCCAGAGACCCATGTCACATGTCAATGCTATAGCAAGACTTTTCCCAACCCCAGACGTTACTCCATCAAAAGTGAGTTTATGCAAAGCCATACTCCCATTTCCAGGACATGTATGCATTGTTCTAAGACATGCCACCTGCCTTGACTTTTTTAAGTAGCCACAACATTAAGCCATGTCTCAAGTGATGTCATGGTTATTCACACATTTACATAGCCCTGCCTCCTGTGTCTGCACATTTTACAGAGACATGGTCATGTATGGAAACAAAACAATCACATTGGGACTCATTACAAGTATGCCAGTGAGAAATCGCAATTACCGGCATGCCGGTGCCACTGTGTCCGGCAACCTTTGATTTTCCGTAGATACCGGATGATTCCATGTTGGCGTGCACATGTATTCCGGCATGCCGGAAACATTGGCACCAGCATGCCAGTAATTCCAACAACCCCGCAAAATGCCAACACCGGTGACCTTTGTGACCGTGACTCTGATTCTGGCATCACAGTCCTGGGGCCACCGGCACCGTTAACAACGGTGTCACAATTTCCGTGACCGGAAATACAGTGATCGCCGGAAAAGGAAATCGACCGGCGTACATTAATAAAACACAGTCCTTTGCAATCCTGAGAGCACAGGCTACAGACCAAAATCCAGAGCACAAAATCTAAGAATACAACAAACATGGCATCAAATATCTGTGCAACTCGGAGGGGCAAGCCACGCTTCAACGAGGCACAAGCCACATTTCAGTGAGCGCAGCTCAACATGTTGGCAGACTCCATGGTCCAACATGCATATATACTCTTCTCCATTGAACAATGCAGTTAGGCCCAGCTGCATAAGAAGACAATCTGGGAGGAGGTTGCCCAGAAAGTGACAGCGGATGGCACAACCCCCCCACACTGTGCGTGATTGACACATGAGGTGGGATGACCTGCAATTGAGGGTGCACAAACTCCTGTCCACACAGCGCAGACAGGGAATGGCTAAAGCTGGCAGCAGCACATCCCCTATCCACTTGCTTCCCTGGGAGGAGACGTGCAGCAGTGTGCTGCACCTCAAGTCTATAGAAGGGGTCGGCACTGCAGAAGCTGGAGCCATGACATCTGAGGAGCCTGATGAGTACATGTAACCCGAATGTCACACCAACCTCCCTTTCCACCCTGCACCCACTACATCAGCAAAATATGCTAAGTGCGTTGTGCACAACACCAATACAGCTCTTCTGCCGCCCCCCCGACCTGCAACCTGGGTGCAAACAATGACATACAACTTCACCCAAAACCTCACTTATACCCAAAATACACATAGAACCTAGCACAGGCACCAGGGCCAGCTTAAGCACTTTTGGGGCCCCGGGCACGGACATCTTTGGGGGCCCCCCTCCACCAAACCAAAGGAATTAAGGGGTCACGAATACTGATCCTGTCCCCCGCCCTCCACACGTCGCACTCACAACCAATAGGTTGATATGCTGTCTCGCAGCATAATAAGCATGTTTACTCCCTTTAAGTCCCCTTACCCTCTTCATTCTTGCTCTAATCAGAATGATAAACAAGTAGCTTTTGAAGACCAACATTAGCAGTCTACGACGAGGTTACTGTTCTAGTACATACAGGATACTTTTTATCAATAGCATCCAGGAAGGTATGTAGCTTGTAGTATTAATGCAGGACTGTATGTAAAAGGTACATGTAACCCATAATAGACAGATAACTCATATTAGCTGCCTCACAGAATCCAAAAGTGATCATGCATGGATAGAGGAGACCAATTGGAAGGAAGGAGAAAGCTACACATACCGTAGCATGGAGAGTGGATGCAGATTAGAAACTATCAGGAAGGTGTCTTGATCCAGACAGACTGAGATTATGAAAGGGATATGGTTTTCAAATAGTGTTGCCATTAGATATCAAAGTTACAAATGCCTGTGGTGTGCGATATAAATATGCTCACTATTAAAGTGGAAGCAACCCTATAGCCAGTGAAACCATGAAAAAGGCTTTTATGAAGATCATACCATGAGAAGGAAATCACTATGAGAGGCTGACAATTTTGAAAGGTTTGTTGACTGGCAATATTGAGAGGTTAGGCAAGTCAAGATTAAATGAGAGTCCCACGATCACACATTGGTTAAGGGGTGAAGCTGGGATTTGTGCCAACTCTGCAATTTCAGCATTAGAGCACTTTCTTTGCCAGTTCTTACTATGAACTAAAACAATCTCCTTTCATAAAAACAGACTTGGAACATACACAAATCACATTATCAAACATGACCATTTTTAAACAAAATATTATAGAAAGGTGTTATGCAAAGCGAGAATGATTCTAGCTTCATTCTCTCCATCATCAAGGGAAGTATATAAATACCAGCATATCATCGATGTGATTTTACACATTTAATCTGGGTTTGTCTTTTGTATTTTAAAGCTTTAAATACTTCCAAAACAATGGCTTGTGACATCTTCATTCATAAACGTCCATAAAACCTTTAACTTTTACCAAAAAGCAAACCATGTTTTGTGTCAAACAAGCAGACTTTAAAAAATGTTTGCACGAATCCTGCAACATCTGCTCCGCTCTGTTCTGTCTACCAACCCTTCCACCCAAGTGGCCTACATAAGAAGAAATATCCAGTAATGGGCTAAACGATACCACCAGCATGTAAGAAGGCAAACCTCACAGAAGACAGCACAGTAATGTAAGATATATTTGATGATTTGACCAGGATCACTGTATCATCTGCTGGCAAATCCAGGATACAAGCATGAACACTTTCGTTCCATAGTCTTGAATTTGCATTCGTATTCACTTTTTGGGCTAACAGTTTATGCCATTGTTGGAGGCGATTGCCTAGGTTTTGCAACACCCAATCTGAACAAACCAATTTGTAGACCTTCACCATACGGAGGTTTTATAGCAACCCCTATCTGGTGCAGGTATATTGCTGATAATAGCAGATGTTGTTCTGCAAAACATAGTACATTTGCAGGAAGATGTATAAACTTCAGAAATAGCAAAGGCTCAGCCAGCCTTGCTGGAATATGATAGTGTAATTATGCATATGAACACATAGCCCTGCAATGGTGCTATATCTCTGCAATGGGTGCTTCACACAGTGAGCTAACTTCTGAACCATTGTGGCACTCAATTTATCAATATGCATTTCACTGTTGCCTATTGCACATGAGCAACATAATTCCCACAGTAAGGAAAGAATGTTACAGAGTAGTACCATAGGGAACACACAAACTATGTATATAACAGTGAACACCGAAAGCAATACATGATGAATTGATCAAGGCAGAATGTACTTGTCAAAACAGAAAGGCAATAGGTTTAGAGCCTCAGCAGGACTCCATAAAATATCCTGATGTATACCATTTAAGACTGGTGCACACTGGAATCTTACTTCTTCAGATCAGGCAGCCCTGTGGGGCCCTTCCCCGGAGGGGGGGACCCTGGCAAGTGCCCACTTTGCCCTTTCATTAAAACGTCTCTGACAGGCACCCTGTATCACCAACAGAACATACTTCTGCTGCCACTTAGACACACATCCACCTGCCACAGCAAAATTGGTGTGCGTCCGCTTGCTGGCACAAAGTCACATCAGTGCCAAACACCTTCACCACCCACAAATAACTAGCGGCACACACCAAGTTAACATGTCACTCCCTCGTCCGAGCCAGCCAGACCCATGACCACTAATTTCCACCTATCCCTGTAAGTGCTACAGGCAGCAGGCAAATGGTGACCCCATCCATGGGACAACCCTCCCCAATATGATATCACACAGTGTGTGTGCCACACCCCTAACACTCCATCAAGCAATTGGCAGTACACCACAACAGTATCTACGGCACACCACACACTATGTATGTACATCACACATCCACCCGCACAGAATGCATGACACAAGCATATGTGCACCATGCATGTCCCCCGCCATGTCCCTGGCACAGCACTGTCATTAAAAAGTCAAAGCATTAATTTCTGCCTCATCAATCCACATTCATCACTGACAACCTGCTTTTGTGACTCCATCAAGCACATCATCTGGTAATGAGGATGCCCATCCCAGCACCTCAAGGGGCAACAGACGTTGATGCAGAGGAACCCAAAGGAGCACCACCTCAACCCAGGACTCTGTAGCCTCAACAGGCACAACACCAACTGCAACACCAGCTGAATGATGCATCTGACGAGCAACCTCAGGCCCCAGTGCTGCCTCCAGTACAGCCACCTCAGGCCCCAGTGGTGCCCCCAGTACAGTCACCTCGGGCCCCAGTGGTGCCCCTAGTACAGCCACCTCAGGCCCCAGTGGTGCCCCCAGTACAGCCACCTCAGGTCCCAGTCATGCACCCAGTACAACCACCTCAGTCCACAGTCATGCCACCAGTACAGCCACCTCAGTCCCCAGTTGTGCCACCACCACAGCCACAAGGCTGTGCACATGCGGTCATTGTATAGGACACAGGTGATAATGGTGCTGTGGAAACCGGAGAAAGCACCAACCACAGCATTGAGGAGGCCCCCATGGGCCCATTTAGCCCACAATGTGCCCCCTTCCCCAGTGTGAGCGATATAGAAGGACGCCTCACCAGATGGAACAACGGCAGGGTGCCCTGACATCATTGGTCCAGCAGCACCTTCAGATGTTGCAGCTCGTGCGTGAGGGTGTCCATTCCATTCCGTGGACATCATAATGCACTGGCACTTGGTCGCTGTACACGTTCCATTGTACAAATGTCAAGGAGGGAACGAGAGGGGAATTGTGTGATGTCGTCCATCGCAGAGCAAATAGCCACGTCTCTTTTTGTCACTTTGGTGTGGGGCATTCTGGTACATGTAGTGCTTTTTGTATTGCTGTACGGAATTAATGTTGTTGTGCATGCACTGGATCATTTTCTTAAATTGTATTACCCCTGTCAAGGCCTTGCACTCAGGCATGCTTACTCTGTTGCATCTGAATAACACCTGTACACTGGCATGTTTAATGCACTCACAACACAATGTTTGTCTCCCCTCGACGTTTTAATCTTTACTTGTGATATTGTAGCAATTACTGATACTTGCTCCTATTCATGGTCAACCTTCCCCTTTAACCACCCTGCCTGGCCTCTGTGCGCTTTCAGGATGTTTTGCTTATTGTATGATTGCATATAAGTTGGCCAAATAATTAATTGATGCATACACTGCGCACAGCCACTGCTGATCGGTGCTATACATGCCCATTATCCAACAGTGCATTTGCCCTTGTAGTTAGACTCACCCAGCAGCCAGGTAAGCTATGATGTTTTCTGCACCCCCCCACCCAATCAAACAGTGCAGATGCCCTTGTAGTTTGACTCACCCAGCAGACAGGTACGCTGTCCACTGTGATGTGCCATGCACCGAGGCAGTGTAGAGTTGTGCAGCACCATGGAGTCGTGGGTTGAACTGGAAAATCTGTCACAGCAATGGGTGAGGAGGTGGCGGGCATCACACACCATCTGCATGTTCATTGAGTGATACAGTTTTCTGTTGCGGTAAACTGCCTCCATAGCATGCCTGGCCACCAGCTCCACATGTGTGCAGTCCAAAGCACTGATGACGTGTGGCATGCCTGCAAGTGCATGGAATGCTATGTTGTGCCATTGATCTGGTTAGCAGTCCTGAGTAGGCTGATTTGGTCTCCAACTGGACCCAGGAGTGCATCAATCATCTTGAACAGGACACATGAAAAAAACATTTGTGATATCCCATGCTGCTCACCCACAGTGTGTTGGTATGTGCCAGTGGCTAGGAAGTGTAGCACAGACACTACCATGAGCAAGGGGGAGAGGGGTGGCTGTGTGGATATTTATCGGGCTGACCAGGTCCTTATGGATCAGGTCCACTATTGAAGTGATGGTGTCCCTGTCTTGCCGTTACAGGGTGTGGATCTGGCTTTGGCTCAAGTTGAAAGGAGTGGCCCTTAAGTGTGGAATTGGTGGCTACCTGCGGGCTGTAGCTACTGGACATTGGGGTTTTTCTGGGACGTGATGACCCTCCTTCACAAGCGCCTCTGCCGCATCCTCTGCTCCCTGCCTCTTCAAGTAGTAGGCCTGCAGGCAGGGCATCCAGCTCCAGTAACTGTTACTGCTAGCATTGTAGTGGTGTAAGAGGTGTGGGGGTGGTCCTGTTGTGCTGTAGCAGTGCTCATTGGGACCACCTTTGCTGATTGTGGGCACCTGTGGCATGTTTCTACACACCAGAGTCTACTTAACGCCTGGTCTGCGTTGCCGGTGTTTCCAGCACTGTTTTCACATTGCTACTGGCATGTCCATGCCGGTGATTGTGTGTGTGTGTGGAGCTCCAAATGTGCACCTACTAACACCATGCCAGTATCTCAGGCAAGGCTGACGCGTCTCTGCAGATTCCGGCTATGGTGTTGGCAGATGCAGTGGGTCAATTGCAGCGCCAGTGTTACCGGCATCGCAACTCAGACTATGCCGGTCCAGAAAATGGTGCCGGTATGGAGCAATCAGCAACGCTACTTGTATACTTGTAATGAGGCCCAATGTCTTTCTTCTTCTAAATGGGAACATTGTCATATGGATGGGTCAACTGTTGTCTTCTCTGGAAGCATTTACTCAGAATGATATCTGTGAACAATGCCAGGGTCTAAGAACTTCAAGATGGTCATCACTCAGCCAATCAGATCTGAATGTTCACAATCACATTTTGGGCCTACAGGTTTCACAAATGAAGCCTTTGATATATACTTACACTTACACTTCTAAAATAATCTTTTGTTATGATTTCCATAGGAAAGCAAAGTGTATATGCAAAGAACAATTCTTTGAGAAAATGAAAATTAATTCCAAAACATTACACTTGAAAAACCATACAGGTGAAATACAGTGCATGGAACAACATTCAATTGATGAATGCAAAATAAAATCAAGAACATATGTAGATATAGAATGCTTTAAAACACCTATCAAGTGCACTTTGATTAGAGACATACATATGAAACAAGAGCAAACCATGTATTCATGGAAGGGATTGATTGCAATCCTTTCTTTGTGATGCACCTTTGTGGAGAGCAATGGCTTTTCAAGAGACATATGAATATGATTTCATTAGTGTCAGACTCAGCTTATTAAGTGGTAATGGGAGGATCAATAGAATATGAAGAAAATTAATTGAAAGGACCAAACAAATATACATTAGCTGATTCCACCATGAAAGTATAAAGGGAAACGTCCCTCTGCCAGCCCCTCAGATCAAAAGTGATGTTGTTAGAAATGGTCTTTAAAGGGTCCACATCAGAGGGTGAGGACATTATTTGTGGGTATTTCTTCCACTTTATTTTGAAAGGCTAAAACCAATTGAAATAGACACTTTACTCTACATTTAGCAGATACATTTAGATTTCTCCCATTTCACCCAGTCTTAAAACCTAATATTGTAAGAGCGTTAATAGATTTCATGGAACAAGGAAGCCTGAGATGAGTCAGTGATATCAATGACACCATCAAAATAGTGGTTCGTTTTAGATGAATTTCCCATACCTATGATTTTTTAGTGGGGAATTAATCATTAACAGAGGGTTAGGTGCCATGATAAAAAACAAAATGGAGGACTGATGACACCCTTATAGGTTTCCACATGTTAGACTAAAACATGGGGGATGCAAGATGTAATATGTACAGGGGATCCACCTTTTAAGATCCAGTTTAGACCAAATCAAATCTGCTGAACATCAACTCAATCTCATCAATTACTTTATTACTATATAGAGAGATGACAGTTGAGAGAATCGTATGTCCATGTGTTGTACAAAGTGTGCTGCAGAATAATGGGCATTATCTTTGGCCAATCTTTCATGAACGTATGGCAGTACTATTTAGCTAATCCCGGTTGCTAATGATTTAGCAAATATTTTACATTAATTAGGGACACCAGTCTGTTTTTTGGCATGGAGTTTGAGAATATTTCTGGTCAAAACTAGACTTGTTAATGAGTACCATTATAGCATCTAGAAACGACCTGGAACTGGATTGGTTTGAAAGAATATATTTGTAGAGTTTTGGCCAACATTTCAGGTGGTGTTCAAAAAATATTTGAAGTGCGAACACCCTGGATGCCATGGCTCCGATCTGGCCAGAGAGACTCATTTAAGCAATAAGCCCTGAGCAGGGGGGGGGGGGGTGGCATTACCACTTCAGTGTATTTTTACAGACCTGAACGAAGTGAGTGCCTTAACGAAGGCCATGGGTCATTACCTGAACTGGTAATGCCCCCCTACAAAGCGTCTATTGCAATTAGTACCCCGGCCTGGAAGACTGGGGCACTAAAAGCATTTTTTATTTTTTGTTCTTTTTCAAAATGTTCCAGCGTTTTGGAACAAGAAAAAAGAAGTTAAAAAATGGGGCCTCCGGGGAAGGGAAAAGGGACTACATGTAGTCCCTTGTAGATTTCCATGGCGGCCACAAAAAAAAGTTAAAAAGTAATGAAAAAAATGTCCACCATGGGAAGGAGAGACGGGACTACCCTTTTTCCTTTCCTTGGCAGCATGTCATAGATCAGGAGCGGATGTGCTGGAGACAGAAGTGCTTCCAGCAGGTCCTCTCCCAAAGAGGAGCAAAAAACAGGTAAGTAGAGGGAAGGGGGGTAGAGGAGAGCGGAGCACTTACCTCATTACCCGGCGGGGGAAGATGAGGCGGCTCGGAGCGGGGGGATTACTGCCTTGTAATTCCCCTGTTCTAGCCTCTTCATTAGCTGAGAGGCTGCCACACCCCCCTCACCGGGTACTAATTGGGTTCATTGCACTGGATGGTAGGCAGTAACTCATGACTACTATCTGTGATTTCTGTATCATAATGGTATATGGTGAACAAGATACATTTCTGAGGATGGAACAATACAAGAAATGGACATGCCATCAGTTTTCTGGAACCATCTCAATGTTGACATTTTTTTATTATGACTACTGTGTTCATCCCATTGCCCCTGCTTTGTTAATTTACCAGTTGATTGTCTCTAAGTGTTTGGTGCATGTTTGCTGCTTGTAGCCACCAATCCTGCTGGCCTGAACATGCATTATTATGTACATTATTGTATTTTTGAGATTTCGAAGTCTGGGTGTTTTGGAGGGACACAGAATGGCATTCAGCTGAGAAAAGATGTTGAAGGCCCTGGCAGGCCGTGATGCTAGTTGGACCGCACCCCAACCAGGTGGTAAAGGTGACCGTTGATCATCACTTACAAAGAACTGACCAACCTCAAATGACTCTGGGTGCTGTTCATCCTTAATGCTATTGAAACAGAAGACATTTTAGTTGAGTTTTAGGGAACACAAGTGTAAGGGCAGTACATTCCAGATTTTTGTAGCCTCAACTGTAAACCAACACCCTCCTTTAAAGGAAAGTCTCAACCAGTGTACAACTAAGATCATCGATTTTGAACTTCTTAGAGGCCAAGCTGAAATATAGTGATGGAGCCTTGTTGTAACAGACTGTGGCACCAAGTTTTTGCCTCATTAAAAGCTCGTGAAGCAACTTTAAACTGCATTTTGTTCATTAAATTAGCCATTGAAGAGAACACCTGATTCTGAAACAAGATATTTTTTTATGCGGGGCCTGGATGAGTCATACAAAAGCATTATTTGCCCTCCTTAATTTATCTATCACAGTAATGGGAAGGGCAGCAAATAAGGCAATGGCCTAGTATGAACTGGAATTCACTGTTGCCCCCAAGATGATAGCATCATGGTGAATGTCAAGCCATGGTATGGCCTTTTATTAATGGTCTGAGTTGGATAAAGGAGATAATGGTCACTGAATTGACCAGAGACATTAAAGACATCCCAGGATCAATAATGATGCTAATATTTGTATCCTTTTTCTAAATGATAATTTTCCATGACTCTAGCCTCACAGAATCATTTGAGCGAACACAGCTGTTTTATCAATTCCATCAGGTATTTAGATATTATGGTTGCATCTTCAGCATAAAGCAATATGACAATGTTTGATCAGTTCCATCAAGTATTAAGATATTATTTCTGTATTGTCACCATGAAGTAATATGGCAATGTTTCTACCCCATAGGTGTGTTGCTTCCACCTCTTAATTTGACATGGCCGCTGCTAATAATTAATTCATGAATAATAAAATCAACATTGTGGTTAAAACACAGCCATAGGATGCCCCTGTCTTAATAGTTACTAAAGTGAATGTGTCACCTCCATACCCCCAATAAATTGTTGTGGAGGTGCCTTACAGAGTGTCTGTGGGACACCTAGCATCAACAGGACCTTCCGAAGTATAGCCTGATCTACATATTCAAATCAATGTCAAAGTCAATGAAGACAGTCTATAATGCCAATTCTATGTTGCAGCATACAGATCTGCACTACCATTGATAATATGTAGGCCCGGTCAAATGTTGATAGCTCACTTCTAAATCCTCACAATATATCTCCCAGGGTTTCTTTTCACTCTACCCATATCTCAAGGTGCATTAATAAAGCTTTCCCATAAACCTTTGCAAACCCATCCATTAGTGAGATGGGTCAGTGATGTTCAGGTTCTGCTGTGTCGTCTCTCCTAAGAATAGTATCATTTTCAGTTGAATAGCATCTACAAATAGTGTACTCAGTGGCTTTAAGTACATTAAAGTTCACAGTTAAGCAAGCCACCCACATTTCTGATTCATATTTGAATAAACCTATAGCTATCCTATATAGGCATGTATCCCTGCCACAGTTTGGGGACATCGGTGCATGACCTACCTCAGAGGTGGTAAAAACTACATTTCAGAACTTCCTTCAGGTGTCAAGAACAGGTTTGAGAGATCACCTGAACCATCTCCAGATATGCCCTTGTTATTTAGCAGGCTAAAATGTGTAATCTGCATCTGTTCTGTTATGGATAATTGTAACATCAGTGATTAACATTCTTCTGAACACATTGTCAGTCCTTTGTTGAACTGCTAGGATTAGGCCCTTCCAATTCTGCTGTGTGTTCTCTTCTTTTTCGGGCTAACAAAGTCTTTATATAATGAGCAGTTTTAGGCTATTTCACCTGGGTTGGAAAGTTTCAGATACTTAAAGCCCTCATCTAGTTATTTGTTCGCTTGTGTTCTGTAGGATGTTTTAACTGGGTGAAATCAAATTCTGTCGAATGACTGCCCCAAATTGACCAAAACAGGTATGCACAATTGCCCTTTCTTCAATAATGTTCTCTTTATGAATCTGCAACCCCCAATGTGTTATAGAATTGTTCCTTGCAGATTCCCTCCCCTTTCGCGACAAGAAACACACTGGGTTGCACAGAAGGTATATTTATCAACAAAACAGAAATAATGGAATACAACTAAAGATATACACATTGTTTCCAAGGCCAATGATGAGATATAATCTACACACTAGTCATTCAGTTTCCAATGCTGCAGTTATGGAAATAGAGACTTAGTAACACAAACATCACCATAGGTATCTATGCATTTAATTAACCCTCACCACCCAGGCACCTTGGATTGGATGAATGGGAGTCAAGGAGGAATCCTTCATTTGTGCAAACAGCAAATTAGTTAAAATATCCCTGCCTTTCAACTTCTCACTACCTTCCTTTTTTTTCAAAATACAACCCCCTTTACGTGATAGACCGGTTTCAATTGAATTCTAACCAACTACTGGACATTCGGGTATGTGAATGGCTTGTAGCAAAGAAAACTTATCTTCCACAGTATGTTGGCAAAATTCCCTTTATTGATGTTTCTATTCAATTATTGTGTAAAATGTGCCTTTCTCCCTTTCGATGGGGACCTTAACAGTGGAAGGAAATTGACAGTGAATAATTGTCATCTCCGTTTTATCTCAAGCAACTTAGATTTATTGCACAATTTGCATAGTAAAACTATGTTTGAAAAACATAATTTTGGAGCCATCAATTGGCGGGGTTCCCACTGAACATTTTGGCATCTACATGAGTTCTCTAAGAGGTTTGGTTCCAGAGATACAGTAATATAAACAAATATGTGTACATTTACAGGGATATTCCTTCATTAAAAAATATGTGATTTCTTCTGCCTAGATACAAAGATTCTACTGAGCCAGGGCGGGAAAATGTGCTCTTGCTGACTCAGATCTAGCACACATTGGGCCTGGGCCTCATCATGAGTTTGGTGGTAACCCCTAAATGTGGCGGTAATGCTATTACCGCCGCATGTAAGGGTCTGCCAAATCACGGGCTTGGCGGATTTACCCCTAGCTCTAAGCTGGGGCCAAATCTGTCTGGATTCTGCCGATTTTCAGCACTATTACCGCCGGTACTATTACCGCTAGCGGTAACAGCACCGGACATCCATCATGTGGCCCAATGGGGAAATGGCAAATTCCCAAATGGGCCCAATGGGGAATGGGGACTTACCGTTCTGTCAAACCCGTGATCCGATGCTAATAGAGCCAGGGGGTTTGGCGGTAGGGCTAAAAGCCCCAGCAGCAATACCGGGGTTAGCGCCCAACTCGTGATGAGTCTCATAGTCTTTAAGGCTCAGGGCCTGACTGATTAAAGAGCCTTTGTACGGTGTTACTTATGTCTCATCTTCAGAGATCAACAGACATGCAGTCCTGTCAAGTGTTAAATAGTTTCATTCAGGAAGGCCTGCAAGATCATGTTAATTGATTTGACTGAGCAGGACCACAGATTCATCCAGATGTTCTTTTTTCGGTTTAAATATTCAGCCCTACCCCACCCACAGGGCGAGTAATAAAACTCAACAATAATTATTTATTTAATAAACTAAAGTGATGGGTTGGAAGAATGATTTAGTAATGATAGAGAAACAGCTTTTAATGAAAACAATACATCCTATCACAAAAGTTTACATGCTAATTTTTCATTGAGTCATTTTCTAGCACTCGAATTTGATCATTTACTTGTTAATTGTCCTGTTTATTCCTTTCCTTTTCTTGTTTTTCAGCTTCTATTCTTCACCATTCTCTTCAGCTCTAATTTCGGATGGCTCCTCAATCATTCTCAAAGTTGATCATACCAGCCAGGGAGAGCGAGACGACACGCTGGCCGATCTTCAGGGCCACAGGTGGCTGGAACTACTGCGCCGGGTCCCCAGATGGCTGAAAGGGAAACAGGACAGGTAATTATCAAAACAAGATGGATAATACTCATACCACAATTAACCACACCCTTTTTGACCTACCTAATGGGAGTCAGGAGAGGACCCAGAAGTGGGGACCGTAGGCATGGGTCCTGAGGGCACGAGATGCTTCCCCACCCTACGTGGTGCAGGGAAAGATGAATCAGGGTCCAGTGACCTCACAGGAGTACTGGTGAGTGCAGTCGGGTGAAGTTGGAAAATCAGTTCCGAGATATCACACAGTTCCCAGTTCAGAGGTGTGGCAACAAAGAAATCCAAAACTGCAGTCCGTGAAGCAGTCTGGGATAAAATAGGGAGAAATCCAACAAGGTAGCAAAACGAGGCAGAAAGATAATCCATAAGCAAGTCCAGTGTTCAAAGCCGAGGATCCAAAAACACCACAAAAATCTGTGAAGCAAGAGAGCAAAACAACCAGGAACGCCACTCTCTGGCCCGGGACAACAGCTGAGAAGCGGCATTCTGTAGTGTTATTTCGGTCTGTCTCTGGCACTGTAAACCAACCCTGTCTTGATGCAAGGGTCGGACAGGGGGAGTGGTACGGTCAGCAAGCACACGGCATCGGTGGAGAGCCGAACCCTGGGGGTAAGTCTGAGTCTGTGTGTGTGATGGAAGCGGCAACATGATAGAGTCCCCCTCAATGGCCCACGACCACATGGGCTGGAGGGATGTTCCCAGTGAAATTGAGAAACCAAGGCCGGGGTATGGATATTGGCAGTGGGCTCCCAGGTGCGTTCTTCAGTCCCATATCCATTCCAGTTGATAAGATTATGTAAGTGACCTCTGCAGATACGGGAATCCAGAACGGCATGGACCTCATGCTCATCGGTGGCAGAGCCCTGCAGTAGTGGTGTGGGAGGCAGTACAAGTCGTGTGGAAGCGGGACAAGGTTTAAGTAGGGAAGTATAAAAGACAGGGTGTATCCGCCAGGAAGTAGGAAAGCCAGATGATAGGAGACTGTGTTGATGACCCTGGTGATTTTGTAGGGGCCTACGTATCTGGGTAACAGTTTGGGACAGCCCTGGACATTGAGATGTTTAGTGGATAACCACACCCTATCGGCGACCCATAGGTTTGAGCCGGGCTTCGTTTCCTGTCGGCAGAACAGTGCAGATAGTGAGCTGAAGACTCTGGGTAAGTCTCTCGTAACCAGGACTAATGTCTGGCAGAGGGACTCCCAGGACCCCCCTGTTTAATTTGCATATTTAAGTAACTTTGGGTCTCACCCTAAATTATCAGGGGAATCCAGATGTGAACCCCTTGCTCACTATTCTTAGAGAGGCACAGATCAACCCTACTGATGAGGTCCAACCAGACCAAAACACATATCTGGGGTTTCTGTTGGTACTCTTGTTCAGAGGAGAATTGCCTAGCATTTCGGTGCTGGACTGCCCCAGGGCAGGACAAAGACTGATATGTTTGGGTTATTTCTTCTCTGTGAAAGATAGTGAGCTAAAGACTCTGGGTAAGTCTCTCGTAACCAGGACTAATGTCTGGCAGAGGGACTCCCAGGACCCCCCTTGTTAATTGGAAGAACTGTGCATGGCATCCTGGGCCTCTTGTGAATGACTGAGGGTTTGTTCATGAATGACTGTGAGATCTCTAAGACAGGCATTAATGGCGGGAGCAGGGGAAACCGGTAGGCCAGACAGGAGTAAGAACCAGGGATGTTGACCGGAGGGAGAGTAGAATGGTGAGAAGCTGGTAGATGTGGGATGCGTTGTTATACACAAACTCGGCGAGATGGACGACCGGATACCAAGTGCTTTGATACTGGAAGCACAGACAACGCAGGTACTGTTCGAGTGATTGGTTCACACGTTCCATCTGTCCATCTGTTTCTGGGTGATACGACGATGAGAACCGTGAATCGATGCCCAGAAGGGCTGTAAGAGCCCTCCAGAACTTGGATGTATATTGAGAACCTCTGTCGGAAATCAAGATAGAGGGAAGGCCAAAGAGACGCAGGATGTTGGTGAAAAACAACTTCACGAAGGCCGGTGCCTATGGTACACCAGTGCAGGGAACAAAGCGAGCCATCTTAGTGAGCTATCCACTACCACCCAGACAGTGTCATAGCTTTGCACTTTTGGTAGGTCGGTGACAAAGTCCATGGTTACGGTCTGCCAGGATTTTTGAGGAATGGGCATGGGCAGCAGCAATCCCAAAGGTTTACCCTTTTGGACCTTGCACTGGGCACAAACGGAACAGTTAACGATGTGGTGAGCCACATTCCTCCACATGGTTGGCCACCAACACCATCGTTGAAGGAGGGAAAGGGTGCACTTGAGTCCAGGAAGACCGTTCACAGCAGCGTCATGGGAATGCTGCAGACCCTGTAGCCAGGTATTCAGAGTGGGTAGGAATAACCGGTCTTGAACAAAAGGAAGGCCCTTAAGGAGTACAGGACTCCAGTCATGGACCTGTTCTGGATGCTGGTAAACCCATTGCCGTATGTCAGTGAGCAAAGGTGGAGGTGGCGTACATAAATAAATAAAATGGGCCTTGTCAAGAAGAGTTTCTGGATATGTATGAAGAGTGTCCCCCCTCCCTTTGCCATACGAGAAAGGGCATCTGCTTTACCATGGGGCGTACCGGACAATGCCTGATAATGAAGTCAAAGGTGGAGAAAGATAGATGCTAACGACCTGGCAGCTGTGGACACACTTCAGGGTAGCCAGCTCTTGGATCTTCCGATGATTGGACTAAACCGTAACCAGCCATTTAGCACCAAGCAGGTGATGCCGCCACACCTGAAATGTGTCCTTGACCACGAGCAGATCTTTCTCCATGACTGTATAATGTCTCTCTCTGGGTGTGAATTTCTGGGAATGGAAAGCTACAGGATGTAACAGGCCTGTTGTGGGGCAGGATTGAGAGAGGACCGCTCCTAATGCGAAGGAGGAGGCACTGGCTTCCACAACGAAAGGCTGGTCTGCATCAGTATGTTGCAAGATGGGGGCGGTGGTAAATGCAGTTTTCAGGGTGTCAAAAGCAGCCAGGACGGCAGTCCACTGGAAAGACTTTGTTTGACTAATGAGTTCAGTGAGGGGGGCGACAATGGCTGAAAACCCAGAAATAAAGCACCTGTAAAAATGTGAAAAACCTAAAAAGGATTGCAAGGCTTTCACGGTTTTCGGAAGGGGCCAGTCCAGGACTGCTTTGATCCTGGTGGTGTTCATCGACAGACCATGTGGCGTGATGTGAAATCCTAGGGAGGCTATCTCGGTTACATGAAAAAGACGTTTCTCAGGTTTGGCATACAATAAATTAGCTTTGAGGCGAGCAAGTACCTCTAGCACATGTTTTACATGGGTCTGGTAGGAAGGTGATTAGACCAGGTAGTCGTCTAAGTACACTATGGGCCTCATTACGAGTCCGGTGGTAACCGTGCCTGAAATTGTGGCAGGTTACCGCCGGACTCGTATTACCATTCCGCCTCTGTGATTCCCGGAATTACCGGGGCATTACGACCCCGGTGACCTGGGAATTCCGGAGGTGGAATTAAGTAAATCCCCATTCCCATTGAGTCCTATAGGACTCAATGGGAAAGGGGAAGTGGAAACACCGGCACCATCTTATGATGGTGCCGGTGTTTCCACGTCCCCTGCAGGCGGATGCTGTAAACCCCACCAGGTCAGACCTGGCAGGAATGACACCTCCGCCTGCAGGACTTGAGATCACCCGGTATGGAAACAATGGTGGCGGCCGGTTTACCGCCACCGTTATTTCCATACCGAGTGACTCGTAATGAGGCCCATGACATAAGAATCAATGTCATGGAAGACAGAATTCATAAACTGCTGGAAAGTGGCAGGGGCATTACATAGCAAAAAAAGGGTATCACAATATATCAGAAGAGGCCATGACGAGTGCAGAAGGCTGTCTCCCACTCGTCCCCGCTCCCAACCCGGACTAGATTGTATGCCCCCCTAAGATCAAGCTTGGTAAAGATAGTGGCAAGATCTAGTTGTTCCAACAGGGGGGAGATCAATGGTATAGTATACCAGTCCTTGACGGTAATGAGGTCTAATCAGCGGTAGTCTACACACGGGTGTAGAGGTCCCCCTCCCATTTAGGGACAAAAATATGCGACTGGCAGCAGGTGATTGGTAGGGTCTGAGAGACAAGGCGATATAGTCTTTCAGGACCTGGTCCTCTGTTGGTAACGGGGAGTATATCCTACAACAAGGTATCTCGGACCCTGGCACCAGGTCGATGGGGCAGTCAAAAGGTTGGTGTGGTGGAAGTATTTCAGCGCAGCCCTTATCAAAGATCTGAGCGAAGTGGGTGTACTCTGGAGGGATGTCGAGTGTTATGGCGCCTATTACATGGGTAGTCCTTGAGCAAGGTGTACCTACATGAACAGTGTCTGACGGGTCGGGATGAATGGCAGCTACCAAAGCTTCGCAAGGAGAGCAAGGCACTGTGTCTTGTTGCAAACAGTGGTCTTGGCAGTGGGAGGAATCAAAGGAGAAGCAACCTTGAGATCAATCAACATAGGGGTTATGTTTCCATAACCAAGGTATGCCTAATATGATGCCAAATTGGGGAGTGGTGATCATGTCAAATATTATCATTTCCTTGTGGGTACCGTGGATGATCAGTGTGAGTGGCACAGTGTGTTGTTTAATCGGGCATGAAAACAACTGGTTACTGTCCAAAGCCTGCACTGCCTCGGGCTTGCTTTTGTTCTGCACTGGTAAGTTCAGGGAAGTAGCCAGGGCGATATTGATGTAGTTGCCCGTGGCTCCCGAGTCCATTACTAAACACACCTGGTGTCTGGTGCTATTGGGTTACAAGAGAAGGGCCTCTGTGGCTAAGTGGGTGGTGCTAAGGAATGTGGAACCGGTGTGTGGGGGAATCATAGCTGGGCTCATCTGTGCCCCCTCCTCTAGGGAAGAGCCTTCAGAAAACTTGTGGGCCTTTTGGGTCGTTTTTGGACACTCCTTTACATAGTGGTCATTGAGCCCACAATAGAAGCAGGCGTTGGAAAGGTGGTAGCATTCACATTCGGTAGGAGTCAGGGATCCACAGACACCTCAAATCTGCATGGGTCCCCATGATATAAGAGACGACGGTGAACATGCTGAAAACGGGGACAAAAGGGGTCTGAGGGACTCCGACTTTTGCTCTGACCTATGAGCATCCACTTGCAGAGCCAGATCTACCAAATAGGGGTACTGGATGGGAAGCGTGGGTACCACAGCCAGTGCATCTTTCATAGGGTTGTTAAGCCCTCTATAAAAAAACACTGCCTTTTTGTTCTCAGGCCAGGCAGTTTCAACGGAGAGTTGGTTGAACTGCGTGATGTATTCAATGAGGCTGGTTTTCCCTTGTACCAAATCCAGTAACTCAAGGTCTCGGGTCTGCGCCTTGTAGCACGTATCAAACCCCCAAGTCATCTCAGCCACTAGTTGATCAAAGTCATACAGCATCGGACTGTTGCTTTCCAGAATGGGGTTAGCACATGCAGCAGCTATGTCACTGAGATGCAACAGGGTAAAGACAGCCTTGGTGGTAGAGTTAGGGAATGCCTGGGGACGGCAGAGGGAATGTAATTTAAATTGATTAAGAAATGTACAGAATTTTCTGGGGTCTCCATGACAATTTTCTGGGGCGGCCATGGGAAAAGGGGTAGGTCTGTACACATGTAACGCTCACCTGGTTCCCACAGAGGCGCGGGCGTGGTCTGGACGGCAGTGGCCTCTTCGAAGGAGATGTTCAGCACCCTGAAGATGCAGTGGGCTGGGTTCCCAAATCTGGCTTGTCTGGCTCGGATGAATACCCTTCTGTGAGCGAAAAGGAAGGGTTAATACTCTGCGGGTTTTGTGTTGATCTCCCGTTCCCTTTCTCACCCTCCTTGCAACCCTTCTGTAATTCCCTGTGGAGACTCACCTTAGGGATTGAGAAGGCGAGCTCTCCATCCTGCTTCTGATGCAGGGGCGCGTTGGGATCCAGTTACATCACTGGATAGTAAGTTCGAGTTTGCTTGTCTGTTCCGGTAAGTACCGTAAATGTTTATGGCAAGCTTGAGTCTAAACGGTTCCTCTTCTCTTTTGCAGGTAATGGAAGACTCGGGGCTGAGGGCGGTTTCCGTCGAAAACCTGATTTTCAGGTAAGTTTTGGTGTAGGCCCACTACTGTCTTTTCCTGTCTCTTTTTCTTTAGGGGCCGGAGTTCGAGAATGCCGAAGAAATGGAGCCGGCACGAAGCAGAAGTTGAGTCCGACCTGTAAGCAGGTAAGTTTTAAATAGTTCGTTTGCTACGGTTCTTGCATTCACTAATGTGATGTTTGCTTTTTCCCCATTGGGGTCGGGGTGCTGAAATGCCCAAGGAATGGCATCGACCCAAAGGTAAGAAGAATTAGCTTGGCAGGTTAGTGCTTCTTGGTTATTTTCCTCTTCTCACCTTGCTTTCTTCTCTTCGTCTCCCCGTAGGTGCTGGAATGCTGCAGGAGATCCGGATAGGCGTCGCAGAGCCGAAGGCGCCACTTGTAGGTAAGAGAATTGCGCCAAGATGAATGCGACACAGTGAGTATTTAAAATGATGTCTTTTTGCAGGAACGTTGGCACGCTGAATCCGGAATGCAGCTTTAACAGGTAAGGTTTGTTTTCACCTGTTTCTTCTTCCCTTTTCTATCCTTAGGTGTTTCCAGGATGCTGGCAGGCGTGGTCGAGGACTGGAGCAGGAGCAGGCACGGTGAGCGTCCAGCTGCTATGAGCAGAACAACGCAAAGCGTGGTTTGCTGTCTGGGCGTGGCTTAAATAGCCTTTCAAGTAGTCCCAGGTATGTATCCTTCCACTGAAGGTATGTATCCTGCCACCAGCCACACCCGTGTGGTTAAGTAGTTCCTTTTTCATCTGGAAGTTGTAGAATGATCTGCCAGGTAAGGAAATTGCAGCATGGTCTGCCAGGTAAGTTTGCACCAAACACTATTCCTTCCATATCTTGTATGAGCCTGGCGCCGATGGTGCCAGGACTGTTATCCCTTATGAGCCTGACGCCAACGGCGCCAGGACTGAGTCCAAAGAGCCCCTATCTGGGGTGGCTGGGACTTCCCTATTATACATGTTGCCTGCTTCTGAGGGTGCCGGGCCCTGACTGGCTCCTTGGAGGTAGGCATCATGACATCACAGTATTCTGGGGTTTTACATTGCTGGATCTGAAGGCTTGGGCAGGAGCGTCCCCAAACTCAGGGTCTGCAGGAAGGGCATGATGCTCACTTTGAATAGCATGTAGTCACTGGTGTATGTCAGTGGTAGCGGTGGACAAATCCCCCCTTAGGACCATGTTGGCTCAGACCAGAGCAGCCACTGAATCCTCGACAGTGGCCTCCATAGTCCATGCAATATTGGCTTCTCAGTCTGTCAAGACGTACATATAGCGTGGACTATATACCTCTGTCTTCAAGTACCAGCCAGGGAGCGCAAGACAACTCGCTGTTTGATCGTTAGGGCCACAGGTGGCTGGAACTACTGCGCTGAGTCCCCAGATGGCTGAAAGGGAAACAGTACAGGGAAGTATCAAAACCAGATGGATAATGCTCATACCACAATTAACCACCCCCTTTTTTGACCTACCTAATGGGATTCAGGAGAGGACCCAGAAGCGGGTAGCGTAGGCAGGGCTCCTGAGGGGCAGGAGATGCTTCCCCACCCTATGTGGTACAAGGAAAGATGAACCAGGGCCCAGTGACCTGCGGGAGTACAGGCAAGTGCAGTCGGGTGAAGTTGGAAAATCATTTCCGAGATATCACACAGTTCCCAGTTCGTAGGTGGTGTAACAAAGAAATCCAAAACTGCAGTCCATGAAGCAGTCCGGGATCAAATAGGGAGAAATCCAACCAGATAGCAAAACGAGGCAGAAGGGTAATCCATAAACAAGTCGAGTGTTCAAAGCTGAGGATCCAAAAAACTACAAAAATCTGTGAAGCAAGAGAGCAAAACAACCAGGAATGCCATTCACCAGACAGGGACAACAGCTGAGAAGCAGCGTTCCGTAGCATTAGTTCCATCTTTATGCAGGCAGCCCTGGCAACGGATCACATGACAGCCCATGCTGAACACATGTTGCTGCAGACGCTCTCCGGGCGTCCAACAGTAAACAGGGCAGCCACCAATAGAACCGCAGCCGGGAACGCAATGGAAACTGTCTCCGGCACTGTAAACCAAGCATGGGCAGGGGGCGTGGTACGTTCAGCAAGCACGCGGCATCGGTGGAGAGCTGAACCCTGGGAGTAAGTCTGAGCCTGTGTGTGTGACGGAAGCAGCGGCATGACATTTTTGATTGATTGATATGACCAATTTTCCCTCAACCATATGTCCTTTTGGGATTCATAGCTTGTAGGTGAAAAGAAAGATTGTGTCTATGACCTCAAAATCACCTCACCACAAAAGTAAAAGCTTCTTCACCTTGGTTTGACTTCTTTTTAAATTGTATGGATAAACCCTGTCACCTACCTCATCCTCCTGTTTTGTTGTCTTGAGGATATAGTAAGACCTCATTCATACAGTAGACGTCTCAAGATTGTGTTGGGCCTATGCAAAACCATGTTGTAGGTGCTTCTTAAAGTTCTCAATGTATTCATGAGTAGTAGTGGCACTAACCAACATCTGCTCTTGAGTTCGGTAAAGCAGATGTTGAGGTAATAACATTTTTCATCTAGTCATTGAATTTGAATGTTGGCAGAAGATGTAGACCGAAAGGCCATCCGGACAAGAAGCAATTTGATGTCCCAACTTGGTCCAGAATTGACCAAACATTCTTCAAGATACTCACAATTGTGCTGTTGTATCACTCCACACTTCCTTCTTGATGCTGGGTGGTAGACAATGTGGAGTAATCCTTTTACTTCTAAAATTGCCCATGTCTTTGTCATCACCTCACTGGTAAAATGACTACCTCTGTCAGACTCAATCATTTTGAAAAAAGACGAAACAAGAAGAAGATATGGTTGATCATCAAACTGGCAGCTGTCTCTGTCTTACAATTTGAGGCAGGAAGGCACTCAATCCACTTTGCTAAGAGGCATGTCACTATAAACATCCATTTGTTTCCTTTGGAAGAGCAAGTTACGGGTCCAATGAAGTCTACTTGAAAATCAGACCATGCTAACATCATTCCTCTTTTATGCAAAGATGTTCTGTGAGAGGGAGAACTCGATTGGAAATGAGCACACACAAGACATCCCTTTAAGAAGGTATTGAGATCTTGGCCCATGTTTGGGCAGAAAGCAGCTTCTCACAGTTTCTCCAGAATCTTTTGAAAACCACTATGACCGGGAGTGGCGATGTCATGAGCATGCTTTTTCATCAGACTTCGGAATGAGGTAGAAACCACCCAAAGGTCATACCCAGATTGGGATTTCCTCAAAAACAGCCCGTCTTGAATCTTAAACATATTTTGAATTTTTATCAGAATACACAGATCTTCTTTCCCTTGTAGTCTGATTATGCCACAGAAAATCGGACTGGATCGTCTGAATATTTATAGAATTAGATATAGAATATTCCATAATTTAGAATAATAGGATCCTCTTTTTGAGCAGTGATCAAGTCTGCATTGGGAGCATCTGCACTGCACTGAGCAGTTGTAAGTTCACTGTCAGTGCAAGCTTCTGATCTGGTCACTGCCATGATCTGGATTTCTCCCAGTAGGTGTTCTATATCTATGAAGTGCCTCATATAGATCCTGTTTTGGTCAAATGATCAGCCAAGTAATTTCAAATATTATCAGGGCCCTCTATCTTGGAATGACCTTTGATTTTTTTCCAGTAGATGGTAATTTCCTTAGACATCACCAGATTGTCAATAGTCTGAATCAATCTACAATGTTTTAACCTTTTATCGATACAAAGCATGCCTCTGTTTTTCCAATTAATCAGGTCTTCTACAAATCCATTTTACACATAAAAAGAAGTGGTGATAATCATCAGTTCTGTGAGTTGGTGGTTTACAGCAGTACGGACGGCTTGATAAATTGCCATCAGCTCTGACACATGAATACTAGGGGGACCTATTCTGTAACCAGCAAAGGGTTCAGGATGATTTTTTACACAAGCGTTCCCAATGAGAGCAACCAATTTTTTTCTCCCCATCTTTTGTAATATGATAGGAACACCCATCTGCATAAACTGTGGATATCCGCTGACAAGTGTTTTCTTCATACACCTTTTGCAGGCACACCAGGTATGCCTCCATATTACTATTGATGTTTAGATTTTCATCCTCGAGACAGTGTTCTTCAGCACAATCATGTAAGTCTGCCAATCCTTGAGCTAGAGGGCTCTTCTTATTTTTACTGTAACTGACCTGCACAGGAAAGCCCTGTATCGACCGAGTCCAGGAAGGAAGAGGAATTCCCAGCACGTATTCTATCACTTTGTAGATATTGTAACAGTCAGTGGTAGTTCTCTTCTATGATGTACTCCCCTGGATAAATGGCTGGTAGTTTTTCAACACCCACACATTGCCAGAAGTGCTTTATCACAATCACTGAATTGTTGTTGCACACAGGATAATGTTGTGCTTGCATGTGAGATTACCTTGTTGCGGTGTCATGTTTTTCATATAACACTACCATCAAATAGGTATCACCAAAAAATATTTCTAGGAAAAACTCATTTTTTTTATGGAGCTTGTGACAGGCTTCGTTTCAATTGTTTCACTGCCTCGGATTGTGCTTCAACCCACTTTGACTTTACCCCGGCTTTCAATAAGTGGACCAAAGGTTGAGTGATCTCTGCATAATCCTCAATGAATTTCTGCGTATAACTAGTCAATCCAAGGAGGCTTTGCAATTCATGCATAGTTGTGGGGTTCTTAAATTTGAGTAGTGCCTCTGCCTTTTTTTTCTGGGGATTGATGCCCTCGGGCCGTGATTTGATGTACCAGGAAGTTCAACCTGGATTTGCACCATTGTGCTTTCTGGAATGATAATTTTCCACCAGCTCTTTGCAACTGGGTAAGAACATATCTGATTTCTGCCACATTTCTGCCAGATGTTCTTCCACAGTTGAACTTTCTATCAACAGATCATCCTCTTT
This sequence comes from Ambystoma mexicanum, assembly GCF_040938575.1. Classification (NCBI taxonomy): domain Eukaryota; kingdom Metazoa; phylum Chordata; class Amphibia; order Caudata; family Ambystomatidae; genus Ambystoma; species Ambystoma mexicanum. Next base: position 702,566,609 of record NC_090930.1, on the reverse strand, counting down.
CACTCAGATCAGGCATGTCCTTGTGAAGGAAAATGTTAAACTCCTTTCCTGAATTGATGTACCCGAAGGGAGTACAGATACAAGTTATTGATGCTACGTGAATGTAAAGACAAATTTCTAATGATCTTCCCTATTCACGGGAACTGTCCAATAAACGTTTGTCAAGTCAAGAGCTGAGTACACTTTTGATCCTTGGATTTGTGCCAGTGCTTGTTTGATATAGTTAAGGGGTCACCATGGCACGTGGACCTGTTTCTTCAACTCCATGAGGTCAGCACAAAGTCTCCATTGTCCATTTGGTTTTAGGATCCCCAGTACATGGTTGTTAAGAGGTACTGTGGATAGGACAAATTATGCCAGAGGATTGCACATTTCTGATGTTCTCTGTGAGCGATTTCATGGACTTGAGAGGCAATCATTATTGTCTTACAAACAAGGGAGCCATTTCAGGGTTTGCGAGTATTGTTGTAGCATGAATAGTTGTATGCCCCCAATCATAGGTGTCAACTGGGAAGATACTCTGGAAGTCCAGGAATACCTTTTTCAGTTGCTTTTGCTGTATGTCGGTTTCACATGTATCAGCCAGAAGGATCTGTTCTTTGACCATCTGCTGAAAACCCGGAAACACTTCTGGTGTCAATATTTGAGAAGTATCCTCCAATTCGGTGGCTAGATGTCTTGTAATAGTTTTTACCTGGACAGGAGGTTTAATGGATTGAGATAGTTATAATGAACGCTAAATACTACCTCATCTTCCAAGATGTCACAATTAACATCTTCTACTCCTAAGGGCATGAATAATACACCAAGAAATTAACTCCATGTAGGCAGGTGATATTTTCAAGTTGGATGATGTCTGTTTTATGATAACAATTTTCAGGAATTGGACCTATAATTTTGTTTTCTAAGTCAATAGAATTATATTCGGAGTCAACCACCATTCCAATGGAGGTGTCTGTGCCCAAAGTAATACGTTGAGGGTTGCTGTTATCCACCAATTTTTGAATGTTGTAATCATTTAGATCCACCAGTGGAATGGATGTACGGACAATCCTTGTTGTTGGAGGGTATGGTTCAAATCTATAAATGCTTCCTGATTTTTTAGGGTTTGTCCTCATTTTATTTTGATTGGTATTGTGAATTGTCACGTCTGTCATGGGATAGTAACCTCTCATTCTGCTTCGAGCTCAGCAGCATATGGCAACATTTGAGTGGACCGAAATGCTTTCTCAACATTGTCAAAGCCTATTGGGTTACTCCCAGTCTTGACCAAACTTTATCATTAAAAAAATCCAAATTAATTGCAAAACAATGAATATCACTACCTAGATACAATTTAGAAATGACATCTCTAACAATGCAACAACTCTGGTCAAAAGTGTTATTGCCAAAAGAAATTTTTAACATGCACCTGCTAGGTAGGACATGTTTTGAATTGTATGTTTGTAGACCAACTTCCGATGTATTTGTCAAATTAAAGGAGAAAGTGGCCTGATCTTTTCGGAGGATTGACCAGTTGATTTGGATTCCCCTCCCCCCTGGCTATGGGGGAGTGTATCTGTAGCCCACGATGGGTCTAGACCCGAGCTAATGTGGTACTGTGGACTTATGTAGGAACGAGTGTCAGAAGGGTCAGTATTTTGGAACACTAGTTGAGTGTCGGTCGATAGAGACTGGACAGCCAGTCATTCTATTTGGTGGTAGGAACCTTCTGTGAACCCCCTGACTCCAGATTCTTTGGAGGGCCACTCCTCACCTCTGCCACTTTTGCAGTGGTAGGCGTTGAATTTGATTGGGAGTTTTGGGATTATTTTTATTTTCTGCAGGTTTTTGGACCTTATAAATCCTAGTAGCCTGTGAAAAAACCCATTCAAGAGTTCACAAACCTTTGAAGTCCCGCACTAATTAAGTGATTATGTATTTCAGGAGTGCATGGAAAAATATCTATTAAACTCTCCACTGTTAGTATTCACGCAACAAGGAGTCTGTGAGAATGCATGTTTCAAATCTTGGGAAAAGTCTGTCAGAGGTTGGTTCTCGCCACACACCATATTATGTGCAACTTTGCAGGCCTCTTGTGGGTTTCTATTACTAGAAAGATGTTTTAGATTGTCTGCCTTATAGGTAAACGATTTACAGTGATTTTGGTCTTCCAGCCCTGCAAAGAAGCTACAAATATCAGGAGAACATGTCTATTTGACAAATTCCATGTTGTTAAATGAGGACATCATTTGCTCATAAGGCTCTAGATGTTCCCACATAGAATATTTAGAGTTTTTGTTTTAAGGGGTCATAAATCCTTTGATGGCATTTATTTGTTTTATAGGGTCTTTGATTAACCCCTGTTGTGATCTTCCCTTCTTGCATCTATGAACCTGAGTCTACTCTTGCTCTGAGTCAGAGCTCACAATGGACCCTCATTCCCTATTGTCTTCTGGGCCCTCCCTGCTTATTTTGAAAATGCATTCTAGATGCTTCGGACACCGACTCCTTTTTTTGTTCTTTTGTCTGGTAATTATCAGGGTTCTTTTCCCAGGAACCCATTTTAGAAGTTGTGTAAAATGGGGTTTCTTCTTATGAGGGCTTAAAGTAAACAGGGTCTCTTCCACTAAATGGTCTAGAATAACTCTCCCTGGCTCCCTGATGCATAGAGACTGAAGCATTTATCTTTCCATGTCAGCTAAGTGGACTAAATGATTTATCTGCAGGTTCATTTTCTGCAATTCCAGATCACTCAACCCATCATTATATTTGTCCCCAGGCACACTTCTATCTTCATTTCCCCTCCTGACATGCTGAATTTGGTACCCTTCCCGTTCTCACAGGTGAAAGCAAGAAGTTGTCTATATCAGATAAAGAATGTTCTCCTTCCTGATCATAAATATTTGGGAGATGGGATGTTAGACACCTCTTACTGTGCTTATAGGAATTGTAGGTGGGCAAAGTAAGGCATTTGGCAAGAGGGAAGGATCCCCTCTGTGTGAAGTACTTGCCTCTGGTGGTTGTCTGCTGGGTAATGGCAGTGCCAATTATGATCTCTTACTTCCTGGAGAAATATTTCTTTTTTTTACATTTCCAAAATATGTTTCTACTTACACTGGGCTAACTGCTCTCTCAAATCACAAGCACTGGCCTGATGATCTTCCAGTGTTTTGCTGTTGGAAGTCAACACGTCCTTTCATTTTGTAATTCCTGCTGCAAACATCCATTCTTGCGCTGGCAATTTTAAATTAAAGTAACCCTTTCTTGATGTTTCTCTTGCCAGTGCATAATTTCTTTTTCAAAGAACACTTTTAATTAAACTGCCTGCTTCTAGTCAGTTTCTATTTTTTGCAGTTTGTCCTGTAGATGCGAATTTTCATCTTTCACATTGTCTAATTCTTGGGAAGAGACTTTGTGGATCAGTTGCTGCTTCTCATGAGTTAGAGCATCACACTCTTGTGCAAGCTGAACTCCCTGTGTTTTTGTCACAATTAAATTATGATTAATTTGTTCAAATTCATTTTAGGACTCAACTTCTTTGAGAGTTAATGTATTATTTTCTTGTTTTAATTCTGCTAAATGGAGTTTTCCGTTCATGATGTTGTCTAACGGAGTATTATTATGCACATATTGGCCATTATATTTTCCTTGTAGCATATATCTGGCCTCCATACACTGATTGTAAGTCTCCTGGATACTCAAAATATTGTGTCATCTGATTCAACAGCTCATCACGTGATGTCTTAATTTCAACCTGCATTTGGTCCATTACATTTTGCTGTTGCTATATGGAAGCCTGACTTTTTTCAGTGATTCTTGTAGCCGCAGAATGTCTTGCAGTTGGTCGCTACACAATTGCTTGGCGCTCAGCAGCTCTTTCTGGGCTGCTTTTTGGCACTGTTTCATCTGCACCTCTCTGTCAGCTAACCTGCCTTCTGCCAGTTGAAATAAAAGTCAGCAGAGAGAGAGAGATCAGTTTAACATTCTTGGCTTTGACACTGGAAGTCATGTAGAGCCTCTGTAGAGATTAGTTTAATGACCCACGTTCATCTCAAAGGTCCCCACCCACTGAAGAGATTCTGTCTAACATCTCTGTCTTCCAAAGAACAATACACTATCTGTGTCTGTCCAATCCCCCTTTTAAATATAACTTTGAAAGGGCATCCACCTTGACCACAGATATTGCTATGTCCAACATCTCTTTGTTTAAAATATAGCAATCTGCCTCCCAAGTTCTAACTATACAGAAATGCAGACTTGTCTTGCTCCAATTTTACCAATTAGATTGGGGAAATTATACACACCTTAATGCAGTGGGGGTTCTGTTTTGTAGAAGTCAAGCATACCTTGGGAAAGAATCTAGTATAGTTAGAAGACAGTAGCAAAGGAAGAGTGAAAAATAAGGGACCACAGAAATACATGGTGCAGGGCTAAGAGTTGAATCAGCCAAAATAAGTGTTGCTGGTGTTAAATGAGGTATAGTATTATTGTCTGTATTATCACAGACAAAGAGAAAACAAATCACTGAGAAAGCAGCCAAAAGAGTTCCCAATCGAGAGAATGAAACATGTGGGAAACATGTGGGTGGCAGGGTAAACGTCAACCTCCCAGCAAGAACAAGCAGAAATAAGCACTATTGAAAGTTGTTGCAGGGAAGGCGCCAGGTCTTACCATCCTTCCTCCATAAGTCTTCACATGTTTTACTGATAATGATCCTCACTGCTGACCAATTATTTTTAGTTCAGTTCCACCTCTTTCTCATTTCCAGCATCCTGGGCCAACAGTACAATTGCGTGTGATTGTGTAGCCTCATATCAGAATGCCCAACTGAAAATGTAAAGTCAATAAGCAAATAGTCTTAATTAATATTGAACCCACATTCTAGTCTAAAAAATGGTGTTGCAGGCCTTATAAAACTGGCTAGAAGAGAAAATGATTCTGACACCAACTCAAGAGAACTTTCATCAAACTTGGTCAAAGACTTCTCATGTGTTTGTCTTTCCTCAATTTGCGCACAAATATAGTTGGTCAAAACAAAGTATGCTTTGTGTGCCATTTCTAGACAGAATGATTATGGTCCAAACCATTTGCGTTCATTTTTGATAAAGCATGATGGCAATTATTATTATGTTGTATTCCATCAATGGTCCCAGTTGAGGCTGTCACCAGGGGGAAAGCTAAGTGAACAGTTTAACACCACAAATTGTTTTGAAAAAGGCTGTATCTCAGCTTCTTTTTTTTCTCATTATATGTTAACAAACTATTGAATGATGTTCTGACGGGGTCACTGTAATTGAGGGCTTTCCTACACTGGTTTTACTGTATGTGGATGTCCTTATAATCACAGCCGACTACCAGGATGCCACCCAGGTGTAACTTAAATGAATAAGAGACTATTTCTAGAAACAAAATACTTCATGACCAACACCTCAAAGCATGACCGTTGGCTGACAAACAAAAAAGGGTAGTGGAACAAGTTCAGATGAGGAGAATAAATCTTAGAGGAAATTAAAATATTTACCGACCTTGGCATTCAGATTGACTTTCACTTGTCAGCAAAAGCCCATTTAACGTAAACGATTGCGACATTCATCAATAGTCATGGAAACTTTGCTGAGTGTAAGTATGTGCCTCTTATAGCCATGCAATATTAGTTTTTGGCAATATCGACTTTCCTGTATATTAGATACTCCACAACTACCTGCAATTCAATTTAGCACACATGTCAATAAGCTGAGGGAGAAGAATGGCAACACGCTATATGCAACCAAATGTTTGTCAGCAGAAACTAACCATGTCTTTCATGGGAAACATATTTGGTCTGTGCATGTCCATGTTGTTTTCTGAAAGTTAATATTAACCACTCTTCGGTACCAATTATACACTATTCATGTTTTCTTTCAAAAAGTATTTAATCCACTGTGGTGATTTTCTTGATCATACCAATACGTGTTTCGACCTCAAAGTACATAGGTCTTCATCAGGGCTGGTAAACCACCTTCATACATGTCAATTAATACATTATTATCATTTCATCACATTAATACTTATAAATTGATCAAATTGCATGTACCAGCATATGAAACATTGTACCAACCAATGTATTATAATGAAACATAATATAAATAGTATAAATAGTAAATAAATGTTCAAACCCAACCACGTCATGTACCAGCTAAATGTTACAGAGAAAGAAAGTAAAAATAAATAAATATACAAACATTGTATAAGCAAATTGTCTTAATGATACAATCATATAATCCTGCATTGAGAATCAAGAACTCTTAATGTTCACAAAGTTTCTTATATGTAAACTGGCAATGCTCACCAGCTGTGCATCTATGTGTCCACCACTATTTGAAAATAATATACTAGCGACTAAACGCGCCCATCACCTTACCTAATTCATCAAAGGACCCCTATTTAACATGACATTACTAACTATGCAAAAATCAAAATAATGTCTACTCATCTTACCTAGATTCTTAACTAAAGATACTCCAAATCTGAAGCAGATTAGGCAACAATGGGTGTTCATTCGAAATCCCTGGCTCCTGGGGACAATGCAATGGAAGTAAGATGGGATTATCAATTGGAGCATCTGGATATTGTTGATGTCATAGGCACATAGAAGTCATGTAGAGTACTGGGCCCAGATGGCACTTGCAATCAGTTAATTAAAAATAATCCACTGGTATGGGCAGGTGCCCTACACTGGCTCTTTACATTAATAGGCAGTACCCATCTACTCTCATCAATATGGAAGGAAATTACTTTAGTCTTGGTATATAAAAAAGGATCACAACAAGACCCCCTTAACTATAGGTTTCTGGCAATGCTTGACACCCCCACTAAAATCTTTGCCAAAAAATGTTAGGAGAATTTACCAATTGGATTTCAGAAAATAACATCATACCCCTAAATCAAACAGGGTTCTGAAGTGGCTCCAGTACAATTGACAACGGTCTGACTTTGAATGCCATCATGGAACAAGCTTGGCTCAAGCATAAACAACCAGTATATGTAGCATTTGTGGACTATTGTGCAGCCTTTGATGCTGTTGATAGGGGTAGGCTGTGGTGGAAATGGTATAAATGTAAGATACCCAGGGGGGTACTTAATATGATAAAGGCCTTACACAAACCCATACAAGTCAGAGTAAGAATGAACTTTTCTAAGGGCATGACTAAGTGGATTGACACCTGTACTGGTTTGAAAATGGGCTGCATAAGTGCTCCCACACTGTTTAATTTATACCTGGTTGATGGGTGAGGGAATTGGAAATTTGACATCAATCCCACCTCAGCTAGGCAGTGTGGGTGTACAGTGGCTTACATATGTGGATGATGTGAGCCTGCTGGATTTAACTCCTTGTGGGTTGCAGGCCTCTCTGGATTATCTCTACTCTTATGCTGTGATTAACACCTTGAAGAGTAACACTAGCAAGACTAAGATCATGGTATTCACCCCAAAAAATGACTGTGGTAATAGGTGCAGTAAGTCAATTTGGACACTATATGGGGAACCAATAGAGATGGCTGACTCCTATAAATATCTGGGAGTAATAGTAGACCACAAATTGGATGGAAAGTTAGATCTTCAAGAGGTCCAGCTTGAGACAGCCCAGGTTTCGGGAGCTATTATGACACTGTCCCATAGAGCAAGAGGATACACATTTGGAATACTTATTAAATTGTATCTGACCAAGGTGTTCCCTATTATACTCTATGGGATTGAACTTTGGAGCCTTAGCATGACTAAGACATTAGCATTTCTAGAGAGGTATACTCCAAAGATTCTTGCGACTAAACATAAACACTCCGACTGGGTACTTTATGCTTGAAAATAACATTGTGAACACTCTTATCAAAATTGACCAAAACTATTTACGTATGTATTGGAAAGTAACGAATGCCACACCAGGAACATTACATTGGTGTCTCAGAGACATTCTTGTTAAGAAGAGTGATTTCATGAGTACTAGTGTCATGTGTAGACTCTCTGTCACTGCTAATGCATGGATAAGCAGATCCCTGTACGGAGTAATGTCACTGCCTTATTCAGAGTTTAAGAATGTGACTCATATAATCTTGAATAAACACAGTATAGAATACAATTTAGTGGACCTTCCTAGTTACTTGTCTGTTGAATTATATGTCGTACATATACTGAGGTATGACCATTTTCCATGATACGTTAAGAATTAAGCTTAACTTAGTTCAAACCTATGAAATAATCTGCGCTTTCACTGGTGATCCCAGGGGAGCAAGAATGTGTTGTCTACGTGATGAAAAGCAGATAGAGTCCACAAAACATGTTTTATTGCATTGTGAAACTTTGAAAAATCTAAGCATGAAGCACTTTTTAGCTTGGGGCATAAATACATCTGCCAATGCCTGCGGCATTTGGGAAATTTTTATGACAGGAGAAGATGAAGGGTGTATCTTTCATTTGACTAAATTGTAGAAGATAATAGAAGCAATACTGAGGATTATCAACACATTTTTTTCTTGACTTTGAACTCAAAATTGATGCATAAATGTATATGAATGTATTTTATTTGATGAAATATGAAAGATAATTGAATCAATATTAAGATTCCCAATTATTGTTACTTTGGATGTAGAGAATGAGGCAGATTTTATTGAATGTATTAAAAGATTGATAAATGTTAAACTATACAATACTGATAATAAAGAAAATCAAAAATAAATGTCCTTTATATTGACATATTTACAGAAGGAAACTTATAAACCCTTTGAGGAATAATGGGATTAGGGACACCAGTACAGACGTTGTTTACACCCTAAGCGGTTTAAACATAATAGTAACAGTAGGTACCGCAAACTTTCTTAGAGAGCCAAGACTGGAAGGGAAAATCTAATTGTGGCAGTGGGACTGCAACCACATTAGAAAGTTTGTTATGTTATGCTATGTTATGTTATTGTGATTTATATCGCACACAATTGCCATTTCCACGGTCTCCAGGAACCCAGTTGTACCTGAAAAGGATGGGTGGTTGGGATGGGTTAGTTAGTGGGATTGAGAAGTAAAAGTGCAAGAGAGCTTTGATGTGCTGTTGGTGGCATCAGTTCAGAAAAACCGTTTGTATGTTTTTTAATTGGTCGATGTTGTATGGTGTTTGGTGGATGATTTTATATGGATGTTTTATGTGCATCTTGGGTGTTGTTGAAAGATGGTACCGTAGATAGCTTGTAGTTTGCATTGTTTTTGTGGCAAAGGTCAGTGTTGGAGTGGTGGGTATGCAGAGTATGAAAGTTTTTAGAAGGATTAGTGGGGGTTGTCTGAGTCTTTTTCTGTGCTTTGTGCTGGGGTTAATCTCAGTTTGGCAGTGTTCTCTCTTTAGCTTGGCGAGTTATAGAGCTACATTTTCAACAGTTTCCTGAATTTTAGCTGATCTTCTGTTGTTCATATTTCCTTTGGAAAAGAGTTCCAAAGCCTCACTGATATGCACGAGAATGCTGATGGGGGTTGGTGTGTTGTTGCATGTTGCTGGTTTTCTTACCTTGTTTATGATGTTGAACATCTCTTTCTGGCTATTGCTTCAGTTTGTGACCCGTTCGTTGTAGAATGTCTTTTTTGCTTTCAGTAATTCAACTTTGTATACATTCATTTTTTTACATTGGTCATAGTTTTTCCTCCATTCTTGCTCCAGTTTTCTGTTATTTTTTTCAGTGCTCTGGGGTGGGCTTTGAATCATCTTGTCATTGATTTCTTTTGCGAGAGGGTGAATGTTTTATCTGGTGCAATGTCATCTAGTGTTTTTGAGATCCATTTTTGGATTGTCTGTTTTTTCTTCTCTACTGGCTGAGTCTAAGACAGTGATTTATGTTTTTGTCGCTTCCAGTCTGACATTTAGGTCCACATTGTTAATGGATTTACAGTTTCTTTTTAGAATTGGAGGGTTTTTCTGGAGAATAGCAAGTAATTCTGTTGGTAGTTGGATCACGAAGGGTATAATGAGATGGTTGCTCCAGAGAATATGTATTGGAGGAGCAGTTGTGATCATGTTTTTATTGCATTAGATTGCATCTAGTGTGTGGCCTGCTGTGTGTGTTCTCCTTTCATAAGTTGTAGACGCATTGTTGTTAGTTGATTGGTTAGAGTTCTGGGAAAGTTGATGATCTCTTCTATGAACCAGATGTTGAAGTCCCCCAGTATGATCAGGTGATCATGCTTAATGGCGATGATGGTGATGTCATCCACATAAGTGTTTATGAAGGTAGGGTTGCAAGGAGGAGTGATCACAATTTGGGATGTTTAATGGTGGTGCAGTTGTTATTTTTAGCTTGTCTTTGTAAATGCTACAGTGAGACCTCCTCCACCTTTACCTTCTCTGTTAGCTTGTTTAAGTTTGAAGTTGTTGGGTAGGCAATCATGTACTATTATTTTGTAGTTTGTCTTGGACAGAGTTCCGTGAGGAATAGGATGTCTGTCCCTCATCGATGAGCAGTTTGTATAGTTCTGTTGAGAGTTTTGACATTGATCTCGCGTTGACTAGGTTACAGTTTATTTGCTCTTTGGCTGTGTATTTTGGTGTCTTGATGGATATTGGTGAATTCTTCCACCTGCTTGTTTATTCAGAACTGTTGTTTTGGTTTCTTTGCTGAGTAGTTCTCTGCAAGTTTCCTCTTAGATTGAAGTTTTCTTCTGGGTCATCTGCCTGCTGACATTGATGATTCCATTTGTCATGCCAATTTCTGGTGATGAATGGTGTGTTGATGTTGTTACTTTCGGTTTTGTTTCTTTGGAATTCCTGTCTTCCATTGGGTTTCTGGTTATCCTATTTGCGAGCTTACAGATCTTGAGGATAGATTGTTGTCAGAGTGGGTGGTAAGTTGAAAGGTAGGGCATTAGTTAGAGTGATTTTGGACTGGTTCTAGCAAACAGACTAATTTGTGGTGGTTGTGCAGGTGTGCCATCTCTTGGTATAGGTTGGTTCCCGGGTGTGGTTTTCTGAAATCATTCCAATTGGTTTATTCTGTTTTGGTTGTTCCTTGTGTGTTAATCTTTCCTGGTGCGCGGCATTTTGTGGTTGGGTCTATCCAGGAGGGGGGTCTACTGCAGGGACGGGGACAATCATAGGGGTCAGGACTATCTCAGTAGACAGTGCTCTCCCAGGAGTCAGAGGTATCCCATGTCTGAACTGTCTTAGGGTCTGAATTGTCCCAGGGTTGTATGGGGTTCACAGAGGTGAAGCCTCTCCTTGGTGGTTGTATTTCAGTCTCAGAGTTTCATGGGTTATGGTTCATGATCCCCTTGTATTGATGAGTGACTTGGATTGGTTTGATACTTCCGATAGTTTGATATTCCCTTGAGGGGTCCGGTATAGTTTCTGCCTCACAGCGGTGAAGGCCGCTCTGTGATGGTTGTATTTCAGTCTTAGAGTCTCGCAGGGCTCGGGTGCCTCAGATTGCTGGGTTTTCATAGTTGTATGGTGTTCACAGTGGTGAAAGCCTCCGTGAGGTGGCCTGTGGTGGCCTGTGGTTGGATCTTCCCTTGTGGGTTGAGTATAGTTATCAGACTGAAAGTTGCAAATGCTTCTCTCTGGTGGTTGTTTTTAGCCACAGAATCTCGTGAAACTTGGAAACTTCAGCTTGCTGGGGTTTTGTAGTTGTATCAGGTTCGCATGCTAAAGACCTTCCTGTGGTCACCTAATATTAGGAATCTGCAAAATGTAACCAACCTTACATCAGGACTGGCTGTGGGAGGGAATACAATGTGATGTAGCTAAGCACAACTAGATGAAACCAAGCCTGATTTAGGAGTTGTTGTGGAGGAGGAATGTACTGTGGTGGAATACAATAGTTTCTAATTTCATAATGCAACATTACCATTGTGACAAAGTCCCTTACCTATGTCTGCTGCAAATGGCAACAGCTATATCTTTTGGGGATTGGATGCCAAGGCGAACAAGCAGACAGGCGAAGGAGGTGCCCAGGTGAGGTGAGGTTCCCATTGCCATTGCCCTTAGCTGGCGTCCAAGTGCTGTTTCCTATTATGATGAATCAGTAAGGGAAGGGGGAAGGGGAAGTGGGAGTGGGCAGCGATATGGCTTGGGGAAAGAACGGAGGGGAAGGGTCATGGAAAACTTCACTGGGCAGATGGGTTCAAGCAAGCTAGACTTAAAGTAGTGGCACATTTCAGAGTGCATCTGGATTCAACACAGTGGCCCTCATTACGACCCTGGCGGAATCCGCGGTGCTAAATGCACCGCGGAGCATGGCGGAAAGCCGCCGATAGCGCCATGGGGGTTGGCGGATTTACCACCCCATGCCGACCTTGGCGGAGCGGTAAATCCCCAATCCCCATTTTACCCTTCCCCATTCCCATTCTTGCCCCATAGGGTATAATGGGAGTGGGGAAGGAGTTAATTACGCCGCCGTAAAGTACGGCGGCGTAATTAACAACGAGGTCCCTTAGCGCCATGGTTTTCTCCGCCCGGTAAAACCAGGCGGAGAAAACCTCCATGGCGCTAAGGGAACTCGTAGTACGGCGGACGGGTCCGCCGCGATTAGCGCTGGCGGAAACCCACTCCGCCAGGGTCCTAATGAGGCCCAGTGTCTAATTTCAGAGTGCGGCATGTTTTAAAGCACTGGTGAACACAATGGCAGACGTCAGAGTGCAGCAAGATTTAAAGCAGTTACACATTTCAGATGGCACCTGAATTCAACACAATGGCTCACTTCAGAGCGCAGCAAGATTTAGAACGGTGGCAAACACAATCTCAAAGTTCAGAGCACATCATAATTTAAGGCAGTGGCAACGTTCAGTGGGTAACTGGATTCAACACAGTGGCTAACTTCCGAGCGCAGCAAGCTTTAAAGATGTGGTGAGCACAGTATCACATTTCAGAGCACAGCGAGATTTAAGTCAGTGGCAAACCTTTGAGGAAACCTGGATTCCACACAATGGATAACTTAGAGCGCAGCATGTTTTCAAGTGTGGAAAACACAATGGCATTATTCAGGGCACAGCAAGCAGTGGCAAAGCTCAGAGGGAATTTCGGAGTGTAACAAGTTTTAAAGTTGGGGCAAACATAATGACAAACTTCATTGTGCACCAGGATTTCTAGTAGTGGTAAACTTCAAAGCACAGCAAGACTCAAATCAGAGGCAAACGTGAGAGGGCACCCATATTTGACACAATGGCTAGATTCAGAGAACAATAAGTGTTAACTTATTTGAATTTAAGGAAGAATGGTGGAATTAGAAGTTCCTTTCACGGATTTGGAAATGGTGAGCATATGGAAGGTTCATTGTGATAAGGAAAAATGGCACGCAGAAAAATTGAAAGAGATATAGCTAAATTATGCTCAGGGTTGATAGTGAGAGAATAATAAAATGGAACAATATTGTCAAAATGTTTTTTTAAATGGTGATCTTTTGATTAAAAAGTTGGTTATGCATGCTAACATGGTTAATGGGAAGAAACATCTTTTGATCGATTTTTTGGCTGTTTGTAGGTGAGGAGGATTGGAAAAAGTATATTGTGAAGTAAATGTTGAAGTTTGTAAATAGAATGAGGATACTGGTAAAGCCTTGATGAAGTTCACTAGACTCAACTGGGAATATTATGTTGAGTCCAAGCAAAACACGTGTTGGCACATGAATATCAGTATTCATTGTTTGATTTATACTGTGACAGTGTGAAGATATTGCGCATTGCTAAGCAAAAGCTGAATGATTAAGCTTCTATCATGACTTATGTGTTTTGAATGAATGTTAATTGAAGGGCGTAATTATGGTTCAATTTTGTTTTTTTTTGGGTGTAGGTTTTAACCACAGTTGGAAATCTTGAAGGCACCCGGATTCCAACCAATGGCTAACTTATGAGTGTAGAATTAGGCTAACTTCAATACAGTGGCTATACACTTAAATGCAGCTAACTTCAGTACAGTGGCTATTCTCTATGTCTGCAACAAGTCCTCTATAGATTATAGGCTTTATATAACCTGCAGGATTAATGAAGATAACTAATACAATTAGAATGCAGGTGATCAACCTAATAATTGTTTAATTGGTAAAACTAAGAGCAATAAACACCCTTCCTCCCCTCTCTGATGGCCCTTCCACATCCCTTACCTTTTGGATGTTCTACATGCTAAAGAATACACCACACTTCATTCTAAGTATGTGTATTGCTGCATTTTAGAGGCTGCCATTATGGCTAAATGGCCGCTTGACTTGTTTCTCATACTGATGGGTCAGCACAAATTGTAATTATAGCACATTTTGAAATGTGTTTTGGCCTTAGTGCTCACAGTATAACAATAATTTTTAACAATCACTGGTTTTATGCTTATTGCAAGGCCAAAGAGCATTGGACAGTTTATCCAAATCATACCACCCATTCAATCATGTAGATAGGCCTTAAGTTTGTTTCATTTTTATATGGTATGTTTTCTTGGTTTCACATTCAAATTGTCTTAATTATACTTAAAAGAACGAAAGAGACATATAAGAGTGCCAAAAACATTAACATCTTCTGGTGGAAGTGTCTGACCAATCAATCAAATTGAGATAAGATGTAAGTGATAATGAATTAATTCTGATCCTGAAGAAGGGCATGTACCAGCAGCATGTTGAGACCTAAATGAAAGAAACTGACATACGTAGAAATACATAATTGGTGTCCTGTAGCGCCCAAAGACAGGGTGGGGTAAAATGATACAGGGAAAAGCAAAGTAAGGGAAATAGACGGGAGGGCTCAACTGGGGCCATAAAGAGAGAAAATGTTACAGTCTTTGCCTACTCTTCACTAGTCAAATTCCAGCCAATAATGACATTCAGTGAAACATTATAAGTTATGATGTTGCACCTGAACTAACAAAACAAAAGAGGTGATGGCTGGAAGGTTTAGAATTAATCTTAACCTCTGGCATTGCTCTAGGCAACCCTCCAGACCATTGTTCTCTGCCTGCCAAGCCATTACAAAAGTGGAAAGACCATATGCATATTAGGCTTGATCCTACTCCAAAAAGGGCAGTTGAGCCTGAACCGCTTAGTCAGATTCCTTCTGCAGAAAACCAAAAGCATCCCCAGACATGTTTCTCTTTGTTGGACCTCATCAGTGAGGAGTATCTTGGGTCTTTAGGTCCAGCAGGCACGGGACCCACGTCTGGGCGTACCGGTCCCACTTGGGTGACAAAGCAAAAACAAAGAGATGATGGCTGGAAGGTTTAGAATTAACTACCAGCTTGAACCGTGGTTACTTATCAATAATAGAAAAGTCCATACTGTTTAAATATTATGAATAATCAAATGAACATTCTCAGCCTGGCCACCTATCTATGCTTAGTCTTCGCAAGGGACGATGAGCATCCAAAATGTTTACGGACCCCTGAGAAAACTAAGTGTAGATCTTAGCTAAACTTTGAAGTCATGCTAAGAGTAGAGCCACATTAGATTATTAGGAGCTCCGTGAGTCATGGCATTGGTATCCATCTCCTCTTTTGATGGTATGTTTATAAAAATGTGAAGATCTTCCATAACTTTGTAGAAGAATGCCCTCTTGAAATGTATTTCATTCCAGTCAGAGATGTAGTGAGCCATATGTATTCGAAGGGCTCACAGTGTCACTCTCATAGTGATTAATCTCTTCCTCTTGGCTTTTATGGAATTACAGAATTCTTGGATGATGAAAATGTTGTCTATGTACCATTTCAGGGTGAATACATAATATGAAGAATGTAACACTGGGAGCATTTTTCATGTTTTTTACTGTCTTGTTTAGGAATCAGGAAATACATTGTTTCTTTGTCATTCATAGTCATGGGTGACAGTTGGGCGACTTCAACATAAACTTAACTCAGAATGTGAATGTGTCATATTATTCCTGGAACTACAGTATTTCTATTTTTGTTTCCTTTTCTCAACATTCTTACATCAACTTCACAATGTATCATTCCGGTATCTTTATGAATCCATTTAACTTGATTTAATCCTAGCAACCTCAGTTAGTATTTTGAAAATATAAGTTGGTTGGTCCATGAGGGGCTTCTTATTCTGCCAGTAGTTTAGGAAGAGAAAGCTCTATAGTCTGCTGAACATGTAACATGTGTGGGTTGATACGAATTTAGAAGTTACAGACCGGAGAATAAGGAAGTACTTCTCGGCCCTCTTGGATGACCCATTTGTCTTGTAAGTGGTAGCTTTCCTGTGGGGTGTAGAGCAGGTGGCCATATTCAATCACCACAGATAACAGATTAATTAATTACCATACATGTATGTAGAAGGGCCATCTGGTGAATTAATATTCACATTTTTTGCTATAAATAACCCATGAGGGTCATTAACCTAAAATGATATGGACCCGAACAAATATTTCAATTATTGTGCCCAGCTGAAAATTGTGTACATATATTATACAAGGGGCCACCATGTATTCAGATGCATCAGTGGCCATCTAAGAATGGTATGCGTTATCCATAGTTTATTAGATGGGAGGATAGCTCTGTGGCAACACGCAGGTCTTGGAATATGGCTCAGTGCTGGTGGTGTGAATCCACTCACCTGCACAGAAGTTTGCAAATTTATCTTTAATGATATGGCGTCTGTTGTGAAGTACATTTTGTAGTTTACTAATTAATTTTGTTAGTGGTTTCATTCTGTTTAAAACTAATATGAATAATTTCCTTTTGAGGATCATTGCACTGTCTATGAGAGCTTCCAGGATCAGTTTTCTGTGGTAAGTTGTGGCTAAATTACTGTTGGTTGATGTAGTGTTTGCACTACTGGTAGTTACATTCTTGTTAATATGTTTAGTTTTCGTTTTAGATTTGGAATGATAAGTTACACTTTTTTTCCTGCTGCCTGGTTATGTTTCGCTTAGTTACTGTACTAGCTGTTTTGTTTGAACTTTTGTACAAAGTCTGCTAGAGGTGGATGGGCATTTTGCTTGGCTTGAGTTGTATCTACACTATTAATTAGAGAGGAATCCCGGTAGTGATTGGTCCACCTCAAGCGTGGAGCCAAATAACTACTCTGTCTATACCCGGGAGGGGAAAAACATCAATATATTGAGGAGACAGAGCTCAAAGACAGGTTACACTCCTCAGTTAGGTTCCTAAAAAAACATATATAAACTTTAATTAAGTACACAAAAAGGGGTTATAATTCACACACCTCATAAAAAACATCAAGATTCCTATACATAATCACTGATAAGATCAACATATAAAAACACAAGTATTTCATCAATTCCAAACAAATGGTAAGGTAACAAAAAAATATGGGGTACATTCAGCAAATAAATGGCAATGTAATTCAGTTTCTCATTATTATTCGATAACATTTCTGGGGTCTCCATGACAATTTTCTGGGGCGGCCATGGGAAAAGGGGTAGGTCTGTACACATGTAACGCTCACCTGGTTCCCACAGAGGCGCGGGCGTGGTCTGGACGGCAGTGGCCTCTTCGAAGGAGATGTTCAGCACCCTGAAGATGGAGTGGGCTGGGTTCCCAAATCTGGCTTGTCTGGCTCGGATGAATACCCTTCTGTGAGCGAAAAGGAAGGGTTAATACTCTGCGGGTTTTGTGTTGATCTCCCGTTCCCTTTCTCACCCTCCTTGCAACCCTTCTGTAATTCCCTGTGGAGACTCACCTTAGGGATTGAGAAGGCGAGCTCTCCATCCTGCTTCTGATGCAGGGGCGCGTTGGGATCCAGTTACGTCACTGGATAGTAAGTTCGAGTTCGCTTGTCTGTTCCGGTAAGTACCGTAAATGTTTATGGCAAGCTTGAGTCTAAACGGTTCCTCTTCTCTTTTGCAGGTAATGGAAGACTCGGGGCTGAGGGCGGTTTCCGTCGAAAACCTGATTTTCAGGTAAGTTTTGGTGTAGGCCCACTACTGTCTTTTCCTGTCTCTTTTTCTTTAGGGGCCGGAGTTCGAGAATGCCGAAGAAATGGAGCCGGCACGAAGCAGAAGTTGAGTCCGACCTGTAAGCAGGTAAGTTTTAAATAGTTCGTTTGCTACGGTTCTTGCATTCACTAATGTGATGTTTGCTTTTTCCCCATAGGGGCCGGGGTGCTGAAATGCCCAAGGAATGGCATCGACCCAAAGGTAAGAAGAATTAGCTTGGCAGGTTAGTGCTTCTTGGTTATTTTCCTCTTCTCACCTTGCTTTCTTCTCTTCGTCTCCCCGTAGGTGCTGGAATGCTGCAGGAGATCCGGATGGGCGTCGCAGAGCCGAAGGCGCCACGTGTAGGTAAGAGAATTGCGCCAAGATGAATGCGACGCAGTGAGTATTTAAAATGATGTCTTTTTGCAGGAACGTTGGCACGCTGAATCCGGAATGCAGCTTTAACAGGTAAGGTCTGTTTTCACCTGTTTCTTCTTCCCTTTTCTATCCTTAGGTGTTTCCAGGATGCTGGCAGGCGTGGTCAAGGACTGGAGCAGGAGCAGGCATGGTGAGCGTCCAGCTGCTATGAGCAGAACAACGCAAAGCGTGGTTTGCTGTCTGGGCGTGGCTTAAATAGCCTTTCAAGTAGTCCCAGGTATGTATCCTTCCACTGAAGGTATGTATCCTGCCACCAGCCACACCTGTGTGGTTTAGTAGTTCCTTTTTCATCTGGAAGTTGTAGAATGATCTGCCAGGTAAGGAAATTGCAGCATGGTCTGCCAGGTAAGTTTGCACCAAACACTATTCCTTCCATATCTTGTATGAGCCTGGCGCCGATGGTGCCAGGACTGTTATCCCTTATGAGCCTGACGCCAACGGCGCCAGGACTGAGTCCAAAGAGCCCCTATCTGGGGTGGCTGGGACTTCCCTAGTATACATGTTGCCTGCTTCTGAGGGTGCCGGGCCCTGACTGGCTCCTTGGAGGTAGGCATCATGACATCACAGTATTCTGGGGTTTTACATTGCTGGATCTGAAGGCTTGGGCAGGAGCGTCCCCAAACTCAGGGTCTGCAGGAAGGGCATGATGCTCACTTTGAATAGCATGTAGTCACTGGTGTATGTCAGTGGTAGCGGTGGACAAATCCCCCCTTAGGACCATGTTGGCTCAGACCAGAGCAGCCACTGAATCCTCGACAGCGGCCTCCATAGTCCATGCAATATTGGCTTCTCAGTCTGTCAAGACGTACATATGGCGTGGACTATATACCTCTGTCTTCAAGTACCAGGCAGGGAGCGCAAGACAACTCGCTGTTTGATCGTTAGGGCCACAGGTGGCTGGAACTACTGCGCTGAGTCCCCAGATGGCTGAAAGGGAAACAGTACAGGGAAGTATCAAAACCAGATGGATAATGCTCATACCACAATTAACCACCCCCTTTTTTGACCTACCTAATGGGATTCAGGAGAGGACCCAGAAGCGGGTAGCGTAGGCAGGGCTCCTGAGGGGCAGGAGATGCTTCCCCACCCTATGTGGTACAAGGAAAGATGAACCAGGGCCCAGTGACCTGCGGGAGTACAGGCAAGTGCAGTCGGGTGAAGTTGGAAAATCATTTCCGAGATATCACACAGTTCCCAGTTCGTAGGCGGTGTAACAAAGAAATCCAAAACTGCAGTCCATGAAGCAGTCCGGGATCAAATAGGGAGAAATCCAACCAGATAGCAAAACGAGGCAGAAGGGTAATCCATAAACAAGTCGAGTGTTCAAAGCTGAGGATCCAAAAAACTACAAAAATCTGTGAAGCAAGAGAGCAAAACAACCAGGAATGCCATTCACCAGACAGGGACAACAGCTGAGAAGCAGCGTTCCGTAGCATTAGTTCCATCTTTATGCAGGCAGCCCTGGCAACGGATCACATGACAGCCCATGCTGAACACATGTTGCTGCAGACGCTCTCAGGGCGTCCAACAGTAAACAGGGCAGCCACCAATAGAACCGCACCGGGAACGCAATGGAAACTGTCTCCGGCACTGTAAACCAAGCATGGGCAGGGGGCGTGGTACGTTCAGCAAGCACGCGGCATCGGTGGAGAGCTGAACCCTGGGAGTAAGTCTGAGCCTGTGTGTGTGACGGAAGCAGCGGCATGACATTTTTGATTGATTGATATGACCAATTTTCCCTCAACCATATGTCCTTTTGGGATTCATAGCTTGTAGGTGAAAAGAGAGATTGTTTCTATGACCTCAAAATCACCTCACCACGAAAGTAAAAGCTTCTTCACCTTGGTTTGACTTCTTTTTAAATTGTATGGATAAACCCTGTCACCTACCTCATCCTCCTGTTTTGTTGTCTTGAGGATATAGTAAGACCTCATTCATACAGTAGACGTCTCAAGATTGTGTTGGGCCTATGCAAAACCATGTTGTAGGTGCTTCTTAAAGTTCTCAATGTATTCATGAGTAGTAGTGGCACTAACCAACATCTGCTCTTGAGTTCGGTAAAGCAGATGTTGAGGTAATAACATTTTTCATCTAGTCATTGAATTTGAATGTTGGCAGAAGATGTAGACCGAAAGGCCATCCGGACAAGAAGCAATTTGATGTCCCAACTTGGTCCAGAATTGACCAAACATTCTTCAAGATACTCACAATTGTGCTGTTGTATCACTCCACACTTCCTTCTTGATGCTGGGTGGTAGACAATGTGGAGTAATCCTTTTACTTCTAAAATTGCCCATGTCTTTGTCATCACCTCACTGGTAAAATGACTACCTCTGTCAGACTCAATCATTTTGAAAAAAGACGAAACAAGAAGAAGATATGGTTGATCATCAAACTGGCAGCTGTCTCTGTCTTACAATTTGAGGCAGGAAGGCACTCAATCCACTTTGCTAAGAGGCATGTCACTATAAACATCCATTTGTTTCCTTTGGAAGAGCAAGTTACGGGTCCAATGAAGTCTACTTGAAAATCAGACCATGCTAACATCATTCCTCTTTTATGCAAAGATGTTCTGTGAGAGGGAGAACTCGATTGGAAATGAGCACACACAAGACATCCCTTTAAGAAGGTATTGAGATCTTGGCCCATGTTTGGGCAGAAAGCAGCTTCTCACAGTTTCTCCAGAATCTTTTGAAAACCACTATGACCGGGAGTGGCGATGTCATGAGCATGGTTTTTCATCAGACTTCGGAATGAGGTAGAAACCACCCAAAGGTCATACCCAGATTGGGATTTCCTCAAAAACAGCCCGTCTTGAATCTTAAACATATTTTGAATTTTTATCAGAATACACAGATCTTCTTTCCCTTGTAGTCTGATTATGCCACAGAAAATGGGACTGGATTGTCTGAATATTTATAGAATTAAATATAGAATATTCCATAATTTAGAATAATAGGATCCTCTTTTTGAGCAGTGATCAAGTCTGCATTGGGAGCATCTGCACTGCACTGAGCAGTTGTAAGTTCACTGTCAGTGCAAGCTTCTGATCTGGTCACTGCCATGATCTGGATTTCTCCCAGTAGGTGTTCTATATCTATGAAGTGCCTCATATAGATCCTGTTTTGGTCAAATGATCTGCCAAGTAATTTCAAATATTATCAGGGCCCTCTATCTTGGAATGACCTTTGATTTCTTTCCAGTAGATGGTAATTTCCTTAGACGTCACAAGATTGTCAATAGTCTGAATCAATCTACAATGTTTTAACCTTTTATCTATACAAAGCATGCCTCTGTTTTTCCAATTAATCAGGTCTTCTACAAATCCATTTTACACATAAAAAGAAGTGGTGATAATCATCAGTTCTGTGAGTTGGTGGTTTACTGCAGTACGGACGGCTTGATAAATTGTCATCAGCTCTGACACATGAATACTAGGGGGACCTATTCTGTAACCAGCAAAGGGTTCAGGATTATTTTTTACACAAGCGTTCCCAATGAGAGCAACCAATTTTTTTCTCCCCATCTTTTGTAATATGATAGGAACACCCATCTGCATAAACTGTGGATATCCGCTGACAAGTGTTTTCTTCATACACCTTTTGCAGGCACACCAGGTATGCCTCCATATTACTATTGATGTTTAGATTTTCATCCTCGAGACAGTGTTCTTCAGCACAATCATGTAAGTCTGCCAATCCTTGAGCTAGAGGGCTCTTCTTATTTTTACTGTAACTGACCTGCACAGGAAAGCCCTGTATCGACCGAGTCCAGGAAGGAAGAGGAATTCCCAGCACGTATTCTATCACTTTGTAGATATTGTAACAGTCAGTGGTAGTTCTCTTCTATGATGTACTCCCCTGGATAAATGGCTGGTAGTTTTTCAACACCCACACATTGCCAGAAGTGCTTTTTCACAATCACTGAATTGTTGTTGCACACAGGATAATGTTGTGCTTGCATGTGAGATTACCTTGTTGCGGTGTCATGTTTTTCATATAACACTACCATCAAATAGGTATCACCAAAAAATATTTCTAAGAAAAACTCATTTTTTTTATGGAGCTTGTGACAGGCTTCTTTTCAATTGTTTCACTGCCTCGGATTGTGCTTCAACCCACTTTGACTTTACCCCGGCTTTCAATAAGTGGACCAAAGATTGAGTGATCTCTGCATAATCCTCAATGAATTTCTGCGTATAACTAGTCAATCCAAGGAGGCTTTGCAATTCATGCATAGTTGTGGGGTTCTTAAATTTGAGTAGTGCCTCTGCCTTTTTTTTCTGGGGATTGATGCCCTCGGGCCGTGATTTGATGTACCAGGAAGTTCAACCTGGATTTGCACCATTGTGCTTTCTGGAATGATAATTTTCCACCAGCTCTTTGCAACTGGGTAAGAACATATCTGATTTCTGCCACATTTCTGCCAGATGTTCTTCCACAGTTGAACTTTCTATCAACAGATCATCCTCTTTCACTCAGATCAGGCATGTCCTTGTGAAGGAAAATGTTAAACTCCTTTCCTGAATTGATGTACCCGAAGGGAGTACAGATACAAGTTATTGATGCTACGTGAATGTAAAGACAAATTTCTAATGATCTTCCCTATTCACGGGAAATGTCCAATAAACGTTTGTCAAGTCAAGAGCTGAGTACACTTTTGATCCTTGGATTTGTGCCAGTGCTTGTTTGATATAGTTAAGGGGTCACCATGGCACGTGGACCTGTTTCTTCAACTCCATGAGGTCAGCACAAAGTCTCCATTGTCCATTTGGTTTTAGGATCCCCAGTACAGGGTTGTTAAGAGGTACTGTGGATAGGACAAATTATGCCAGAGGATTGCACATTTCTGAT
Source organism: Ambystoma mexicanum (assembly GCF_040938575.1). NCBI lineage: Eukaryota > Metazoa > Chordata > Amphibia > Caudata > Ambystomatidae > Ambystoma > Ambystoma mexicanum. The sequence continues at coordinate 702,543,477 of NC_090930.1, read as the reverse complement.
GTTCTCTGTGAGCGATTTCATGGACTTGAGAGGCAATCATTATTGTCTTACAAACAAGGGAGCCATTTAAGGGTTTGCGAGTATTGTTGTAGCATGAATAGTTGTATGCCTCCAATCATAGGTGTCAACTGGGAAGATACTCTGGAAGTCCAGGAATACCTTTTTCAGTTGCTTTTGCTGTATGTCGGTTTCACATGTATCAGCCAGAAGGATCTGTTCTTTGACCATCTGCTGAAAACCCGGAAACACCTCTGGTGTCAATATTTGAGAAGTATCCTCCAATTCGGTGGCTAGATGTCTTGTAATAGTTTTTACCTGGACAGGAGGTTTAATGGATTGAGATAGTTATAATGAACTCTAAATACTACCTCATCTTCCAAGATGTCACAATTAACATCTTCTACTCCTAAGGGCATGAATAATACACCAAGAAATTAACTCCATGTAGGCAGGTGATATTTTCAAGTTGGATGATGTCTGTTTTATGATAACAATTTTCAGGAATTGGACCTATAATTTTGTTTTCTAAGTCAATAGAATTATATTCGGAGTCAACCACCATTCCAATGGAGGTGTCCGTGCCCAAAGTAATACGTTGAGGGTTGCTGTTATCCACCAATATTTGAATGTTGTAATCATTTAGATCCACCAGTGGAATGGATGTACGGACAATCCTTGTTGTTGGAGGGTATGGTTCAAATCTATAAATGCTTCCTGATTTTTTAGGGTTTGTCCTCATTTTATTTTGATTGGTATTGTGAATTGTCACGTCTGTCATGGGATAGTAACCTCTCATTCTGCTTCGAGCTCAGCAGCATATGGCAACATTTGAGTGGACCGAAATGCTTTCTCAACATTGTCAAAGCCTATTGGGTTACTCCCAGTCTTGACCAAACTTTATCATTAAAAAAATCCAAATTAATTGCAAAACAATGAATATCACTACCTAGATACAATTTAGAAATGACATCTCTAACAATGCAACAACTCTGGTCAAAAGTGTTATTGCCAAAAGACATTTTTAACATGCACCTGCTAGGTAGGACATGTTTTGAATTGTATGTTTGTAGACCAACTTCCGATGTATTTGTCAAATTAAAGGAGAAAGTGGCCTGATCTTTTCGGAGGATTGACCAGTTGATTTGGATTCCCCTCCCCCCTGGCTATGGGGGAGTGTATCTGTAGCCCACGATGGGTCTAGACCCGAGCTAATGTGGTACTGTGGACTTATGTAGGAACGAGTGTCAGAATGGTCAGTATTTTGGAACACTAGTTGAGTGTCGGTCGATAGAGACTGGACAGCCAGTCATTCTATTTGGTGGTAGGAACCTTCTGTGAACCCCCTGACTCCAGATTCATTGGAGGGCCACTCCTCACCTCTGCCACTTTTGCAGTGGTAGGCGTTGAATTTGATTGGGAGTTTTGGGATTATTTTTATTTTCTGCAGGTTTTTGGACCTCATAAATCCTAGTAGCCTGTGAAAAAACCCATTCAAGAGTTCACAAACCTTTGAAGTCCCGCACTAATTAAGTGATTATGTATTTCAGGAGTGCATGGAAAAATATCTATTAAACTCTCCACTGTTAGTATTCACGCAACAAGGAGTCTGTGAGAATGCATGTTTCAAATCTTGGGAAAAGTCTGTCAGAGGTTGGTTCTCGCCACACACCATATTATGTGCAACTTTGCAGGCCTCTTGTGGGTTTCTATTACTAGAAAGATGTTTTAGATTGTCTGCCTTATAGGTAAACGATTTACAGTGATTTTGGTCTACCAGCCCTGCAAAGAAGCTACAAATATCAGGAGAACATGTCTATTTGACAAATTCCATGTTGTTAAATGAGGACATCATTTGCTCATAAGGCTCTAGATGTTCCCACATAGAATATTTAGAGTTTTTGTTTTAAGGGGTCATAAATCCTTTGATGGCATTTATTTGTTTTATAGGGTCTTTGATTAACCCCTGTTGTGATCTTCCCTTCTTGCATCTATGAACCTGAGTCTACTCTTGCTCTGAGTCAGAGCTCACAATGGACCCTCATTCCCTATTGTCTTCTGGGCCCTCCCTGCTTATTTTGAAAATGCATTCTAGATGCTTCGGACACGACTCCTTTTTTTGTTCTTTTGTCTGGTAATTATCAGGGTTCTTTTCCCAGGAACCCATTTTAGAAGTTGTGTAAAATGGGGTTTCTTCTTATGAGGGCTTAAAGTAAACAGGGTCTCTTCCACTAAATGGTCTAGAATAACTCTCCCTGGCTCCCTGATGCATAGAGACTGAAGCATTTATCTTTCCATGTCAGCTAAGTGGACTAAATGATTTATCTGCAGGTTCATTTTCTGCAATTCCAGATCACTCAACCCATCATTATATTTGTCCCCAGGCACACTTCTATCTTCATTTCCCCTCCTGACATGCTGAATTTGGTACCCTTCCCGTTCTCACAGGTGAAAGCAAGAAGTTGTCTATATCAGATAAAGAATGTTCTCCTTCCTGATCATAGATATTTGGGAGATGGGATGTTAGACACCTCTTACTGTGCTTATAGGAATTGTAGGTGGGCAAAGTAAGGCATTTGGCAAGAGGGAAGGATCCCCTCTGTGTGAAGTACTTGCCTCTGGTGGTTGTCTGCTGGGTAATGGCAGTGCCAATTATGATCTCTTACTTCCTGGAGAAATATTTCTTTTTTTTACATTTCCAAAATATGTTTCTACTTACGCTGGGCTAACTGCTCTCTCAAATCACAAGCACTGGCCTGATGATCTTCCAGTGTTTTGCTGTTGGAAGTCAACACGTCCTTTCATTTTGTAATTCCTGCTGCAAACATCCATTCTTGCGCTGGCAATTTTAAATTAAAGTAACCCTTTCTTGATGTTTCTCTTGCCAGTGCATAATTTCTTTTTCAAAGAACACTTTTAATTAAACTGCCTGCTTCTAGTCAGTTTCTATTTTTTGCAGTTTGTCCTGTAGATGCGAATTTTCATCTTTCACATTGTCTAATTCTTGGGAAGAGACTTGGTTCAAACCGTTATTTTCCTGCGCATATTTGAATTTGTGGATCAGTTGCTGCTTCTCATGAGTTAGAGCATCACACTCTTGTGCAAGCTGAACTCCCTGTGTTTTTGTCACAATTAAATTATGATTAATTTGTTCAAATTCATTTTAGGACTCAACTTCTTTGAGAGTTAATGTATTATTTTCTTGTTTTAATTCTGCTAAATGGAGTTTTCCGTTCATGATGTTGTCTAACGGAGTATTATTATGCACATATTGGCCATTATATTTTCCTTGTAGCATATATCTGGCCTCCATACACTGATTGTAAGTGTCCTGGATACTCAAAATATTGTGTCATCTGATTCAACAGCTCATCACGTGATGTCTTAATTTCAACCTGCATTTGGTCCATTACATTTTGCTGTTGCTATATGGAAGCCTGACTTTTTTCAGTGATTCTTGTAGCCGCAGAATGTCTTGCAGTTGGTCGCTACACAATTGTTTGGCGCTCAGCAGCTCTTTCTGGGCTGCTTTTTGGCACTGTTTCATCTGCACCTCTCTGTCAGCTAACCTGCCTTCTGCCAGTTGAAATAAAAGTCAGCAGAGAGAGAGAGATCAGTTTAACATTCTTGGCTTTGACACTGGAAGTCATGTAGAGCCTCTGTAGAGATTAGTTTAATGACCCACGTTCATCTCAAAGGTCCCCACCCACTGAAGAGATTCTGTCTAACATCTCTGTCTTCCAAAGAACAATACACTATCTGTGTCTGTCCAATCCCCCTTTTAAATATAACTTTGAAAGGGCATCCACCTTGACCACAGATATTGCTATGTCCAACATCTCTTTGTTTAAAATATAGCAATCTGCCTCCCAAGTTCTAACTATACAGAAATGCAGACTTGTCTTGCTCCAATTTTACCAATTAGATTGGGGAAAATATACACACCTTAATGCAGTGGGGGTTCTGTTTTGTAGAAGTCAAGCATACCTTGGGAAAGAATCTAGTATAGTTAGAAGACAGTAGCAATGGAAGAGTGAAAAATAAGGGACCACAGAAATACATGGTGCAGGGCTAAGAGTTGAATCAGCCAAAATAAGTGTTGCTGGTGTTAAATGAGATATAGTATTATTGTCTGTATTATCACAGACAAAGAGAAAACAAATCACTGAGAAAGCAGCCAAAAGAGTTCCCAATTGAGATAATGAAACATGTGGGAAACATGTGGGTGGCAGGGTAAACCTCAACCTCCCAGCAAGAATAAGCAGAAATAAGCACTATTGAAAGTTGTTGCAGGGAAGGCGCCAGGTCTTACCATCCTTCCTCCATAAGTCTTCACATGTTTTACTGATAATGATCCTCACTGCTGACCAATTATTTTTAGTTCAGTTCCACCTCTTTCTCATTTCCAGCATCCTGGGCCAACAGTACAATTGCGTGTGATTGTGTAGCCTCATATCAGAATGCCCAACTGAAAATGTAAAGTCAATAAGCAAATAGTCTTAATTAATATTGAACCCACATTGTAGTCTAAAAAATGGTGTTGCAGGCCTTATAAAACTGGCTAGAAGAGAAAATGATTCTGACACCAACTCAAGAGAACTTTCATCAAACTTGGTCAAAGACTTCTCATGTGTTTGTCTTTCCTCAATTTGCGCACAAATATAGTTGGTCAAAACAAAGTATGCTTTGTGTGCCATTTCTAGACAGAATGATTATGGTCCAAACCATTTGCGTTCATTTTTGATAAAGCATGATGGCAATTATTATTATGTTGTATTCCATCAATGGTCCCAGTTGAGGCTGTCACCAGGGGGAAAGCTAAGTGAACAGTTTAACATCACAAATTGTTTTGAAAAAGGCTGTTTCTCAGCTTCTTTTTTTTCTCATTATATGTTAACAAACTATTGAATGATGTTCTGACGGGGTCACTGTAATTGAGGGCTTTCCTACACTGGTTTTACTGTATGTGGATGTCCTTATAATCACAGCCGACTACCAGAATGCCACCCAGGAGTAACTTAAATGAATAAGAGACTATTTCTAGAAACAAAATACTTCATGACCAACACCTCAAAGCATGACTGTTGGCTGACAAACAAAAAAGGCTAGTGGAACAAGTTCAGATGAGGAGAATAAATCTTAGAGGAAATTAAAATATTTACCGACCTTGGCATTCAGATTGACTTTCACTTGTCAGCAAAAGCCCATTTAACGTAAACGATTGCGACATTCATCAATAGTCATGGAAACTTTGCTGAGTGTAAGTATGTGCCTCTTATAGCCATGCAATATTAGTTTTTGGCAATATCGACTTTCCTGTATATTAGATACTCCACAACTACCTGCAATTCAATTTAGCACACATGTCAATAAGCTGAGGGAGAAGAATGGCAACACGCTATATGCAACCAAATGTTTGTCAGCAGAAACTAACCATGTCTTTCATGGGAAACATAGTTGGTCTGTGCATGTCCATGTTGTTTTCTGAAAGTTAATATTAACCACTCTTCGGTACCAATTATACACTATTCATGTTTTCTTTCAAAAAGTATTTAATCCACTGTGGTGATTTTCTTGATCATACCAATACGTGTTTCTACCTCAAAGTACATAGGTCTTCATCAGGGCTGGTAAACCACCTTCATACATGCCAATTATTACATTATTATCATTTCATCACATTAATACTTATAAATTGATCAAATTGCATGTACCATCATATGAAACATTGTACCAACCAATGTATTATAATGAAACATAATATAAATAGTATAAATAGTAAATAAATGTTCAAACCCAACCACGTCATGTACCAGCTAAATGTTACAGAGAAAGAAAGTAAAAATAAATAAATATACAAACATTGTATAAGCAAATTGTCTTAATGATACAATCATATAATCCTGCATTGAGAATCAAGAACTCTTAATTTTCACAAAGTTTCTTATATGTAAACTGGCAATGCTCACCAGCTGTGCATCTATGTGTCCACCACTATTTGAAAATAATATACTAGCGACTAAACGCGCCCATCACCTTACCTAATTCATCAAAGGACCCCTATTTAACATGACATTACTAACTATGCAAAAATCAAAATAATGTCTACTCATCTTACCTAGATTCTTAACTAAAGATACTCCAAATCTGAAGCAGATTAGGCAACAATGGGTGTTCATTCGAAATCCCTGGCTCCTGGGGACAATGCAATGGAAGTGAGATGGGATTATCAATTGGAGCATCTGGATATTGTTGATGTCATAGGCACATAGAAGTCATGTAGAGTACTGGGCCCAGATGGCACTTGCAATCAGTTAATTAAAAATAATCCACTGGTATGGGCAGGTGCCCTACACTGGCTCTTTACATTAATAGGCAGTACCCATCTACTCTCATCAATATGGAAGGAAATTACTTTAGTCTTGGTATATAAAAAAGGATCACAACAAGACCCCCTTAACTATAGGTTTCTGGCAATGCTTGACACCCCCACTAAAATCTTTGCCAAAAAAATGTTAGGAGAATTTACCAATTGGATTTCAGAAAATAACATCATACCCCTAAATCAAACAGGGTTCTGAAGTGGCTCCAGTACAATTGACAACGGTCTGACTTTGAATGCCATCATGGAACAAGCTTGGCTCAAGCATAAACAACCAGTATATGTAGCATTTGTGGACTATTGTGCAGCCTTTGATGCTGTTGATAGGGGTAGGCTGTGGTGGAAATGGTATAAATGTAAGATACCCAGGGGGGTACTTAATATGATAAAGGCCTTACACAAACCCATACAAGTCAGAGTAAGAATGAACTTTTCTAAGGGCATGACTAAGTGGATTGACACCTGTTCTGGTTTGAAAATGGGCTGCATAAGTGCTCCCACACTGTTTAATTTATACCTGGTTGATGGGTGAGGGAATTGGAAATTTGACATCAATCCCACCTCAGCTAGGCAGTGTGGGTGTACAGTGGCTTACATATGTGGATGATGTGAGCCTGCTGGATTTAACTCCTTGTGGGTTGCAGGCCTCTCTGGATTATCTCTACTCTTATGCTGTGATTAACACCTTGAAGAGTAACACTGGCAAGACTAAGATCATGGTATTCACCCCAAAAAATGACTGTGGTAATAGGTGCAGTAAGTCAATTTGGACACTATATGGGGAACCAATAGAGATGGCTGACTCCTATAAATATCTGGGAGTAATAGTAGACCACAGATTGGATGGAAAGTTAGATCTTCAAGAGGTCCAGCTTGAGACAGCCCAGGTTTCGGGAGCTATTATGACACTGTCCCATAGAGCAAGAGGATACACAGTTGGAATACTTATTAAATTGTATCTGACCAAGGTGTTCCCTATTATACTCTATGGGATTGAACTTTGGAGCCTTAGCATGACTAAGACATTAGCATTTCTAGAGAGAGGTATACTCCAAAGATTCTTGCGACTAAACATAAACACTCCGACTGGGTACTTTATGCTTGAAAATAACATTGTGAACACTCTTATCAAAATTGACCAAAACTATTTACGTATGTATTGGAAAGTAACGAATGCCACACCAGGAACATTACATTGGTGTCTCAGAGACATTCTTGTTAAGAAGAGTGATTTCATGAGTACTAGTGTCATGTGTAGACTCTCTGTCACTGCTAATGCATGGATAAGCAGATCCCTGTACGGAGTAATGTCACTGCCTTATTCAGAGTTTAAGAATGTGACTCATATAATCTTGAATAAACACAGTATAGAATACAATTTAGTGGACCTTCCTAGTTACTTGTCTGTTGAATTATATGTCGTACATATACTGAGGTATGACCATTTTCCATGATACGTTAAGAATTAAGCTTAATTTAGTTCAAACCTATGAAATAATCTGCGCTTTCACTGGTGATCCCAGGGGAGCAAGAATGTGTTGTCTACGTGATGAAAAGCAGATAGAGTCCACAAAACATGTTTTATTGCATTGTGAAACTTTGAAAAATCTAAGCATGAAGCACTTTTTAGCTTGGGGCATAAATACATCTGCCAATGCCTGCGGCATTTGGGAAATTTTTATGACAAGAGAAGATGAAGGGTGTATCTTTCATTTGACTAAATTGTAGAAGATAATAGAAGCAATACTGAGGATTATCTACACATTTTTTTCTTGACTTTGAACTCAAAATTGATGCATAAATGTATATTAATGTATTTTATTTGATGAAATATGAAAGATAATTGAATCAATATTAAGATTCCCAATTATTGTTACTTTGGATGTAGAGAATGAGGCAGATTTTATTGAATGTATTAAAAGATTGATAAATGTTAAACTATACAATACTGATAATAAAGAAAATCAAAAATAAATGTCCTTTATATTGACATATTTATAGAAGGAAACTTATAAACCCTTTGAGGAATAATGGGATTAGGGACACCAGTACAGACGTTGTTTACACCCTAAGCGGTTTAAACATAATAGTAACAGTAGGTACCGCAAACTTTCTTAGAGAGCCAAGACTGGAAGGGAAAATCTAATTGTGGCAGTGGGACTGCAACCACATTAGAAAGTTTGTTATGTTATGGTATGTTATGTTATTGTGATTTATATCGCACACAATTGCCATTTCCACGGTCTCCAGGCACCCAGTTGTACCTGAAAAGGATGGGTGGTTGGGATGGGTTAGTTAGTGGGATTGAGAAGTAAAAGTGCAAGAGAGCTTTGATGTGCTGTTGGTGGCATCAGTTCAGAAAAACCGTTTGTATGTTTTTTAATTGGTCGATGTTGTATGGTGTTTGGTGGATGATTTTATATGGATGTTTTATGTGCATCTTGGGTGTTGTTGAAAGATGGTACCGTAGATAGCTTGTAGTTTGCATTGTTTATGTGGCAAAGGTCAGTGTTGGAGTGGTGGGTATGCAGAGTATGAAAGTTTTTAGAAGGATTAGTGGGGGTTGTCTGAGTCTTTTTCTGTGCTTTGTGCTGGGGTTAATCTCAGTTTGGCAGTGTTCTCTCTTTAGCTTGGCGAGTTATAGAGCTACATTTTCAACAGTTTCCTGAATTTTAGCTGATCTTCTGTTGTTCATATTTCCTTTGGAAAAGAGTTCCAAAGCCTCACTGATATGCACGAGAATGCTGATGGGGGTTGGTGTGTTGTTGCATGTTGCTGGTTTTCTTAACTTGTTTATGATGTTGAACATCTCTTTCTGGCTATTGCTTCAGTTTGTGACCCGTTCGTTGTAGAATGTCTTTTTTGCTTTCAGTAATTCAACTTTGTATACATTCATTTTTTTACATTGGTCATAGTTTTTCCTCCATTCTTGCTCCAGTTTTCTGTTATTTTTTTCAGTGCTCTGGGGTGGGCTTTGAACCATCTTGTCATTGATTTCTTTTGCGAGAGGGTGAATGTTTTATCTGGTGCAATGTCATCTAGTGTTTTTGAGATCCATTTTTGGATTGTCTGTTTTTTCTTCTCTACTGGCTGAGTCTAAGACAGTGATTTATGTTTTTGTCGCTTCCAGTCTGACATTTAGGTCCACATTGTTAATGGATTTACAGTTTCTTTTTAGAATTGGAGGGTTTTTCTGGAGAATAGCAAGTAATTCTGTTGGTAGTTGGATCACGAAGGGTATAATGAGATGGTTGCTCCAGAGAATTTGTATTGGAGGAGCAGTTGTGATCATGTTTTTATTGCATTAGATTGCATCTAGTGTGTGGCCTGCTGTGTGTGTTCTCCTTTCATAAGTTGTAGACGCATTGTTGTTAGTTGATTGGTTAGAGTTCTGGGAAAGTTGATGATCTCTTCTATGAACCAGATGTTGAAGTCCCCCAGTATGATCAGGTGATCATGCTTAATGGCGATGATGGTGATGTCATCCACATAAGTGTTTATGAAGGTAGGGTTGCAAGGAGGAGTGATCACAATTTGGGATGTTTAATGGTGGTGCAGTTGTTATTTTTAGCTTGTCTTTGTAAATGCTACAGTGAGACCTCCTCCACCTTTACCTTCTCTGTTAGCTTGTTTAAGTTTGAAGTTGTTGGGTAGGCAATCATGTACTATTATTTTGTAGTTTGTCTTGGACAGAGTTCCGTGAGGAATAGGATGTCTGTCCCTCATCGATGAGCAGTTTGTATAGTTCTGTTGAGAGTTTTGACATTGATCTCGCGTTGACTAGGTTACAGTTTATTTGCTCTTTGGCTGTGTATTTTGGTGTCTTGATGGATATTGGTGAATTTTTCCACCTGCTTGTTTATTCAGAACTGTTGTTTTGGTTTCTTTGCTGAGTAGTTCTCTGCAAGTTTCCTCTTAGATTGAAGTTTTCTTCTGGGTCATCTGCCTGCTGACATTGATGATTCCATTTGTCATGCCAATTTCTGGTGATGAATGGTGTGTTGATGTTGTTACTTTCGGTTTTGTTTCTTTGGAATTCCTGTCTTCCATTGGGTTTCTGGTTATCCTATTTGCGAGCTTACAGATCTTGAGGATAGATTGTTGTCAGAGTGGGTGGTAAGTTGAAAGGTAGGGCATTAGTTAGAGTGATTTTGGACTGGTTCTAGCAAACAGACTAATTTGTGGTGGTTGTGCAGGTGTGCCATCTCTTGGTATAGGTTGGTTCCCGGGTGTGGTTTTCTGAAATCATTCCAATTGGTTTATTCTGTTTTGGTTGTTCCTTGTGTGTTAATCTTTCCTGGTGCGCGGCATTTTGTGGTTGGGTCTATCCCAGGAGGGGGGTCTACTGCAGGGATGGGGACAATCATAGGGGTCAGGACTATCTCAGTAGACAGTGCTCTCCCAGGAGTCAGAGGTATCCCATGTCTGAACTGTCTTAGGGTCTGAATTGTCCCAGGGTTGTATGGGGTTCACAGAGGTGAAGCCTCTCCTTGGTGGTTGTATTTCAGTCTCAGAGTTTCATGGGTTATGGTTCATGATCCCCTTGTATTGATGAGTGACTTGGATTGGTTTGATACTTCCGATAGTTTGATATTCCCTTGAGGGGTCCGGTATAGTTTCTGCCTCACAGCGGTGAAGGCCGCTCTGTGATGGTTGTATTTCAGTCTTAGAGTCTCGTAGGGCTCGGGTGCCTCAGATTGCTGGGTTTTCATAGTTGTATGGTGTTCACAGTGGTGAAAGCCTCCGTGAGGTGGCCTGTGGTGGCCTGTGGTTTGATCTTCCCTTGTGGGTTGAGTATAGTTATCAGACTGAAAGTTGCAAATGCTTCTCTCTGGTGGTTGTTTTTAGTCACAGAATCTCGTGAAACTTGGAAACTTCAGCTTGCTGGGGTTTTGTAGTTGTATCAGGTTCGCATGCTAAAGACCTTCCTGTGGTCACCTAATACTAGGAATCTGCAAAATGTAACCAACCTTACATCAGGACTGGCTGTGGGATGGAATACAATGTGATGTAGCTAAGCACAACTAGATGAAACCAAGCCTGATTTAGGAGTTGTTGTGGAGGAGGAATGTACTGTGGTTGAATACAATAGTTTCTAATTTCATAATGCAACATTACCATTGTGACAAAGTCCCTTACCTATGTGTGCTGCAAATGGCAACAGCTATATCTTTTGGGGATTGGATGCCAAGGCGAACAAGCAGACAGGCGAAGGAGGTGCCCAGGTGAGGTGAGGTTCCCATTGCCATTGCCCTTAGCTGGCGTCCAAGTGCTGTTTCCTATTATGATGAATCAGTAAGGGAAGGGGGAAGGGGAAGTGGGAGTGGGCAGCGATATGGCTTGGGGAAAGAACGGAGGGGAAGGGTCATGGAAAACTTCACTGGGCAGATGGGTTCAAGCAAGCTAGACTTTAAAGTAGTGGCACATTTCAGAGTGCATCTGGATTCAACACAGTGTCTAATTTCAGAGTGCGGCATGTTTTAAAGCACTGGTGAACACAATGGCAGACGTCAGAGTGCAGCAAGATTTAAAGCAGGTACACATTTCAGATGGCACCTGAATTCAACACAATGGCTCACTTCAGAGCGCAGCAAGATTTAGAACGGTGGCAAACACAATCTCAAAGTTCAGAGCACATCATAATTTAAGGCAGTGGCAACGTTCAGTGGGTAACTGGATTCAACACAGTGGCTAACTTCCGAGCGCAGCAAGCTTTAAAGATGTGGTGAGCACAGTATCAAATTTCAGAGCACAGTGAGATTTAAGTCAGTGGCAAACCTTTGAGGAAACCTGGATTCCACACAATGGATAACTTAGAGCGCAGCATGTTTTCAAGTGTGGAAAACACAATGGCATTATTCAGGGCACAGCAAGCAGTGGCAAAGCTCAGAGGGAATTTCGGAGTGTAACAAGTTTTAAAGTTGGGGCAAACATAATGACAAACTTCATTGTGCACCAGGATTTCTAGTAGCGGTAAACTTCAAAGCACAGCAAGACTCAAATCAGAGGCAAACGTGAGAGGGCACCCATATTTGACACAATGGCTAGATTCAGAGAACAATAAGTGTTAACTTATTTGAATTTAAGGATGAATGGTGGAATTAGAAGTTCCTTTCACGGATTTGGAAATGGTGAGCATATGGAAGGTTCATTGTGATAAGGAAAAATGGCACGCAGAAAAATTGAAAGAGATATAGCTAAATTATGCTCAGGGTTGATAGTGAGAGAATAATAAAATGGAACAATATTGTCAAAATGTTTTTTTAAATGGTGATCTTTTGATTAAAAAGTTGGTTATGCATGCTAACATGGTTAATGGGAAGAAACATCTTTTGATCGATTTTTTGGCTGTTTGTAGGTGAGGAGGATTGGAAAAAGTATATTGTGAAGTAAATGTTGAAGTTTGTAAATAGAATGAGGATACTGGTAAAGCCTTGATGAAGTTCACTAGACTCAACTGGGAATATTATGTTGAGTCCAAGCAAAACACGTGTTGGCACATGAATATCATTATTCATTGTTTGATTTATACTGTGACAGTGTGAAGATATTGTGCATTGCTAAGCAAAAGTTGAATGATTAAGCTTCTATCATGACTTATGTGTTTTGAATGAATGTTAATTGAAGGGCGTAATTATGGTTCAATTTTGGTTTTTTTTGGGTGTAGGTTTTAACCACAGTCAATGGCTAACTTATGAGTGTAGAATTAGGCTAACTTCAATACAGTGGCTATACACTTAAATGCAGCTAACTTCAGTACAGTGGCTATTCTCTATGTCTGCAACAAGTCCTCTATAGATTATAGGCTTTATATAACCTGCAGGACTAATGAAGATAACTAATACAATTAGAATGCAGGTGATCAACCTAATAATTGTTTCATTGGTAAAACTAAGAGCAATAAACACCCTTCCTCCCCTCTCTGATGGCCCTTCCACATCCCTTACCTTTTGGATGTTCTACATGCTAAAGAATACACCACACTTCATTCTAAGTATGTGTATTGCTGCATTTTAGAGGCTGCCATTATGGCTAAATGGCCGCTTGACTTGTTTCTCATACTGATGGGTCAGCACAAATTGAAATTATAGCACATTTTGAAATGTGTTTTGGCCTTAGTGCTCACAGTATAACAATAATTTTTAACAATCACTGGTTTTATGCTTATTGCAAGGCCAAAGAGCATTGGACAGTTTATCCAAATCATACCACCCATTCAATCATGTAGATAGGCCTTAAGTTTGTTTCATTTTTATATGGTATGTTTTCTTGGTTTCACATTCAAATTGTCTTAATTATACTTAAAAGAACGAAAGAGACATATAAGAGTGCCAAAAACATTAACATCTTCTGGTGGAAGTGTCTGACCAATCAATCAAATTGAGTCAAGATGTAAGTGATAATGAATTAATTCTGATCCTGAAGAAGGGCATGTACCAGCAGCATGTTGAGACCTAAATGAAAGAAACTGACATATGTAGAAATACATAATTGGTGTCCTGTAGCGCCCAAAGACAGGGTGGGGTAAAATGATACAGGTAAAAGCAAAGTAAGGGAAATAGACGGGAGGGCTCAACTGGGGCCATAAAGAGAGAAAATGTTACAGTCTTTGCCTACTCTTCACTAGTCAAATTCCAGCCAATAATGACATTCAGTGAAACATTATAAGTTATGATGTTGCACCTGAACTAACAAAACAAAAGAGGTGATGGCTGGAAGGTTTAGAATTAATCTTAACCTCTGGCATTGCTCTAGGCAACCCTCCAGACCATTGTTCTCTGCCTGCCAAGCCATTACAAAAGTGGAAAGACCATATGCATATTAGGCTTGATCCCACTCCAAAAAGGGCAGTTGAGCCTGAACCGCTTAGTCAGATTCCTTCTGCACAAAACCAAAAGCATCCCCAGACATGTTTCTCTTTGTTGGACCTCATCAGTGAGGAGTATCTTGGGTCTTTAGGCCCAGCAGGCACGGGACCCACGTCTGGGCGTACCGGTCCCACTCGGGTGACAAAGCAAAAACAAAGAGATGATGGCTGGAAGGTTTAGAATTAACTACCAGCTTGAACCGTGGTTACTTATCAATAATAGAAAAGTCCATACTGTTTAAATATTATGAATAATCAAATGAACATTCTCAGCCTGGCCACCTATCCATGCTTAGTCTTCGCAAGGGACGATGAGCATCCAAAATGTTTACGGACCCCTGAGAAAACTAAGTGTAGATCTTAGCTAAACTTTGAAGTCATGCTAAGAGTAGAGCCACATTAGATTATTAGGAGCTCCGTGAGTCATGGCATTGGTATCCATCTCCTCTTTTGATGGTATGTTTATAAAAATGTGAAGATCTTCCTTAACTTTGTAGAAGAATGCCCTCTTGAAATGTATTTCATTCCAGTCAGAGATGTAGTGAGCCATATGTATTCGAAGGGCTCACAGTGTCACTCTCATAGTGATTAATCTCTTCCTCTTGGCTTTTATGGAATTACAGAATTCTTGGATGATGAAAATGTTGTCTATGTACCATTTCAGGGTGAATACATAATATGAAGAATGTAACACTGGGAGCATTTTTCATGTTTTTTACTGTCTTGTTTAGGAATCAGGAAATACATTGTTTCTTTGTCATTCATAGTCATGGGTGACAGTTGGGCGACTTCAACATAAACTTAACTCAGAATGTGAATGTGTCATATTATTCCTGGAACTACAGTATTTCTATTTTTGTTTCCTTTTCTCAACATTCTTACATCAACTTCACAATGTATCATTCCGGTCTCTTTATGAATCCATTTCAATACAACTTGATTTAATCCTAGCAACCTCAGTTAGTATTTTGAAAATATAAGTTGGTTGGTCCATGAGGGGCTTCTTATTCTGCCAGTAGTTTAGGAAGAGAAAGCTCTATAGTCTGCTGAACATGTAACATGTGTGGGTTGATACGAATTTAGAAGTTACAGACCGGAGAATAAGGAAGTACTTCTCGGCCCTCTTGGATGACCCATTTGTCTTGTAAGTGGTAGCTTTCCTGTGGGGTGTAGAGCAGGTGGCCATATTCAATCACCACAGATAACAGATTAATTATTTACCTACATGTATGTAGAAGGGCCATCTGGTGAATTAATATTCACATTTGTTGCTATAAATAACCCCTGAGGGTCATTAACCTAAAATGATATGGACCCGAACAAATATTTCAATTATTGTGCCCAGCTGAAAATTGTGTACATATATTATACAAGGGGCCACCATGTATTCAGATGCATCAGTGGCCATCTAAGAATGGTATGCGTTATCCATAGTTTATTAGATGGGAGGATAGCTCTGTGGCAACACGCAGGTCTTGGAATATGGCTCAGTGCTGGTGGTGTGAATCCACTCACCTGCACAGAAGTTTGCAAATTTATCTTTAATGATATGGCGTCTGTTGTGAAGTACATTTTGTAGTTTACTAATTAATTTTGTTAGTGGTTTCATTCTGTTTAAAACTAATATGAATAATTTCCTTTTGAGGATCATTGCACTGTCTATGAGAGCTTCCAGGATCAGTTTTCTGTGGTAAGTTGTGGCTAAATAACTGTTGGTTGATGTAGTGTTTGCACTACTGGTAGTTACATTCTTGTTAATATGTTTAGTTTTCGTTTTAGATTTGGGATGATAAGTTACACTTTTTTTCCTGCTGCCTGGTTATGTTTCGCTTAGTTACTGTACTAGCTGTTTTGTTTGAACTTTTGTACAAAGTCTGCTAGAGGTGGATGGGCATTTTGCTTGGCTTGAGTTGTATCTACACTATTAATTAGAGAGGAATCCCGGTAGTGATTGGTCCACCTGAAGCGTGGAGCCAAATAACTACTCTGTCTATACCCGGGAGGGGAAAAACATCAATATATTGAGGAGACAGAGCTCAAAGACAGGTTACACTCCTCAGTTAGGTTCCTAAAAAACATATATAAACTTTAATTAAGTACACAAAAAGGGGTTATAATTCACACACCTCATAAAAAACATCAAGATTCCTATACATAATCACTGTTAAGATCAACATATAAAAACACAAGGATTTCATCAATTCCAAACAAATGGTAAGGTAACAAAAAAATATGGGGTACATTCAGCAAATAAATGGCAATGTAATTCAGTTTCTCATTATTATTCGATAACATCAGTTGTTGCAATCCTGTCTACATTCAGGAAATTGCCTCGACATGTTTCTGTTCAAGGGATTTACTCATAGAACTTTCATCAGGAGAATTTGTTAGGGTCACGAAAATCCAAATAAAAATTGTAAACTGTTTTGTAAGTAAGACAGTAGCGTGTACACGTGTAACCTGTAGAGTAAAAGAAAAGAGGACAGATAAGTAGCTAGTAGATAGCTATGATACATCTGTCGATAGCCCCAAAAGAGTGGAACAAGTGAGCAAAACGATGGGTTATTGTT
This sequence comes from Ambystoma mexicanum, assembly GCF_040938575.1. Taxonomy (NCBI): domain Eukaryota; kingdom Metazoa; phylum Chordata; class Amphibia; order Caudata; family Ambystomatidae; genus Ambystoma; species Ambystoma mexicanum. The sequence continues at coordinate 702,526,661 of NC_090930.1, read as the reverse complement.
AACTTTCGTGGTGCTCGTGGGGACTCACAACATAAGAGAATCAAGTTGTAATCAGCTATGAACTAGCTGTAGACTTGTAATAAATACATGAAAAACCTTGACAATCAAGATGTTATTTTCAAACCTGTTGACAAGGGGGATGCCCTTGTACTAATGAATAAACGAGATTACATTAATGAAATTGAACGCCAACTGAATGACCCAGAGACATACATGGAAGTACCCCAGAATCCAACTGAAGCAGTACCATCATTTATTAAGGGAGTACTCGATGAAGCAGAAGCCAAAGATGTTATCTCAGATAAAGCACTACTCTTCCTTGAAAACAAACATCCCATTATGCCTGTTATGTATATACTACCCAAAATACATAAGAGACTAACTAACCCTCCGGGACGCCCAATTATAGCGGCTACAGATAGCCTCTTGGAACCATTGGCCCAGTACCTTGACAAGATTTTACAACCTTTAGTCCAAGAAACCACAACAAATGTCAAGGATACCATGCACTTCCTGCACAAATTGAAACATTTACAGTTTGTTCAAGGGAGAGATGTAATGTTTACCATGGACGTCAAATCGCTTTATACAAACATCGTGCATGGAGCAGGCCTAGAAGCAATTGAATGGTTGTTGTTGCATCTGACCAATGCAAGGGCGACAGACTTTTTATACTAACTTTACTCAAGTTAGTACTATTGAATACTTTTTTCAAATGTCAAGATCAATTTCTTCTCCAAACATCCGGTACAAGCATTGCACCCTGATACAACATAAAAACGTTCTCACTTCTCCTAGGTGGATGAGACATCTTCCCTTCTACGTCAGATATATTGACAATATTTTTGGAATCTGGTCCAGGCCAGAAGACGAATTACACAACTTCTATGAAATGATGAATTCAATGCATCCCTGGATCAATTTCACTACTGAGACAAGTGACATCTCTATCCACTTTTTGGATGTTGAAATATATGTAGCTAACACCTCCCTAGAGACCAGGATTTTCACAAAAAAGGCCGACAGAAATAACCTGTTGCTTGCTACAAGCTTCCACCCTAAGAGAACTGTCGACAGTGTGCCGTTCAGTCAATTCCTATGCTACAGAAGGATCATTTCGGAGAACATCGAATACGTACGTCAATCATTACTACTGGAGTCCAAATTTAGGTCTAGAGGCTACAATCAGTCAAGAATAACAGATGTGGCGGAGAAAGTAAGAGGCACTGACAGAGAGACACTGCTGACTCCTAAGCCCCCTAAACCAGGAGAGCCACTAGTTTACGTTACCACCTACTCTTTGCAGAGCATGAAGATCAGGAGGATTATCAAAAAGAATTCGGCAATGCTAGGAATGGACCCTCAGTCGCAGCAACTTTTTCAAGAACTTCCTACTTTCGCCTACAGGAATAGTAGGTCATTGCGCAAGAGTTTGGTGAAAGCGGAAGTACCATATGCTGGCACTCAGAATTTGTTTAAGGGAACTATTCCATGCTACAACTGCCAGCACTGCAGTAATATTATAAAAGGCAACAGTATACCACACCCTCATTCTGGCAAACCTATCTCACTCAGACATTCCTGCACATGTGACGCCCAAAATGTAATTTATGCATTGAGATACCCTTGCGGTCTGTACTATGTGGGTATGACCACCAGAAAAGTGAAAATAAGGTGGTCGGAGCATAAATCCAATATCCGTACAAAAAGTTTAAGGTCCCCAGTCTCTCTACATTTTCTAGAAGCATGTCACACCATTGCACAACTGAAATGTGTCATCTTGGAGCAAGTGACAATGGGGAGTAGGGGTGGGGATGTTCAGCGGAAACTGCTACAACAAGAAATCCTATGAATTGAACTTTTGGACATACTTAGCCCCCATGGCATGAACACTGAGTTCGATTTTATGTGTTTTGTGTAACCCTAAGAGACTTGTGCTTTGTTGATCCATACATGTTTGACTAATGTTTTTCTGAACATTATTTTCTCCAGCATGTTCACTGCCAGTATGTACCTCTCTTGTCAACATTCATGTTTAGTCTTTTCTTGTGTGGAACTCATGTTTTATCAATCTGCTTTGTGTGTTTATTGATCTATGTGAAAGTATGCTTGATTCATCACTGCAATGGCCAGTATCTGTAGCCCTTAATTTTGCACATAGGGTAGGTGACTGCCTTTTACCCGCTTCTCTCATGCAGTGCTCCTTGAGTCCTTTTACCATTCTAGTGGCATTTCACGCCACCCCCTTGTTGGCCCTGGGTGGTGCCATGTTGGCACCGCCCTTTCTCTCATGTCGGCCCCTTTGCCCCTTTGGATGCTGTACCTGTGATGTCCTGCAGGATCTTCCTGCACGTTTTGGGTATTTTGTCCTTTTACCATTTTTTACCCATTCCATTGTCCTCGCAGTGGCCATCTGTTGTGGCTGTCCGTGTTTACTTTCCAGCGCCATGGGGGCACCCCACAGTTCTATTGGAGCTGCGGTTGTGCCCCCATGCGTGCTCGCGAACTTGCCATACCTTTTACTTGCCCCTTGTGAGCACCCTGTGGTCCCCTGTGGGCTGCGACTGTGTCCCCTTGTTGTGCTCCCATAGTTCGTTTTCTTATGGAGTTCTTTTCTCCTTCGAGTTGATTTCCCTCTTAGTGTATGCCTCGTTGCCGTGGTTACCTAGCTCCTCATATTGCCCACTCCAAGATGGACATCGCCATGACGAACCGTTGTGCAGTGGCCAGACTCCTCAGAGATTCTCGCACACTGAGGTATGGTGCTAGCAGCGCATACGTTGCTTTGTACTCTTGCCTGTATTACAAGATATTTCAGCTGCATTTCCATCGGGTGTCTCCCAATATGTTATTCTGCCCCCTTTCAACAATGGACGTGCGTATGCCTGCTAGGTTGTCACACAGCCTCCTTATTACACTGGATCCAGCCCACAAACACCACTGTCCATGGCACGGCTCTGCCGTGTACATGGCAATTTTTGACATGCTTTGTCCCTCCACTATTTCATACCGACTAGTAGACTGTCTCTGCTAGGTTGGTGTCTGCTTTTGACACATGGGTCTTCTATGGCTTGCATTTTAGATACTCTATTGGCCGCACCCCTTGCCGCCCTGTCCACCAGAAGGCTGGCTTTTGACTGGACACCTCGCTTCCGTATCAGCAAGGTTAGCGTATTCTTTCCCCTCTATCATCCTAACAGAATGCATTAAATATAAGTCATTAGACTGAATAGTGCTTTCTTTCTCTATTACCCTACAGGGTCCATTTTATGAATATTGGTGTGAAATAGGAACAGTGAAAGTCTATACCCTGAAGATGGTTCCTTGAACCGAAACGCGTCGGTCATCCTTTGTTTAACATTAAAAAAAAGGGACTTTTCGACTGGAAGTTGATGTTGTTTTGTACTATTGATTCTAGATATGTGAAGTGATACATTTTGTTGAAGATCTGTGGTTGTTTTACACAATGCCAGTTGCTGTAAGGCATTTTTTATGTCTGATAAAGGTTCTGTGCATTGTATGTTATATGGACTAATAGGTTCTCTATGGATCAATAGAGGACACTGTGTAAAGTGGATCCTATCGCTTCTAATAACTCATTGGATTTGACAGATTAAAAATTCAAGAGTTGCCTCTATAATCTAGGCTCTGATTTAATATATACATTTTATACTGATGTTTTAAAAGCTATGTCCTTTAGCTAATGTGAAATTTCTACTTACCTTTTAAGGTCAAGTGTCTGAATACAACCAGGTACTCCAGAACCGAAAAATCCAGTTGAGCTATTTACCTTTATATAGGGATTTCTTTCCATGAGGAGTGCATTTGGGCTTGCTCTGTAGTAATACACAGCTCTGGTTCTGCTCGATTTTCTCTGTCCCAAGTGGTCTTGTGACGTATGCCTGCCTGCACCTGAAATTCTTGTTATATTGTTCATTAATCCATGTTGTTACATATCCTCCTGCAATTTATTTGCTCACTTAAAGTGTTCATGACTGTCTAAACTGTTCTGTGCACCCGTATACCCCACTTGTTCTCTAATTGTTAATTGTACACTAATAGCAGTAGTAGAACAAGTTGTAGATTGTAGGATGATTTGTTGGCAGGAAGAGTTAGTGTGTGTGTGCAATTGTACAGCATTACATATGAGTGGGGACTTGGGAGTATTAGCATTGTTGGTATGGGGGCCAGTGCTGTAGTGATTACTGTGGCCTATGGTCCTGCATTTTCAAAGTGTGTGAGAGGTTTTTTTACTATTTGTTTTGGAAATGGATGAGTGAAAGTTATAGTTCAGTGAGAAAAAGGGCAGACAGATGTAGAGATTGGAAAGGAGAATGTTACATTATGTGGAATTTTGTTAAGTTTCTGACAGATAGATGCTTTCTATATGAGTGCAGAAATTCTTTTCAGTTTTTGCATTTATGTATACACATTTACAGATATCAGTGTTTCCAATGTACTTATGCTTTTCTTTGCTTTCTTTCCAATGGTGCATTTTCTCAATTGTGCAATGCATGTGCTTGGCATGCTATCCTAATGTGCATGTAGTTTTACTTTTTTGTGTGTATTCTGGCCATTTGACATAGGCTCTGGCTCTTGCATGTGGTTTGGAAATGTTCTCAGTGTGGTGTTCTATAAAATTATCAGAGGCAGTGGTGATGAAATTGAAATATGCGGTTTGTAGCTGTTATGCTGGTGGGCAGTACAAGACAACTGTGAAAGCAAACAGCATTGTAAGTAATGTGAGTTTAAGTGAGGAGATGGTACAAATGACAGTATGATTATTTAGTAGATTATACAGGGCAAGTGGCAGCACATTGTTTATATGCATGCAATATATGTACTTGATATGCTTTGGTATCATACATGCAGTTTTTGTTTTCTATGTGCATTCTGGTGATTTTGCAACAGGTGTGTTAGTGGGAGAAGTGATTGCAAAAGTGACAGAAGAAAAGAAGAAAATAACAGTTTGGACCTTACAGTGGGTTATAGGGGAAACCATGCATGATATAGTAATATATTTAGGGTCTGGCATTTGAACTTGCTGTGCAAATGTTCCCAATATGTGTTTTTACAAAAAAATCAGAGAGTACTGCTTAAATTAAAATATGTGGTTTGCAGTTGGGATGCAAGTGGGCATTAAAAGAAAACTGAAAGCACACAGCACTGTAAGGAACTGACATGTGATGTCAGGACATGGGCAAAAGAGAGTATGATTATTGATTAGGTTACGCATAGTAAGTGGCAGGCACCCTGTTTAAATGCATGGAATCTATGTACTTGCTATGCTTTGGTAACATACATGCAGTTTTCATTTTCTGTGTGCATTAGAAAACATGTGCATACCTGTATTTTGTGTTGCTGGATGTAGATGTGGATGAATCTGGAAGTAGAAATCTTCGAGAGTTTTGCAATACTTTTGGATGCAGGTGCTTGGGAATCACATGAAACCTCTGCTCTGAGTGTTGAGCAGTATATCTGCAGTGTTGAACTGAGATAATAGAGTTAGATGTAGAGATCTTGGATGTGGCTGGTGGATGGGTATCTGACTGCTTATCACAAGCCAATGAGAGAGTGCTGTAAAGTGTGAAGTGGAAAGTGAAGAATGGCTAGCCCCGTGTTACGAGATCTGTGGACACCGCAGTATTCCACAGATCACATGTGCTGCATCCGTGGCTTGTCAGCATGCTTCACATGGAAAGGGAGTGCACTATGGGGATTATCCAATCAGGTGTTAAGGGTATGCTTTACAGGAAGGGAGGGTTATACTTTTTTTCATTGCTGTCTTTGTTGTATGGTCAAGATGGCAGTATATTGTGTCTGGGTACTTAGTGATAGGTGTTGCTGATCTGGAGCGGTTTTCAAAATCAAGAGGTGTTTCTGCAGATTTTGGGTTTCCAGGCATGGAGGTTTTGTGGTGGTGTGTGCCTGGATGCAAATTGTAGGAACTGGTTTCTCTTTGTAGAAACATGTCTACTTTTGGTAGTCCAGACATCTTGCTGGTGCACTGTGGAGGAGAATATTTGGGGTACATCAGTGCCCCAAGTTTGATTCCAGTTTTGAAGTCCTTCGTGGAGAGAGTAATGGACATTCTCCATGTCCAAACATGGTTTTCAGAAATATTACCAAGCTCACTATGATATCAGCCAAATGTGTTGAATCCCCAGCAAAATCTTGGACGGTTGCATGTAATAAAGACATGGGTGTAGTTATGCAGTGTGCAAATATGTTTTTTTCTTCCAATTACAACATTGACTGCCTTAATGTGCAGTTTTGTAATGCTGATAGAGTTTTGTTGTCCATTCTGAGGAATGCTTGTTTATTTCAGAATCGGAGGGATGGTGTTAAGAGACTGATGTAAGGAGGAAAGGAAGATAAAAAAACAAAAAAAATACAAAATAAAATGTGTTTTCTTTGGTGAAGCACCTTAAAACAAAAGGAAAAAGGCTCTTTTCAGAAGCACCACTAAAGAGGAAATCCCATACCCTGGTTTAAATGTGTTCCCCCACCCCTGTGCAATGCACGTTATGTCTGCGTACACCACAGTAGTCCGCGGATCGAACATGCCACATCCGGGGCTTTTGATGATGGCAAGCATGGAAATGGGACTGTCGAGGCCAGGGGATTGGTCAATAAGGTTTCCTGGGTTTGGTGTGCAAGGAGAGAGTGCGACAGATGGTCTGTTTGCTGAGAATAGTGGAGATGGCTATAGCTATTGCTGTGTCTTTCAAGAGGCAGAGTGTATGGACTTTGGGGGACTCCTGAATACATTGGTTTCAGGTGCATGCACAACACTGTGGAGTGGTTGCACATCTTGAATTCCCTCATGTGGATGTGCACTGGTATAGAGTGTGTGGCATGAAGAGCTGGATTTGCTTCCTCTTTTTGCCACTTTGATGACGCAGCATCATCCATCTATTATTATTGTCCATTGCGGAGGGAACAGTTTAGGACATGTTACCGGAATCTCATTGCAGTTTGCGATGATGGAGGCACTTGGGAAAGTAATGGACATGTTTCCAAATTCCTGAGTGATTTTCTCTCACATTGCCCAGAGACAGATGTGGCTGTGCTCTTCTTCATTTGGTCCGCAAATGGAGAAAGCGAGTCGCAATGTGAACAAGGCTGTTTGCACCTTTTTGAAAGATGATGGCATATCCTCCTTCCACAGTGCAAATATTACGTTTCATAGCAACAACATTTTTTGTAGGGATGGAATTCATGCTGGAAATCAGCTTTTTTGTGAAATAGCCAGAACGCATTGCAGCTATTTTTGCAACTGTAGCAAGCATTTTCACAGTTGGTGTTCTGCATTTAAAACATTTCACAATAGAACAAAGAAACCACAAAAAGGCTCTTATAAGAGCCAACACTTTGTCCCGGAAAAGAATTCAATGTTTTTTTATAGCACCCCCTACATGTTTTTAGAAGTCTGTGCACTACTGCGCTGTCCACTGATTTTTTAGAATGCCCAGGGCCCTGCATCATTTCATGGCACGTCTATTTTTAAACTTTCTGATTGTTCAGTGCTGTGTATTTTTGGCATTTTTTAGACACAACACACAAGGGACGGTAGGGAAGCGGCACCAACCACAGGGATATGAAAGGGCAAATGTGAGGTAGGTGTTGTGGGTGCCTCATGGAGGTAGGGTGCAATTTCCTTCATGGTCCCAGACCGCAGCCTCCAAACCACTCCAGAACTGCTCACCCCTGCAGAGTACTGCGTTGCAGTACATAAACAAAATGCTGACCTTCGAAGGGTAAGGATCCACTGCGGTGCATATAGCCTGTGAGGCTGCTTGAGGAATCCTCCTTCCCACATGAGTATCCCTTGTAGTGAAAGGAGCAGACGTTGAGGTTGCTGCAGAGGAACTCAACCTACTACCCTGTTAGAAGAGGATGACCCTCCAAACTGCTGCTTTGTGATTGGATCCTAGGTGTCGCCGCATGCAAATAGTCCCATACCTGTACAGCCCAGGTTTGCCGTGACTGAGTGTCACACTAAGTGCAGCAAACCGTGGCTGCACGAGCCTTGCAAAGATTTCCAACGATAGTAAAGAGCCTCCACACCCAAGACTCAAGATGCAAGTGAGGAATTCCACTACCTCATTCTCTTCTTCCTCTTGTTCCTCCTCTGCACTGTCACGCCTGTTCCCCTCTGACATTTGTGAAGTCACCTTTGATGTCATGGGTGTTATGGTTGCTTAGCTTACCATAACTAGCAAATTTGTGGGTTTTTTTTCAGTTTTACTTGTAACCATAATATGGATAGGTTGTTATTAGTGTTATTAGTGCAAAGTTTGTTTGTTTGTTTGTTTATTTATTTGGTAGTGCATGCCAAACCCTTGGGTAGCCGGGCACAACAGTGTACATGAAAACCTAAGCTTGTTACAGTATTTGGCATGAGAATATAAGACACAAAGGCAAAAAGGGAGCACAAATATACAGTAGTATATACAAACATATGTACAAAATCCCAGGTATATCTAGGGATGTCCGAGGCACTCTGGCAAGGCTATCTAAGCAGACGGCTATATGATTAGATTCATAGGTCAGGCTGTGGAGCTGGCGCCATATAAAGGCTAGGTAGGCTGCATGCTCGGCTATTTAAGGAATTGAGAGGTCCAGGTGAGCAGAAGATACGGTATGGGCTAAGTGGGAGTATGCTCGGTGTTAGTCAAGTTATGCGTCATTGGCACGCAGCCATTTGGTTATCTTGAGTCTGAATTTAGGGTACGGTTGTTCAGTTCTGAGGTCGAGCGGTAACTTATTCCAGCAGTGAGCAGCTTTGACCGGGAAGCTAGTTCCTCTCGCAGTCGAGCGTTTGAACCTAGGAATCTCTAGTTTAAAGGTGTTGGCAGATCTTGTGGGTCGAGCAGATGTTTTTCTAGTGATTTTTTCCATAAGGTAGGGGGGTGCTAGGTTATTTAAACATTTAGAGGTGAGGGAGGCTGTTTTGAGTAGGATTCTATCTGTTATTTTTAGCCAGTTAACGTCTTTCCTATATTTGGTGATGTGCTCTTTGTAGGGGATGTTTAATGCTGTTCTCAAGGCATTATTCTGCAGTCTTTGAAGTTTGTCCGTGACATTTTTATTGGCTCCAGAGTACAGGGCGTTGCAGTAGTCTAACCTGGACATGATCAGAGCATTAGCTAGGGTGTTGCAACTGGCACTGGATAGGTACGGTCTGGATGCGCGGATAAGTTTGCAGGTGTAAGTGGTGAAAGAGACAAGGGAGTTGACTTGCTTCTTGAGCATGAGGGAGGAGTCCAGATAGAATCCAAGGGTTTTAACCACAGACATCACCTTGATAGGGTTGTTATCAATGCTTAAGGATGTCTAGTTGGGGCTTAATTTTTGGATGTTATTTACAGAGCCTAGGATTAGTATGTCTGTTTTGGCATCGTTCAGGCAGAGGCCATGTGAGGCCACCCATGCCTGAATGAGGGTGTAAATCTTGTTCACCAAGGCTAAGTCTGCATCGTAGTCGCCTGAAAGGGGTATGAGGATCTGAGTGTCATCTGCATAGTTAGTGTAGGTGACACCCAGTCTGTCCAACTTGTCAAACAAAGGCTTGGTGAAGAGGTTGTACATGGTAGGGGAGACACAGGATCCTTGTGGGACACCACAGGTTATTTTGATGGGGTCAGCAGAGTCGGAGGTGGAGAAGACTCGCATAGTGAGGTTAGCTAAGAAGGATTGGACCCAGGCTATGGCGTCTCCTGTGAATGTGGCGGCAGATTTGAGATGGTTGCATAAAACTGCATGGTGAACTAGGTCAAAAGCTGCTGACAAGTCCAGTAGGAGGAGCAAGGCTGTTTTTCCATTATCCTTTAGTTCCTCAATCTGTGCCTTGAGGTCTAACAGAGCTGTTTCCGTGCCATGGAGTGGACGGAAGCCAGATTGCTGTGATCGAAGCAAATGGTTAGTTTCCAGGTAATCTTGGATTTGTATGTAGGCAGCTCTGTCTAGGATTTTAAGTAGAAATGGTACGGTGGTGATTGGTCTATAGTTGGTAGGGATGGAAGGGTCTAGGGTTTGTTTTTTAGTAGGGGGAGGACCCATGATTATTTGAGGTTGGTGGGTACCGTGTTAGGTTTAAAGGAGGAGTTTATGAGCTTGGAGATGAAGGGAGCTAGGTCCCTAGCTGCGTCCTTTATTAATTGTGCTGGGCAGGAGTCGCCCTTGCAGTTTGAATGTTTGAGGGAGAGTATTATTTTTTCTGTGTCAATTATGGAGATGGTCTTGAAACTAAACGGTGCGGTGGTCTTATTCTCCTGAGATTGGGGTATGTGTTGGTCCAGAGGTGACAATGTGGCCTTTGTTTTAGCGATTTTGCATTGTGTCACACCGCGTGCTCGCTCGCGGGCGCCACTTACCTGTCCTGGGGTCCCGGGTCCACGGCCGCAGCGGTCTCCTCCTTCATGGAGGCTGTACCCGCGGTGGCGTCTCTCCCCACGCCGGCCCGCGGTACGGATGGGCTCCGTGGGCGCCGCCATCTTGCGAGGATCTGCGCATGCGCGGATCGTCGGTATCCAACTTCCCGCGCATGCGCAGTGTCGGAACATGCGTTCCAAGCCTCGCTTTGATGCCGGGCTTTAAAAGAGCGCTGCATGCACAGGGACAACGCGTCTCAACACGGTTGTTACTGTGTATGCGCTGCTGGAGCCCTGGTGTCCGTGCCTCAGCCTCTCCAGTTCCTTGCTCTGCCTTACCTGTGCCTTGTTCAGCCTCTCCAGTTCCTTACTCTGCCTTATCCTGCCTAGCCCAGCCTTTCCTCCTTGTCCTCTCCCTGCTCCTTAGTCCTCCTACCCCTTGCTTCCCGGTTCTACCTTGTCCTTGCCTGCCTCCTGGGTTGGGGTAGGGGAGTTCCTGTCTGGGTTCCTGGTTTGCTTCCCTTCTGCTAGGATAGTAGGATTCCCTTGTCTGTTCTGTTTTGACCTTGCAGACCTTCCTTCTTTACCTGTCTTGTGCCTTGCTACCCTCTTGGATGTTCCGGAGTTCAGCTTCCACCATTATCGGTGTCTTCATTAAGCCTTCTCTGCCAGTGGAAACACTGTTCCAACGCCACGTAAATACGGAGAAGTGCCACCCGTGGCATTGGGAGTTGGTTCAGTGCCATCCTGTCATATATCGTCAGGAGGGTATTGGGCTAATTTCTCGCGCTACTCATTCATCGGCAAGAGATACTCTGACAGACTGGCAACCTCAACTCCACCGTTTCCAGGAAGAAAAGGTAACCAGCGATCTCGTGAAGACTCGTTTTAAAAGATTGAGACGCCTTTCCTTCAGTCCCGACATGGACGACATGCAGGAATTACGCGAAGAAATGCGTGCCATGCGTCTTGAAATGACCACCCTCCGCCAGGAGAACGACACCCTTCGACAAGCGATGGGTCGGAGTATGGCTAATCCCTCACAACCAGCTACACCACCTGAGAACTCCATGGCTTACACTACTCTGATGAAGTATGATGGTGACCCGCGTCGAGTGGCAGAGTTCTGTACACACTGTCAGATCCATTTCCAGTTCAGGTCAAGTCATTTTGGTCAAGACAAGGCAAAGATCGGGTATATCCTTGGAAACCTAACCGGCAATGCACTTGCTTGGGCCGCACCTTTGGTCTGTACCAACAGTCCCCTGTTGGGTGATTTTGCTGCTTTCGAGAAAGCCCTTTTGGATGTCTTTAAACCGCCCAATTTGGCAGCCATGGCCCAGAATCAATTAATGGAGATCAAACAAGGACCAGGTGACATAATCCACTACATAAGTCGGTTTCGACAATTAGCAACCGATTCACAATGGCCCGAAATCATTCAGAAAACCTTGTTTCGTCGGGGACTACGAGAAGAGTACAAAGACGAATTGCTGCACATCCCGGAGCCAGAAACGTTGCCTGCATTGGTGGAACAAGTCTTACGCATTGACCACAGGTTAGCTGAACGACAGAGTGAACGTCGCAGATCTGACAGGTATCACCCGGTTCTTCCGGTACTGAACCCCGGACCAGCTGTTTCTACCGATGTGGGCCCAGAACCCATGCAGTTGGGTGCCATCCGAGGCCCGTTGTCCATGGCCGAAAAGAAAAGAAGACGACAGCAGAACTTGTGCTTGTATTGCGGTGGTTCGGGTCATTTTCTAGTCACCTGTCTGCTACGCCCTCTGAAGAAGCAGGAAAACTAACAGGCCCGTTGTTTGAGGCGAAGGCAGCAGCGGGCCGCCTCTCTGAATCTGACCTTCCTCCTATGAACCCGGTGCCCTTGTTGATCCTGAAAGTCGGTGTTGCCTGGCTAGGGAAGTGTATGAAAACCTGGGCCCTTCTAGATTGTGGAGCATCCGGCAACTACATCGATGCCTCGTTCGCGATTGCCAATGGGATCCATTTACATTACAAAGAACGACCAACTGTGGTCGAGGTGATTGATGGTTCTGCTTTGTCTTCTGGTCCAGTCTGCCAACAGTCCGATCCCTTGTGGCTCTCTGTGGAAGGGCATCTCGAACGGATTTCGTTGGATGTCATCAAGTCTCCCTCTTTTCCGGTGGTGCTGGGCCTACCTTGGCTGCTATATCACAATCCTCAGGTCGACTGGACCGCTCGTTCCCTGGTGTTCTCTTCGACGCGTTGTCCTCGGGACTGTGGACTTCACGAAACCTTTCCTGCAATTTTGGAGTCCCTCAATCCTGTTGACGTATCTGCCCGTTTATGTGCCACCCATTTGGTACCTCAGGAATATGCCGGGTACCACAAGGCGTTCTCCATGCCTGAGGACATACCATTACCGCCCCACCGGCACTTTGACTGTTCCATTGACATCCTGCCCGATGCGGTCATTCCCCACGGCAAGATCTATTCGTTGACCCAACTCGAGAAAGGCGTCCTACAGGAGTACATTAAGGATTGCCTCAACAAGGGCTACATAGTGCCGTTCAAGTCCCCCGCAGGATTCCCGTTATTCTTTGTCAAGAAGAAAGAGGGTACTTTGCGCCCTTGTATCGATTATCGTCAACTAAATGAGATCATGAGGAAGGACAGATACCCATTACCACTCATCTGGGACATCATCGAATCCCTGAAATCCGCACAAATCTTCACCAAGCTGGATCTAAGAGGGGCCTATCACCTGGTGCGGATTAGGAAGGGAGATGAGTGGAAGATGGCCTTCAAAACACCTATCGGTCACTACGAGTACAGGGTGATGCCGTTTGGACTCTGCAACGCCACGGCAGTCTTCCAGCGGTTCATGGACGATGTCTTTTAGGACCTTATTGGAATATCTGTATGGGTATACCTTGATGACATCCTGGTTTTTTCTGACACTCGAACTGCACATGTTGCGCATGTTCAGGAAGTTCTTTGTAGACTAAAAGCTAACGGCCTGTATGCCAAGGTAGAAAAATGTCAATTTCATATGGAAAGCATGGAATTTCTGGGCTATGTGATCAGCAGCACGGGAGTGCGGATGGATCCCGCAAAACTGCAAGCTATACGAGAATGGAAACCGCCACATGGCATGAAGTCACTTCAAAGGTTCTTGGGCTTCGCCAACTTTTATCGACGCTTCATTCCACGCTTTTCTCAACTTGCCAACAGCCTAACCCGCCTGACCAGTACCAAGGTGCCATTTCTCTGGGACACGCAGGCCGAGGAGGCATTTCTGGAATTGAAAAAAATCCTTCATGTCGGCTCCTGTTCTTAGACATTCAGATGATGAAAAGCCATTTGTGGTTGAAACAGATGCTTCGGACTACGCAATTGGTGCGGTCTTACTACAGCAAGATTCAGTCACGGGAACAGAGCACCCTTTGGCTTACTACTCACGGAAATTGTCAGCGAGCGAGAGAAACTATGCAGTGATTGAAAAGGAATTACTGGCTATGAAAGCAGCTCTCGAGGAGTGGCAACATCACTTGCTGGGTGGGAGGCACCCGGTGGTGGTTCGCACAGATCACCGTAATCTACAGTTCTTGCGCTCCTTGCAATGCAGAACCTCCCGTCATGCTCGTTGAGTCTTTTTCTTTTCGCAGTTTGATTTCACCGTCACGTACATTCCTTGTTCCCAGAATACGAAGGCTGATGCTCTGTCTCGGTCTCTGGAAAACAATGTTGAAGGTACCAAGGAACCAGAGCCTCTGATAGCGTCAAAGCATTTTCTATCGATGGTGACTCCCCAGTTCCAACAGTTGATAGAAGCCACACGAACGGATCCCTCAAGATTACAGATACTACAACGTTCTGACATCAGAGAACGTGACGGCTTGTTGTTCTTTAAGGATCGTCTGTACGTTCCCACCTTGGAGCTCCAGAAGATTGTTCTACAGAATTGCCATGATTCCGTCGTTTGTGGTCACCGTGGAGTCCGCACAACACAAGAACTGGTTGCACGGCAGTACTGGTGGCCTGGATGGGCCACGCTGGTAAAGCACTATGTGGATTCCTGCCCTGTATGTGCCCAGATCAAGATTCCTCGCAAAAGGCCCATTGGTCTCCTGAAACCCACGCCTACGCCTCCGTACCCTTGGCATACCATCGCCACGGATTTCATCGTTGACCTGCCCCTGTCTGGTGGTTTCACGTTTATAATGGTGGTGGTGGACTGCTTCACCAAGACTGCTCATTTCTTGCCCTTTCCCAAACTGCCCACTGCCTCCCAGATGGCACGACGTTTTCTACACGAGGTGTATCGTCTTCATGGTCTTCCAGAGAAAATTCTATTGGACCGGGGATCTCAATACATCTCATCCTTTTGGGACCAACTGTGTCGGCATTTGGACATTCAGCGAGCCCTGAGTTCCGGCTATCATCCACAGACCAATGGGCAGATGGAGTGCACCAATCAAACCCTTGAGCAATACCTATGTTGTTATGCCAATGCCACTCAAGACAACTGGTCGGAATGGTTGGACACCGCGGAAACAGCTTACAACAATGCTGTTCATTCTGCTACCGGACTCAGCCCCTTTTTCTGCTCTTCTGGTCTTCACCCCAGATTGCTGCCAGTTCGTCCTACATCTTCCAGTGTCGTACCATCTGCAGATGCCCTGGTATCCCTGATCCGCAATCAACATCGCCTGGCGGCCGGTACCTTGGCAGTGGTACAGGCACGTATGAAGGAACAGGCTGACAAGAGACGGAGCCCTGAGCCCCTCCTTCATGTTGGGGACAGGGTATGGCTGTCCTCCAAGAATCTACCGGTACGCAATTTACCTGTGAAACTGGCTCCCCGCTTTTTTGGTCCCTTTCGCATCATTGGGCGTGTTTCTTCTGTTGCCTTTCGTTTGTCTCTGCCACGTTCTTGGAGGGTCCATCCTGTCTTTCATGTCTCTCTTTTGAAGCCCTATGTGCCCAATGTTATGGGTCGCACCTGTTCCCGTCCTGCCCCGGTCTTGTTTCGGGGGGTCCCTGAGTTTGAGGTGCAGGAGATATGTGATTCACGGATTTGGCGGGGTGCTCTGCAACTCCTGGTCAGTTGGAAAGGATATCCTGCTTGTGACCACACTTGGGAACCACGCTCCATCGTGCATGCACCGCGCCTGGTTCGGGACTTCTATCTCCGCTACCCTTGGAAACCCGGTCCTCTGGGGTTATCCGGGAGGGGGTATGGTGTCACACCGCGCGCGCGCTCGCGGGCGCCACTTACCTGTCCTGGGGTCCCGGGTCCACGGCCGCAGCGGTCTCCTCCTTCATGGAGGCTGTACCCGCGGTGGCGTCTCTCCCCACGCCGGCCCGCTCCGTGGGCGCCGCCATCTTGCGAGGATCTGCGCATGCGCGGATCGTCGGTATCCAACTTCCCGCGCATGCGCAGTGTCGGAACATGCGTTCCAAGCCTCGCTTTGATGCACAGGGACAACGCGTCTCAACACGGTTGTTACTGTGTATGCGCTGCTGGAGCCCTGGTGTCCGTGCCTCAGCCTCTCCAGTTCCTTGCTCTGCCTTACCTGTGCCTTGTTCAGCCTCTCCAGTTCCTTACTCTGCCTTATCCTGCCTAGCCCAGCCTTTCCTCCTTGTCCTCTCCCTGCTCCTTAGTCCTCCTACCCCTTGCTTCCCGGTTCTACCTTGTCCTTGCCTGCCTCCTGGGTTGGGGTAGGGGAGTTCCTGTCTGGGTTCCTGGTTTGCTTCCCTTCTGCTAGGATAGTAGGATTCCCTTGTCTGTTCTGTTTTGACCTTGCAGACCTTCCTTCTTTACATGTCTTGTGCCCTGCCGGTACCTGTGCCTTGCTACCCTCTTGGATGTTCCGGATTTCAGCTTCCACCATTATCAGTGTCTTCATTAAGCCTTCTCTGCCAGTGGAAACACTGTTCCGACGCCACGTAAATACGGAGAAGTGCCACCCGTGGCGTTGGGAGTTGGTTCAGTGCCATCCTGTCATATATCGTCAGGAGGGTATTGGGCTAATTTCTTGCGCTACTCATTCATCGGCAAGAGATACTCCGACAGACTGGCAACCTCAGCTCCACGGTCTCCAGGAAGAAAAGGTAACCAGCGATCTCGTGAAGACTCGTTTAACAAATTGGAGCAGTGAGATTTTGTTTGAGAGGGCGTTTTGTGTGTTTGTGCACCAAGCTTTGTTTTTAGGGACGTGGTCTGTTGGTTGAATAGGGGATTCCAGTTCACAGAGGATGGCGAAAAGCTCTTTGGTATTCAAGTTGGCTTTTGCTATCCTGTCGTTAAAGGTGTTCTTCTTGGTTTTGATTATTTCTTTTTTGTAGGATTTGGCGAATTCATTTAGGTTGTTTTTATTGTATTCGGTGGGTGAGTGACGCCAGATGTAAGTAACTATAACGTCCCTTTAACAAAGTTTTTGCACTGAATTTGATAAGTTTTTAGTAGCGCAACTTAACCATGACGTCCCTTTAATGTTTTTTCACTGAGTATATATATATATTTATTGTAAAATATTTTAAATAAGTTAATAGAGTTATTTTTTCTCTCCAACAAGAAGTTTTTATCCATTGTAGCATGATTGATGAACACAACTCTTCATTGGTTGTGTACTAGGAATACATTTAGGGGGTAGTTTATAGAATTCAGCGCACAAGTGGCGCACGCGGCTGGTGCACAGTGTGCGCGTGCGAATTCCTGCGCCAGCCTCGTGCGCCAAAACCCATTTCCGCGCACAGCGTATTCATGGATTCCAGCCACCAAAACCAGCCGTGGCGCACAGTGGCGCAGCGACGTTGCAGCAGCACCAGTTACGCCCCCAAGAACGCCTTCCGCGCAGGGAAAAGCCATCAAAATCCCCAATCCAGCGCAAAGGGCTGCGCTAACCCTGTACCAGCACGGCAAGCGGGCTACCTGTATTTCAAGGGTTTGCGTGAAGTTTCTCACGCGATCGGGCCTGGGGGAGCGTGCTACGTGTATTACAGGGGTTCGCGTGAACTTTTTCACGCGATCGGGCCTGGGGGAGCGGGCTACGTGTATTTCAGGGGTTCGCGTGAAGTTTCTCACGCGATCGGGCCTGGGGGAGCGTGCTACGTGTATTTCAGGGGTTCGCGTGAACTTATTCACGCGATCGGGCCTGGGGGAGCGTGCTACGTGTATTTCATGGGTTCGCGTGAACTTTTTCACGCGATCGGGCCTGGGGGAGCGGGGTACGTGTATTTCCGGTGTTCGCGTGAAGTTTCTCACGCGATCGGGCCTGGGGGAGCGGGCTACGTGTATTTCAGGGGTGCGTGAGAAGTTCCACACGCGATTGGCCTGGGAGCGTGTATTTCAGGGGTGCGCGGGAAGTTCCACACGTGATTGGCCTGGGCGCGTGTATTTCAGGGGTGCGTGGGAAGTTCCACACGCAATTGGCCTGGGCGCGTTTATTCCAGGGGTGCGCGGGAAGTTCCACACGCAAATGGGCTGCGTGCGGGTATTAGGGGTGCACGCAAAGTTGTACACGCGATTGGGCTGCGTGCGGGTATTAGGGGTACGCGCGAAGTTTTACACGCGATTAGGCTGCGTGCGGGTATTACAGGGGTGCACGCACATTTTCACACGCGATTGGGCTGCGTGCGGTTATTAAAGGGGTGCGCGCGAAGTTTTACACGCGATTGGGCTGCGTGTGGGTATTACAGGGGTGCATGCACATTTTCACACGCGATTGGGCTGCGTGCGGGTATTACAGGGGTGCGCACGAAGTTTTACACGCAATGTCAGCAGGGTACGTGTATTTCAGGGGTGCCGGGGAGTCCTACATGTGATTTGCCAGTGTGGGTCCTCCCAGGTGTTCCCTGTACACCCTCCACGGCCCCTGCAGGCAGCCCACACCACAGGGGACTACCCTGCATCCCTGGTCATGTCCCGCAGGCAGCCCACCCAACATGGGCATGCCCCCCAGCAAAGGTACATGTCTCCTTGCACCAATGATCACCAACTCATGTCCCCTTGCACCCCCACCCCCAGCATTGCGGGGCACCTGCCAGCAGGCCCCCACCCATGTCTCCCAGCACCCCCACCCCCCCAGTCACCAGGGGCAGCCTCCACCAGGCCCCCACCCATGTCTCCCACCACTCCCACCCCCCAGTCAGCAGGGGCAGCCTCCACCAGGCCCCCACCCATGTCTCCCACCACCCCACCCCCCAGCAGTGCAGGGGCACCCACCACCAGGCCCCCACCCATGTCTCCCACCACCCCCACCCCCCAGCAGTGCAGGGGCACCCACCACCAGGCCCCCACCCATGTCTCCCACCACCCCCACCCCCCCAGTCACCAGGGGCAGCCTCCACCAGGCCCCCACCCATGTCTCCCACCACCCCCACCCCCCAGCAGTGCAGGGGCACCGACCACCAGGCCCTCACCCATGTCTCCCACCACCCCCACCCCCCAGCAGTGCAGGGGCACCCACCACCAGGCCCCCACCCATGTCTCCCACCACCCCCACCCCCCCAGTCACCAGGGGCAGCCTCCACCAGGCCCCCACCCATGTCTCCCACCACCCCCACCCCCCCAGCAGTGCAGGGGCACCCACCACCAGGCCCCCACCCATGTCTCCCACCACCCCCACCCCCCAGCAGTGCAGGGGCACCCACCACCAGGCCCCCACCCATGTCTCCCACCACCCCCACCCCTCCCAGTCACCAGGGGCAGCCTCCACCAGGCCCCCACCCATGTCTCCCAGCACCCCCACCCCCCAGTCACCAGGGGCAGCCTCCACCAGGCCCCCACCCATGTCTCCCACCACCCCCACCCCCCCAGTCACCAGGGGCAGCCTCCACCAGGCCCCACCCATGTCTCCCACCACCCCCACCCCCCAGCAGGGCAGGGGCACCCACCACCAGGCCCCCACCCATGTCTCCCACCACCCCCACCCCCCAGCAGTGCAGGGGCACCCACCACCAGGCCCCCACCCATGTCTCCCATCACCCCCACCCCCCCAGTCACCAGGGGCAGCCTCCAACAGGCCCCCACCCATGTCTCCCAATACCCCCGCCCCCCAGCAGTGCAGGGGCACCCACCACCAGGCCCCCACCCATGTCTCCCACCACCCCCACCCCCAGCAGTGCAGGGGCACCCACCACCAGGCCCCCACCCATGTCTCCCACCACCCCCACCCCCCCAGTCACCAGGGGCAGCCTCCACCAGGCCCCCACGCATGTCGCCCACCACCCCCACCCCCCAGCAGTGCAGGGGCACCCTCCACCAGGCCCCCACCTATGTCTCCCACCACCCCCACCCCCCAGCAGTGCAGGGGCACCCACCACCAGGCCCCCACCCATGTCTCCCACCACCCCCACCCCCCCAGTCACCAGGGGCAGCCTCCACCAGGCCCCCACCCATGTCTCCCACCACCCCCACCCCCTAGCAGTGCAGGGGCACCCACCACCAGGCCCCCACCCATGTCTCCCAGCACCCCCACCCCTCCAGTCACCAGGGGCAGCCTCCACCAGGCCCCCACCCATGTCTCCCACCACCCCCACCCCCCAGCAGTGCAGGGGCACCCACCACCAGGCCCCCACCCATGTCTCCCACCACCCCCACCCCCCCAGTCAACAGGGGCAGCCTCCACCAGGCCCCCACCCATGTCTCCCACCACCCCCACCCCCCAGAAGTGCAGGGGCACCGACCACCAGGCCCCCACCCATGTCTCCCACCACCCCCACCCCCCCGCAGTGCAGGGGTACCCACCACCAGGCCCCCACCCATGTCTCCCACCACCCCCACCCCCCCAGTCACCAGGGGCAGCCTCCACCAGGCCCCCACCCATGTCTCCCACCACCCCCACCCCCCAGCAGTGCAGGGGCACCCACCACCAGGCCCCCACCCATGTCTCCCACCACCCCCACCCCCCCAGTCAACAGGGGCAGCCTCCACCAGGCCCCCACCCATGTCTCCCACCACCCCCACCCCCCAGAAGTGCAGGGGCACCGACCACCAGGCCCCCACCCATGTCTCCCACCACCCCCACCCCCCCGCAGTGCAGGGGTACCCACCACCAGGCCCCCACCCATGTCTCCCACCACCCCCACCCCCCCAGTCACCAGGGGCAGCCTCCACCAGGCCCCCACCCATGTCTCCGACCACCCCCAACCCAGGCAGTGCAGGGGCACCCACCACCAGGCCCCCACCCATGTCTCCCACCACCCCCACCCCCCCAGTCACCAGGGGCAGCCTCCACCAGGCCCCCACCCATGTCTCCCACCACCCCCACCCCCCAGCAGTGCAGGGGCACCCACCACCAGGCCCCCACCCATGTCTCCCACCACCCCCACCCCCCCAGTCACCAGAGGCAGCCTCCACCAGGCCCCCACCCATGTCTCCCAGCACCCCCACCCCCCAGTCACCAGGGGCAGCCTCCACCAGGCCCCACCCATGTCTCCCACCACCCCCACCCCCCAGCAGTGCAGGGGCAGCCTCCACCAGGCCCCCACCCATGTCTCACACCACCCCCACCCCCAGCACTGTGGGGCACCTGCCAGCGGGCCCCCACCCATGTCCAACTCATGTTCCCCACCACCCCCACCCCCAAGCACTGTGGGGCACCTGCCAGCAGGCCCCCACCCATGTCCAACTCATGTTCCCCACCACCCCCACCCCCCCAGCACTGTGGGGCACCTGCCAGCGGGCCCCCACCCATGTCCAACTCATGTTCCCCACCACCCCCACCCCCAAGCACTGTGGGGCACCTGCCAGCAGGCCCCCACCCATGTCCAACTCATGTTCCCCACCACCCCCACCCCCCAGCACTGTGGGGCACCTGCCAGCAGGCCCCCACCCATGTCCAACTCATGTCTCCCACCACCCCCACCCCCCAGCAGTGCAGGGGCACCCACCACCAGGCCCCCACCCATGTCTCCCACCACCCCCACCCCCCCAGTCACCAGGGGCAGCCTCCACCAGGCCCCCACCCATGTCTCCGACCACCCCCAACCCAGGCAGTGCAGGGGCACCCACCACCAGGCCCCCACCCATGTCTCCCACCACCCCCACCCCCCCAGTCACCAGGGGCAGCCTCCACCAGGCCCCCACCCATGTCTCCGACCACCCCCAACCCCCAGCAGTGCAGGGGCACCCACCACCAGGCCCCCACCCATGTCTCCCACCACCCCCACCCCCCCAGTCACCAGGGGCAGCCTCCACCAGGCCCCCACCCATGTCTCCCACCACCCCCACCCCCCCAGTCACCACGGGCAGCCTCCACCAGGCCCCCACCCATGTCTCCCAGCACCCCCACCCCCCCAGTCACCAGGGGCAGCCTCCACCAGGCCCCCACCCATGTCTCCCACCACCCCCACCCCCCAGCACTGTGGGGCACCTGCCAGCAGGCCCCCACCCATGTCCAACTCATGTCTCCCACCACACCCACCCCCCAGCACTGTGGGGCACCTGCCAGCAGGCCCCCACTCATGTCCCACTCATGTCCCCTTGCACCCCCACCCCCCAGCACTGTGGGGCACCTGCCAGCAGGCCCCCAACCATGTCCCCCTGCCCCCAGGTCCTGACAATAAACAATCATGGCAGTAATGGGCAGCATACCCAGGACAAACACCCAGCCAAGGATTGCATCCACCCACATAGCAAATGCAATTACATGATACAACCCCAATGGCAAGTATGTAAATGAACACATGTCCGTCACACACACATATACAATGGGTGCAAGTGAATGTCAAAACCCATATCATGACATGCATGAAACCAATGAGAAAATA
This sequence comes from Ambystoma mexicanum, assembly GCF_040938575.1. Classification (NCBI taxonomy): domain Eukaryota; kingdom Metazoa; phylum Chordata; class Amphibia; order Caudata; family Ambystomatidae; genus Ambystoma; species Ambystoma mexicanum. The sequence continues at coordinate 702,504,525 of NC_090930.1, read as the reverse complement.
CCACAAAAGAAAGTTATAAAAACATGTATTCTCGAAGAAAATGAAGTAAACTAATCAAACATACAACAATGGGGATAACAAAATAAATTGACCATGTCCGATAAGTAATGTAAAAATCCAAAAAACAAAGGAATCCAAAAACTAATGTTGTCCAAAGCAAAATCATGGTGAAAAAAATAAAGAAAAACCATTGCCTCATGGTGAACACAAATATGAATCAAAAAAATGTATTTTAAAAAATCCAACTATACACAAGAATATTCCAGGGTCCATGAGCCCAACACTATAAATGAAACCTACTACTACCTAATAAAAAAACTATATACAGAAAAGTGACCATTGTCCGAGCGGTCCAAAAAAATCTCAAAAAATAAAGGAAACCTAACACTAACTAACTAAAGAACTATATACAATGGCAGCGGGCAAGTCCTGCGGCTCACTCTGTGATGTTGCCGGCCAGGGCATCATCGAACTCCATGTCGATGTCCTGGAGGCGGGACTCTGTCCTGGCCCCGAGGTCTCGCAGGGATAACCCCATGTTCACCTCAAACTCCCTGCGAGCTTCCTCGAGGCACTCAGCCCGCCTCAACGCCCGACGCATGAAGAACTCCGCCCTGACCATGGTGAGCCGCTCCTCTTCCGCCTGCTGCCACTCCGCACCTATCCGCTGGACCAACTGCTCCCACACGGAAGACACTACCATCCCAGGGTTCTCCTGCCCTCTGGCCGATGCCTGCCCCTCTGATCTTGATAGCCCCGAGCCATGATGCCTCCCACGTCGAGCCTGCTGCTGCCTCCGACGCCACTGCCTCTGCCAGCACAACGACATCCAGGATGATGGAAACCACCGACGCCGTCGTGCACGTGCCCTGCCTGATGATGCTGTCACATCCTCCATCTGCTGGGGTCCAGTTGCTGTGTTGTCCACCCCTGCTGGACCTCTGACTCCCGACTGTGGCAGGGATGGGATCCCCACCGAGCTGGCTGCATTGGTCAGGGCAGGTCCACAGGGGGCCCTGGTGGCATCTGGGCCAGAAGACGGCAAGGAGAACGACTGGCGTATAGTCTCCACAGAGGAGGAGAGGGCCGCCAGATTGGCCGACACATGCAGGAAACCCCCGAACATGGCCGATCCCAATTGGGCCACGTCGGCACAGTGCTCTTCGTGATGACGTGCGTGCTCCTCCTGGGAAGCACGCACGGCATCACGAATCACAGCCGTGCGCATCGCGACCCCAATCAGGACCTTCTCCACACGGCCAGGGGTCCCGTCGTCCGCAGGTGGAGGGGAGTCAGATGACATGGACATCCCCTCTACCTGCGGACGGGCCTGGGACGGGGCATCCCTGCTGGTGCAAGGTGGTGCACCCACAGGTTCAGGGACAGCGACATGCACAGGCCCCTCCACGGTGACCTGTGCTGCCTCCTGCCCCTGCCCCTGGACTGCACCACTTGCACCAGCAGGGATGCCCCCACCAGGCCCCATGTGCGCCTCAGTGGCGGCCTCCTCCTCCTCTGTGGAAACCACCAACCTGGATGGCTCCTCGCCGTCTACCGCCGTAGCAGGCCCCTGTGGGGGCTCACCCACCCCTTCCGCTGCAGCTGTGGGGGCATCCCCGCCGCCGTGCTCCACAGCGCCGTCTCCGCCCTCTCCTTCACTAGCCGCTGCGTAGAGGGAGACATAGAACACAAGCATCAGAGTACTGTACAATGATCCCCTAGACAGGAAGCAATAGCAGATGAGTGCCACTGTCAAAGTACACTTCCATCATGTCACACCACAACACATGTGTCAGTCCAGGCAAAACACACACAGTGACAGTCATGGTGCGTGCCATGGACATTTCAATGCATGTCCAATGGACTCTCGAATCATACAATGTAATGGGACTCACATGCATCATGGGTCATGCCTATCACATGCACACACTTCACCTCAGTCACATCCATCTGACCCCGTACACCCCAATCACAGTGCATACAAGGATGACTAGGCTGCATCAGTGAATCTGTACATTGTCACAGACATGTGTCATGCATCCATGGCACTCACAAGTCACAGACACGCAGGTCAGGCACACAGACATGGATACCACATATGCATCTGGCATCAGCACCCATCCCTCGCCCCCACCCATGTCCAGGAACAGAGACTGCCATGCTCTCATGTGTGCGATCTGCACAGGGCTCCCCATGTCGCATTCAAACACATGCAACAACCGTGCGGTTCACACATTACAGGTCGCACATGCATTCCCATGATGTCCCTGCACACATACATGCGTACATGGCCTATGTCACACATGCAGGCAAGTATCAGACAACCAGCACACTGCAACATGCCCTGTCTCACACAGCAATGCTTGTCCACTTACCGCTCAACTCCAGACGGGTCTCCCTCTCAAGGACCTGGGCGTGGAGCGCTGGGTATGCGCATTCCAGGACCCTCATCTGGATGGAACTCATGCGGCCCCGGCCCCCCTCCACGAGGAGCCGGGCCTTCATGAGGGTCCTGGACCTCAAGTCTTCCCAGCGCTTCTTGACCTTCTGGATGGTGCGGGTTGCCACCCCCTTCGCGTTGATGGCAACCACACAGTCGGCCCAGATCCTCTCCCGTCCTTCCTTGTTGGCGCGAGATGATCTGAAGAGGGCATCATACTGCCCCAGGACTTGCTCCACCAGGACACCAACTTCGGTGTCACTGAAGCTGGTGCCTCTCTGCCCCTCTGGCCGGGGGTTGCCACTGGTGCCAGATGTTGATGTGCCCGACATGGCAACCCCAGGGGCAGGAGTGGGTGGGCAACTGGGTCCTGGGGCTGGGCTGTGGAGCGATGTCATCCGAGTCGGGAGTCTTCTGTTCCAGCAGGGGTGGACACAGCAACTGGACACCTGCAGATGGCTGATGTGCAGGCACCAAATGGCAGGGCACGGTGGCAGCAGGCAGGCAGGCAGGCAGCAGCAGATGGCACGTGGGAGGCTGCTAGGGGCACTGGGGGGCAGTAATTCGGCCTTCTGGGCAGGAGCGTGGTCTTCCGTGTGTTTTCGCGTGGCCAGCTTGATACGGAGTGATTTGGCACGTGAAAAATCTGCACGTCAGCGTGTAATTCGAGGAAAGGCCCTTAGCGCGTAAGCGCGTCTGCACGCATACGCATTTTCATTGGACAGAAGGCCCCTCAAGCGCAAGCGCCCCTGTGACGTGACGCGTACAGACGTGCATGCGCATTTCAGCGTGCGTGAAAAACTGCACGTCCGCGTGTAATACGAGGAAAGGACCTATGCGCGTAAGTGACGTGACGGGCACAGGTGTTTCCCTCATTGCACGTGATGACAGAACACACGTGGATTTCCACCAATCGCGTGTGAAAGTTCGCGGCACCCCGGAACACACGTACCCAGGCTAATCGCATGTGGAACTTCCCGGGCACCCCGAAAAACACGTACCCAGGCCACTTGCGTGTACGCACACTCCCCTCCGATCACACGCGATGACAGACCGTATCCGAACACGGGAAACACGCGCACGGCAAAAGACGTGCACAGGCGTCAATGCGTCTGCCACACGAAGGCAGGCGAAAGCGTCCCCGCGCACAGCATAAAAGTGCGTGCAAACAACAAACGCGTATATACAGCTACGATGAATGCCCCATTTGTCGCTGCACTGATCGTGGGACACCGCAGGAGGAGGAGAATAGCCAGGGCACGCATTTTCGCAACACGGACAAGCCTTTTTGGGATGCCTGACGACCAGGTCTATGGCAGGTATAGGTTTCCACCCCATATCATCCTAGACCAGGTCAGGGAGTGGGAAGATGACCTCACATCCCCCACCCTTTGCTCCCAAGCATTGAGCCCCTTGGAGAAGGTGCTCAATGTCCTGCATTTTTTGGCCACTGGGTCATTTCAGCGGACCACTGCCATAGTGGGGGGGGTCTCACAGGCCACGCAGTCACGCTGCCTACACCAGGTACTGGCAATCATGACAGCACGCCCCTCAGTCCGCAGGCACATATACATGCCCAGAACACCCGCAGAAAGGCAGGCCTTTGTCCTGGATTTTTTCAGGGTGGCACACTTCCCCAAAGTGCTCGGTGCCATAGATTGCACCCATGTGGCCCTACGTCCACCTAGGGCCATTGAGCACATCTACCGAAACCGCAAGCACTGGCATTCCATCAATGTACAGGTGGTATGTGATGCAAAGGGAATCATCACCTCTGTCTATGCAATCTACCCTGGCTCCACCCATGACAGTTTCATATACAGAATGTCCGCCCTGAGCCGGGCCCTGGAAGCTGGGCAGCATGGCGACACATGGCTCCTAGGTCAGTACAAATGCCCTTGCACATGCATGCAAGTCACACACAGACAAATATCCAAACCCTAATAATCTCAACTATTATCATCTCCCCAGGGGACAGTGCCTACCCTCTGAGCAACCACATGATGACGCCAATCCGGAACCCCACCACACTTCCCAGGTAAGATACAACGCCGCCCATATTGCAACCAGGGGCATAGTGGAGCGCACATTCGGAATGCTCAAGTCACGTTTCCGCTCCCTTGACCGCTCTGGTGGGCAACTACTCTATGCACCACCAGTAGTGTACAGGATCATTGTGGCAGCATGTGTCCTGCACAATGTTGCAACACGGCAGGGCGTCCCGGTGGACATGGTGGTGCCCCCACATCCCCAACCACAGGCGCTGCCCATGGGAGGGGACAGGGCATGTGGCGAGGAAGCCCGGACCCAACTTGTGGCCACATTTTTCACCTAAACTCCCACCCCTGCGGAGTGCACACAGGCCTGGCACATACCAGGTGACAATCAATGATGACAAAGAGACAGTCAACTGTCACAACCTTACCACCCTGAGATAGTTGCCATGGAATGCCACATCGTCTGCATCCCTAGCTACTTAAACACAAGCTATCCTGTGTGACCAAAAGGCACACATATGACATATGACATGATATGGGCCATACACAAGTATTCCAAGGCGCAATGAGGCAGGGAGGGGGGAACAAGGGAACACAGAGAACGGTACTACTAGGCCAGGTGTCATTGGGATCGTGCAAGTGCAGGTGTAGGGGGAATGGGAAAAGTGCAAGGGGAAGGGTGGGGGGGAGTCCAGTACAGGGGAAGTAGCCCAAAAAAATAATACATAGGTCGCCTGGTGGCAACTACAAAGGTGAGTGCAGACAAGTGCTGGGAAGGGAGGGCTGTAGGGATACAGAGACAGTACTGCAGTGCAGGGGTTGCTAGGGAGGCAGTGCAAGTGGAGAGTGGCTGGGCCAGGGACCGAGGTCAGTGAGAGTGGCCCAGTTGCAGCTCCTGTGCAGTTCCAGTGGAGAATTCTGCAAGGGAGAGGCAGACAGTAAGCAGAAGCAAAGAGGAAGGACTTGAGGTGCTTCCAGAACTGGAGATGATTCCCCTCAAGTTCAAGTCAGGCCGGAAGTCTGTTGCAGGGGGAGGGCCCTGCTGCGGAGAGAAATCTACCCCCAGCTAGTTGCTGTGAGAAGCGGATGACACGGACATGCAAGGTGTGCATCACACACACCTGCAAACCAGGCCATGGCCATCACTGTCATGTCACACAAACCCTCCCAAACATCAACATGTCATGGCACGCAATACCCATACACCAATGCAGTAACGATAAGGTACACATTGCCATGTCCTAAATGCACAGTGGCATCAGACACTGCTGCCTGACCCGGGATCAGATGAAATGACAGACCAACAACCTCCCACCCAAAATAAGTCCTTTCAAAATGATTACAACAGTCGTAGATGTAACATCACAATGAATGCCTGTCTACATGCACATCATGCATTGCAAAATCAACACTGCAGCTCATGTGTGCAGTGTCCTACTCCTGCATCACACTGCTCAGCGCACAGCACAGTGAACAGCCATTGTGTGTGATGCACACCCTGAGCATCACATCTAAGTGACAGACCACGTCAAACATCAAATCAGGCATGTACTGGATCCATGATCGGTCACAGAACATGTGCTGCCGGGACACAGTGGGCACCAGAAGGCAAACAGTGTACACGTGTATATGCAAGGGTGGGAGTACATGTAGTGCATCAGAGTGCAAGTGTGTGGTTCTGCAAGGACACGCACTCCACATATGCATGTGCACTCAAGTGACCATCAGTGTTCCCTACACATCACATGTGAACATCCACCATGTGTACACCCCAGCATGTCAAACCACAACTATCCCCTCGCACCTGAAAGGAAAACACAACACATGAACAGGCATTGATCAGCAGAACACAACATGTACATGGGATACCACCATTACTATGTCAGAGTTCCCATCACACTGCAGGGCAAGGCAACAATCAACAACAACCCCCCCCCTCCCTCACAAATGACCATGACCCACTGAACAACTGCACCTGGGTCATGGGGCCCCCAAACCTCAATTCCACCTGGCCACAGGATCACCTTTACCCTTCGTCACCATCTCCCACCTTGTGTGTAAAAAGATGCCTGAACCCTCAGAATACACACTCATTTCCGAAAAACAAAATCCAAGGCATAAAAACGAACCCAAACACCCTCCAGTAGATGACTTGACGTAGCAGTACCTCACAAAGGCCAAGTACTACCACAATGATGCAACAACCAAGGTAGCACAGCCAAACAATGTCACGACAGGATGTGAGACATGTGTGGTACATGACATAGGATGATGCACCATGAATGGATGTGTACTGTCAGAGGTCCCCTGTACAGGCGCGGGAGTCCCACGAAACAACCACCCCCACCATGTCCCGGGTGCCTGCAAGGTCAAACTCACACAGGCCCCTGAGACCCTGGTGGGGAAGGAGGTTCAGGGATATGCAGTCGGGACAGGTGTTGACACACTGGATGACTGGAATGAGCAGCAGGAGAGGGGAGGTGGAATGACACATGAAACTAGGGAATGCACGAAAATGTACAACCTGCATGAACACATACACAATCCAAACTGACTTGGACATCATTGTCATGGCCTTCTGTAATCTAGGCTCAGGAGTGGTACGAACCAACCACCCCCTCTAGGGTTTTGGCACCTGCAAGTTCGGGGCTTACACAGGCATCCGCAACCCCAGTGGGGAAAGAGGGTCAGGGAACGTTGCTTGGATAGGCACGGGAAGCAGGAACACCGGGTAGAGGGTACAGGCTTCAAAATTGCATAGGATCACGGGTGATTAGGGAGAAAATAACATACCAAATTGAACCACACATACATCCATGCATCAGTACACTCCCCAGCAAGCCTATGCAGAGCAGTTTGTAAGAAAAACAACAAGGCACTTAGCTCTGGTTTTGAGTGCTGGCCTCCTGCCTGCGCACTCTCAGGTCCGGTTACAGGAGCACTGCAATGCTGCAAAGAGAGACACAGTCAACAACCTGTACGTGCCAATTGCACAAAAAAACAACACCAAACATGCCCCATAGCAACAGACTACTCTACAAACAGACAATCTGTGGTTGATGCTTCGTACCCATATATAACATCACCCCTGTGACGGGTCATACACAGTCAATGCAGTAAGGCAGCCGCTGCTGGGTGCGTGGCAAATGGAACACCAATGTGTCACAATTCACACAACATGCAATGTTCCCTGGGTAAGCAGACAGACCCATACAGCAAGCCATGACTACAGAGCAAGTTGCGTACCACCATGACCGAAACAAAGTTGGCAGTGCATTTATCATGAAGTACGTGGAAAAGACATGCACTGCACCCGAGTATGTCCCTTGCTGCATGTCCCTGTGAGCTGCCCCTTTCCATGTCTCGGAAGGCTACATGGTTGATACAAGTGGCTCAATGGACCTTGGTGTACCGGAGGGTATGTGCCACTGCCCCTGCATGTGTCCCAGAAAACCCTACTATCAGCAGCCATCAGTCCACAAACACATCTGAGCTGCATTGTGTGCTTCAACACCAATATTCGTCTAAGCTCACCCTCCGTGCTGTGACTAAGCCTGCATGTGCAACTCGCCTGGTGCAAGCTTTGCTGTGTCGTGGCCCCCCTGTGATGCTCACATTGCCTGGAGTTCCTTGGAACATGTCAGCAGTTCTAGGATGTGGGTCTGCAATCACTGTGCCTCTGCTTCTGCATGTGGGCACCAACAAACGGGTCCAGAATTCCGTTGTCCAATGAGACATGTCTGCTGGCAAAGGTGCTCTGGAGGCTCATCCCCCTGCAGAAAGGGCATGGAACACATGATTAATGCTTCAAAGTCATCTGTGTGTGTCTCATCAGGCATCTCATTACTTGACCATGTCAGAGAGTCACATCACAAATCACACCATCAGTCCGTCTTTCACCTACAAAGTGTGGAACACTATCTACAGCATGAATTGCAACAAGCACATGTACAGGAAAGAAATGAAACATACTACACAATGCATAGCAATCAATGTCCACATTAATCATGATACACCCCATCTAGCAAAAGCTGAACAGTGGACAATGACACCTAAATCTTCCCCACTAGGGGTGTCAACACAAGTCACACAGCACCAGACATGCCACAGATATGACAGTCCAATGCCCTTGTGTAAAATGCTGTAACACCGAACCATCCTTGCGAGCCCATGGATAAGGGAGGCAGGAGTGGCATATGTGAGTCAAGGAACCCAAGCAGCAAACACATACACAAGACAACCATGAAGGGCTCAGCTGGAACAGACAGTGGATGCCTTCAAAAGCCACAAAGCACTGCACCGTCACATGAAAGCACAATAGACTAGCAATTTTAAACTAAATCAACTATTAACTAATTACACTAACTATGGAAAACCTACATTACCTATTTAAACTAACTATCAAACAGAAACTTAACTAACTAAACTAAAAGAAAAATCAAAAATGGCCACATACGACCCGGGGGGGAGGGGAGGCACCCAGGAGGGGGGAGGTACAGGGTGCTGCTCAACATCCTCATGCGATGATGCTGAGCCAAAAAAAAAACCTCCATGGGCTCAACGCCTGCACAGCACGACCTATGTGGGAGATAGATGGTCGTCCGAGTCTGGCTCATCCTGGAAAGGAGGACGTGGCACAGTAGCCTGGCCACGCCTAGCCGCAGCTTGCCCCTCGTCGGCAGCAAGTCTGCCGAACGGGTGAGCCTGGTTCTGTGTGGCGATGTGACGTAGGTCTGCATGCAGAACCTTCCGTGATACACGTGCTTCCTCTTGCAAGGTAGCACGTGTAACACGGAGTTCCTCCTGCAAGGCCTGGCTGGACAACCGCTGCACCTCCCGGCAAGCCTGTAGCACAGCCAAGATGGTACACTCAAGCTGTGCAAACCTCTCCTCTGCCCGCTGCCTCTGGGACATCATAAGGACACCCAGAGTGGATCTGAGGGAAGCATACTCCTCCCTCAAGGCATCCATGTGCGCCTCTGCGTGAGCAGCAATTGCTTGACGCAGAGACGAGATTTCAGCCTGGCGTGCCCTGTCTGAGGCCGCCATGCCCAGCCTGAGCGAGCGGGCCATGGACCGTGCCGCCTGCTGCTAGAGAAGCACCTGCCTAGCAGTGGGGAGCACAGATCGGGCCACACGCTCCATGCTCTCAGCGATGTTCTCCATTGCTGCCGCCTGCCGTTCGGATTTGCCAGTCATGTCTTGCTCCCACTCAGTATACAGTGGTTGCGCGTGGCGACCGCGTTGCCGGGCTTGACCCCTGCGGGACCCAAGGACCGGGGGTCCTCGCTGTGTTGGCACCGCCTGAGGCTGCACGACTACATGCCCCCGTCGACGTGATGTCCCAGGCACATCAGTGACTGGTGTGGAGGGTGACCCTGCGTCCCGATCCACCACGGGCGGAGGAACCAAGACTGTCTGATCCCTCAGTGCAGGTGTCGCAGACAGAGGAGTGTCCACATCAGAATCACTCACCCCTGACACATGGACTTGATGGTCATCCAACTCAACATGGACGTCAGATCGTCATCAAGGCTGGACTCATAGGCTGCCAGAGACAAGATGGACTGCAGCACTTGGGGGTTTTCGTGGCCTACCACCCTACGACCCCCACTAGTGCCGGGTTGATGTGGCGTTACCAACCCTGTGTCTGGCATGACAACACCATCCTCTGCCTCCATTGCATCATCACCTGAAAAATAGAGAGGAAAAGGTCAATACACATGTCAGGAGCACACGACACACACACACACCGACAGCAAAGGCATCAGGCAGACATGTGACACACAACATATGACCTGGCATGCATGCTAGGTCTACTTTGAATAGCTTCTGTGATCAGACCTGTTGAAAGGTGGCAGTTTCCATGGAAGTGGGTCTATGCAGTGCAGAAAATGTGTACGCCACTCACTACCTACATGTACAAGCACTACATGGTGTATGCCAGGAAATGTGAAGGCAGTGCAAGGTCAAAATCAAACATCACGTGCATTGTGCATTCAATGTGTACCATGTCCAGAAGCCAAGCACCCCTCCACCCCAGTACCAAAGCAGGGATGCCTATCATGGTATCAAAAGGCTGACCATACACCTGTGTATTGACAGGCAGTGTTGACTGGCATCAACAGCTTCATGTGATTCAAATTACAACACTGCAAATGATGCTGGGACAGTGGACAGGACACATGATGGAAACTCCGGAGGCCGCCCACATGTGAAGAAGACACAACAAGAGTTGGACAGAGTCATTGGCCATTGAACAGGCTGAGGCCTGTGAGCCACACAGATTGTCCGAGCCTGAACATGTGTGCAACGCAGGACTGAGGCACAGTTGACATGGGAAGGCTGATGAGATGGCAGGCAATGTATGTAACCAAGGACTGATATTACAGTGATCATCCAGTCAGGGGCACATAGGGGCATGCGTGCAATGCACATGGAGCATGAATGGGCACTCATGTCCCTGCGGGACATCTGACCCATGCACAGTACAAGTGAGATACCCTGCATCGAGTACTAAGGCTGTACGATATGGCATATGTCTGGCAGATTCTACGCTGGAAGTTAGCATCTACACAGGACACATGGACAAGAAACTACATATTGGCAAGATTGGAGCAGACCAGTGCAAAGGTGGAACTGGGGTGCAGAGTGGCGGAGGAGGGGCAAGGGAGCATGCCTACATGGAGTCCCGCATGCAGGCAGAGGAGACATGCATGACGGTAGCATTGCAATACTTACACATCAGAACCATGTACACGTCACATGTAGCAGCAATCATGCACAACACATCCCACAAGTGAAACACACACGTCCTCAACAAACACGCATCAACAATCACTGGTCTGGACATCAAAGTCCAGCTTCTCTCCCACTCCTTCGACCAATTCAGGTGGTATGAACTCCGCAACGAGAGCCTCATGCGGAGTGAGTTCTTCCTCCTCTGGTGCAGGCCCACCGCCAGTCACCAGAGTCAAGTTGTAATTTGAGGCACGCTTGGCCTTAGTGCTGCGCTTGATGTCATTCCAACGCTTTTTGCACTCCTGCGCCGTGCGCACCTCATGGCCGAATGAACTGACATGTTCCGCAACATGCTTCCAGTGGGTGTCACGTTGGGCAGCCGTGGTCTGACTATTGGCACCCACTAGCATGTCACGGCTGTGGCCCCGCACGTAGTCCACAAGGAAGTCCAGTTCCTGCTTACAGAAAGGCTTCTTCCTCGACTGGCAGGAGGTCGTGGCTGTGTGTGGGGTCCCAGCCTGTGCTGCAGGTGCAACCTTCCTCCTCTTGGACTGTGGTGCAGACCCTGGCTGGCTAATGCCGCCCTGACCAGCAAGGCCAGTGGGTTCGGTGGATTGAGCCAAGGGAGTGGCAGGTGGAGGGATGACCAGAGGCCTGACTTGTGTCAGTGGCAGCTGGGTGCCCACTAATGGACCCTGCGCAGCAACATCAGCTGTGGCAGGGTGGTTGGCCGCAACGGTCCTGGTTGGCAGACTCACAACCGGGGTGCTGTTGGGTGCATCTGCCCCTGCACTTGCCAACACCCGGCTGTTCAGGGCAGCAGATGACATGACTGCCCCAGGGACACGTGTCTTGGTCTGAGCAGCCCGGCGTGCCCCTATGGTTTCCCCCTGGCCTGTTGGAGATCTACCAAGGGCTCTTCAAGTGCCAACGCAGCCTGCGCTGGCAGACCCTGAGCCTGGGTGGCGGTGTCCACAGCTGCACCTGCAGCTACCACCACCCTTTGGCCCGTGGCAGTCGATGGAACGGACTGCCCGGTCATATGGGTGCCAGTGCCAGATGCAGGAGCTGCATCCCCCGGAACCACAGGGGGTGGTGGCATGGCTGCACCGACACATGGCACAACATTGTGCTCAAGTGGCGCACCCCTGCCTCTTCCCCCTCTGTGGCTGCCCTGGACACCCTGGAGTCCCCCTACTCCCTGGTCACCACGGCCACGTCCCCGACCACGCCCACCACGAGGAGTACGCCCAGCTGAGGCACCCCTCACCTTTGGTGGCCTCCCAACCATGGCACAGATGTAGTAGCGCTGGCACAGATGGAGTGGTGCCAATGGGAGGTGTACACCACAATTGACCTGGGCAATTGGGGTGAAGGGGGTGGGAAGCAAGATGTTAACAGCCCCCCTGCACCTGCAAGGCTGTATGTGACCCCGGTGATGTGGTGACGGGTCACGCAACGCTCAGGCACCCCAAAACTGCAGTAAAACCGTGCACGCAACCCTGCAGCCTATGTGCGTGGGATTGAACCTCCCGCAGTACGCGGTGGCACCCAGTAACACGAATAACGCGTACGCGTGGGACACGCAGGCTACTATGACATCGAAAATGGGTGCGATACACAGGGGCACCCGCAGTGGGAAAAAGAGCGTGTGTGACTCACCGCCTGACTAGCGCGATGCAGAAAAACACGCGTAGCCAATACCCCCGCCAAAAGAAGAGATACGTCCTTGATAGCTGTGAAGTTGTGATGGTGCGCAAAACAACAGGCAGCAGCAACACACGTCAGTCTCCACGAAAGGCACGTACAGCGAACTGCTGGGCCCGCTCACCTTTAACCCGTGCTGAGGGAAACGCACACGCGCGTCACGTCACTTACGCGCATAGGCCCTTTCCTCGTATTACACGCAGACGTGCAGTTTCCACGCGTGCTTACGCGCATGGCCCTTTCCTCGTATTACACGCGGACGTGCAGTTTCCACGCGCGCTTACGCGCATGGCCCTTTCCTCGTATTACACGCTGACGTGCAGATTTTTCACGTGCGAAATCACTCCGTATCAAGCTGGCCACGCGTATGCACACGGAAGACCACGCTCCTGCCCAGAAGGCTGAACTATTGCCCCCCAGGGCCCCGAGCACGCTCCCACCTGCCATCTGCTGCTGCCTGACTGCCTGCTGCCCACGTGCACTGCCATTTGCTGCCTGCACATCAGCCAGGGGTGCTGTTGCTGTGACCACCCCTGCTGGAACCGAAGACTCCCGACTGGGATTCCATTGCTCCACAGCCCAGCCCCAGTACCCAGTTGCCCACCCACTCCTGCCTCTGGGGTTGTCATGTCGGGGCAAACACCATCTGTGACCACTGACAACCCCCGGCCAGAGAGGCAGAGGGGCACCAGCTTCAGTGCCACCGAAGTTGGTGTCCTGGTGGAGCAAGTCCTGGGGCAGTATGATGCCCTCTTCGGAAGTTCACGCGCCGACAAGGAAGGACGGACTCGGATCTGGACTGACATCGTGACTGCCATCAACGCGGAGGGGGTGGCAGTCCGTGACTTACAACATGTCAGGAAGCGCTGGGAGGACTTCAGGTCCAGGACCCTGAACAAGGCCCGGCGCCTCTTGAAGACAGCGGATGCCAAGGGGCGCCGGGCCCACTTGTCGGAAGAACAGATGAGGGTCCTGGAACGCATATCCCCAGCGCTCCACGTCCAGGTACTAGAGAAGCAGACCCGTCTGGAGTCGAGCGGTGAGTGTACATGCATCCTGATTGTGAGCAGTGCATGTGGTGATTATTCGGTAGTGTGCAGGTTGCACATCTGTTTCTATGGGGTCGAGTATGGGTGGGGGTGTACAGGGCCGTGGGGCTGACACATGCGAGGGCTGTGATGTGTGAGACATGGATGGTGCTTGTGTGTGTAGGCTTGCATGCCAAATGCAGTTGTGTGGGCACACATGTTTGGATGAATGTGTATGTGAGTAGACATGTCCGTGATGTCACGCATGCATGTTGTTTTCGGCTGCATGTATCAGCACTGTGTACATGTGCATGTGTGTGTATTTGACAAGGGTGCAACAGTGATGCCACATGGATGCATGTGACAGCGGTATGTGGAAGCCTGATTGGCAGATGTGACATGGATGGACGTCTGAACAGTGCAACACTTGGCAAGGGTGTACACATGCATGCAAGTGTGGTGGTGTGTGTACATGTGTGGTGCACTTCCTGTGTTGCATGTGATGTCTGGCTCACCTTTGGCTGCTCATGCTGTTATATGTGTATGGATGGTGGTGGCAGTTGCGATATGGCTGTGGTATGGCTCATGTGTGAGAGTTATAATGACATGTGTGTTGGGGATTGTTAGGACCTGGTGGAGGCTGCCCATGGTGGCTGGGGGGTGGGGGTGATAGGGGACATGAGTGGGGGCCTGGTGGGGGCTGGCCATGGTGGCTGGGGGGTGGGGGTGGTGGGAGACATGGGTAGGGGCCTGGTGGAGGCTGCCCCTGTACTCCTGGGGGGTGGGGGTGGTGGGTGACATGGGTGGGGGCCTGGTGGAGGCTGACCCTGCACTGCTGGGGGGTGGGGGTGGTGGGTGACATGGGTGGGGGCCTGGTGGAGGCTGCCCCTGGTGGCTGGGGGTGTAGGGGGACATGCGTTGGGGGGGAGTAGTGCAAGTTGACATGTGGGTTGGCTGGTGGGCATGGGCATGGTGGGTGGGGTGCCTGCATGACATGTGCTGGGTAGGCCCCTGTGGTGTGAGCCACCTGCAGGGGCCGTGGAGGGTGTAGAGGGAACACCTGGGAGGACCCACACGTGCAATTCAAGTGTGCTGCTCCCCGCGCACCCCTGTAATACACTTACCCTGTTGATATCGCGCACACCTGTAATACACGTACCCTGATGGAATTGCGTGTGTTACTTCCCGCGCACCCCCAAAATACACGTACCCCGCTCAATCGCGTGTGTCACTTCCAGCGCGCCCCCGAAATACGCGTAGCCCGCTCCCCCAGGCCCGATCGCGTGAGAAAGTTCACGCGAACCCCTGAAATACACGTAGCCCGCTCCCCCAGGCCCGATCGCGTGAGAAAGTTCACGCGAACCCCTGAAATACACGTAGCCCGCTCCCCCAGGCCCGATCGCGTGAGAAAGTTCACGCGAACCCCTGAAATACACGTAGCCCGGCCCCCCAGGCCCGATCGCGTGAAAAATTTCACGCGAACCCCTGTAATACACGTAGCCCGCTCCCCCAGGCCCGATCGCGTGAAAAAGTTCACGCGAACCCCTGAAATACACATAGCCCGCCCCCCCAGGCCCGATCGCGTGAAAAACTTCACGCGAACCCCTGTAATACACGTAGCCCGCTCCCCCAGGCCCAATCGCGTGAAAAAGTTCATGCGAACCCCTGAAATACACGTAGCCTGCTCCCCCAGGCCCGATCGCGTGAAAAACTTCACGCGAACCCCTGAAATACACGTAGCCCGCTCCCCCAGGCCCAATCGCGTGAAAAAGTTCATGCGAACCCCTGAAATACACGTAGCCCGCTCCCCCAGGCCCGATCGCGTGAAAAACTTCACGCGAACCCCTGAAATACACGTAGCCCGCTCCCCCAGGCCCGATCGCGTGAAAAAGTTCACGCGAACCCCCGAAATACACGTGCCGCGCTCGCACAATTGCTGTATGTTGCCACTTTTGTAATGCGCAGGGACGCTACCGCCTGCCTTCGTGTGGCGGACGTGTATCGGCTTGTGCGTGTCTTTCGCTGTGCATGGCTTTGCCCTATTCGGTTCCATGAATACGTGTGGTTCGGGTGCGTGTGGGCGTTCCGTCTGCTTCCCTGCAGTACATCCCCAGTTCCGCCCTTGTTTTCGCGAGTTGTTCCCCATTCCGCGCGTTACGCTCCGTGTTCGGCCCACTTTCTGGTGTATGCGCCGAGGTTGTGCGCTTTCACTGTGCGCGTCGCGCATGTCTTTTGGGATGTTGCAGTGACGTGTGCGCCATGCACGGGTTTGGCGCACATCCCAAGGTAAACACGCGCAGGGACTTCCATGAATAAAACGTGCGCGTGCACCTGTTTTTTCCGCTTGCGCCTGCTTGCGCCTGCTTGCGCGTAGATTTTCGGCGCACGTTTGTTCCATGAATCGGCCCCTTAGTGTTCACTTATTACCATTATGAAAAAAAACATCAATATTCTTGTTTTTATTTTATTATGAAACACATTTCATTCTGTTTCAGAGATACTAAAAAATAATATGATACATTAGGTAAGACATTGGAAAAATATGATATATATATATATATATATATATATTCAGTGAAAAAAACTTGATGTCATCAATGACATTTGCGATGTCATCTTTGATGTCCTGGGTGTTAGTCTTAGCAGAGCACGGTGGTGGCGCGAGTTATGGTTGCTTAGCTTACCATAACTGGCGAATTTCAAGGGTTTTTCGGTTTTACTTGGAACCATAACGTCCCTTTAACAAAGTCTTTTTCACTGAATTTCATAGGTTTTTAGTAGCGCAACTTAACAATAACGTCTCTTTAACAAAGTTTTTTCACGGAATTTCATAGGTTTTTAGTGGCAAAACTTAACAATAATGACTTTGACTTTATATACATGTCATATGGAACTGACTAGATCTCTTCTTATGGACTTGATGTCCGCAAACTTATTTAATGTTCGCGGACATGTTCGGAGAACAGTACCACTACCCAAAAACTTTGGGGGGGGGGTATGTTTGATTGTTATATCATAATATAAGAACATTTAACAAATTCAAAAAGCAGCACACGAACACATTATATATATAGTAATAAATAAGAAATGTAACCCATATATGTAACACACTAACCATTCATTTAAATACAATATGTTCTGAAATGGAATATACCACAAGAACATAAATTGGCTTCCAACATAATTACCTCACAGACACAACAGAACTGAGAACAAGACCAGACCCACTGAATACATAGGACGTATCTTACCAGAAATAGTAAGTGTACTTCATGTTACTCATATATTTATAAACTTTCTGTATTAGATTAAAAAATATATTATCTTTTCTTTTTTTTCTCACAGAAATGTCTAGTACTCTATAATGGATAAAGGACAATTTCCCACATGAAGAAATGTCACAAGATAGTGAAACTAATGGTAAACACTTTATAATATAAACCATTTAAATATTATTATTTTGTATACATTTAACATATATATATATATATTTTTATACAGAGCATAACAAAATAGAAACTACCTCTGAAGAAGCTGTTATGGAAAACACGCTTGACAACATAAAAGAAAAAATTGATTTACTGTTGACCAATTTTAATAATTTGAAAACTTTTGTTGAAGATCATTTTAAAACAAAAACGTCATACCATTGCCCCACATGTACTTGCCCCTCCTCACCATATCCCAGTCAATTATCCCCAAATCCTCTCCATAATCCAAAACGTTTTGATGAGATTTCCATTCCTTCCTCACCTAATACCAATCATGTTGAAACCCCAAATTCTCCTGTTTTTGTTTCTGTTTCTGCCTCGCCTTCTCTGTCATAAATTATTAATATATGTTAAATAAAGTTTAATTTTTATATTGTATTGTGAACAGTTTCCGTTTTTTTTTAAAAACAATAAAAGTGTCCGCGGACAGTGCGAGTGTTCTGAAATGTTCGTACATAAACGAAAATGGAGGTGTCCTGAAGAACACCACACCTGTTCGTACTGTTCGATAGCAAGTTGAAACTGTTCTAAGAACACATGTGGTGTCCTGAAATGTTCGTAAAGAAACAAAAATTAAAGTGTTCTAAAGAACACTATATCTGTCCGTAATGTTCGCTATCAACTTAAAACTGTCCTAAGAACACAATTGCTGTCCTAAAATGTTCATAAATACACGAAAATGATGTGTCCTGAACAACAGTACAACTGTTCGTAGTGTTCGCTACCCAATTGAAAGTGTTCTAAGAACACAATTGGTGTCCTGAAATGTTCCTACATAAACTAAATTACACGTGTCCTGAAGAACACTACATCTGTCCTTACTGTTCGCTACCAAGTTTAAACTGTTCTAAGAACACACGCGGTGTTCTGAAATATTCGTTTCACGTGTGACGCACTTTTAATTACTTCAGAACCCGAACAGTGTCCGTAGGACATCAATGCTTATGCGCTAACCAATCTCCGTGCACTTGGTGTCCTGCGGACAGGCGCTTCCTTTGCAGACTAGTTCGCAAACATATCATATGACCGCGCCCACGCTCATCGTGTGTCCTGAAATGCGGACACTGTTCGTGTCCCCGAACAATTTAAAAGTACATTTTCAGTTAATCCATAATATTTTTTAATAAAATCTCACCATGCCACAAGTCCCACATATCAACCTTGACTTTCTATACACCTTTTGAAACTTTCCGATCCTTTTTTTGTGTTCGATCTGTCCGCGCACAGTGCGCATGTCCGCAGACCGCGCACAAGCACCCCTATAAAAGACCACGCCCAAGAGCTTATTCTCATTGTGTTTCTGGCTATTCTTCAGAACACAGTGATTTTTGCTGCCACCTGCAGACTACACCATCATCGACATGGCATCCTTGGCTGCTGAACTGCCACTTGGTGCTGCACCTGCTTCAGCACCACCACCACCCCCTCCACCACCACCACCTCCCCAAGGGCCTGAAGAGGGGAACAGGAGTAAGGATGCGGAGGAGGAAGAAGAGGATGATGAGAATGAAGTAGAGGAAATCCCTACTACCCGCACTAGGCGTGAGTCTTGGGTGTGGCGGTTATTTAACATTCATGGGAATGGTCCTAAGGCTCGTGCGAACCATGTTACCTGCAATGAGTGCAAAATGATACTCAGTCGCGGGAAGCACGGTAACTACAGCTTTGGGACCACTACTATGAAGCGACACCTGAGGTCATTTCACTCTGGGGCACTTCGCAGGGTTGTACCTTGCGAAGAACGTAGCAGGTTGATTTCCTCTACTTCATCCTCTGTTTCTGATCCTGTCACCACAAGGACCACCTCTGTGGGACAGCGTCTTTCTCAAGCTGCCTCACAGGCCATACAGAATGCTGATGACCCTTACCTTTCGAGGGTCACAGTTGTATGTATGTACTGTGACACAGTACTCTGCAGGGGGGAGCGACTTCGGAGTGCTTTTGAGACTATCGTCTCAGAGCACGAGAAGACCTGCTCACTACCCAAATAAAACCCACTCTACATCTTCCTCTCTCAGCTCGCCCTTTCTTATCCCTGTGGTTGGTGTCCCTCCTTTACCCTCCTTTACCCTCCTCTCCTACTGTGTCGTGTCTGAAAAACCAAAAAAAATACAAAATTACAAAAATAAAAAAAAATAAGGCTCTTTTCAGAGCCGCCTTTCCCAGTTAAAAAATAGAAGTGAAAATAAATGAAGCAGGGCTCTTTGTATTTTTTAGAAGTCCGCGAACAGTTCGCGAACATTAAAAAAATTGGGTTACTACTCCATCACAAACATTGTAATTTTCTCTGGAAAGAAGTGGTGGCTCTGAAAAGATCCTTTGGGTGGTGTTTGTAAGTCAAAAATTGTAAATGCTTAACATCTACTTCAAAATATATTTTCATTGTGAAATGAAGACATGCCAAAATCTCTTAGAAAGCCACAAACAGCCTAATTAACATTGTGCCTTGCTTTTTCCATTTGTGGACCAAATGAAGAAGAACGAAGCCACATTTGTCTCTGCGCAATCCGTGAAAATATCATTTGCGAATTAGGAAACATGTCCATAACCTTCCTCAGTCCTTCTTTCATAGCAAATTGCAAAAAAATTCCAGTCACATGCCCTAAACTGTTCCCTCCACAATGAATTACAATTATGTCTGGATGTTGCTCTGTCTCCAAAGTAGCACAGAGAGGTAGCAAATCCAACCACTTCATTCCACGTACTCCATGCCAGTGTATTTCCACATGTGGGAATCCAAGATCTACAGCTACTCCACAGCTTTCTGCATGAACCTTCAACCAATGTATCCACAAATCTCCTAAAATCCAAACAATCTGTTTTCTGAAACACACAGCCATAGCTATCTTTTGTTCTCTCAGCAAAAAGAGTATCTCAAAAAATCTCTCCTGGCACAACACACGCACCAAACTTTCCTGACCAATCCCTTTCAGTGCTTATTCTCATTTGCATGACTTCTGAACCCAAAAATCCCCGGATGTAACTCCCGATGTCCTGGAACTACCGCCATGTCCGCGGACATATCGTAACATGAACAGCCATTCTACCATTTCCACTACACTCTCTCTGCCATTGCCTCATTGGATGTACCTCAAAAATCACATGACCATGCACCAATCACATTCAAGACCTCTACATCTAACTGCATCATCATAGATCAGCACTGCAAATGTACTCTGAATCTCTCTGAGTACAAGTGTCATATCATTGGCAAGCAGCATCTACCAGAAATACTGTATAAGTCTTCAAGATTTCTACTTGCAGCTCCATGCATATCCATATGCATGAACACAAACTTCAGGTATGCATATTTTCTGTATAGTACATGACATAGCTCTCAACCATTTTTGTTTTACAGGCGGGTGAAATCACCCGATTTTGTTTTTAGCGGGTGAGACGCCCATTGGAATGAATGGGCGTGCAGGAGGCATGGCGGGTGAGTCTGCCCTTTACAAGGCGTGTGACACCCGCCAAAAGCATGTGACTTGAGAGCTATGGTAGATGAACACATTTTCAAACAGACTTTTACCTTGTAAAATCTGTTAAACGAATTTACTGTACTTTTTTCAATTTCCTAAAATCAACTAGCACTTATACACCTTTATACTTTTTACTTTCTTTAAACACACACACTCAAATCATGTTAAACTAACATTTTTTAAATGAAATATATAGACTACATATATTCAAACAAAATTGCATGCAAACACAATCTATGTTTAAACCTTTATAAAAATACTTATACAATTTCATATTTTTTGTTTTTGTTTATTTATTTACTTAATTACTTTAAATTAGACATGACATTGAGGCGCTATTTCCTAGAACCGTTTAATTACAGAAATAGTGGTATTCAATACATAGTAAAGATATTTTATTTTTGCTACAGTTAGTCATTCAATACAATTTGTTCATTAAGAACATATCATATACACTGAACTGATGCAATGTATCTTATGTAAATAAATTAGTTTAATAGTTTTACAGAAGGCACTGAGGATTTCAATTAAAAAAATCAAAATCTAAATTAAAAACAGTGCTATATATAAACAAAGTTACTAATTTGAAGCTTTCACAGTTGCAGTGAAGACCAGTTTCCTGAAAAGAAGCAGCCGAATTCGAAGAAGAAAGAAAAACTAAGAAGTTACCTGTTAATTAAAAAAAAAAGTAAGTAAAATATCACCATATTATTTATATTATTAATCAAATATACTATAACATTAATACCAGCTATTTTGGTTTCTTAAAATAGAGATTATGTACCATTTTGTCCAAAAATTTCCATGTCGTAAACAGCGATTTACAACCAGAATGGCCCACAAATTTCTATTTTTGGACACACAAATTAGCAAACTGAACCACTACAATTTTCATATTATAGAACAAACAACTGTTTTAATTGTATACATTACATTTACTATTTGTACTTTTCCACACCACTAGCTTACTTTTTTTTGTCATCTGAACCCCAGTTTAGTGACACATAAATTCAAGAATACCTACCCCTACTAGTTTTAGTTCCCAATGCACAATCACACACCATTACATACATCTTTATCATCTTACTCAAACACTCATGGACACACCACACATACATTCCAGAACACCTCAACCCATATCTTCTTTATTTTTTTCAACAGACCCTAAAGAATGCCTACCAAAAGACAACTCCGTAGAAAGCAACGCAAAATTAGAGCAAATGAAAATAAAGGTGTCCAACATAAGCATCCATCTCTAGCAGAATTTGTAAAAAAAAGTTGAAACAAAACAGCTAATACAATCATTTAGTGAAACACAAAAAGTTTCAAGTACAACAACTTCGCTTCCTCTATCAAAATGTAAAACAAACCAAAAAACAATTAACAGAAAATCACCTATCAGTACAGATAAAACTACTTCTTCAAATTTTAATATAGTGCAAAGTAAGCATACCAAGAAAAGTATTTTAGCCAAAATATACCGTCACAAAGTCCTTCAAAATCTTATAAAAACAGGAGAGAAATCAGGTTCAAAGCTTAAAACCTATCGTAGGAAATTAATCTTAGAAGCATTGATGGACAGTGCAATTCTTCTCAAAAGAAATTTATTTATTTTACTGTTAAACAAAATGAAACCACTAACAAAACTAATAACTAAATTACAAAAAAGACTTCTCAATAAGCGAAATGTCAACAGAAAGAACTTCTTAAGTATCTGCGGAGGTGAATGGAATCACACTACGAGCACAGAACCATATTTTAATGAAGAAGCGTACAAACAAAAGCAAACGAATACAATTGCCATAAATAGCAGTGGTCGAGGTTATGAAAAAGTGAATAATACCATAATGGAACAAGAAGTACTGCTTAGGAAAATATGCCCTGAAAACTTAGAATTACCCCTCCATTCAACTGAATCAGAACGTCTAGTGTACAAATGGCCATGCACGTCAATGTGTAACATTCCCAAACAATGTTTCAAATCTTTACACCAATTCCTCAATAAATATGTAAAAAGCAAAGACAAAATCAAAATTAAATTACTGCAAAATATAGATACCTGTCCAGTGCGCAAGAATACAGGACTACAATGACATTCATTGGCCTGCATTACAGGACCTACTTGTAAAACCACTTTCCATGATATCAAAAGGATATCAACACATCATTCAACTATAAGAAATCTAGTCTATAAACTGTGCTATGCTAAAAGTCCTGCTTTAGCACTAGCAAAGTTAAATAACATCCTTCTACATGGTACAGCAAAAGACCTACTTGAAGAAATTCACTATATCCAGAAAAAATATTTTGGAAGTGAAAGCCATTTACAGAATGAAATAGCTTTAAACCAATTAAGCAACAATTCTACACATGGCAACCTTTTGCTAAACACATACAAAAAAGAAATACTAAAATTTAAAAGTACATCAGCTGAAGTACCAAACCATGTATGTGTATGTTGCCGTAGAATTTTTTATAAAAGTAACACAAAAACTGTGGACCTATCATACAAAATAGAAGACAATGAAGATTCTAAATGGTTTGAATTAGCTCTCTACCTTCTAGCAGAAAACGTATATGAAATAACTGAGCCCTTAATACTTTGCAGTTATTGCACTACAAAACTTGACAACAACCAAACTCCTTCACGTTCTATCACAAATAATTTGCAATTATACCCAATACCAAAACCTCTACAACAACTTAATTTATATGAGAGCATCATAATTCAAACAGTACACCCATTTCAAGCAATAATACGCCTTCAACCAAAAAACAGCAAAATTACCTCCCTCTGAATTGGTAAAAGGCATTCGTGGAAAAGTAGTTTATTTACCATTAATTCTAAAAGAAAATGTGCATACTCTAGGAGTGCAACGTCCAATGCAGCAATCTTTAATTATATTAGTAAATGGAGTACCTACAAAAGACAAAAAAATATGGCAACAGCTGGTAGATTTATATAAAGTTAGACAAGCCTTCCAATATCTTAAAGAGAATAATGAATATTACAAAGAAATTAATATTGAAGAAAACTTGAAAGATACAACTGAAATAATTCAAGAAACACAAGATGCTGGTCAATTTGAGCTACTAGATCCTGCTACATTATCAAATACTTTAGACCAGTATACAATTCATCCTTTGCACTGTAATGACACCGTACAAGATGTACTGGAAACTTACCAAATGCGTCAAACAAAAGGATCGCCAATCAGTATATGGAAAAAAAGTATAGAAGCACGTGCTTTTCCTCTACTCTTTCCAACTGGCAAAGGAGGAAGATATGATGATAGACCTATTCAAATATCAGCTTCAGAATACCGCTCATTACCGATGTATTCTGAAGATCCCAGATTTAGACAAAATGTGGAATACATATTCCACATACTCTTTGAAAGTGAACTAGCAACTTTATGTTACGGAGTTGCATATTAAAATCAGGATCACACTTTCAAAATATGACAGCTACACAATTATTAGAGAAAGTGCAACAAAAGGATGAGCTTTTACAATCAAATATTACAAATCTATTAGCAAATATGCGTGGTACTAAAGAGTACTGGTTTCGACGACATGGAGATGTACGTTGTATGATCAGAAACCTTGGCCCACCCACTTGGTTTGTTACATTAAGTTGTGCAGAATATGCATGGGGAGATTTACATGATTTCCTACGCACATCAAATAAAAACAAAACAAACATAGATATTCTAACACCTGGAGAACTTTGTTCTTTGGATCCTGTTAATGTTTCAAGATATTTTCACCATCGCTTCATTGCTATGCTACATTTTATTTGTAATAAAACTGTTCCTCCCCTTGTGGAGGGAAGAATACCAAGCCAGAGGAGCACCACATATCCACATGCGTTTATGGATTAAAGATGCTCCTAAATTTGGTCAAGACAGTGATGCCACTGTTTTACAGTTTATTGAAAAATATGCCACTTGTCAAATTCCATCAGAAGCCACAAAAAGTGATCTTTGTGCACAAATTTTACAATTTCGAAAACACAAATGTGGAAAATATTGTCGTCGCAAATACAAAAACAAAGGCAAATACTACACCAAATGCCAATTTGGTTTCCCTAGATCAGTTACAAATACAGGTCAAGTAAACAACCTCATGTCTTCAATTAGACATACTGTTAAAGGAAAGTCACCTAAAAATACATATTACATAAAAAGAAAAGAAGAAGAAAAATATATCAATGATTATAATGCAATCATTGCCCACTTATGGAATGCAAACATAGATGTGCAATACATTGCAGACAATTCTACTGCAGTTGCACGATATGTCACAGCATACTTAACTAAAGCAGAAAAGACAGAGCTCCAAGACCTCTGGAATGACCTGTCATCAGATAAAACAGTATCTCAGAAATTATACAGCTTGGGCATAAAAATGCTCACCCATAGAGAAGCAGCTGATCGTTTAACTGGTACTTCATTGTATGGTAAATCTGAAAATATAGTATGGCTAAGTCTTGGTCCAGCTAAATCTAGAAAAAGAGTTCTAAAATCGTATGAAGGTATAGAAACAATAGCCAAACATGATCCCAACAGCCAAGACATTTTAAAAAACAATTTATTGGACACATACTACCCAAACAGAAGTAATACTTTGGAAAACATGTGTCTATACCAAATAGCCCAAAACTACACATACAAAAATAATATGAAACCCGATGAAAAAAAAGGTAAATATAGAGTGACAGACTGTGAAGGCAGCTTAGTTAAACTCACTAAACCAAATTTAATTAATCATATCAAATTGTCATTGAAGACTCCTCAACATAAAGAACTATATTACATGTCCCTGCTACAACTCTTCAAACCATGGAGAATAGAAGAACAATTACTAGATAACTATGACTCATATGAGGATGCTTTCAAAGCAAATGAAAACACTATAACTGATGTAAACTTTACACAGTACAAAACAATGTTGCACAATGAACAGCAACATGAGGAAGAACTCCAAGCTCAACTAGATAAGGATACTCCTGACAGTAGTCAACCTTCTGTAACAGGAAGCCAAGAACCACTGGGAGAACCACTAATAACAAATGAGGCAGAATTAGCCATGATAGAAGTAGAAAACACCATGTGTCAATATGAAGATAAGGAAGACTTAACTATACTTCAATCAAAACTAAACAATGAGCAAAGTAGCATTTTTCAAGAAGTAACAAAACAAATTGCACATGGTGTAAAACATGAAAATAAAGAATGTCCCTGCCATAATTATAAACCTATACTACTGTACGTCAGTGGTGAAGCTGGTTCTGGCAAAACATTCCTAATCAAAATCATTAGTAAGTTCCTTCAACAATTGACAAACAACAAACTGTCAGCTGTTGTCACTGCCCCCACAGGTTTAGCTGCCTACAACATAGGTGGTAGTACATTACACCGATTACTACTATTACCAGTAGAACACCAGAACAAATTAGACTATTGCAAACTTTCTGCAGAAGCTGCAATGGAATTATGCAAAGTATTGAAACAAATGAAAATGCTACTAATAGATGAAGTGAGCATGGTCTCCAACCTGATGTTAGCTTTGATTCACCTCAGATTACTAGAAGTACTCAAAAAAGACTATGAAGAGCTCTTTGCAGGAAAACACATTATTGTTTTTGGAGATCTGCTTCAATTAACACCAGTAAAAGGTGAACCTATTTTTAAAACATTAGGGCACAAACTCTGCCGTAAAACTGTTGGCAGCATTGGAAATGTCAACCTTTGGCAACATTTCCAATACAGAGAATTAACAGAAAACATGCGCCAATCTGCAGATCTAACTTATGCCAACATTTTAAAAAGTTTGAGAGTTGGTATACTTTCTAAAGAAGCAGAAGCAACATTGAAAACCCGGCACATTAATGCACTTTATGACGATAATGCATGTGCTACAGATGTTATGGAACAATTAGCCCACAAAAATGTCAATTGTATGGCCTTAATGCCAACTCTTACAAGCTGTTTCAAATTCAATGAAATCATGCTAAGTAAAGAAAAGCAACCAATAATGGAAATTAGCGCCACAGACAAACTAGATGTACATGGTATGACACTACCCATGTGTGACCAAGCCACAAGACTAAATAATTTAGAAAAATCAATCTCAAACACAGCAGGCTTAGAAAAGATGTTAAAATTATCCTTAAATTGCAGAGCAATGCTTAAACGTAACCTTGACGTGGACCAAGGTCTAGTTAATGGAGCACTGGGTACAGTTGTTGGCTTTCAAACATACCCACGTGACAACAAAATTCAGTTTGTCAATATAATCTTTGACAAACTTTCAGAAGTAAAACGGATAGGATGCTCAACAGCTAGATTCCTTCTCTTCAAAGATATGTATGTACGCAGAGAACAATTTTCTCTAACTCTTGCATACACAGTCACAATTCATAAATCACAAGGTCTTACCCTAGACAAAGCAATGATAGATATTGGTAACACAGTCTTTAAAGAAGGCATGAGCTACGTAGCACTATCACGCTTACGTACACTTGACAGTCTATTTCTAATCAACTTTGATGCAAGTAAAGTAAACGCTGATATTCCTTGCATTTTAGAATATAATAGACTTTGCTCACTATACACTCCCCATCTAAACACATATTCTGTTCCACAAAAACTAAAACGTCGTAAAAGAAAACTAAATCAAACTGAAATGCAACAGGACATCACTGGAAATCCTCCAAAGAGAGTAAAAGAAACTAATACTTCATCAAGTACCACAAACAAAAAAGAATCAATTAGAGAAAGTAAACCAGGTACTTCTTTAAAGAAGGAAGACAAACTCCAAAAAAAGCAGTTAGATACAGAACTACCTGGACCATTTAAATTCTCAAATATAGTTGGTGTAAGTTGCTATGCAAATGTAGTAATGAATATTCTATTTCAATTACCACCAATTGTTGACAACATTTACTCACACAGTACAAACCCATTGTGTTTGCAAATGTTAGTACTTCACAGAAATACAGCAAACAATCCTGACAACACATATAGTGTTTTTGGAATAAGACGACAATTGGACTACTGTGCTGGAATGGTGAAATTCACTATAAACTCACAGGAAGATCCACAAGAATTTCTAATGTACTTACTACAAGTACTGGAAAACAAAAACATACCTATAAATGAAATCTTTCAGATTTCATACATGTGGAAACATACATGCACTCTCTGCAACAATGTGACACAAGAAGAAATCCCCAATGAACGCTTCATATATATATCAATACCAAATTGTGAATCCATTCCATTTCAGCAGCTTGTACAAAATGCAAACCATGGTAGATTATGCTCTACCTGCAATTCAGATAATCGCTCCACGTTAGTAATACAAACACATAGTAAATACGTAATACTAATGCTTCTACGTTAC
Source organism: Ambystoma mexicanum (assembly GCF_040938575.1). Lineage (NCBI taxonomy): Eukaryota > Metazoa > Chordata > Amphibia > Caudata > Ambystomatidae > Ambystoma > Ambystoma mexicanum. The sequence continues at coordinate 702,476,232 of NC_090930.1, read as the reverse complement.
AATGCAGATGGTACCAAAAACAACTGCAAGCTGACTGGATTCACACATGGTCAAATATCACTTGGTAAGAAAACCTTCACAACAATAGGTATAATCTACCACGCAGGAGCCACAACCAATTCAGGGCACTACACTGCATACATAAAAAAGAAATGTGGATGGTTTGAATGTAATGATAGTACCATTACTCTAAAGCAGAGATTACCAGCAAATCTTGCAAACGCTTATTTGATGTTCTTAAAACCAAAATTTGATAAATAAACTGTATTTAAACCTTTAAGTAAATTTGTGTTACAAAAATATAAACTGTTAGAATACTCCAAAAGCTATCTAACTGCTCCAAAAGCTATCTAACTGCCCAAATGGCCATGCACCCAAGACTCTATGCCCTGGCAACAACCACCGCAGCACATCACATCCATAGAGTCAAACATTTCAACTATGATCTATGGGAAACTTTTAATGTCCGCGAACAATGTGAGTGTTCTTAGAACACTTTGAACTTGCCAGCGAATAATACGGACACCGTTTTCAGGACACCCCCTACGAACATTTCAGAACAACGCGATAGTTCTTAGAACACTTTCAACTTAACAACGAACAATACGGACAGCGTCCCAAGGACACCCCCTTCGAACATTCCAGGACACCGGGAGTGTTCTCAAAAACGTCTTCAGAACACCCCCAACTTGTTTATTTGCGAACAATTCAGGACACCGCGAGTGTTCTTAGGACACATTCAACTTGACAGAGAACAATACGGACAGCGTCCTCAGGACACCCCCTACGAACATTCCAGGACAACGGGAGTGTTCTCAAAAACATCTTCAGAACACCCCCATCTTGTTTATTTGCGAACATTTCAGGACACCGCGAGTGTTCTTAGGACACATTCAACTTGACAAAGAACAATACGGACAGCATCCTCAGGACACCCCCTACGAACACTCCCCGGACACCGGGAGTGTTCTTAGAAGCGTCTTCAGAACACCACCATCTTGTTTATTTGCGAACATTTCAGGACACCGCGAGTGTTCTTAGGACACATTCAACTTGACAAACAACAATAAGGACAGCGTCCTCAGGACACCCCCTACGAACACTCCCCGGACACCACGAGTGTTCTTAGAAGCGTCTTCAGAACACCCCCATTTTGTTTATTTGCAAACATTTCAGGACACCGCGCATGTTCTTAGAACTTATTGAACTTGACAGAGAACAATACGGACAGCGTCCTCAGGACACCACCTACGAACACTCCCCGGACACCGCGAGTGTTCTCAGAACAGTTCCACTTTGCTTGCGAACAAAACGAACACATTTTGACTCCTTAGAAAACCCCTAGTCAGTTTATTTAGAAAATTTCAGAACACCCATGATGTCCGCAAACAAATCAAACACAAAAAGAACGTCTAACACATAAAAAACACAAATTTCCTCCTATCTCACACACTCCCACCCTCCCCAAACACTCCTACACACCAACACACTCTACAAAATACACATTTTGAACAAAGTTTCACTGCGCTGACCGGGGACGTCCGCGAATCCAATATGGCGGGCGCTACCGAAAAATCTGACACGCTTCACGCTCCACGCCGTCCAATCAGCGAACACTTTGCATGTCCGCGAACATCACGCAAGACGATTGGCCAATCAGGACACTTTCCGCGGAGCAAACAGGGAAGTGTATCCGCAAACCGAACACAGATATCACTATTTTTTTTTTACTAACTTTTTGGTCATTTTAAGAAAAAACTACTGGACGAATTTTCAACAAATTTGCAAAACCACGCTTTCGGGACCAAGCCGCTGCTCCTGGTCCAAATTTGGTGGAAATCCGTCCAGCGGTTTGGGCTGTAGACGCTATGTACATGTTTCATATATGATGTGACAGGACCCCAAGTCTACAAATATAGTACCTTTTCAATTTTTACTTCCTGACTGTTACTCTAGAAAACTATGCGGCTTCGATATGTCAGTAAAGGATAAAGAGGGAGAGCCAGCCATGTGATGTCATCAGTTATGTCATCAATGACATTTGTGATCTCATCTTTGATGTCCTGGGTGTTAGTGTTAGCAGTGCATGGTGGCGCGAGTTATGGTTGCTTATGTTACCATAACTGGCAAATTTCAAGGGTTTTTCGGTTTTACTTGGAACCATAACGTCCTTTTAACAAAGTTTTTCCACTGAATTTCATAGGTTTTTAGTAGCACAACTTAACCATAATATCCCTGACATGTAACATAGAACATACTATCCCCCTCGTAGTGATTTTCATGTCCACGGACTACCGCCATGTCTGCGGACACATCGAAAATCTGGGCGTGGTGAATGTAAATTTAAATAGTGTGCCCCATTTCCCCTTTGAAGTTGGCTCTGAAAAGAGCCGTTTTCTTTTTTTACAGATGCTTGACAGACACCTATTATTTTATATTTTTTTTCTTACTTTACTCCTAAAATCTTCACATAACCTTCTCCAAAGCAACCCTTACATTCCAAAATAAAAAGGCATTTCCGGTAAAAGATAAACAAATGCCATCTTCTTTAAAATTAACAGCATTACTGGCATCAATATTCTCATTGTTACAGAAGAACATACCAGCTCTAAGCATGAATGCACACATGCCTCGGTTGATGACACACCTAGCAATATTTTGCAGAGGACAAAAAACTGAACTATTGTCCCATATTGCCCTAGGTAGTAATCCAGAAAAAATTACTTTCGCATTTGGAAGGATCTTCACTACGGCTTGAACCAATCGTTCCAAATCAGCCAACAAAGTAGGGGCACTGACGTTGCCCAAATGGAAAGCACCATAGTGCAAAACTACCACATGCGGACTGTTCATCGTGGCCATATCTGCACAAACTTGTACAATTCCCTGTACATTGCAATCAGGCACAGTGCTCCACACCACCTCCACTCCTTTGACATCAAAGTTCTTTGCAACATGCCTACATTCAGCGTACTGCTGTAAATCATGCACAAACATATAACCGAGCACCAACACCCTGACTTTCTCCACTTCTGCCATCTTCACCACACACAGTCTCTTTCAACACAAATCCACAACCTCGCCATCTGATTGGCTGATCCGTACAGTCTTCTTTCCATGTTGGATTTCCTGGAAAAACACGGATTTACCACGCCCTGTCCACGAACAGCCGCGGTGTCCGCAGACGGCGTCCACTTTACTCTCTGTACCATTCCCTCATTGCATACAGCTAAGCAATCACACAATACGAATAACGTCCTCAGAACATCCCCATTTTGTGAATTTTCGAACATTTCAGGACAATTATCATTTCATTATTCTACATATTAACATTACAAATATTATACTTTTATCTTGTACTCTGCACACAATGCTATCTTTCTCCATTAGCAGCTCAGTATACTACATAGAATCCCATAATACAATGCTATTTATTGATATAAATGCATCGTTCAAAGCACTAATAACGGTATGATATTTATTGCAATATCCTTGACACTTTTTTCGGAACATTATAATGAAAATCCCTAGTACACAAATTCCATGAAAAGTACATACACATGTGATGTCATCAGTGATTTCATCCATGACATTTGCGATGTCATCTTTGATGTCCTGGTTTTAGTCTTAGCAGTGCATGGTGTTTGCGCAAGTTATTTTTCATAACTTGCTATTTTCAGGGGTCTTTCGGCTGTACTTAGAACCATAACGTCCTTTAAACAAACTTTTTTTAATATCACGCAAACAATATACAAACATGGCGTGCAAAAACCAACTTCTACAGATGGCTTTACACAGAATGTTGCAAAGTAAGAATTTATGCTCGTTCACAGTGAAGGTCAGCTGCTTCCATTTTTTTCTCGGGCCCCGGAGAGGCTCACGAAGCAGACTATAAGGTTGTATTGTGTTTTGACCTTGACAGACAGAGATTGTGATGAAAGACTTCTCTTGAAGGAGTATTGCTAAAACGTAAGAGAAGATAAAGATGAAATTTCTGAAACGAAACCACTTTTACATATTATATCACTATGCGAAAGATCGTTGGCACACGCAGAGTCGTATTTTGGGACTGCACCACTCGTAGACAATGGAAATTGCAATTGTACTGTAAGTAACCCTTTACATTACTTTATACCAAATATAATTACAATAGCATAGCTTTAAAGACCGCTGAAGTTGAACTTGTTTGTTGAAAGTGGCATAATGTTTTCTACCGCGCACTATCAACGCCGAATTGATCCCCTGTGGTTTAGAGGGCTCTGAAAAAGGCAGACGACACAGAGTGGGTTAATATAAATAATTTAACCGGTCTATAGGCGGTCAAGCGCTCTATTCGCTGTGCCACTTCACTGTAGCCTGTCAAGTGGCACAGCGAGTACAGCGCTCGCTTTGACATCTGTGCACAGCTTGCTAACGCAAGTTCGAATCCCGGCAAGGCCAAACTCAGCCTTTCATCCTTCCGTGGTCGATAAATGAGCACCACACACCGTGGTTAATAATAAGCATCGCTTAGATACCTCACAGTTCTTAGCGCTATATGAATGGGAAAATATTATTATTTTATTATTAACATACTCTGTTGCACTATCTTCGATAGCAAATAGTTTCAGGCCCTAATAAATCAAATGATGATTTTTAATGAATATCGGCTGGTGAGACTAATTTATGTTTTTTAAAACAGGTACGTGGCCCCGTTTTGTCTATGTCACGATTTACAGACTCCAGCGGATGGGGTCTTCAACTGCCAGGTGCAAGTCCAAATATGCAACTTCATGACCCTCACCATTTTATGGGACAATCGCCAAGGGCCAATATGCCCTTACGCAGTACTAGCGGCTACAAACAACATACCAACCAATACGGTGGTCTAATGGCTCCTTGTTGGAGCACCCTTCCGATTATCAGAGAGACCATTTACTGCTTTTATCACAAACCAACAGCCTATCTACCGCAAAGGAACAACGCATGGCTCCAAATAAACTTTTGCTGATCGACAGCAGAGACAATAGCAAATCGCTGAATATTCACTAAACATTTCATGTGAAATAAATGTACTTTATCAAATGTACAATCCTGCTGTTTACTTTTAAACCACAGTTTCATATTCCGAATTGTGGCGCACTGAGTTGTAACCTAATCTAACACTCTCTGTACCGCAAAGGAACATCGCGTGTCTCAACATGAACTTTTGCGGATCGACAACAAAGACAAATGCAAATTGCTGAATATTCTCTAAACATTTGATGTCAAATAAATGTACTCTACAACATTTACAATCTTGCTCTTTCCTTTTAAATCACTGTTTCATATTCTGAATTGTGGCGCGCTGTGTTGTGACATAATGTGTGTTGTCTTCCGGGTTCTGCGTAAAGTCGCGTAGTACTGGAGACGACTGGGCGTGTTTCATTACGCACCCTGTAACGTCACGGAGAAAGGCGGGGAATATGAATGCTTTGATAATATCAGGCTTAGTGGCGGGAGATATGATTTAGTGTCGCAAAAGCAAGTCAGCCAGGTCAATAGCGCCAGTCATAGGATTATCAAATAATGTCGACGCACACCAGCCGGATTTATCGTTTCTTTAGTGGACAAAAAGTCGGTTGACGCCCCTAGGAAATTGTACTATTAGCGAACAAAAGGAGTGCTCTTAAAACACTTTCACCCTGACAACGAACAATACAAACAACGTTCTCAGAACACCCCCCTTTTGTGTAATTGCAACCATTTCGGGACACTGCGAGTGTTCTTAAAACACATTCAACTAGACAGATTACAATACGGACAGCGTCCTGAGGACACCCCCAGTTTGTGTATTTCCGAACAATTAAGTACACCGCGAGTGTTCATAGCTCATTTTTACCTTCCTTGCGAACAAAAATGACACATACTCCATCCTCTAAACACCCCACCATTTAGTTTATTTACAAAATGTCAGAACAGCCGTGTTCTCCGCGGACAAATCGAACGCAACAAAAAGGTCTAGCACATAAAAAAACAAAGCAATGAACCTATCTCATACTCCCCAACCCTCCCCAAACACTCTTACACACCAACACATGGCACTAAATACAATTTTTTATCCACTTTTCACTGCGCTGTACGCGGTCGACTGCGAATACAAGATGGCGGGCGCCACAGAAAATCTGACGCGCTCCACGCCCCTCGCCGTCCAATCAGCGAACACGTCGCATGTCTGCGGACATGACGCAAGCCCATGGACCAATCGGGGTGCTGTCCACGGAGCGAACAGGGAAGTCCGTCCGCGAAGCGAACGCAGATATCACTAATTTTTTGCCTTACATTTTGGTCATTTTTAAAAAAACTACTGGACAGATTTACACCAAATTTACAAAAGCACGCTTTTGGGACCAGGCCGCCGCTCCTGCCGCAAATTTGGTGTAAATCCGTCCAGCGGTTCGGGCTGTAGCCGTGCGCAAAGTTTTTTCCCATTCAGTCTATAGGAAAAAAAAAAGTTTTGGGACCCCCCATATAACTTTCCCCCCCCTGGACGAATCCTCACCAAACTTTGCAAAAAAATTCAGAGTGACGCAACTACTTTTTTTCAAAGTTTGGTGAGGATCCGTCCAGGGAGAGCGAAGTTATAAGCCGCCCAAAAAGTGCTCTTCCTATGGAAACAGCAACTTAACCATAACTACATGGCCACTACCGTGGCCATGTAATATATATATATTACACGGCTTATGGTTAAGTTGCTGTTTCCATAGGAAGAGCACTAAAAAAGCATTAAAAAAGTATATGGGCCACTCTGAATTTTTTTGCAAAGTTTGGTGAGGATTCGTCCAGGGGGGACAAAATTATAGGGGGGGTCCCAAAACTTCTGTTTTTCCCATAGACTGAATGGAGGAACAAACTTTGCGCACAGCTACAGGCCAAACCGCTGGACGGATTTTCCCAAATTTGCGGCAGGAGGAGCGGCATGGTCCCGAAAGCATGACTTTGGTGACTTTCCATGTAGTACTTTTTTTAAAATGAGCAAAAAGTAGGTATTAAAAAATTAGTGATATTTATGTCCACTCCACGGTCACACTTCCCTGTTCGCTCCATGGACAAGGCACCGATTGGCTAAGGGGCTGGCGTCATGACCGCAGACACGCAACATGTCTGCCGATTGGCTGCAGCAAGATGTGTTCAGCGTCAGATTGTGTGGATGTGCCCGACATCTTGCATCCGCCGACCGCGGAGCGGGTACCAGCGGCAACAAGCTATTTCAAAACCTATTTTGCTGTGTCAAAGTGCTTGGGGAGTTTTAAACAGTAAGAGATGGATAGAAAACTGCTTATGTTCTGGCGGTAGGTGTTCCTGATGTACTTTGTATGGACGCCTTGTTCAGGATGTTTGTACGTACAGAGAATGAGGGTCTAATAAGGGTAGTATTTCAGTCCATGCTGTGTACAGGGAACTTGAAACTGTTCTAAGGACACGCGTGCTGTTAGCGAACATTGAAATTGAGTACATGCCGTATGTACATTACTTTTTCCTATGCGTACGCCATTCATTCGCAAAGTGCTTGGTTAGTTTTAGACAGTAAGAGATGGGTAAAAAACTGCTTATGTTCTGGCGGTAGGTGTTCCTGATGTACTTTCTATGGATGCCTTGTTCGGGTTGTTTGTATGTACAAAGAATGAGGGGTCTAATAAGGGTAGTATTTCAGTCCGTGCTGTGTACAGGGAACTTTAAACTGTTCTAAGGACACGCGTGCTGTTAGCAAACATTGAAATTGAGTACATGCCATATATAAATTACTTTTTCCTATGCGTACGCCATTCATTCGAACGCTGCCAAGGGTGTGACATGCTGCAGTGGGTGTGGCCAGGGCCTAGAGTCTTGGATGCATGGCCGTAGGCCGTAGGCCATACTTCCAAGACTCTAGGAAGTGTCGCAGCAATGGATACACCTGTAGTATTGGTTATGGATCAAGTGGCTGTGGAGAGTGTGTAGAGAGTTGGGTGCATGGCCAAAGGCCATGCACACTATAACAAATTTGTAAGCACTAAACTTATAAGCTACTGCACACCCATACATAGCAATATCTATGGACAAACAAATAAGACTCTATACTAAGGCCTCATCCACTGTAGCATAGCACAACTATAGATACACCCGTAGTATCACCCATCACTCAGGTGGCTGTGGGGAGGGGCTGCAGTCATGGGTGCATGGCCAAGGGCCATGCACCCAACAGCACTTTTGTATGCAGTGTACTTACACGCCCCAATGGGTGTGATATGGTGTGGTAGTACATCCATCAGCAGGCTATGGGGAGGCGCAGCAGTCATGGGTGCATGACCGAAGGCCATGCACCCAACAGAACATTTGTACGTAATGTAATTACATGCCCCAATGGGTGTCATATGGTGTGGTAGTTGTGGCCAGGACGTACATTTTTTTGGTGCATCGCTGAAGGCCATGCACTGGAGAACAAAGTTGTAGCACTGCAGTTGTACGCCACTATGGATTTTATATACTGCATACCCATACATTGAAAAATCTATGGCCTCACACCCAAGTTTGTAGCCTGTGGTCACAATTACTGCAGCATATCACAGGTATAGGTACACTCGTACTATGAAACATTATTCAGGTGGTTGTGGGGAGGGCCTAGCATTTTGGGTACATTCACTTTATACGTAGTGAAGTTAGAAGCCACAATGGGTGCGATATGCTGTGGTGGTTCTTACCAGGACCCAGAATCTTGGGTGCTTGGCCAAATGCAATGCACCCAAGAATGAAGTCATAAGCAGTGAGGTTATAAGTGAACATGGGCGTGTTGTGGTGCGGTAATTGTGTGCACATCATAGTGTCTTGGGTGCATGGCTGCAGACTATGCACCCAAGAGTAAACTTATAAGTAGTCAAATTACAAGCACCATGGTTTTGATATGCAGGATGGTTGCAGGTAGGACCTATCGTCTTGGTTGCTTGGCCGTAGGGTGTAGGTGGTAGGTTATACAACGAAGATGCTAGGGCAAGCCGACAGCCACTGCAGCATATTAGTGCCATAGATTAGACATGTAGATTCGCATATGTTTGAGATGACTGTAATTATACTTACTGTTTACTTTGTTCAGAATCCATATATGTGTTACATGACTTTAGCACTTGGCGGAATGATACTTTTTCAATTTCTGTGATAATAGAAAAAAGCATGTTAGTGTTTGCATTTTAAGAAGACTTATTACACTGTATAATAGACAGTTTAGCTTTTTTTTTAGTTTACAAACCAGTGTACTGTGCATTTTGCTCAGTTTCTGTGTTTGTTTTTCCAATCCTTGGGTCTGGGGGAAAATAAAATCTTGTCGGGTTTAAAAAAAAAAAATTATTTGCTATGCTACTCACTATTTCTTTCTTTTCTTTGACTGTTTCCTTCTTGTTTCTGATTAATGTTATCTTTGTTGCCTTGCTGCCGATTTTTAACAACAGTTAAATACCTGTCGGTGTATTCTAACTGTGCATTTGTGGTTACGGATCTGTGATATTAATTTATCTGTGTCGTTGTAATACACTCTTGGGTAGTTAGATACCTGTTGGCGTATTCTAACTGTTTGTAGTCTTTCACTTCATTTTTTGGTAATGTTGAAGTACACATTAGTTATTAAATGTTGGCTTTAAGAAGATTAAATATGCATTTGTAAGATTAGCTGGCAATATCTGCTTTACAGTAATGGTGCTATCATTACATTCCAACCATCCACATTTCTTTTTAATGTATGCAGTGTAGTGACCTGCATTGGTTGTAGTTCCTGCATGGTAGATTATACCTATTGTTGTAAAGGTTTTCTTTCCAAGTGACACTTGACTGTGTGTGAATCCACTCAGCTTGCAGTTGTTTTTGGTACCATCTGCATCATAACATAGAAGCATAAGTATTATGTAGTTACTATGTGTTTGTATCAGTAAGGTGGAGCGATTGTCTGAATTGCACATAGTACATAATCTACCATGGTTTGCATTCTGTACAAGTTGCAGAAATGGAATGGATTCACAATAAGGTATGGATACGTTCACAAATCGCTCATTTGGGATTTGTTCCTGTATCACATTCCTATAGAGAGTGCATGTATGTTTCCACATGTATGAAATCTGGAAGATTTCATTTATAGGTATGCTTTTGTTTTCCAGTACTTGTAGTAAGTACATTAGAAATTCTTGTGGCTCTCTTCTGTGTTTATAGTGAATCTCACAATTCCAGCACAGTAGTCCAATTCTTGTCTTAATCAGTGAACGCTGTACGTGTTGTCAGGGTTGTTTCTTGCATTTCTATGCAGGACTAACATTTGCAAACACAATTGGTCTGTACTGTGTAAGTAAATATTTTTTACAATTGGTGGCAATTGAAATAGAATATTTATTGCTACATTTACATGGCAACTTACACCAGTTTCATTTGAAAATTTGAATGGACCAGCTAGTTCTGTATCTGAGTGCACTTTTCGGCCTTTCTGTTCTTTGTTTGAAGAAGTACATGGTTTGCTTTCCCTAATAGGTTCTTCTTTGCTTGTGGTAATTGATGAAGCTTTAGCTTCCTTTCTTTTCTTTGAAGGATTTGCTGTCAGATTCAGTTTCTGTTTGATTTAGTTTTCTTTTACCACGTTTTACTTTTTCTGGAACAGGATATTGTTTCAGATGTGGGGTGTACATTGAACGCAGTCTATTGTATTCTAAAATGCAAGGAATATCAGCATTCACTTTACATGCATCAAAGTTCATTAGAAATAGACCGTCAAGTGTACGCTACGTAGAAGATGCCTTCTTTAAAGACTGTGTTTCCCATATCTCTCAATGCTTTGTCTAGGATAAGACCTTGAGATTTATGAATGGTGACTGCATATGCAAGAGTTAGAGAAAATTGTTCTCTACATACATACATGTCTTTGAAAAGAAGGAATCGAGCAGTTCACTTCTGAAAGTTTATCAAAGCGAATATTGACAAACTGAATGTTGTTGTTACGTGGGTATGATTGAAAGCCAACAACTGTACCCAGTGCCCCATTAGCTAGCCCTAGCTCCACGTCAAAGTTATGTTTAAGCATTACTGTACAATTTAAGGATATTTTAATTTTTTTTCTCCAACTCAGCTGTGTTGGAGATTGATTTTTCTAAGCTATGTAGTCTTGTTGTAGCTTGCTCACACATGGGTAGTGTCATACCATGCACGTCTAGTTTGTCTGTGGTGCTAATTTCTATAATTGGTTGCATTTCTTTATTTAACATTGTTTCATTGAATTTGAAACAGCTTGCAAGAGTCGGCATTAAAGCCATACAATTGACATTTTTGTACGCTAATTGTTCCATAACATCAGTAGCACATGCATTATCGCCATAAAGTGCATGAATGTGCAGTTTTCTCAATATGGCTTGTGCTTCTTGTGATAGTACACCAACTCTAATACTTTTTTAGATGTTGGCATAAGTGAGATCTGCAGATTGCCGTATGTTTTCTGTTAATTCTCTGTATTGGAAATGTTGCCAAAGGTTGACATTTCCTATTGTGCCCACAGTTTTACGGCAAAGTTTGTGTCCTAAGGTTTTAAAAATAGGTTCACCTTTCACTGGTGTCAATTGTAGAAGATCTCTGAAAACGATAATGTGTTTTCCTGCAAAGAGTTCTTCCTAGTTTGTTTTAAGTACTTCTTGCAATCTGAGGTGAATCAAGGCCAACATTAGGTTGGAGACCATACTCACTTCATCTATTAGTAGCATTTTCATTTGTTTTAATACTCTGCGTAGTTCCATTGCAGCTTCTGCAGAAAGTTTGTAATAGTCTAATTTGTTTTGGTGTTCTACTGGAAGGAGTAGTAATCGGTGTAAAGTGACACCGCCTATGTTGTAGGCAGATGAACCTGTGGGGGCAGTTACAACATCTGACAGTTTATTGTTTGTCAATTGTTGAAGGAACTTGCTGATGATTTTGATTAAGAATGTTTTTCCTGACCCAGCTTCAGCACTGACGTACAGCAGTATAGGTTTGTAATTTTGGCAGGTACATTCTTTATTTACGTGTTGCACACCAGGTACAATTTGTTTTGTTACATCTTCAAAGATGGTGCGCTGATCTTTGTTACATTTTGCTTGTTGTACAGTTAGGTCTTTGATATGTTATTGATAGTCACACATGGTATTTTCCACTTCTGTCATAGCTAATTCTGCCTCATTTGCTATTAGTGGCTGTCCAAGTGGTTCTTAGCTTCCTGTTACAGAAGGTTGACTACTTGCGGAGGAGTCCTTATCTAGTTGGGCCTAAAGTTCTTCTTCGTGTTGCTGCTCATTGTGTAACATTGTTTTGTACTGTGTAAAGTTCACATCAGTGATAGCGCTTTCATTTGCTTTGAAAGCATCTTCATAGCAGTCATAGTTATCTAGTATCTCTTCCATTTTTCTCCACGGTTTAAAAAGTTTTAGCAGCGACATGTAATATAGTTCTTTTTGTTGCAGAGTTTTAATGACAATCACCATGATTAATTAAGCTTTGTTTGGTAAGTTTCACTAAGCTGCCTTCACAATCGGTTACTCCATGTCTAAAATTGCTTTCATCGGGTTTTACACTATTTTTGTACGGAAAGTTTTGAGCTATCTGGTATAGACACATGCTTTCCAAAGTGCTACTCCTGTTCAGATAGTATGTGTCCAGTAAATTGTTTTTTAAAATGTCTTGGCTGTTGGGATCATTTCTGGCAATTGTTTCTATGTCCTCATATGATTACATAACCCTTTTTCTAGCTTTAGCAGGACCAAGACTTAGCCATACTATGTTGTCTGATTTTCCATACAAAGCAGTACCAGTTAAATGATCTGCTGCTTCATTGGCGCCACATTCTCTATGAGAGAGCATTTTTATGCCTAGGCTGTACAATTTCTGCGATAGTGTTTTGTCTGATGCTAGGTTATCCTAGAGGTCTTGAAGCTCTCTTTTTTCTGCTTTTGTTAAGTAGGCTGTAACATATCGTGCAACAGCAATAGAATTGTCTGCAATGAACTGCACATCTATGTTTGCATTCCATAAGAGGGCAATGATTGCATTGTAATCATTGATATATTTTGATTCTGTTCTTTTTACGTGATACATGTTCTTAGGTGATTTACCTTTAAGACTATGTCAAACTGAGGACATGAAGTTATTCACTTCACCTGTTTCTGTAACTGGTCTAGGGAAACCAAAGAGGCATTTGGTGTAGTATTTACCTTTGTTTTTGTATTTGCGATGACAATATTTGCCACATTTGTGTGTTTGAAATTGTAAAATCTGCCCATGCAGGTCACTATGTGTCCATTGTGACGGGATTTCACAAGTAAATTAACAAGGGGGGTCTTGTTAATTTGCATATTCAAGTAACTTTGGGTCTCACCCTAAGTTACTAGGGGAATCCAGACGTGGACCCTTTGCTCACTATTCTTCGAGAGGCACAGATCCACCCTACTGATGAGGTCCAACCAGACCGAAACACGTGTCTGGGGTTTCTGTTGGTACTCTTGTTTAGAGGAGAATTGCCTAGCATTTCGGAGCTGGACTGCCCCAGGGCAGGACAAAGACTGATAAGTTTGGGATATTTCTTCTCTGTGAAAGATAGTGAGCTAAAGACTCTGGGTAAGTCTCTCGTAACCAGGACCCCCCTTGTTAATGTGCATATTCAAGTAACTTTGGGTCTCACCCTAAGTTACTAGGGGAATCCAGACGTGGACCCCTTGCTCACTATTCTTAGAGAGGCACAGATCCACCCTACTGATGAGGTCCAACCAGACCGAAACACGTGTCTGGGGTTTCTGTTGGTACTCTTGTTCAGAGGAGAATTGCCTAGCATTTTGGTGCTGGACTGCCCCAGGGCAGGACAAAGACTGATATGTATGGGATATTTCTTCTCTGTGAAAGATAGTGAGCTAAAGACTCTGGGTAAGTCTCTCGTAACCAGGACTAATGTCTGGCAGAGGGAATCCCAGGACCCCCCTTGTTAATTTGGGATTTCACAAGTGACATATTTTTGGATGAACTGCAAAACAGTGGCATCATTGTCATGACCAAATTTAGGTGCACCTTTGATCCATAAAAGCAAGTGAATATGTGGTGCGCGTCTCGCTTGATGTTCTTTTCTTCAAAAGAAGTGTTGTACTTCTCTGAGGGGAGGAACATATTTATTGCAAATAAAGTGTAGCATAGCAATGAAACGTTGATGGAAATATCTTGACACATTAACTGGATCTAGAGAGCAAAGTTCTCCAGGTGTTAACATATCTATGTTGGTTTTGTTGTTGTTTTCTATGCGTAGGAACTCATGTAAATCTTCCCATTCATATTCTGCACAACTTAGTGTCACAAACCAAGTCGGTGGTCCAAGGTTTCTGATCATACAACTTAAGTCTCCGTGCCGTCGGAACCAGTACTCTTTTGTACCATGCATGTTTGCAAACAAATTTGTTATACTTGATTGTAAAACCTCATCTTTTTCATGTACTTTTTGTATTAATCGTGTAGCTGACATATTTTGAAAGTGGGTTCCAGATTTCAAAATGCGTGCAACTCCGTAAAATAGCCTTGTTAGTTCACTTTGAACAAGTAGGTGGAATATGATCTCCACATTTTGTCTAAATCTGGGATTGTGCGAATACATTCGTAATGAGCGGTATTCTGATGCCGTAATCTGAGTGGGTCTATCATCGTATCTTCCACCTTTGCCGGTAGGAAAAAGCAGTGGGAAAGCATGTGCTTCTATACTTTTTTCCCATATACTCATTGGTGAACCTTTGGTTTGTCACATTGGGGAAGTTTCTAGTGCATCATCTATGCTTTCATTTGAATGCAATGGATGAATTGTGTACTGGTCCGAAAGAGTGCATACTGCAGCAGGATCCAGAAGCTCAAATTGTCCAGTTTTTGATGGCTCTTGAATTATTTCAGTTGCTTCCCTTAAATTTTCTTCAATATTTATTTCCTTGTAGTACTCGTTATTGTCTATCAGATATTGCAAGGCTTGTCGAACTTTATGTAAGTTCACCAGTTGTTTCCAATTTTTTTTATCCTTTGTTGGAACACCATTTACCAAGACAATTAAAGAATGCTCTATTGATTGTTGCACTCCTAGATTGTGTACTTTTTCAGTTAGATCTAATGACAAATAAACTACTTTGCAACGAATGCCTTTCACCAATTCAGAGGGAGGTAATTTTGCTGTTTTTGGGTGAAGGTGTATAATTGCTTGAAATGGGTGAACTGTTTGAATTATGATGCGCTCATACAAATTGAGTTGTTGCAGGGTTTTGGTAGTGGGAACAATTCCAAATTATTTGTGATAGCATGTGAAGGAGTTTGGTTGTTGTCTAGTTTTGTTGTGCAGTAACTGCAACATATTAGGGGTTCTCTTATTTCATATTTGTTTTCTGCAAAAAGTTAGAGAGCTAATTGAAACCATTTTGCATCTTCATTGTCTTCTATTTTGTATGCTATGTCTACATTTTTTGTGTTCCTTTTGTAAAACGTTCTACGGCAACACACAAACACATGGTTTGGTACTTCAGCCGATGCACTTTTAAATTTTAGTATTTCTTTTTTGTATGTGTGTAATAGAAGGTTGCTATGTGCAGCATTGTTGGTAGTCTGTTCTAAAACTATTGCATTTTGTAAGTGGCTTTCACTTCCAAAATATTTTCTCTGGATACAGTCAATTTCTTCTTGTAGGTATTTGGGTGTACCATGCAGAAGAGTGTTATTTAAATTGGCTAATTCTAAAGCTGGACTTTTAGCATAGTATATTTTATACACTAGATGTCTTACATTTGAATGATGTATTGATATCCTTTTGATATCATGGAAGGTGCTTTTGCAAATAGGTCCAGAAATGCAGGCTAATGAATGTCTGTGTGGTCCTGTGTATTTGCACACTGGACAGATATCCATATTTTGCAGCACTTTCATTTTCATTTTGTCTTTACCTTTTACATACTGATTGAGGAACTGACGTAAATATTTGAAAGATTTGTTAGGAATGGCACACATTGATGTGCATTGCCATTTGTATACTGGACGGTATGGTTCAGTCAAATCGAGAGGTAATTCTGAGTTTTCAGGGGATACTTTTCTAAGCACTGTTTCTTGTTCCATGATGGTATTATTGATTTTTTCATACCCTCGTCCACTGCTATGGATGGCAATTGTGTTTGTTTGATTTTGTTTGTATGCTTCTTCATTAAAATATGGTTCTGTGGTTGTCGTGTGACTCCATTCACCTCCACAAACATGTAAGAAGTTATTTTTGTTCACATTCTGTTTATTGATAAGTTTCTATTGTAGTTTGGTACTTAGTTTTGTTAGTGATTTCATCCTATTTAGCACTAATATGAACAGCTTCCTTTTGAGAAGGATTGCGCTGTCCACGAGAGCTTGTAGGATTCATTTTATACAGTAGGTTTTAAGGGTTGAGGATGATTTCGGTCCTGTTCTTATTAGATTCTGAAGGAATCGGTGGCGAAACATTTTTGCTAAAATACTTTATTTACTATGGGTTCTTGGGGATTGGTCAGTAAAGTTCAGTGGGTGTGTTCTGAACAGAGAGATTTAATGACACCATCTTCTCCCTGACAGGGAGACTCCTGGATACATTTGTTGAAGGTTCTTGCAGAAAGTTGCGGTCTATCTGAAGATCTTGGATTTACTCATGTGGAAGGGCACTGGTATTGTGTGCATGGAATGAGGTGGCTCAACTTGGTACTTCTCTGTGCTACTTTACAGAAAGAGCGTCATCCTGATATAATTATCATTCATTGTGAAGGAAACAGTTTAGGCCATGTCTCTGGAATTTCTTTGCAATTTGCAATGAAGGAAGGACTTGCAAAGGTCATGGACATGTTTCCAAATTGCCAAATACTTTTTTCCTGTATTGCACAAAGACAAATATGGCTGTGTTCCTCTGCATTTGGTCCACAAATGGAGAAAGCGATAAGGCTGTTTGTGCCTTTCTAAGAGATGTTGACATGTCCTCATTCCACAATGAAAACATTTTGTTTCGCAGCACTTTAATTTTTCGCAGAGATGGAGTCCATCTCGCATATGCTGGCAATCAGATTTTTCATCGCAATGTACAATCCACATTGCGACTTTTTTGGATTCACTGTAACCTATTTGACAATCTGGTTTTTCAAATGTACAATTTTTGACCCACACAAAACACCACCAAAAGGCTCTTTTCACAACCACCACTTACTCCCAGCGTACAGTCCATTGGTTTTGCTCCACTTGCACCCTCCATTTTTGTGTGTCCTACAACTGTCCGCGGACTTTCAAAAATGCACAGAGGCCTAAAGCGGTCACTTGATAGTTGTATTGTTTAACTAAGAAAGGCGGCTCTGAAAAGAGCCCTTTTTTAAAAATTGTGTAGTTTTCCACTTCACTGCTTTTGGGCACACGAAATACTAGGAGAGGAGGACAAAGGAGAGTAATGAAGGGACACCAACCACAGGGATAGGAAGGGGCAGGTGGAGAAAGATATAGGGTGAGTTTTACATGGGTTGGAGGCACTGCTAGGTTCCCATAAACGGAAAACAACCGCCACACTCACGACTCCCGGCGAGTGCGTGTAGTGCAGAGTTCCTCCACCTCATTCTCTTCTTCCTCTTCCTCCTCGATCTCTACATCCTCATTCGTATATCCCTCTGCAGGCCCTTGGGGAGGTGGTGGTGGTGGAGGGTTTGGGGGTCGTGCTGAGGCTAATGAAGCAACAGTACCCATGGAGCCATAACGATTACTTTCCTATTGGTCACTACAGCAGTAAAGGCAACACAACTCAATGTGCTATAGCAAGAGGCACAATGAAGATGCACTCGGGGTGTGGTCATTTATAGGGTTGGAGGGGTGCAGCTCACAACCATCTTCATCACTCAAAAGCATTCCAAAAACTTTGAACAATATGTGCACAGGTACAGCTATTGTATTGCAAATGTGAAATGATGATTTTATACTGTGAAATAATTTCCAATTCTGTTTATAACTTCTTTTGTAATGTTGTGGAAGCACACAAACTGCGCAAATTTGTCCACACGCTCAGTGTGGGTTCGGTCACCTTGAGACGGACAGTTAGGGACAGGCGCAATGTTCACTGTACGTATGAGTGTACTTATGATTACACTGGACCTGTACAGACAGGTCGAGTGTCATTAGGACACCTCAATTATCTTTGACTACGAACATACCGGCCACCGCCCCTGTCCTACGTACGTTTCCATCTTGGATGCAGACGATACGGACAGGTAGAGTGTCCTTAAGACACTTCCATTTTGATCATTTACCAACATCCCGGACACCTGGTGTGTTCTAAGAACATGTTTTATCTCGTTTATGAGCGGTACAGTGAGCTATAATGTCCTTAGGATGCCCCATTCTGTTTATTTACGCACAACTTGCACAGATGGTGCATTGTAAGATGAGTTCCGCAGACAGGCGCTCAGTCCGTGACCCCCAAATATCTTTAGCGAGGGGGTTTGGTATATTCTATGTTACATGTATATAAAGTAAGGGCTTTTCGGTTTTACTTTCAACCATAATGTCACATTTATAAAGGTTTTTAGTAGTGCAACTTAACCATAACATCCCCATAACAAAGTTTTTGTTAGTGAATTTTACGGGTTTTAAGTAGGGCAACTTAACCATAACGTCCCTTTAACAAAGTTTTATAAATATATATATATATATATATAAAAAACAACTGCAAGCTGACTGGATTCACACATGGTCAAGTATCACTTGGTAAGAAAACCTTCAGAACAATAGCTATTATCTACCACACAGGAGCCACAATCAATGCAGGTCACTATACTGCATATATAAAAAAAAATGTGGATGGTTTGAATGTAATGATAGTGCCATTACTCTAATGCAGAGATTACCTGCAAATCTTACAAACACTTATTTAACCTTCTTAAAAGCAAAATGTATTAACTAAACTGTACTTAAACAGTGACAAAACTTCTATTAAAAAACTATAAACTGTTCAAACATGCTAACAGCTATCTAACTGTCCCAAGATTCTACAACAACTAAACAGATACATGAATACCACTAGAAATTAGAAATTCTTGTGGATCTTCCATTGAGTTTATAGTGAATTTCACCATTCCAGCACAGTAGTCCAATTGTTGTCTTATTCCATAAACACTATACGTGTTGTCAGGATTATTTGTTGCGTTTCTATGAAGTACTAACATTTGCAAACACAATTGGTCTGTACTGTGTAAGTAAATGTTGTCAACAATTGGTGGTAATTGAAATAGAATATTTATTGCTACATTTGCGTAGCAACTTACACCAATTACATTTGAAAGGTTAAATGGACCAGGTAGTTCTGTATCTGAGTGGGTTTTTTGGAGTTTGTCTTCCTTTTTTGAAGAAATACCTAGTTTACTTTCCCTAATAGTTTCTTTTTTGTTTGTGGTACTTGATGAAGTATTAGTTTTTATTCTCTTTGGAGGATTTGCAGTTACATTCTGTTGCATTTCTGTTTGATTTAGTTTTCTTTTAGAACATTTTACTTTTTGTGGAACAGGATATCTTTTCAGATGGGGGTATATAGTGAACAAAGTCTATTGTATTCTAAAATGCAAGGAATATCAGCTTTTACTTTACTTGCATCAAAGTTGATTAGAAATAGACCGTCAAGTGTACATAAGCGTGATAGTGCTACGTAGCTCATGCCTTCTTTAAAGACTGTGTTGCCAATGTCTATCATTGCTTCGTCTAGGGTAAGACCTTGTGATTTGTGAATGGTGACTGTGTATGCTAGAGTTAGAGAAAATTGTTCTCTGCGTACATACCAACTTTAATAGTTTTTAAGATGTTGGCATAAGTGAGATAAGTGAGATCTGCAGATTGCTGCATGTTTTCTTTTATTTCTCTGTATTGGAAATGTTGCCAAAAGTTGACATTTCCTATGCTGCCAACAGTTTTACGGCAGAGTTTGTGTCCTAAGGTTTTAAAAATAGGCTCACCTTTCACTGGTGTCAATTGAAGAAGATCTCCGAAAACAATAATGTGTTTTCCTCCAAAGAGCTCTTCGTAGTTTGTTTTGAGTACTTCTTGTAATCTGAGGTGAATCAAAGCCAACATTAGGTTGGAGACCATGCTCACTTCATCTATTAGTAGCATTTTCATTTGTTTTAATACTCTGTGTATTTCCATTTCAGCTTCTGTAGAAAGTTTGTAAAAGCCTAATTTGTTTTGGTGTTCTACTGGCAGGAGTAGTAATCGGTGTAAAGTGACACCGCCTATGTTGTAGGCAGCTAAACCTGTGGGGGCAGTGACAACAGCTGACAGTTTGTTGTTTGTCAATTGCTGAAGGAATTTATTGATGATTTTGACTAAGAATGTTTTGCCAGAACCAGCTTCACCACTGACGTACAGTAGTATACGTTTGTAATTTTGGCAGGTGCATTCTTTGTTTTCATATTGTACACCATGTGCAATTTCTTTTGTTACTTCTTGAAAAATGCTACATTGCTCATTGTTTAGTTTTGATTGAAGTATAGTTAAGTCTTCATCATCTTCATACTGACATGTTGTTTTCTACTTCTGTCATAGCTAGTTCTGCCTCATTTGTTATTAGTGGCTCTCCCAGTGGTTCTTGGCTTCCTGTTACAGAAGTTTGACTACTGTCAGGAGTATCCTTATCTAGTTGGGCCTGGAGTTCTTATTCGTGTTGCTGTTCATTGTGCAACATTGTTTTGTACTGTGTAAAGTTTACATACGTTAGAGTGCTTTCATTTGCTTTGAAAGAGTCTTCGTAAGAGTCATAGTTATCTAGTATTTCTTCTTCTTTTCTCCATGGTTTAAAGAGTTGTAGCAGGGACATGTAGTATAGTTCTTTATGTTGAGGAGTCTTTAATGATAATTTGATATGATTAATTAAATTTGGTTTGGTGAGTTTTACTAAGCTGCCTTCACAATTTAATACTCTGTATCTACCTTTTTTTCAACAGGTTTTTTTTTAATTATTTTTGTATGTGAAGTTTTGGGCTATGTGGTATAGACACATGGTTTCTAAAGTGGTACTTCTGTTTGGGTAGTATGTGTCTAGCACATTGTTTTTTAAAATGTCTTGGCTGTTGGGATCATGTTTGGCTATTGTTTCTATATCGTCATATGATTTCCAAACTCTTTTTCTAGATTTAGCAGGACCAAGACTTAGCCATACTATATTTTCAGATTTTCCATACAAAGCAGTACCAGTTAAACGATCTGCTGCTTCATAGGAGCCACATTCTCTATGGGAGAGCATTTTTATGCCCAAGCTGTATAATTTCTGAGACAGTGTTTTGTCTGATGACAGGTCATTCCAGAGGTCTTGAAGCTCTGTTTTTTCTGATTTGGTTAAGTATGCTGTAACATATTGTGCAACTGCAGTGGAATTGTCTGCAATGTACTGCACATCTATGTTTGATTCCATAAGTGGGCAATGATTGCATTGTAATCATTGATATAATTTTCTTCTTCTGTTCTTTTTATGTAATATGTATTTTTAGGTGATTTACCTTTAACACTATGTCTAACTGAAGACATGAAGTTGTTTACTTGACCTGTTTTTGTAACTGGTCTAGGGAAAAGGATCAACAATCAGCATACAGTTTTTCGACATTAGGATACATTTGAAAGGGAAGAAAAAAGTGCTTGTGGAAATATGTTAACAGGGTTTCCTTTTTGCTTTTTGCAGGCTGCCATGAAAAGCGTAGAGGGGCCCTGTATGGAACACCCGCCTTCCCTTTCTATGGTGGCCATTTTGGAAAAGGATTTTCTTTCCTAAACCGGGACGCCACAGGCGTCCTGGTTTAGGACGAAAAATCCTCTTTTTTAGTAGCACGGGTTACTGCTTTGGAAATCTAGATTGTTAATGGCATTCATCCCCCATTTTAGGGGTAGTTGGGGGGGTGGTGATCCTGAGATCTTGTTATGCACTCTCGCTTCGATTGGGCTCATAACTTGGCCTGCTGGCCCTTTATTCACCGTTCAAGTCCCTGGAACGGAGGATGAACGCTACAATATTCCCATTGGCATAACAGAAACTGCAAATGGAAATGTTGGAAAATCTTATTGCGTTTATGTACTTTACTGAGAAATATAAAGTAGATGGAGTCTATGCGATTTTTATTTTAGTTATATTTTTTTAACTGTGAAAGGTGGTTCTTAGAGGAACATTTATTTTGTTTACGGATGGCTTTTTTTTGGGAGGACAGCTAAGAACGAAAGTTGACGGAAATGAGCAAAGAGGCACCAAACAGTAATATGGAGGGGTAGGTGGACGGGGGAAAATGTTGTGCGTGTGTTATTTGTAAGGTAGGGGCAGTGTTTCTCATGCTCCTTCATTATAGCAGTGGTGCTTTTTCTTGGGGAGGAGGGATGGCCTTAGCTGATGTTGTTTTAAGATAAATAGCAGTTTTGCTTAAAGTATGTACTGTGTACTAGATTGTTAATGGCTGAGTATGAATAGGTGTTGGAGCTGTGCAAGGGAAATGTTGAAGTTGCAAGTTCCTACATCAGTAAAAAATGTAGTTCCACATTGTCCGCGAGGCATAGATCTTATTCTTAAGTGTGTACAGGTTCTCGGACACGTCACCATGCTGTGCGCCAGCATATGGTCATGTGGCATTCTCCGGAATGTGTGCAATGAAGTCAGATGTTCGTTTACATTATGGTTACGTGCCACTACTAGAAACCTATGAACTTCTGTAAAAAAAACTTTGTTAAAGGGACGTTATGGTTAAGTTGCGCTACTAAAAATGTATGAAATTCAGTAAAAAAAAACTTTGTTAAAGGGACGTTATGGTTAAGTTGCGCTACTAAAAACCTATGAAATTCACTAAAAAATCTTTGTTAACGGGACGTTATGGTTCCAAGTAAAACTGAAAAACCCTTGAAATTCGCCAGTTATGGTAAACTAAGCAACCATAACTTGAGCCACCACTGTGCACTGCTAAGACTAACACCCAGGAGATCAAAGATGACATCACAAATGTCAAGTCAAATCTTATGAACTTAACCAGTCCAACCCATCTTACTATGGAGGTACTGGAAAGGGTTAATAGTTTATCCCTTGGGTTCATTTTCGAGGGGGTACCTTAAAGTCCCGCTCTATAAAGTTTCTGGCTGGTGGCAGTAATTACTACCATAAATATTCAAGCGCAAATATTTTCCTATGGGATTTTCCCATTGTTCGAGGCTAACACTTTTACTGACAGCCTCTAACATACCGCCGGTTTATTTTATTATTAACTTTACTCCGGTAGGTTTTATTTGCCAGAACTTTAATATAAATTCTTTCTCGTGTCTTACTCCAAACTCCTAACCCAGGTCGGGGATCCTTTGTTCGTCCTTTTGGCGGGCTTCTGCCAAGAAGCCCTCCTTTCGGCACCTCTCCCATGGTACTTTCGCACCAGGTCTCCCATGACTCAGCACCAACTGGCACTGGTTACACCTCCCCAGGTTCGCGCATGCTTTTGGTACGTTCCCATAAACGGAAAGCAACCGCCACACCCACGACTCCCGGCGAGTGCGTGTAGTGCAGAGTTCCTCCACCTCATTCTCTTCTTCCTCTTCCTCCTAGATCTATACATCCTCATTCGTATATCCCTCTGCAGGCCCTTGGGGAGGTGGTGGTGGTGGAGGGTTTGGGGGTCGTGCTGAGGCTAATGAAGCAACAGTACCCATGGAGCCATAACGATTACTTTCCTATTGGTCACTACAGCAGTAAAGGCAACACAACTCAATGTGCTATAGCAAGAGGAACAATGAAGATGCACTCGGGGTGTGGGCATTTATAGGGTTGGAGGGGTGCGGCTCACAACCATCTTCATCACTCAAAAGCATTCCAAAAACTTTGAACAATATGTGCACAGGTACAGCTATTGTATTGCAAATGTGAAATGATGATTTTATACTGTGAAATAATTTCCAATTCTGTTTATAACTTCTTTTGTAATGTTGTGGAAGCACACAAACTGCGCAAATTTGTCCACACGCTCAGTGTGGGTTCGGTCACCTGATGACGTCCTGAACACATCCGCGAGGGAAATGAGTGCCCGCTGGACAGCAAATACAGAGTTACAAATGTGCGCATGCATGCAAATGTCCTACGGACAGTGTTCGGGTTCTGCACCTAATTCAAAGTGTGACACAAGTGAGACGGACAGTTAGGGACAGGCGCAATGTTCACTGTACTTATGAGTGTACTTATGAGTACACTGGACCTGTACAGACAGGTCCAGTGTCATTAGGACACCTCCATTTTCTTTGACTACGAACATACCGGCCACCGCCCCTGTTCTACGGACGTTTCCATCTTAGATGCAGACGATACGGACAGGTATAGTGTCCTTAAGACACTTCCATTTTGATCATTTACCGACATCCCGGACACCTGGTGTTTTCTAAGAACATGTTTTATCTCGTTTATGAGCGGTACAGAGAGCTATAATGTCCTTAGGATGCCCCATTCTGTTTATTTAAGCACAACTTGCACAGATGGTGCATTGTAAGATCAATTCCGCAGACAGGCGCTCAGTCCGTGACACCCAAATATCTTTAGCGAGGGGGTTTGGTATATTCTATGTTACATGTATATAAAGTAAGGGGTTTTCGGTTTTACTTTCAACCATAATGTCACATTTATAAAGGTTTTTAGTAGTGCAACTTAACCATAACATCCCCTTAACAAAGTTTTTGTTAGTGAATTTTACGGGTTTTAAGTAGGGCAACTTAACCATAACGTCCCTTTAACAAAGTTATATATATATATATATATATATATATATATATATATATATATATATATATATATATATATATATATATATATATATATATATATAAAAAACAACTGCAAGCTGACTGGATTCACACATGGTCAAGTATCACTTGGTAAGAAAACCTTCAGAAGAATAGCTATTATCTACCACACAGGAGCCACAATCAATGCAGGCCACTATACTGCATATATAAAAAAAAAATGTGGATGGTTTGAATGTAATGATAGTGCCATTACTCTAATGCAGAGATTACCTGCAAATCTTACAAACACTTATTTAACCTTCTTAAAAGCAAAATGTATTAACTAAACTGTACTTAAACAGTGACAAAACTTCTATTAAAAAACTATAAACTGTTCAAACATGCTAACAGCTATCTAACTGTCCCAAGATTCTACAACAACTAAACAGATACATGAATACCACTAGAAATTAGAAATTCTTGTGGATCTTCCATTGAGTTTATAGTGAATTTCACCATTCCAGCACAGTAGTCCAATTGTTGTCTTATTCCATAAACACTATACGTGTTGTCAGGATTATTTGTTGCGTTTCTATGAAGTACTAACATTTGCAAACACAATTGGTCTGTACTGTGTAAGTAAATGTTGTCAACAATTGGTGGTAATTGAAATAGAATATTTATTGCTACATTTGCGTAGCAACTTACACCAATTACATTTGAAAGTTTAAATGGACCAGGTAGTTCTGTATCTGAGTGGGTTTTTTGGAGTTTGTCTTCCTTTTTTGAAGAAATACCTAGTTTACTTTCCCTAATAGTTTCTTTTTTGTTTGTGGTACTTGATGAAGTATTAGTTTTTATTCTCTTTGGAGGATTTGCAGTTACATTCTGTTGCATTTCTGTTTGATTTAGTTTTCTTTTAGAACATTTTACTTTTTGTGGAACAGGATATCTTTTCAGATGGGGGTATATAGTGAACAAAGTCTATTGTATTCTAAAATGCAAGGAATATCAGCTTTTACTTTACTTGCATCAAAGTTGATTAGAAATAGACCGTCAAGTGTACATAAGCGTGATAGTGCTACGTAGCTCATGCCTTCTTTAAAGACTGTGTTGCCAATATCTATCATTGCTTCGTCTAGGGTAAGACCTTGTGATTTGTGAATGGTGACTGTGTATGCTAGAGTTAGAGAAAATTGTTCTCTGCGTACATACCAACTTTAATAGTTTTTAAGATGTTGGCATAAGTGAGATAAGTGAGATCTGCAGATTGCTGCATGTTTTCTTTTATTTCTCTGTATTGGAAATGTTGCCAAAAGTTGACATTTCCTATGCTGCCAACAGTTTTACGGCAGAGTTTGTGTCGTGAGGTTTTAAAAATAGGCTCACCTTTCACTGGTGTCAATTGAAGAAGATCTCCGAAAACAATAATGTGTTTTCCTCCAAAGAGCTCTTCGTAGTTTGTTTTGAGTACTTCTTGTAATCTGAGGTGAATCAAAGCCAACATTAGGTTGGAGACCATGCTCACTTCATCTATTAGTAGCATTTTCATTTGTTTTAATACTCTGGGCCTCATTACGACCCTGGCGGTAAGGGGTTTACGCCAGCGTTAGCTGCGCCGGCCCCTTACCGCCAATTACGAGGTCCCCTAGCGCCATGGTGCTTTTAACACCTGCTTTTAGCAGGTGTTAAAATCCATGGCGCTAAGGGACCATGGAGTTAATTACGCCACCGTAATTTACGGTGGCGTAATTAGCGCCTTCCCCACTCCCATTATGCCCTATGGGGCAAAAATGGGAATGGGGAAGGGTAAATGGGGATTGGGGACTTACCGCCCCGCCAAGGTCGGAATGGGGCGGTAAGTCCGCCAACCACCATGGCATAAACGTAGTTTACGCCATGGTGGTAAAGTCACGGCCCAGGCGGTAACTTACCGCCTGGGTCGTAATGAGGCCCTCTGTGTAGTTCCATTGCAGCTTCTGTAGAAAGTTTGTAAAAGCCTAATTTGTTTTGGTGTTCTACTGGCAGGAGTAGTAATCGGTGTAAAGTGACACCGCCTATGTTGTAGGCAGCTAAACCTGTGGGGGCAGTGACAACAGCTGACAGTTTGTTGTTTGTCAATTGCTGAAGGAATTTATTGATGATTTTGACTAAGAATGTTTTGCCAGAACCAGCTTCACCACTGACGTACAGTAGTATACGTTTGTAATTTTGGCAGGTGCATTCTTTGTTTTCATATTGTACACCATGTGCAATTTCTTTTGTTACTTCTTGAAAAATGCTACATTGCTCATTGTTTAGTTTTGATTGAAGTATAGTTAAGTCTTCATCATCTTCATACTGACACATGTTGTTTTCTACTTCTGTCATAGCTAGTTCTGCCTCATTTGTTATTAGTGGCTCTCCCAGTGGTTCTTGGCTTCCTGTTACAGAAGTTTGACTACTGTCAGGAGTGTCCTTATCTAGTTGGGCCTGGAGTTCTTATTCGTGTTGCTGTTCATTGTGCAACATTGTTTTGTACTGTGTAAAGTTTACATACGTTAGAGTGCTTTCATTTGCTTTGAAAGAGTCTTCGTAAGAGTCATAGTTATCTAGTATTTCTTCTTCTTTTCTCCATGGTTTAAAGAGTTGTAGCAGGGACATGTAGTATAGTTCTTTATGTTGAGGAGTCTTTAATGATAATTTGATATGATTAATTAAATTTGGTTTGGTGAGTTTTACTAAGCTGCCTTCACAATTTAATACTCTGTATCTACCTTTTTTTCAACAGGTTTTTTTTAATTATTTTTGTATGTGAAGTTTTGGGCTATGTGGTATAGACACATGGTTTCTAAAGTGGTACTTCTGTTTGGGTAGTATGTGTCTAGCACATTGTTTTTTAAAATGTCTTGGCTGTTGGGATCATGTTTGGCTATTGTTTCTATATCGTCATATGATTTCCAAACTCTTTTTCTAGATTTAGCAGGACCAAGACTTAGCCATACTATATTTTCAGATTTTCCATACAAAGCAGTACCCGTTAAACGATCTGCTGCTTCATAGGAGCCACATTCTCTATGGGAGAGCATTTTTATGCCCAAGCTGTATAATTTCTGAGACAGTGTTTTGTCTGATGACAGGTCATTCCAGAGGTCTTGAAGCTCTGTTTTTTCTGATTTGGTTAAGTATGCTGTAACATATTGTGCAACTGCAGTGGAATTGTCTGCAATGTACTGCACATCTATGTTTAATTCCATAAGTGGGCAATGATTGCATTGTAATCATTGATATAATTTTCTTCTTCTGTTCTTTTTATGTAATATGTATTTTTAGGTGATTTACCTTTAACACTATGTCTAACTGAAGACATGAAGTTGTTTACTTGACCTGTTTTTGTAACTGGTCTAGGGAAAAGGATCACCAATCAGCATACAGTTTTTCGACATTAGGATACATTTGAAAGGGAAGAAAAAAGTGCTTGTGGAAATATGTTAACAGGGTTTCCTTTTTGCTTTTTGCAGGCTGCCATGAAAAGCGTAGAGGGGCCCTGTATGGAACACCCGCCTTCCCTTTCTATGGTGGCCATTTTGGAAAAGGATTTTCTTTCCTAAACCGGGACGCCACAGGCGTCCTGGTTTAGGACGAAAAATCCTCTTTTTTAGTAGCACGGGTTACTGCTTTGGAAATCTAGATTGTTAATGGCATTCATCCCCCATTTTAGGGGTAGTTGGGGGGGTGGTGATCCTGAGATCTTGTTATGCACTCTCGCTTCGATTGGGCTCATAACTTGGCCTGCTGGCCCTTTATTCACCGTTCAAGTCCCTGGAACAGAGGATGAACGCTACAATATTCCCATTGGCATAACAGAAACTGCAAATGGAAATGTTGGAAAATCTTATTGCGTTTATGTACTTTACTGAGAAATATAAAGTAGATGGAGTCTATGCGATTTTTATTTTAGTTATATTTTTTTAACTGTGAAAGGTGGCTCTTAGAGGAACATTTATTTTTTTTACGGATGGCTTTTTTTTGGGAGGACAGCTAAGAACGAAAGTTGACGGAAATGAGCAAAGAGGCACCAAACAGTAATATGGAGGGGTAGGTGGACGGGGGAAAATGTTGTGCGTGTGTTATTTGTAAGGTAGGGGCAGTGTTTCTCATGCTCCTTCATTATAGCAGTGGTGCTTTTTCTTGGGGAGGAGGGATGGCCTTAGCTGATGTCGTTTTAAGATAAATAGCAGTTTTGCTTAAAGTATGTACTGTGTACTAGATTGTTAATGGCTGAGTATGAATAGGTGTTGGAGCTGTGCAAGGGAAATGTTGAAGTTGCAAGTTCCTACATCAGTAAAAAATGTAGTTCCACATTGTCCGCGAGGCATAGATCTTATTCTTAAGTGTGTACAGGTTCTCGGACACGTCACCATGCTGTGCGCCAGCATATGGTCATGTGGCATTCTCCGGAATGTGTGCAATGAAGTCAGATGTTCGTTTACATTATGGTTACGTGCCACTACTAGAAACCTATGAACTTCTGTAAAAAAACTTTGTTAAAGGGACGTTATGGTTAAGTTGCGCTACTAAAAATGTATGAAATTCAGTAAAAAAAAACTTTGTTAAAGGGACGTTATGGTTAAGTTGCGCTACTAAAAACCTATGAAATTCACTAAAAAATCTTTGTTAACGGGACGTTATGGTTCCAAGTAAAACTGAAAAACCCTTGAAATTCGCCAGTTATGGTAAACTAAGCAACCATAACTTGCGCCACCACTGTGCACTGCTAAGACTAACACCCAGGAGATCAAAGATGACATCACAAATGTCAAGTCAAATCTTATGAACTTAACCAGTCCAACCCATCTTACTATGGAGGTACTGGAAAGGGTTAATAGTTTATCCCTTGGGTTCATTTTCGAGGGGGTACCTTAAAGTCCCGCTCTATAAAGTTTCTGGCTGGTGGCAGTAATTACTACCATAAATATTCAAGCGCAAATATTTTCCTATGGGATTTTCCCGTTGTTCGAGGCTAACACTTTTACTGACAGCCTCTAACATACCGCCGGTTTATTTTATTATTAACTTTACTCCGGTAGGTTTTATTTGCCAGAACTTTAATATAAATTCTTTCTCGTGTCTTACTCCAAACTCCTAACCCAGGTCGGGGATCCTTTGTTCGTCCTTTTGGCGGGCTTCTGCCAAGAAGCCCTCCTTTCGGCACCTCTCCCATGGTACTTTCGCACCAGGTCTCCCATGACTCAGCACCAACTGGCACTGGTTACACCTCACCAGGTTCGCGCATGCTTTTGGTACGTTCCCATAAACGGAAAACAACCGCCACACCCACGACTCCCGGCGAGTGCGTGTAGTGCAGAGTTCCTCCACCTCATTCTCTTCTTCCTCTTCCTCCTCGATCTATACATCCTCATTCGTATATCCCTCTGCAGGCCCTTGGGGAGGTGGTGGTGGTGGAGGGTTTGGGGGTCGTGCTGAGGCTAATGAAGCAACATTACCCATGGAGCCATAACGATTACTTTCCTATTGGTCACTACAGCAGTAAAGGCAACACAACTCAATGTGCTATAGCAAGAGGAACAATGAAGATGCACTCGGGGTGTGGGCATTTATAGGGTTGGAGGGGTGCGGCTCACAACCATCTTCATCACTCAAAAGCATTCCAAAAACTTTGAACAATATGTGCACAGGTACAGCTATTGTATTGCAAATGTGAAATGATGATTTTATACTGTGAAATAATTTCCAATTCTGTTTATAACTTCTTTTGTAATGTTGTGGAAGCACACAAACTGCGCAAATTTGTCCACACGCTCAGTGTGGGTTCGGTCACCTGATGACGTCCTGAACACATCGGCGAGGGAAATGAGTGCCCGCTGGACAGCAAATACAGAGTTACAAATGTGCGCATGCATGCAAATGTCCTACGGACAGTGTTCGGGTTCTGCACCTAATTCAAAGTGTGACACAAGTGAGACGGACAGTTAGGGACAGGCGCAATGTTCACTGTACTTATGAGTGTACTTATGAGTACACTGGACCTGTACAGACAGGTCCAGTGTCATTAGGACACCTCCATTTTCTTTGACTACGAACATACCGGCCACCGCCCCTGTTCTACGGACGTTTCCATCTTGGATGCAGACGATACGGACAGGTATAGTGTCCTTAAGACACTTCCATTTTGATCATTTACCGACATCCCGGACACCTGGTGTTTTCTAAGAACATGTTTTATCTCGTTTATGAGCGGTACAGAGAGCTATAATGTCCTTAGGATGCCCCATTCTGTTTATTTACGCACAACTTGCACAGATGGTGCATTGTAAGATCAGTTCCGCAGACAGGCGCTCAGTCCGTGACCCCCAAATATCTTTAGCGAGGGGGTTTGGTATATTCTATGTTACATGTATATAAAGTAAGGGGTTTTCGGTTTTACTTTCAACCATAATGTCACATTTATAAAGGTTTTTAGTAGTGCAACTTAACCATAACATCCCCTTAACAAAGTTTTTGTTAGTGAATTTTACGGGTTTTAAGTAGGGCAACTTAACCATAACGTCCCTTTAACAAAGTTTTATATATATATATATATATATATATATATATATATATAAAAAAACAACTGCAAGCTGACTGGATTCACACATGGTCAAGTATCACTTGGTAAGAAAACCTTCAGAAGAATAGCTATTATCTACCACACAGGAGCCACAATCAATGCAGGCCACTATACTGCATATATAAAAAAAAAATGTGGATGGTTTGAATGTAATGATAGTGCCATTACTCTAATGCAGAGATTACCTGCAAATCTTACAAACACTTATTTAACCTTCTTAAAAGCAAAATGTATTAACTAAACTGTACTTAAACAGTGACAAAACTTCTATTAAAAAACTATAAACTGTTCAAACATGCTAACAGCTATCTAACTGTCCCAAGATTCTACAACAACTAAATAGATACACGAATACCACTAGAAATTAGAAATTCTTGTGGATCTTCCATTGAGTTTATAGTGAATTTCACCATTCCAGCACAGTAGTCCAATTGTTGTCTTATTCCATAAACACTATACGTGTTGTCAGGATTATTTGTTGCGTTTCTATGAAGTACTAACATTTGCAAACACAATTGGTCTGTACTGTGTAAGTAAATGTTGTCAACAATTGGTGGTAATTGAAATAGAATATTTATTGCTACATTTGCGTAGCAACTTACACCAATTACATTTGAAAGTTTAAATGGACCAGGTAGTTCTGTATCTGAGTGGGTTTTTTGGAGTTTGTCTTCCTTTTTTGAAGAAATACCTAGTTTACTTTCCCTAATAGTTTCTTTTTTGTTTGTGGTACTTGATGAAGTATTAGTTTTTATTCTCTTTGGAGGATTTGCAGTTACATTCTGTTGCATTTCTGTTTGATTTAGTTTTCTTTTAGAACATTTTACTTTTTGTGGAACAGGATATCTTTTCAGATGGGGGTATATAGTGAACAAAGTCTATTGTATTCTAAAATGCAAGGAATATCAGCTTTTACTTTACTTGCATCAAAGTTGATTAGAAATAGACCGTCAAGTGTACATAAGCGTGATAGTGCTACGTAGCTCATGCCTTCTTTAAAGACTGTGTTGCCAATATCTATCATTGCTTCGTCTAGGGTAAGACCTTGTGATTTGTGAATGGTGACTGTGTATGCTAGAGTTAGAGAAAATTGTTCTCTGCGTACATACCAACTTTAATAGTTTTTAAGATGTTGGCATAAGTGAGATAAGTGAGATCTGCAGATTGCTGCATGTTTTCTTTTATTTCTCTGTATTGGAAATGTTGCCAAAAGTTGACATTTCCTATGCTGCCAACAGTTTTACGGCAGAGTTCGTGTCCTAAGGTTTTAAAAATAGGCTCACCTTTCACTGGTGTCAATTGAAGAAGATCTCAGAAAACAATAATGTGTTTTCCTCCAAAGAGCTCTTCGTAGTTTGTTTTGAGTACTTCTTGTAATCTGAGGTGAATCAAAGCCAACATTAGGTTGGAGACCGTGCTCACTTCATCTATTAGTAGCATTTTCATTTGTTTTAATACTCTGTGTAGTTCCATTGCAGCTTCTGTAGAAAGTTTGTAAAAGCCTAATTTGTTTTGGTGTTCTACTGGCAGGAGTAGTAATCGGTGTAAAGTGACACCGCCTATGTTGTAGGCAGCTAAACCTGTGGGGGCAGTGACAACAGCTGACAGTTTGTTGTTTGTCAATTGTTGAAGGAATTTACTGATGATTTTGACTAAGAATGTTTTGCCAGAACCAGCTTCACCACTGACGTACAGTAGTATACGTTTGTAATTTTGGCAGGTGCATTCTTTGTTTTCATATTGTACACCATGTGCAATTTCTTTTGTTACTTCTTGAAAAATGCTACATTGCTCATTGTTTAGTTTTGATTGAAGTATAGTTAAGTCTTCATTATCTTCATACTGACACATGTTGTTTTCTACTTCTGTCATAGCTAGTTCTGCCTCATTTGTTATTAGTGGCTCTCCCAGTGGTTCTTGGCTTCCTGTTACAGAAGTTTGACTACTGTCAGGAGTGTCCTTATCTAGTTGGGCCTGGAGTTCTTATTCGTGTTGCTGTTCATTGTGCAACATTGTTTTGTACTGTGTAAAGTTTACATACGTTAGAGTGCTTTCATTTGCTTTGAAAGAGTCTTCGTAAGAGTCATAGTTATCTAGTATTTCTTCTTCTTTTCTCCATGGTTTAAAGAGTTGTAGCAGGGACATGTAGTATAGTTCTTTATGTTGAGGAGTCTTTAATGATAATTTGATATGATTAATTAAATTTGGTTTGGTGAGTTTTACTAAGCTGCCTTCACAATTTAATACTCTGTATCTACCTTTTTTTCAACAGGTTTTTTTTAATTATTTTTGTATGTGAAGTTTTGGGCTATGTGGTATAGACACATGGTTTCTAAAGTGGTACTTCTGTTTGGGTAGTATGTGTCTAGCACATTGTTTTTTAAAATGTCTTGGCTGTTGGGATCATGTTTGGCTATTGTTTCTATATCGTCATATGATTTCCAAACTCTTTTTCTAGATTTAGCAGGACCAAGACTTAGCCATACTATATTTTCAGATTTTCCATACAAAGCAGTACCCGTTAAACGATCTGCTGCTTCATAGGAGCCACATTCTCTATGGGAGAGCATTTTTATGCCCAAGCTGTATAATTTCTGAGACAGTGTTTTGTCTGATGACAGGTCATTCCAGAGGTCTTGAAGCTCTGTTTTTTCTGATTTGGTTAAGTATGCTGTAACATATTGTGCAACTGCAGTGGAATTGTCTGCAATGTACTGCACATCTATGTTTGATTCCATAAGTGGGCAATGATTGCATTGTAATCATTGATATAATTTTCTTCTTCTGTTCTTTTTATGTAATATGTATTTTTAGGTGATTTACCTTTAACACTATGTCTAACTGAAGACATGAAGTTGTTTACTTGACCTGTTTTTGTAACTGGTCTAGGGAAAAGGATCACCAATCAGCATACAGTTTTTCGACATTAGGATACATTTGAAAGGGAAGAAAAAAGTGCTTGTGGAAATATGTTAACAGGGTTTCCTTTTTGCTTTTTGCAGGCTGCCATGAAAAGCGTAGAGGGGCCCTGTATGGAACACCCGCCTTCCCTTTCTATGGTGGCCATTTTGGAAAAGGATTTTCTTTCCTAAACCGGGACGCCACAGGCGTCCTGGTTTAGGAGGAAAAATCCTCTTTTTTAGTAGCACGGGTTACTGCTTTGGAAATCTAGATTGTTAATGGCATTCATCCCCCATTTTAGGGGTAGTTGGGGGGGTGGTGATCCTGAGATCTTGTTATGCACTCTTGCTTCGATTGGGCTCATAACTTGGCCTGCTGGCCCTTTATTCACCGTTCAAGTCCCTGGAACAGAGGATGAACGCTACAATATTCCCATTGGCATAACAGAAACTGCAAATGGAAATGTTGGAAAATCTTATTGCGTTTATGTACTTTACTGAGAAATATAAAGTAGATGGAGTCTATGCGATTTTTATTTTAGTTATATTTTTTTAACTGTGAAAGGTGGCTCTTAGAGGAACATTTATTTTGTTTACGGATGGCTTTTTTTTGGGAGGACAGCTAAGAACGAAAGTTGACGGAAATGAGCAAAGAGGCACCAAACAGTAATATGGAGGGGTAGGTGGACGGGGGAAAATGTTGTGCGTGTGTTATTTGTAAGGTAGGGGCAGTGTTTCTCATGCTCCTTCATTATAGCAGTGGTGCTTTTTCTTGGGGAGGAGGGATGGCCTTAGCTGATGTCGTTTTAAGATAAATAGCAGTTTTGCTTAAAGTATGTACTGTGTACTAGATTGTTAATGGCTGAGTGTGAATAGGTGTTGGAGCTGTGCAAAGGAAATGTTGAAGTTGCAAGTTCCTACATCAGTAAAAAATGTAGTTCCACATTGTCCGCGAGGCACAGATCTTATTCTTAAGTGTGTACAGGTTCTCGGACACGTCACCATGCTGTGCGCCAGCATATGGTCATGTGGCATTCTCCGGAATGTGTGCAATGAAGTCAGATGTTCGTTTACATTATGGTTACGTGCCACTACTAGAAACCTATGAACTTCTGTAAAAAAACTTTGTTAAAGGGACGTTATGGTTAAGTTGCGCTACTAAAAATGTATGAAATTCAGTAAAAAAAAACTTTGTTAAAGGGACGTTATGGTTAAGTTGCGCTACTAAAAACCTATGAAATTCACTAAAAAATCTTTGTTAACGGGACGTTATGGTTCCAAGTAAAACTGAAAAACCCTTGAAATTCGCCAGTTATGGTAAACTAAGCAACCATAACTTGCGCCACCACTGTGCACTGCTAAGACTAACACCCAGGAGATCAAAGATGACATCACAAATGTCAAGTCAAATCTTATGAACTTAACCAGTCCAACCCATCTTACTATGGAGGTACTGGAAAGGGTTAATAGTTTATCCCTTGGGTTCATTTTCGAGGGGGTACCTTAAAGTCCCGCTCTATAAAGTTTCTGGCTGGTGGCAGTAATTACTACCATAAATATTCAAGCGCAAATATTTTCCTATGGGATTTTCCCATTGTTCGAGGCTAACACTTTTACTGACAGCCTCTAACATACCGCCGGTTTATTTTATTATTAACTTTACTCCGGTAGGTTTTATTTGCCAGAACTTTAATATAAATTCTTTCTCGTGTCTTACTCCAAACTCCTAACCCAGGTCGGGGATCCTTTGTTCGTCCTTTTGGCGGGCTTCTGCCAAGAAGCCCTCCTTTCGGCACCTCTCCCATGGTACTTTCGCACCAGGTCTCCCATGACTCAGCACCAACTGGCACTGGTTACACCTCACCAGGTTCGCGCATGCTTTTGGTACGTTCCCATAAATGGAAAACAACCGCCACACCCACGACTCCCGGCGAGTGCGTGTAGTGCAGAGTTCCTCCACCTCATTCTCTTCTTCCTCTTCCTCCTCGATCTATACATCCTCATTCGTATATCCCTCTGCAGGCCCTTGGGGAGGTGGTGGTGGTGGAGGGTTTGGGGGTCGTGCTGAGGCTAATGAAGCAACAGTACCCATGGAGCCATAACGATTACTTTCCTATTGGTCACTACAGCAGTAAAGGCAACACAACTCAATGTGCTATAGCAAGAGGAACAATGAAGATGCACTCGGGGTGTGGGCATTTATAGGGTTGGAGGGGTGCGGCTCACAACCATCTTCATCACTCAAAAGCATTCCAAAAACTTTGAACAATATGTGCACAGGTACAGCTATTGTATTGCAAATGTGAAATGATGATTTTATACTGTGAAATAATTTCCAATTCTGTTTATAACTTCTTTTGTAATGTTGTGGAAGCACACAAACTGCGCAAATTTGTCCACACGCTCAGTGTGGGTTCGGTCACCTGATGACGTCCTGAACACATCGGCGAGGGAAATGAGTGCCCGCTGGACAGCAAATACAGAGTTACAAATGTGCGCATGCATGCAAATGTCCTACGGACAGTGTTCGGGTTCTGCACCTAATTCAAAGTGTGACACAAGTGAGACGGACAGTTAGGGACAGGCGCAATGTTCACTGTACTTATGAGTGTACTTATGAGTACACTGGACCTGTACAGACAGGTCCAGTGTCATTAGGACACCTCCATTTTCTTTGACTACGAACATACCGGCCACCGCCCCTGTTCTACGGACGTTTCCATCTTGGATGCAGACGATACGGACAGGTATAGTGTCCTTAAGACACTTCCATTTTGATCATTTACCGACATCCCGGACACCTGGTGTTTTCTAAGAACATGTTTTATCTCGTTTATGAGCGGTACAGAGAGCTATAATGTCCTTAGGATGCCCCATTCTGTTTATTTACGCACAACTTGCACAGATGGTGCATTGTAAGATCAGTTCCGCAGACAGGCGCTCAGTCCGTGACCCCCAAATATCTTTAGCGAGGGGGTTTGGTATATTCTATGTTACATGTATATAAAGTAAGGGGTTTTCGGTTTTACTTTCAACCATAATGTCACATTTATAAAGGTTTTTAGTAGTGCAACTTAACCATAACATCCCCTTAACAAAGTTTTTGTTAGTGAATTTTACGGGTTTTAAGTAGGGCAACTTAACCATAACGTCCCTTTAACAAAGTTTTTTATATATATATATATATATATATATATATATATATATATAAAAACAACTGCAAGCTGACTGGATTCACACATGGTCAAGTATCACTTGGTAAGAAAACCTTCAGAAGAATAGCTATTATCTACCACACAGGAGCCACAATCAATGCAGGCCACTATACTGCATATATAAAAAAAAATGTGGATGGTTTGAATGTAATGATAGTGCCATTACTCTAATGCAGAGATTACCTGCAAATCTTACAAACACTTATTTAACCTTCTTAAAAGCAAAATGTATTAACTAAACTGTACTTAAACAGTGACAAAACTTCTATTAAAAAACTATAAACTGTTCAAACATGCTAACAGCTATCTAACTGTCCCAAGATTCTACAACAACTAAACAGATACATGAATACCACTAGAAATTAGAAATTCTTGTGGATCTTCCATTGAGTTTATAGTGAATTTCACCATTCCAGCACAGTAGTCCAATTGTTGTCTTATTCCATAAACACTATACGTGTTGTCAGGATTATTTGTTGCGTTTCTATGAAGTACTAACATTTGCAAACACAATTGGTCTGTACTGTGTAAGTAAATGTTGTCAACAATTGGTGGTAATTGAAATAGAATATTTATTGCTAACATTTGCGTAACATTTGTTCGTCCTTTTGGCGGGCTTCTGCCAAGAAGCCCTCCTTTCGGCACCTCTGAGTCTGGGGTGGGTCTGTTGTTTGGTAGGGGGAGTAGAAACCCTGGACAGAGTTGCCGCAGCAACTCAGGTCGTGCTCTAACCTGTTAGGCTGGAGGGTCTCCCGCCAAGAAGACCACTCCACTGTGTGAGTGACAGCTAGGCTGTATGAATGGGTCTCTTTCTGCATAAAAGCAGGGTCCTGAGGACTGGAAGGGCAATACGTTGCGACTGGAACTGCGGAACCGAAGGGGAGAGAAGCCACAGACATCTTCAGCATCTGCACCACCGGTGAAGCCCTGCCAGATCGTCTCACCACTTTTCTTCCACACGACGAGAGAAGATCCTCATCGAAAGAGCCTTCTTCCCTTGAGCTGGTGGGACCAACCAGTTCGCCCATCGCTTCCCCGGACCTGCCTTGGTCGAATCGACAGTGCCCAGCACTTGGAGACTGGATAGCCACACAGCCATCGACCCGGACTGTGATTAAAAGGAGCGTACCTTTTCAACTTGACTGCAGCTACAAGAACATTTTTGCTCCTAAACTCTTGGTCCTGTACCACTGACTCTGGCTCAGGCCTATTGACTCTGGCTGATTTGTTAGATCTGCTCTCACTAGATTGATTTTCAATGAGAAATGTGTTGATGCACCTAAATATTCTAAACCCCTCTTCCTTCCTACTGTTTTAACTTGTTGAGTGCCATTTTGCTCAGTTTTCATTCACTTATCTTTCTGCTAAAGTGTTACTGTGCATTACTTGTTCACAAAACTTCCGGGAAGTGTTGCTAGGGGGTGTCTGAAGATATTTCGGTTTAACTTGTGCTTTCCCTCCCTTTCGTTAAATTGATAGAGTGCCATTTGTAGTTGGTTTTCACTGTGCCGTTTTGCTCAGTTTTCACTCTACCGCAAACTTGTCTACAATTGAATAGGGAGTTGTATATACTTTTCCTTGAATGAACTTAACTTACTTTATCAACTGTGATTCATGTGTTGAACTAGATGTGTATATATAAAATAAATATATATTCTCTTTTTGATACAAAGCTTTGGTCAGTGTTTCCTTGTTCCATCGTACTGTGATACCTATTGTATAAACCCTGAATACTGCTCATCTCCCTCTTGAGATAAGTCTGACTGCTTAGCCACAGCTACCAACTAAATCTTTGTGGTACAGACTGATACCAAAGGGGATTTATTGCTCTCACCTGTAGTCCTAATCCTAGGTAGTGGTTCCTGAGGGAACGGCACAGGATTCTGCCTAACAATGTGTATTCTGGTCAGCCAGGTGTAGCCCACCAAATGGCAGGTTGAGAACCTGCCGCATCGGCATAGTCCAAGTGGTGGTAGGTAATGTATTACCATAAAAAGGTTATCTTTGCAGAAAACAGGACAGATCATGCCCTAACCAGTCTCTCGGGTGGACCGAGCGGGTGGTTCAAAGTAAAAAGTACCTGGATTCAGTTTTTTATGGGTTACGCAGCCAGATAGGGGGTTGAACGTCAATGCAAGCTGATCAGGCTTGGTTTGAGTACGAAGGATTGTGATCATTTCCTAACTGTCCCTGTTTTACCTATATGTTGCATCCTGTTTTGGGTTGTAGACGTGTGAGGGCTGAATGGGCCATTTTACCACTACTCTTCCTTTGACTCCTATGAGTCTGAAACCAATGTGTACGTGACCCTCATAATTTTTCATATAAAAAAACAGTAATGCATTCACTAGAGATAATTAGTTAATTATTCCTGAACATTTCTTTTCAAATAGTACCTTTTGTGGAGGGAATGATGGTAGTGTTAGAGGATTTCAGGACCATGAAAATGGTGATTTCATATTTGGTGTTGTGGATGCACACTTTACACGAGAATAGAGGAGGCAGAGGGGCAATGACAGACAAGATATGATATGATATGGCATTTGTAACGCGCCTATACACAGGTGTTTCAAGGCGCGACGAGGCAGGGGGAGGGGGGAACAGAGGGGAAAGACAGACAACGATCCTACTAGGCCAGGTGTCATTCAGATCGCGCAAGTGCAGGGGTAGGGGGAAGGGAAAAAGTGCAAGGGGAAGGGGAGAGGGGAAAGTGCTGAACAGGGTAAGTAGAATAAAAAATAAATAAATAAATAGGTCCAGCTGGTGGCAAGTGCAAGTTAAGTGCAGACAAGTGCTGGGAGGGGGGGGGCTGTAGGGATGCAGAGACAGTCCTGCAGTGCAAGGGTTGCCAGGGAGGCAGTGCAAGTGGAGAGTGGCTGGGCCAAGGACCGAGGTCGGTGACAGTGGCTCAGGTGCAGGTTCGGTGCAGTTTCAATGAAGAATTTAGCAGGGGAGAGGGAGAGAGAAAGCAGAAGCAAAGAGGAAGGTTTTGAGGTGCTTCCGGAACCGAAGATGGTTCTCCTCAAGTTTCAGGGGGGCAGGAAGGCTGTTCCAGAGGGAGTCCCCTGCCGCAGAGAGAGATCTACACCCAGCTCGTTGCTTCGAGAAACGGCTGACCCTGAGGGAGTTGGAGAAAGATGAACGAAAGGCTTGGGAAGGAAGATATTTAGGAAGAGAGAGTTAAAGGTATTTAGGCCCCAGGCCCCAGAAGGCCTTGTGGACAATGCAGAGGGTTTTGAACTTAATCCTCGCAGCCACAGGGAGCCAGTTTAGAGATTTCAGTCCTGGAGAGATATGGTCCCTGGGCTTGAGGCCAAGGACAAGTCTCGCAGTCCTGTTCTGGATGAGTTGCAGAGGGCGGAGAGTGGAGGCAGGCAGATTAAGATAGAGGCTGTTACGGTAGTCCAGCTTCGAGAGAACCAGGGCTCTGGAGACCGTGAGCTTCTGGGGTAAGGAGAGGAAGGGAAGAATACCTCTGAGGAGGTGCAGCTGGTAGTGTGACTTCTTAGAGACGTCAGATAAATGAGGATAGAAGGAGAGTGTGGATTCGAAGATGACTCCAAGGTTTTTTGCCTTGCAAGTAGGAGCAGGAAGCGGGCCAAGAGAGGCTGGCCAGAGCGCTGCAGGGAAGGAGGGAGTGGGTGTGCCGATGAGTAGAATCTCAGTCTTACTGGCATTAAGGCAGAGGTCATTGGCGGCACACCATTCCTGGATAGCAGACAGACAGTCGGAGATGAGGGAAGGAGGGGAGGAGGCCGAGGGTAGCATGAAAATGAGCTGGGTATCGTCCGCATAGCACTGAAAGTTGGGGCAGAGAGTGGCGATGCGGTGGGCAAGGAGTGCCAGATACTGGTTGAACAGCCAGGGAGTGAGATCAGATCCCTGGGGGACACCACAGGTAG
This sequence comes from Ambystoma mexicanum, assembly GCF_040938575.1. Lineage (NCBI taxonomy): Eukaryota > Metazoa > Chordata > Amphibia > Caudata > Ambystomatidae > Ambystoma > Ambystoma mexicanum. The sequence goes on along the minus strand of NC_090930.1, from coordinate 702,434,855 downwards.
AGAAGAAGATGTCAGAGAGGAAGGACCCCAGTTGGACCTGGGAGGGTCGATTGGAAAGGAAAGAGGTCAGCCACGCCAGAGCCTGACCAGTGATACCCAGGTTATCATGGAGACGGTTGAGCAGGATGGCATGGTTGGTAGTGTCAAAGGCAGAAGAGAGATCGAGCAGAATGAGAACACACAGAGTGTTGGAGTCGAGGTTCGAGAGCAGGTCCTCACGGATGTTCAGGAGAGCAGTTTCCGTGCTTCTGGCAGCTCTGAAGCCAGATTGATGGTCATGAAGACTACCAACAGATTCAGCATGGAGGTTGAGCTGGGAGATGGCCAGTTTCTCCAGGAGCTTGCCCAGGAAGGGAGTCATGGAGATCGGGCAGGCGGGGTCGGAAGAGGGTTTCTTAAGAAGAGAGTGCACAAGGGAGTGCTTAAGGGGGGATGGGAAGACTTCAGAGGTGAAGGAGTGGTTGCAAAAGTCAGCCAGGGTAGGGGACAGGGAGTCAATGTGGTCCTTGATAGTTTTGGAGGAGCCGGGGTAAACCTGTTTAGACGAGACTTTCATAGATCGGACCTGTCTGGAAACCTCGTCAGCAGAAAAAAGGGGAAAGGCAGAGAAGGAAGGAGGAGGGGTGGCTGCAGAAGGGCCAGAGGAAGAGCCAGGAAAAGATGGAGCGAGGTGATAGGAGGAGAGTGTGGACAGGATGTCCTGAGTTTTAGAGATGAAGTGAGAGGCCAGTGCAGTGCAGAGGGCCTGGGAGGGGACAAGAGAGGTAGAGACTGCAGCAGGGTTGGCAAGCTCCTTGCAGATTTTAAAGAGTTTGGCCGAGTTGTTAGATGCAGCAGAGATGCGGGCTTGGATAAGGGCTCTCTTCTTGCTGAGAACGGAGAGACGGTATTGCCTTTGGAGCAGGCGGCAGGCCAGTTTGTCAGAGGATGTACATGAAGATGAAGATGGGCCTAGAGGTGGCACTGGCAGGGAGAAGAGGCTGAGGGGGCATTGACGCTGTTGGAAATGGGAACCATGAATTAGTCAAATTTATTTTCTTAATTTTCAGAATTATAATTTCTGATCAATAACCAATACTAAATTGTTTCATGAGCTGTAATATGTGGAAACCACCTACGGCCTTTGTTAATATGCCAGAATCAGCATGGGACTTTAACAAGGGTTGTGGGCTATTAACATATGGAACAGCCCTTGGAATTGTATATATCTGTAATTAGCACCCTCAGAAAAAAAAGCACCAGGTGCTGATGGCTTTCTTTTTAATTTAAATTGGAAAAAAGAAAATGGGAATTTTCAGATGTCCCTTCTCCATATCCCTGGTGGTCATGTTCAAGGGGAGGGAGATTGGCACCTGCACAAGGGCTGTGGGAGACAGGTAAGCACAATGGGAGGTAAGGGAATAAGGACATGTTGGGTGTCTGCTCGGCAGTTGCAGGAGTGTGGATCAGGTGGAAGAGTGCAGGTAGTTGTGGTCGGGTAGCAGAGAGGCAGGGCACATGGTGGCTGGTGTACCAAGCACTTAGTTCTCTCAGAATGAAAGCAGAGAGCTTTACGGGTGCCCATTCACTGGAGCTAGCTGACAGTCCTTGCACCAGTACCGAGCGCTAATATGTTTTAACACGAAGGCCCTCATTACAACCCCGGCGCTAAACCATGGCGCTATTAGCACCATGGTTGGTGCCGGTGTTGTAACGAGTCCTCCATGGTGGAATGGGTAAATACCGCCCCATTGCAAGGTTGGCGGGGCGGTATTTCCCCATTTCACCATGGCCCTTCCCCATTTTCGCCCCATAGGGCTCAATGGGACTGGGGAAGGCGCTAAGTACGGTACCGTAATTTGCACTGAGGTCCCTTTGCGGCACCCTACTTTAACGGCTGGTAAAACCAGCCGTTAAGGTCGGGTCCCGCAAAGGGACCTCGTAATCAGGCATTAAGGGTTTAACGCGCCGACACCTTTTACGGCGCCGTTAAACCCTTAACGCCAGGGTCGTAATGAACCCCCATGAATCATTGGGCCTCATTACACGGATGGCAGAGAACCATGGCGCTATTATCACCATGGTTCATGCCGGTAAAATACCGGCACCGCCTTGGCGGAAAGGGGAATTACCGCCCCATTCCAAGGTTAGCGGGGCGGTAATTCCCCCTTCCACCATTGCCCTTCCCCATTCCCATTTTTGGCCCATAGGGCATGATGGGAATGGGGAAGGCGCTAATTACGTTACCGCCAATTGCGGTACCGTAATTACCTCCCTGGGTCCCTTTGCGGGTTGGTTTTTAACACCTGCAAAAAGCAGGCGTTAAATCCCCCAACCCGCAAAGGGACCTCGTAGTAAGGCGGTAAGGATTTACCGCTACCGGTATTTTACCGGTACCGGTAAATCCTTACCGCCATCCGTGTAATGATAATAATGTGTTATTCTTGTTTATCATTCCAGTTTCAGATCACTATGTACGCAATACTACACAGTTCCAATGGCTGCACCATGTTGTAACTCCTAGGGACTGGGTTAGTCTGCCTCAATCAGCAAGGGCCTTTAAGGAGGGTTACACGGTCATTACAACATGGTAAAATGAATGAATTGTTTAATAACTTTATAGGCATTAAGGGAAACAGGCCTATGGCGCTAATTGCTTTTTTTGTAAAGATGTGAAACAGCACGTTCCATTTCACAAGGTAAGCTGTTCACTATAGATAAGAACAGGGACATAATGAAATATGCACTCTTTGCAAAAATGATGTGCATCATGGGAAGCCAGGTACACATTTTATATAATTTTCAATGAGGACATAACGTAAATTGAACTCACTGATCATTTAAGTGTTTGTATGGTGGAAAGGAGGGGCAGACTGTAACTTACGATTGCACTGCCTCCTTCCTGTCCATCATAAAAACACTACAGCATCTGCGCCGGTATGAATTCTCCATCAAAAATGAGACGTACACCATAGGAATCCATTGTAAATGCCACCGGACATGCGTACGTGGCAGGCACAGTTTACTTAATTTGAGTAGCAGAGTGCAAAAGGGTGGCATACAAGAGTGCATGCTACCTTTTTTGTTTAACTTCACTTTGCCGTGTAAAGGAAGACAATGGGCCTCATTACGACCCAGGTGTTAAGGGTTAATGCTGTCGTTAACCCTTTACGCCTATTCTGATTTTAACGGCTTCTCTTAGCAGCCGTTAAAATCCATGGCGCTAACCTGCCATGATGCTAATTACGCCACCGTAATTTACGGTGGCGTAATTAGCGCCTTCCCCACTCCCATTATGCCCTATGGGGCAAAAATCGGAATGGGGAAGGGAAAATGGGAAATGGGGATTTACCGCCCCACTCACCTTGGAATGGGGCGGTAAATCCGCCATCCACCATGGTGTAAACATAGTTTACACCATGGTGGTAAAGTTGGCGCAATTAGCGCCTGGGTCGTAATGACCCCCAATTTCATGGTGAGGACTTGCTTACATACAAAGTTTGAGCATAACAGGTCCCTGCCCCTGCAACTGAATTACGGGACATTGAACCCCATTATGGCACTAAGGGACAATTGTAAAACAATAATCATATCAATTTTGTGCTAACCAAAAGAGCAAATGTGGGTTGAATGCTGGAGCCTCTTCTCAGGGGACAGTGAACATGGGTGAGGAATAAGGAGATGATGCTGGTGAAGGAGCTGTTATAACCCATGTTCATATTCTGGGCAGTGCTTCAAGTCTGGGAGCACAGAGATACCACCTCTGCTCATTCGTGCTCATGACGTGTTGAGCTAGTCACCACTGCTGGCATGACTGGCAGCCAATGTTTCCTTTAAGCTGTGTGCATGTGCGCTAGCCCAGCTTCCTCCTGAGTACCGTTCAGATGCAAATTTTAGCAGCGCCCACAGACAATTCCTATCTATTCATAAAGATGTAATAAGGGACAAGCCACAGCTGACACATAATCTTTGCTTTCTCTCAAAATGAAGATAAAATATACTAGCTATTCTTGATGTTCTTGTCTAACCTATTTTCATTGCCCTATTATACAAGCTTGATTGTGAAAACCTAAAAACCCTAAAAACAGAATACACAGAGAAGAGGTTAAAAACAAATATGAAAAAGTGGCTGTATGAACAGAACATATAACTAAGATGGGCCTGCAAGCATAACCAAGTTCTCTTCCCTCCCCACCGATGACTCCTATACTTGATTCTACCACATGACTCGAACTCCGCCCAAGGCCACATTCAGATATTACCAGACAAGCTCGACTCTGCCTACCTAAACTCTGCAAAAGGTTACCAGACTTAGATACTAGTCTTGTTTTCTGTTGGTTATAATATGAATGACATAAAAGAACAATCATTTCTGTTACTCATGGTGCCTTAGCAAAAGCATTAGCCACATTATGTAACCCAAGTTTCAGCTCAAATCCTGGATGAATATAAGTAAGCAGTCTACTAGGATGTGTAACTTCATCCCATGCCTCCTATTATTTGTACATATGTCACACAAGAACTTTGCAAAGCCCCCCTTGTAAATGAACACATTATAAAACTCCAATATTAATTTGCCCTGTATGGATTTTGAGTAGGTCATGGTCAGCATCTCCTACGTTAGCATTGCTAAGATTACTCTATAAGAGGAGAACAACATTGCAATATCATTTACTTGGCCTGCAAGGGATGATTGGTGTGGACTCTGCCTGGCATAATTCGTGTGTGAAATTAGGGCAACAATATTCAGATAACTAGAATATTTTTCACACACTCTACAACCTTAATGGTTTCACTGAGCATTTGTTTAATCCTACCCAACAATTGAAAGGTGGGGTATGTTGCAAACAATCTTGTACGTAATACATAGTAATTGTGCAGATGCAGACTTTTGCAATTTTCTTAATCTTCACATAATATTATTTTGAAGGCTTTAAATTGGATTTACTTGCAATGTATTGTAGGTATTCAAATATCAACGTTAGTGTTTTACGGCTACAATCCCTCACTTTTTACAGAGCCCTGTGAACTAATATTTGAGGCTAGTACAGGAACTCGAGTAGTGCAGTTGAGGAAGTGGTGTTGCTGTCTGGCTGTCCTGGTCTCCTCGTTCCTTTTGAAAAAGTTGCAGGACCTTGCTTTGTTTTTCACCTATTCTGTGTGGATTGGTTGGAGCCCGCCCCACCCAGACTCCTAGAACTCCTCATTAGGCTCTTTACACATGCATTCACACGCATGCATTCGATAAGTGCAGTTGAGGGAGTGGAGTTGCTGTCTGGCTGTCCCGGTCTCCTAGTTCCTTTTGACAAAGTTGCAGGACCTTGCTTTGTTTTTCACCTACTCTGTGTGGATTGGCTGGGTACAACTTGACTACTTGCAAAGACTCTAGTGATTTGTTGGTTCACAGTAACTACATGAGGAACTGACATCACATTGTTCTTTTTTTCAACAGATCCTGCCCGCCTAGACTCCTAGAACTCCTCATTAGGCTATTTGCACACGCATTCACGCATTCACATTCGAGAAGTGCAGTTGAGGAAGTGGAGTTGCTGTCTGGCTGTCTAGCTGGTGAGCGGGCGGCGGGCGCTGTAATTCATAGTGAGCCAGCCTGCGTCTATTATATTTACTGAGCTGCCGTGGTGTTTAAAATGGCCTCAGGCTTATACACATTAAAAACAGGCATGTTGTGTGACCTTGGCTTGGCTGCCCCAATCATTCAACTAGCCTTCTTGGCAAGAAACACAACTCCTATTAAATGTCAGAGAAGGGGGTTTAAAAGAAAATACAGAAATACAGTGCTCGTTGTCTCTGTCATTGGACATTCGTCAATTTTGTGTTAATGATCTAAAAAAACGGGTGTATCGGAAATAGGCATACCAACTCAAATGTCAGCGGTAACAACATGAATGCCATCTCCAGTTGTTGAGACTCGTGTGCCTGTAGATCAATTTGAACAACCTAATCACACTGTGAATGCTCCCGAGAAGTTACAAGTGGCTGTGACAAGTACCCCACTGGAATCATCACCGATAATGTTAAATATACCACCCATGGTCGCAGTTACTTGCACATCTGTAAGCACCGTAGATCAAGTTAGTAACAATGTGAATACTGTTAATGTGCCCGATTTGTCTTGGGCTCTTGAAACATCAGACTCTACACTACTTACAGCGTATAATAGTGGCAAACTTGTAGCCACTCAGGTAACTGCCATGCCTTATAGCATGCAATCTTTAGAAGAGGGCATGTCGACCACATGAATCGATTTAGCCCCCAGACTTTGTATGGGTCTTGCGCAGCAGAAACTTCGAGCTGCGCATAATGCGCTGTTAGTTGTTGGGGAAGTCGATGACGATACGTTAAGTTTCATGAACACAACTAATAACACATGTATTGATACTGAAGATTTAATGTATATTTTCTCAAATACAGGTGATTTAATTCAATCGAATCAAAAGAGCATTTCTCGGGTTACCCAAAGAATTACACCTCTTAAGCAATCAACAATAGAAAATGAGTCAAAAACTAATGGCCATGAATTGTCAAAATCTCCAATCATCTTCGACAAGTCGGTAGAGCATTCATTGAATAATTCAGTGTTTTTTATAGCACACACACCGTGGGGTACACGATCTAATGAGCTGGCACAACAGCACATCTTTTCCATCAACTGTCAGCGCCCTCACCACTCTTCTTTTCCTGAAGCCCTGGCATTAAACAACACCGTAAGCGCAATGAAAACTGCCTTATTGTCTATAGCAAGATTGTATGAAGTGCTCAAACATAAAATGAACGCACACACCTAACTGTTAATGCAATTATTAAGTGAATGCTCAAGACCAATTGAAATTTGCAAAATGCCCACAAACGTGCCCACTTTAGTGGCTTATCAGAATGCAACAATGACTACTTTGCTTGCTTTGATAGCACATACAACGGGTCAAGCTAATTGTCCCAAAATCATCCCCTACATTACTTCTGAAAATGGGGACACTATGAATAAAAAACAGCAGCCAGGCATTAAAATCAGGGATGTACCATCTGTTAATTCTGTTGCCATCAGCATGAAAGATCTCATAACTATCCCACCTCCCACTAGTATGGAAGAAGTCAGGGCAATCTCTTCCTCCAACTCAATAGAGGAGGTAGTTAACACACATATTAAAGCCTTACACGTGGCTGAAAATTGTGATTGCCTAAATCCAATTAATCCATTCACCTTCCTAGATAAATCAACAACGTGCCATCTCTCACAGAGATGGAAGCAGGTGACAATAATCAAGCAGAGGATTCCTAAAATTCCTCAAATAAAGAAATCAATGGCTAAAAAAAGTATTCTTTCTAAAACTTGCGTGCGCATGTTGAAAAAGAAAGCACCTTCTCAAGTCTGGTTTAATCAGGCCTCCAATGGACAGGTTCTGGGGAAGGTTCCTCTCCAGGAACATCAACCATTGAACAACCTGTTTGCCTTAATCTCAGACTCGAAAAAACTTCCACTGCTGCAATAGTAAAAGACATCCAGGCTCAACATTTAGATATCGAGCCACGAGAGATAAGCAAGCAAATCTGTCATACCATTCAAGAACTTTGAGATGAGATTAGGTAATCCGTAGCCCAATGCATCATAAAATCTAAAGATACACAGAGAGACACAATGTCATCACAAAAACTCCCTATGTCTACACCTGCTTTACCCTTTTATTAAAGGGACCTTTGTGTGTCAATAATGAACCTATTCCACTTCCAGTGCAACCTCATGCTACAAACGTGGCTATTACTGAGAATATAATGGGCAAAGACAATCAATTTCATGAACGTTGTGAATATAGATCTTGTCATCGTTTATTACTGACTTGTAGATATCACCCATTTCAAAAGTATGATCTTAATCGTACGGGCATCCTGAACATTTGTGCTGAGATATAGACATTACAGGACCTAACGACCTCAGACATTGACATAGTTGAGTTGATTGACCATAGTGACTTGTCAAAGGTGAGGTTATTTATGAGATCAGGAATCACACTTAATGCCCTTTGGCAGGCAAGATCAGAATTGTTTAATCTAGTTTTTTTCTTACACAAGATATAGCCAGAGGTACACCTCCTATGCCATCACAAATGCAAACTAGACCCAGAGTCTATCAGGATATGGCCACTGTACATCAGAATAGTCAAATAAGTGAAGTCACACGTGACAACTGGACATGGCATTTGCATGTAAATATCTCGTAACAATGCGAAATAATGGAAAATGTGAGCTTTTTGTCCTGGAACACTCAGGGTTATATGCATTTCTTCAATACCCAATGCGATTAACTGAATGTTTTTGATATCATTGTGCTCCAGGAAACATGGCTCACAAGTGAACCCGTATGGGATCTATACTACATCTCAGCAATCCCAGCTATTTAGAACTTAATTGGAAGTCCAATGACAGGTCTTATCATGACTGCCAAAAAATCTATGAATTTCAAGATCATACCATGTATCTCTCCCTCATCATATATCCAGGTGGAGAAAATATATAAAGCCCCTCTTACAATTGCTATAATTAATGTTTTCTGGGGCAAACAGAAAATTGGCCTCCGAGATGTTTTTCAAATATATGAATGAAGTCTTGAATGACCTAGTTCTGGATAAAACCATCAGCCATACTTTAATCATGGGTGATCTCAAACTTCCTTTATTATCACGCAACCTCAAGGCCTAGACATATGATGAACTACACTGGATAAATCTGATGAAACAAAGAACTTATGCTTTGTTAAATGGGTCTATCAAAGGGGATATTCCCGCCAAAAGAACCTGGTATAGAGAGACATCTGCAGCCTGCCTTGATTATATTTACTCTGACATAGCATTCCTGAACATGGTCACATCATTGGTTGTGAAAGAAACCAGTCTAGGTGACCACAACCAGTTATGTCTGTCCTGGAAATGGCCAGTTGTTCCCGACATTAACGTAACACATATCCATCATGAACGGGCACACGTTATTGTCAGTCAGGCAGGCAACTGTATAAAATGGACGGATTATAAGTTGTCTCAATTTGAAAGTGTCCTAGAGTCTGATCTAGGGGGACATAATCCAAATGAGGGAGGCTGTTATGTGAAGTTCATGCAGATGTTTTTTGGAAATGGGTTCTCTAACCAGCAGTATAAAATCAGGCACACTCATACTTTTCATCTTGACCGGAAAATCAGAAAAGCTCAATTGAGAAAAGACATACAGCATTTGGCAAAGGATCTTAAACAAAAGAACGTCAATCAGATATAATATTTGAAATCATCATATAAAAATTGGCTAGGAGCTCTAATATCTATACAGTACCAGCTTGATGGCGAAAAGATGATGAACAAAATTATACAGAAATCATCAGGCGGCATTTGGTCCTTACTTAATGAGGTATCCTCTGCTGTTCAGATGTCTTTGCAAATAAACCCAATAACAGAAGAGAGATGGACTGAAAATTATGTTGATGTTTATCAGACTCCTTTCCCCCAATGAAATTTGACTGGCCAGTGCTAAACATGAAGCATGTTTTTGCATTTGATAAAGACGACATATTACAGTGTATAGCAAAGCTCAGTCGATCTAGAGCAGCTGGTCCGGATGGACTTCATAAATTTATGTTAAAACAAAATCTGCTGGCCTGGGCTTCCATCCTTTACAAAATCTTTAGACATATTTTACAGATTGGCAAAATACCTAGTTCATGGAAGAGATCCATAATCGTGCCGATCTATAAGAAAGGGGACAGGACAGATCCAAAATTATATCGACCAATTGCTTTATTGGACTGTCCTGGTAAGATTTTTGCGCAACTATTGCTTGTCACATTTAACACCTGGTTTACGGAAAGAAATATAAGGGATGAGTTTCAAACGGGATTTATTCCGAGACTGGACCCTGCAGTTAACTTGATCACTCTCAACATAGTTATTGAACTGAGCAAACAACGAAAACAACCAATTATTGCAGCATTCATCGACTTCTGCACTGCGTTTGATGCTGTACCCTGTGAATTATTATATAAACAACTATTAGATAGTGGTTGTCCTTCATCTGTGTTAAATTGGTTGATACAATTTCACACAGATGGTTTGTTATCCAAGTATATAAAAACAGAATGAGGTTTGAAGCAAGGGTGACTGTTAGCTTCTGCTGTTTTTAACTTCTCCATTTCTGATATAGGATGCAATTTTAAGGGTCTAATAACAGACGCACCAAGAGTTATGGGTGTGCCGATAAATTGGTTACTATATGCCCATGACATGGTTCTTCTGTAAAAAAGAAAAATGCAAGGTCTTCTAACAATTAATAAGGGCACTTGATGATTATGCACAAAAACACAGATCATGCGATTTGGTAACCCAAAACAGAGATGCCACACGTACCCATGGATACTGCAAAATAGCAGCTTGAGGGTTGTCTCAAGCTATGTTTATTTGGGTGTAACAATAAGTAATCATACTTCAGACACACCCTATGAAGAAAGCAAACAAACTAAACAACTCACAGCTATATCTCAGGCCAGGATCATTAGAGCTAAATTCTGTAAATTCTCTATACATCATTTAATAGTTTATTATAAACAAAATATTATGCCAATTCTTCTTTATGGCACAGAGACCAGAGGATGGCGACCATATTCATACTGGTCTAAGATCGAGGGTGCATACTGGAAGAAAGCCTTGCAATTACCAATGTCCGAATCTTTGCCATTAATTCGCTATGAATTAGGCCTAATTTCATTGCATGGTATGTATAAGTGGAAATGGTGTGTGCTGTACCGGAAATTTATAATGAATGACCACAAGAATGGTCTACTTATTTTTAAGAGCAACATATATGCCTCAAGAACTGAATGACAAATTCATCAAAGCATGGCAGCTGAGAGTGCAGAAATGGTTGCACGATGCAGATATTTCAAAAGATTTGGAGAAAATCTGTTTGAACTAAAAAAAATATGGACAGCCTGCATTCTATCTATTAATTTCACCTAGCCCGCAGCATCGCTCAGCATTTCTGCGCTTCAGACTACATCTTTGGTCAACAGCAGATGTATTATGTAAATGTAACGTACTGCCTCAAGATAAAATACAGTGTCACTATTGTCACTCAGGGAGAGAAACTTTAAGACATCTGCTAGTTGACTGTGTAAGCCTGTTACCATTGAGATGCAAGTACTTCAAATAATATTTTGAGGGACATGTAAATGTAACGCATGATCAGCTGTGAATTGCCCTGTTTCATACAAACAACAAATCCATCAGTTATGCAACAGTCAATTATTTGAATGTATTGAACTTTCAAGATGTTTTTGAAAGGTGAAAGGGTATTTTCTCACCAGAAATGTTGGTTTGTTTATGTTTAATATTAGTTTTTAAATAAACATTTTATGTTAGAATTTTAAATGCTCAATTATATATTTTGATATCATATGTATGTTGTACATGTTTACTTTGTAATGTTGCAAATAATATTTTGTTTATTATGTAAAATGTTGAAAGGTTGGAAAGGTTGGAAAATTTCTCCAGCCAAAACAACAATATTTTTTCTTTAAAGTACATGAACTGGGCAGGGGGAATGGGCTGAAGGGAACAACAGAACACTCCTTTGGGGTGAAGAACAAATCAGCAACTTTCAAATGCCAAATCAGATGTGTGGGAAGTACAGTACATTGAAGGAAATGTGTGTTTGCTAAAGAATAGGAAACTATAGTAACATTCTAGGAAACTGCACCTTCTCTTTCATTCTAGGCTCATCTGCTGGGGGCTTTTTAATATAATCATGGATTTGCATTTATTGCCTCTAGCATCCCCATGGATCTTGTTCAACTCGTAGTGAATTTCACAGGAGTCCCTATTTAAAGAAGAAGGTACTAAATATGCTGTACCTGTGAGCATTGCTACTGTTGACAGGGCAAATGTATATAATGTTCTTCAACAGGTCACCACAAGAAACCACAGTAAGGTTCTTGTTTATTTGTGTCTAGGCTGTGGTGAGCAAGGTAGGGCAAAACTATAAGCTGTATTATGTGCCCTGTCATTTCACTTCATTTACCAGCAGGATTCATATACGATTTTGCTCGATACTTGGAATCAAACGATTTTTCAGTGAGTAAGAAAGTAGTTGGCTTTTCAAGTCGGGATATTTAATGCTTATTGAAATATGTTGTTTCCCGTTAAAATTCCTCTTGAGAGCGGGAAGTAATATTATTCGAGTTTCTACCAATGCCACTGCTCTGCTGGTCATTGATTCGAAAAGATATCAATGGAACTTTGTCGGTAGAAGCAGGGGTAGATTCCAATATGTTCATGGCTTCCTGTTTTTGTTGCACATTGCCCTGTTTTTAGGGAGTAAAATTGATGTTGTATATGCCTCCTTGTTGTAAGGCTGGTTTTGAGTAAATGTTATCACAACTCATAGACCAACATAATGTGAATAGTGAGCAGAGGCCCAGGAACTTTGATCATCATATTTTGTGGTGCAGTTATTCTGATGCAATTATCGTCCTTGCACAAATTATGAGATTGATTTTCTCCTGGCCCTTGAATTACTCCATTAAAGTGGCACATGAACTTTTATTGGCATGTTTTCTGACACATTCCTTTCAGTTACAATTATTCAATTTGCACAAATGGCATAATGTCTGAATGTTTCACAGCCACATCAGTGATTAGCTATGCTTGTTTTTTGTCATAATCATTATTTGTTTCCCAAAGGCATTAAGCACTTTCTGTGTTGTCTCTGAGCAGTTCTCACAAATAAATAGCCACGACTAAACCTATTGTCTATCCTGAGCATGCAAAGCTTTTTTTGTGCATACAGGTTTTTCTCTCTGCGCAGGAGTACTTGTGTTAGGTACTATGGTACATCTTGAACTCTTAAACCGGTTGATGAGCTCTCCTTATAATCACATATAATATAATTTTTATTTAGCCTATATTTTGAGAAAAAGAGTTGTAACATGCTCCTTTTACACTATTTGTAAAGAATTGCAGTGGTGTGGAAGGTGAAATTGCCTCCAAACTCTTCAGAGATGATATCTCATTAACTATGCATGCTCAAAACGTGGCTTACATCCAGGGACATCATTTCACCAAAACGCCTGGGGTAGTGGAAGTGATTATATTTGACCAAACCCGAAGTGACATCACAGGAAGCGATGGAACATGAGAGTTTACCCCTTGACAAAACCGGAATTGGCATCACATAGCATTGTTTCTAAATACACAATGAAACATATTGTTGCATTATCTCTGTAACATGATATACATTTCATACAAGAATGGGTCACCATGTATCGGCAGAAAAAATATGCTATAAATGCAACTTCCGAAAAGCAAAATACATAGTCCAAAATGGATGCTTATTCTACTCTATATACTTTTTGGAGGCTTGTGTCTGAATTGTGAATTTGAGGTGCTTAAGAAAAGACTAAATCAGTGGCTCATCCCCTGAAGTGTGCCTGAAATAAACCTTCAATGAGTCTAGCAATTATTGTGTAGAATTCCAGAAAGACACATTATTTGTTTTCCTATTCTTTCTTGTTTAGGGCCACTGCTCAAAGTGTTACACTTGCAGAACCCCCTGTGTTTTTTTAAGAAGCCTGAACAAGAAAGCCAGCCACTCTACAAACAAAGAGACACATGTCATTGGCCACAGCCAAGGAGATTCAATTTGTAAAATAAATAAATAAATAAATAAATAAATAAAAGAAAAGTTATTTTTTTAACATTTTTTTAGGGGTAGCAGGAGTGATCACGGGGGTAGCAAGGGAGACTTCAGGGGTCGCAAGTGCGACCCCTGGTGACCCCTAAATGTCATCCCTGCTTACGTTACTCAGTTGCGTACATGGAAAATAATGTGTGCACAAAGAAAAATCATTCCTGCACTTAGAGAAAAATAATTAGAGGGAACATTGCTGACAGCACAGATTTGCAGTCTAGCTTTAAACAGTTGAACATCAAGGCTGCTTTACAGTACATCAGAAATCATCTCCTGGTACATTTCTATAATGGCAAGCTAGCCAGAATGTTGCTAGTTCAACTTCAGTCCAATTCTATAGCAGATACTAAAGAATTCCAGGAACTTTTCAGAGCTATTAATTCAGAATATTAGGTACCTAAATGCCCATATTTTTCCACAGTTGCATTGCATGTTTTTCACAGAACACTTTTGTTGAAAATCAGAAAATCCCTGATGAGTCCTACATGCATACCATTTATGCAACAACAGCTATGTGGACCAGTGGACAGGCAACATACTATATATTCATAATTACACATTCAGCTTCTTTTAGGGGCTGCACACTTGCTGCCCACCAACCACTGCTAAACTGAACATGCATTGCGAGCAAGAGAAACTTTTAATGTTTGCCTTGGAGAACTCAAAAACAGCTCCAAATATCCTGGCAGTCTTTATAGCTAAGGTTTTGGGATGGCTTAGTCCAAAACAATTGAGTTTTGGTTGTGTTCTCACTGACAACGGTAGCAACATTGTTTAGTGGCTGATAGCAATGAAATGTAGTGTATGCTGTTTTGTAAACTCCTAAGACCTCAAAGTAGAATACTATCTGAAAGGTGGGACAGAGTTTGCTGAGGTAATAGCGAGAGGTTGCAAAATGGGTGTACATTTCAGACGTTTTACCAAAGCCCAGAAGATTGACAATATGAATGGCATTTCGCAGCTTGGCCTCTTGCAGGAGGGTTCCTCCTGATAGAATGTTATCCTTTATATGCTTTAACACCTCTTTGAAAAGCACAAAGCTACACATTACTATGAGATGAAACATAATAGTGAAGGATGGCCATCTATGTCTTTGACTCTTACGCATAGAGAATTCATGAAACGGCTCATCCAGCTTCCAGAATGTTTTGAATATGATACACAAACCATAAGCAATGATACCCCTTCCATCAGTGAGTGGATCGCTCAAAATGGGTATCCCCTTTACTTCACCTAGAAAATGTCCGCAACACGTGATCCTATGTTCACTTCACCAGACATTGTGCCTCATTCCGAGTCCAGCGGTTACCCTGCCGGTGCTACTGGATGGTTGCCGCCAGACTTGTAAAACTTTACAGGCACCTGACTTCCCGGTGCCACCTGAAGATTCCAAGTCCAGGATCAGACCTGTCGGGCACATCTGCTCTGGCAGGCAGACTCCTAGTTTGGCGGTCTGGAAACAAGGGTGTTGGTGAGCCTACAGGCACCCTTGTTTCCGATCCGGCAAACTTGTACTTTGCCTGTTTCTTCACATTCTGAAGATGACAATGTATGTGGCTAAAGGCTAGGGAATGTGGAATAAACAAGAAGGGGGCTGCAGGATATCTCCCCCTGTAATAATGTAGTGAATGCTAGGGGAAGTGAAGGACAGGAGAAGTGAAGATATGGTGAAGTAAATATGACTAAGTGAATGTATGGGGAAGTGAATTCAGGGGAAAATAAGATATACATCCCTCAACACGGGGTGTTTGAAACTCTGCATCTGGCCAAAGGGATACACCAGCACATTTAGACAAATGCAAGTATCAACAGAGACATATCAGGCTTTGAGGAGTTCAGCTAAGCCACAATTTGTAACCCCTGTTACAGATATTAATTGTCTCCTTTTTGTGCAAGGTGATATGGAAATGTGCAGGACAGAGGTCCGATAACAAATTGTGGCAAATGAGAGGGAGATGACTCACATGCTATTTCCCACAAAGGGAACACAAGTATGCCCTCTTCTATTGGGTTCACAGAGAGCAGTTTCAGTTGCACCGCATCCCCCACTCCTAACACCATACTTCCATGGCCATCGAAATTGCCAGCCTCTCGAATGTCTCCTCTGTCTGTTACCAGTTAGCTTGTACGAAGTTAGCATTAATCTACACAAGCTTGCCAACGTGAGTGTGCCTTGCAGATAATGAGTTGATTGCTTTATATGAAATTCATCCTCGTTATTGGCACAAAGAATGGAGCAGTGGCCAACACTAAGCCGGTTGACAATCACATATCTAGTTTACCTTGCTGCCAGTGTCAACTCTGAATGTGTTTTAGGCTGATGGAGGCACTCATCAGAAACAGATTGACAAGTCTGTTAGCCAAAGTGTTGCAATTCTAGCAGTGCTGAGGGTGAACAAACACTTCCTACACACTTGCATATGTTATTTCTTACGATTTGGAGCAAGCACATTACAGTTTTCTCCTGTACCTGGCCCGGAATTGGAGGGAATGGGCACAGGAACTGCTGCGGTGAAAAATGAATCTCTTGAAGTATCATTTGTTGGAACTGAATAAAGGGATGCAGCCCCTTTAAGGAGGAAAACACACCAGGGCGGGAAGAGGGCGGAAGGGGAGGGACACGGGAGGGAGTGGGACGGTTGGGGGATGAGAGAATAAAGGAAGGTTGATCTACACAATGGCTCCTGTCGTCATTCGTCTCCGCTATGTGTGAATAGCCAGAGAGTGTGAAGGAGCCCAACAACTGGCGACAAAGCCGCCATCCCCAGGCATGCAGCAGGGTGGGAACGTTCACCCAGCAGGACTACGAAGCGGCTGCCGAATCTGGCACCAATGGAGTGACGTGACCGCAGCAGAGGAGGACTGTCGTTATAACGCTTGGCCCAGCAGTGAGGGAGGTTGGCGCCGGAGCCAAAGACCAGCAGCAACAGTAGTACATTGCTGGTGCGGGTGCCCAGCAGCAGTTGAGGAACGCCTCTGGACCGCGAGTCCAGCACCAGGGGTGACACACCGCCGGACTGCGAGCCCTGCAGCTGAAGAGAAGAGCCGCCAGACCGCCAGCCCAGCAGCAGAAGTGAAGAGCTGCCGGACCGCGAGCCCAGCGCCAGAGGTGAAGAGCCGTCGGATGAACATGGGATACCTCTGAAGGAACAGCTCTGAGCCATCTGACCGCAGAGAGGAAACGCTGCAAACAGCTGCCCAAGGAAACGAAGGGCAGGTAAGAACCCTGCACCTACCCCGGCAGGCCCGCTATTAAACGGATCCAATAATCCAGTTAAATGGACACGCGTGCATGATACGGCCAGCTACATAACGGAAGGCCAAGTATAATACCCCCGTGCGCATATTATACGATAGTCACGCTCACGCTCTGGTTGCTATAACGGAAAACAAAAGCACAATAAAATGAAAATGCGCCTACAAAATACATCCGAACAAGGCAACTAAACACAGGACAGACACGTGCTACTAAACCAGTACACGTATCATACACCAACCACGCCGCCACAAGTACGTGGGCACATGTGCACACGCAGCCACGGCCCCAGGCAAGATCAACAAATAAAACAATGGAAAGGATGACAAATAGTTCCAAATAGGAGTCAAGACTTTCAAGTTGCAAGGATCCCCAGAGCCCACACTACACATATGAACAAATAAGCATCTCACCAATGAACTAGTGCATAACAGAACCCTCCTTTCAACACTGCCAACAGCCCAACTGACCAGGGCCACTAGACATCCTGCCACACCACCCAGGGTGCAATCATGACTGACCAGGTGCAACCACAAGTGGCAGCAGATGCAGGACCTCCCCCAACTGCCAACACTAGCCTCACTTCACATGCCAGCCTCATGAGATGACCAAGCCCATTCACCCTCAACCCATATCATGAACAAGGTCAGGTATGGGAAGAATGGGTTGATGAATTCAAGGACTTCATAGGTGCCATCGGCAACCAGGATCCCCCAACAAGATCAGCATCTTCACAAATGTGGTGGGAAGGGAAATCAAAAACATAATACATACAATTTCCCCGAAAGACTGCTCCACCTATCCGCGTCTCCTAGAAGCAATCAACGAGAAACTCGTAATAACACCCAATCGAGACTATAAATGCTATACTTTCAATCAATGTGCCCAACTCCCCCACGAATCCATAGCGGAATTTGTTATCCACCTCCAAAGGAAAATCATAAAATGTGACTTTGCCAACCTCAATGACGATGAAGCCATCAGAATGCGTATAATAGAAGTGTGTATCTCATCAATGTTCAGAAAGCACCTTCTGAAGAAACCGCTATCCCTCAAAGAAGTACTAGACTTGTCCAGGGTGTATGAAAGAATAGACATCCAAGCCGCAGCCATAGAAAACCCCAAAAAAAGGGGACATCATTGCGGCCATAACTCTATACACCTGATACCCGAACTCCCTGAGTAGGCAAACCCTCAGGAACACCACACAGTGGGCCCAGAATGACAGGCAATGCTACTGCTGTGAGTTTGAGTACCCCCACAGAGGACCATGCCCCGCTATTGGTCAACAATGCATGCAATGTGGCCAAGAAAACCACTTTCAAGCCATGTGCAAGGAACAACTCCCTGACAGGGGGCGGAACCGCCCACAGAATACCAGTCGCTTCCGGAATCACACAGAGAACATCCTGACCAATGACCCATCGAGAGGGGGTTGAAATACCCCAGAAGCACCCACCAATGCCTGAAGACCGTGAGAGCATTAGAAGGATTACAAATTGAACCCGACAGGAAGGCTCACAAACTATATGACTTCCACCACTATGACCAAACGCAAATGGCCACCCCGGAGAGAGCCTACACAAGGGAACACCCATTACCTCAAGAACAAGAAACTCACATTCAACCCTTCCCACTGGACTACAACCCATACAACAACTCCCCACCTAGACATCTTCAAGAAAAGGTACAACAACCCCAATACCTACAAGATGGATATAACAGGGAGAACGTCCGGCTCCTCAGCGTCGACGTCGAAGATACACCAGCCCCCCAAGATCACAATCCAAATGGGGAACACCAAGAATAAATTTGTGGTTGACACTGGAGCAACTGTGAACGTCATGAACGAGGAACTATACCACGAGATAACAGCCCTCCACCTCTTGCGACAATCAAGGACCCACATCTTCTAGTGGGGATTGCAGCACCACACATGACTTCTTAAGGACAGTTCCAGTGTGACCTGACACACAGAGACCTCACAACTACTACCACAATACACGTCATATGGAGTCCCTCAATAGGACGATGCCTCCTCAGCTACAGGACAGCCAGGGCCCAGGCACTGATAGACCTGCAATACGAACCAACTAAAGTCATTAAAGGATGCCCATCAGATAGTGGTGACATTATGACAATAAAATGCCGACCCCTCACCAAAGAGGCCCTCAAAACCCAATTCCCAAACTAATTGAAGGGGTAGGAATGCTTAAAGACTCCGTCATCCAATTGCATATTGACCCCAAAGTGACACCAGTGCCACAGCACCCCTGCAAAGTGGGCTTCCACCCCAGGCCCAGGTATCGAAAGAACTACAACTCCTTCTCCTCAATGACATCATTGAAAAAGCGGAAGGACTGACACCATGGGTTTCCCCCATTGTAATAGTCCCCAAAGACAATGGATGAATACCCATATGTGTGGATTTGCGCATCCCCAACACCGCCATCCAAAGAGAGAGGCATCCCAGACCAAGTTTGGAGGACAGGCTCATCAGACTGAACCAAGCAACACACTTTTCAAAACTAGACCTCAATCAGGGCTACCACCAGCTTGTCATAGACCCAGCCTCCAGGCCAATCACCACCTTTGCAACACATGAGGGACTCTTCAGGTATAAACGCTTTAACTTTGGTATATCTTCAGCTGCAGAAATTTTCCAAGAGATGATCAGACACCTAATATCATCTGAAGTAAACACCTTAAACTATAGCGATGACTCCCTGATCTTTGGGAAGTGTCAAGAACAACATTACAAGGCACTCGTGGCAGTGTGCAAGATCCTTCAAGACGCTGGCCTAACACTGAATGGCCCCAAATGTGACATCAACAAAACCAGCCTCAAATTTTTTGACCACATATTTTCAGACAAAGGCATAAAGGCTGACCCAGACAAGATAAAAGCGATCACTGATCTTCAAGCCCCCACAATGACAGCAGAACGCCGATCATTCCTAGGGATGGCAGGATACTGGGTACGCTACCTCAAAAAGTATGCCACGATCACCGACCCACTCTGCGGCCTCCTCAAAAATGACAAACCCTTCGACTGGGACCCACAATGCCAGACAGCTTTTCTGGCTATCAAAGAGAGTCTTGTCAACCATCGTCAACTGGCATACTTCCACCCCGAGTGGCACACCGTCATCACAGTAGACGCCACGCCAGTTGACCTGGGAGCCATCCTGGCCCAAACCGACACCAAGGACAACACACGACATGCAGTAGTGGCCTATGCAAGCCGTGCCCTATCTCACACTGAGGAGGATTATTCACAGGCGGAACGAGATAGCCTTGCAGCCGTATGGGCCTGTGAAAAATTCCACCACTTCATAATTGACAAAGGATTTACCCTGGTCACAGACCACCAAGCTCTACTCCCACAAGACTCCAAGAATATGATTACAAAATCATCCACAAACCAGGAGGAGAAGCCAAGCCATCTGATTACTTGTTAAGACACCCACTGGCAGGAAATGATAACTCCCTGGTTCACGAGGCAGAAGAATACATCGCATACCTGTCCTCCAACGCCATGCCACCAACTATCTTGACAGCAGTCTTTGCAACCAAGTGCAAAGCCGACCCCACAATCAGAACCACCATACATCTCACCCGCACAAACAAATGGAGGGAATTGCAAGAAAGAAGAAACGGAGGGGAGGGGATGGATAAGAAAGACTTAAGCCGCTTAGCCAAGATACACTCTGAACTAGTGGCCACCGACCAAGACATACTACTACGAGGAAATAGACTAGTAGCCCCGAAAGACCTGCGGAAAACACTAGTGGCAATAACACATGAGGGCCACAGAGGGATTGACAACACGAAAAAGATCCTAAGGAACCACATATGGTTCCCTTACATGGACATCGTAGTGGAAGACATATTGGCACACTGCAGACCCTGCCAACTAGCAGCGAAGAAATCAGCCCCAAACCCAATGCAGCCGACAACACTTCCGGAGAGACCCAGGCAAAAGGTTGCAATTGATTTCTACGGACCCCTGGAGGAATGAGTCTACCTGCTTGTAACCATCGATGAGTACTCAAGATTTCCATTCATCAAACAAACACCATCAACATTGTTCTGCGAGACAGCGCCCATCATAGATGAGCTCTTCAGTGAATGGGGCATCCCCAACATCGTCAAAACAGACAATGGTTCTCCGTTCCAAGGACGCAAATTTGCCAAATTCGCAGACCATCTTGGCTTCCATCACCAAAAAGTTACCCCACTCTGGCCTCAAGCCAAGAGAATGGTGAAACGATTCATGGCCACTATAAAGCTAACCAGGCCTAAAGCCCTAGCTGAGCAAGTATCACATTCACAAGCTATCTGTGACATGCTCAGAAGCTAAAGAAACACACCACATGATGCAACAGGAAAAACACCAGCAGAACTAATGGTGAGATACAGAACCCAGACGCACATCCCTCAATGGGAAGACTACATGCCAGAAGAAGACGCAGCCATGAGGGAAAAAGATGCTGAAAAGGAAAGCCAAAGAATGGGCTTACAAAAAGAGGAACGCAAAGGAGTCCCAGTTTGAAGTAGGACAGACAGTCCTAGTTCGACAAAACCAGAGGAGGAAAACAGACACCCTCCACGACCCAGTGCCCCGAATCATTACGGCTTTAAAAGGACCCATGATAACCACAACAGGAGAACCAGGGGAGATAACGTGGAATGCGTCATTCTTCAAAAGACTATATTTCAAAGATTAAGAGACATCAGAGACGATAACTGAGGACTCGGAGTCCGAAGAAAATGCAAGCCCTCCAGTCGAAGCGATTGGTGAAACCAGAGAGCCTCCAGGCAGACCAAACAGAACAGTGAGGAGACCGGTGAGACTCATCGAACAAATGTGACCCCGGCTTTCATGTTAAGCACAGGGGAGATGTTGTAACTGAATAAGGGGATGCCGCCCCTTTAAGGAGGAAAACACACCAGGGCGGGAAGAAAGCGGAAGGGGAGGGACACGGGAGGGAGAGGGACGGTTGGGGAATAAGAGAATAAAGGATGGTTGATCTACACAATGGCTCTTGTAGTCATTCGTCTCCGCTATGTGTGAATAGCCAGAGAGTGTGATGGAGCCCAACATCATTTTTACACTTTTGGCTGTGGCAGCCACTTTAGTCAGAACATTTCTGTGGTCAGATTGCCCTTTGGCAATCTCCCCACCCACAGAGTGATGTTTGTTTTTATTATTAAATGCAGACTTTGCATTGTGAAGTAAGAAACACTTTTTTTGTGAATCAGGGCTTTAGTCTCTCTGCCCTAGCCATTATATGTATTAAGAAAGCTCAGATAGTAGTGAAATACATGGGGCCTCATTACGACCACGGCGCTAAACCATTCTGCTATTAGCACCATGGTCCATGCCAGGGTCCGCCATGGTGAATGGCGGAATTACCGCCCCATTCCAAGGTTGGCGGGGCGGTAATTCCCCATTCACCATGGGCCCTTCCCCATTCCCATTTTTGCCCTATAGGGCTAAATGGGAATGGGGAAGGCGCTAAGTACGGTGCCGCAAATTGCAGCACCGTACTTAGCACCAAGGTCCCTTTGCGGCACCCTACTTTAACGCCTGCTAAAAGCAGGCGTTAAGGTCGGGTCCCGCAAAGGGAACTCGTAATCAGGCGTTAAGGGTTTAACGGGCCAACACCTTTTACAGCGCTGTTAAACCCTTAACGCCAGCGTCGTAATGAGGCCCATTGACTATTAGATTATTAGACATGCCAGAGATGGTGCCAAGACCTTTTTTTTTTAAATATATATATGACTTAGTACTGCATAATAAGCTACTTGCCTACATGAAAGTCAGTGTGTGGTAGCCAAACCACCAAAGTCAACAGGACCACATCCCTACTAACAAACGTTCAGGTTCAGTCAGATGTTCCTGATAGGTCATTTCTACAGTAATCATAAAAATCCCAAAGTGTAAAATGATTTCAAACAGGTCAAAGATCAGTAACATTTCACCACATGCACTCTGTTTTCCAGGGGTATCCTGGGACCAATATGTTTGCCAGTTCTTTTTGGTCCCATATGATGCCAGGCATTCTACAGCCCTCTCACACCAGCCAATCATCATTCTGCCCATAAATTACACTGTCACTCCAAAAAACTGTGCTAATGTGGCAACATTATTTTGGCACAAAGCCCCATCCAAGATTCCCGCAGCAATAACGCTAGGTGCCAGGTCATTAAAATTGAGGTATTTTAGTGAGGATGAATGCATTAAGTCTCAAAACAAAATGAGCTGTCTTGCTGCTAACTTTGCACTAAATGTCTATTTACCACCTGCCATATGCTTTTGTCCCAAAAACCCAATTTGGGTCAGTTCATCAGTAAAATAATCACAGCTGGGAAGTTCTCGGTCTATGATGCTTTTAAAGAAAGTCAGTACCTGAGTTGTATGATGAGGTGCTATTTGCTGTAGGGCAAAAACTAGATCAGTCTGAGGGATAGAATGTGCATTTCGTAATGGCCATGTTGACCAGTGGATGGAGCATTAACCTTAAGGCTTTGACCTTACACCAGACATTGGATGACATTTGCTTTCCTTGCCAGCAAAGACATGTCAATGGGCCTCATTATGAGGTTGGAGGCAGCCATGGAGCTATTAGCTCCATGGCTGCCTCCAAAACCCTACTGACTCCGCCCTGGTGAATGGAGCAATTACCGGTCCATTCCAAGGTTGGCGGGACCGGTAATTCCCCATTCACCAGGGCCCGTCCCCATTCCCATTGAGCCCTCATAGGGCTCAATGGGAATGGGGAAGGCGCTGATAACAGTACTGCAAATTGCGGTACCGTTATTAGCTCCAGAGTCCCTTTGCGGATCCCATCCTTAACGCATAGAAAAACCAGGCGTTAAGGGAGGGCCCGGAAAGGGAACTCGTACTAGGGCGGTAATGAATTACCGACACCGGTGCCCTTACCGGTGCCGGTAATCCCTTACCGCCGGCCTCGTAATGAGGCCCTATATGTCTAAGTAATCATAGTGGGTAGAAAGTGCCTGCTGTCCAATACGGGAAAGTTTGGATTGTAGGGATTTGAAGGAAACAGTCAAAAGAGAGTTAACATCCTGGAGAAGGTGGTTGTGGCGCAGGAGAAAGATACCTAAACATCGGCTTCACTCCTGCTTTGTTTATGCTGACAAAGAGATTGCATTTTCTCAAAGCCCTATGAATGGGAAAGACAACATATGATGCTTTCTTTGCACATATCCTTTTCATCAGAATGTGCAGCCCATCAAGGACATGATTGCTGTGACCGAGAAGATCATCAAGAATTCCTGTGGGCCTATTAAATATGAAATGTGCTGAATCAATTGCAGGTGTGTCACATTTAGTACAGCAACACTAAAGCATCCTTTGAAGACCTCAGGTGCATTCTGCAAGTTGGACCGGCTAAGTGAAAAATGCAGTGTCATGACTGATCATTGCAACAGTCACAAATAAGCTTTAGAAGTACATGCTTTATGCCACAACTGTGGCAGCTCCTGCCGTATGTCTCTTTTGTTCTCTGGCCTTTTAAGTAGATCAACAAGCATCTTATTCACCACAGTATAACACTCAGTGAGTTACTGCCACTTGTGTATCTGCAGGAGCACACCCTATCCAACATAAGGGCCATGATTTAGTTGGTGAGGTGGATACAGAGCGGCTCATGAGTGATGTATTCTCACCCTTGTGTGAGGACCATTCAGAGGCTCAAAAAAAGGTAACACTGACTAACTCCTAGCCCATGTCTTAAGATCAATAACACAGTTTTTAAGTGGCATGGGAACTCTGAGAACTTAACTGAATGAGACATGGTAAAGATATGCAAAGATGCACTGATGAAGTGAGTAGAAAAGCAATTGCATGAGGAATTGTTGGGAGGAATGCACACCAAGTCCTGTTTCAAAGTGCCTTAAGAATAGAATGAATTATTAGACGTTTTAATCACACTCAGGGGCCGATTCATGGAACAAACGTGCGCCGAAAATCCAAGCGCAAGCAGGCGCAAGGTGACGCAAGCGTGAGAAAGCAAGCACACGCGCACGTGTGTGATTCAAGGAGACAAAAGTGGGCGGAACAGTGGGTGCAACACGCGGAATGAGGAATAACGTGTGAAAAAGAAGGCGTAACTGGGGAAGTACTGCAGGGAACTACACAGAATGCCCACACGCACGCGAACTACCCGTATTCATGGATCTGAATATGGGAAAACTGCGCACGGCAAAAGACGCGCATAGGCATCAACACGTCCGCCACAGGAAGGCAGGCGTAAGCGTCCCCGCGCACAGTATAAAAGTGCACGCAAACAATAAACACGTATAAACCACTACGATGAATGCCCCATTTGTCACAGCACTGATCGTGGGACACCGCAGGAGGAGGAGAATAGCCAGGGCATGCATTTTTTCACCCTGGACAAGCCTTTTTGGGATGCCTGACACCAGGTCTACTGCAGGTATAGGTTTCCACCTCGTATCATCCTAGACCTGGTCAGGGAGTGGGAAGATGACCTTACATCCCCCACCCTCTGCTCCCAAGCATTGAGCCCCTTGGAGAAGGTGCTCAATGTCCTGCATTTTTTGGCCACTGGGTTATTTCAGCGGACTACTGCCATAGTAGGGGGGTCTCACAGGCCACGCAGTCACGCTGCCTACACCAGGTCTTGGCAATCATGACAGCGCGCCCCTCAGTCCGCAGGCACATATACATGCCCAGAACACCGCAGAAAGGCAGGCCGTTGTCCAGGACTTTTACAGGGTGGCACACTTCCCCAAAGTGCTTGGTGCCATAGATTGCACCCATGTGGCCCTACGTCCACCTAGGGCCACTGAGAACATCTACCGAAACCGCAAGCACTGGCATTCCATCAACGTGCAGGTGGTATGCGATGCAAAGGGAATCATCACCTCTGTCTATGCAAACTACCCTGGCTCCACCCATGACAGTTTCATATACAGAATGTCCGCCCTGAGCCGGGACCTGGACGCTGGCCAGCATGGCGACACATGGCTCCCAGGTGAGTACAAATGCCCGTGCACATGCATGCATGTCACACACACAGACAAATACACAAACCCCAATAATCACAACCATCATCACCTCTCCAGGGGACAGTGCCTACCCTCTGAGCAATCACATGATGAAGCCAATCCGGAACCCCTCCACACCGCCCCAGATAAGATACAACGCTGCCCATATTGCAACCAGGGCCATAGTGGAGCGCACATTTGGAGTCATTTGGAGTGCTCAAGTCACGCTTCCACTGCCTTGACCTCTCTGGCGGGCAGCAACTCTATGCAACCCCATTAGTGTGCAGGATCATTGTGGCAGCACGTGTCCTGCACAATGTTGCAACACGCAAGGCATACTGGTGGACATGGTGGTGCCCCCACATCCCCAACCACAGGCACAGGCGCTGCTCATGGGAGGGGACAGGACATATGGCAAGGCAGCCCGGACCCAGCTTGTGGCCACATTTTTCACATAAACTCCCACCCCTGCGGAGTGCACAAAGGCCTGGCACATACCAGGTGACAATCGATGATGACAAAGAGACAGTCAACTGTCACAACCTTACCACCCTGAGAATATTGCCACATTGTGTGCATCCCTAGCTCCTTAAACATAATTAATCCTGTGTGACCAAAAGGCACACATGCAAGGTGTGAATCACACAGACCTGCAAAACAGGCCATGACTATCACTGCTATGTCACCCAAACCCTCCCAAACCACAACATGACATGGCAAGCAATAGATATACACCAACACAGATGAAATGACTGACCAACACCCTCCCACCCAAAAGAAGTCATACCCAAATGCATTCCAACAGTTGTAGTTGTAACATAACAATGAATGCCTGTCTACATGCACATTGTGCATTGCAAAATCAACAATGCAGCTTCTGTGTGCCGTGCCCACCTCATGCAATACACTGCTCAGCACACAGCATAGTGAACAGCCATTGTGTGTGACGCACACCCTGAGCATCACATCCAAGCGACAAACTACATCAAAAAGCAAATTATGCATGTACAGGATCCACAATTGGTCATAGATCATGTGCTGCAGGGACACAGTGGGCACCAGAAGGCAGACAGAGTGTACATGTGGACATGGAAGGATGGTTGTACATGTAGTGGATCATAGAGCGAGTGTGTGGGTCAGTAGGGACATGCACTCAATATATGCATGTGAAATCAAGTGACCATCAGTTTCCTCTACACATCACATGTGAACATACACCATATGTACACCGCAGCATGTCAAACCACAACTATTCCCTCACACCTGAAAGGTAAACACAACACATGAACAGGCATTGATCAGCAGCAATACATCATGTACATAGGATACTGCAATTACAATGTCCGGGTGTGTATCACACTGTAGGGCAAGGCAACTGTCAACAACAAAACACCCCCCCTCCCTCACAAATCACCATGACCCACTGAACAACTGCACCTGGGTTATCTAGCCTTCATCCTTGAAGTTCACCTGGCCACAGGATCACCCTTACCCTTTGTCACCATCACCCACCTTGTGTGCAAAAAGTGTCCAGCACCCTCAGAGGCCACCTTGACTTGCAAAAACACCACAACAAAGAGAACTCAAATCAGGCCAACACAGAAGCCAAGCAAAACGCCTGCAGGCAGCAAAACAAACCAGAAGATCCTCCAGTAGATGACTTAGAAGTAGCAGTACGTCACTAAGTCCAAGTACTACCACAATGACGTAACAACCAAGGTAGCACAGTAAAACAATGTCACAACAGGATGTGTACCATGTGTGGTACGTAACACAGAATAATGCACCACAAACTGATGTGTACTGTCACTGCTCCCATGTACAGGTGCAGGAGTGGCACGAAACAACCACCCCCACCATGGTCTGGGTGCCTGCAAGGTCAAACTCACTTACTCACTTACCCTCACTTACTGGGTAAGGAGGGTAAGGGATATGCAGTCGGGACAGGCATTGCTATACTGGATAACCAGAATGAGGGGCAGGAGAGGGGATAGGATTCACATGGGAAAGTAGGAAATGCATAAAACTGTACTACTCACATTAACACATACACAAGTACACCAAACCTGATCGTCATGCACATAGTAACAAATTACTCAAATTGAAGACAAAGAGAAACTTATCTCTGGGGTGAGTGCTGGCCTCCTGCCTGCGCACTCTCAGGTCCGGTAACAGGAGCAGTTTAATGCTGCAAAGAGAGCCACAGTTACTAATCTGTGCGTGCCTCTAACACACAAACACACCACCATATATGCCCCAAAGTAACAAAATACTCTACAAACAAACAATCTGGTGTGGATGCTTCATACCCATACGTAACATTACCCCTGTGATGGTTCATACACAGTCAATGCAGTAAGTCATGCGCTGCAGGGTGTATTGCAAATGGAAGACCAATGTGTAACGAATCACACAACATGCAATGTTCCCTGGGTAAGCAGCCAGACGCATATAGCAAGGAATGACTTCAGAACAAGTCGTGTTCCACCATGATCCAAATAAAGTAGGTATTGCATGTGTCAAATTCTACATGGTAATGAAATGCACTGCACACAAGTCTGTTCCTTGCTGTCTGTTCCTTGCTGTCTGTCCCTCTGAGCTGCTTCTTTTCATGTCTCAGAATGCTACATGGCTAATACAAGTGCCTCAATGGACCATGGTGGACCGGTGGGTATGTGCCACTGGCCCTGCAGGTGCCCCAGACAACTTTCCCATCAACTAGCCATTAGTCCACCAACGCATCTCAGCTGTATTGTGCGCTTCAACACCAATATTTGTCCAAGCTAACCGTCAGTGCTGCTACTAAGCATGCATGTGCAACTGGCCAGGTGGAAGGTCTGCTGCGTTGTGGCCCCCCTGTCCTGCTCACCTTGCCTGAAGTCCCTTGAAATACGTCAGCTGTTTTTGGATGTATGAGCGCAATCCCTGTGCCTCTGCTTGCGCACACATGCTCATGTTGGCACCACCAAAAGTGTCCAGCTTCCAGACGTCCAATGGCCCATGTCTGCTGGCAAAGGTGGTCTGGAGGCTCATCCCCCTGCAGAAAGGGCATGAAACACATGATTAATGCTTTAAAATCATCTGTGTGTGTCTCTTCAGGCATTACATGACTGGACCATGTTAGAGAAGTACAACACAAATCACACATCAGTCCGTCTTTCACAGGCAAACTGTTGAACACACCATCTACGCCATGAATTGCAACAAGCACATGTACAGTATAGATAATATACACACTACACAATGAATAGCAATGAATGTACACATCAATCATGAAACCCCCCATCTTTCAAATGAAGAACAGTGGTCAATAACACCCCAGTGCCTAACTGAGCACATCCGACTGTCCTCGCATCCGATTGGCCATTGAGCCACCTTAAGCAGCCTATCGCCAGCCGGTAGGCGAAGCCGGCCCACTCCCAGCAAGGCCCAGGATAATAAGGCCAATACCTGTCTTCACCTGTCCCAGCCTTCCTCGCCGTTCGCCCGGACCCCCTGCCGGATTCCAGACCAACATCAACGGTAAACGCCACTTCGCTTTTAAATTGAACTGCCTAGACTCTGGAAAAGGCTTTGTTACCACAAGCTACTTATTGCCACTCTCGTGCACTCAGGCCTTATTACATGCTGTATCTGTGCCCAAAGTTGCTGCCATTTCCAGTACATAGGTGCTCAGTCATATTTAGACGATTGTGTCGCTAGTCATCCCTGTAACATATAACTGCACTGTGCCTCACTGCTGCTCGGCTACCCTATGCAATTCTAGTTGCCATTTTTAACCGCATTGTGACCATCTGCTCTGTTCTGCTGATCTGCTCACCAATTGCCTCTAGATCTGTTGACCTGCAGCCCAATGTGTCCCCGCTCAACATACTTTTATAGCCACTAAACTCAATGTTGTGCTTAATCCGCTCTAAGTGCTATTCTGAAGTTAGGGGTTATTCTGATTCTAGGTGTTATCTTGAACTAAGTGTTACTCTGAACCTAGGTGCTATTCCCATTCCAGGCGCTATTCTGAATACATGCTACTCTGATCCAAGATGTTAATTGGTACACTGGCGCAATTCTAAACCTAATGCTGTGCTAATTGACAAACGCTTACTATGACCACTTTGCTTACCTGTACCTGAGTCAGATGCCAATCTGCAACCTTGCACTTCATGGATTAGGTAGTATTCGGCTACTCCAAGCAGGCCGCACTGTCCACTGCTAGATTTCGACCCTAGACAGGACACACACTGCACCTTACCCCCCTCACACAATGTTCCTCCCGGGCCTTTACTCTATACTACTGAGAACCATTCTCCACATCACCAATTCCGCATGCCTGCCCAGCTCACCCCTTAACTTGACCAGCCTAGGCACCACATCACCCACCCTCACAGAGCCCAGCACCACAATCATGTTTACCCTACTCGCTCCCCCATGCCTTTCGGACAGGCTGACCAGATTACGATCCAGACTTCCCAAAATACACGAGCCTAGAGCCAGGGACTCCACACAATCCATACTCACACACCGAACATCCATTAGCTCCTGCGCTAACCTTACGCTAAAAAAACCCAAACCTAAACCCGTCAACTCCACTACAACCAACAATAGAGCGCTCAGCACAGCTACCACCCCCACCCCTGCCAAAGCCAAAACCCTACCTATAAAAGGTGCCCTCATCAACACACGCTCCATGATTGCCCATGCCACCGACATCGCTGATCTCATTTTAGCTGGAGATCTAGACTTCCTAGCCATAACAGAGTCCTGGCTTCATGCAGCCGCAGGCCCAGCCCTTTCGCTAGCCATCCCCACTGACTACACCATCATCCGAGCGGACAGAACCGAAGCTAAAGGCGGTGGTTTGGCCATCATTGCCAAGACCCACCTTAACATCAGACTCAACTCCGCCACACACCACCCATCATGTGAATCTCTTACAGCCAAACTACCCATCGCTAACTCCCAAACAATATCCATTCACTTACTATACAGACCGCCCGGACCCCCGGGATCTTTCGAGGAAGACCTCAATGCCATCCTTACCGACAACCTAAAAAACTCCTCACAATGCCTTCTCTTAGGAGACTTCAATTTAGGCTACAAAGACCCCAAAGACAATCAAGCCACTCTCATCAGTAACACCCTGTCTGAACTAGGCTTCACACAAAAAGTAACCAGCCCCACCCATAACAAAGGGAGAATCCTTGATTGGATAGCAGACTATAACTGTGCCGTATCGATCACTAACAACACTCGCCAATCCTGGACCGACCACCACCTCCTCTCCTTCTCACTTGAGGCCTCAAGCCCCACAACCAACATGCCACTAGCCCCAGCCATCCACACGAGAAGCAAAAAAAATATCACAGTAGAAAAACTGATCCCACTCATTCTTCCTACACTAAGCCAACTCTAAGACTCTAATCCCTATGACCTCGTAGAAGGCTATAACAACACCATGCGCATAGCCTTAGACGCCATTGCACCATTGAAACTTAGAAAATCCAAACCAAAAAAGCACCTCAACCAATGGTTCTCCAGCCATCTTAAAACCCTTAGATTGGAAAAGAGTAAACTGGAACAAGTCTGGAGACAATCTCCGACTGACCACAACAAACTATTGCTTAACAAAATAACGGCCAACTATAAAAAAGAAATCATAGCGGCCAAACAAGAATCCTATAACCAGAGAATCTCCCAATCCAACTCCAGCTCCAGAGAATTATTTACTATCCTGAAAGAATTGGAAACCCCGGTAACAATCCCAGATACTTGCGTTAAAAACAAACAATGGTGCACCAGTGTCCAAAATGCACTAAACAACAAAGTCACTGGCCTTCAAACAAAAATTAAAAATAAGAAAGACTCCCTCACCAATCTTACCAACCCCATCAACGCCCACTCGAGCCCTCCACCCTCACACCACACACCTAACACTGCTCGCTTCAGCTTTTCCAAAGTCTCTTCCCTCGAAGTAGAAAAAATAATTCTTGGCCTTAAACCCTCCAACTGCAAAGGTGACCTCTGCCCCCCACAAATCATTAAAGACGCGGCACGAGACCTCTCGCCATTCATCACCAGACTCATCAATGCCTCTTTTTCCTCAGGATCAGTCCCCAATAACCTTAAAGAGTCCTGGGTCCTCCCTCTCCTCAAAAAACCCTCCCTTGACCCGTCCATCCCAACCAACTACAGACCGATTACCACCGTCCCATCCCTGCTCAAGATACTAGACAAGACAGCATACCAACAAATTCAAAAGTATCTTGAAACAAACCACCTTCTAGGAATAAGACAATCCGGCTTCAGACCCCAACATGGAACTGAATCAGCCCTGATAGATCTGAAAGCCCAAATAGACGACCTTAGAGATAACAGGAAAACTGCATTACTACTCCTGCTAGACCTCTCTGCGGCGTTTGACCTAGTTGACCATAAAATCCTCTGTAATCATTTAGACTCAGCTGCCCACTTTTCACAAGAAGTCATCAGTTGGATTGAGTCATTCCTCAACAACAGATCCATGCGAGTCTTCTCCTCCTCTGCCGCCGCCGAACCCATCCCCATTACATGTGGAATCCCACAGGGCTCGTGCGTCTCCCCCACTCTGTACAACGTGTTCACAAAGCCCCTGTTTGATGATCTAGATGGCCTGGGTATCACCTACACTAACTACGCCGATGATACACAGATCCTCATCCCGTTGACGGGAGATTACAACCAGGATTTGGCCTTGGTGAACAGGGTGTATCTCATCATCCAGGCATGGATGGCTTTGCACAGTCTATGCCTGAATGATGACAAAACTGAACTCATCATCCTTGGTTCTACGTCCAACCTAACCAAACTCGACCACAATTATGCCAACTTCATCATAGATGGGAACCTAATCAAGGTTTCGAAAGAAGTAAAAACCCTAGGAATATACCTGGACTCCTCCCTAACCTTCCACAAACAGGTTAGCTCGATGGCATCCTCTACGGCCTACACATGTAAGCTCATAAGAGCAGCCAAACCCTTCCTCTCCACCCACAGCTGCACTACACTAGCCAGAGCATTGGTATTATCCAAACTGGACTATTGTAACGCCCTCTACATAGGAGCCACCAAACAAATCACCAACAAAATTCAGACGCTACAAAACAACGCCCTTAGGGCAGCACTCAATATTCCCAGGAGGGAACACATTTCCAATATCAGGAAATCACATAACTGGCTCAGCACAACAGACAAAATCCTGCTTAAAGTAGCATCGCTCACCCACAAATCCCTAAATACTGCTGCCCCACGCTATCTGGCAGACAGAATATGCAAACACAGCCCCATCAGACCCACCAGAACCTCCAATGCTAATCTGCTCACCGTCCCCAGGTTTAAACGCACTAAAATGGGTGGCAACAGCTTCCAGGTGAAAGCACCGCAACACTGGAACTCCCTACCACCATCGCTCAGAACTCCCCAACCTTACTCACTTTTTAGACGCAACTACATCCATTGGTTAAAGAACACGAACCACTAACACCTCTAACACCACACGGCTGCTTTCCGCGTTGCATGCTTTAAGAGAATCTTTAAATTTGTAATACTAAACTTGTATATATTTGTAATTCTTTAAATACATCTACTGCATTCTCTCCTGCCAAACTGTACACATGTTCCTTCATCGTCACACTGTAATTATGTAATGTAAAGTATAATTATGTAATGTAAAGTATAAGCATCCTGTAACCAAGCTTTGAATCACCTTGCTGCTCATGCGCCCTCATACCCTCGGGTCTGGTGCGCAATACAAATGAATAAACTAAACTAAACCCCTATCATCCCCAATAGGGGTGTTAACACAAGTTTCACAGCAGCAGACATGCCACAGACATAACAGTCCAGAGCCCTTGTGTAATAGGCTGTTACACCGAACCATCCTTGCTTGCCCATGGATAAGGGAAGCAGTGGCATATGTGAGTCAAGGACCCCAAGCTGCAAACACATACACAAGACAAGCTTGAAGGGCCCAGCTGGAACAGACAGTGGATGCTCTCAAAAGCCACAAAGCAACACACCATCACATGAAAGCACAATAGACAAACCATTTTAAACTATATTAACTAATTACACTAACTATGAAAAACCTACATTACCTATTTAAACTAACTATCAAAATTAAACTAAACTAACTAAACTAAAAGAAAAATCAAAAATGGCCACATGCGACCCGGGGGGGCACCCAGGAGGGGGGAGGTACAGGGTGCTGCTCAACACCCACATGCGATGATGTTGAGGAAAAAAAAAAACTTCCATGGGCTCAACGCCTGCACAGCCCGACCTATGTGGGAGATATATTGTCGTCTTAGTCTGGCTCTTCCTGGAAAGGAGGACGTGGCACAGGAGCCTGACCACGCCTAGCCGCAGCTTGCCCCTCATCGCAAGCGTGTCTGCCGGACGGGTGAGCCTGGTTCTGTGCGGCGATCACACGTAGGTCTGCGCCACGGCTGTTTTTGGATGTTAAAATCCATGAATACGCTGTGCACTGAAATGGATTTTAGCGCACGCGGCTCGCGCAGACTGTCGCACGCGCAGACTGTGCGCCAGCCGCTTGCGCCTCTTGTGCGCTAGATTCTATGAATTACCCCCTCCGTTTTATGTAGGGCTGAGTAAGCTTGCTGGGATTCAAGCCTGTGAATTCGAAAAAAGGGTGAATACCCCCACAACAGGTATCTTGAATATATGCTGCAATCTTTGTATGGTGTTTTGTTTTCCAAAGAAAGATGGGATTACATTCATATTTGGTGAGCTTGCTCAGACCTTCTTGAGTTTCCTTTGGGTTCAGGAACTCGAATTTTACAGTGATCTTTATCAGGCCAATTAAGATTAGTTGCAAACGTTTCAGGAGACTTTGAGTTCAAAATCAGCATCTTGGACACTGGTAACTATTCAATTGCACTTTCTCAAGTTAATGAATCCATGGTTATTTGTAATACATTTCAGTGAGACTGTGTGAAAGTCTATGCATTCAATGTGATTGGAGTTTAAAGTACATACCACCAACCAGGATGAGGCGCGTGACTCAAGAGAACAGTTGACTCTCTCTAAGACCTCACTGCCTGCATCCAATGAATGGACCCCATCAGCTCCTGAATAACCACCCATTTAAATCCTTTGTTGTTTTTCAGCCAGTCATATTCTTTAACAGATTTCAAGTTAATACAATCATATATGTGCTTCTGAATCACTTGCCTTCTTACACCCCTACCTCTACCATTGGCAATTCAACAGTACAATGCTAGATACATAGAGGCAATGCAGCAATTATTTCACCCATTGCATCCGCCATAAGCATTCTCCATGCACCCCTACCTCTGCCAAAATCGGTGTCTCTTCACTAACCTTAATGCACTACACCCCAGTACTGGTACCCCATTTCTTGCCTTGTTGAGACCGCTCTTCTCACATTATCCTCTCTGTGCACTTAAAAAAAAAACAGGGGGCATCATACATTAGGAAAAGGTACAACCTGTAACTCCCTAATGAACAGATTTTCACCAAGTGGCGCAGGCAAAAGCTATTCTGTGATTAGTATCACCTCAATTCAATAAAACATTTTGCCTCAGGCTGAGTTTGCCGGTCCATGAATAAGGGTGCCAGTAAGCTCATGGGTTTGCCTGACGGAGCCGTTGTGTCACGGTAGGCAAAGCTGTCACGGAATCACCGGCTCCGTTAACAACGGTGCCGTTGCTTCCAAATCCCCACTCCCATAGAGTCCTATGTGACTCTATGGGAGTGGGGATTAACAAAAGTACTGCCTGACTTCCCGGCTGCTGGATTTGTAATAGCCCGGTGGCACTGGGAAGTCAGGAGCAGCAATGTTTTTACAGGTCTGACAGCAACCCGCCAGTAGCACCAGCAGGGTTACCGCCAGACTCTTAATGAGACCCATTGTCTTACTTTCATTTCTAGCAGGATTAATCACAACATGTATTGTTTCAAATTCAGCACTGGTGCCTTTGATATGTGCAAGCACATCCCATAAACAACACAACTGTAGACAATGTGAATAATGGTCTACAAGTTGAATATTATGTAGTTAATGTCAAAATGCATTGGGAGATAGAATGTGGTATTTTTCAAACACAAAAGGAGTTTTTTGGCTGGGTTATAGAGGGGTAAGGCCATTGTTGATGTGAGCACAGGATTCAATATTTATTGCTACCAGAGAGCAGTAAGAAAAAAATGGCAAGCTCTTACCTTATCAGAATGGATATCTGTCACCATTTCAGTGGTTTCAGGAGAAATGGATGGCCAGGCTGAAGCAACAGCAAATACATAATCACTAATTTCTCTGTACAAGATTGCAAGCATAAAATAGTTAATTTAAGCTGCTTCCATTGTTTTTAATTTCTTGAATGCATTATATGGGCATAGAATAAGGTGATACCTTTCATCTTCATATAAACTGACAGGTGGCTACACCCCTTTAAACCGGACGTCCAACCCTAACAGAAGTCCCTCCCTGGATGTGACATCAAGCGGGTCACCTTGAAGTCCCACTCTAATAGAAGTCCCTTCCCAGATGTGATATCATGAGCATCACCCAGACGTCCTGCCCTAATGGAAGTCCCAATCCGGAAATGACATCATGCGGGTCAACTAAAAGTCCTACCCTAGCTAAAGTGTTACCCCGGATGTGACATCATGAGGGCCATCCCGAAGTTCCACGCAACACTAACTCATATACCGCAAGGGACCTCATGTGGGTCACCCAGAAGTCCGGCACTGTTTGAAGGCCTAGCCCAGATGTGACAACATGTGATGCACCCGGAGGTCTCACCTTTTAGGTTGTGGTTAAATGGCATTACTATATTGACCCAGTAGTAATCTGGATGAAGCCCTGTTTGAACACCTGTTCATGGGGTGACAATATAATGTGAAAATGATGCACATGTTGTTATTGACCCCCGCAGATATGCTCCCAATATACAGAAGTATGTCATAGGGTTTATAGCATTAGATTTTATTAAACCTGATACATTTTCATTTTACATATATGAGTCAAATCATGATTTAATCTGCACTTACGGCAACAATTTACATAGCAGGAAAAAAAAATGTAAGAACACATCAATATAATAAAATTCATATTATTCAATCGTTCAAACATTCATCCACCTGCATATGTCAACCATCAATCCATTCACACAAAACACCAATGGGTATAAAGTATGAAATCTATAAAAAATCATGACATATCATTCATCAATTGGATTATTTATAGAAAGAATGTGAAATCAATATGCTTGGCCACAATAGATAATAAGGGTGGCCAAAAAGTTGAGATTGGTCCTAAAAGTCTCCAACCACAACCTCATCACAAATTTCTCTCAACCGGTTTCGACGTGTATACTTTATTATAGTGACGTCTTCTTCAGGAGATAAAAATTACATTCTAAAAGAAAGAAAGTGAAACATAGACTCATGAATCCCCTATATTTTGATGACAACATGATACGATATATTAAAACCAATTACACAATAAGAACATCATTAAAACCGATATGTGAACATAAACAACCCCCTTCTCCCACCCAGAGTACATATCTCTGAAGTAGACCGTAGGTGTCAGACAGGAAAAGTGCTACCATCATGAATTGATGTCCTAAAGTACAGTGGAATAGGGTTATCGACAGAAACGACGCCAAAAATGTTAATTATCACAAACGTGGGAGCCTCCCGATTTTAGGATAGTGAGCGTGGAATAGATAGCTGCTCGCCCTCTCTAGCAGCATAGATACAAGGTCTGCTCAGAAAATGGTGGCCACATAATTGCTAAACATTCAAGAAAGAGACAGCGTGCATAGTATCCCTTTTTGTATATTTAAGCTTACTAACGTAGCACAAAGATTGCTAAAAAATAAATAATAACTGACCTTGGCATAGAAAAAGGGGGAGGCAGTTCATTGCTCCTTTTTATTATGACTGGGTCAGCTGTTTGTTCAAATTCACAGCGTCCAGGTGCTAGTTCCTGCCGGAGGAATTGCTGAACAAACAGTAGGGTACCCCCCTGAAAAGCATTGACATAATTAGGAACAAATACATGCTAAACCCATTCACAAAAGAACAAGGGTCTAGAATATCATATCAACAAATCTTACCTAATGTGTCCAATTGATGACACAACTCAAGGGGTGAGTGTGCTAGCGCCTACAGAAGTCTCACACTGGGCCACACAGGGTTTATAGCATGCATTAACCTGTGATGTTTTGGGGTAGGTGTGAAGTAGGTAGTGCACTGTTGACCCTGAAATGTGTCATTGTGCGCCATTGTGCTGTGGAGATGTTGTAGGATTATATTGAGTGGTAAGTAATGGAGTCAGCCAAGAAATGCAAGTTAAAAATAACAAAACATGGTATTGGGCTGGATGTGAGGAATGAGAATATTTTTTTTCTTGTAGCTATAATTTTAGCCAAAATATGTTTAGTTCAAAGAATAATATGGTGACACCTTTGAAAGATGTATTTTTTACCTAAATCTCCTGAGAATATCTAATGGTAAAGTTTTAAGCCCTAATATTTATTTTTATTTTGGATTCACCCCTGTCTGAACAAGCATTGGTTACTGCTCTGCTGCTGAAAAGGAAACATCCAGGGGCCGATTCACAGTGTACGTTTGTATGTTTGCACAGCTACTAACAAAACAATTTTTCCCATCTATACAGGTTAATATTTGTATGTTGTACTACTTCCACCAACTACATGTATTTTATTTTAATTATTTGTAAGGGTATTGCACTGTTTACAGTAACATTCATACAGGTGTCATGTGTGTAAACTATGTTTGTTGTGTTTTGAATACAAACAATTACCTATAGCTCTAGACCTTGCGGTCACATGTATCCTGCCTACTGAAATTGCTTTAAAAACTCTTGTAACAAGCGCCACGATGCCTCTGGGCTGTGAGTGCGCTATACAAATGCAAATAAATAAATAAACTACCTACAACATTTTTTGTTCTTTTGTTTATTTATTTTAGGGTCTTTGTTTTGCGTATGTGGAAGAAGCCTTGCACATATGACCTCTGTGGCCCTATGTAAAGACTGGAGGGGGGTGTCTGTACTTCTGCTCTCTATATGGTAGAGGAGAGGCACAGAAGACCCCAGCCAAGATTCTCTATTATTGGTAACTTAGTCGAGCAATCAAGGCCTAGCTTCTCAGGAGGTGATGCAGGCTGGTTCTTAAGTACAGTGTAGTCCCCGAACCCCCCACAAAGGAATGTCCACACACTGTATTACTGAAAACCCATTCTTTATATAATTAATATTCAAAGGTATGTACACAATCACAATAACGCACTTTGTACTCAGAAATCAACAATGATAAATATATACAATTCTAAAGTGGTACCACCAATGTTATCAAATCTCATTAAAATGCATCAACTGTACGGTTAAAATGTCACACAGATCAATAACGAGGAAACCAGCAATAGTATTGGAAGGAATGTAAGATGGTTGAAACAGTAGGCAGAATGCTGGCCTCTACCGATAGACACAGTTCTGTGTGGAGATCCCCCCACCTGGGCAACCTGTAAAATAAAGATATATAGCACAAGCCCAGTCCATATATTGTTCAATAGCCTTATTTCCTCCTATAATGTTTTACCCCCCCAATGTACCTGGCGGAGTAGAGTTCTTCGAAGACGCATCGAAGGATCCTTCTTGAGTGACTCCCTTTAAAGCAGGAGCCACGGAGCGTCGAGAGGCGTCGAAGATGGTGAACTTGTCGTCGACAGCGGCGATGAGAAGTTCAAGGGTGCCGAGACCCCGATGTCGATCCAGGAAGTGCTTGTCAGCGACGTCCTGCGAGGATGAGGTGTGCGGGGCACCTCAGCAATAGATTGTTCAGGACCGCAAAGAGTTTCAGAAGAGCTGTGGCCCTACGAGGGCGTTTAGTCGTCAAAGTCTTTGGCCCTCATTACGACCCTGGCGGAGTGGGTTTACGCCAGCGGTATTCGCGGCGGACCCGTCCGCCCTACTACGAGTTCCCGTAGCGCCATGGAGCGGTTTCCGCCTGGTTTTTCCGGGCGGAGAAATCCATGGCGCTACGGGACCTTGTTGTTAATTACGCCACCGTATTTTACGGTGGCGTAATTAACGCCTTCCCCACTCCCATTATACCCTATGGGGCAAAAATGGGAATGGGGAAGGGTAAAATGGGGAATGGGGATTTACCGCCCCACCAAGGTCGGAATGGGGCGGTAAATCCGCCAACCCCCATGGCGGTATCGGCAGCTTTCCGCCGTGCTCCATGGTGCATATTGCACCACGATCTCCGCCAGGGTCGTAATGAGGGCCTTTGTGGCCTTCAGGTGGTGGGAAACCCACCGGCGGATTCTCCTCGGCGCATTGGTCGTCCTCGACTTTCTCCGGCAGGACAAAGCGGTCGACGTTGCGGACAAGGGAGTCCTTGGATTCAAATGTACTTAGGCAAAGGAGCGGGCGGCTCCGGTCGTCGGCGGCCCGGCGTCAAGTGGTCCCCACGGCTGGGCAACACAACTTCGACGGGCCTCCAGTGGTAGCACAAACCTGCGAACCCTGGTCGACGGCAATAGACTTCGACAGCAGCGAAGTCCGGGTGCTTTGCTTCGTTCTCCTCAGCGGTCCCGTCTATGGTCGGCAGCCTTTCGAGGGTCTGACTTCCAGGGATCTTCGGCGAAGGTTAGCGGTGTTCGATGGTCCCTCGGAGCATGGGAAGAGGGTGCCTTACCAGGTCCTCTCTCAGATCAGTTCTTGACGAGTTCGACAGCTTTCAGATCAGGTCGAAGCAAATGCAACAGCAAGTCTTTGTCTTCCAGATGGGCGTCGAGGATCAACAGTTCCAGTTACTCTTAAAGTGTAGACACAGCTTCTGAACGCTTCTGAACAATTTCCAGTGGTGTGAGGTCCCCAGATATACTATCTTGTCTCTCATCCACACTGCTGGGTCCCTCTCAGCAGCCAATCATACAGAAGGGAATTCGTGCAGTCAGTCAGCCAATCAGGCACACACTGCATTCAGGCCATCCTCCTCCCTCTCAGACACCCACAACAATGAATGTGGATTGGGACAAGTACTCAGCCATTCAACACTACACACTGCATTCAGGCCAGTTTCGGGCAGGGCTGTCTCAGTCTTTGTCTCTCATACCAGAAACCAGACAGCCACAACAAAAAGTGTATATTGGTCACACACTCCATTCACCCAGGTCCCACCCACAGGGCGTACCCACAGCATACAGTCACTGGGAAGGCTTCAGTCAGTCTGGACTGGACTTCACAACAACACCATATATGGAACTTCCACCCAACAGCCAGTCAGGGGGAAGGGACAGATTCAGGGCTTCTCAGGACTTTGGTAATAGGTAATAGAAAGCAAGAGGCCACAGGGGCCATCTTGTTTTCCATCAAGAATCAACTGATTCCAATGGCAGGGCCTGGGGATCCAAAAATGGAGGATACTCGGCGCACCTGTCAAATTCAGCATGGAGCTGCCACCAGCCCATACCCTGTTCTGCGGGCCACCCGCAGGTGCCCAAAAACATACACTAGGGGCACAGGGTTGTACCCCCACCCATGGGTGCCATAAGGGTATCCCACGGGTCTGTTCACCAAACCAAAAGAGAGAGAGCTGCACCTCCAGGAGTCCCACATGAACTCTGGCATGGAAAATATGGCAGACACATGATAAAAAGGCAGTAAAGGACAAGGATACGGAGGCCCTGTCCCTCTGATGCATTTCCAGCATCACACCCTACCAAGGGTCATTCTGAAGAATACAGGTCGGACATACACACAACCGCTGCACACAACAACTGCTGCATGTTATCAGAAATGCACAGGGCTCCAAAACATATTGAAAAATAGAAAGATGTCTCTTAAGAAGACCAGCTGTTTTAAAGGGTTTGAACATTTTCCAAATACCTCTTGT
Organism: Ambystoma mexicanum; assembly: GCF_040938575.1. Taxonomy (NCBI): domain Eukaryota; kingdom Metazoa; phylum Chordata; class Amphibia; order Caudata; family Ambystomatidae; genus Ambystoma; species Ambystoma mexicanum. The sequence continues at coordinate 702,392,894 of NC_090930.1, read as the reverse complement.
GATCAAGCTGCCAAAGCCGCTAGAAGACAAATAGCCCACCCGCTTGAATCCTGTATACATTTGCATAGGACTACTATTTTAGACCCATCGGTTGTCAGCCCTGGTATCCTAGCTGTCATAAAATTACACCGCCCTATGCGTTTTCATCTGTGAGGTCCAGAACCCATTCAGCCCCAGCAGCTGCCACCCCACAGTTGGGATGTCTAGGCTGTGGTGAAATTACCCCACCCCATGTATTTTCATCTCTGAAGTCCAGAACCCCTTTAGCCCCAGCTGCTACCATCTCTCTGCAGTATTCTCCATGTTGTAATGAATTTACACCGCCCTGTGTATTTTCACCTATGACCCACAGCAGTGAACAGGATTTTAATAGTCCCAAAGATGTAGAAAGCGATTGGTGGATCTGCAACCCCATATTCTAAGGTTGTGATAGTTATTACAGACTCACCCTTAAAAGAGACTGTTATACTTATTACAGACTCCCCCTTAAAATGAGAGCCCAAAGGTTGCTCTTGCTTTTGTGGAATAAACAGCAATTCTAAAGCCCATATCGAGGTCAGCAGGGTACCAGATAATGCAGCCAAACCGGTCCCCCCTTTGAAAAATTTAAAATTCTTTTATATGCCTCTGTCATTTGTGGATTAAACTATGCACCCAGACTCCTTGATCTTTATTATAACACACCTAACGATGTAAACAAACGCCAACCTACGACTGTCATTTCCAATTTAGATTATAATAAAAAGATGTTTAAGCCACAGACGTCTAAACAATGTCAATACACCAAGTGCAAGTGTAAATGCTCTAGGCTATTAAAAGGGGGGCATTGTTAAATGGTAATTTGGAGTACACGCGTTAGAAAGTGAAAAACGAAAACATTTTTTAGACTTGTGTAACAGCGCAAATCTATGATGCCAGTCATATAAATTAAGACATAGCACTCACTCAAAATCTTTAGCTAATATAAGTAGGCGTGTTTCTAAAGTCAGACAGGTCCTGTTCAGCATGAAATCTAAAAAAACAGATTAGAAGCCCTAGCAAATAAAAAACTGCCTTTTACTCTGAAAAGTACACTCAGAAAAAAAAAATGGTGGTTAAAAAATCTAGTAGAAGCTACACACGGTTTTGCAGGTGCTGTAGCTACTTCAAGACCTGGGGCATTGCCCGTGCAACACACTCAAACTGCAGATTTAAGTGCAATCCCTAAGCCCTTTGTGTCTGTGTTGGAGAATTCGTTCACACAGCCCCAACCTGTTAAAAGACTGTGCTTACTTGTAAAGGTTTTAGCTGCCTCGAGTTTAAAATGGTTTCACTATCAAAGGCAAAGGAAAATGTTCTTGAAGCGTGTGAAGAAAAAAAACAACTATCATTAGCCAATGTGCAAGGAAAGATTTAGTGCTCCAGCCCCCAAACTCAACACCATCGCTGAAGAAGGACACAGTTTTTCTAGAGAGTATGGGAACATTCCTACCAAAATATAAACATGTTTGATACTACAAAGTTGTTTGCTTTGTAAATCTAGATCAGTTGACATCCACAGGTGACAGCCTATTAATATTATCAGAAGTGATTGAAAGGCTTGTTTTACGCATACTTCAAATGGACAGTTCAAATCACTTCCCATTAACCAGTTCTCCTTTAAACAGACCACTTTTTACCTCTTTTTACCAGACTTTCCTTTGACCAAGTCTTTGATGTTTTAAAGTTCTTAGACAATATCAGAAGACTGTTACAAAGTAAGGCGGGGCTCACCGTAACTGAGCCTTTTAGGATTTTGTCCATGATTGTGAGATCCACAGAGGGTGTAGTGTAGAGGCCAATAAAGAAACCCCTTTGCAATATGTTTGTTTTTTAAACTCTTTATTGTTTTTTACAACATATAATAACCAACAACACTAACACACATCTCACAACAACTGGCACTACATGTTGGATTCCGCACTACAACTTCTTCCTTCTTGGTGCGCTGGCCTGCCTTCCTCTATGCCTGTCCTCAATGCTCTTCCTCTTATAGTCTGTATACCCTGATCTGGACTCTTCCAACTTGCTCATTGCCTCTGGTATCCCTCCCTGCTGAGTGTCCTTCCTCCACTTTGCCGCCGGCTGTTCAGTCTTCCTCTGGCTCCCCGGGGTCTGTTGTATCTTGCCCTTCAGTGCTTCCGAACAAGTCATGCACAAGGGAGTTCCATGCAAATATCTTGGCCCCACTTTCACCCTCACCCCTCTGCGCCACTCTGGTCCACAGCGATGTTTCAGCTATCATCCATTTCTTTATAACGGCCCACCACAGTTCTGTTATTGGTCCCGTACTTTTGTTCCATGCCATTGCAATGTGGCGGTCCGGCAGTATAAACATTAAGTCTTTCATCTTTGCTGTATGAGTCTTCTGTTTGTTGCCCCTCGGGAACAGCCCCAACAGATATGACTCCGGTGTCCACATCGGCATTTGAATCCATCCTGCCTCAACCCTGTTTTGAACAGTGTCCCAGAAGTTAGTTATCACCGGGCAGGACCAGAAGATGTGTAGCATATCCTCCTTCTCTGCCGTGCAGCGCGGGCAGCTGCACGTTTAATTACTTCCCATTAGGGACATTCTCTTGGGCGTGAGGTATGCCCTATGCATGAGGTTTAGCTACATTTGCTTAAACCTTGCATTTCTGGAGACTTTCTTTGCATACTGAAGTATCCAGTGCCATTCCTCATCTGTGAAGGTTCTTTGTAGTTCTTCCTCCCATCTAGCTCTCGCTTGCGGCTCCCTTCTGTTGTTGTTGCTTATGAACTGTTCATAGAGTCTGGATGCTGTTTTTCCTCCTTCTGACACATCGTACCACGCATCCCAACACACCCTCATTCTTTTCCCTTTCGGGAAACTCCTTCCATCTCTTATTGATCTTCCGGACCATAATGTTATACAATAAATATTGTCCTCTATGTATGTTCTGCTCCTTCATTAGGGTCTGGAATCCCACCCAATGTCTGTCCCTCCATAGGTCTCCAATCTGGGCCACTCCCTTACCTTCCCACTGCGCTCGATATTCTGTTAGCAACTCTGTGCGTGTGTTGACCAATCCCGCAAGGGGGATTTGCCTGGAGCAGGGGTCCCGTATTCCTTGAGTTTTTCATGCCCTCTTCCATAGGGTCAGGACTAGTTTGACCATGCTAGGGAGTGATTTTCTTGAAACTTCATCTATCCATAGGAGCTCCCTCAAATAATATTGTTGTACACTTTACAATATGGTTATGGCAAAGAAGAGATATTGGCTCTTGGATTTTAACTATGGGCCATTAAACATCTGTATGGCTGAAAGCATTATGTGTCTGTTGGAGGCTAGAACCCTTACAGACCATTACAAACAGACACAGGATTTGGAGGTCCACAGAGTTCTGGGTGTATTATATAATATCATGGTTGGTTTCAATGAGTTGCATTTAATTGAAGATTACTTTGGAGTACTGATCAAAATTCCACTGATCCAAATCTATATAAGGAAGACATGTTTTGGAAATATTTTCCAAGGGTGACACCTTTAATAAAAACACGGTGTACACTCTATATCACGGTCAGCACTATTATGGTATCTTAAATTTACAAGGTTTCCTTTGGGCTAGAAATGTATGCCCTTATTGCTGCCACATATACAGCAACTGTATGGCTCACAGGTGTCAATCCCATTGTCACATGTGCCAGAAAGACGGTTGCATGATGATTACTGAATCAGGCTTTAAATGTCTCAAGTGCAAAACATTTGCCAGATCTAAAGAATGTCTCAAAAACACATAGAGAAAGCATCTCAGGGTTTAGCAGAATGCCATCTCAAAATGGACTGTGTCTCCTATGGCCACTTTATAAGGGTTGATCATGAATGTCATGATCAGTTTTGACCCAGGTGTAACATTGAAGTTGTCTTGATGGGGGACCATTTGTGTTACATGACCCCTCCCAAAGATGTGCCCAAAACAGAGAAATACATTTTCTTTGATATGGAGTGAATTCAAGAGACAGGCATTAACATTCCAAACTATATTTATGCCAAACATTTGACTGGGGATACAATTTGGTAATTTGAAGGCCCAGAATGCACCAGCCTTTTTATTACAACTTTTGTAGCTCAAAAATGTAAGGGCTATAGCTTTTCGGCTCACAATCGTCAAGGGTATGATTTTTTTTCCGTAATACAATTGAATAAAGAAAGAGTAGCCGTCAAGCTCATAACACATGACACAAAACTAAAGCTCCTCGAGGTATCAGACCTTCAAATCCATTTTATCGACAGTTTGAACTGTTTGCCCATGAAGTTAAATAAGCTGCCTAAAGCTTTTGGATTCCCAGGTACACACTTCTATAACACCTAACAGAATCAAGATTACGTGGTATCCATTTCCCCTGTGGAATGTTATGCTTCTGAATTCATGATGTCTGACGAAAAGGAAGTATTTCTTAAATGGTATTCAGAGGCCCCTAAGGATGTTTTTGAGGGAACTAAACATTTATTGCTGTGAAGATGTAAATATTTTGAGAACATCTTGTAACATTTGTAGAGATGGTATCATCGAGCTAGCCCGAAAGGTGCACATTCTGGGCCTTGGCACTGCAGAGATGATAAAATGTGTTGCCTATGTAGACCCCTTCTCCTTTATTATGCTAGCTGGCATGTGTATGAGTATATACAAACAGTTGTTTCCAGAGCCTGAAACAATAGGCCTTGTACCACCAGACGTGTACCACAGCAAACAAAAATGCTTCTCCACACCTTCCATACAGTGATTGATGTATTTGTCCAGTCAAGACAATGTACCAATACAACACAACCTGTGTGGAGGTGAGAAAAAGATTGGTCCCTATTTTCTAGACGTTTATGCTTCTTGAAACAAGGAATCCATGATCTACGAGTTCAATTGCTATTTTTTTACAAGTGCCCCAATGCTATAATAAAGAGGACTATAATACCCTGACAGATTGTACCTATGTTCAGTTACATAGAAAAACCTACTTAAAAAATGTTTTTCTTGAGAACCGAGGTTTATGTGTGATTACTCTTTGGGAGCACGAATGAGTGGAGATGTTGAAAAATGATGAGGGATTAAACATTTTTCATAAACAGAAAAACCTCCTGAACCCCTAAAACCACGTGGCAATTTTTTTGGTGGGTGGACTCGTGCTGTCAAGCTCTACCATGAAACAGCACCAGGTGAAAATATACATTACTATAACTCTGCAAGTCTTTACCCCTTTGTCAACAATTCCAAACCCTACCTGCAAGGTTATCCCCAAATCAACTATGATGATTTTGAAGATTTTGAAGATGTTAAACAGTATTTTGTCCTGATCAAATACCTGGGATACCAACCTAAGAAACTTTATTTCCTGGTGCTCACACAACCAGTTTCTGGAAAGTAAATGTTCCCTCTATGTAGGACTTGGGCAGAGTCAAAACAAACTGAAAAACGCACACACAGTGATGAGGAGAGGTCGATCATGGGCACCTTGCAGAAAGGGTATCAGTTGGGGAGGATTCATGAAATATGGCATTTTGATAAGGTTATGGTACAACAGTTTTGTGGTTTTGTTTGTTTTGTTTTGTTTTATTACTTGTATTGCACACCAGACCCAAGGGTATCAGGGTGCATTGCATAAAACAGCTTACAGCTTGGTTACATATCAGTTTGAACACATACATAATACAATAAATATACATAGCAGAGAAAATCAAATACATACATGTTATTACAGGATAGACGCAGACAATACCCTACAAATGCAGAAAACACTAAGGGTCAAGTGGGTATGTACAAATATACAGAATGGCCAGGCGAAGGTGGACAGGAATAGTCAGTCAAAAGCAAGTAGATAGCCGGATCTTATTTGTCCAAGTCTTTGATCCACCTTATGAGGTTCTGTCGGAATTTAAGGTAAGGTTGATCTTTTCGCAGAGGGAGAGGTAGGGAATTCCAGAGTTGAGTTGCTTTGACCTGGACACAGAATCCTCCAACCCTGGAGAGTTTAAATCTAGGTAATGTAATGCAGTTGCTGTTGGAAGATCTGGTGAATTTTGTAAGACTTATTCTAGTAAGTCTCTCAGAGAGATAGCAAGGTGCAGCGTTGTTTAGGCATTTATATGCAAGTGAAGCAACTTTTAACTGGATTTTCTAGTGAGTCGAAAGCCAATTATTTGCTCTTCTGGTTTCAGAGATATGGTCTCTCCTGGAGATTTCTAGTGCTGCTCTGAGATAATTATTCTGAAGGAGTTGGATTCTCTTGATGGTTTCCTTGTTGGCCCCAATTTAAAGAGAGTTACAATAATCCAACTTTGATATAATGAGTGCAAGGGTGATGCAGCTGTTGTTGGAGAGGAAAGGTTTACCTGCTCTTATCAGTTTTCAGGTGTATGCAGTGGCAGAAGCCATCAAAGTAACCTGTTTATTAAAGGAAAGGGAAGAATCAAGATAAAAGCCCAAGGTTTTCACCTCATGAGCAGTGCTGATAAGGTTATTAATAATGTTGAAGGTGGAATAGTTGGGTTCCAGTTTTTTAAGGGTGAAGGAGGTGCCCAGGATGATAATCTCCATCTTATCATCATTCAGGCATAGTCCATGGGTGGCCATCCATGCCTGAATGATGAGATACACCCTATTCACCAAGGCCAAATCCTTGTCATAAAAACCAGTAAGTGATAGGAGAATCTGAGTATCATCTGCATAGTTGGTGTAGGTGATACCAAGAAGGCCCAGACCATCGAAAAGGGGCTTTGTGAAAATATTGTATAGGGTGGGAGAGACACATGAATCCTGGGGCACTCTGCATGTAATGGGGATGAGGTCTGCCTCCGCAGTGGGGGAAAAGACTCTCATGGTCCCATTGTTGAGAAAGGATTGTATCCATGCTATGGCTGCTTCAGAAAAGTGAGAAGCCGAGTCTAGATGCCTACATAGGACCTTATGGTCGACAAGGTTGAATGCAGCTGATAAGTCCAAGAGTAGGAGTAGGACTGATTTCCCTTTATCCCTGAGCTTGTCAATCTGGGCCTTTAGGTCTATTGAGGCTGTTTCGGTACCATGCTTGGGTCGGAAACCAGACTGGCATGCTCCTCACAGGTGGTTGGCTTCTAGGTGTATTTGTATTTGTAAATACGCCATTTTATCTATGATATTTAGAAGAAAGGGCACTGTTGTAATTGGGCGGTAGTTCGTAGGTATGGCAGGGTCTAGCGTCTGTTTTGTAAGTAAAGGGAGCGCCCAAGATTCTTTTAGGTTACTTCGTATGGATCCCATGGCAAGTTAAGCATTAGTAAGTTTCGAGATGAAGGGAGTCAGGTCTCTGGCTGCATCCTTTATCATTTGGGCTGCGCATTGGTCTCCCTGACAGTGGGAGGTTTTGAGCGATAGTATATTTTTTTCGGTCTCGATAAAAGACACATTCATAGACACTTTAGAAAACTTGAAACAGGGGGGCAAGTAGTGATTTTAGGAGGTTTGGTGAACATTTTGGGCGAGGTAGTTGGGATCAGTGACACTTTTTTCTTGGCAATTGTAGCCTGAAGAGTTGTGACTTTGTTGGCAAGTGCTTGCTGTATGTTGGAGCATCAGGTTTTATCTTTTACACAGTTTTCTAGCACTGGGATGGGAGATTCTATGTCTTTCAAGATGACAAAAAGCTCCTTTATACTTGAGTTGGCTTGGGATATTCTGGTTGTTTATTTTTGTTTAGCTAGGGCACTAGAGCCTAGCTAAACAATAAGCTGATAGATATTTGAGCAAGCCGTACGTATTAGTAGGACTTGGGATGGCGTGTAGAAGGCACATATAAAGTACAGTATATTCCGGGTCTTAGGTGGGCAGTATGCCATGAAATACATGTTGATAGACATTAAATATCGCAATCTGGCCAGCAGTGTACGCGGGGCATTTAGAAGCACTGCATCAGTAATTGATTGACAAAAGTTTCTAGTGTTCGCATGTGTATACAGTTTGAACAAACAGTAGGTAGCATGCAGTGATATACATGCCAAAAATGAGGTAAATTAGTGGGTGAGTAAGGAGGGCGCCCGTAACTAGGACCGGGTTTGTTTATGCTGGCCTTAGCTGAAGCTGAAGGGTAAGTTGGGAGTTCTAGAGCTAGGCACTGATTGAAGCAGAGTAGGCTAGTTCACTAGTCCATGATAGGCTAATTCAAAGGTGCAGTGTAGGGTGGTTCAGTGTTGGCAATAGGCAGGTACACCAATATAAGTAGGCTAGTACAGTATAATAGAATAGGCTAATTATCGACACAGAGTGGGCCAGTTCATCAGTACAATAAAGGCTTGTGCAGCTATGCAAGATAGGCACATAATCAGCATATCAGTAAAGGATAGTACAGTGATGCAAAGTAAGCACTTAATCAACAAGGGAGTAAGGTTGATTCACTGATGCCTAGTAAACTATTTCAATACTGCCGTACCGTATTACTAGTTCACTAATACAAATAGGCTAGTTTCAGTTTACAAAAGTAGGCTATTTTGGAACTGCCAAGTAAGCATATTCACCAAAGCAGAGTAGGCTGATTCATCATTGCAATATACCCTAGTTAACAGTGCCAGGTAGATGTGTTACATCTAATGTGGGCTTCTGGATCAACAATGCAGTGGTTCAAAACAGTATAATGCAATACAGTGTGACAGTGTACCAGGCAGTATTTTTTACAAGAAGAACAGTACGATGCAATGGGGGGTTGGAGGGTTGTACACGTGACTGAAACAGTTTGAGGTGCAAGCTGTGTTGAGCACGGACGTGATACAAAATCCAAGATAAGTAGGGTTGGTAGAGGGGTCAGAGCGAGAGGATAACAAGGCTTGCATTCGATAACGGCAGTTCACGGGTGCTTTAAGGAAGTAACACTGAAGTTGTGGAGTTTGCGTAACATTAAACAGCCGCAATAGCGTTTGTGGTTAGGTATGATTACGTGTCTAATGATAATGGGGCCTTAGCCGTACCTGTATTTCATGTATTTCCAACGTCAGTAGATCAGGGAAGATGCAGTGGTTCAGGCATTCGGCATGGGCAGGCATGGACAGGATGCTGGCCTTCGCTCGGTGGCCTTAGAGAGGCAGGCTGGCTTGCGACTACCAGTGCGTGAATGGCCGAGATATGATCAGCTGTGGCCAATAGCGTTGGACATCCGTATGGGAGGGCAGTGGGCAAAATAAACTTTAGGCAATGTGGGCGGCCATTTTAGGGCAGGCAGCCACGAGGATCTCTGGCTGGGCACTCACGGAATTTCACGTGTGGAAGGGCATCTCTGGGTCTTGCTGCATTTTAGATATGCAATCTGAGTAAATGCGCAATTACGCAGCACTTTCCATGTAGAGCTTGGAGAAGTGATGAATCCCTCAGGTAGGCCAACGGGCTCACCTTGTAAAGCAGAGGGACCCCAACTTCACCTTTAGGTGCATGGCACTGCTCCAGCAGTGGGAGAAGGAGCACCATCTCCAACTCCTTTTCCGATGACGGTTGCAACAGGCCTGTTACATTAGCCTGTTCCTGCATGACAAACTGGAGGCCTCAGGATAACCCGAAATCTGCAAGGATGCAGCTCCCATCAGCTTTACACAGAAGAGTATTAATAACATCAGGGGATCAGTTTGAGACCCAAATTCATTGCAAATTACCCCTCTATGCATCAGTAAGCTAAACTGTGTTTAAATTCCTTGTGGGGTAAATTTGCACAGAGAACCAGTCTCTCAAACACAACGATCATAACCAACCCAGACAATCTGACAGCCTACCTTTTTGATGCAGCCACTGACAAATCAAGCATACAGTTCATAGATGAGGACACAGCATGCCACTGTTGGAAGTACGGTGAAGAGTACTTGACGTGCTCCAAAAACATAAACATTTTCATCACCTGTTTCACAACAGCCTATGCCCGTTTTGAGTTGTAAAAAGTAATGGATGCCATCCAATAGCGCTGTTTGTACCACAATACAGACTCTGTCATTTTTGTCAGTTCCCCGGTCAGGAGAACCCCCCATTAGGTTGATTATCTGGCCAATTTCACAAGAGAACTAGCTTGGGGTGAACCCATTGTAGAATCTGTTTCTGCAGGTCCCAAAACCTATTCATATCGAACATAAATACAGAAATTGGAGAGGTCTGTATGAAGGTAAAAGGCATCACTCTGAACATAAGTAACAGTAAGTAAATCAATTTTGATAGCTTGAAGGATTGGTGGAGGAGTACTCTTTAAAAAAGACAACCAAAACTATTGTGGTCCAGCAGCTCTCCATAGAGCGTGAGATAAAGAGATGGGAGATCAATACCCAAAAGCAGCAAAAAACCTTGAGTGTAGTATTTGATAAACGTGTGCTCAGGGTTCATTAAAAGACATTACATGGTAGGCGGTAAGGGTTTTCCGGTACCGGTAAGGGCACCGGTACTGGTAAACCCTTAACGCCTTACTATGAGGTCCCTTTGTGGGACCCAAACTTAACGGCTGGTTTTACCAGCTGTTAAGGATGGGCCCGCTAAGGGACCTTGGTGCTAATTACGGTACCGCAATTTGCAGTACCGTAATTAGCGCCTTCCCCATTCCCATTGAGCCCTATGGGGGCAAAAATGGGAATGGGGAAGTGCCTTGGTGAATGGGGAATTACCGCCCCTGCTTACCTTAGAGTGGGGTGGTAATTCTTCCATCCACCAAAGCGGTAACAGTAAAATACCGGCGGCAACCATGGCGCTAATAGGTTTGGTGAAAATCTGTCCAGTAGTTTTTTTTTAAATGACCAAAAAGTAGGTCAGAAAAAATTTGTGATATCTGTGTTCGCTTCACCGGACACACTTCCCTGTTCACTCCGTGGACAGGACAGTGATTGGGCAAGCAGCATGCGTGATGTCCGCGGACATCTGACGTGCTTTTCTATTGGCTGCCGTGAAGCGTGCAGTGCATCTATTTTCAGAGAAGCCCACCATCTTTGTTTATCGGAGCTGGATCTGCTGCCTGCACAGTGTAGATGTGGGCTGCGGCCACGAAAAGGCAGTGAGGCACAGGCCCTCATGTCTCTCTCTTGTTCCACCCACCCCGCGCTCATGGCCCATGTCTCCCATGTTCCCCCCCTCGCTGATTCTCTGTGTGTTCCTCCCACCCCCCGCTCATGCTGCGTTTTTCTTTCCCGTTCCCCCGCTCATGTCCCGTGTCTCCCAACTTCCCCCCTCCCCCCCACTCATGCCCCGTGTCTTCCTACTGTTCCCCCCACCCCCCGCTCAAGCCCTGTGTGTCTCCCTCCTTTCCCCCCACCCCCGCTCATGCCCCGTGTGTCTCTCCCATTCCCCCTCACCCCCCGCTCATGCACTGTGTCTCTCTTCCCTTCCCCCCAACCCCCACCGCTCATGCCCCGTGTGTCTCCCTCCTTTCCCCCCACCCCCCACTCATGCCCCGTGTGTCTCTCCCCTTCCCCCCATCCACCGCTCATGCCCCATATGGTCTCTCCCCTCCCCCCCACCCCCCGCTCATACCCTGTGTCTCCCTACTGTTCCCCCCACCCCCCGCTCATGCCCTGTGTCTCTCCCCCATTCCCCCCCACCCCCGCACATGCCCTGTGTGTCTCAGCCCTTCCCCCCACCCCCGCTCATGCCCTGTGTGTCTCTCCGCTTCCCCCCACCCCCGCTCAAACCCCGTATCTTCCTACTGTTCCCCCCACCCCCCGCTCATGCCCCGTGTGTCTCTCCCCTTCGCCCCCACCCCCGCTCATGCCCCGTGTGTCTCTCCCCTCCCCCCCCACTCCCCGCTCATGCCCCGTGTGTCTCACCACTTCCCCCCACCCCCTGCTCATGCCCTGTGTGTCTCTCCCCTTCCCCCCACCCCCCGCTCATACCCCTTGTCTCCCTACTGTTCCCCCACCTCCCGCTCATGCCCCGTGTCTCTCTCCCCTTCCCCCCACCCCCTGGCCATGCCCCGTGTGTCTCTCCCCTTCCCCCACCCCCCGCTCATGCCCCGTGTCTCTCTCCCCTTCCCCCCACCCCACGCTCATACCCCGTGTGTCTCTCCCCTTTCCCCCACCCCCCGCTCATGCCCCGTGTCTCCCTCCTTTCCCCACACCCCCTGCTCATGCCCCGTATGTCTCTCGCCTCCCCCCACCCCCGGCTCATGCCCTCTCCCCTTCTCCCCCACCCCCCGTTCACGCCCCGTGTGCCTATCCCCTTCTCGCACCCCCGCTCATGCCCCGTGTCTCTCTCCCATTCCCCCCACCACCCCGCTCTGCCCAGTGTGTCTCCCTCCTTTCCCCCCACCCCCCGCTAATGCCCCGTGTCTCCCTCCTTTCCCCCCACCCACCGCTCATGGCCTGTGTGTCTCTCCCCTCCACCCCACCCCCTCTCATACCCCGAGTGTCTCTCCCCTACCCCTCCACCCCCCGCTCACGCCCTGTGTGTCTCTCCCCACCCCCTCACCCCCCGCTCATTCCCCGTGTGTCTCTCCCCTTCCCCCCCACCCCCGCTCATCCCCGTGTGTCTCTCCCCTCCCCCCACTCCCTGCTCATGCCCCGTGTCTCCCTACTGTTCCCCCACCCCCCACTCATGCCCCGTGTGTCTCTCCCCTTCCCCCCACCCCCGCTCATGTCCCGTGTCTCCCCACTCATGTCCCGTCTCTCCCCTTCCCCCCCACCCCCGCTCATGCCCCGTGTTTCTCTACCCTCCCCCCATGCCCCGTGTCTCCCTACTGTTCCCGCACCCCCTGCACATGCCCCGTGTGTCTCTCCCCTTCCCCCACCCCCCGCTCATGTCCTGTGTCTCCCTACTGTTCCCCCTACCCACCGCTCATGCCCCGTGTCTCCCCTGTTCCCCCCCACGCCCGCTCATGACCTGTCTCCCCTGTTACCCCCACCCCCTGCTCATGCCCTGTGTCTCCCTTGTGTTACCCCCCACCCCCAGCTCATGCCCTGTGTCTCCCTTGTGTTACCCCCATGCTCATGCCCTGTGTCTCCCTTGTTGCCCCCCCACCCCCCGCTCATGCCCGTGTCTCCCTCGTGTTACCCCCCACCCCCTGCTCATGCCCCGTGTCTCACTTGTGTTACCCCCACCCCCCGTTTATGCCCCGTGTCTCCCTTGTATTACCCCCACCCCCCGCTCATGCCCCGTGTCTTTCCCCTTCCCCCCCACCCCCGCTCATGCCCCGTGTCTCCCTCCTTTCCCCCGCTCATGCCCCGTGTGTCTCTCCCCCTTCCACCCCCCGCTCATGCCCCGTGTGTCTCTCCCCCATCCCCCGCTCATGCCCCGAGACTCTCTCCCCTTCCCCTCCACCCACCGCTCATGCCCTGTGTGTCTCTCCCCTTCCCCTCAACCCCCGTGTCTCCCTATTGTTCCCCCCACCCCCCGCTCATGCCCCGTGTCTCCCTCCCCTTCTCCCACCCCCTGCTCATGCCCCGTGTGTCTCTCCCCTTCCCCCCACCCCCAGCTCATGCCCCGTGTCTCTCTCCCCATCCCCCCACCCCCGCTCATTCCCCGTGTGTCTCTCCCCTTCCCCCCACCCTCCGCTCATGCCCCGTGTCTCCCTCCTTTCCCCCCACTCCCCTGCTCATGCCCTGTGCATCTCTCCCCTCCCCCCACCCCCGCTAATTCCCTGTGTTTCTCCCCTTCCCCCATCTCCCGCTCATGCCCCGTGTCTCTCTCCCCTTCCCCCACCCCCCGCTCATGCCCCGTGTGTCTCTCCCCTTCCCCCGACCCCCGCTCATGCCCTGTGTGTCTCACCCCTTCCCCCCCACCCCTCGCTCATGCCTCATGTGTCTCTCCCCTCCCCCCCACCCCCCACTCATGCCCCGTGTGTCTCTCCCCTTCCCCCCACCTCCTGCTCATGCCCCGTGTCTCTCCCCTGTTCCCCCCACCACCCGCTCATGACCTGTCTCCCCTGTTGCCCCCCATCCCCAACTCATGCCCCGTGTCTCCCTTGTGTTACCCCCCACCCCCCACTCATGCAAGTGTCTCCCTTGTGTTACCCCCCCACCCCCGCTCATGCCCCGTGTCTACCTTGTGTTCCCCCCACCCCCGCTCATACCCCGTGTGTCTCTCCTCTTCCCCCCCAGCCCCCGCTCAAGCCCTGTGTCTCCCTCCTTTCCCCCCACCCCCCGCTCATGCCCCATGTCTCTCCCCTCCCCCCACTAATGCCCCGTGTCTCTACCCTTCCCCCACCCCCGGCTCATGCCCCGTGTCTCTCTCCCCTTCCCACCACCCCCCGTTCATGCCCCGTGTCTTTCTCCCTTCCCCCCCACCCCCGCTCATGCCCTGTGTGTCTCACCCCTTCCCCCCACCCCCCGCTCATGCCTCGTGTGTCTCTCCCCTTCCCCCCACCCCCTGCTCATGCCCCGTGTCTCCCTACTGTTCCCCCCACCCCCCGCTCATGCCCCGTGTGTCTCTCCCCTTCCAACCAACCCCCGCTCATGCCCCGTGTTTCTCTCCCATTCCCCCACCCCCCACTCATGCCCTGTGTCTCCCTCCTTTCCCCCCACACCAACTCATGCTCCTTTTGTCTCTCCCCTTTCCCCCACCCCCCGCACATGCCCCGTGTGTCTCTCCCCTTCCCCCCACCCCCTGCTCATGCCCCGTGTCTCTCTCCCCTTCCCCCCAGCCCCTGCTCATGCCCCGTGTCTCTCTCCCCTTGCCCCCCACCCCTTGCTCATGCCCCATGTATCTCTCCCCTTCCCCCCACCCCCGCTCATGCCCCGTGTCTCCCTTGTGCTACCCCCACCCCCAGCTCATGCCCTGTGTCTCCCTCGTGTTACCCCCACCACCCTCTCATGCCCCGTGTCTCCCTTGTGTTACCCACCACCCCCGCTCATGCCCCGTGTCTCCCTTGTGTTACCTCCCCACCCCCCGCTCATGCCCCATGTCTCCCTGGTGTTACCCCCCCACCCCCCCGCAAATGCCCTGTGTCTCCCTTGTGTTACCCCCAACCCCCCGCTCATGCCCCGTGTCTCCCCTGTTCCCCCCACCCCCGCTCATGCCCCGTGTCTCCCTCCTTTCCTCCCCACCCCCCTGCTCATGCCCCCTGTCTCCCTTGTGTTACCCCCACCCCCGCTCATGCCCCATGTCTCCCCTGTTCCCCCCCACCCCCTGCTCATGCCCCGTGTTTTCCTTGTGTACCCCCCACCCCCTGCTCATGCCCTGTGTCTCCTGTTGCCCCCCCACCGTCCGGTCATGTCCCTTGTATTCCTCCTGTACCCCCACCCCCCGCTCATGCCCCGTGTTTCCCTCCTGTACCCCCACCTCCGCTCATGCCCCCTGTCTCCCTCGTGTTCCCCGACACCCCGCTCATGCCCCGTGTCTCCCTCGTGTTACCACCCACCCCCGCTCATGCCCCCTGTCTCCCTCGTGTTCCCCCGACACCCCGCTCATGCCCCGTGTCTCCTGTTGCCCCCACCCCCCGCTCATGCCCCGTGTCTCCCTAGTGTTCCCCCACCCCCGCTCATGCCTCGTGTTCCCTCGTGTTAACCCCCACCCCCTCCCGCTCATGCCCCGTGTCCCCCTCGTGTCTCTCTCCCCTTCCCCCCACCCCCCGATCATGCCCCGTGTCTCTCTCCCTTTCCCCCCACCCCCGATCATGCCCCGAGACTCTCTCCCCTTCCCCTACAACCGCCGCGCATGCCCCGTGTGTCTCTCCCCTTCCCCCCACCCCCGCTCATGCCCCGTGTGTCTCACCCCTTCCCCCCCACCCCTCGCTCATGCCCCGTGTTTCTCCCCTTCCCCCATCTCCCGCTCATGCCCCGTGTCTCTCTCCCCTTCCCCCGCCCCCCGCTCATGCCCCGTGTGTCTCTCCCCTTCCCCCCACCCCCGCTCATGCCCCGTGTGTCTCACCCCTTCCCCCCACCCCTCGCTCATGCCTCATGTGTCTCTCCCCTCCCCCCCACCCCCCACTCATGCCCCGTGTGTCTCTCCCCTTCCCCCCACCTCCTGCTCATGCCCCGTGTCTCTCCCCTGTTCCCCCCACCACCCGCTCATGACCTGTCTCCCCTGTTGCCCCCCATCCCCAACTCATGCCCCGTGTCTCCCTTGTGTTACCCCCCACCCCCGACTCATGCAAGTGTCTCCCTTGTGTTACCCCCCCACCCCCGCTCATGCCCCGTGTCTACCTTGTGTTCCCCCCACCCCCGCTCATGCCCCTTGTGTCTCTCCTCTTCCCCCCCAGCCCCCGCTCAAGCCCTGTGTCTCCCTCCTTTCCCCCCACCCCCCGCTCATGCCCCATGTCTCTCCCCTCCCCCCACTAATGCCCCGTGTCTCTACCCTTCCCCCACCCCCGGCTCATGCCCCGTGTCTCTCTCCCCTTCCCACCACCCCTCGTTCATGCCCCGTGTCTCTCTCCCTTCCCACCACCCCTCGTTCATGCCCCGTGTCTCTCTCCCTTCCCCCCCACCCCCGCTCATGCCCCGTGTGTCTCACCCCTTCCCCCCCACCCCCCGCTCATGCCCCGTGTTTCTCTCCCATTCCCCCACCCCCCACTCATGCCCTGTGTCTCCCTCCTTTCCCCCCACACCGACTCATGCTCCTTGTGTCTCTCCCCTTCCCCCCACCCCCCGCACATGCCCCGTGTGTCTCTCCCCTTCCCCCCACCCCCTGCTCATGCCCCGTGTCTCTCTCCCCTTCCCCCCACCCCCTGCTCATGCCCCGTGTCTCTCTCCCCTTGCCCCCCACCCCTTGCTCATGCCCCATGTGTCTCTCCCCTTCCCCCCACCCCCGCTCATGCCCCGTGTCTCCCTTGTGCTACCCCCACCCCCAGCTCATGCCCTGTGTCTCCCTCGTGTTACCCCCACCACCCGCTCATGCCCCGTGTCTCCCTTGTGTTACCCACCACCCCCCGCTCATGCCCCGTGTCTCCCTTGAGTTACCTCCCCACCCCCCGCTCATGCCCCATGTCTCCCTGGTTTTACCCCCCACCCCCCGCAAATGCCCTGTGTCTCCCTTGTGTTACCCCCAACCCCCCGCTCATGCCCCGTGTCTCCCCTGTTCCCCCCACCCCCGCTCATGCCCCGTGTCTCCCTCCTTTCCTCCCCACCCCCCTGCTCATGCCCCCTGCCTCCCTTGTGTTACCCCCACCCCCCGCTCATGCCCCATGTCTCCCCTGTGCCCCCCCACCCCCTGCTCATGCCCCGTGTTTTCCTTGTCTACCCCCCACCCCCCGCTCATGCCCTGTGTCTCCTGTTGCCCCCCCACTGTCCGGTCATGTCCCTTGTATCCCTCCTGTACCCCCACCCCCCGCTCATGCCCCGTGTTTCCCTCCTGTACCCCCACCTCCGCTCATGCCCCCTGTCTCCCTCGTGTTCCCCCGACACCCCGCTCATGCCCCGTGTCTCCTGTTGCCCCCACCCCCCGCTCATGCCCCGTGTCTCCCTCGTGTTACCACCCACCCCCGCTCATTTCCCCTGTCTCCCTCGTGTTCCCCCGACACCCCGCTCATGCCCCATGTCTCCTGTTGCCCCCACCCCCCGCTCATGCCCCGTGTCTCCCTAGTGTTCCCCCCACCCCCGCTCATGCCTCGTGTTCCCTCGTGTTAACCCCCACCCCCCGATCATGCCCCGTGTGTCTCTCCCCTTCCCCCTTTCCCCCGCTCATGCCCTGTGTCTCTCTCCCTTTCCCCCCACCCCCCGATCATGCCCCGAGACTCTCTCCCCTTCCCCTACAACCGCCGCGCATGCCCTGTGTGTCTCTCCCCTTACCCCCCAACCCCCGCTCATGCCCCGTGTCTCCCTACTGTTCCCCCCACCCACCTGCTCATGCCCCGTGTCTCTCTCCCCTTCCCCCACCCCCCGCTCATGCCCCGTGTGTCTCTCCCCTTCTCCCCCACCCCCCCGCTCATGCCCCGTGTCTCTCTCCCCTTCCCCCACCCCCCGCTCATGCCCCATGTGTCTCTCCCCTTCCCCCCAACCCCCACTCATGCCCCGTGTGTCTCTCCCCTCCCCCCCACCCCCCGCTCATGCCCCGTGTGCCCCCCCACCACCTGCTCATGCCCCGTGTCTCTCTGCACTTCCCCCCACCCCCCGCTCATGCCCTATGTCTCTCTCCACTTCCCCCCACCCCCCGCTCAGGCCCCGTGTCTCCCCTGTTCCCCCCACCACCCGCTCATGACCTGTCTCCCCCGTTGCCCCCCATCCCCCACTCATGCCCTGAGTCTCCCTTGTGTTACCCCCCCACCCCCCGCTCATGCCCCGTGTCTCCCTTGTGTTACCCCTCGACCCCCCCGCTCATGACACGTGTCTCGCTAGTGTTACCCCCCACCCCCCACTCATGCCCTGTGTCTCCCTTGTGTTACCCCCACCCATGCCCTGTCTCCCCTGTTACCCCACACCCGCCACTCATGCCCCTGTCTCTCTCCCCTCCCCACCACCCCCACCACCGGCTCATGCCCGTGTCTCTCTCCCCTTCCCCCCCACCCCCCGCTCATGCCCCGTGTCTCTCTCCCCTTTCCCCGTACTCCCCGCTCATGCCCTGTGTCTCTCTCCCCTTCCCCCCTACCCCCCGCTCATGCCCCGTGTCTCTCTCCCCTTCCACCCCACCCCCTGCTCATGCCCTGTGTTTCTCTCCCCTTCCCCCCACCCCCTGCTCATGCCCAGTGTGTCTCTCCCCTTCCCCCCACCCCCGCTCATGCCCCTTGTCTCCCTACTGTTCCCCCCACCCCCTGCTCATGCCCCGTGTCTCTCTCCCCTTCCCCCCCACCCCCCACTCATGCCCCGTGTGTCTCTTCCCTTCCCCCCTACCCCCCGCTCATGCCTCGTGTGTCTCTCCCCTTCCCCCCACCCCCCGCTCATGCCCTGTGTCTCCCTACTGTTCCCCATACCCCCCGCTCATGCCCCGTGTGTCTCTCCCCTTCCCCCCACCACCTGCTCATGCCCCGTGTCTCTCTGCCCTTCCCCCCACCCCCGCTCATGCCCTATGTCTCTCTCCACTTCCCCCCACCCCCCGCTCAGGCCCCGTGTCTCTCCTGTTCCCCCCACCACCCGCTCATGACCTGTCTCCCCCCTTGCCCCCCATCCCCCACTCATGCCCTGAGTCTCCCTTGTGTTACCCCCCCACCCCCCGCTCATGCCCCGTGTCTCCCTTGTGTTACCCCTCCACCCCCCGCTCATGACACGTGTCTCGCTAGTGTTACCCCCACCCCCCGCTCATGCTCTGTGTCTCCCTTGTGTTACCCCCACCCATGCCCTGTCTCCCCTGTTACCCCACACCCGCCACTCATGCCCCTGTCTCTCTCCCCTCCCCCCCACCCCCACCACCGGCTCATGCCCGTGTCTCTCTCCCCTTCCCTCCACCCCCCGCTCATGCCCCGTGTCTCTCTCCCCTTTCCCCCTACTCCCCGCTCATGCCCCGTGTCTCTCTCCCCTTCCCCCCTACCCCCCGCTCATGCCCCGTGTCTCTCTCCCCTTCCACCCCACCCCCTGCTCATGCCCTGTGTTTCTCTCCCCTTCCCCCCACCCCCCGCTCATGCCCTGTGTGTCTCTCCCCTTCCCCCCCACCCCCCGCTCATGCCCCTTGTCTCCCTACTGTTCCCCCACCCCCTGCTCATGCCCCGTGTCTCTCTCCCCTTCCGCCCCACCCCCCACTCATGCCCCGTGTGTCTCTCCCCTTCCCCCCTACCCCCCGCTCATGCCTCGTGTGTCTCTCCCCTTCCCCCCACCCCCGCTCATGCCCTGTGTCTCCCTACTGTTCCCCATACCCCCCGCTCATGCCCCGTGTGTCTCTCCCCTTCCCCCCACCTCCCGCTCATGCCCCATGTCTCTCTCCCCTTCCCCCACCCCCTGCTCATGCCCCGTGTCTCCCTATTGTTCCCCCCACCCCCCGCTCATGCCCCGTGTGTCAGTCCCCTTCCCCCATCCCCAGCTCATGTCCTGTGTGTCTCTCCCTTTCCCTCCCACCCCCCGCTCATGCCCCGTGTCTCTATGCCCTTCCCGCCCACCCCCTGCTCATGCCCCGTGTGTCTCTCCCCTTCCCCCCACCCCCGCTCATGCCCCGTGTCTCCCTACTGTTCCCCCCACCTCCCGCTCATGCCCCGTGTCTCTCTCCACTTCCCCCCACCCCCCGCTCATGCCCCGTGTCTCCACTGTTCCCCCCACCCCCCGCTCATGACCTGTCTCCCCTGTTACCCCCAACCCCCAGATCATGCCCCATGACTCCCTTGTGTTACCCCCCACCGCCCGCTCATTCCCCGTGTCTCCCTTGTGTTACCCCCACCCCCCGCTTATGCCCCGTGTCTCCCTCGTGTTACCCCCCGCTCATGCCCCGTGTCTCCCTTGTGTTACCCCCCACCCATGCCCCGTGTCTCTCCCCTTCCCCCCACCCCCCGCTCATGCCCCGTGTCTCTGTCTCTCCCCTTCCCCCCCACCACCCGCTCATGCCCCGCGTCTCCCTACTTTCCCCCCACCCCCTGCTCATGCCCCATGTTTCTCTCCCCTTCCCCCCACCCCCCGCTCATGCCCGTGTCTCTCTCCCCTTCCCACCACGACCCCGCTCATGCCCCGTGTCTCCCTCCCTTTCCCCCCACCCCCCGCTCATGCCCCGTGTCTCCCTACTGTTCCCCCACCCCCCGCTCATGCCCCATGTCTTTCTCCCCTTCCCCTCACCCCTGCTCATGCCCCGTGTCTCTCTCCCCTTCCCCCCCACCCCCCGCTCATGGCCCGTGTCTCCCTCCTTTCTCCCCACCCCCGCTCATGTCCCTTGTGTCTCTCCCCTTCACCCCACCCCCTACACATGCCCTGTGTGTCTCTCCCCTTCCCCCCACCCCCTGCTCATGCCCCGTGTCTCTCTCCCCTTCCCCCCCACCCCCCCGCCCATGCCCCGTGTGTCTCTCCCCTTCCCCCTCACCCCCCGCTCATGCCCCGTGTGTCTCTTCCCTTCCCCCCACCCCCTGATAATGCCCTGTGCGTCTCTCCCCTTCCCCCTAACCCCCGCTCATGCCCCGTGTGTCTCTCCCCTTCCCACAACCCCTGCTCATGCCCTGTGTCTCCCTCCTTTCCCCCACCACCCGCTCATGCCCTGTGTGTCTCTCCCCTTCCCCCCACCCCCCGCTCATGCCCCGTGTGTCTTTCCCCTTCCCCCATCCCCAACTCATGTCCTGTGTGTCTCTTCCCTTCCCCCCACCCCTCGCTCATGCCCCGTGTCTCTCTCCCCATCCCCCCACCCCCGCTCATGCCCTGTGTGTCTCTCCCTTCCCCCCCACCCCCCGCTCATGTCCTGTGTCTCTATGCCCTTCCCGCCCACCCCCTGCTCATGCCCCATGTGTCTCTCCCCTTCCCCCCCACCCCCCGCTTATGTCCTGTGTCTCCCTACTGTTCCCCCCACCTCCCGCTCATGCCCTGTGTCTCCCTCCACTTCCCCCCACCCCCCGCTCATGCCCCGTGTCTCCACTGTTCCCCATCACCCGCTCATAACCTGTCTATCCTGTTACCCCCACCCCCAGTTCATGCCCCATGACTCCCTTGTGTTACCCCCCACCCCCTGCTCATGCCCCGTGTCTCCCTTGTGTTACCCCCCACCCCCCGCTTATGCCCCGTGTCTCCCTCGTGTTACCCCCCTCACCCCCCGCTCATGCCACGTGTCTCCCTTGTGTTACCCCCCCACCCATGCCCCGTGTCTCTCCCCTTCCCCCCACCCCCCGCTCATGCCCCGTGTCTCTGTCTCTCCCCTTCCCCCCACCCCCCGCTCATGCCCCGCGTTTCTCTCCCCTTCCCCCACCCCCCGCTCATGCCCGTGTCTCTCTCCACTTCCCACCATGACCCCGCTCATGCCCGTGTCTCCCTCCCCTTGCCCCCACCCCCCGCTCATGCCCTGTGTCTCTCTACTGTTCCCCCACCCCCGCTCATGCCCCATGTCTTTCTCCCCTTCCCCTCACCCCTGCTCATGCCCCGTGTCTATCTCCCCTTCCCCCCCACCCCCCGCTCATGGCCCGTGTCTCCCTCCTTTCTCCCCACCCCCCGCTCATGCCCCTTGTGTCTCTCCCCTTCCCCCACCCCCCTACACATGCCCCGTGTGTCTATCCCCTTCCCCCCACCCCCTGCTCATGCCCCGTGTCTCTCTCCCCTTCCCCCCACCCCCCCGCCCATGCCCTGTGTGTCTCTCCCCTTCCCCCTCACCCCCCGCTCATGCCCCGTGTCTCTCTCCCCTTCCCCCCCACCCCCGCTCATGCCCTGTGTGTCTCTTCCCTTTCCCCCCACCCCCTGCTAATGCCCTGTGTGTCTCTCCCCTTCCCCCTAACTCCCATTCATGCCCCGTGTGTCTCTCCCCTTCCCCCAACCCCTGCTCATGCCCTGTGTCTCCCTCCTTTCCCCCACCACCCGCTCATACCCTGTGTGTCTCTCCCCTTCCCCCCCACTCCCTGCTCATGGCCCGTGTGTCTCCCCTGTTCCCCCCACCCCCCACTCATGACCTGTCTCCCCTGTTACCCCCCACCCCCCGCTCATGCCCCGTGTCTCCCTTGTGTTACCCCCACCCCCAGCTCATGCGCTGTGTCTCCCTTGTGTTACCCTCCACCCCCCGCTCATGCCCCGTGTCTCCCTTGTGTTACCCCCCAACCCCGCTAATGCCCCGTGTCTCTCTTGTGTTACCCTCACCCCCCGCTCATGCCCTGTGTCTCCCTTGTATTACCCCCCACCCCCGCTTATGCCCCCAGTCTCCCCTGTTCCCTCCACCCCCGCTCATGCCCCGTGTCTCCCTCCTTTCCCCCATCCCCCGCTCATGCCCCGTGTCTCCCTTGTGTTACCCCCACCCCCGCTCATGCCCCATGTCTCCCCTGTTCCCCCCCACCCCCCGCTCATGCACCGTGTTTCCCTCGTTTACCCCCCTTCCCCCGCTCATGCCCCGTGTCTCCTGTTGCCCGCCCACCCTCCGGTCATGTCCCGGGTCTCCCTCCTGTACCCCCACCCCTCTGCTCATGCCCTGTGTTTCCCTCGTGTTCCCCGCACCACCGCTCATGCCCCGTGTTACTCTCCCACCTCCCGCTCATGCCCCATGTCTCCCTCGTGTTAACCCCCACCCCCGCTCATGCCCCGTGTCTCCCTCTTGTTCCCCCCACACCCCGCTCATGCCCCGTGTCTCCTGTTGCCCCCACACCCCACTCATGCCCCGTGTCTACCTCGTGTTCCCCCATCCCCACTCATGCCTCGTTTCCCTCGTGTTATCCCCCACCCCCTCCCACTCATGCCCCGTGTCCTCCTCGTGTTCCCCAACCTGCTCATGCCACGTGTCTCTCTCCTTTCCCCCACCCCCCGCTCATGCCCCATGTGTGCGCCCTGTTCTCCCACCCCCTGCCCCGTGTGTGCCCTGTTCCCCCACCCCCGCTCATGCCCCGTGTGTGCGCCCTATTTCCCCACCCCCGCTCATGCCCTGTGTGTATGCCCTGTTCCCCCCACCCCCGCTCATGCCCTGTGTGCGTCCTGTTCCCCCACCCCCGCTCATGCCCCATGTGCACTGTTCCCCCCACCCCCGCTCATGCCCCATGTCTCCCTCGTGTTTCCCCCACCCCCCGCTCATGCCCCGTGTCTCCCTCGTGTACCCCCTCACCCCCCGCTCATGCCCCGTGTGTCTCCTGTTGCCCCCACCCCCCACTCATGCCCCGTGTCTCCATCGTGTACCCCCTCACCCCCCGCTCATGCCCCGTGTGTCTACTGTTGCCCCCACCCCCGCTCATGCCCCATGTGTCTCCTGTTGCCCCTACCCCCCGCTCATGCCCCTTGTCTCCCTGGTGTTCCCCCCACCCTCTGCTCATGCCCCGTGTTCCCTTGTGTTACCCCCCCACCCCTCCACTCATGCCCCGTTTCTCCCTCGTGTTCACCCCACCCCCGCTCATGCCCCGTGTCTCCCTTGTGTTACCCCCACCCCTGCTCATGCCCTGTGTCTCTCTTGTATTACCCCCCACCCCCTGCTCATGCCCCGTGTCTCCCCTGTTCCCTCCACCCCCGCTCATGCCCCGCGTCGCTCTCCTTTCCCCCCACCCCCCGCTCATAACCCGTGTGTGCGCCCTTTTCCCCCACCCCCACTCATGCCCTGTGTGTGCGCCCTGTTCCCCCACCCCCGCTCATGCCCCGTGTGTGCGCCCTGTTCCCCTCACCCCAGCTCATGCCATGTGTGCGCCCTGATCCCCCCAACCCCGCTCATGCCCCATGTGCACTGTTCCCCCACCCCCACTCATGCCCCGTGTCTCCCTCCTGCTCCCCCATCCCCCGCTCATGCCCCGTGTCTTCCTTGTGTACCCCCTCACCCCCTGCTCATGCCCCATGTTTCTCTTGTTGCCCCCACCCCCCACTCATGGCCCGTTTCTCCCTTGTGTTCCCCCCACCCCCCACTCATACCCTGTGTCTCCATCGTGCACCCCTACCCCCCGCTCATGCCCCGTGTCTCTCACCCCTTCCCCCCACCCCCTGCTTGCTCATGCCCCGTGTGTCTCTCCCCTTCTCCTCTACCCCCCGCTCATGCCCCGTGTCTCTCTCCCCTTCCCCCCCACCCCCGCTCATGCCCTGTGACTCTCTCCCCGTACCCCCCACCTCCCGCTCATGCCCTGTGTCTCCTGTTGCCCCCCCATCCTCCGTTCATGTCCCGTGTCTCCCTCCTGTACCCCCACCCCCAACCCCCGCTCATGCCCCATGTTTCCCTCCTGTACCCCCACCCCCCGCTCATGCCCCGTGTTTCCCTCGTGTTCCCCACACACCCCCGCTCATGCCCCGTGTTACTTCTGCACCCCCCGCTCATGCCCTGTGTCTCCCTCATGTTACCCCCCACCCCCGCTCATACCCCGTGTCTCCCTCATTTTCCCCCTACAACCCGCTCATGCCCCGTGTCTCCTGTTTCCCCCACCCCAGCTCATGCCCCGTGTCTCCCTCGTGTTACCCCCACCCCCGCTCATGACTCGTGTTTCCCTCGTGTTATCCCCCACCTCCTCCCACTCATGCCCCATGTCCCCCTCGTGTTCCCCCCACCCACTCATGCCCCGTGTCTCTCTCCTTTCCCCCCAGCCCCCGCTCATGCCCCGTGTGTGCACCCTGTTCCCCCACCCCCGCTCATGCCCTGTGTGTGTGCCTTGTTCCCCCACCCCCGCTCATGCCCCGTGTGTGCGCCCTGTTCCCCCCACCCCCGCTCATCCCCTGTGTGTGCCCTGTTCCCCCCACCCCCGCTCATGCCCCATGTGCACTGTTCCCCCCACCCCTGCTCATGTCCCATGTCTCCCTTGTGTTCCCCCACCTCCCGCTCATGCCCCGTGTCTCCCTCGTGTACCCCCTCACCCCCCGCTCATGCCCCGTGTGTCTCCTGTTGCCCCCACCACCCGCTCATGCCCCGTGTGTCTCCTGTTGCCCCCACCCCCCGCTCATGCCCCGTGTCTCCCTGGTGTTCCCCCCACCCCCTGCTCATGCCCCGTGTTCCCTCGTGTTACCCCCCACCACCCCCGCTCATGCCCCATTTCTCCCTCGTGTTCCTCCCACCCGCCGCTCATGCCCCTTGTCTCTCTCCTTTCCCCCCTACCCCCGCTCATGCCCCATGTGTGACCTATTCCCCCACCCCCTGCTCATACTCCATGTGTGCCCTGTTCCCCCCACCTTCGCTCATGCCCTGTGTGTGCCCTGTTCCCCCACCCCCCGCTCATGCCCCGTGTGCGCCCTGTTCCCCCCACCCCCGCTCATGCCCAGTGTGCCCTGTTCCCCCACCCACCGCTCATGACCTGTCTCCCCTGTTACCCCCCACCCCCCGCTCATGCCCCGTGTCTCCCTTGTGTTACCCCCACCCACAGCTCATGCCCCGTGTCTCCCTAGTGTTACCCCCCCACCCCCTGCTCATGCCTCGTGTCTCCCTTGTGTTACCCCCCACGCCCCACTCACCCACTCATGCCCAGTGTCTCCCTTGTTATCCCCCACCCCCCACTCATGCCCCGTGTCTCCCTTGTGTTACCCCCCACCCCCCGCTCATGCCCCGTGTCTCCCTTGTGTTACCCCCGCTCATGCCCTGTGTCTCCCTTGTGTTACCCCCCAACCCCCGCTCATGCCCCGTGTCTCCCCTGTTCCCTCCACCCCCGCTCATGCCCCGTGTCTCCCTCCTTCCCCCCACCCCCATCTCATGGCCTGTGTCTCCCTTGTGTTACCCCCACCCCCCTGCTCATGCCCCGTATTTCCCTCGTGTACCCCCCACCCCCCGCTCATGCCCCGTGTCTCCTGTTGCCCCCCCACCCTCCGCTCATGCCCCATGTTTCCCTCCTGTACCCCCATCCCCCCGCTCATTCCCTGTGTTTCCCTCTTGTTCCCCGCGCCCCCCCGCTAATGTCCCGTGTTACTCCCCCACTCCCCGCTCATGCCCCGTGTTACCCCCCACCCCCGCTCATGCCTCGTGTCTCCCTCGTGTTCCCCTCACACCCCGCTTATGCCCTGTGTCTCCTGTTGCCCCCACCCCCGCTCATGCCCCGTGTCTCCCTCGTGTTATCCCCCACCCCCTCCGGCTCATGCCCAGTGTCCCCCTCGTGTTCCCCCACCCGCTCATGCCCCGTGTCTCTCTCCCTTCCCCCCACCCCCGCTCATGCCCCGTGTGTGCACCCTGTTCCCCCACCCCCCGCTCATGCCCTGTGTGTGGGCCTGTTCCCCCAGCCCCCGCTCATGCCCTGTGTGTGGGCCTGTTCCCCCACCCCCACTCATGCCCCGTGTGTGCGCCCTGTTCCCCCACCCCCGTTCATGCCCTGTGTGTGCGCCCTGTTCCCCCAACCCCCGCTCATGCCCTGTGTGCACCCTGTTCCCCTAACCCTGCTCATGCCCCATGTGCACTGTTCCCCCCACCCCCGCTCATGCCCCGTGTCTCCCTCGTGTACCCCCCCACCCCCCGCTCATGCCCCGTGTGTCTCCTGTTGCCCCCACCCCCCGCTCATGCCCCGTGTCTCCATCGTGTACCCCCTCACCCCCGCTCATGCCCCGTGTCTCTCTCCCCTTCCCCCCACCCCCCGCTCATGCCCCGTGTGTCTCTACCCTTCCCCCTACCCCCTGCTCATGCCCCGTGTCTCTCTCCCCTTCCCCCCACCCCCTGCTCATGCCCCGTGACTCTCTCCCCTTCCCCCCACCCCCCGCTCATGCCCTGTGTCTCCTGTTGCCCCCCACCCTCCGGTCATGTCCCATGTCTCCCTCCTGTAGCCCCACCCCCCACCCCCCTCATGCCCCGTGTTTCCCTCCTGTACCCCCATCCCCCTGCTCAGGCCCTGTGTTTCCCTCGTGTTCCCCGCACCCCCGCTCATGCCCCGTGTTACTCCCCCACCCCCCGCTCATGCCCCATGTCTCCCTCGTGTTACCCCCCACCCCTGCTCATGCCCCATGTCTCCCTTGTGTTCCCCCCACACCCCGCTCATGCCCCGTGTCTCCTGTTGACCCCACCCCCCGCTCATGCCCCATGTCCCCCTCGTGTTTCCCCCACCCCCGCTCATGCCTCGTGTTTCCCTCGTGTTATCCCTCACCCACTCCCGCTCATGCCCCGTGCCCCCCTCATGTTCCCCCCACCCACTCATGCCCCATGTCTCTCTCCTTTGCCCCACCCCACGCTCATGCCCCGTGTGTGCGCCCTGATCCCCCACCCCCCGCTCATGCCCAGTGCGTGCGCCCTGTACCCCCACCCCCGCTCATGCCCCGTGTGTGCGCCCTGTTCCCCCCACCACCGCTCATGCCCTATGTGCGCCCTGTTCCCCCACCCCCGCTCATGCCCCATGTGCACTGTTCCCCCCACCCCTGCTCATGCCTCGTGTCTCCCTCGTGTTCCCTCCAACCCCCGCTCATGCCCCGTGTCCCCCTTGTCTACCCCCTCACCCCCCGCTCATGCCCCGTGTGTCTCCTGTTGCCCCCACCCCCGCTCATGCCCCGTGTCTCCATCGTGTACCCCCTCACCCCCGCTCATGCCCCGTGTGTCTCCTGTTGCCCCCACCCCCGCTCATGCCCTGTGTCTCCCTCGTGTTCCCCCCACCCCCCGCTCATGGCCTG
Organism: Ambystoma mexicanum; assembly: GCF_040938575.1. Lineage (NCBI taxonomy): Eukaryota > Metazoa > Chordata > Amphibia > Caudata > Ambystomatidae > Ambystoma > Ambystoma mexicanum. The sequence continues at coordinate 702,364,959 of NC_090930.1, read as the reverse complement.
TGTTTCCCTCGTGTTACCCCCCACCCCTCCACTCATGCCCCGTGTCTCCCTCGTTGTCCCCCCCGCTCATGCCCCTTGTCTCTCTCCTTTCCCCCCAACCCCCGCTCATGCCCTATGTGTGCCCTATTCCACCTTCACCTGCTCATGCCCCGTGTGTGCCCTGTTCCCCCCACCTTCGCTCATGCCCCATGTGTGCCCTGTTTCCCCCACCTCCCGCTCATGCCCCGTGTGTGCCCTGTTCCCCCCACCCCCCGCTCATGCCCAGTGTGTGCCCTGTTCCCCCCACCCCTTGCTCATGCCCCATGTGTGCCCTGTTTCCCCCACCCCCCGCTCATGCCCCGTTTCTCCCCTGTTACTCCCACCCCCCGCTCATGCCCCGTGTCTCCTCGTGTTCCTTCCCACCCCCCGCTCATGCCCCGTGTCTCCCTCGTGTTCCTCCCCACCCCCTGCTCATGTCCCGTGTCTCCCCTTTTCCCCACCCGCTGCTCATGCCCCGTGTCTCTCTTGCGTTCCCCCCACCCCTGCTCATGCCCCGTGTTTCCTGCCTTTTCCCCCCCACCCCCTGCTCATGTCCCGTTTGTGCCCTGTTCCCTCTCACCCCCCCGCTCATGCCCATGTGTCTCCCCTGCTCCCCCTGCCCCCCGCTCATGCCCTGTTGTGTGCTCTTTATACACCCCGCCTTCCCTTTCCATGGTGGCCATCTGTGTAGGAAGGAAAATCTTTTTTTTTACCACCCGGGGTTCCCACTTTGAGGACCTAAGATGCTAGTGGTCTTCATCTATTGAAAAGGATGTTATGGTGATGTTGCACTAATAAAAAGCTATAAAATTCAGTAAAAAAAAAAATTGTTACAGGGACGTTATGATTAAGTTGCAGTAATAAAAACCTCTGAAATTCAATGAAAAAACATTGTTAAAGGGACGTTATGGTTACGTTTCGCTACTAAAAAACTATGAAATTCAGTGAAAAAACGTTGTTTAAGGGACGTTTTGGTTAAGTTGTGCTACTAAAAACCTATGAAATTCAGTGAAAAAACGTTGTCAAAGAGACGTTATGGTTCCAAGTAAAACCCATTATTGTACCATCTAGAAACATTGCTATCCAGTGGTTCCTTCCTGATCCTGGGGATTGGTATTCACCACAAGGTTGATGTTTCCCTCGCTAAGTATACGTCTTGGAAGGTTCACATGAACACACACCCCAGAATGTTTTCTTAGCATGCTTGTCTTTACTCAGTAAACATTTGATTTGGTAGGTGTCCATTACGTGTTGTACAGCACCTGGCATTGTTTGTTGAGTTCCATGACCGAGTCAGATATATTCATAATAATAAGAATCATGGTGTTTGTTACATTTTCAGTGAAACCTACCGCGATGTGTACATGACCATTCCTAATCAGATTACAAGGGCTGGATGATGCATTGTCGGGTCTCAAATCAAAAGCAAAAAGCGTGTAACCCTCCATCATTGTCATCATGCGGTATCAAAAAGTCATCATGCGGTATCACAAAGTCTTTACCACGCAAGTGTTTACCACTGATGGAAACTAGGCCCAAATACTCCCTAATCTTAATTTTGTGTTCAAAACTGGGGCTGTAGGCTTTGAAATGTATAATGACCCATCCTTAAAAAGAGCGGTTTAGTTGATATTATAATGCTTAAAATTAAAAGGATTTCTGGCATATTCCCCAGAAAAAGCAGTGTTGTCCTCAAAACCAATGATAGTTATTTTAAGTAGCTGTCCGAAGAATAAGTTATGGCTACCCGTGGGTACACTGAAGATTTTCAAGGATGTCCTCTCCATGAGGTATTTTAAGTTAGATACTTGCTGAGCGTCAGCGTGAGCTTATCTGACCATGGGGGGCACATTTATCCTTTTAATAAATAAACTCACTGATACTATCACCAGTTTATAGGCTTCTGCATCATTGCTGTTAAGGCAATAAGGAATCTTTATTTTGAGAGAGTTGATTTTCAGATCAATGCAATTCACCATATGTTTCTCTTGGAAAAATAGATTGGCGTGTGACGCCATAGTAAATCAACATTTTGCTGCTTCTCGCATGCGTTGCTCTCTTTATAAAACCTGTGTTAGACCCATCTAGAGCATAATCTTTCACATGCCCTGCTGAGTCCTTATGGAAAAGCCCCGCTGTGAACTGAGTGTCCAAAGCATCATTGCTGTAGTTCAGAATATTTTCTATGTACACTCTATAGGGGCACAGGGGCACATGTTGTCATTCTGTGGTCATCTAGAGTGATTTCAACCTGATTAAAGAGGGTGAGCATAGGATAGGCAATTGTGGCTACCTATCAGCCTTCGTTACTTTACAGGTCGGGTAAAGCAGAGTGTCATTCAGATCCAGGACCATCTCCGTTGAGACCGATAAGTAAAACTCTATGGACACTAGAAGAGAAAGTGCAGCGAAGCGTGCAACTTCCATGAAAAAGCTGTTTTCAACGCTCGTCTGTGTTGGGGTCATGGCAAACAGATCTACTTCATATTTGACACATTCCCATGAGGCACAATGGTTAAAGGCCATCTTTTAGAAAATATTGAATGCTGGGGCTGGTTTTATTTCTCTTGTTCAGTCTGTTCTTTGGAGTGCGTTTGCTCTTCTGAGCAGCTTTAGTTGTTGATCTTTATTTTTAATGTGGCTTCTGAGGCCTCCACCTGTGCGATGCACTCCTTATTCATTTCACTATAGTGTTTCTCACACAACCACGCCAGAAACCTCCTGCATTGGTTGGTTAAAATGATTTGCAACAGAGTTTGCTGCATTAGACAAAACATCCTTAGCGATATTTGTAGCTGCAGATTTCACATTCGGCTTGACTAATTCAAACTCTTTTCGTAGGAAGGGCATAGCCTTCCAAAAGAGACTTCTGAAAATACTCCCTAAACCCACTCCATACATAACCTCTGCACCTTGAAAGTAGGGCTGATCGACATAACCGGCTGGCTTTCGGTAATAATCCCTATAAACGTATGGTTCTCCATAGTTATTCATGAATACCATGTTTTAATACTATTTATTGCTCCTAGGGTATATGTGTAGTTACACTAGGAACTTCCCGTATTTGAATGTGACTGTTTCACCCTGAGCGTCCCTTATCTGTATGTTGATGGTGTCAAAATGACTCTTAGATACCGGTATATAATCAGGCTTAATTTATGGTCTATTAACAATACCGTTATTTTCTCCTTTCACTTGGGCTGTTATTACTAGGGGGGGTGTATGAGTCACCGACCCTTTCATATTCTACTATATCACTGTAGATCATAAGGCTATAGAATTGCCCATCAATATCAGCATGTGTTCTTTCCAAAGTTGAATTACTTTTTACATGTTGAACGGTTCACAGTACCCGAAAGAGTTTCCTGGTACATAAGAACTCTGTGGTAAAACCAGTCAATTTTAGAAATACTTTCCTCTGAGTTTATCCAGAAACAGCTATATATCCGAATAGCACTTGATGTTTGTGAGAGCCTTGTTGATAGCATCTAAGAGCGCTTGTATACTGCCGTAAAAACCAGGATGAAAACCTGCGTGTAACAGTTCAGTAGGGCCTTCAAACTTGGTAAACTTTGCCTCTCTTCTATCCACAGGTTCCCACATATGGGGGTATTGAATCCCCATCAGACTGGCTTACCACAACCCTTATAAATCAATGGTTTAGCAATCTTATCACAGGAATTATATATTTTGTAGTTAGGGAATGAAGAAGTCTTAGTGGGTAAGGCGATATATAATCATGTGCTTTCCATCTTCTTAGGGACTGCCTCTGCTTTTTAGATCCTTTACAGATGCTGTGCTGACACAACTCTTACATTTCTCAGGCCATCCCATCCGTTTGACCAGGTATTGTTTCTTAGACCCCTTACCTTTTCTCTGAAGAATGTACTCGATCCTATAAATACGTTGGAGATCATTTGTCACCTTTTGTAACTCCTCGGTATAGAAATGACCACTTATAACTTCTACAGCATAATCAACCACTTGTTAGATGTATATACTCTCTTTGACAGTGACTTCAGTCAGTCTTAAAATGTAATCGATAAATGATTGCTGATACCCCTTTGCAAAGATACCTTTTAACTTGGAGACTCTGACATGGTCCCATACAAGTTTCTCCACTCTTTTATGAATTTCCAAACAGTACAGACTTTGAAGTCAGTTTAATAGACCAATGATAGCTGACGTTATACACATCTATGAAACGCTGTAATATATCCACATAATGATGTGTATTGTTAGCTGTGAAAAATCTCCAGCATTTAGATTTCAAGGTCTTATTAAAGTGCTCAACAAAAATAGGTTAAACCTCATTGTGCGTCATAGAATGATGCACGCCGTGTTGCTTTAGAAAATTTTGGAGGGGCCCATTTAAAAACTCCTTGCTGGCATCTGTTTGTCATTTTGCTGGCACATGTTCCTTAATGAAGACATGCATGAACGCGACGGTCACTCTTGAATCAGTATTATCCCTCAAGACCTTGGAAAAAGCATATTTTGCTATATTATCTATTACCATCAAGATGTAATGTGTACCATCATTCTGCTTTTCAAAAGGACTCGTATCCAATAAATCCTACTGCCACTGTCTGTCACACTCAGATTCCACAGTCATTCTTCTTTTAAAATGTTTTCTAGCATTGTTATGAAGGATATATGCCTCTTGACCAGATAGCCATTCCCTGACAGCTCTACGTGTGACGGGCTGTTTGTCAAGTTGTAGTTTTCTATAAAGAGCATCAACACCACTATAACAACCAATTCCACTTTTATCATAAGAGCTTTTATGCATTTTTAAATGAGAGTTGTTATCCATTGAAGCACTCCAAAAAATAAACAGAGCTGTGGCTGGTGGAAGAAATTTTATTTGTACTACGGATATTGTACATGTAGGATCTGACACATCATTACCAATTGTGACATTTTTTTGGCAGCATTATGAATGGTGTCATACAGTCCCGTTCACTCCCCGCATTTAACTCTGCATGCAAATGAGACTTGAAGCATTTAAAAGTTCATACAACTCACAGTCCTGTTAGAAGTATCCTTTAATGATGAAGTAGTGTTAATACAGTTCATCCAGGAGCTGCTTCAATACCACTCTAGGGTTTAGGCATAGAGATGCCACATCGTATTTTTACAAATTCCAGTATTCATCCAATACCAGGTGTTAGTTCATATGTCACTTATACACATTACACTTTTACAAGGATGATTGCGCAGGGGTGTAGGTACATGTAGATATTTCCAGGTATTTGGGGCGATTACAGATATTCTCTTTTTCAGGATAGCGTATAACAGTTTTTCCACACATACACATTCTGGCGCCAGTTTATGCTCCACACAGATTGCTTCACCTTGAGAAGTTCTATCCTAGAACAAATTACACATATAAGGACCAAGTTCATTTTTTTCTCTTTAAAACAGCTTCCGGCCTATCAGGCACTCCTTATGGGTCACCCTAAAAATGTATAGGTCACAAAAATCTTTTTGCATTAATCAGGCTACCCGGTTTCTAAAAACCACAGGGCTGGTCACATGTAAAGATGTAATTTTTTTCTCTGGATTGCGACAATCAAGTATTTCTAGGAATGTTTTTGATAAAACATTCTCCACACTATCATGTACTCGCATGCCCATGCCTTTATAGACTGCTTCAAGATAAAACATATCCACAGTATTACTCTAGCATGATAATGCGGTTGGAGGCATTCATAGGCATCCTGTTTTGGGTCATCACATTTATGCCCATAACACCAATAGTAATATTCATACTTCTAGCATGCTTTCACTAAACACGCCTCAAAAGCCTAAACAGTTAAGGACATAAAAAGGGTCCTACTTTCCTCTTCTTCTTCTTCATCAGAACTTTCAAAGTGTTTTAGGCAGACACATTTCTTACACTTATTACCGCTTTGTGTTGCTGGACTTTGATCATGTTTGAAGAGTACACACAGTACAAATTGAGGGTATTGAATGAAGATAGCTGACTCTCAGTGCCGTCAACTGTACCTGCTGTTTTCTGCAATTCAAAAAAGGTAGAAGTTTAAATATTGAATATGTGTTTTTAACAAGTGTTTACACAGACACACACACCCAACACACTGTTACATACCAAATTGCATAGGACAGGACCATCTGCTTCCATCTCCATAGCATTAACAGCATCAACAAACAGCTTGTCTTCATCGGTACATACTTCTAGTTATGGGGACATGGCAGCCTCTGGAAACAGCTTGTCCAGAACGCATAGGTCCTCATACACTCGTCCATGTCCATTTAGTCTGCATTTGTGTAGTCTGCATCAGTCATATCAGCATCTACACCATCACAGCTTTCAGCGTCATCTTTGATAAGGGAAACAGGCAGTGTCATATCACCAAGCTTCATCATAACAAGGAGTGCTCACAGATCATCCTCACACTCCACAGCACTAGAATAAGGGAGTTGTGATTCTTCATCAGCTACGGGAATTATTGTTGTCTGACTTTTCGGCCTGTAGTAATTTTCAATTGTGTTCAAGTCATCGCTCCCTGAGGTATTTTTAGAGTCGTAGCTGTAGCGCTTCATGATTCAGGGTATCAATGGCGTTGTGCAAGCAGGCTTCCTAAGTCTCAGGAGAGATGTATACCTCTCTCTGGCACTCCTTCTCTATATATACCCCCTTTATTCCACCCGTAGCAGTGGCACAATGCCTACATCATCTCCACAGTGCCCTGGCGCACCACGACACATTTCAGGGTCTAAAGTGCTCTGCCTACTTCACACCTTCACATCTACACCAAAACATTACAGGTTATTGCCTGCATCATCTCCCCAGGGCCCTGCCGCCCTTTAAACCCTATGACATGATTCTGGGTCTTGGGTACAGTGGTCAATAACAACATGTACATCATTTCTGCATAATATTGTCACCCCATTCACAGGTGCAAGATGTACACAAACAGGGGTTCACACAGATTACCACCTGGTCAAAATGGTAATGTCACTTATCTGCAACCTAGAAGGTGGGACTTCCAAGTGCATCACATATTGTCACATCCAGGCTAGGCCTTCCAACAGTGCTAGACTTCCAGGTGGCCCACATGAGGTCACTTCTGTGATATGAGTTAGGATGGGGTGGAACTTCGGGTGGCCCCATGACTTCACATCCAGAGTAACACTTCAGCTAGGGTTGGACTTCCGGTTGACCTGCATGATGTCACTTCCGGGCAAGGACTTCTGTTAGGGTGGGACATCCGGGGGACCTGTATGGTTTCACATCCGGGGAGGAACTTCCATTAGGGTGGGACTTCCGGGTCGCCCGCATGATATGACATCCAGGGAGGGAACTCCGTTAGGGAGGGACATCGGGCTTAAAGGGGCATGACCACCTGCCAGATTTATATGGTGAGGGAAGGTATCAATTTATACTGCTCATGTGCACCATTGAGGATGAGTAAGATCTATCAAGTCTGTTTTTTACTTATCGAAAATATTCAATAATTTATACAGGTGTAGTTCAGTGTTTAGCCCTCTAAGTATTCTTCTATTCACAACAAGGAAAGGCATTATCTTTAAAAATAGTGCAGCCTGATTACATGAAAAAAAAACATTGAGACCGATTTAAAAAATACTATTTTCACCTTGCTTTTGAAATTGCATATCCAAGATGGAAAATAGGTGAAATGTATTATTGGCTGAATCCACAGAGAAACCTTATGCATTCTGTGCTGCCTATGTGCAGAATACAAGGCGTCTGCTTGCAAGGTGCAAATTGTCTAGGAAGCGGCAGACGACAGACTTTGGTCGGTATATAATGAGTGCATTCCTGATTGAAAAAGGGATGGATTTACGTGTAGAATCCCAGGTCACTGCATTCTCCTTGTTTAATCACTGGGAAGGCAAAGTGCAGACAGGGCTCATGTTTGGCTAAGCCTGCACTTGGAGACCTGGAACAGCAACAGACATACCCAGCGCGTGCAATCCTTTATCATTTCATCTTGGAAATGCTATGTGAAGCAATCAATCCAGTGCATGGATTCGTTCAGGACTGTTCTCTGCAACACTTTCCAGTCACCCATGTGAGTGTAGGGATGGAAGTCTACTGCCCCAAAACACCCGATCCACTGCCACCTAAATAGTGGGGGTGCTGTGATTCAGTGGATTGTGTTTCTATCAGTTGTTCAAAATATTCAGAGCAAGGGTGAAAATGCTAATTTCCTTCAAACTCGCAAAAACTTGGGTCACAACACTTTTGACCACTAGTGACTCAGAAGGGATGGGAAAGATTTTATTTAATGCACCAACGTGAACTGTGCACTTGATCAACTATGACCTTTTAGATTACAGTATCAGGCACTCTGAGTATATATCTGTCAGTTATGTTATTAAAAAGTGTACTTAATTAAAGTGATTAACTCCTATTCAAACGAATTATGCTCCATACAAAAGTCAAAGACAAGATCTAGCAGACACTCGAGGACCCGCGTCAACGACCGAAGAAGCCGCAGCAGGTCCCATTTCTCGGAGAAATTTGCTGTGGTTAAAATCTATTCATGGGAATTGAATTTATTTTGATTTGATTATAGTGAATAACTCGGCTGCTGCTGGCAACCCAGACCCTGATGAGAAACGATCGGCAGCGCTGATTGGAGAAAATGTGTCTCCCTGCGGAATCATTTTGCGGGAAGACCTGAAAGTGATATTGTTACAAGAACTGACAACTTGAGACCCAACAATGCTCGCACAATGCAAATGAAAATGCAAGATTGAGCCTGCTTTTTGGCAGAATCACGGTGCAAAGTCATAAACACTGGAGGATTTAATCCGCGCTGATCCCCATTTCATTTTCGTTTTCAAATTATCAGCAGCATTTCATCGCTATGAGTTCTTGCCAGAAGATGGGAAAATACAACATACATATTTAAGGGCTGTAAGAAGATTAATAGGTCTCTGTCGCCGCAAATCCCAAAGAATTAATAACAAGATGTTAATAAACAGGTAAGAATCCCCCGATGACATGTCACGAGATTGCATCGCGTTGGATCTTTTCAGAAACTCACTGCTGTGGTCAAAATTAATAATTTCTCTTTGTTGTACATCGTGAAAAGCGAAACCCAAAAACAACAAAGATAACTGAATTCGTAGCTTTATGTTGAAGATCCAGCACATAGCCTTATTGTTTTTCTGAAATAACCCATCTTTGTTCACATCAAGTTTTTGTCATTCAAGTTAATACTCTCGTGAAAGATATCCTGCAATGAAACCTCCATGCAGTACAACCTTTCACAGGTGTTTAAAATTGGTGCTGGCGGTGTCCTGTACATTCCATTAGTTTGCTCTCGTGGATCATTATAATTTCAAATCAATATTAAAGCAATATTAAACAGTTCCAAGGGTTGGACTTTGTGTTAACTGCCAGGCCTATGTTAGTTAGTATGCCTGCTCAGCGAGAGTCTTTAATGCGGGTGGCCAGGCTATTAACAGATTGTACAAACCTTATAATAGTGTGTTACTGGCATTAACAGCCAGAGAAAAAGCCCCACTGTGCAAATAGCTTTGTTTTTTTAAGTTGTGAAACAGAATGTCAGCAGTTTCACAAGTTAAAACAAGGAATACAAAATAAAAATGGTAGGATGTTAAAAGAGGAGAAAGGTCCATTGTCCATTTCTTTGGCTGTCATGATCCAGGTGAGGGATGGTTTCGGGGAGTGAGGGTGTGTATGTTACAGGTCTGCTTGGCGGGTGGTGGGGGTCAAGAGTGTGGGGAGTTGAGGTAGCAATGAACATGGACATGGTGGCAGGTGTGCAGAACGATCAGCCTGCTGCACTGTTGGAAGCCATCATGAATTTCAGCCTGTATTTGGGGCAAGCTGATTTTTGCACCTGCAGCGGGGGCTAATATTTCTTTGCTATGGCACTTCTATTTTTTCATGAATCACTGCAATGTTTTCTACCTATTGATCGTTATACTTTCAGATGGATAGTTGTTCTCACTGTGGCATTTCTCACGAATGAATACAGTTATTGTGACACATTTTCCAATATTTGACCTAACAAACCCTGAATTGTACAAATGGAACGAAGTGCATCATTTTAGTGTGCAGTGCATATATATATTTTTTTGATCCGTCGTCTTTTTCGTTAGAGGCCCTCCTGTTGTGTAGTGCCAGGTCCTTACACAACCTCAGTCGTAAAAGATTGTTTTGACTATACCATATACCAATTGGCACATGTGCCTCTTTTGATTGTGCTGTCATGTCATCTTAAGCATGTTATGCTTTTTCAGAGCACCTATTGCGTGGTCGCCATTGACAGAATCGTGCGCAGGCTTTGAATAGATCCTTCAGCAGGAAAATAAGACTGTGAGGAAGAAGTAGGATCCTATGTATCTCTTCTCTGAAAGAGAGGAATGAAGGACAGGATTGCATTTTTAGGAGAATTGGTTCCTTGCAGTAAGGCCCTGAACTGCACAATGTATGTCAGCACATGCGGTGCCCTTGGCGTTGTGGATGGGATGAAAGTGGTGGTATGCAGACCAAACACAATCATGTGAGAAATGCAGTGGCAGGTCAATTGGAAACAAGAGGCAGATCGTATTGGCCAGGGCAACATTCACAAGAACACACTACTGCGTACATACATATCACACAACATGCACCTATACACATGCATGCTAACATCGAAGTTGTGAAAGTAAAAGGTGATTCAAATAATGTGAAAGATTCAGTGACATTCGGACATCTCCTCACCTACAAATGCTGTTAGAGGTACAGTCAGTGTTAAGTCCACATATCGGACTAGCTATGACAGGTTCTCTCTGCGGATGCCTTTAATGGTAGGATATGAAGCACGAAGGACCAGAAACAGCACCCTAAATTCCAATGATAACCTCAAAACCTGCCGATAAATCAGGGACAGAAAAGAACAATCATCGCAAATGGAGGGAAACTTATTATACATGGCCTTGACAATGGACAAATGGCAGAAGTGCTTAATAGAAATAGAGGAAAATGTAGGCAAAGGCACAGTTGAGTGTGCCAAGCGTTTTCATGTTTGCCTTGACACTCTGACTGCTTCTACTCGTCTGGACTACTGCGGCTGTCTGTCCTCACCCATCATTATCATTGGTGGAGCCTTGCCTTGCATAACACACCGGCCATCGCAGAGCGCGCATTGTGCACTGAGTGTCTCCGTGTTCCTGGGTTCAGGAGACTTGGTGCTGGAACGCATTGGACCGAACTTTAACATGAAGTGAGGCCTGAGCTGCTGAAGTGCTGAACCTACGTAAGTCACTCCAGTATTGCTTGCTGCTCGTGACACTGTGATCATCTGCTGTGCGCAAGTGCCCGATTCTGTAAACCTAAGCTGTGAGCCTAGGATTTCACTACACAGGATTGTTAGCCTCACCACCTGCTGCTACTTAAGCAGATTTCCATCAGGTCCCCATCCAACGCCATCTGCCGTAACTTGCTATAACTAAATCCGACTTGACCAAACCTGCGAACTTGCAAACTGCAAATTGCAGACCTGCAAACTCCATACTACATGTTTTCCCTTTTCAGCGGTGTTTAGTTCTGCGCCATTAACAGCTAGTTAATATGGCAATGGTTCATCGCAGAAAATGTAACACCAGTTCCGAAAAGAGAGATCAGTCACTCCTTACAGCGGCTATATCCAAGACAACTGAGGAGTTGGTATAAATTATTAACAACCACCCCGAGCAACAAGTCCAAGCAGGAGGGGGTGGCAAAACAATGCAAGCAAAACCAACTAAAGCTGCAAAACAAGTTAAGATTTGGATTTGTATTTATTTTATTTGTACTGCGCACCTTGCCCACGGGCATCTGGGCGCATGTTTTGAAAGGCAGTTACAGGGTACAACAAAATAACAGGATACACATATTTACAGATAATTAAACACATTGCATCAGGAGAGTGGAGCGGTCCTGAAGTATACAGTATCAACAGTGTACAGGCAGTTTGCAGGTGAAAGGAGTGTCAGCTGCATGGATTATGGTGAGGCGGCCAAGGCATCCAGTTCATATAGCCACAATTTATTTTTATTTTTAAAGGAGTGGATGTATGGAATAGTTCTGAGAGAATTGGGTAAGGAGTTCCAGAGCTTGGCCGCAAGGACCGGGAAGCTCGATCCCCCGACTGTCTGTAGCTTGAAACTAGGTATAGACAGTGTGTGAGCCTGTGCAGATCTCAGGGGTCTGGTTGCTGTATGTTGCGAGAAACGCGTGGACAAGTAAGCAGGGGCCGTGTTGTTCTGGGCCTTGTGGGTTAGAACGAGTGCCTTAAGAGATATGCGATGTGTAATGGGTAGCCAATGCAAGTTACGTCTAGTGTCGGAGATGTGAGAACGCTTAGGAACGTTGAGAGCTGCCCTTATGGCATTGTTCTGAGTGACCTGGAGTTTATCAAGGTTTCTTTGACTAGTCCCTAAGTAGAGGGCGTTACAATAGTCGATTCTGGACATGATAGGGTTCTGGCGAGGATCAAACCGTTGCCCGTTGACAAGAAGGGGCGGCACGCTGTGATAAGTTTACAAGTATATGTTGATGCTGAAACTACCGCATTAGTTTGTCTATTAAGAGAAAGAGTAGAGTCTAAGTAGATTCCAAGTGTTTTAGCGACGTTAGAAACTTTAATATTGTTCCCATCAATAATAAAGGATTTGTATTTAGGGTCGAGTTTGGTAAGTTTGGTGTGAGAACCTAGAATGGGTAACTCCGTTTTTTCATCATTAAGGCAGAGCCCATGATGTGCCATCCAGGCCTGGATGACTGTGTAGACTGCATTGAGTGCTTTGACATCGGTTACATAATCGCCAATGATAGGGATGAGTATCTGGGTGTCGTCTGCATAATTAGTGTAGGAGACACCCTGATAGTCAAGTATATCAAAGAGCGGTTTAGTAAGCACATTGTACATTGTGGGATATACGCAAAATCCTTGTGGGACTCCGCACGGGACGTGTGCTGGATCAGCTGCAGCTGAGGAAGAGAAGGAAGACCCTCATGGTTCTGTTTGCCAGGAATGAGCTTATCCAGGATGTGGCTGCGTCAGAGAAGTGAGCAGCTATCTTGAGGTGGTGGCAGAGGATTTGATGATCAACCAAATCAAAGACTGCTGAAAGATCAAGAAGGAGCAGGAGAGCTTGTTTGCCCTTGTCTTTCAGTTCCTCGATTTGGGTTTTCAAATCCATCAAGGCTGTCTCTGTGCCGTGTCTGGGACGGAAACCAGATTGTCTAAGCTCTAATAGATTGTTAGTTTCAAGGTAGTCCTGGATTTGAAGATAAGCTGCCCGATCCAGAATTTTGAGTAGGTATGGCACCGTGGTGATGGGCCTGTAGTTGGCGGGATTACTGAGATCGAGATTAGGTTTTTTGATTAATGGGATTACCCACGCATCCTTGAGGTTGTCAGGTACAGTGCCCGATATGAAGGAGGCATTAATGAATGTGGTAATGAATGGGGCAAGATCATGAGCTGCTTCCTTTATGACAGGGGCAGGGCAAGCGTCTCCTTGGCAATTGGAAGCCTTGAGCTTCATGATAATATTTTCGACTTCCTTAATGGAGAGGTGTGTGAAGCTAAAAGGTTTGAAGGAATGCTTAGGTGAGGGGGTTTTGTATGATGGTGGGTTACCCACTGAGTCAGATAGGTGGCTTTTTTTAGTATTAATTTTGGCTTGGAGCAAGGCAAGTTTGTCTAAAAGTGCCTTTTGAATATTGGAACACCACTCAGTATCAGGGGTGCACATATTAAGTGGGGCAACTGGAGACTCTAGTTCCTTGAGGATCTTAAAGAGTTCCTTAGTGTTTGATTGGGCTTGTATGATCCTTTTGTTGTACACTTCTTTTTTTGCTGCTAGGATGGCTTCTTTGTAGGTAAGGGAGGCTGTGGTGAGGTTATTTTTGTTGACTAGAGAAGGTGAGCTTTTCCAATGGGCCTCAGCTTTTCTTTTTTCTTTACGCAGATCACGAAAGTGAGGGGTGAACCAGGAATTAAGGTGGAGACGAGGTTTTTGTTTGCACAGTTTGAGAGCGGCAATGGTGTTGAGAGCTTTTAACATTGCTCAGTTGTAGGTATCTACTAGAACTGTGGGGTCCGAGCAGGTGGATGAAGCCGTGTTCAGTAGAGGGAGGATAAGTTGGAGTAGTTTCTCAGCCGTAATATCCTTCTTGTTGCGTTTGTAGGTGGGAGGGGCAAGGTTGGGTTTATCTGTAAGTGGACTAGAGTTAATGGAGAATAATATTTTGTGATGATCAGACCATGCGCACAGAGACACAGAGGTTACGTTAAGCGCACAGTTCATGTCAGAGCCCCAGTCAAGAGTGCGACCCTTGATATATGTAGGCGCTCTAATATGTTGGGTGAGGCCGAAGTCGGCCAAAACACTTGCTAAGTCAATGGCTTTGGCGTTGTTCGCGTCCTGGCAACCTAGATTGAGGTCGCCAAGTAGAATGATTTGAGAGTTGGGCTTGGTATTGGTGGCTAGATGAGGATAGATGAGATATCCTCCATGAAAGAAGAGGTGGGGCCAGGGGGCCTGTAGATGAGATGCACTGTGGTGGTATGATTAGGTGAGATCGGTAGTTTAATAGAGAGTAGTTCTGCTGAGGGCAGCCGCAGGCTGTTGACATCTCTGAGATTAAGCGAGCTCTTGAATATGAAAGCTAATCCACCTCCTTTTTTTGATTGGTGTCCCTGTCACACCTGATAATGGAGTAGTTGTCGGGGATGGCCAAGGTCAAGGCAGGGCCGGAGGCCGCATGCAGCCAAGTTTCTGTGAGATGTCTATGTACTGTCAACACCTGTACATCCACTAAGCCAAACCGTTCACAACATAAGCACAGCCTGAGAAAAACCTGAGGAGGGCAGCTTTGGACACAGAGGTCATGGGAGGCTGTACAGCCCGTCAAAACACTAATTCCACGCCCACCATACTGGACTTATTGCTGTCCAATCCAACAGCGGAGCCAATTTCCTTTACTTCCGTGGCTGAGGCTGTGACCACAAAGAATGTAACAAATCCTGGACGAGTCCTTCCTATGTCTTTGTAGGGAGATGAGCGACTTGCAAGAAACAAATGGACAAAGCAGTATCCCAAATGAGTCTTTCAGTGAAATAAACATTCCATCATCTATTCTGTCACCAATAAGAGGATATGACTCAAAGGCTTTGTTCAACCATGATTTCTACACTTGCAGAAACATTCATATGAGGTGGGATTCAAACGTGTTGCCTAACCTTGACTCCTTGGGCCCTGCGTCAATCTCAGTCTTTCACTTAGTCCTGGAATCACTCCTGAGTTTATATGATGAAATCAAGGACATTGTGCAAGATAACACAACCAGAATTCTGCTGTCTGTTCATAAACTCCAGTCAATTTTGGAGCTCCTGGTGGAGAAGACACAGGATTGACTAACGCCAAAACGGCCAGATCACAAAATCTTTGACCTAGACATGGACGGCCAACAGCTTAGTGCAAATTCTGAGACCAACCAACAACCAATCTTCATTAGCCAGTCGCCAAACAGCCCAACACAGTTGGTGGTGTATCGCAATTAATTAAGTGCATCCCCAACAATGTATGACTCCCCAAGAGTCAAAGTCTGAGGAGAGGAAGAGGAGCTAGGAACAAGCTGTAATGACCTGATCTGATGACAATCGTGAAGAACCTGGTGAATGGACCAAAGACTCAGTCTAAAAGATGATGGATGGATAATGAAAAGCTCAAGGGATAAGGGCAGACTGTCTGTAACACGTAAATGGTGGAGGCTCTAGAGCATTTAGCAGGTATGCCACAGGCTCTGTGACTGAAGATGGTGTGCTAAAGGTAACACTGATAATGGAGACAGACATGAGAAAAAAGACAAAGACTTATGGAATTACTTACATGTAAAATGGGGATTTGGGTGCCATCTTGTGCGCAAATCCCTGTTTGATGAATGGGGATTTGCAGGCACCATGGCACACAGATCCCATTCCATGAATCAGGGCCATAGGTTGAAGGCAAACTGTAGAAACAAAAGACAAAGGGCCTCATTACGACCCAGGCGGTAAGGGGTTTACGGCAGCGTAAACAGCGCCGACCCTTATCGCCTGAGTACGAGGTCCCTTAGCGCCATGGCGGATTTAACACCTGCTTTTAGCAGGTGTTAAAATCCATGGCGCTAAGGAACCTTGTTGTTAATTACGCCACCGTAATTTACGGTGGCGTAATTAACGCCTTCCCCACTCCCATTATGCCCTATGGGGCAAAAATGGGAATGGGGAAGGGTAAATGGGGATTGGGGACTTACCGCCCCGCCAAGGTCGGAATGGGGCGGTAAATCCGCCATCCACCATGGCGGAGTTGGGAACTTAGCAGCATGGACCATGGTGCTAATAGCGCCATGGTCCTCCGCCAAGGTCGTAATGTGGCCCAAAGAGAGGATCACTGAGGCTCATGAACAGAGCACTCTGCTTGGACAGGATACTCCTTGTCAACTTTAACAGACTGAGTGCAGCTAGAACTACTTCAAATAATGGATGGCACTGAGGGCATGATTCATGGAATTTTTAGCGTGGTGCAAAGTGACTTTTCACTGCAAACACCCTAATTCACAGAAGAAGACAAAGAGCTTGACGTTTGCGATGGTAGATGGCAAACCAACACATGATTGCTTAACCCGTAAATGCCTTATTTGTATTTTCTCTGATGTCTTTGTCAGGAATGTTCAGATCATGATTTGCACCCATGTGGGCACGGTTTGGAGTCTGTTCAGTGTTGATTTATTTTCTTCTTTTGAACATTGTAATAATGCTTCTGGTGTCTGGGAACACTGAAAACACATTTCTTAATTCACTTCTCGTTTGGATCCGTGTAACATTTTTGGTGTCCATTATCTTTTTTACTGAAGTGTCTATGCTTCCCAGAACGCCTGGCTGCTGCTTCTTCTCACCCTTGTAGGACAATGTTGGTTGGAAGATAAGGAACACATGTGGCTGGCCGATGCTATCGTATGATCATACCGTTTATAATAATTCATTTCTTATACAGCACTACACTCCCATAGGTCTCAGAGTGCTGAAATAACAAAAGGCATTATCATCCCAGAGTGGTACTCAATTTATTGAGCTCAGAAGGATGAAAGGCTGACATGACCTTGCCGTGATTAAACCTGCCACAGCAGGGTGTGCACATATATCAGGGCTGAGTGCTTAGCTCACTGTGCTATCTGACAGGCGTAATCATATAACCAGCTTTAAAACCCTGTGTACCACACTCCATCCTGTGTTGGTCACTCTAGCATGTTTGGGGGCCGGTCTTCTAGGAATAAGAAACTAAGAGCTTTTTATTCCTGAATTTGCTGCATGTCAATTGTGTTTGCCCATTAGTATTATCTGACTCATGGATTCCCTTTCCAGCATTCAATTTCTTTTGAGCCTGGACTTTTCAGTGGTTCGCTGTTCCATGTGCATGAACAGTTTGACTATTTTCTAGAGTCCTTGACATTGGTGTGTTATGCAGTCTAGCCTTGTTCATTAAGTCTCTGTACTTTCAGAGATGTCTTCATTCTAGTTCCTGCTCCCTTTTCATTCCACCTGTTGATTGGGAATATATGGATTGTTGATAGATTTCACTGCACCTTTACTTCCATTGTTGGATAGGGGAGGACCTTCACAGGTCCTATCGCTTACCCTATGCGTGTTCCTTACCATTATGTTGGGGTTTGGTTCTGGTACCCCCTCCCCCCATGCTTTGCTCCCTTGGATTCTGTTGTCGGTTAGACATTGTTTGCTGTGACATATAATTTGCTGCATCTGTATGAATCCCCATCTACCCTGTAAGCCCTCCTCCGATTTCCCCATTTTAAAGGTTGTGTAAAAGTGATCCTTCCATTGATCATATAACCTTTCAGGGTCTCTGTTGCATCGCCAATGTTTCGGGGGCAAGTCTGAAATTGAGGGTGGTGTTTCTTTTCCTTGTGAGCATTGTCTTTAACTTCCCTGGGATACTGCTGTCAGTTCACAGACCCTGTCACAGCTATTCTTATATGTGAACGTAATAACGCTAACTGTACCTACAACAGCAATATCATGTGAGGAGCTTGAAATCTTTACTGCTAATCATTAGGAGAGAGATTGCAAAAACCTACCCAAAATTCCCTTTTCTATCATTTGTATAAGCTTCCACTTGGAAAGCTAGGGTGGTTGCATGCATGCGTCTGAAAGTATATTCGTTGATACACATGTTTTCAGTTTGAAATCTTTTCCACCTCCTGCTTGCCAATTTCCAGAGACTATTGTCTTCTTGTGCTGAATGACCAGCCCAATATTTCTCAAATATGAATATGTATTCTTTGCATTCAGAGATCTAGCCTTCACCTGCGGCTTCGATTTCTATGGTGAACGTGCTATGTTTCGAGAAGTAAGTCACAATGGGCCTGATTCATGGAACATTTAGCGCAGTGCAAAGTGACTTTGCACTGCCCACACACATCCTGATTCACAGAGTCTTTGTCCTGACCATATGGGAAGTCCAGCACCGAAATGCTATGGCAATTCCCTGATGAACAAGAGAGGCACATCTCCACCTCACTGTTGAGGCCCAACAAGTCTGAAACACGTGCATGGTGTTGCTGTTGGTACTTCAGAAGAGAATTGACAGAGCATTTCTGTGCTGGACTGCCAATGTGAGCAGGACAAAGACTGATGTGCAAATGGCTATTTCCCTTCTGTCAAAGGCACAGTGAGCTAAAGTATGGCTGCAGACTCTCAAATGGGTATCTTCCCAAAGAACAGGTCATTTAGCCATGTTCATTCTCACAGAGGGGGGGGGGCCTATGGACTATTTTTTGATTGTTTAAGAAACTTAGTTTTAGTCACCCTAAGTTCTCTAGGCTCATCCAGACGTGGACCCATTGCTCAATGTGCTGAGAGAGGCACAGCTCCACCTCACTGATGAGGCCCAAGAAGGCCGAAACATGTGTATGGGATTGCTGTTGGTACTCTTGTTCAGACGAGAATTGCCTAGCATTTTGGTGCTGGACTGCCCATGTGGGCGGGACAAAGACTGATATGCAAATGGTTATTTCCCTTCTGTGAAAGGCACAGTGAACTAAAGTGTGGCTGCTGACTCTCGAGTGGGTACCTTCCCAAAGAACAAGTCATTTAGTCGTGTTTGTTCTCGCAGAGGGGCGCCTATGGACTATTTTCTGATTATTTATTGAAGTACTAAAGGCATTGCTGGTGATACAGTTTGGTGCAAATATGAACTTTTCCCTGTCAGTTTTGTACATAGCCATATTGTTAAAAAGTAGATCAAAGACTGCAGCAAGACAGTCTATGTATTGACAGGAACTATGGTTTGGTGGTTAGACATATGCATTTGTGCCGCTCTAGCAGAGTTGATGTACAAATTAACTACTTTGGAGGGCAGCAAAGTGCTGCGAGCATTAGCATGCAGCACTATGGTAAGTAAAAGTAAAAAGTTGTGCTGGCTCCAGTTCAAGCGCTCCTTCAAAAAGATTATATAAGTCAAAACGTTTGTAAAATAAAGTTATGTACATGATATTCTTACCCTGTTGCTTCACATGTTGCCCCATGTTACCTAACAAGTGTGCAAAAACACCTTGCTAAGTCATGCGCATCATTATTATTCAAACAATCCAAAACTGTTTTACTTAGTATACGGTTGCAATATACAATGTCTGTTACAAGTCTATTACATTCTACAATGCCTAGTGCATATTATATATTAGTTTGAGAATAATGTGCCGGATTCTAAGTTGCTGAGTGAGTGCATCACCATGATTTTCACCCGTTTGACTTTGTCAAGGCTACTGTCTGTCAAATCCATAAACAAGTACAGTTAGAGTCAAAAAGACAAATGTAGAAATGAAAATGATAGACAAGGAAAAGAAAAAGATAAAACAGAAAGAACACATATAAATTAGTCTCATGTGTCTAACAAGCGTGGTAGACTCAATGAATGACAGTAAGCATATATTATGTTACAGGTCGCTGACCTTAATGAGGCATTCAGGTTCAAGGATCTCTCCTATTAGATTTTTGTTCTATTCTGCAATAATGTTAATGAAATTCAGTTCTGTATGTCTTCTGTGCAAAACACATATCAATAGGTACATGTATAAGTTATGGAATATAAGGGTTGAAGTAAGTGAAATGTAAAAATCATGGGTTTAACTTACATTAACTTAACTGTGGGGAAGATTGTCCAGCAGTTGTTGGTGCTCTGGTCAATTCCAGGCTTGACTACTGCAATGCCATACACACTGGGATCCCAGCATGCCGAATTCTCTGGCTACAGGTTACCCAGAATGCAGCGGTTAGTCTCCTTTTTAGTCTACCGGAAACCGACTCTGTGTCCCTCTCACGCAGTTCACTTAATTGGCTGCCAGTACATCAGAGGATACTTTTTCTGTCCTCTGAATTGTTTTTAAGTGTATTTGTGGCCTGGCCCCTGCATACCTGGCCACCAAAATGACTCCTTAATATCCGGGACGATGTCTTCATTCTTCTGCTCAAAGGCTATTGATATGACCCACATCTCAATGTGTCCACAGAGGCGACAGGAGCTTTGCTATATTTAGTCCCTGGCTTGGAATGCTCTTCCCATACTCTTTGGTATCTTGAGTCCCTCCAAGCATCCTCTAAAAAACATAAAAAACATATCTTTTTATTTAGTCATCTTTATATTTTCTCTTGATGTTCTCTTAACTTAACCTCAGCACCCAGATACAATCAGTTTGGATGTCTTCACTGAGGAATTAGCACTGTCCAAATAAAGGAATGAATGCTCTCGCCATTTATGAGTGTCATGTTTACTTCTAATTATCTTGCAGTCTTGCTATTCTTAATCTCTGTGACAGAAGGATCACTATGCCCATGTCACTGTATTTCTAATTCCCTAATTACACAGCCCGCGGTAGCGGCCGTGTAGTTATGGTTAAGTTGCTAAACTCATAGGAAGGGCACTTTTTCGGCAACTTATAACTTTGCTCCCACTGGACGAATCATCACCAAACTTTGCAAATAAAGTATATGGCCGGCTCTGCATTTTTCGCAAAGTTGGGTGAGGTTTCGTGCGGGGAGGCAAAGACAAAGGGGGGTCCCACATTTTTTTTTCTTCATAGACTGCATATGGAAAAACTTTGCGCACGAACGGCTGGACAGATTTTCACCAAATTTGTGGCAGGAGCTTTGGTCAGAAAGCGTGCTTTTGTGTCTTTGGTGGAAATCCGACCAGTCATTTTTTTGCAAAATACTGAAATGCACGTCCCAAAAAATTAGTGAAATCTGGGTCCGCATTTCCCTGTTCGCTCCACGGACAAAAGTGTCATTGACTCATGGTACGACGTGCTGTCAGAAAAGTTGCAGATGGGTCTGAAAAATGTACTGCACACAATGTGTTGGGTGCAGAGGTTGGGTAGGAGTGCTGGTGGCAGTAGTGTGCATGTGGATTGTCCTAGTTGCTGACATGGTGACATGCATGGTGGCATTGGCAGTCAAGAGCCTAGGCCTTGAGGACACCCACGGCAGTAATGCATTTTTGACTGTGCAGCCGTTAGAGGGTGGTGACATGTAAGGAATGGTTGTGGAGCACATTTCAGCCGTTATAGGACAGCGTTGCAAACAGAATGTGGGTAGGTTGGCAGTGGCAAAATACTTTGTGAATGGAAGTGGGTATGCCCATAGTATGTGATGGAAAGTGCACAGGGGTGCAGGAGAGAGTGTTTAGTTTGTACATTATGGTAACTGTTAAATGTGTTGCTGCATAGCTCCATGGCAGCGCTCTGTGGTTGGAGATGCTGCAGTGAAAAATCATGCAGTGTGGGCACTGGGTGCAGTGTTTGCATACTATCAGTATGGCAGAGGGTATGGTTGAAGGGCAGCATATATGTGCTTGGACAGTGTGCTCTGTGCACACTGCTTGCAGTATGGGCAATGTTGTAAACATTTTGTGGTTAAGTTAGCAGTGACACAATACTTTCTGAGTGGAAGAGGGTAAGACAATAGTATGTGAAGGAAAAGGGCGTGGGGGTGCCGGAGACAGTGTAATGTTTATACATTATGGTAACTGTTGCTGTGCATGTCCATCGCAGTGTGGAGGTTGGTTAGGAGTGCTGGTGCCAGTGGTGCGTATGTGCAGAGTGGTAGTTGGTGACATGCTTACATGCATGGTTGCATTACAGTGCGTGGAATGTGTGCACGGAGCACACCCACTGGAGCAATGCAGGTATGACAATGCATGACGCACAGGGTGGTGATCTTTGGAGAGCGGAGCACATTGTCGGCGTGCTACAAAACGACACGTGAGTTGCAAAGCGTGTATTGTGTGTTCCATGGTTGTGGTGATAATTGCAACATGTGCAGTATTTGGTGTGTGGCAGGAGATGGTGCAGTGAGAATTTGTGTAGTGTGGCCACAAGGTGCAATAATGTGAGTATGGAAGTGGGTATGGTGCAGCTTATATGTCATGTGGTTGGTTACTCTGCTGTGCGCAGATTTATTGAATTAGGCCCAATATTGTGAAGCTGTTGTGCGTAGGTTGCCAGTGACACAATCCTTTGTGAATGGCAGTGCATAGGGGTGGTATGTTTGTGGATTCTGCTAAGTGTGACACATTTTCCAGAATGGGTGTTTAATTGTGTGGAGGGAGTTGGGTGGAAGTGCCACTACGTTTGTTACATTTGTGCATAATGTTAGGTGCCCACTTCGTCACTCGCTTGGATGTTTAGTGTTGTGGTGGGTGTGGAAAGGGCTGCACTGTTGTGTGCATGGCCAGAGGTGTGCTGGGTGCTTCTGAGGATCTTTGTGGATGCTGCAATCGTGCATTCTTTAGCAGAAGTATCTGGTGGAGGAGCTTTGCAATCAAACGGAACATGTACTGGGAGTGTTTAATGGTAAAAATTGAGTGGTGAATAGAATTGACACTGTGCAATGCAGAGGTTTTGTATGTGATTGCTGAATGCGTGTTTGCAAATTTGATAGCACCCAATGGGGGAGTGTTGCAAAAATGACTGTGCAGAGGGAAGAAGTATTGTGTGTGCTTTACTGGGCCAAGGGTCTCACTTTAGATGGGAAAGTGCAGGTGCCACATCCGGCCATTATGAGCAGGGTGTAAAGGGAAATGGAAATGTGTGAAATACGCAATTAGGAGTTTAGGGTGTGATTCACAGGAAGGGGAGGTACCGTTTCGTCCCAATACTGTGTTGTGAGGGTGCTTGAGATGGAGAGACGCACAGTGCTTATCGTCAGTGATACCTTTGTGCGCCATCTGCACAGGTGTTGTTTGCAAAGAGGCGTTGCTGGTAATTTCGGGTTGGAAGGAGTGAACGCTTTCTGGGCCTCTCAGGGTCACTGCATTTTCGGCTGGATGGTTTGCTTTTGCAGATGTGTGGCATTCATCACGAACGTTGACTTTGTCGTGGTGCACTATGGAAGTCTACATTTGGGTTACATGTCGTGTGGATGATTAAGCTGTCACCTGAAGAGGTTGCTGACTGCAGTGATGCATATTTTTCCTTCTGCCAAGGTCATTTTCTCATGCATATCACCAAGAGGAGTATGAGTCCATGACGGTGTAATTTGTCCCCAGCCAAAGGTAGGAAGGTGTGCTATAAACAGAATTATGCGTGAATGTATGCAGACTGCTGGCTTGTTCTCCACCCACTATGAGATCATGAGGTCGCAAAATATGCAGTGGTTCTGTAGAAATGGCATTTATTTG
This sequence comes from Ambystoma mexicanum, assembly GCF_040938575.1. Taxonomy (NCBI): domain Eukaryota; kingdom Metazoa; phylum Chordata; class Amphibia; order Caudata; family Ambystomatidae; genus Ambystoma; species Ambystoma mexicanum. The sequence continues at coordinate 702,341,208 of NC_090930.1, read as the reverse complement.
AGCGCCATTGGCAATGCCATTTTCTTTTACACTGTGCAAGAAGCATTGACCAGAATGTGGTAAAAATGTGAGGAGAGGCAAACAGAAACGCATATAAAGAGAAAACGCACGTCAATAAAAGAAAAAGCCTTTATACATCTACGATGGAACACCAAATCCCCTACCCAGTTTGATTTTGTTTACCCCGCCACCACCGCCCCACAAGAAAATTGCATTTTTTTGTCACCCCTTGGCAATGCAGTTTTGTTTGCTCATCAGCAGGATGCGGTGAAGAGTTTACTGTACTAATATGAACATAAGAAAATACAAAAGCTAATAAAGACTGAAAAAAAGATGTTTCTGTAGAAGCATCTAAAAAACCTAAAAACAAACAGGCTCTTTTAAGAGCTGCCCCTTACCACAAACTCCCCCTACCCTGGTTGCAAGTTATTCCCCCATGCCCGCACTCAGCATGAAAGCCACATCTGGGGATTTTGCAGGTGGTGGCCACTGTAATGGAACTGTGGGGATTGTCCAATCAGATGCTTAGAGTGTGCGGCAATAGGAAGAGGAACTCCTGCTTCAATCGGCCTCAGCCCTCGATGTATTTGGGGACCCGCACGTGCCACATTCAGTGCTTCCCACCATGCTGGCCTATGGAAATGGGACTGTAGCGATTGTCCTATCAGGTGGTGCTCAGGGTGTGCGTCACAGGCAAGCACGTCAATAGGAAAAAGGACTCCTCCTGCTTTACTGGGACGCAGCCCTCGTGGTACTTGGAGTAAAGCATGTGCCACATTTTGCGCTTCTCACCATGGTGGCCAATGGGAATCGGACTATGGCCTTTGGCCAATCAGGTGCTCTGGGTGTGCGTCACAGGAAAGGGCGACAATCACTTTTTCCATTACTTTGTGTTCTGCAGTTGGCAAACATGGCAAGACGCACAGTTTTCGTCGTGGGTGATGGCTTTGTGGAAGATCTGTGCATGTATGCCCTCCAAGAAGACTTATCTGGCCATTTCTGTTTGGAGGGAGTGGACGCTTTGTGGTATAGCGTTGTAGCGTGATGTTTCGGTGGGCTGCTTGTAGAACGTCGACGCGTGGCCTCTATGGCAACTGAACATGTTGTGATCGTGCACTTTGGAGCCATCTTTTTGGGTTACATGCCTTGTCCCTGTGTGTTCCATCAACTGAAGATTATGATGAAAGCAGTGCAATGCATTTTTCCTATTGCTAAGGTGCTTTTCTCATGTATACTCCCGAGAATAGTGTGGAAGTATTGCAATGATTCCTGTCACCAGCCAGAGGTCTGAAGGGGTCTCATCAACAGAAGCATGTGTGACTTCTGAGTGCGGCTGGGATGTTCCCCTATGAGAATGAGATCATTGGTACCTGATACATATAACTTTTCAAGGCAAATGGCAAGTCTTTGTCGACCAGTGGCATTTAAATGTTGTTATTTAAATGTTATTTCACAATCTACACACTGCACTCAAGACCCTATTGTAAGAATGTCAGCTGAAGTTGAAAACACACATTTACGTATGAAAACCACACAAAGGAGCTTCTAGAGAAGCACCTTTAAAAAAATTAAAACAAATAAAAATAAAAAACACAAAGGTTCTTTTAAGAGCTACCACAACTAACAAGGTCCTCTCCCCTAGTTGATAGTTATTCCCCCACTCCCGCGCTCATCCAGCATGAAAAGTCAGCAACTTTCGCGATAGTTGCAGGCTGGCACGTGTTACATATGCCCCTTTTGCAGATTACGCCCATAGAAATGGGCCTGCGGAGGCTACGGGATTGGGCAATAAATTTTGTGGGTGTGGTGTGTACAGACAGACTGTTCAACATGGTGTGCTTGTCAACAGAAATACAGAGGGTGCGGTCATGGCTGTGTGTTTCACGAGGCACAGCGTGCAGGTTTAAGGGGATTCAGACATACATTGACTGAAAGTGAATGGAAAACACTGTGCAGTGGCTACTAATTTTGCAATCTATTATGTGCATGTGTAGTGCTATGGAGTAGCTACAATCAAGTGCCTGATTTTGGTTTCTCTGTGTGACACTTAGATTGTTTTATGTTCATTGTGCAGGGAAAATTGCATAGCATGTTACACGAGTTTCAGTGCTGTTTGCAATGAAGGAGGCACTTGCCTAGTTCATGCGTTGAAGAAATTAATTAATGAAAATACAGGACTCTGCGCCAACAGCTCAAGTTGAGTTAAATCTTAGATTATGCTTTATTGATCATCCATGACCATTGAGCCCATAATTGATAACATGTTTCGGCTCCACTGAGCCTTTTTCAAATCCGGGCCGAAATTTGATGTAACCAGTTCTTATGACTATTTGTCCATGTAGTAGTAACGGGGTACAATCCCCAATATCAAGTCCTGTATTTTCATTAATTAATTTCTTCAACGTATGGGACGGTTAGGCTTTTTACCGTCCTTATACAGTTGACCTGCGACTTCATTGACCGGATTTTGAAACTTTTAATCTTGCACGTATAACTATCGGGATTGTAAGGAGTCGCCCTGGTGGAGCAAGGTTTTTCAAAGCCACAGTTTTTCAAAATAGTTCATGCGTTTGTTTCCGTGCTCTTGTGTAAGTTTCTATCGCATTATGCAGCCACCAATGTGGCGCAACATTTTCTATTTGGGCCGTGAATGCAGACAGCGAAGTACATTGCAAAGAAGTGTATTTTTGCCTTTGTTCGACATGTGCCAATGGCATAGAACACCCATGGGAATATGACGTTTCAAAGCATGAATACTTTTCCCTAGCTATAACGTTCATCTTACTATGCCAGCCATCCCGATTTCTGCACACCCCATCTAAACTGGCTTGGTGCCCTTCTTGAAAGTAGTGATTTTTTTTTGTTGTAAGTGTTGCGCACTGACTTTCTTGAAAACGCTCTGCAACATGAAAAGAAACCTCTTTGTGCAGCAACCCCCTTTCTAACTGATTGAACACTGCCATGCCTCCCACCCTGCATGCATGTATTGGCATTTCCGTTGTTGTCTGTGAAAGGTGATTTCTTTATTTATCTTTTTTCCTTTCCCAGTTCATTTTCATTTATTATGGTGTTCTCGCACCTTCCTGGATTATATAGGGGACGTGCTGGGAGACAGAATTATTGGGTGGTCCTCACCTACATAGGCGGCAGTCATTGTAATGCTCCCATAAGGACAGTTCTGACACACTTCCAAGTACCTTCCCATGTACAGTAGCTTGTTGCAGTACATGCACAACACAATGCCCTTTGCAGGGTAAAGGTCTGTAGCGCGGCATATGGTTTGCAAAGGTTGTTTTACAGCTCTGCTACCCTACAGGAGTGCCCCTCTTGTTTCTCGCAGCACATGTGGAAAATGTTGTACATGAAAGTACCCTACGTAATTGTTGGAAGGGAGGTAGCCTGCCCACTGGTCCCTTGTACTTTCATTTCAGTTTTCGTCACATGCAGTAAAATACACTGGCCCTCATTACGACCCTGGCGGAAATCGAAAAACGATGGCGGAAATGCAATACCGCCATCAAATAGCGCTCGGTGCGATTATGACCCGTCACTGTAAAGTACGATGCCATTAGCGACACCGTAGTGAACACCAACGCTAACTGCACCAAGTACGCGCACGCGCGCCATGCGAAACCGTAATTACCACCATGGCGCAACGGTACGCGAATTCTGACCCTAGCGGACATTTACCTAACGCCATCAAGCATGGTGGAAAGTACCATTCCGCCATGGTGAGAAGTACGGCAACGCGAACCAACCGTAAATGGCCCTACTGAGTGCCTGTACACCACTCCCTGGCCACATTGCACAACTCCTCGTAGGTGCAATGAAGTCACACAATGCAACCAGTGAAATGTACACGTCACCCATGCATGCCAACGAACAAATGAATGTAGGGGCTCCAAGTGCCTTGTGAGTGGCCATCCATATTTGCCATGTCACCATTGCCGTACTGATGCAGCACAGGCATGTGAAGGTTCAAGTACAGCAATATGAACTGAAATATGAGACAAAACAACAACAGGCCCCCATCGCTTGACACCAGTGTAAGCCAACATTCAAAGCAGTAACCTGAGGGAGACTGCACCAGCCCTGTACTCTTGCCAGTAAACAAACCAACCATCAGCATAAGCATGTACCACACAAGTTGGCAGAGTGACTGAGCAGCCAGGCCCATCTCAAGAGGGGCCAATGGGAGCTGCAGGGCACAGATGGCACGAATACAGAAGCTATTCCAATGGACATGACCTCAGTCTCCCTCCAAGAAACGCACGCAAACACAGGCACCTGTGACCAGCCATATTCTGATAATCACATCATTCCACCAATCCACCTGGCTGACCGGCATCTGTTACACAAAAGCTAATCCCCCGCCCCTGAGCATGACATCATTAAAACAGTCATAATGGCAGCCCCTATCCCTGACCTCACTGGGCTTCGTAGGCAAACGCGCCAAGTACAGTACCACGCAACTATACTCAGAAGCCGGAACCCAATGCAGATCTTCTCACAATACATCGCTCCACAAATAGGAATATGCTACATTACTTGCAAAGAATAACGCTACACGGTTAATATCATAATAGAAATTTAATGCACAACAAAATCACCAAGCCCATACAGCTATTAGGTCATGAACTCCAAAATATATTTCATTATTGTGGGCTGCATCCGCAATAAATGACCAGCTTCTTCTTGTGTGACGCCCTGTTCCTTCATGGTACACAGGGGCTACATTCACGTTCAAAAAGGCAACATGGAAGCGCCTAGAACCGCAGGGCCGTCCCATTAGGTAGGCACTAGTCCAGCTGAAAGGTCGATATGTTGCTCCTAGCCACTAGTACTGCGTAAGGGCATGTGGCCCATTGGCGATCGTCCCATAAGATCGTAATGGTGCTCCACTGATGAACACGAAGCAGCAGGTGTCGGGAGTAAAAGCCATCTGCAGGAGTGGCATACAGATGGCAGCGGCAAAAGGGGAGGAGATACCTGTCACCCAAATTAAATGAAAAAGAATGGTATGGGCATCAGAACTTAATTTGAATTACTCACTTCAATGATCACACTAAATCTACAGCCATATGCATGTTAGCCCACTCAAAAGGATTATTCCCACCCAAAAATCACTTGCGAATCATAACTATATAAATCGAGGTGAAAACACTATTACAAACGAGTCTTTGTGTGCATGCGTCTGTTAAAACAGAATCCATTAGATGGGATTAGTAACGTGCATAGACACAAGTGTTTGAAGGCGCGTCGAGGCAGGGAGGGTTCAACAAGGGCAGATAGACGATGGTCCCACTATGGCAGCTCTGCATCACATAGCGCAGGGGAAGTGGATAGATACCAAAAAGCCATGTACATGGTAAACTCTCAATTAAATCATCTGTCCATGCATCCATACATCATTCCCTCATCCCGGTATGAAAACGCCTGATTATTTACTCACATAACATGTGAAATTTCCATTGAGTCTGTGCGTAATGCAGTCTGCAAAATCCACTGTGCTCCAGCCCGGAATTCTAGTGTTGTGAAGTAACATGTATTTGGGAACGTCCTGCCTTATCGTCCACTACGCTATTGCGCATCCCATACTATTCATATCAATCATTGCATTCTCGCCATGGCCCCTGTTCGAAGGACATTAAACAATAGAACTTTATATCTGCAGTCAGACCTGTGGGCGTCTCCCTGCCGCTAGCTGAAAACCGAAAGCGCTGTCCTTCGAATTCCTCATTTGCAACATCACGTCGAAAAGGCATCTGTGACCGCTTGAAATCACAAATTCATCCATGTAGTGCGGCAGTGTGTGCAAATGGCAACTGCCTTCACTCACAAATGGGACGCCCCGCCCGTCGGTGAACCTCGGTACAGTGCTGCATGAGGGTCCACCGTTAATCGAGTACTACATTCCACTGACCCTTCACAAGTTTGTTCGCGACTGTAAAGATAGTATGTGAAACAATGGGACCATAGCAGAATGAACATATGAACCAATATTCCACTGCCATTGGGATTAAATACATGATTGTAATAGCAAGATGCCATGCGTCGAATTGCAGCGTTGTGTGCGGGACGTGCTCGCCCAAAGGGGATTGCAGCTTGCACAGGTGGAATGAATCACCACAGGTGGAGGCTATACTGCCTGAAAACACATAAATTGCACACCCAACCCCCTCCCACAACCACACCCACTCCAAAATGCTACCGGCAGGACTAGCGATGTTGGCCCTGGGGGACCTGATAGCACTGCAAGTACTCCAACTTCAAGAAGAAGACGAACACCAACTACTACAACAACCGGCCGCACAGAGGAGACGCAGGAGGAGGAGGAGGGCAAGGCAGGGCCAGCAAGGCCCACCAGCACAGCCACTACCACCACGCAGGCAGCCCGCAATCCCACGCCTCCGAGCTCATCCGTTCAACCTCACTGATGAGCAGATCCACACCCTTTACCGTTTGGACCGGGACACCATAACCGCCATTGTGGACATGACACACGCTGACCTTGCCAGCATGATAGATAGCCCAACCGCCATCCCACCCCTACTGAAGGTGGTGTCTGTACTACACTTCCTGGCCACAGGCACCTACCAGCACACAGTCGGACAGTTGCATGGCATTTCACAGCCACTGTTGTCACGGACACTATTGCAAGTGCTCGATGCCCTCCTGAAGCACGCAGACGACTACATCTCTCTACCACGCTCGGAGCAGGAAATTACGAACACAAAAGTGGGATTCCATGCACTTGCCGGCATACCGGGTTGCATTGGTGCCATCGACTGCACCCATGTAGAATTGGTTGTCCCACATGCCATGGAGGCCCAGTACCGCAACCGAAAACAATATCATTCTCTTAATGTACAAATGGTGTGTGACTCCAACAGGATCATTACACATTGTTGTGCCCGATTTCCTGGATCAACCCATGATTCTATGGTCTTGAGGAACTCTACAATACCACGCTACATGGAGCGACACGCAGGGAACAGATCCTGGCTACTCAGTGAGTCTCATTTCATGCATGATAATTTGGGGTATGTGATGCGGCAATGACCTGGCAGGAAGGGGGGGGGATGCGTACGTAGCAATGTCATTCCACAAACATCCTTTATTGTCCACATACAGGTGATGCCGGGTATCCACTGAAGAGATGGCTCCTTACACCACTCCGGAACCCACAGAACCAGCATGAGGAGGACTACAACCATGCCAACTCACGTACCCGTGTAGTCATAGAACAGGCATTCGGCCTACTGAAGGCTCATTTCCGCTGCCTCAGCAGGTCTGGCGGGGCACTGCTGTACCGCCATGAGAAGGTTGCAAAGATGGTCATGGCATGTGTCATGCTACACAACATGTGCGTACGTAGAAATGTGCCCATGCCCCCTGACGCAGAACTGCAAGCACCTAAAGATGGTCATGATGAGGGTGGGGATGTGGCAGCACCTCAAGGAGTCCGCGAGGCACAGGAGGGCCGTGAAATTCGTCAGATTATCATAGATTCATGCTTCTAGCACTCACGCCTGGTGGCTGATACATGGACACGGGACTTGTGGCACTGTGTGTGTCTGGAACATGCACAATATGGACTGTACGCCTATAAAGGCCTCGTACACAAAGATCAATGTCCACACATCTCATTGGATGATTGTGAAATGTTTATAGCATATGTGAAATTATGTTACACACCCCATCGACCCGCCACCCAAGAAAGCCCAACACACCCCCTCCACCCTCCTACCTCCCCCCCAAACACCAGTGTCCAAAGATGCTCATTGTCAGTGGGCAGACGCTATTGCAAGCCCCCTCTCCAGGTATCAGGGGCACCCCTGCCTGTGGAGCGCAGGTTCCTCCCAGATCTACGTTGGGGGCTGCCCTGGACGGAACTTGCAATGGATGATGTCTCTGCCTGCTCACGTCCATGCATGTCCCTAAGGGTTTGTGAGAGCTCAGTGAGCACACGGCGCACAGCGGCAAGTTCAGCACATACGTCTTTGGACGTCGCATGCAGTTCCCCCCTCAGGCTCTCGGTGCTTCTCTCCATTTGTACCCTCAGGCTCTCGGTGCTTCTCTCCATTTGTGCCCTTAGTGTCTCTGTACTTCTCTCCATTTCTGACCTAAGTGTCTCAGTTGATCTTTCTATGGCTGCCTTAGTACCCCCACATTCATCAGCATGCTCCTTGAGGAGCGTGGCCAGTTGCTGCTGTTGCACGATCACCTGGTCGAGGGACTGTTGCCTCTGCTGGGCCATGCCCATTTGCGGTGGTATCACAGAGGAGCTGATCACCTCATGTTGCCTTGCCACAGGGCTTGTGGGGGATGGCCAGTCGTCGTCTTGTGGGTGCCCCTGCGTGGTATCCTCATGGTGTACGGGATGAAACAAACAGGGGGATTGAGACAGGTCATGGATGGATCCTACATCAACAGCACCGTTTTCTGTGTCGGAGCATGCTGCCATTAATGCAGTGTCACCTATGGTGCTGCTGCCACCAGAAGCAGTGCCTTCTGTGGCATCCATTGGGGGGACCTGTGGTGCTGCTGTTGTGGGCATGCTGGCTGCTGGGGTGCCTGTTGAAGTCCCCTCCTGTGTGCTGCCTCTTGATTTTTGCTGCTGCCGTGTCTTGATCCGTGCAGCTGAGGTGGAGGGTCTTTGGCCGTTGGTCTTGGCCCTCTTTGCAGGTGTGCTGGTAGGGGTGTCCTGAAGCTCGTCGTTTGAATCGGACCCTGTGTTGGAGTAAAGGAGGGCGAGCGTTATTTATGGGTCTGTGGAAATTGGAATGGCAATGTATCACATGCATCGGGGTGGTACCTGAGGGTGATTTGGGTCAGGGCCTTGGAGGTGGTTTCATTTTTGTGTGGATTGAGGATGCAATTGTTTTGCAGCCTGCAGTTAGGATGTGCATGCTGCACGTGTAGAGGGTGTTTTTAGGATTTTTAATTATTTAAAGTGACTTTTAAAGTGCGCTATCAGGCCAATGTATGTGGACGTTCTCCTGGACATGTGTTTCTGTTGCACTATGTGGACACATGGTACTTCACATGATTGGACATTGTGTATTTAGCATTGTTTTATTTGGCCCACCTACCTGATTCTTCGGATGTCTGCACTCCTTTCTCCATCCCTCCGACTCCCTCTATGCTCTCCATTCCAATGGTGGAGGCACAGATTTCTTCCCACGGGGTCAACTTGATGGGTGATTCCGATCCTCCCCCGGTAGCTGTGGCAATGTTACGGTTGGCTGATAGTATGCTCCGTACGCGTATCCGCAAGTCGTCCCATCGCTTTCTGCATTGCTGTGGGTTGCGGGGTGCGGTCTCCACCGCACTTACCCGCTGTGCCACCAGGGCCCATATGGCCTTCTTGTTCGCAAGTGCCGTCCTGGTCATTTGCGTCGAGAAGACGACGGCAGCATTCTCCTGGAGGGTCTCTGTGAGCACGGTGAGTTCCTCATGGGAGAAGTGGACCTGCCGCTTGCGGTCGCACGCTTTTTTCGCAACTTTTCCCATTTTGATTGTTTTCACTAGGGTGGCTAACGGGTTGGGATGTGTCTCAGGGTAGGATTTTTGATGGTTGTGTTGGGATTCTGATTTTATAGGTGTACGGCGTGCTGTTTCCCGTTCCGGGCCCATGTTTTTACTTCCGTTTCCGTATATTTACGGTCACCGTATTTTGTGATTACCGCTCATTACGGTGACCGCTATGATGGGTGGCGGAATTGCACCTAGGGCGCCGTACGACGGCGGTGAGGGGCGTTTTGGGGACATTTCCGCCATCGCGGACTTTGCACTTCCGCCATGGCGTAGTGCTCGTGCCCGATGGGTCAGAATTAGACGCACTTTACTCCGTCGTGCAATGGCGGAAACGCTATTTACGCTATGGCGGTCAGGTCAGTTACTTTCCGCCAGGGTCGTAATGAGGGACACTGTATTCTATGCCATTAGTGTTAGGTGTAGCATTCCCGTATATACATATATTGTGTAATACAAGAATGTTTACACCAACGTGAAACACAGCTTCATTAAGTGCAGCAGGAAGCCATTCTGTGCGATCCATGCACCCACAGCATTTTCCTAACCACCACTAAGATTGTTTGCACTCTGCATATTCTGTTGTTTCTTTACTTGCCTTTACCTGCACTAGTATGTGGGTGAGGAAGGTGCACCATCTTTGCCATTTTGCAGACTTACTACAAACTGTCCCACCTGCAGTTATATGTTTTCTTGAACTGTACGACCGGTAGGCGACCTCTTGATACTTTCCGTCACACTGCTGAGTGCAGCCACAATGTAACTGTTTCACGGGTCATGCAAAGGCAAGCAGCAGATAAATCAAAGTAATGCAACATTTAACACGCCCACATGACACTGCAGGTTGCTGTTCCTTGTTTGCCAGTGGCTGTCCCTTGTTTACAAGTGGCTGTCATACCGTTAAGAGAACTTGAACAACACATTGGTAGGTTTGCAGAGCCACCCACGAAGTCGGCAGCAGTACTTTAAATACGGTAGCATACTGCATGAATCCGTAGAGCTGGCGACAGGGGCGGTGTTACCAGCATACACTGGATGACCTATGCATGGGTCTAGGTGTAGAAGGAAACACGTGCACTTCCCCAACTACTTTAAAGTGCATTTGAAGATGCAGATATGCAGTCACTAATGGAGTCCTACGGATACTTGCAGTGTGATTGCACATACGCCAACCAGGTGCAGTCTCCCGAGGAAATGTCCATAATGCTCATCTGTAGTCATCTCCGCCAGTAGTGTGCGGCACAGATTTTTCATGCACTGTTAACACAAAAAGAGTGCCTACTGACACAATAAACAACATTTACTATGTACATCTGTAATTGGTACGATACACCAACACTATTCGGATAAGTAAGGGGTAGCGCAAATGGATACATACACCAGACAAATTGCCCTTTCCACACATTTATAATGAGGGCAACCAAGGAATCAGTAACAAAACATCGTTAACGGGACATTATCGTTATGTTGCCATACCAAATGCCTTTCCTCTTTACAGGAAACGCTATGCTAAAGCAAGGTTCTGCTTACAATGCCCTAATAAAAACCTATGAAATTCACATACGTTTTTGTTCAACATAGTACTTTTAAAACAGGCATTTTCTTCTTTGGTTTGAAAAGCCCATTTTTGACACATGTGGTGACAGATGCTGGCATTTTCCTTTCAAATTCAGTTTTTCCAATCTGACTTCCCAATACTGTTCTGTAGCTGTAGCCAGATTATGTTACACAACAGTCTGTAAAAGGCAAAGGGCTCCATGAAATTGACATGTGCACAGAAAGCTAACATTTCTTTTCAAGTGGTGATTTTCTTTACAAGCTGAAGTAAAGCTTGTGTTGCTTTTCTCAGATTTGACTGGCACAGAGCCTGTCATTCAGGGATCATGCTTTCTTCTGCTGAAGCACATTGTGGAAATGGATGGGCTTTACTGGATAAATGGATATGGCAAGGCCTTATTAATAAAAGTAGTTTGATGAAACACAAATGAAAATAGCATCAGAGCAGCCTCCTTCTCAATGTGAAATATTCCCTTTTCCAATGGGTACTTTGGCCTTGCAGCAAAGCAGCGCTGCTTTTTCACTCATCTTATATTGTACATTTAAGCAACACACTGGCAGGCTTTTTCAGTGTGCCCCCTTGTTCCCTCATGCCCAATATGTGCTTGGCAAGGTGGTGCAGCCATCTTTTTGTTGTTGCAAAACACATATTTGGTGTGATGCAATGGTGCTCACAGGAGCCAGCGCAGCCATTTTGCTGGTTCTGCTGAAGTGCAGCTTGGTGATGAGGGGAAGAACTTCTGAGTGTGTAAATAAATCCCACACACCCATGACATCAAAGATGCCATCACAAATCTCATTCATGACATCACGCATGACATCACATGTGCATTCAGTGTTAATAAGGAGCCTCCAGAAGTGATTGTTATTGTAATGGTGGCAGAAAACTATCAAATATAATTGGAAAACTATCATGAGATCATGGAGGAATGCATTGTTATGCACACCATTGTATTACACACTTCTTCAGTGTACATTGTCTGCACCATGCCTCATCGAAGTGTAACCTTCAAAATCTTTCCATGGTACATAGTGAAATCATGTTGGGTACTGTGCAACATGTAAGAAGTAACTACCATTACCTTTATAACTACATAATTGCACTACTGCACAGAAACCATAAAGACACCGCAATGCATACAAACATGACCATATACAAGGGAATTAAAGTAAGCTAAAAAGGAGCAGTATTACCCGAAACTGTTCATAACATAACTGATTATCTTCATGCACAGAAACCAGTGCTGTGTTTTACGCTTGCCTCTTCCCGTATATGTATATGTATCATATGATGTGAGTGAACCGTAAGAAAAGTAGTGTAAGAAAATATGAGAAGGGTGTCATACACAAATATAGAACCTTTTAAATTGTTTGTTCCTGACTGTTAGTGAAGAAAAGCATTGGCCCTACCTATGGTAGTGAACAAAACAGAGAGAGCCACACATGGGATGTCATGAGTGATGTCATGAATGAGATTTGTGATGTCATCTTTGGTGTCATGGGTGTTAGTCTTAGCAGTGCATGGTGGTGGCACGAGTTATGGTTGCTTAGCTTACCATAACCTTGAAATTTAATTTTTTTTCTCGGTTTTACCTGTAACCATAACGTCCCTTTAACAATGTTTTTGTTAGTGAATATATATATATATATACATTTATATATATATATATATTTATATTTATATATATATATTCAGTGAAAAAAACTTTGTTAAAGGGACGTTATGGTTCCAAGTAAAACCGAAAAACCCTTGAAATTCACCAGTTATGGTAAGCTAAGCAACCATAACTCACGCCACCACCGTGCACTGCTAAGACTAACACCCAGGACATCAAAGATGACATCACAAATGTCATTGATGACATCACATGTCTGGCTCACTATTTTTTCTTTTGCTGAAATATCTAGGCCACATGGTTTTCTTCAGTAACAGTCAGAAACTAAGAATTTTATTTTATTTGTAGACATATCCTTCTAGTAGGTTCTTACAGTAATTCCCTTAGAGTACAGTCACATCATATGAAACATATACATATGGGAAAACACAAGCTTGAAAGACAGCAATCCTTTTTGTGCATAAAGATAATCACTAGACTTATGAGCACTTTCTGATAGTTCTGTTGTTTTTTTAATGGCTGTACTTTCCCTGTATATGGTCATATTTGTATACATTGTACTCACACTACTTTCCTTAGGGTCCAATCACATCAAGTGATACATATACATAGGATAAATAGCAGCTTTGAAACAGAGCAATCATTTATTTGCATGAATCTAATCAGTTAAGTTATGAATTGTTTCTGCTACTACTTGTGCTTTTTTGCTAACTTCACTTTCCCTGTATATACCCATATTGGTATGTGTTCTTGTGTCTTTGTGTTTTGTCTATAGTAATGCAATTATGTAATACATGGGTTTTATTAGCTACTTATTACATATTTCACAGTACACAAAAATCTATTAAGAAAACAATTATCATTTCATTATTCAACATATTAACATTACGAATATCATACCTTCATCTTGTACGCTGCACACAATGTTATGTTTCTGTATGAGTAGCTTAGTATACTAGATAGAACCCCATAATAGGATGCTATTTACATCAATGCAACGTTCAATGCACTTATTAGGGTATATTCTTGCAATGATTCTTGACACTTTTTTCGCAACATAATAAGAATCCCTTCTACACATATTTCATGAGAAGTACATACACATGTGATGTCATCAGTGATGTCATCAATGACATTTGTGATGTCATCTTTGATGTCCTGGGTGTTAGTCTTAGCAGTGCACAGTAGTGGCGCGAGTTATGGTTGCTTAGCTTACCATAACTGGCGAATTTCAAGGGTTTTTCGGTTTTACTTGGAACCATAACGTCCCTTTAACAAAGTTTTTTCACTGAATTTCATAGGTTTTTAGTAGTGCAACTTAACCATAACGTCCCTTTAACAAAGTTTTTTCACTGAATTTCCTAGTTTTTTAGTAGCACTACTTAACAATAATGACTTTGACTTTATATACATGTCATATGGAACTGACTAGATCTCTTCTTATGAACTTGATGTCCGCGAACTTATTTAATGTTCGCGGACATGTTCGGAGAACAGTACCACTACCTAAAAACTGTGGGGGGGTGGTGGGGTTTGTTTGATTGTTATATCATAATATAGGAACATTTAACAAATTCAAAAAGCAGCACACAAACACATTATATATAATAATACATAAGAAATGTAACCCATATATGTAACACACTAACCATTCATTTAAATACAATATGTTCTGAAATGGAATATACCACAAGAAGATAAATTGGCTTCCAACATAATTACCTCACAGACACAACAGAACTGAGAACAAGACCAGACCCAATGAATTCATAGGACTTATCTTACCAGAAATAGTAAGTGTACTTCATTGTACTCATATATTTATAAACTTTCTGTATTAGATTAAAAAATATATTATCTTTTTTTTTTTTTCTCACAGAAATGTCTAGTACTCTGGAATGGCTAGAGGACAATTTCCCACATGAAGAAATGTCACAAGATAGTGAAACTAATGGTAAACACTTTATAATATAAACCATTTATTTATTATTATTTTTATATACATTTAACATATATATTATTTTTTTGTACAGAGCATACCAACATAGAAAAAAATTCAGAAAACCCTGTTATGGATAACAGTCTTCACAATATAGAAGAAAAAATTGATGTATTATTGGCTAATTTTAATAATTTAAAAACTTTTGTAGAAAATCATTTCAAACCAAAAACCTCGTACCATTGCCCCACATGCACTTGTCCCTCCTCACCATATCCCAGTCAATTATCCCCAAACCCTCTCCATAATCCAAAACGTTTTGATGAGACTTCCATCCCTTCTTCACCTAATACCAATCATGTTGAAACCCCAAATTCTCCTGTTTTTGTTTCTGTTTCTGCCTCACCTTCTCTGTCATAAATTATTAATATATGTTAAATAAAGTTTAATTTTTATATTGTATTGTGAATAGTTTCCGTTTATTTTTTTTAAAACAGTAAAAGTGTCCGCGGACAGTGCAAGTGTTCTGAAATGTTCGTACATAAACGAAAATGGAGGTGTCCTGAAGAACACCACACCTGTTCGTACTGTTCGCTAGCAAGTTGAAACTGTTCTAAGAACACACGTGGTGTCCTGAAATGTTCGGAAAGAAACAAAAATTAAAGTGTTCTAAAGAACACTATATCTGTCCGTAATGTTCGCTATCAACTGAAAACTGTCCTAAGAACACAATTGGTGTCCTGAAATGTTCGTAAATAAATGAAAATGATGTGTCCTGAACAACAGTACAACTGTTCGTAGTGTTCGCTAGCAACATGAAACTGTACTAAGAACACACGCGGTGTCCTGAATTGCTCGTAAACAAACAAAAATTAAAGTGTCCTAAAGAACACTATACCTGTCCGGTACTGTTCGCTAGCAAGTTCAAACTGTTCTAAGAACGCTATTGGTGTCCTGAAATGTTCGTACGTAAACGAAAATGGAGGTGTCCTGAAGAACACTATACCTGTTCGTAGTGTTCGCTACCCAATTGAAACTGTTCTAAGAACACAATTGGTGTCCTGAAATGTTCGTACATAAACGAAATTACACGTGTCCTGAAGAACACCATATCTGTCCTTACTGTTCGCTACCAAGTTTAAACTGTTCTAAGAACACACGCAGTGTCCTGAAATGTTCGTTTCACTTGTGACGCACTTTTAATTACTTCAGAACCCGAACAGTGTCCGTAGGACATCAATGTGCATGCGCTAACCAATCTCCGTGCACTTGGTGTCCTGCGGACAGGCGCTTCCTTCACGGACTAGTTCGCGAACGGATCATATGACCGCACCCACGCTCATCGTGTGTCCTGAAATGCGGACACTGTTCGTGTCCCCGAACAATTTAAAAGTACATTTTCAGTTAATCCATAATATTTTTCAATAAAATCACACCATGGCACAAGTCCCACATAGCAATCTTGAGTTTCTATATACCTTTTGAAACTTTCCGATCCTTTTTTGGGTTCGATCTGTCCGCGGACAGTGCGCATGTCCGCGAACCGCGCACAAGCACCCCTATAAAAGACCACGCCCAAGAGCTTATTCCCATTGTGTTTCTGGCTATTCTTCAGAACACAGTGATTTTTGCTGCCACCTGCAGACTACACCATCATCGAGATGGCATCCTTGGCTGCTGAACTGCCACTTGGTGCTGCACCTGCTTCAGCACCACCCCCACCCCCTCCACCACCACCACCTCCCCAAGGGCCTGAAGAGGGGAACAGGACTGAGGATGCAGAGGAGGAAGAAGAGGATGATGAGAATGAGGTAGAGGAAAACCCTACTACCCGCACTAGGCGTGAGTCTTGGGTGTGGCAGTTATTTACCATTCATGGTAATGTTCCTAAGGCTCGCGCGAACCGTGTTACCTGCAATGAGTGCAAAATGATACTCAGTCGCGGGAAGCACGGTAAGTACAGCTTTGGGACCACTACTATGAAGCGACACCTGAGGTCATTTCACTCTGGGGCTATTCGCAGGGTTGTACCTTGCGAAGAACGTAGCAGGTTGATTTCCTCTACTTCATCCTCTGTTTCTGATCCTGTCACCACAAGGACCACCTCTGTGGGACAGCGTCTTCCTCATGCTGCCTCACAGGCCATACAGAATGCTGATGACCCTTACTTTCGAGGGTCACAGTTGTATGTATGCACTGTGACACAGTACTCTGCAGGGGGGAGCGACTTCGGAGTGCTTTTGAGACTATCGTCTCAGAGCACGAGAAGACCTGCTCACTACCCAAACAAAACCCACTCTACATCTTCCTCTCTCAGCTCGCCCTTTCTTATCCCTGTGGTTGGTGTCCCCCCTTTACCCTACTTTACCCTACTCTCCTAGTGTGTCGTGTCTGAAAAACCAAAATAAATACAAAATTACAAAAATCAAAAAAAATAAGGCTCTTTTCAGAGCCGCCTTTCCCAGTTAAAAAATAGAAGTGAAAATAAATGAAGCAGGGCTCTTTGTATTTTTTAGAAGTCCGCGGACAGTTCGCGAACATTAAAAAAATTGGGTTGCTACTCCATCACAAACATTGTAATTTTCTCTGGAAAGAAGTGGTGGCTCTGAAAAGAGCCTTGGGGTGGTGTTTGGGGTGGTGTTTGTAAGTCAAAAATTGTAAATGCTTAACATCTACTTCAATTTGTTGTAATTCCAAAAAAGGTTGCAATGCATTTTGTACATTTCTCAGAAAAATCTGATTGCCAGCATAAGTAAGATGGACTCCATCTCTGCGAAAAATGTATGTACTACAAAAAATATTATTTTCATTGCGAAAAGAAGACATGCCAAAATCTCTTAGAAAGGCACAAACAGCCTTATTAACATTGCACCTTGCTGTTTCCATTTGTGGACCAAATGAAGAAGAACAAAGCCACATTTGTCTCTGCACAATCCGTGAAAATATCACTTGAGAATTAGGAAACATGTCCATAACCTTCCTAAGTCCTTCTTTCATAGCAAATTGCAAAAAAATTCCAGTCACGTGTCCTAAACTGTTCCCTCCACAATGAATTACAATTATGTCTGGATGTTGCTCTGTCTCCAAAGTAGCACAGAGAGGTAGCAAGTCCAACCACTTCATTCCACGTACTCCATGCTAGTGTACTTCCACATGTGGGAATCCAAGATCTACAGCTACTCCACAGCTTTCTGCATGCACCTTCAACCAATGTATCCACGAATCTCCTAAAATCCAAACAATCTGTTTTCTGAAACACACAGCCATAGCTATCTTTTGTTCTCTCAGCAAAAAGTGTATCTGAGAAAATCTCTCCTGGCACAACACAACCACCAAACTTTCCTGACCAATCCCTTTCAGTACTTATTCTCATTTGCATGACTTCTGAACCCAAAAATCCCCGGATGTAACTCCCGATGTCCGCGAACTACCGCCATGTCCGCGGACATATCGTAACATGAACAGCTCTTCTACCATTTCCACTACACTCTCTCTGCCATTTCCTCATTGGATGTACCTCAAAAATCACATGACCATGCACCAATCACATTCAAGACCTCTACATCTAACTGCATCATCATAGATCAGCACTGCAAATGTACTCTGAATCTCTCTGAGTACACGTGTCATATCATTGGCAAGCAGCATCTACCAGAAATACTGTACAAGTCTTCAAGATTTCTACTTGCAGCTCCATGAATATCCATATGCATGAACACAAACTTCAGGTATGCATATTTTCTGTATAGTAGATGAACACATTTTCAAACAGACTTTTACACACACACTCAAATCATGTTAAACTAACATTTTTTAAATGAAATATATAGACTACTTATATTCAAACACAATTGCATGCAAACACAATCTATGTTTAAACCTTTATAAAAATACTTATACAATTTCATATTTTTTTGTTTTTATTTATTTATTTACTTAATTACTTTATATTAGACATGACATTGAGGCGCTATTACCTAGAACAGTTTACTTACAGAAATAGTGGTATTCACTAATATATTATAAATTTCACAAGACATAGTAAAGATATTTTTTTTTGCTACAGTTAGTCATTCAATACAATTTGTTCATTAAGAACATATCATATGTACTGAACTGATGCAATGTATCTTATTTAAATAAATTAGTTTAATGGTTTTAAAGAAGGCACTGAGGATTTCAATTAAAAAAATCAATATCTAAATTAAAAACAGTGCTATGTACAAACAAAGTTACTAATTTGAAGCTTTTACAATTGCAGTGAAGACCAGTTTCCTGAAAAGAAGCAGCCGAATTCGAAGAAGAAAGAAAAACTAAGAAGTTACCTGTTAATTTAAAAAAAAGTAAGTAAAATATCACCATAATATTTGTATTATTAATAAAATATACTATAACGTTAATACGAGCTATTTCGGTTTCTAAAAATAGAGATTTTGTACCATTTTGTCCAAAAATGTCCATGTCTTAAACAGCGATTTACAGCCAGAATGGCCCACAAATTTCTATTTTTGGACACACAAATTACCCAACTGAACCACTACAATTTTCATATTATAGAACAAACAACTGTTTTAATTGTATACATTAGATTTACCATTTGTACTTTTCCACACCACTACCTTACTTTTTTTTGTCATCTGAACCCCAGTTTAGTAACACATAAATTCAAGAATACCTATCCCTACTAGTTTTAGTTCCCAATGCACAATCACACACCATTACATACATCTTTATCATCTTACTCAAACACTCATGCACACAGCACACATACATTCCAGAACACCCCAACCCATATCTTTTTTTTTTTTTTCAACAGACCCTAAAGAAAAGTCAAGTCCATAGAAAGCAACGCAAAAGTAGAGCAAATGAAAATAAAGGTGTCCAACATAAGCATCCGTCTCTAGCAGAATTTGTAAAAAAAGTTGAAACAAAACAGCTAACACAATCATTTAGTGAAACACAAGAAGTTTCAAGTACAACATTTTCGCTTCCTCTATCAAAATGTAAAACAAACCAAAAAACAATTAACAGAAAATCAGCTATCAGTACAGATAAAACTACTTCTTCAAATTTTAATATAGTGCAAAGTAAGCATACCAAGAAAAGTATTTTAGCCAAAATATACCGTCACAAATCCCTTCAAAATCTTATAAAAACAGGAGAGAAATCAGGTTCAAAGCTTAAAACCTATCGTAGGAAATTAATCTTAGAAGCATTGATGGAGAGTGCAATTCTTCTCAAAAGAAATGTATTTATTTTACTGTTAAACAAAATGAAACCACTAACAAAACTAATAACTAAATTACAAAAAAGACTTCTCAATAAGCGAAATATCAACAGAAAGAACTTCTTAAGTATCAGCGGAGGTGAATGGAATCACACTACAAGCACAGAACCATATTTTAATGAAGAAGCGTACAAACAAAAGCAAACAAATACAATTGCCATACATAGCAGTGGTCGAGGTTATGAAAAAGTGAATAATACCATAATGGAACAAGAAGTACTTCTTACAAAAATATGCCCTGAAAACTTAGAATTACCCCTCCATTCAACTGAATCAGAACGTCTAGTGTACAAATGGCCATGCACGTCAATGTGTAACATTCCCAAACTATGTTTCAAATCTTTACGCCAATTCCTCAATAAATATGTAAAAAGCAAAGACAAAATCAAAATTAAATTGCTGCAAAATATAGATACCTGTCCAGTGCGCAAGTACACAGGACTACAAGGACATTCATTGGCCTGCATTACAGGACCTACTTATAAAACCACTTTCCATGATATCAAAAGGATATCAACACATCATTCAACTATAAGAAATCTAGTCTATAAACTGTACTATGCTAAAAGTCCTGCTTTAGCACTAGCAAAGTTAAATAACATCCTTCTACATGGTACAGCAAAAGACCTACTTGAAGAAATTCACTATATCCAGAAAAAATATTTTGGAAGTGAAAGCCATTTACAGAATGAAATAGCTTTAAACCAATTAATCAACAATTCTACACATGGCAACCTTTTGCTAAACACATACAAAAAAGAAATACTAAACTTTAAAAGTACATCAGCTGAAGTACCAAACCATGTGTGTGTATGTTGCCGTAGAATTTTTTATAAAAGTAACACAAAAACTCTGGACCTATCATACAAAATAGAAGACAATGAAGATTCTAAATGGTTTGAGTTAGCGCTCTGCCTTGTAGCAGAAAACAAATATGAAATAACTGAGCCCTTAATACTTTGCAGTTATTGCACTACAAAACTTGACAACAACCAAACTCCTTCAAGTTCTATCACAAATAATTTGGAATTATACCCAGTACCAAAACCTCTACAACAACTTAATTTATATGAGAGCATCATAATTCAAACAGTACACCCATTTCAAGCAATAATATGCCTTGAACCAAAAACATCAAAATTACCTCCCCTGAATTGGTAAAAGGCATTCGTGGAAAAGTAATTTATTTACCATTAAATCTAAAAGAAAATGTGCATACTCTAGGAGTGCAACGTCCAATGCAGCAATCTTTAATTATATTAGTAAATGGAGTACCTACAAAAGACAAAAAAATATGGCAACAGCTGGTAGATTTATATAAAGTTAGACAAGCCTTCCAATATCTTAAAGAGAATAATGAATATTACAAAGAAATTAATATTGAAGAAAACTTGAAAGATACAACTGAAATAATTCAAGAAACACAAGAAGCTGGTCAATTTGAGCTACTAGATCCTGCTACAATATCAAATACTTTAGACCATTATACAATTCATCCTTTGCACTGTAATGACACCGTACAAGATGTACTGGAAACTTACCAAATGCGTCAAACAAAAGGATCGCCAATCAGTATATGGGAAAAAAGTATAGAAGCATGTGCTTTTCCTCTACTGTTTCCTATTGGCAAAGGAGGAAGGTATGATGATAGACCTATTCAAATATCAGCTTCAGAATACCGCTCATTACGGATGTATTCTGAAGATCCCAGATTTAGACAAAATGTGGAATACATATTCCACCTACTCTTTGAAAGTGAACTAGAACTTTATGTTACGGAGTTGCACACATATTAAAATCAGGATCACACTTTCAAAATATGACAGCTACACAATTATTAGAGAAAGTGCAACAAAAGGATGAGGTTTTACAATCAAATATTACAAATCTATTAGCAAATATGCGTGGTACTAAAGAGTACTGGTTTCGACGTCATGGAGATGTACGTTGTATGATCAGAAACCTTGGCCCACCCACTTGGTTTGTTACATTAAGTTGTGCAGAATATGCATGGGAAGATTTACATGATTTCCTACGCATATCAAATAAAAACAAAACAAACATAGATATTCTAACACCTGGAGAACTTTGTTCTTTGGATCCTGTTAATGTTTCAAGATATTTTCACCATCGCTTCATTGCTATGCTACATTTTATTTGTAATAAAACTGTTCCTCCCCTTGGAGAAGTGCAACACTTCTTTTGGAGAAAAGAATACCAAGCCAGAAGAGCACCACATATCCACATGCTTTTATGGATTAAAGATGCTCCTAAATTTGGTCAAGACAGTGATGCCACTGTTTTACAGTTTATTGAAAAATATGTCACTTGTGAAATTCCATCAGAAGCCACAAATAGTGATCTTCATGCACACATTTTACAATTTCAAAGACACAAATGTGGAAAATATTGTCGTCACAAATACAAAAACAAAGGCAAATACTACGCCAAATGCCGATTTGGTTTCCCTAGACCAGTTACAAATACAGGTCAAGTAAACAACCTCATATCTTCAGTTAGACATAGTGTTAAAGGTAAGTCACCTAAAAATACATATTACATAAAAAGAAAAGAAGAAGAAAAATATATCAATGATTAGAATGCAATCATTGCCCACTTATGGAATGCAAACATAGATGTGCAGTACATTGCAGACAATTCTACTGTAGTTAAACAATATGTCATAGCATACTTAACTAAAGCAGAAAAGACAGAGCTCCAAGACCTCTGGAATGACCTGTCATCAGATAAAACAGTATCTCAGAAATTATACAGCTTGGGCATAAAAATGCTCACCCATAGAGAATGTGGATCTTATGAAGCAGCTGATTGTTTAACTGGTACTTTATTGTATAGTAAATCTGAAAATATAGTATGGCTAAGTCTTGGTCCAGCTAAATCTAGAAAAAGAGTTCTAAAATCATATGAAGATATAGAAACAATAGCCAAACATGATCCCAACAGCCAAGACATTTTAAAAAACAATTTATTGAACACATACTACCCAAACAGAAGTAATACTTAGGAAAACATGTGTCTATACCAAATAGCTCAAAACTACACATACAAAAATAATATGAAACCTGATGAAAAAAAAGGTAAATATAGAATGACAGACTGTGAAGGCAGCTTAGTTAAACTCACTAAACCAAATTTAATTAATCATATCAAATTGACATTGAAGACTCCTCAACATAAAGAAGTATATTACATGTCCCTGCTACAACTCTTCAAACCATGGAGAAAAGAAGAACAATTACTAGATAACTATGACTCATATGAGGATGCTTTCAAAGCAAATGAAAGCACTATAACTGACGTAAACTTTACACAGTACAAAACAATGTTGCACAATGAACAGCAACATGAAGAAGAACTCCAAGCCCAACTAGAGAAGGATACTCCTGACAGTAGTCAACCTTCTGTAACAGGAAGCCAAGAACCACTGGGAGAACCACTAATAACAAATGAGGCAGAATTAGCTATGATAGAAGTAGAAAACACCATGTGTCAGTATGAAGATAAGGAAGACTTAACTATACTACAATCAAAACTAAACAATGAGCAAAGTAGCATTTTTCAAGAAGTAACAAAACAAATTGCACATGGTGTAAAACATGAAAATAAAGAATGTTCCTGCCATAATTATAAACCTATACTACTGTACGTCAGTGGTGAAGCTGGTTCTGGCAAAACATTCCTAATCAAAATCATTAGTAAGTTCCTTCAACAATTGACAAACAACAAACTGTCAGCTGTTGTCACTGCCCCCACAGGTTTAGCTGCCTACAACATAGGTGGTGTTACATTACACCGATTACTATTATTACCAGTAGAACACCAGAACAAATTAGACTATTACAAACTTTCTGCAGAAGCTGCAATGGAATTACGCAGAGTATTGAAACAAATGAAAATGCTACTATGAAAATAGATGAAGTGAGCATGGTCTCCAACCTGATGTTAGCTTTGATTCACCTCAGATTACAAGAAGTACTCAAAACAGACTATGAAGAGCTCTTTGCAGGAAAACACATTATTGTTTTTGGAGATCTGCTTCAATTAACACCAGTAAAAGGTGAACCTATTTTTAAAACATTAGGGCACAAACTCTGCCGTAAAACTGTTGGCAGCATTGGAAATGTCAACCTTTGGCAACATTTCCAATACAGAGAATTAACAGAAAACATGCGCCAATCTGCAGATCTAACTTATGCCAACATTTTAAAAAGTTTGAGAGTTGGTATACTTTCTAAAGAAGCAGAAGCAACATTGAAAACCCGGCACATTAATACACTTTATGGTGATAATGCATGTGCTACAGATGTTATGGAATAATTAGCCCACAAAAATGTCAATTGTATGGCCTTAATGCCAACTCTTGCAAGCTGTCTCAAATTCAATGAAATAATGTTCAGTAAAGAAATGCAACCAATAATGGAAATTAGCGCCACAGACAAACTAGATGTACATGGTATGACACTACCCATGTGTGACCAAGCCACAACAAGACTAAATAATTTAGAAAAATCAATCTCAAACACAGCAGGCTTAGAAAAGATGTTACAATTATCCTTAAATTGCAGAGTAATGCTTAAACGTAACCTTGATGTGGACCAAGGACTAGTTAATGGAGCACTGGGTACAGTTGTTGGCTTTCAAACATACCCACGTGACAACAAAATTCAGTTTGTCAATATACTCTTTGACAAACTTTCAGAAGTAAAACGGATAGGACGCTCAACAGCTAGATTCCTTCTCTTCAAAGATATGTATGTACGCAGAGAACAATTTTCTCTAACTCTTGCATGCGCAGTCATGATTCATAAATCACAAGGTCTTACCCTAGACAAAACAATGATAGATATTGGTAACACAGTCTTTAAAGAAGGCATGAGCTACGTAGCACTATCACGCTTACGTACACTTGACGGTCTATTTCTAATCAACTTTGATGCAAGTAAAGTAAACGCTGATATTCCTTGCATTTTAGAATATAATAGACTTTGCTCACTATACACTCCCCATCTAAACACATATTCTGTTCCACAAAAACTAAAACATTGTAAAAGAAAACTAAATCAAACAGAAATGCAACAGGACATCACTGCAAATCATCCAAAGAGAGTAAAAGAAACTAATACTTCATCAAGTACCACAAACAAAAAAGAATCAATTAGAGAAAGTAAACCAGGTACTTCTTTAAAGAAGGAAGACAAACTCCAAAAAAAGCAGTTAGATACAGAACTACCTGGACCATTTAAATTCTCAAATATAGTTGGTGTAAGCTGCTATGCAAATGTAGCAATGAATATTCTATTTCAATTACCACCAATTGTTGACAACATTTACTTACACTTTAGAGACCCATTGTGTATGCAAATGTTAGTACTTCATAGAAACGCAAAAAACAATCCTGACAACACATATAGTGTTTATGGAATAAGGCAACAATTGGACTACTGTGCTGGAATGGTGAAATTCACTATAAACTCACAGGAAGATCCACAAGAATCTTACTACAAGCACTGGAAAACAAAAACATACCTATAAAGGAAATCTTCCAGATTTCATACATGTGGAAACATACATGCACTCTGTGCAACAATGTGACACAAGAAGAAATTCCCAATGAACGCTTCATATATATATATCAATACCAAATTGTGAATCTATTCCATTTCAGCAACTTGTACAAAATGCAAACCATGGTAGATTATGCTCTACCTGCAATTCAGATAATCGCTCCACGTTAGTAATACAAACACATAGTAAATACGTAATACTAATGCTTCTACGTTACAATGCAGATGGTACCAAAAACAACTGCAAGCTGACTGGATTCACACATAGTCAAATATCACTTGGTAAGAAAACCTTCACAACAATAGGTATAATCTACCACGCAGGAGCCACAACCAATTCAGGGCACTACACGGCATATATAAAAAAAGAAATGTGGATGCTTTGAATGTAATGATAGTACCATTACTCTAAAGCAGAGATTACCAGCAAATCTTACAAATGCTTATTTGATGTTCTTAAAACCAAAATTTGATAAATAAACTGTATTTAAACCTTTAAGTAAATTTGTGTTAAAAAAATATAAACTGTTAGAATACTCCAAAAGCTATCTAACTGCTCAAAGATTCTACAACAACTAATCAGATAAATGAATACCAATGAATTAGACCAAAAAATACACAGTTAGAATACGCCAATTGGTATCTAACTGTCCCAAAATTATAAATTTGTGTTAAAATAATATAAACTGTTAGAATACTCCAAAAGTTATCTAACAGCTCAAAGATTCTACAACAACTAATCAGATAAATGAATACCACTAAATTAGGCCAAAGAATACACAGTTAGAATATGCCAATTGGTATCTAACTGTCCCAAAATTTAACAATATCCAAATAGATGAATCAAAACCACTAAAATATATTAAAAAAAATAGACAGTTCGAATACGCCAATTGGGATCTAACTGCTCCAAAATTTTATAATATCAAAACAAATGAAGAATATGTTACTGCTCCAAAAAAATACAACAAAGCAAAGTATAAAGCATTAGCCAGAAACAACAAGTGAACACTGAAAACAAACAAACAAATAAACTGTAGCATAACAGAAAAAGGTTTTTTTTTTAATCCAGCATGGATTTTTTTTCTCCCAATGATTTTAGCAACAAATACAGAAACTGAGCAAATTGCACAGTACTCTGATTTGTACTCTACTAAATATGAGGGTCGAAAAAAAATAAAAGTATATTGCTTATACAATGTAATAAGTCATTACAAAATACTAATACTAACATGCTATTTTCTTTTATCACAGAAATGAAGAAGAAAAACATGGACTCCCATTACTAGATCAAACAGTAAGTATACAATAATACGGACAACCATAGCAGCATATCACATCCATAGTATCTAATACCTTTGTTCCTTATACATTTGTTTTTCACCCAAAGTTCTAAGCAAATATGAATGTGATATGCTGCGGTGGTTGTTGCCAGGGCATACAGTCTTCGGTGCATGGCCAAATGGCCATGCACCCAAGACTCTATGCCCTGGCAACAACCACCGCAGCATATCACATCCATAGAGTCAAACATTTCAACAATGATCTATGGGAAACTTTTAATGTACGCGAACAATGTGAGTGTTCTTAGAACACTTTGAACTTGCCAGCGAACAATACGGACACTTGCGGTGTCCTGAAATGTTCGCAAATAAACAAGATGGTGGTGTTCTGAAGACTCTTCTAAGAACACTCCCGGTGTCCTGGAATGTTCGTAGGGGGTATCCTGAGGACGCTGTCCGTATTGTTCACTGTCAAGTTGAATGTGTTCTAAGAACAACCCCGGTGTCCTGAAATGTTGGCAAATAAACAAAATGGGGGTGTTCTGAAGACGCTTCTAAGAACACTCGCGGTTTCCGGGGAATGTTCGTAGGGGGTGTCCTGAGGACGCTGTCCGTATTGTTCTCTGTCAAGTTGAATGTGTCCTAAGAACACTCGGGGTGTCCTGAAATGTTCGCAAATAAACAAGATGGTGGTGTTCTGAAGATACTTCTGAGAACACTTGCGGTGTCCGGGGAGTGTTCGTAGGGGGTGTCCTGAGGACGCTTTCCGTATTGTTCTCTGTCAAGTTGAATGTGTCCTAAGAACACTCGCGGAGTCCTGAAATGTTCGCAAATAAACAAGATGGTGGTGTTCTGAAGAAGCTTCTAAGAACACTCCCGGTGTCCTGGAATGCTCGTAGGGGGTGTCCTGAGGACGCTGTCCGTATTGTTCTCTGTCAAGTTGAATGTGTCCTAAGAACACTCGCGGTGTCCTGAAATGTTCGCAAATAAACAAGATGGTGGTGTTCTGAAGACGCTTCTAAGAACACTTGCGGTGTCTGGGGAGTGTTCGTAGGGGGTGTCCTGAGGACGCTGTCCGTATTGTTCTCTGTCAAGTTGAATGTGTTCTAAGAACATCCGCGGTGTCCTGAAATGTTTGCAAAAAAAGTAAAATGGGGGTGTTCTGAAGACGTTTTTGAGAACACTCCCGGTGTCCTGGAATGTTCGTAGGGGGCGTCCTTAGGATGCTGTCCGTATTGTTCGTTGTTAAGTTGAAAGTGTTCTAAGACCTATCGCGTTGTTCTGAAATGTTCGTAGGGGGTGTCCTGAAAACATTGTCCGTATTGTTCGCTGGCAAGTTCAAAGTGTTCTAAGAACACTCACATTGTTCGCGGACATTAAAAGTTTCCCATAGATCATAGTTGAAATGTTTGACTCTATGGATGTGATATGCTGCGGTGGTTGTTGCCAGGGCATACAGTCTTGGGTGCATGGCCAAATGGCCATGCACCCAAGACTCTATGCCCTGGAAACATCCACCGCAGCATATCACATTCATTTTTGCTTATAACTTTGGGTGAAAAACAAATGTATGGTTCTCTGTCAATTTCAATGTGTCCTAAGAACACTTGCGGTGTCCTGAAATGTTCGCAAATAAACAAGATGGTGGTGTTCTGAATACACTTCTAAGAACACTTGTGTTGTCCGGGGAGTGTTTGTAGGGGGTGTCCTGAGGACGCTGTCCGTATTGTTCTCTGTCAAGTTGAATGTGTCCTAAGAACACTTGCGGTGTCCTGAAATGTTCGCAAATAAACAAGATGGTGGTGTTCTGAAGACGCTTCTAAGAACACTCGCGGTGTCTGGGGAGTGTTCGTAGGGGGTGTCCTGAGGACGCTGTCCGTATTGTTCTCTGTCAAGTTGAATGTGTTCTAAGAACATCCGCGGTGTCCTGAAATGTTTGCAAAAAAATAAAATGGGGGTGTTCTGAAGATGTTTTTGAGAACACTCCCGGTGTCCTGGAATGTTCGTAGGGGGTGTCCTTAGGACGCTGTCCGTATTGTTCGTTGTTAAGTTGAAAGTGTTCTAAGAACTATCGCGTTGTTCTGAAATGTTCGTAGGCGGTGTCCTGAAAACGGTGTCCGTATTGTTCGCTGGCAAGTTCAAAGTGTTCTAAGAACACTCACATTGTTCGCGGACATTAAAAGTTTCCCATAGATCATAGTTGAAATGTTTGACTCTATGGATGTGATATGCTGCGGTGGTTGTTGCCAGGGCATAGAGTCTTGGGTGCATGGCCATGCACCCAAGACTTCTTGAGAACACCACCATCTTGTTTATTGCATGGCCATGCACCCAAGACTCTATGCCCTGGCAACAACCACCGCAGCATATCACATTCATTTTTGCTTATAACTTTGGGTGAAAAACAAATGTATGGTTCTCTGTCAACAAATCTTGTTTATTTGCGAACATTTCAGGACACCGCGAGTGTTCTTAGGACACATTCAACTTGACAGAGAACAATACGGACAGCGTCCTCAGGACACCCCCTACGAACACTCCCCGGACACCGTGAGTGTTCTTAGAAGCGTCTTCAGAACACCCCCATCTTGTTTATTTGCGAACATTTCAGGACACCGCGAGTGTTCTTAGGACACATTCAACTTGACAGAGAACAATACGGACAGCGTCCTCAGGACACCCCCTACGAACACTCCCCAGACACCGCAAGTGTTCTTAGAAGCGTCTTCAGAACACCCCCATTTTGTTTATTTGCGAACACTTCAGGACACCGCGGGTGTTCTTAGAACACATTCAACTTGACAGAGAACAATACGGACAGCGTCCTCAGGACACCCCCTATGAACATTTCAGGACACCGGGAGTGTTCTCAAAAACGTCTTCAGAACACCCCCATTTTGTTTATTTGCGAACATTTCAGGACACCGCGGGTGTTCTTAGAACACATTCAACTTGACAGAGAACAATACGGACAGCGTCCTCAGGACACCCCCTACGAACACTCTCCGGACACAGCGAGTGTTCTTAGAAGCGTCTTCAGAACACCACCTTCTTGTTTATTTGCGAATATTTCAGGACACCGCGAGTGTTCTTAGGACACATTCAACTTGACAGAGAACAATACGGACAGCGCCTCAGGACACCCCCTACGAACACTCCCCGGACACTGCAAGTGTTCTTAGAAGCTTCTTCAGAACACCCCCATTTTGTTTATTTGCGAACATTTCAGGACACCGCGAGTGTTCTTAGGACACATTCAACTTGACAGAGAACAATACGGACAGAGTCCTCAGGACACCCCCTACGAACACTCCCCGGACACCGCGAGTGTTCTTAGAAGCGTCTTCAGAACACCCCCATTTTGTTTATTTGCGAACATTTCAGGACACTGCGGGTGTTCTTAGAACACATTCAACTTGACAGAGAACAATAAGGACAGCGTCCTCAGGACACCCCCTATGAACATTTCAGAACACCGGGAGTGTTCTCAAAAACGTCTTCAGAACACCCCCATTTTGTTTATTTGCGAACATTTCAGGACACCGCGGGTGTTCTTAGGACACATTCAACTTGACAGAGAACAATACGGACAGCGTCCTCAGGACACCCCCTACAAACACTCCCCGGACAACGCAAGTGTTCTTAGAAGTGTATTCAGAACACCACCATCTTGTTTATTTGCGAACATTTCAGGACACCGCAAGTGTTCTTAGGACACATTCAACTTGACAGAGAACCATACATTTGTTTTTCACCCAAAGTTATAAGCAAAAATGAATGTGATATGCTGCGGTGGATGTTGCCAGGGCATAGAGTCTTGGGTGCATGGCCATTTGGCCATGCACCCAAGACTCTATGCCCTGGCAACAACCACCGCAGCATATCACATCCATAGAGTCAAACATTTCAACTATGATCTATGGGAAACTTTTAATGTTCGCGAACAATGTGAGTGTTCTTAGAACACTTTGAACTTGCCAGCGAACAATATGGACAATGTTTTCAGGACACCCCCTACGAACATTTCAGAACAACGCGATAGTTCTTAGAACACTTTCAACTTAACAACGAACAATACGGACAGCATCCTAAGGACACCCCCTATGAACATTCCAGGACACCGGGAGTGTTCTCAAAAACGCCTTCAGAACACCCCCATTTTATTTTTTTGCAAACATTTCAGGACACCGCGGATGTTCTTAGAACACATTCAACTTGACAGAGAACAATACGGACAGCGTCCTCAGGACACCCCCTACAAACACTCCCCGGACACCGCGAGTGTTCTTAGAAGCGTCTTCAGAACACCACCATCTTGTTTATTTGCGAACATTTCAGGACACCGCGAGTGTTCTTAGGACACATTCAACTTGACAGAGAACAATACGGACAGCGTCCTCAGGAAACCCCCTACGAACATTCCAGGACACCGGGAGTGTTCTTAGAAGCTTCTTCAGAACACCACCATCTTGTTTATTTGCGAACATTTCAGGACACCGCGAGTGTTCTTAGGACACATTCAACTTGACAGAGAACAATACGGACAGCGTCCTCAGGACACCCCCTACAAACACTCCCCGGACAACGCAAGTGTTCTTAGAAGTGTATTCAGAACACCACCATCTTGTTTATTTGCGAACATTTCAGGACACCGCAAGTGTTCTTAGGACACATTCAACTTGACAGAGAACCATACATTTGTTTTTCACCCAAAGTTATAAGCAAAAATGAATGTGATATGCTGCGGTGGTTGTTGCCAGGGCATAGAGTCTTGGGTGCATGGCCATGCACCCAAGACTCTATGCCCTGGCAACAACCACCGCAGCATATCACATCCATAGAGTCAAACATTTCAACTATGATCTATGGGAAACTTTTAATGTCCGCGAACAATGTGAGTGTTCTTAGAACACTTTGAACTTGCCAGCGAACAATACGAACACCGTTTTCAGGACACCGCCTACGAACATTTCAGAACAACGCGATAGTTCTTAGAACACTTTCAACTTAACAACGAACAATACGGACAGCGTCCTAAGGACACCCCCTACGAACATTCCAGGACACCGGGAGTGTTCTCAAAAACGTCTTCAGAACACCCCCATTTTATTTTTTTGCAAACATTTCAGGACACCGCGGATGTTCTTAGAACACATTCCAGTTGACAGAGAACAATACGGACAGCGTCCTCAGGACACCCCCTACAAACACTCCCCGGACACCGCGAGTGTTCTTAGAAGCGTCTTCAGAACACCACCATCTTGTTTATTTGCGAACATTTCAGGACACCGCGAGTGTTCTTAGGACACATTCAACTTGACAGAGAACAATACGGACAGCGTCCTCAGGACACCCCCTACAAACACTCCCCGGACAACGCAAGTGTTCTTAGAAGTGTATTCAGAACACCACCATCTTGTTTATTTGCGAACATTTCAGGACACCGCAAGTGTTCTTAGGACACATTCAACTTGACAGAGAACCATACATTTGTTTTTCACCCAAAGTTATAAGCAAAAATGAATGTGATATGCTGCGGTGGATGTTGCCAGGGCATAGAGTCTTGGGTGCATGGCCATTTGGCCATGCACCCAAGACTCTATGCCCTGGCAACAACCACCGCAGCATATCACATCCATAGAGTCAAACATTTCAACTATGATCTATGGGAAACTTTTAATGTCCGCGAACAATGTGAGTGTTCTTAGAACACTTTGAACTTGCCAGCGAACAATATGGACAATGTTTTCAGGACACCCCCTACGAACATTTCAGAACAACGCGATAGTTCTTAGAACACTTTCAACTTAACAACGAACAATACGGACAGCATCCTAAGGACACCCCCTATGAACATTCCAGGACACCGGGAGTGTTCTCAAAAACGCCTTCAGAACACCCCCATTTTATTTTTTTGCAAACATTTCAGGACACCGCGGATGTTCTTAGAACACATTCAACTTGACAGAGAACAATACGGACAGCGTCCTCAGGACACCCCCTACAAACACTCCCCGGACACCGCGAGTGTTCTTAGAAGCGTCTTCAGAACACCACCATCTTGTTTATTTGCGAACATTTCAGGACACCGCGAGTGTTCTTAGGACACATTCAACTTGACAGAGAACAATACGGACAGCGTCCTCAGGAAACCCCCTACGAACATTCCAGGACACCGGGAGTGTTCTTAGAAGCTTCTTCAGAACACCACCATCTTGTTTATTTGCGAACATTTCAGGACACCGCGAGTGTTCTTAGGACACATTCAACTTGACAGAGAACAATACGGACAGCGTCCTCAGGACACCCCCTACAAACACTCCCCGGACAACGCAAGTGTTCTTAGAAGTGTATTCAGAACACCACCATCTTGTCTATTTGCGAACATTTCAGGACACCGCAAGTGTTCTTAGGACACATTCAACTTGACAGAGAACCATACATTTGTTTTTCACCCAAAGTTATAAGCAAAAATGAATGTGATATGCTGCGGTGGTTGTTGCCAGGGCATAGAGTCTTGGGTGCATGGCCATGCACCCAAGACTCTATGCCCTGGCAACAACCACCGCAGCATATCACATCCATAGAGTCAAACATTTCAACTATGATCTATGGGAAACTTTTAATGTCCGCGAACAATGTGAGTGTTCTTAGAACACTTTGAACTTGCCAGCGAACAATACGAACACCGTTTTCAGGACACCGCCTACGAACATTTCAGAACAACGCGATAGTTCTTAGAACACTTTCAACTTAACAACGAACAATACGGACAGCGTCCTAAGGACACCCCCTACGAACATTCCAGGACACCGGGAGTGTTCTCAAAAACGTCTTCAGAACACCCCCATTTTATTTTTTTGCAAACATTTCAGGACACCGCGGATGTTCTTAGAACACATTCCAGTTGACAGAGAACAATACGGACAGCGTCCTCAGGACACCCCCTACAAACACTCCCCGGACACCGCGAGTGTTCTTAGAAGCGTCTTCAGAACACCACCATCTTGTTTATTTGCGAACATTTCAGGACACCGCGAGTGTTCTTAGGACACATTCAACTTGACAGAGAACAATACGGACAGCGTCCTCAGGACACCCCCTACAAACACTCCCCGGACAACGCAAGTGTTCTTAGAAGTGGTTTTTCAGAACACCACCATCTTGTTTATTTGCGAACATTTCAGGACACCGCAAGTGTTCTTAGGACACATTCAACTTGACAGAGAACCATACATTTGTTTTTCACCCAAAGTTATAAGCAAAAATGAATGTGATATGCTGCGGTGGATGTTGCCAGGGCATAGAGTCTTGGGTGCATGGCCATTTGGCCATGCACCCAAGACTCTATGCCCTGGCAACAACCACCGCAGCATATCACATCCATAGAGTCAAACATTTCAACTATGATCTATGGGAAACTTTTAATGTCCGCGAACAATGTGAGTGTTCTTAGAACACTTTGAACTTGCCAGCGAACAATACGGACAATGTTTTCAGGACACCCCCTACGAACATTTCAGAACAACGCGATAGGTCTTAGAACACTTTCAACTTAACAACGAACAATACGGACAGCATCCTAAGGACACCCCCTAAGAACATTCCAGGACACCGGGAGTGTTCTCAAAAACGTCTTCAGAACACCCCCATTTTATTTTTTTGCAAACATTTCAGGACACCGCGGATGTTCTTAGAACACATTCAACTTGACAGAGAACAATACGGACAGCGTCCTCAGGACACCCCCTACGAACACTCCCCAGACACCGCAAGTGTTCTTAGAAGCGTCTTCAGAACACCACCATCTTGTTTATTTGCGAACATTTCAGGACACCGCGAGTGTTCTTAGGACACATTCAACTTGACAGAGAACAATACGGACAGCGTCCTCAGGACACCCCCTACGAGCATTCCAGGACACCGGGAGTGTTCTTAGAAGCTTCTTCAGAACAACACCATCTTGTTTATTTGCGAACATTTCAGGACACCGCGAGTGTTCTTAGGACACATTCAACTTGACAGAGAACAATACGGACAGCGTCCTCAGGACACCCACTACGAACACTCCCCGGACACCGCAAGTGTTTTCAGAAGTATCTTCAGAACACCACCATCTTGTTTATTTGCGAACATTTCAGGACACCCCGAGTGTTCTTAGGACACATTCAACTTGACAGAGAACAATACGGACAGCGTCCTCAGGACACCCCCTACGAACACTCCCCGGAAACCGCGAGTGTTCTTAGAAGCGTCTTCAGAACACCCCCATTTTGTTTATTTGCGAACATTTCAGGACACCGCGGTTGTTCTTAGAACACATTCAACTTGACAGAGAACAATACGGACAGCGTCCTCAGGATACCCCCTACGAACATTCCAGGACACCGGGAGTGTTCTTAGAAGCGTCTTCAGAACACCCCCATCTTGTTTATTTGCGAACATTTCAGGACACCGCGAGTGTTCTTAGGACACATTCAACTTGACAGAGAACCATACATTTGTTTTTCACCCAAAGTTATAAGCAAATATGAATGTGATATGCTACGGTGGTTGTTGCCAGGGCATACAGTCTTGGATGCATCGCCAAAAGCCATGCACCCAAGATTCTATGCCCTGACAACAACCACCGCAGCATATCACATCCATAGAGTCAAACATTTCAACTATGATCTATGGGAAACTTTTAATGTCCGCAAACAATGTGAGTGTTCTTAGAACACTTTGAACTTGCCAGCGAACAATACAGACACCGTTTTCAGGACACCCCCTACGAACTTTTCAGAACAACGCGATAGTTCTTAGAACACTTTCAACTTAACAACAAACAATACGGACAGCGTCCTAAGGACACCCCCTACGAACATTCCAGGACACCGGGAGTGTTCTCAAAAAACGTCTTCAGAACACCCCCATTTTGTTTATTTGCAAACATTTCAGGACACCGCGGGTGTTCTTAGAACACATTCAACTTGACAGAGAACAATATGGACAGCGTCCTCAGGACACCCCCTACGAACACTCCCCGGACACCGCAAGTGTTCTTAGAAGCTTCTTCAGAACACCGCCATCTTGTTTATTTGCGAACATTTCAGGACACCGCGAGTGTTCTTAGGACACATTCAACTTGACAGAGAACAATACGGAGAGCGTCCTCAGGACACCCCCTACGAACACTCCCCAGACACCGCGAGTGTTCTTAGAAGCATCTTCAGAACACCCCCATCTTGTTTATTTGCGAACATTTCAGGACACCGCAGGTGTTCTTAGAACACATTCAACTTGACAGAGAACAATACGGACAGCGTCCTCAGGACACCCCCTACGAAAACTCCTCGGACACCGCGGGTGTTCTTAGAAGCGTCTTGAGAACACCACCATCTTGTTTATTTGCGAACATTTCAGGACACCGCGAGTGTTCTTAGGACACATTCAACTTGACAGAGAACAATACGGACAGCGTCCTCAGGACACCCGCTACGAACACTCCCCGGACACCGCGAGTGTTCTTAGAAGCGTCTTCAGAACACCCCCATCTTGTTTATTTGAGAACATTTCAGGACACCGCGAGTGTTCTTAGGACACATTCAACTTGACAGAGAACAATACGGACAGCGTCCTCAGGACACCCCCTACGAACACTCCCCGGACACCGCAAGTGTTCTTAGAAGCGTCTTCAGAACACCCCCATTTTGTTTATTTGCGAACATTTCAGGACACCGCGGGTGTTCTTAGAACACATTCAACTTGACAGAGAACAATACGGACAGCGTCCTCAGGACACCCCCTACGAACATTTCAGGACACCGGGAGTGTTCTCAAAAACATCTTCAGAACACCCCCATTTTGTTTATTTGCGAACATTTCAGGACACCGCGGGTGTTCTTAGAACACATTCAACTTGACAGAGAACAATACGGACAGCGTCCTCAGGACACCCCCTACGAACACTCTCCGGACACAGCGAGTGTTCTTAGAAGCGTCTTCAGAACACCACCATCTTGTTTATTTGCGAACATTTCAGGACACCGCAAGTGTTCTTAGGACACATTCAACTTGACAGAGAACAATACGGACAGCGTCCTCAGGACACCCCCTACGAACAATCCCCGGACACCGCAAGTGTTCTTAGAAGCTTCTTCAGAACACCCCCATTTTGTTTATTTGCGAACATTTCAGGACACCGCGAGTGTTCTTAGGACACATTCAACTTGACAGAGAACAATACGGACAGAGTCCTCAGGACACCCCCTACGAACACTCCCCGGACACCGCGAGTGTTCTTAGAAGCGTCTTCAGAACACCCCCATTTTGTTTATTTGCGAACATTTCAGGACACTGCGGGTGTTCTTAGAACACATTCAACTTGACAGAGAACAATAAGGAGAGCGTCCTCAGGACACCCCCTATGAACATTTCAGAACACCGGGAGTGTTCTCAAAAACGTCTTCAGAACACCCCCATTTTGTTTATTTGCAAACATTTCAGGACACCGCAGGTGTTCTTAGAACACATTCAACTTGACAGAGAACAATATGGACAGCGTCCTCAGGACACCCCCTACGAACACTCCCCGGACACCGCGAGTGTTCTTAGAAGCGTCTTCAGAACACCACCATCTTGTTTATTTGCGAACATTTCAGGACACTGCGAGTGTTCTTAGGACACATTCAACTTGACAGAGAACAATACGGACAGCGTCCTCAGGACACCCCCTACGAACACTCCCCAGACACCGCGAGTGTTCTTAGAAGCGTCTTCAGAACACCCCCATTTGGTTCATTTGCGAACATTTCAGGACACCGCGAGTGTTCTTAGGACACATTCAACTTGACAGAGAACAATACGGACAGCGTCCTCAGGACACCCCCTATGAACACTCCCCGGACACCGCGAGTGTTCTTAGAAGCGTCTTCAGAACACCCCCATTTTGTTTATTTGCGAACATTTCAGGACACCGCGGATGTTCTTAGAACACATTTAACTTGACAGAGAACAATACGGACAGCGTCCTCAGGACACCCCCTACGAACATTTCAGGACACCGGGAGTGTTCTCAAAAACGTCTTCAGAACACCCCCATTTTGTTTATTTGCGAACATTTCAGGACACCGCAGGTGTTCTTAGAACACATTCAACTTGACAGAGAACAATACGGACAGCGTCCTCAGGACACCCTCTACGAACATTTCAGGACACCGGGAGTGTTCTCAAAAACGTCTTCAGAACACCACCATCTTGTTTATTTGCAAACATTTCAGGACACCGCGAGTGTTCTTAGGACACATTCAACTTGACAGAGAACAATACGGACAGCGTCCTCAGGACACCCCCTACGAACACTTCCCGGACACTGCAAGTGTTCTTAGAAGTGTCTTCAGAACACCCCCATTTTGTTTATTTGCGAACATTTCAGGACACCGCGAGTGTTCTTAGGGCACATTCAACTTGACAGAGAACAATACGGACAGCGTCCTCAGGACACCCACTACGAACACTACCCGGACACCGCGAGTGTTCTTAGAAGCGTCTTCAGAACACCCCCATTTTGTTTATTTGCGAACATTTCAGGACACCGCGGGTGTTCTTAGAACACATTCAACTTGATAGAGAACAATACGGACACTGTCCTCAGGACACCCCCTACGAACATTTCAGGACACCGGGAGTGTTCTCAAAAACGTCTTCAGAACACCCCCATTTTATTTATTTGCGAACATTTCAGGACACCGCGGGTGTTCTTAGAACACATTCAACTTGACAGAGAACAATACGGACAGCGTCCTCAGGACACCCCCTACGAACACTCCCCGGACACCGCGAGTGTTCTTAGAAGGGTCTTCAGAACACCACCATCTTGTTTATTTGCGAACATTTCAGGACACTGCGAGTGTTCTTAGGACACATTCAACTTGACAGAGAACAATACGGACAGCGTCCTCAGGACACCCCCTACGAACACTCCCCGGACACCGCGAGTGTTCTTAGAAGCGTCTTCAGAACACCCCCATTTTGTTTATTTGCGAACATTTCAGGACACCGCGAGTGTTCTTAGGACACATTCAACTTGACAGAGAACAATACGGACAGCGTCCTCAGGACACCCCCTATGAACACTCCCCGGACACCGCGAGTGTTCTTAGAAGCGTCTTCAGAACACCCCCATTTTGTTTATTTGCGAACATTTCAGGACACCGCGGATGTTCTTAGAACACATTTAACTTGACAGAGAACAATACGGACAGCGTCCTCAGGACACCCCCTACGAACATTTCAGGACACCGGGAGTGTTCTCAAAAACGTCTTCAGAACACCCCCATTTTGTTTATTTGCGAACATTTCAGGACACCGCGGGTGTTCTTAGAACACATTCAACTTGACAGAGAACAATACGGATAGCGTCCTCAGGACACCCCCTACGAACACTCCCCGGACACCGCGAGTGTTCTTAGAACAGTTTCACTTTGCTTGCGAACAAAACGGACACATTGAGTCCTTAGAACACCCCCCAGTCAGTTTATTTAGAACATTTCAGAACACCCGTGATGTCCGCAAACAAATCGAACACAAAAAGAATGTCTCACACATAAAAAACACAACTTTCATCCTATCTCATACACTCCCACCCTCCCCAAACACTCCTACACACCAACACACTCTACTAAATACACATTTTGAACAAAGTTTCACTGCGCTGTCCGTGGATGTCCGCGAATCCAAGATGGCGGGCGCTACCGAAAAATGTGACGCGCTTTACGCTCCACGCCGTCCAATCAGCGAACACTTTGCATGTCCGCGAACATCACACAAGACGATTGGCCAATCAGGACACTGTCCGCGGAGCGAACAGGGAAGTGTGTCCGCGAACCGAACACAGATATCACTAATTTTTTTTTACCTACTTTTTGGTCATTTTAAAAAAAACTACTGGACGGATTTTCACCAAATTTGCAAAAGCACGCTTTCGGGACCAAGCCGCTGCTCCTGGTCCAAATTTGGTGGAAATCAGTCCTGCAGTTTGGGCTGTAGGCGCGAGCAAACATTTTTTCCCATTCAGTCTATGGGAAAAAAAAAAAGTTTTGGGACCCCCCTATAACTTTGCCCCCCCTGGACGAATCCTCACCAAACTTTGCAAAAAAATTCAGAGTGACCCAAATACTTTTTTTGCAGAGTTTGGTGAGGATCCATCAAGGGAGAGCAAAGTTATAAGCCACCCAAAAAGTGCTCTTCCTATGGAAACAGCAACTTAACCATAACTACATGGCCACTACCGTGGCCATGTAATATATATTCAATGAAAAAACTTTGTTAAAGGGATGTTATGGTTACAAGTAAAACCAAAAAACCTCATAAATTCGCTAGTTATGGTAAGCAAAGGAACCATAACTCGCGCCACCACCATGTACTCCTATGATTAACACCCAGGACATCAAAGATGACATCACAAATGTCATTGATGACATCACCGATGATATCACATATCTGACCCACTTGTTTTTGTTCACTGACATATTTAGGCAAGGTGGTTTTGTTCACTGACAGACTATTACAATTCAAAGGTGCTGTATATCTAGAGGTTCATCTTGTCGTATGTTCTTAAAGTACTTTCCTTAGGGTTTGGTCTTAGCTCATGGTGCACATACATGGGGACATACAGAGGCCTCAAACACACAATGTATTTTTTTACATTTTCTGGTGATGCTGTTTCTTTCTTCCTTACTTTAGTTTCCCTGTATGTACCTCTGATTTGTATGCATTGTGGGTCATCATATATATGGTTTGTACTAGTACAAGCGTTGTAAGTCTTGAATTGTTAGCTAGTTATTACATGTTTAACATTACTCAAAACTCTGATAAGGAAGCATTCATTATTTTACTATCCAAAACTACAAGATTATAAATATTGAACTTCTATTGTGCATGTTGAAACCATTGTCTATGTTTATGTACAATTAGGTTCCTCTATTAACAACAGCACTCCAATACAATGTTTTTTTAGATTAGTACATTCTTTAATAGATTAAGTAGTTCATGATAAGTCTCCCGATCACCCCTGACATCTTGTTACCAATATTATAAACACAACCCCTTCTAGGACTTTTCATCAACATTAATTTGATAGGTGATGGCTGTCATCAGTGATGTCATCAATGACATTTGTGATTACATCTTTGATGTCCTGGGTGTTAGTTTTAGCAGTGCACGGTGGTGGTGTGAGTTATGGTTGCTTAGCTTTTCGTAACTGGCGAATTTCTGAGGTTTTTCGGTTTTACTTGTAACCATAACGTCCCTTTGACAAAGTTTTTTAATTGAATATCATAGGTTTTTATTAGTGTAACTTAATCATAATGTCCCTTTAACAAAGATTTTTCAGTGAATTTCAAAGGTTTTTATTAGTGCAACTTAACCATAACATGCCTTTAACAACATTTTTCAGTGGATTTCATGGGTTTTTACCAGTGCATGCTAATTTCCTACAACTTACTAATATCATACTTACCACAATATAGCAACATTTTTGTCCAATTTACAAAGTTTCACCTTAAAGGTCTGCTATTTCCCTCCTTCGACCATCATTTTTAAAACTTCTATACACTTGTTGCCACTTTTTCCACTGTTTTTGCGTTTGTCGATGTCGACATCCGCAAACGTCTCACAGTGTCATGTAACAGCACGCAAGCGCCTGGCATGATGATGTGTTTGTGAACGCGTCTGCATATCGCGATCAGGTTCTTGCTTCGTGGACAGTTCAGAACGGCACTTTGCCCTGAGTTAGAAACTTTCAAGCTCAAAATGTTCCCCTTGCACAGCTCATACACCTATTCTTACTTATTATCCATTAAAAATCTAGTACATAGCACATACTTGGAAGACTATTAGCAAAACTGCTATTTATCTTACAAATGGCATCAAGTATTGCCTTCCCTCATTCCTTTGAGCCACCACCAGCTGGAGGACCTACACAACAAAAAAAGTGCAGTACTTCCAAAGAAAATGAAGAGGACCAAGAAGATGAGGTAGAGGAAGTGCCTACCTCTAGCACCAAGAGATAATCATGGGTGTGGCAGTTCTTTACCACTGTTGGAAATGTACCAAAGGCTAAAGCTACCAAAGTCAAATGCGCCAAGTGCAACATTCAGTCGCGGACTACCTGGACAGTACACCTACTGGACCACCTTGATGCGCCGCCACACCCATCCCAACCACTGCAATGCTCTCAGAAAGGCTGTTCCTTTCTTAGCAAGCAGTAGGCTGTCTTCCTCGACCTCATTTTGCTTAACCAATACTGTAACCACATAGCCTACTTCTGTGGGACACAAAATCAGACAGCTACCTTGCAAGCAATAAAAGACGCTGTTGATCCATATCTTTCGAAGACAACAGTCCTCTGTATATACTGCAACACTCCACTCTGCAGGGGTGAGCAATTTCAAAGTGCTTTTGAAGCTGTAATCAAGGAGCATGAGAAACACTGCCCCCTACTTTAGATGTAACACACGCACAACATCTTCACCTGTCCGCCTGCCCCTCCATATTAGTGTTTGGTGCCTCTTACCTCATTTTCCTCCCCACCTTACGGTCTAACCTCTCCTGCAAAAAAAAAGAATCAAAAAACAACCAAAAAAAGGTTCCTTTAGGTACCACCTTTCACAGTTAAACAATAGAACTAAAAAAAACTTATAGACTCCATGTAGTATACATTTCTCAGTAATGTGCATGGACTCAATAAGATTTTCCAACATTTCCATCAGCATTTTGTGTTATGCTAATGACAATGATGTGGCATTCATCCACCGTTCTAGGGTCTGGAAAGGGGGATAATGGCCCGCCAGCCCAAGTTATCGGCCCATGTGCAAGGTAGATAACGAGGGCTCTGGACCATTATCCCCCATTCCAGCCCCTACAATGGGGGATGAAGGCCATTATCACCCCGAGATGCAAAGCGGTTACCAGGGGTGCTAAAAAAAAAAGGATTTGTCTTCCTACACTGGGACGCGCACAGTGTCCCGCTGTAGGAAGGAACATTATTTTCCAAGATGGCCACCATGCAAAGGGAAGGTGGGATCCGTGCAGAGCCCCTCTTTCCTTTCCATGACAGCATGCAGAAGGTGAAGAGAGAACCATATGACCATATTACTACAAGCACATTTTTTTTCCCTTTCATATCTATCCCTATTTCAAAAAAACATTACCACATATCCGGTCCCTCCCTGGTGGACATGGCCACTTTATCCCCTTGGCCATCCCTTGTGGTCATGGCCAGCAGCCAGATTGTCTGGGTCATGACCGTTTGCCATGACCTGGACAATCTGGCCACTGCCTGTGGCTACAGTCTATACCTCAGTCACCAAAGTTATATCACAATTTTTTGTACCTACATTATGACACTTGTCAAAAAATAAAAAACAGACACATTTGCAAAACCATGCTTTCAGGCAGATATATACTAATTGACCTTTTCCCAATTGACCTCGGGAGAATTGACCTCCAGAGAATTGACCTAATTTAAAAGGTCAATTAGGACATACATGCAGGGGGAAACCCCCTCTACCCCCCACCCAATCCAAAATCCCCTAGAACCCTTCACCCAATTCCCTTATATTATTTATAATCCAAAACCAACCCAATACATATATAAAATAACTAAAATAATATAAAGGTCAAATGTGCAGAAGGTCAATTAGGACCACTATAATTAGGTCAATTAGGACAAAAGGTCAATAGTAAAAGATCAATTTGGGTAATACCTATCAGGCCCTTGCCAATGCTCCTTACACGAATTTGCTGGAAATCTGTCCATCTTTTATTATTTCAGAATTGTCAAAATGTACGTACATACAATATTGACATAACTTAGCCCCCACTTGACAAAACCCATTCCGATTTTGTATAGACATTCAGGTTTGGGTCTCTAATCTTTCTGGAAATGTTTGTCTACATTCATCTAACGGCAACAAAGTTGTGAGCCATCAAAAAATGTTGAGACACCCGCTAATTTAGCCCCCTCTTGACAAAAAGTCCCCATACAGAGCCCCTTTTCCCTGTCCATGGCAGCCAAGGCAAAGAGAGAACAATATGACTATATTAAAACAAGCACATTTTTTTCCTTTTCAAATCTAGCCCAATTTTTAAAAAAAACGTTACCATATAGCCAGTCCCTGGTGGACATGGCCTCTTTAGCCCCATTGGTCGTCCCTCATGGTCATGGCCAGTAGCCAGATTGTCCGGGTCATGACCTTATGCCATGACCCAGACACTGCCCATGGCCACAGGCTATAACTCTGTCACCAAAGGTATATCACTATTTTTGTACCTACATTAAGACACTTGTCAACAAATAACACACATACTCATTTGCAAAACCATGCTTTTCAGGTCCTTGCCAATGCTCCTTACACAAATTTGCTGGAAATCCACCCATGTTTTATTATTTCAAAAGTGTCAAAATGTACGAACATACAATAATCATATAACTTAGTCCCCATTTGACAAAATCCATTAAGCCTTTGCACAAACATTAAAAGTTGGGTCACTAATCATTCTGAAAACTTCAGTCCA
The DNA here is from genome assembly GCF_040938575.1 of Ambystoma mexicanum. Lineage (NCBI taxonomy): Eukaryota > Metazoa > Chordata > Amphibia > Caudata > Ambystomatidae > Ambystoma > Ambystoma mexicanum. The sequence goes on along the minus strand of NC_090930.1, from coordinate 702,296,845 downwards.
CATTTGTCAAATGGCAACAAAGTTATAAGCCATGTAAAAATGTTGAGACCCCCCATAACGTAGCCCCTTCTTGAAAAAACTCCACCAAAAGTTGCAAACACATTTATATTTACATCTAAAATCTTGTTTTCAAACTTTTGTGCAGATTTGTTAAATGACACCATATTTATAAGCTTTTACAATATTTTGAAACTCCCCTGTAATTTTGCCCCCTCCTGACATGATACCACCAAACTCTGCAAAAACATGTATACCTAGGTCTAAAATGTTTTGGCAAACGTTTGTGCACATTCATCAAATGGCTCCACATTTATATGCCTTTACTATATTTTGGGACTCCCCCTCTAGTTATGTTCCCTCTTGACAAAAGAACACCACACTTTCCAAAACCATCCAGTATCAGGTCTAGAATGACATTCCAAAGTTTGATGCAGTTTCATTAAGTGGCGCCAAAGTTATAAACCATCTTAAAACTACTTTTCACCAACCTTGTAATGCACAAGTAAGCGTAGATGCCCCCAAACATCTAACATTTTCACAAACACCTTAGGACTGCCCCTGATTGTTTACAGATATTGAAGAAGAAACACACACATTTTTTGGCTTTTAAAGGCCATATCCCATCCCATCCTAATTACACCTCACCTCCCCAGATATTGTTTGATTAGTTTGACAAGTGCAATATTGTGTTTTTGAATATGTTTTTACCGTGATGTTCGCGGACAACGGTGGATGTCCGCGAATCCAACATGGCGGGTGTTTCCAAAAATCAGCTGCACTTCACACTTTTCACCATCCAATCAGCAGTTGTGCCCGATGTCCACAGACCTCACGCCGCCCGCTGTCGCGGACCGAACAGGGAAGTGAGTCAGCGGACCGAACCCAGATATCACTGATATTTTTTTACCTACTTTTTGGTTGTTTTAAAAAAAACGACTGGACGGATTTACACCAAATTTACAAAAGCAAGCTTTTGGCACCAGGCCACCACTCCTGCTACAAATTTGGTGAAAATCCATCTAGCGGTTTGGGCTGTAGTCATGAGCAAAATGGGTCTATTGGAAAAAAACACACATTTTGGGACACCCGCATAATTTTGCCCCCCCTTGATGAAACCTCACCAAACTCTGAAGGATCAATGTGACGGCACCATATACTTTCTTTGCAACGTTTTGTAAGGATTGGTCCAGGGTGGGCGATGTTACAACCCTCCCAAAAGTTGTTCTTCCTATGTGTTGAGCAACTTAACCATAATTATAGGGATGCTACCATAGGCCCTCTAACATCTCATGACAGGTTATCATGCCGTGTTCTTTCTGGAGAGGAGCGCCTCCTACATTTTTTGAAATATTTGTAAGGAACTTCTTAGGGTTGGTCACTATGAGTTACCTAGGGGGAACCAGACGTGGACTCCCTGCTCACAGTGCTCAGAGAGGCACAGCTTCACCTCATTGATGAGGCCCAACAAGGCTGAAACACGTGTATGGAGTTGCTATTGGTAATCTTGTTCTGAGAGGAATTGCCATAGCATTTTGGTGCTGGACTGCCCATGTGGGTGGGACAAAGACTGATATGCAAATGTATATTTCCCATCTGTGAAAGGTACAGTGAGCAAAATGTGTGTGCTGCAATCTCTCATCTCAGAACAGGTTATCATGCCGTGTTCTTTCTGAAGAGGAGCACCTGCTACCTTTTTTCAAATATTTGTAAGGAACTTGGGGTTGGTCACTCTGAGTTACCGGGGGCAACTAGCCGTGGACTCACTCCTCACTGTGCTCAGAGAGGCACAGCTTCACCTCACCCATAAGGCCCAACAAGGCTGAAACATGTGTATGGGGTTGCTGTTGGTACGCTTGTTCAGAGAGGAATTGCCATAGCATTTCGGTGCTGGACTGCCCATGTGGTGTCATGATCTCTGCTTCCAAAAGGTCAGGGTTTTCCCAACTCCCTTGGAAGCAGATCCATAACCCAGGTTCCGAGTGCCAACCAGTCCCAATTGGGACCTTTTGGACCCAGTCCTGGCGCCAGTGGCACCAGGCTCATAAATATGCCCAGTCCCAGCGCTGGAAGCGCCGGGCTCATAATGCTTGGGTGGACTTACCTTCAGCAGACCATGCTGCTTACTTGCCTGCCAGTTGAGCCTCTGATCCTCTTCTGTTTGGAACTACTTTTCCTGTTGGGTGGGGCTGGAGCCACTCCCTAGATTCAGAACACTGGAACTCTTCTGGAAGGCAGGAACTCTTTTCTTACCAGGAACTCTTTTCTTACTTAGGCGTGGCTGTGGAAGGAGACACCTAAGCACTACAGGAGGCTATTTAAACCACACCCGGTGGATGAATCTTGCTTTGCGTTATTCTGCAACCTCTGCAGCAGAACGCTCATCGTGTCTTCTGCATCCGGTCCTGGGCCTAAGGAAAAAGGCTTACCATCCTGAATCCAGTCTTCAGCAACACCTATAAAGACAAGAAAGAACAGGTTAGCATTCCGGCATCTGAAAGGCAAAGGCTTACCATCCTGAATCCAGTCTTCAGCAACACCTATAAAGACAAGAAAGAACAGGTTAGCATTCCGGCATCTGAAAGGCAAAGGCTTACCTACTCTTCGTGCGCTCCGGAGGTCTTCACACTGCATTCCGGCATCTGAAAGACAAAAGTTTACCAACTCTTCGCACGCTCCGGAGGCCTTCGGCGCTGCATCCCGCATCTGAAAGACAAAACAAGGTGCGTTTAAAGACATTGGGGAACTTTAATACTCACGTGCCATTACTCCTTTCCACATCTAATCCAGTGGGTATTCCGGCACCCTGCAGCCGCTCCGAACTCGTACCTGCAAAATAAAAAGACAGTTAGAGCGCATAGTGAAGCAGGCAACAAGCGCTTACTTAAGTGCTTCCAGGCGCTTCTATTCATCACACGGGCTCCATCTTCAACTCACTTCAGCCCGTCATCCGCCATCGCCGGAACCCTGCAAAACAAGATACATCATTACTAAAGACTTTAAAGACATTTGAATGACTCGAAACTTACCGTTCGTGCAGTAAACGACGGACAGCAGTCCTCTGAAGTCAAGAGGCCTGCGCTACCTATCCAGTGAAGAAAGTGGTTACAGCACCCTGCCCCGAGGCAGATGGAGAGCTCGGCATTCACTTACCTAAGGTGAGAGCGTTAACCTTTGGGGGTCTACAGGAGAGGAGAAGAGGAAAGAGATAGGGACACCCCAATAACCCCAGTTCATTAACCCCATATTTTCTATCTGCAGACATCTTACTCTACACGTCAGGCATACAGTGCACAGAGGTCCAGCCCAAAGAGCCAACCGGGTGCTACACATCACCTTTGAAGATACGGTAGTCGCCCAGTCAAGACCGGCGCCTCTGCGAGAATCAGGTGAGCGTTACAGAACGCAAAGCCTACCGCAAAACTCTCGCCCAGGCGCTATGGAAACCTCGGATACTGACCCCCTAGCCCGGTTACTTGGGGAACTAAGGGCAGAAGTGCATGCAGCTCATCAGGAAACGAATGCTCTAAGAAGGGAACTAATTATTTCCAAGGAGAGAACAGACAATCTTGCTAGACAAGTGCTACAGTCACAAGCCGGACAGACCCCGTTACCCGCATCAGGGGCAAATCTTCCTTCAACATCCTCTATGAATCCAGTGCAGATCAACCTACCTGGGAATGTACCTCTGGCTCCGCCCGAACGATTTTCTGGTGACCCAAAGAGGTTTGCAGTATTTATCAATCAGTGCCGGTTGCACTTCTTATGCCGGCCAGCAGCCTTTCCAACTGATCAAGCAAAAGTAGCTTTTGTACTTTCGTACCTTAGTGGCAATGCGGCAGACTGGTCGATCCCTCTAGTTAATCAAGATGATCCGGTTCTCCATGATTTTCAAGCCTTTCAGCTTAGTATGGAAAAACTGTTCGCAAGACATTCACAGGGGCAGGCCTTGGACAATGAGCTTCTTTCGTTGCGACAGGGTAATCAAGACCTTTTGGCTTATATTGCATCTTTCAATAGACTAATAGTGGAAACTCAATGGCCTGAGGACAAAAGGATTACGCTGTTTTATAGAGGTCTACGTGGAGAGCTCAAAGACGTTTTAGCCCAAGTAGTGAATCCCCCACAAGACTGTTCGGATTATATAGACTTGGTCGTTCAAATAGATCACAGGCTGCAGAACAGGAAGGCCGATCGTTCCAAGTTTGATGCTCGAGTATTTTCCAAACCGCCAACTCCTTCCAAAGGAGTAGACTCCGGGGAACCCATGCAAATAGGGGGTCTGAAAGGTCCTCTAACACAAAGGGAGCGGGAAAGGAGGAAACAGTTGCAATTATGCCTATATTGCGGAAACTCAGGGCACTTTCTTCGAGACTGTCCGGTGAAACCTGCCAAGAAGGCAGTAGGAGCTGCAGTTACCAAAGTTACAAACTCTGAGCAGGGAAACGACCTCGCCCGACAAGAATAGAGGTCCTCTTGCCGAGCGTGAAAACCAGTTCCGTGACCTCGCATTTCGTGATACCTATGGTCCTCATTAGCCCTGATAATCCGGATCGATTACATGCAATTGAAGCTTACGTCGACAGCGGTGCCATCGGCAATTATGTGGATCATGAAATGGTTTTGAGGATGAATCTAACTCTTTGTCCTTAGGCTGTAAAGGACGTCATTACTACGGTGGATGGTACGGAGATAGCCTCCGGGCCAGTAACGCATACCACTCAAGAGGTGACGCTAGTAAGTCAAGATGGACACCATGAGAAGATCGTGTTCGATGTGATCAAGGCCCCTCAGTTTCAGATTATTCTAGGAATACCTTGGTTAGAGAAACACAATCCTCTGATCGATTGGCGAGCAAGAACGGTCCAGTTTCCAGAATGTGTCTCTACTTGTCACCCTCCACCTGGTGTTGCACTGGCCGCAATTTCTTCAGAGACTCCCCAGTTACCTCCTGAATACCTAGAATACCAAGATGTTTTCCGGAAGGATCAGGCTAACTCTCTACCTCCTCATAGGTCTTATGACTGCCAGATAGACCTGATACCTGGATCTACTCCTCCTTGTAGTAGAATTTATGCCCTCACCGAGCCTGAGAACCTTCACCTTCGACAATACCTGGATCAATACCTGGCAAATGGGTTTATTCGTCCTTCCAAGTCCCCTTCTTCTTCAGCTTTGTTCTTCGTTCCAAAAAAGGAAGGAGACCTTAGAACTTGTATCGATTATCGCTCCCTGAACCAGATCACCGTTAAGAATAGATATCCGTTACCTTTGATCCCTGAACTCCTGGACCAAGTCAGAAAAGCATGCATATATACAAAGCTGGAACTTAGAGGAGCTTACCACTTGGTACGAGTAAAAGAGGGAGATGAATGGAAGACGGCCTTCCGCACCAAGTATGGGCTATTTGAATATCAGGTCATGCCCTTCGGACTTTGCAATGCCCCGGCCGCCTTTCAATATTTTATGAACGATGTCCTCAGAGAGCTCATAGATGTATGTGTTGTTGTTTACATTGATGACATCCTCGTTTATTCTTCATCGGAATCTGAACATCGGAAACACGTGAAAATGGTCCTCGAAAGATTGCGTCAACACAAACTTTTCGCTAAGTTGGAAAAATGTGTTTTCAACGTGACTGAAGTTGAATTCTTGGGATTCATATTATCACCTGGCGGAGTGCGTATGGATTCAAAGAAGGTCGATGCAGTTCTCAAATGGCCATCACCATCCTCCGTAAAAGGTGTGCAAAGCATGTTAGGCTTCGCTAACTTTTACCGCAGGTTTATCCCCGAATTCTCTCGAATAGTCCAGCCCATCACTGCCTTGTTAAAGAAAAACAAACGTTTTGAATGGTCTACCGAGGCGGAACAAGCTTTCCAGGATTTGAAGACTAAATTTATCTCTGCACCAATCTTAAAACACCCTCGCCCCGAACTCCCCTACATCGTGGAAACTGATGCTTCAAGCCTTGCCATGGGGGCAGTTCTATCACAAAAGGACCCGGTAACCAATCAGTTGCATCCCGTGGCATTTTGGTCCCGCAAATTCTCGCCTCCTGAAATCAATTACACGGTTACTGACAAGGACCTTCTGGCTATCAAGTCTGCCTTTAAGGCTTGGCGGCATTATCTGCTGGGGGTCCGACACACCGTTACTGTGATTACGGATCACCGAAACCTGCAATATTTGAAGACCGCAAAAGCCCAATCCTCTAGACAACTCCGTTGGGCATTATTCTTTGCCGAGTTTGACTTCATAATTACCTATCGACCTGGTACAAAGAACGGTAAAGCCGATGCCCTTTCTCGGATGGGAGTGGAAGAACACTTGGTCAACCCTAAACCTGTACCAATCATTCCCGAACAAAGAATTCTGGGTGTAATCGCCACAGAATCCATAGAGGAAGTTAAGGATAAAGCCAGGCAACTTGTAACTCCAGCAGACATACAGAATTGGCATCTGCAGGGAAAGGACTTTGCAGTAAAGGACAACTTATTGTATTTCCAAGAACGATTATACCTACCCAGCACAGATTTACAGAAAAAAGTAATCTCTTGTTATCACGACTCTTTAATGGAAGGTCATCCCGGTATAGCCAAGACCTCAGAAAAGATCAAGCGCTACTTCTGGTGGCCGTCTTGGAAAAAAGATATCAGAGACTTTATAATGTCCTGTGGAGTATGCGCCCAAAACAAGAGTCAAAAGGAAAGACCAGCAGGCCTCTTACGCCCTATTGACATCCCACCTCGCCCTTGGCATACGCTTTCTATGGACTTCATCACCGATCTACCTCCATGCTCCGGATACAATACGATTCTAGTAATCGTGGACTTATTCTCCAAGATGGCACATTTCATTCCGCTCAAAGGCTTGCCAACAGCAGCAACTCTGGCCCGAGAATTTCTCGAAAACATCGTCCGACTGCACGGTTTTCCTTCGGTTCTAATTTCGGATCGAGGTAGTCAATTTATTTCTCATTTTTGGCGAAGTTGCTGTCGGTCGGCTCAAATTGATGTGAGACTATCGACCAGTCACCACCCTCAGACCGACGGACAAACCGAGAGGACCAATCAAACTCTGGAACAGTATTTACGCTGCATGCTGCAACAAACTGAAAAAACTTGGAAAGATATCCTTTGGATAGCCGAGTATGCCTACAATAACTCTGTCCATTCAGGAACTGGGAAAACCCCGTTTTTTCTTTTGTACGGCAGTCACCCTCGAACCTCGGAGTTGGATCCCCTCCAAGATCTTGAAACACCAGCAGTAGACTACCTGCATTCTACAATCACCCAAGCCTTTAAGGAAGCTGTTTCTCACCTTCAAAGGGCTAAAGAACAATACAAGAAAGGAGCAGATCAACATCGGAAGGAAGCCCCTCACTATCAAGTAGGGGATCAAGTCTGGTTATCCACCAAATATCTATCTCTAAAAGGGCCACGCACATTCAACCCAAGATACCTTGGTCCCTATTCCATCACTACCATAGTAAACCCAGTAGCGGTCAAGTTGGACTTGCCCCAGCACATGAAGATACATCCGGTCTTCCACGTCTCTCTATTAAAACCCGTGCAACCTCAAACCCGACTAACCAAATCTCCAAAACCTATCCTAGTGGATGGAGAACTCGAGTTTGAAGTCAAAAGCATTCTGGACTCCAAGATCTCCAAATCTAAACTATTCTACCTAATTGACTGGAAAGGCTACGGCCCCCAAGAGAGATCCTGGGAACCTGCTGAATATGTCCACGCTCCTCGCCTAATCAAAAGATTTCACCGAACATTTCCTGACAAGCCAAAACCCCCGGAGAAGCCCGGTTTGGGAGGGGCCTTGAGGGGGGGGTACTGTCATGATCTCTGCTTCCAAAAGGTCAGGGTTTTCCCAACTCCCTTGGAAGCAGATCCATAACCCAGGTTCCGAGTGCCAACCAGTCCCAATTGGGACCTTTTGGACCCAGTCCTGGCGCCAGTGGCACCAGGCTCATAAATATGCCCAGTCCCAGCGCTGGAAGCGCCGGGCTCATAATACTTGGGTGGACTTACCTTCAGCAGACCATGCTGCTTACTTGTCTGCCAGTTGAGCCTCTGATCCTCTTCTGTTTGGAACTACTTTTCCTGTTGGGTGGGGCTGGAGCCACTCCCTAGATTCAGAACACTGGAACTCTTCTGGAAGGCAGGAACTCTTTTCTTACCAGGAACTCTTTTCTTACTTAGGCGTGGCTGTGGAAGGAGACACCTAAGCACTACAGGAGGCTATTTAAACCACACCCGGTGGATGAATCTTGCTTTGCGTTATTCTGCAACCTCTGCAGCAGAACGCTCATCGTGTCTTCTGCATCCGGTCCTGGGCCTAAGGAAAAAGGCTTACCATCCTGAATCCAGTCTTCAGCAACACCTATAAAGACAAGAAAGAACAGGTTAGCATTCCGGCATCTGAAAGGCAAAGGCTTACCATCCTGAATCCAGTCTTCAGCAACACCTATAAAGACAAGAAAGAACAGGTTAGCATTCCGGCATCTGAAAGGCAAAGGCTTACCTACTCTTCGTGCGCTCCGGAGGTCTTCACACTGCATTCCGGCATCTGAAAGACAAAAGTTTACCAACTCTTCGCACGCTGCGGAGGCCTTCGGCGCTGCATCCCGCATCTGAAATACAAAACAAGGTGCGTTTAAAGACATTGGGGAACTTTAATACTCACGTGCCATTACTCCTTTCCACATCTAATCCAGTGGGTATTCCGGCACCCTGCAGCCGCTCCGAACTCGTACCTGCAAAATAAAAAGACAGTTAGAGCGCATAGTGAAGCAGGCAACAAGCGCTTACTTAAGTGCTTCCAGGCGCTTCTATTCATCACACGGGCTCCATCTTCAACTCACTTCAGCCCGTCATCCGCCATCGCCGGAACCCTGCAAAACAAGAGACATCATTACTAAAGACTTTAAAGACATTTGAATGACTCGAAACTTACCGTTCGTGCAGTAAACGACGGACAGCAGTCCTCTGAAGTCAAGAGGCCTGCGCTACCTATCCAGTGAAGAAAGTGGTTACAGCACCCTGCCCGAGGCAGATGGAGAGCTCGGCATTCACTTACCTAAGGTGAGAGCGTTAACCTTTGGGGGTCTACAGGAGAGGAGAAGAGGAAAGAGATAGGGACACCCCAATAACCCCAGTTCATTAACCCCATATTTTCTATCTGCAGACATCTTACTCTACACGTCAGGCATACGGTGCACAGAGGTCCAGCCCAAAGAGCCAACCGGGTGCTACACATCACCTTTGAAGATACGGTAGTCGCCCAGTCAAGACCGGCGCCTCTGCGAGAATCAGGTGAGCGTTACATGTGGGCGGGACAAAGACTGATATGCAAATGGATATTTCCCATCCGTGAAAGGTTCAGTGAGCAAAAAGTGTGTGCTGCAAACTTTTATCTCAGAACAGGTTATCATGCTGTGTTCTTTCTCGAGAGGAGCACCTGCTACCTTTTTTGAAATATTTGTAAGGAAGTTGGGGTTGGTCACTCTTAGTTACCTCAGGGCAACCAGACGTGGACTCCCTGCTCACTGTGCTCAGAGAGGCACAGCTTCACCTAACTGATAAGGCCCAACTTGGCTGAAACACGTGTATGGAGTTGCTGTTGGTACTCTTGTTCAGAGAGGAATTGCCATAGCATTTCAGTGCTGGACTGCCCATGTGGGCGGGACAAAGACTGATATGCAAATGGATATTTCCCATCCGTGAAAGGTGCAGTGAGCAAAAAGCGTGTGCTGCAAACTCTCATCTGAGAACAGGTTATCATGCCGTGTTCTTTCTGGAGAGGAGCACCTGCTACATTTTTTGAAATATTTGTAAGGAACTTGGGGTTGGTCACTTTGAGTTACCTAGGGCAACTAGACGTGGACTCCCTCCTCACTGTGCTCAGAGAGGCACAGCTTCACCTCACCCATGAGGCCCAACAAGGCTTAAACATGTGTATGGGGTTGCTGTTGTTACTCTTGTTCAGAGAGGAATTGCCATAGCATTTCAGTGCTGGACTGCCCATGTGGGCGGGACAAAGACTGATATGCAAATGGATATTTCCCATCCGTGAAAGGTGCAGTGAGCAAAAAGCGTGTGCTGCAAACTTTAATCTCAGAACAGGTTATCATGCTGTGTTCTTTCTTGAGAGGAGCGCCTGCTACCTTTTTTGAAATATTTGTAAGGAAGTTGGGGTTGGTCACTCTGAGTTACCTCAGGGCAACCAGACGTGGACTCCCTGCTCACTGTGCTCAGAGAGGCACAGCTTCACCTAACTGATAAGGCCCAGCATGGCTGAAACATGTGTATGGGGTTGCTGTTCGTACTCTTGTTCAGAGAGGAATTGCCATAGCATTTCAGTGCTGGGCTGCCCATGTGGGCGGGACAAAGACTGATATGCAAAAGGTTATTTTTCATCTGTGAAAGGTACATGAGCCAGAAGCGTGTGCTGCAAACTCTCATCTCAGAACAGGTTATCATGTGTGTTCTTTCTGGAGAGGAGTGCCTGCTACCTTTTTTGAAATATTTGTAAGGAACTTGGGGTTGGTCAGTCTGAGTAACCTGGGGGCAATCAGACGTGGACTCCCTGCTCACTGTGCTCAGATAGGCACAGCTTCACCTCACTGATTAGGCCCAACAAGGCTGAAACACGCGTATGGGGTTGCTGATGGTACTCTTGTTCAGAGAGGAATTGCCATAGCATTTTGGTGCTGGACTGCCCTTGTGGGCGGGACAAAGACTGATATGCAAATGGATATTTCCCATCTGTGAAAGGTACAGTGAGCAAAAAGTGTGTGCTGCAAACTCTCATCTCAGACCAGGTTATCATGCCATGTTCTTTCTTGAGAGGAGCACTTGCTACCTTTTTTGAAATATTTGTAAGGAACTTGGGGTTGGTCACTCTGAGTTACCTGGGGCAACCAGACGTGGACTCCCTGCTCACTGTGCTCAGAGAGGCATAGCTTCACCTCACAGATGAGGCCCAAAAACGCTGAAACACATGTATGGGGTTGCTGTTGGTAGTCTTGTTCAGAGAGGAATTGCCATAGCATTTCGGTGCTGGAATGTGGGCAGGACAACGACTGATATACAAATGGATATTTCCCATCTGTGAAAGGTACAGTGAGCAAAAAGCGTGTGATGCAAACTCTCTTCTCAGTACAGGTTAGCATGCCGTGTTCTTTCTGGAGAGGAGCGCCTGCTACCTTTTTTGAAATACATCTAATATAAATATACTATGGCACCTGTTAGACCACAGGAATGGAGACACTCTGCCTTTGTTACTAGTGGCAGTGAGCAGGAAGACTTTGGGTAGGTTTTGTTTCTTTTTCCGGTTTGTCTCTAATGTACACTTGATGGTAGTGTGCTACTAGCTTTCTCCGCACCAGCTTTTCCTAGGGCCACCTTTCATTCATGCAAGGAGGGTCAGACAAGTCTTTGTTTAAGTGCCACTTATGTGGTACTTATAAGCTTTTTCGTGTTATTTTCAGCACCACATACAGCATGCAATTCAGTGAGCAGCACACCGTTTAACAAGCCTTAATAAACATTTGCACCAAACAAAGTGATGATGTCATTAGTAAAGAATTGACTTTACTTAAAGATATTGAAAAATTATGCAAAACATAAATTTCTAAATGGTGGGAGGAACATTCGCTATAAAATTAGTTGGACATATGACGTGTGCTCAGAAGGTCTACGCATTATGACAACACCATCATTCGAGGATCAGTAAGGAATGTTTTTTCCGTTTTCTGTCTATTTTGGTTAAATATGCCAAACAAGATCGAATGACTGCACTTCAGCTTTTAGATAAAACAGAAACTGAATTAAAATCCATTCCACTGACAGAAGAAGGCAATACATTCTGGACAAAAATTGATGAAAAGGTAGTCAATTATGAAGATGACAATAAACAGCGTAAACACAGAAAAGTCATCAGAGATAAAATACTTTTGCCAAATGGTTTGACACTTTACATAAGATCTCTAAACATCAACCCTCTTCAGTACTGTCCACGGAAGGAGGAGCTGTTTCATCTGAATCAGATGTTTCGAATTCAGAAAATGGTAAGCCTATAGTGAGGCTCAATTTTTTAGAGGAGATGCAACTGTTATGTCAGAATAGAAAGAATCAAAAACGAGGCAGGTGTCGCGGAAGAGGAAGAGGAGGAGAATACAAAATGCTGGCAGAGACCTGCCGAGGCCAATGTAGAAAACGGCTCAAAAACAGATTTACAGAGTAGATAAACATTCTCGGGGGCCAAGTTACAGAAGTAAACTCTATGCAGTCCACTCAAATTATACATCTTTCCACGCACATTCTCACAAATCCTCAGAAAGCCCTCTTGTGTTTAAGCCTGAACTTTTATCCCACTACGACGTTTGACTATGTGCAGTCACGTCTCCATTTCAACACATTTTTCCGCAAAATTAAATTAATCCGGTAAAAACAAAAATATTGACATCTCGTGCAGGCAATACTGATTTATGTATTTCAGATATTCCTTCTCTGTCTGATTTGGCCTGTCTGGACGATGACTCCTTTAATATGGCAAATATTAATTTTTCTGATTTTGACATTGTTCCCGATTAGGCTGTCTCTACACAGCTCAAAAAGAAGTCTAGGTTCAATCCACCGATGCCAGTTGGCAGCTGCATTGATGTTTTTCATGAACTGGGTATCATTGACTTAAGGAAACTACGTAAAATACCCACTTCTAGTTTGAAATAGGAACTTACTTTACCACAACGTTGAGCGATGTTGGAATTGCAAAATCTATCCAATGTTGTTATCAAACTGGCAGAGAAGGGCTCTAACATTGTGATTCCGGATCGGTGTAATTATGTTGAGGAAGCTAATAGACAATTTCAGGATCACGCATGTTACTTGTCATTATCGTCCAATCCTTTCTCTGACACACAGCTGGAACTTACATCTCTGTCTACTAAATGGTCAGAAAAGGGTTTACTTGATGAAGACCTGCTTACATTTCTTGTGCCTGCCTGTTATACCATACTCACCATTTATTTTTTCCCAAAAATACACAAATCCTTGGTTCATACACCTGGCAGATCTATGGCCACCTTATGTGGTACTTTGTTGAAACATTTGGCACAGTTTATAGATGAAACTTGATTTAGTTTGTTTCAGTTTTGCCATCTTATTTACAGGATAACAAGGAATTCTTGCAACATATTAATGACATACAATGGGAAGAAGGACTTATTTTGGCCACAATTGATGTTGTTTCTTTATTTACTTCTATTGATCACAATGTTGGGATGAATGCCTGCAAGTATTTTTTGGATACACGCTTGCTTAATTTATTGGGACACAGTGCTATGATTTTGGAAATGTTGTTTTTTTGTTTAACTAACAATGCATTTCTTTTTGAAGGATTGTTTTTTCATCAGGTTAGAGGCACTGCTATGGGCAGTATCTTTGCTCCAACCTATGCCAACCTAACTATGGGGTGGTGGGAAGCTACCATTTTGTCTGATCTTTTATCTGCCAATTTATTAGCACAGATTGTATCTTGGTGGCGGTATATTGCTGATGTGCTTATTATTTGAAATGGTACTGAGAGTGATTGGGTAGCCTTTGTCAGGAGTACCAATACTAATTGAGTTAATCTTAGCTGTGACGAAATTGTTTACTTGGATGTCACTGCCACTCTGCACACCTTGGTTATACATACATTCATCAATAGAAAATCTAACAATACCGGGCTCCCTTTGCATGCTACCAGCAGCCATCCATCTAGCTACAAAAGGAGTATTCTGTATGGCGAGTTCATTCGCTATCATAAGAACTGTACTGATGTCACCAAATTTGATCACAGCTGTGCATTGGCTGCCTCTGATTTTTTGGCACAAAGTTATGCCAAAAGTGTGATAGAAATTGCCTATATTAAGGCAATAACCCTCCAAAGGGATGTGCTTCTTCATGGTACTAGATCTTCCAAACTAACTTCCAGTGTCGATCATCACCTTATTATTACTTCCGATAACTCTTCTTTGAGTTTCAGAAAAATCATTCAAAAGCACTGGCATGTCCTTACCATGGATAAGGATGTATCCTCTCTACTTTCCACTCGCCCGGTGTTCATTTATAAATGGGCATCGTCCTTTAAAGACAAGTTGGTATCCAGCTTTCTACCTCCACTTGTTAAAAATCCCATAGCTATCAACTGGCTTTCTGGTTCTCGTTCAGGTTTTACCACATGTTCTAAATGTAAAGTCTGTGGTCACACTGTCATCCAAAAATCTTTTAATCATCCTATTACTGCTATTCCGTGTACCATCAAACATTTGATTACATGTGATACCTCATTTGTGGTTTATGTCCTTTGTTGCCTTTGTCAGAAGTGGTATGTGGGCAGTACCACCTACAAACAAAAGTTAAGAATACTTCAACACCTAAGGATCATAATAAATGTGGATCCATTTTATACAATGGCAACACATTTCAAGGAACAACCTGAGAATAAAGTAACTATTAACTTTCTTCGCAGTAGCACAGGTCACCAAGCATCCAAGAGGGGGTTACCATGTTCTGAAATTGCGACAGTTGGAAATAATGGACATAATGTCAATGAGGAACTGTATACTTTTTTGGCAGTGTAATTTGCTATGACCCAGCTATTAGTCATTTTTTGATTCAAGTGCTTATAACCCATATTGCTCGTCTCATCATGTTTGCTATCCTTGCATGATATATTCAGGTTAGGCTGTATTTGAAACTTGACTGTCTGCTCACTGTTTGTTTTTCATTGGCTGTCTGTTGGTTGTTGTCAGCTTATGTTTCTGTGTATAGGGGACAAAGGTTTTTTATACATTTGTCTGTGTTGCAAGAATGGTATACATTTGAGTTGTTGAGGGGTTGGTATATAATATATATTTTAAAAAAAATTGTTGGTGGTGCTTAAGTTGCCATCGCTGAATGAGCATTTCATCTTTCTCCAACCTTGGAGGATTAATTCATGTGTGTTTTAATTATTGCTGCAAGCATTTGTACTTTATTCGAACATGTGACATGCATGTGGTTTTTTGCCTTGTTTACATATTTTGAAATATGGAACTTGCACCAGCACATTATGGGCCGTATTAGATATGGTGGTCCATTGTGTTTATCATTTATGCATTTGCACTTTAACATGCTGTTTTGGTTCCATATACTGTATTACTGCTGATGGATTGTGTAATTGTGTTCATCACAGCTGCTAGCATTGCACCTTATTTCATCTTTCACAATATTTGTTATTTTATGCCATATTATGATAATTGCATATATACCATTTGCATTATGCATCTTATTGGTTCCCATTTATTGTACAGATGATCCAGCACTTGCACTTTATGGATTTGCAGACTTTCTTTTGGGAGGCGTTATTTGTGTGTCATGACTCATGTATTCACACTTTATTATGTTTATTAACATCACTAATAGTGCGATGAGCACTTTTGGCTGTGTTTTTGCCTTTTGGCTTGAAACTGTTTTTGTGCCCATGCCTGATTGCTGCGCCATATGCCCAGACACTGTGCCTATGTATAGATGTCCTATGCCCTATGCCCAGTTATTTTGCCCATGCCCGAAATCTGCATTTTACACCTAAAGATTGTACGAAGGTATAGATTTTCTGCACTCCATGCCCAGATACTGGGTCCATGCTTGTCCTGTGCACTTTACGCCTAGATGCTGTGCCCATGCTTAGACTTCTGCATACTATGCCCAGATACTGTGCATACGGTGCCCATATCTAGACTCTGAGCCTGCATAAAGAGCCTTATTGAAACCAGGCCTAAGACCCTCACCATAACATATCTGCCCTAGACTAGCACCATAACGTCCTTAACCTTAACCTCACTTCAAACTAGAACAGTCTAGGACCATGTACAATGCTGAATCTCCTACACATCCACCACTACTCCTGGCCACAATCAGGAACATGTGAATAACCCAGCTATGTAGTACTGCCACTAACCACAGTCAACGTAGACTGTAAATGGCCACTGCGCTCCTAAATCCACATAATATTCCTCCAACCCACTTCTTACCAAAGGCATCCCCCTTCCTGCCAATGTGCTCCCCTGTTGGGACCCCACCAGACCAGCATAAATATTCTCTCAAACTATTTACTCCCCACCTAGCCCCATGCACCACCATTCTGAGGAACAAACGAGTAGCCATACATACCTGCACTGCCAAATGGCATTACCAAACACCATACCCACTAGTGAAAGAAAGCAATCACCCTAACATAGTCACCAGATACCCTCTTCCTCAATCCACCAACAGGTCAATCACTACAATACCTCTGAGGCCCCTGAAATTCCACCAGGCCAACCCTCACACCTAAAAGACAACCAAAAAGAACTGAAATCCCCAAAATCTAACACTAAGGATATCAAATGCTAGATTGCTTTCAGCCCATGCCCTAGACATTGCAGACCTCATTATAACCAATGACTTAGACATCCTTGCTATCATGGAAACATGGCTCCACGAAGCTTCAAGACCTGTCATCTCCTTAGCCATCCCGGAAGCTTACACTATCTTCAGGAAAGACAGAACTAACGCTAAAGGAGGAGGAGGAGCTCACCTGGAAAAAAGTACCTTTGATCTAAGGATATCTGCAGAACACATCTTCCCATCAGGCAAAGTTATTTCCTTGAAAATGGCCCTCACGCACACCTGCACCCTTACTCTCCACATCATCCACAGACCCCATGGTCAAATATCTTCCTTTGAAGATGACATCACCTCTCTCCTAGCCTCCAACACAAAGCCCCTCTCGAAAATAATAATTCTGGGTGACTTAAACCTAGGCCTGAATGACCCCCTCGACTCTCAAGCATATCTTCTTGCCAACTCGATGGTAGCCCAAGGCTTCACGCATCGCATCTCTGTTCCGACTTATGAAAAAGGATGCACTTTAGATAGGCTTTCTGACAACAATTGTGTCACTGAGATGCTAGCCAACATCCCCTGTCCCTGGTTGGACCACAATATCATCCACTTGTCTACTGCCATAACTACCCATCCTGCCAAACCCATCCTTCCCACGTCATCTCTGCCATCTAGAAGTCAGAAAAACATCAACCGAGACAATATGCTACCCCTCTTATCCCAATAACTGACACACCCCGACCCCATTTGGATCTTGCATTTTTAGTTACACTCTACAACAAAACTATCCTAGCATCTATTGACAAAGTAGCCCCTTTACGCGCTAGGGAAGTGAAACCAATAGCACACGCCAACTCCTGGTTCACAACAGACTTACAAACCTTACGTGCAGCCAAAAGGTCAGCTGAATGCAACTGGAAAAAAAACACTGTCAACTGCAAGTAAGGCCCACTTCCATACCCTAGCCAATGAATATAAGGTAGCAACTATTGAAGCTAAAGGAGACTCTTATAAGCAGAGAGTTGAGAATGCCCAATCTAGCTCTAGAGAACTATTCACCATACTTCAGGAGTTAGAATCGCCTGGCCTTACCCTTGACCACTGTATCAAGGATCAGCAATGGTGCTCCAATGACCAAAATGCCTTAGCGCCCAAAATTACTCTCCTTCAAAACAAAATCGATGTCAAGAAATCTAAACTTAACCACGACTCGACCCCAGCAGATGCCCCTATAACAGGGCAACAAATCACACACAAATTTACCTTCACAACTCTGACAACATCTGAAACTATCAAAATCATCAAAGGACTTAAACCATAAAGATGTAAAGGTGACATCTGTCCCGCCACCTTCATTAAAGACTGTGCCAATGAGTTGGCACCCTTCATCACCAAACTTATCAAAAGTTAATTTGCTTCTTGCAAAGTGCCTGACGACTTAAAAGAAGCCTAGGTACTACTGTTGCTAAAAGAAACAACGTTGGACCCTAACATCCCAACTAATTTCCGAATCCCATCATCACAGTGCCATTTCTACTAAAATTCTTAGACCGTGTAGCCTATCTACAGATTCAAAAGTTCCTGGAATCCAAAAATCTCCTAGGCCTTGGACAGTGCGTCTTCCGCCTGGGCCACAGAATGGAAACAGCACTTCTGGATCTAAAAACACAAATGGGCCAGATCAAGGACAAACGTGGACCTCTGCATCCTCCTCCTGCTCAACCACAATATCCTATGCCACCATCTAGCAACTGCAGCCCAATTCTGCCCTGAAGCCATAAAGTGGATTGAATCATTTCTTTCTAATCGTACTATGAGGGTCTTCTGTGCCTCATTAGCAGCCACCTCAAACCTAGTCTCTTGTGGCATACCCCAAGGCTCTTGCGTGTCACCCACATTATACAATGTATTCACCAAGCATCTTTTCGACAAATTAGACAAACTGGGTATCACTTATACTAATTATGTGGATGACACCCAAACACTCTTACCTATCACAGGCCCCTACGACACTGACTCAAACACTCTCAATAAAATATACTTCACTATCCAAGCCTGGATGGCGCAAAACGAGTTATGTCTCAATGATGAGAAAACTGAATTACTCATCATAGGGATAAACAGGGTAATTCATGGAATAAATGTGTGCCGAAAAGGGGAGCACAACCGTGAAAATCGCAGCGCACGCGTGCCAAAGCCGCGCACGCAGCCGTTCATCGATTCATGGAATGCGCTGCACTTGTAAAACCTGGGATGTGTGCCAAATCCATGGGTGGCGCACGCGGGCGCACACATCACTAAACGGCATGCGCGACGCGCACAGGGAAAGCGCACATCGTGTAGCGCACACAAGAAAAGTGGGTGGAACACGGGGCGTAACATGCAGAATGGGGAACAAAGTGTGAAAATGTGGGCCTTACGGTGGAAGTACAGGAGGTAAATGCTTGCAACACCCACACGCGCACTAACAACAGGTATTCATGGAATCGAACAGGGGAAAGCCGTGCGCCAAAAAAGACACGCTAATCCGGAAACACGTATGCCAGAAGGAAGCAGGCGTAAGTGGCCCCATGCAGCATAAAAGTGCACGCAAACAACAAACAAGTTCATACGATACGATGAATATACCGTTCCACGCAGCAGTGGTCATGGGACACCGAAGGAGGAGGAGGATAGCCGGGCCCTGCATTTTTTTACCCAGGACCAGCCTTTTTGGGATGCCTGATGACCAGGTGTATGGGAGGTACAGGTTTCCATCACAAATAATCCTGGAACTGGTCAGGGAGTGGGAAGATGACCTCACATCACCCACCCTGTGCTCCCAAGCACTGAGCCCCTTGGAAAGCTGCTCAATGTACTGCACTTCTTGGCTACTGGATCATTTCAGTGGACAAGTGCCATAGTTGGGGGTGTCTCACAGGCCACGCAGTCACGCTTCATACACCAGGAGTTGGCCATCATGACTGCACGCCCCTCAGTCCGCAGGCACATATACATGCCCAGAACACCTGCAGAAAGGCAGGCTGTCATCCAGGACTTTTACGGTGCGGCACACTTCCCCAAAGTGCTAGGTGCCATTGATTGCACCCATGTGGCTCTACGTCCTCCCAGGGCCACTGAGCACATCTATCGAAACCGCAAGCACTGGCATTCCATCAACGTGGAAGCTAAAGGAGACTCTTATAAGCAGAGAGTTGAGAATGCCCAATCTAGCTCTAGAGAACTATTCACCATACTTCAGGAGTTAGAATCGCCTGGCCTTACCCTTGACCACTGTATCAAGGATCAGCAATGGTGCTCCAATGACCAAAATGCCTTAGCGCCCAAAATTACTCTCCTTCAAAAGAAAATCGATGTCAAGAAATCTAAACTTAACCACAACTCGACCCCAGCAGATGCCCCTATAACAGGGCAGCAAATCACACACAAATTTACCTTCACAACTCTGACAACATCTGAAACTATCAAAATCATCAAAGGACTTAAACCATAAAGATGTAAAGGTGACATCTGTCCCGCCACCTTCATTAAAGACTGTGCCAATGAGTTGGCACCCTTCATCACCAAACTTATCAAAAGTTAATTTGCTTCTTGCAAAGTGCCTGACGACTTAAAAGAAGCCTAGGTACTACCGTTGCTAAAAGAAACAACGTTGGACCCTAACATCCCAACTAATTTCCGAATCCCATCATCACAGTGCCATTTCTACTAAAATTCTTAGACCGTGTAGCCTATCTACAGATTCAAAAGTTCCAGGAATCCAAAAATCCCCTAGGCCTTAGACAGTGCGTCTTCCGCCTGGGCCACAGAATGGAAATAGCACTTCTGGATCTAAAAACACAAATGGGCCAGATCAAGGACAAACGTGGACCTCTGCATCCTCCTCCTGCTCAACCACAAAATCCTATGCCACCATCTAGCAACTGCAGCCCAATTCTGCCCTGAAGCCATAAAGTGGATTGAATCATTTCTTTCTAATCGTACTATGAGGGTCTTCTGTGCCTCATTAGCAGCCACCTCAAACCTAGTCTCTTGTGGCATACCCCAAGGCTCTTGCGTGTCACCCACATTATACAATGTATTCACCAAGCATCTTTTCGACAAATTAGACAAACTGGGTATCACTTATACTAATTATGTGGATGACACCCAAACACTCTTACCTATCACAGGCTCCTACGACACTGACTCAAACACTCTCAATAAAATATACTTCACTATCCAAGCCTGGATGGCGCAAAACGAGTTATGTCTCAATGATGAGAAAACTGAATTACTCATCATAGGGATAAACAGGGTAATTCATGGAATAAATGTGTGCCGAAAAGGGGAGCACAACCGTGAAAATCGCAGCGCACGCGTGCCAAAGCCGCGCACGCAGCTGTTCATCGATTCATGGAATGCGCTGCTCTTGTAAAACCTGGGATGTGTGCCAAATCCATGGGTGGCGCACGCGGGCGCACACATCACTAAACGGCATGCGCGACGCGCACAGGGAAAGCGCACATCGTGTAGCGCACACAAGAAAAGTGGGTGGAACACGGGGCGTAACATGCGGAATGGGGAACAAAGTGTGAAAATGTGGGCCTTACGGTGGAAGTACAGGAGGTAAATGCTTGCAACACCCATACGCGCACTAACAACACGTATTCATGGAATCGAACAGGGGAAAGCCGTGCGCCAAAAAAGACACGCTAATCCGGAAACACGTATGCCAGAAGGAAGCAGGCGTAAGTGGCCCCATGCAGCATAAAAGTGCACGCAAACAACAAACAAGTTCATACGATACGATGAATATACCGTTCCACGCAGCAGTGGTCATGTGACACCGAAGGAGGAGGAGGATAGCCGGGCCCTGCATTTTTTTACCCAGGACCAGCCTTTTTGGGATGCCTGATGACCAGGTGTATGGGAGGTACAGGTTTCCATCACAAATAATCCTGGAACTGGTCAGGGAGTGGGAAGATGACCTCACATCACCCACCCTGTGCTCCCAAGCACTGAGCCCCTTGGAAAGGTGCTCAATGTACTGCACTTCTTGGCTACTGGATCATTTCAGTGGACAAGTGCCATAGTTGGGGGTGTCTCACAGGCCACGCAGTCACGCTTCATACACCAGGAGTTGGCCATCATGACTGGACGCCCCTCAGTCCGCAGGCACATATACATGCCCAGAACACCTACAGAAAGGCAGGCTGTCATCCTGGACTTTTACGGTGTGGCACACTTCCCCAAAGTGCTAGGTGCCATTGATTGCACCCATGTGGCTCTACGTCCTCCCAGGGCCACTGAGCACATCTATCGAAACCGCAAGCACTGGCATTCCATCAACGTGCAGGTTGTATGTGATGCCAAGGGAATCATCACCTCAGCATATGCCAACTAGCCAGGGTCCAGCCATGATAGTTTCATATTCAGAATGTCACCCCTAAACCGGGACCTGGAAGCTGGGCGGCATGGCGACACATGGCTAATTGGTGAGTATAAATGCCTCTGCACATGCATGCATGTCAGACACTGAGAAATGTGAAAACCCCACTAAAGACAACCGTTATCACCTCCCCAGGGGACAGTGCCTACGCTCTGACCACCTACATTATGACGCCAATTCGGAACCCCACCACACCACCCGATGTAAGATACAACACAGCCCATATTGCAACCCGGGGCATAGTGGAGCGCACATTCAGAGTGCTCATGTCACGCTTTCGCTCCCTTGACCGCTCTGGTGGGCAGCTGCTATATGCGCCCCCAGTAGTGTGCAGCATCATAGTGGCAGCATGTGTCCTGCACAACGTTGCAACCCGGCGGGGCGTGCCGGTGGACATGGTGGTGCCCCCACACCCCCAACCACATGCATGGCCGTTGCGCATGGGAGGAGAAAGGGCACGTGGTGAGGCAGCCCGTACCTAGCTTGTGGCAAATTACTTCACCTAAAATCCCACCCATGCGGAGTGCACACAGGCCTGGCACATACCAGCTGACAATCAATGATGATGACAAAAGGGACAGTCAACTGTCACAGCCATACCAGCCTGAGATTGTCCACCTGGAAGTGCTACATTTTGTGCACCCCTAACTACTTAAAGACACCCAATGCTGTGTCAGTAAAAGGCACACATTCATGCAGCATGAAGGTCTACCCCCTTGCAAAATAACACATCAAAATAGTGGCATGTAAACCAACCCCTCCCCATCTCAGCTACCCAACAGAACATGGCATGGTATGCAATGTGAAAGCAACCAAATGAATGCACAACACATGACACAAGTGTCACAAAGTGCACTGTCCCAAATGGAAACAGGCCACAGACAACTTCCTCTCAGTAATTAATAAAAAAAACAACAAACATGAACAAATAATTACCAGCAAGACGAAACATCAGTACAGGATCAAACAGTGGCAACATATGACAGTACAAAATTAAAGTAGTGCACGTGTCACAACCTGACTAAGGCAGCACATCGACCCCTTCCAACTGCAGAGTGTTGCTGGTAGGCAAATGTGTCAGTGTACTACATACAACATGAACTACATCTGCAAAGGAGACAGGCTTGTTAAGACATGAAGAAGGTACATGTATATAAGTAAAAAGCCATGTATGTAGAACTATATATATATCCACCATGCAGTGGAGAATTGAACAACAATCCTCACTAGGGATGTATACAGAGTTTGGACTACAGACTGCCCACACAACTTATGGGAGCCCAATGTCACTGTATAAGTTACTGTCACTTGGTCACACCCTTTGGGAGCCCATGGAAAGGGGAAGCAGGAGGTGTGTGTGTGTCAGGTACCCAGGTTTCTAGCCTAAAGACAGGACAAGCCTGCATGTGCCCAGCTGGAATACACAGTGGATGCCTATGGGAGCCACACAAAGCAACACATTGTAACATAAAAAAAAAAAAAAAATGGCCATGTGTGGACCGGGGGGAGGGGGGAGGCACCCAGGAGGGACGACGTACAAGGTGCACCCCAACACCCACATGTGTGGATGTTGAGAAAAAAAAATCCCTCCATGGGCTCATGGCCTATCCTCTCTACTTTCCACTCGCCCGGTGTTCATTTATAAATGGGCACCGTCCTTTAAAGACAAGTTGGTATCCAGCTTTCTACCTCCACTTGTTAAAAATCCCATAGCTATCAACTGGCTTTCTGGTTCTCGTTCAGGTTTTACCACATGTTCTAAATGTAAAGTCTGTGGTCACACTGTCATCCAAAAATCTTTTAATCATCCTATTACTGCTATTCCGTGTACCATCAAACATTTGATTACATGTGATACCTCATTTGTGGTTTATGTCCTTTGTTGCCTTTGTCAGAAGTGGTATGTGGGCAGTACCACCTACAAATAAAAGTTAAGAATACTTCAACACCTAAGGATCATAAAAAATGTGGATCCATTTTATCCAATGGCAACACATTTCAAGGAACAACCTGAGAATAAAGTAACTATTAACTTTCTTCACAGTAGCACAGGTCACCAAGCATCCAAGAGGGGGTTACCATGTTCTGAAATTGCAACAGTTGGAAATAATGGACATAATGTCAATGAGGAACTGTATACTTTTTTGGCAGTGTAATTTGCTATGACCCAGCTATTAGTCATTTTTTGATTCAAGTGCTTATAACCCATATTGCTTGTCTCATCATGTTTGCTATCCTTGCATGATATATTCAGGTTAGGCTGTATTTGAAACTTGACTGTCTGCTCACTGTTTGTTTTTCATTGGCTGTCTGTTGGTTGTTGTCAGCTTATGTTTCTGTGTATAGGGGACAAAGGTTTTTTATACATTTGTCTGTGTTGCAAGAATGGTATACATTTGAGTTGTTGAGGGGTTAGTATATAATATATATTTAAAAAAAAATTGTTGGTGGTGCTTAAGTTGCCATCGCTGAATGAGCATTTCATCTTTTTCCAACCTTGGAGGATTAATTCATGTGTGTTTTAATTATTGCTGCAAGCATTTGTACTTTATTCGAACATGTGACATGCATGTGGTTTTTTGCCTTGTTTACATATTTTAAAATATGGAACTTGCACCAGCACATTATGGGCCGCATTAGATATGGTGGTCCATTGTGTTTATCATTTATGCATTTGCACTTTAACATGCTGTTTTGGTTCCATATACTGTATTACTGTTGATGGATTGTGTAATTGTGTTCATCACAGCTGCTAGCATTGCACCTTATTTCATCTTTCACAATATTTGTTATTTTA
This sequence comes from Ambystoma mexicanum, assembly GCF_040938575.1. Classification (NCBI taxonomy): domain Eukaryota; kingdom Metazoa; phylum Chordata; class Amphibia; order Caudata; family Ambystomatidae; genus Ambystoma; species Ambystoma mexicanum. The sequence goes on along the minus strand of NC_090930.1, from coordinate 702,272,193 downwards.
TGCCATATTATGATAATTGCATATATACCATTTGCATTATGCATCTTATTGGTTCCCATTTATTGTACAGATGATCCAGCACTTGCACTTTATGGATTTGCAGACTTTCTTTTGGGAGGCGTTATTTGTGTGTCATGACTCATGTATTCACACTTTATTATGTTTATTAACATCACTAATAGTGCGATGAGCACTTTTGGCTGTGTTTTTGCCTTTTGGCTTGAAACTGTTTTTGTGCCCATGCCTGATTGCTGCGCCATATGCCCAGACACTGTGCCTATGTATAGATGTCCTATGCCCTATGCCCAGTTATTTTGCCCATGCCCGAAATCTGCATTTTACACCTAAAGATTGTACCCAGGTATAGATTTTCTGCACTCCATGCCCAGATACTGGGTCCATGCTTGTCCTGTGCACTTTATGCCTAGATGCTGTGCCCATGCTTAGACTTCTGCATACTATGCCCAGATACTGTGCATACGGTGCCCATATCTAGACTCTGAGCCTGCATAAAGAGCCTTAGTGAATCCAGGCCTAAGACCCTCACCATAACATATCTGCCCTAGACTAGCACCATAACGTCCTTAACCTTAACCTCACTTCAAACTAGAACAGTCTAGGACCATGTACAATGCTGAATCTCCCACACATCCACCACTACTCCTGGCCACAATCAGGAACATGTGAATAACCCAGCTATGTAGTACTGCCACTAACCACAGTCAACGTAGACTGTAAATGGCCACTGCGCTCCTAAATCCACATAATATTCCTCCAACCCACTTCTTACCAAAGGCATCCCCCTTCCTGCCAATGTGCTCCCCTGTTGGGACCCCACCAGACCAGCATAAATATTCTCTAAAACTATTTACTCCCCACCTAGCCCCATGCACCACCATTCTGAGGAACAAACGACTAGCCACACATACCTGCACTGCCAAATGGCATTACAAAACACCATACCCACTAGTGACAGAAAGCAATCACCCTCACATAGTCACCAGATACCCTCTTCCTCAATCCACCAACAGGTCAATCACTACAATACCTCTGAGGCCCCTGAAATTCCACCAGGCCAACCCTCACACCTAAAAGACAACCAAAAAGAACTGAAATCCCCAAAATCTAACACTAAGGATATCAAATGCTAGATTGCTTTCAGCCCATGCCCTAGACATTGCAGACCTCATTATAACCAATGACTTAGACATCCTTGCTATCATGGAAACATGGCTCCACGAAGCTTCAAGACCTGTCATCTCCTTAGCCATCCCGGAAGCTTACACTATCTTCAGGAAAGACAGAACTAATGCTAAAGGAGGAGGATGAGCTCTCCTGGAAAAAAGCACCTTTGATCTAAGGATATCTGCAGAACACATCTTCCCATCAGGCAAAGTTATTTCCTTGAAAATGGCCCTCACGCACACCTGCACCCTTACTCTCCACATCATCCACAGACCCCATGGTCAAATATCTTCCTTTGAAGATTACATCACCTCACTCCTAGCCTCCAACACAAAGCCCCTCTCGAAAATAATAATTCTGGGTGACTTAAACCTAGGCCTGAATGACCCCTCGACTCTCAAGCATATCTTCTTGCCAACTCGATGGTAGCCCAAGGCTTCAAGCATCGCATCTCTGTTCCGACTTATGAAAAAGGATGCACTTTAGATTGGCTTTCTGACAACAATTGTGTCACTGAGATGCTAGCCAACATCCCCTGTCCCTGGTTGGACCACAATATCATCCACTTGTCTACTGCCATAACTACCCATCCTGCCAAACCCATCCTTCCCACGTCATCTCTGCCATCTAGAAGTCAGAAAAACATCAACCGAGACAATATGCTACCCCTCTTATCCCAATAACTGACACACCCCGACCCCATTTGGATCTTGCATTTTTAGTTACACTCTACAACAAAACTATCCTAGCATCTATTGACAAAGTAGCCCCTTTACGCGCTAGGGAAGTGAAACCAATAGCACACGCCAACTCCTGGTTCACAACAGACTTACAAACCTTACGTGCAGCCAAAAGGTCAGCTGAATGCAACTGGAAAAAAAACACTGTCAACTGCAAATAAGGCCCACTTCCATACCCTAGCCAATGAATATAAGGTAGCAACTATTGAAGCTAAAGGAGACTCTTATAAGCAGAGAGTTGAGAATGCCCAATCTAGCTCTAGAGAACTATTCACCATACTTCAGGAGTTAGAATCGCCTGGCCTTACCCTTGACCACTGTATCAAGGATCAGCAATGGTGCTCCAATGACCAAAATGCCTTAGCGCCCAAAATTACTCTCCTTCAAAACAAAATCGATGTCAAGAAATCTTAACTTAACCACGACTCGACCCCAGCAGATGCCCCTATAACAGGGCAGCAAATCACACACAAATTTACCTTCACAACTCTGACAACATCTGAAACTATCAAAATCATCAAAGGACTTAAACCATAAAGATGTAAAGGTGACATCTGTCCCGCCACCTTCATTAAAGACTGTGCCAATGAGTTGGCACCCTTCAACACCAAACTTATCAAAAGTTAATTTGCTTCTTGCAAAGTGCCTGACGACTTAAAAGAAGCCTAGGTACTACCGTTGCTAAAAGAAACAACGTTGGACCCTAACATCCCAACTAATTTCTGAATCCCATCATCACAGTGCCATTTCTACTAAAATTTTTAGACCGTGTAGCCTATCTACAGATTCAAAAGTTCCTGGAATCCAAAAATCTCCTAGGCCTTAGACAGTGCGTCTTCCGCCTGGGCCGCAGAATGGAAACAGCACTTCTGGATCTAAAAACACAAATGGGCCAGATCAAGGACAAACGTGGACCTCTGCATCCTCCTCCTGCTCAACCACAAAATCCTATGCCACCATCTAGCAACTGCAGCCCAATTCTGCCCTGAAGCCATAAAGTGGATTGAATCATTTCTTTCTAATCGTACTATGAGGGTCTTCTCTGCCTCATTAGCAGCCACCTCAAACCTAGTCTCTTGTGGCATACCCCAAGGCTCTTGCGTGTCACCCACATTATACAATGTATTCACCAAGCATCTTTTCGACAAATTAGACAAACTGGGAATCACTTATACTAATTATGTGGATGACACCCAAACACTCTTACCTATCACAGGCTCCTACGACACTGACTCAAACACTCTCAATAAAATATACTTCACTATCCAAGCCTGGATGGCGCAAAACGAGTTATGTCTCAATGATGAGAAAACTGAATTACTGATCATAGGGATAAACAGGGTAATTCATGGAATAAATGTGTGCCGAAAAGGGGAGCACAACCGTGAAAATCGCAGCGCACGCGTGCCAAAGCCGCGCACGCAGCCGTTCATCGATTCATGGAATGCGCTGCACTTGTAAAACCTGGGATGTGTGCCAAATCCATGGGTGGCGCACGCGGGCGCACACATCACTAAACGGCATGCGCGACGCGCACAGGGAAAGCGCACATCGTGTAGCGCACACAAGAAAAGTGGGTGGAACACGGGGCGTAACATGCGGAATGGGGAACAAAGTGTGAAAATGTGGGCCTTACGGGGGAAGTACAGGAGGTAAATGCTTGCAACACCCACATGCTCACTAACAACACGTATTCATGGAATCGAACAGGGGAAAGCCGTGCGCCAAAAAAGACACGCTAATCCGGAAACACGTATGCCAGAAGGAAGCAGGCGTAAGTGGCCCCATGCAGCATAAAAGTGCACGCAAACAACAAACAAGTTCATACGATACGATGAACATACCGTTCCACGCAGCAGTGGTCATGGGACACCGAAGGAGGAGGACGATAGCCGGGCCCTGCATTTTTTTACCCAGGACCAGCCTTTTTGGGATGCCTGATGACCAGGTGTATGGGAGGTACAGGTTTCCATCACAAATAATCCTGGAACTGGTCAGGGAGTGGGAAGATGACCTCACATCACCCACCCTGTGCTCCCAAGCACTGAGCCCCTTGGAAAAGGTGCTCAATGTACTGCACTTCTTGGCTACTGGATCATTTCAGTGGACAAGTGCCATAGTTGGGGGTGTCTCACAGGCCACGCAGTCACGCTTAATACACCAGGTGTTGGCCATCATGACTGCACGCCCCTCAGTCCGCAGGCACATATACATGCCCAGAACACCTGCAGAAAGGCAGGCTGTCATCCAGGACTTTTACGGGGTGGCACACTTCCCCAAAGTGCTAGGTGCCATTGATTGCACCCATGTGGCTCTACGTCCTCCCAGGGCCACTGAGCACATCTATCGAAACCGCAAGCACTGGCATTCCATCAACGTGCAGGTTGTATGTGATGCCAAGGGAATCATCACCTCAGCATATGCCAACTAGCCAGGGTCCAGCCATGATAGTTTCATATTCAGAATGTCACCCCTAAACCGGGACCTGGAAGCTGGGCGGCATGGCGACACATGGCTAATTGGTGAGTATAAATGCCTTTGCACATGCATGCATGTCAGACACTGAGAAATGTGAAATCCCCACTAAAGACAACCGTTATCACCTCCCCAGGGGACAGTGCCTACGCTCTGACCACCTACATTATGACCCCAATTCGGAACCCCACCACACCACCCGAGGTAAGATACAACACAGCCCATATTGCAACCAGGGGCATAGTGGAGCGCACATTCAGAGTGCTCATGTCACGCTTTCGCTCCCTTGACCGCTCTGGTGGGCAGCTGCTATATGCTCCCCCAGTAGTGTGCAGCATCATAGTGGCAGCATGTGTCCTGCACAACGTTGCAACCCGGCGGGGCGTGCCGGTGGACATGGTGGTGCCCCCACACCCCCAACCACATGCATGGCCGTTGCGCATGGGAGGAGAAAGGGCACGTGGTGAGGCAGCCTGTACCTAGCTTGTGGCAAATTACTTCACCTAAAATCCCACCCATGCGGAGTGCACACAGGCCTGGCACATACCAGCTGACAATCAATGATGATGACAAAAGGGACAGTCAACTGTCACAACCATACCAGCCTGAGATTGTCCACCTGGAAGTGCTACATTTTGTGCACCCCTAACTACTTAAAGACACCCAATGCTGTGTCAGTAAAAGGCACACATTCATGCAGCATGAAGGTCTACCCCCTTGCAAAATAACACATCAAAATAGCGGCATGTAAACCAACCCCTCCCCATCTCAGCTACCCAACACAACATGGCATGGTATGCAATGTGAAAGCAACCAAATGAATGCACAACACATGACACAAGTGTCACAAAGTGCACTGTCCCAAATGGAAACAGGCCACAGACAACTTCCTCTCAGTAATTAATAAAAAAAACAACAAACATGAACAAATAATTACCAGCAAGACGAAACATCAGTACAGGATCAAACAGTGGCAACATATGACAGTAAAAAATTAAAGTAGTGCAAGTGTCACAACCTGACTAAGCAGCACATCGACCCCTTCCAACTGCAGAGTGTTGCTGGTAGGCAAATGTGTCAGTGTACTACATACAACATGAACTACATCTGCAAAGGAGACAGGCTTGTTAAGACATGAAGAAGGTACATGTATATAAGGAAAAAGCCATGTATGTAGAACTATATATATATCCACCATGCAGTGGAGAATTGAACAACAATCCTCACTAGGGATGTATACAGAGTTTGGACTACAGACTGCCCACACAACTTATGGGAGCCCAATGTCACTGTATAAGTTACTGTCACTTGGTCACACCCTTTGCGAGCCCATGGAAAGGGGAAGCAGGAGGGGTGTGTGTGTGTCAGGTACCCAGGTTTCTAGCCTAAAGACAGGACAAGCCTGCATGTGCCCAGCTGGAATACACAGTGGATGCCTATGGGAGCCACACAAAGCAACACATTGTAACATAAAAAAAAAAAAAAAAAAATGGCCATGTGTGGACCGGGGGGAGGGGGGAGGCACCCAGGAGGGACGACGTACAAGGTGCACCCCAGCACCCACATGTGTGGATGTTGAGAAAAAAAATCCCTCCATGGGCTCATGGCCTACACGGCTACGCTACAGTGGGAAAACTGCTGTTGCTATCATCACCCTCTGGTGCTACATCAGAAGGTGGGCATGATATGGGAGGCAGACCATGTAAAGCCCTGGCATGCTCCTCCATGGCAGCAAGCATGCAGGTGTGGAAAGTTTGGTTCTGCAGGATGATGGTACGGAGATCCCCATGCAGCACCTCACGGGTAGCACGCATTTCTGCCTGCATGGCCTCGCGTGATGCCCGGATCTCCTGATAGGTTGCCTGGAGCTCAGCTGAGAGTGTGCGTGTCAGCTACTCCAGCTGCTGTTCTGACCTTGTACTCCAGGACACCTCAAGTTCACCCAGAGTATCTCTGAAGGACCTGTGTTCTAACCTCAGGGCATCCCTGTGGGCCTGTGACTCTGCAGATATGGCAGTGCGCAGAGTCTTCAGTCCAGCCCGTCGGTCCCTGTTGGACGCCAACATGTTCTCCCTGTGTGAGTGGCAAATGTTTTATGTTGCCTGCTGCTGGAGCTCTACCTGCCTTTCAGGGGGGAGAATGGAAGTGGCCACCCTATCCACGGCCTGAGCCATCATCTCACATGATGCCCCCTGTTGTGTTCATATAGTGTACATGGAGTTCTCCCACACAGTATTGCCTGGTGGCGCAAAGCCACTGTGTTGGCAGGCACCACACCTGTTTGGGGCAAGGTGATGTGCACCTTGCTGTGCTGGCTGCCTGAGGCTGCAGGACTGCATTCCTCCTTTGATCTGCTGGCCCAGGAACAGGAGTAAATATTGTGGAGTGTGACCCTGCATCCGTAACCGCCACAGGCAGACTTTCCAACACCGAATGCCCCATAGAGGGGTCTCCGCCCAGTGCAGGTGGGTTGGACAGAACAGCATCCCTGCGAGAAACACTCACCTGCGACGAGACATATGTCTCAATGTCCGATTCAGCACCTGATTCATAGAGGTCTCCGGAGGTGTACCCAGAGACACATGTGGACTGTATGGTCTACATGAGTAATGGGTTTTCACCCACCACCACCCCACGTCCTCCACTGGTGCCCGGTTGTGGCTGTGAGTACTGCTGCCTCTGTGCCATCTCCTCCTCCTCAACAGCATCAAGTGCCTCATCACCTGCAAAAGCATAAAAGAAATGTTATTAAAACAGGCATGAGCACCATAGCCCACACACATAGGTATGACGAGGCAGACATCCAGTACATAAAAGCCACATGTCACACATGACAAAAACAATGCATGCATGCACTGGCAATGAGTTGGAAGAAGAGGCAAAAAGCAGACACTGAGGACTCCAAGAGGGAAAAGCAACACATGTGCTGCATGCTGGATAGCACTGGCATTACACATTAACCTGTGAGTGGCATGGACAATCCACATACATGACACATGTCAGCACACAGATGGCACATACCATAGCCATGACAGAATTGACAAGGACACCCAGATGGTAGCAAATCAGTACTGTCACCCATCCATGTGAGATGGACATAATGAAATCGAAATGAAAAATAGTGTGACAAAACACGCATGTGCCACACGCTGCAACAAAGCCAGTGTTCACTGATGCAGTGATGGCAGGCACATGGATACATCAATGGTTGGTCTCTTCGACATGACAGAAGACAATTGTCATCTTCAACATTCAAACAGGGCCCCGAAGTGAATGTGTGCAGGTCATGTGTAGGTGCACATTACTCAATCAGCCTGATTGGGGAAATCATTCCCATAATAAGGTAACAAATGTGGGCTATTGTGGGGTGTAATCTATGACTGAAGTATGTTATGTTGGGGCAGTACGGCACAAAAATGTGTGGTAAAAATGCTAAGGAATTCATCAATCAGGCAGAATGAACAGGAAAACAGTATGAACAATGTTGTGGCAAGATGACTGTTGAAGGGCAAGTGCAGTTATGTGGTGCTAATTGTCTACTGCGGTCAGAAGGTATACTTGAAAACACTAACCCAAGGCAGGGGTATGGTTTGGAGGCACCACTTGGGTGACCCATAGCAGTCATGACTACACAGCCTCAGCTGGCACTCAAGCACAACACATCACCCAAGCAACATACACATGGTTTGCACACACATGCATGGCCACTCACCGGACATTGCCTCAAGATCTGGCAGGTCTAAAGCCTTGAATCTGATCCTCTGTGATGAACTCTCCAGCGATAGCCTCATGTTCTGTTAGTTCATCCTCCTCTGGTGGAGACTCACTGTCAGACACCAGAGTAGAGGCATAATTGGAAGCCAGCTTGTTCTTTGCTCTGCGTTTGAGGTCATTCCACCGCTTAGAGCAATCATCAGCTGTGTGCCTCACAAATCCAAGGGAACTAATCTGGTCCGCGGTGCACTGTCAGTGGGCCCTACCTTAAGCAGTCATAGTCTTGCACCCTGCAGTCACCAGCATTTCGCGTCCATTGGCCGACACGTAGCCCACAAGTGTGTCTAGTTCTGGATCATTGAAACTACGCTTCCTTGACGTGCCGGAGTGGGTAGCCGTGTCTGGGGTCCCATCCTGTACCGCAAGAGCACCCTTCTTCCTCTTGGAAGGTGGTGCGGGCCCTTAGTGGCTTACGCCGCTCTGGTTGGTACAGTGGTTAGGCACTGGAAGTAGCCAAGGGAACAATGACCAAAGGTCTCACTGCAGGCATTGGCTGCTGAGTGATGTTGGCAGGACCAACCTTGGTGTGATGGACTTGGACCAACACTGTCCCGGCTGGAAGACTCAGAGCTGGGGTGCAGCCTCCTCACCCTGGCTACTTGGGGTAGCAGATGACATTGCTGCCCCAGATCCATGTCGCCTGGTGACAGCAACTTTCACCCCCACACGTGGCTTTGACTTGGTGACACGGAAGTCAGCCTGAGAATCATCCTGTGCCGGTTTGGTTGACAATATGGGCCGGGTTAACAAGGCCTGAGCTGGGATGGTGTCAGCTACATCTCCCCGACCCATTGGGGGGGGCATAGGTGTGGCTGATTGGTCCTCCACACACTGGCCTCTTGGGCCACCCTGCACATCCTGGCCATGTCCCCTACCATGCCCACCTCTTTGAGGTTGGCCACCTTTGCCTCCCTTACTGCTTGGTTGCCTCCCAACCATGGCACTGATGTTGTTCTGTGAATGGGAGGTGCAGTAAACAATTGTCCTGGGCAATTGGGGTGAAAGGGGTAGGGTACTAGATGGAATATGTACCCTAGTGCACTAGCAAGGCTGTCTGTGACCCCGGGGGAAGATGACGGGTAACACAATGCTCAGGCACCCCGAAAACAAAATTTAACGTGCATGCGACCCCTGGTAGACCACGTGCATGGAAAAAAGAACCTGCATTATGCTGTGGCACCCAGAAACACAAAAATAAGCGTACGCGTGGTACACGCAGGCTACAATGACCTCTGAATGGGTACGCGACACACAGGGGCAACCACAGTAGAAAAATACGTGCGCGACTCACCGTCTGCCGGAAAAAGTATGTGAAAAAGACGCACATGTGCGAGTTGGCAACACCCCTACAATAGAAGAATTGAACGCTGTCTCAGTATACAGGGAGTACGAACTGGAACCGTTGTGAAGTAATCGCGTGTGAACTCACAAGAAGTACAAGAATCACCCGCTCGCACTCCACAAAAAGCACGTACAAGAAAATGGCATCCTACGTGTACCTTTTAAGCCAGCCCACACGTGTGACGTCACTTATGTGCGTACACGCTAAGGGCCTTTCCTCCAATTACACGCAGTGACACCCAGACGTGCAGATTTTGCACGTGTACAATCAACATGCACCCGTATTGAGGAAAACGGCCTTACACGTCACAAAGGACTTTCCTCGAATTACACACTGACGTGCAGTTTTTTCACGTGCCAAATTACTCCGGCCACCCAACAACAGACGGAAGACGACGCTCATGCACAGAAGGCCATTTTCCTGTCCCCCATAGCTCCGAGCACGCTCCCACCTGCCATCTGCTGCTGCCTGCCTGCCTGCTGGCCACGTGCCCTGCTGTTTGGTGCCTGCACGTCAGCCATCTGCAGGGGTCCAGTTGCTGTGACCACCTCTGCTGGAACAGAAGACTCCCTACTGGGATGCCATCGCTCCACAGCCCAGGCCCAGGACCCAGTTGCCCACCCACAGCTGCCTCCGGGGTTTCCATGTCAAACACAACACCATCTGGCACCAGTGGCAACCCCACAGCAAAGAGGCAGAGGGATACCAGCTTCAGTGTCAATGAAGTTGGTATCCTGGTGGAGCGAGTCCTGGGGCAGTATGATGCCCTCTTTAGAAGTTCTCGCACTGTCAATAAAGGACGGAAGAGGATCTGGATGGACATTGTGGCTGCCATCAAATGGAGGGGGTGGCAGCCCACGACATTCAACATGTCCGGAAGCGCTGGGAGGGCTTCAGGTCAAGGACCCTCAACAGGGCCCGGTGCCTCTTGAAGCCAGCAGATGCTGAGGGGTGCCGGCTCTGCCTAACCAACAACTAGATGAGGGTCCTGGAACGTATACACCCAGCGCTCAACCTCCAAGTCCTTGAGAGGCAGACCCGTCCGGAGTCGTGCGGTAAGTGTACATGCGTACTGATTGGACGCTGTGCATGTTGAGGTGTGCCAGGAGTGTGCAGGTTGCACATATGTCTTTGAAGGCCCATGTATGGAAGTGTATGTACAGGGACATGAGCCTGCCGCATGTGAGTCCTGTCATGTGTGAGACACATCAATGGTGTATGTGTTGAAATGCATGCTGGCCGAATGTATGTGTGGGTGCACACATGTTTACATTTCTGTGCATGTACTGTGGCATGGTTGTGGTGTCACACATGGATGCTGGTTCCACCTGCATGTATCTGCACTATGTACATGTGCATGTGTGTGTATTTGACAAGTGTGCAACTGTGATACACCATGGATGCATGTGACACTGACATGTAAGAGGCTGATTGGTAGATGTGACATGGATGGCCATGATATCACTGCGACAGTTGGTGGAGATGTACAGATGCATGTATGTCTGGTGGCGTGTGTGCATGTGTTCTGCACTCCCCGTGTTGCATGTGACGTCAGGCTAACCTTCGGCTGCTCATGCTGTTGTTTGTGTATGGATGGTGCTGCCTGGTGCAAAATTCCTGTTGATTTGCTCATGTGTGTGAGTTGAAATATGTGTGTTGGGGAGTGAGATGCCATGTGTGAAGTTTGACACTGCCACTCGTGTGCAACTGTCATGTGTGTATCAGACCATTGTACAGTGCCCTGTTGCCTGTGTTCTATCTCTCCCTGTCTGCAGCGTCAACTGATGAAGAGGGCGGAGACGGTGCTGTGGAGCAAAGCGGCAGGGATCGCACTGCCAGCCGGAGACGCAAGGCCCGGCTCCCCTCCCATGTTGTCATCTCGTTGGGGAGTGAGGAGTCTGGTGCCGCATCCGTGGCTGCAGCTGCCGAGGGTAGGTCCAAGAGGCGGAGGTCGGAGGTGGACTCCTCGGCAGCAGAAGGGGCAGCTGAGACCCCACAGGGTCCGATGGAGGAAGATGGCACGGAGTCATCCAGGTTGGTGGGGGGTTTGGTTGAGGAGGAGGCCGTGGAAGGGACACACACACATGGTCTGGAGGGGGGATTCCACTGGTGCTAGTGGTGCAGTCCAGAGACAGGGACAGGATGCAGCACAGGCCGCCACGGAGGTGCCTGTGTGTAATCCAGTCCCCGATCCTGTGACTGCATCAACCGGCACCAGCAGGGATGCCTTCGTCCAGACCCGTTTTCAGGGAGTTGATGAGCGCACAACAACTTGCCTTCCTTTCCCTGCGGACGTGGCGATCTGGGACCGTGTTGAGCCTGTCCTGGCTGGGATGGCGTTGCAACGGGGCATCCGAGATCACCTGCAGGGTTTTCATGAAGACTCTGCATGTTATCTGGGATGCCACTTTGACCGCGTCAACCTACTAGGATGGGTCACCAGTGCTGGATTCCTCCATGTGCTGGACCTTGTACCGACCCCCTCCTCAACTGAACCCCCTATGCGCCAGTCGTCCTCTGTGCCATCTTCCGGCCCAAGTATCACCTGGGTACCATGTGGAGCTACCTCTGACCCAGCAGCCAGGCTGGTGGAGGACACATCCCTACCACAGTCGGGAGTCGGAGGTCCAGCAGGGATGGCCGCCCCAACAACTGGACCCCAGCAGGTGGAGCACGTGCAGGCATCAAGAGGCAGGGCACATGCACAGCAGCAGCAGGCTCAAGGTGGGAGCGATGATGGCTCGGGGCCATCAACATCAGAGGGGCAGGCATCGGCTGGAGGGCAGGAGGACCCTGGATTGGGAGTGTCTTCCATGTGGCAGCGGTTGGGCCAGCAAATAGATGCGGTGCAGCGGCGGGCAGAAGAGGCACGGCTCACTATGGTCAGGGCAGACAACTTTATGCGTAGGGCGCTGAGGCGGGCTGAGTGCAATTCCCAGGGAGTTGGAGGTAGACATGGCTTTATCCCTGCAAAACCTCGGGGCCATGGAGCAGGCCCGCCTCCAGGACATAGAACGGGAGTTTGATGATGCCCTGGCCTGGGAAATCAACCAGTGAGCCGTAGGACTTGCCCGCCATCATTGTATATAGTTAATTAGTGTTAGGTTTCCTTTCTGTTTTTCTTTCATTTGCGGTGCTTGGACAATGCCCCACCTTTTTGTATATAGTTGTTTATTAGCTAGGGTTTTTTGTAGGTTTCCTTTGAATATTTGGGCTCATGGACCCTGGATTTGAGCTTTGTATATAGTTGAAGACTGGATTTCACTTCATTATTTTTTGATTTTACCAGGGATCAATGGATTTGTCTTATTTTTTACCTTTGGATTTGGTTTGAGGGACGGACACTTAGGACCCATTTTCATTCGGATTTATTTGGATTCTGCTTTCATACATTCTTTTTCTATTATTTTGGACATGCAGCATTTTGTTTATTATTTCCATTATTGTGTGATTTCATTTAATTCCCTTGCAATTTGTGTTTAATACATTTTTATTTCATACTTCAATGTGTGGTATTCTCTCATTGGTTTCATGCATGTTACGATGTGGGTTTTCTCATTCACTTGCACGCATTGTGTGTGTGCGACGGACATGTATTGATATGCATACTTGCCATTTGGGATGTATCAAGTGATGGGGATTTCAATGTGGGGTGGATGTAATACTTGGTTGTGTGTTTGGACTGGGGTGGCGTGGGATTTGGATGGCCATAAGGGCCATGATTGTGGATCGTGATGACGTGTTGGGGGGACATGAGTCGGGGCCTGCTGGCAGTTGCCTGTCACTGCTGGGTGGGTGAGGGTGCAGGGGGACATGAGTCAGGGCCTGCTGGCGGGTGCCTGTCACTGCTGGGTGGGTGCCCCCCTTGTGACTGTCTTTTTTTAATATAATGGTTTTGTAGCTTTTGTGGTTTTGTGGGTCGGTGTGCAGGGGGACATGGTTCGGGGCCTGCTGGCAGGTGCCTGCCACTGCTGGGTGGGTGAGTGGTTGGGGGGACATGAGTCAGTGCCTGCTGGCAGGTGCCTGTCACTGCTGGGTAGGTGGAGGTGCAGGGAGACATGATGCAGGGCCTGCTGGCAGGTGCCTGTCACTGCTGGGTGGGTGAGTGGGTGGGGGGACATGAGTCGGGGCATGCTGGCAGGTGCCTGTCACTCCTGGGTGGGTGAGTGGGTGGGGGGACATTGTAACGCTCACCTGACTCCCACGGGGGCGCTGGTCTAGTCTGGGTTGCTGTGGCCTCTTCGAGCGTGATGCGCAGAACTCGGTACACCGACTGAACATGACCCTCAAATCTTGCTTGTCTGGCCCGTAGGAATATCCTTCTGCAGATGAGAAAGGGGATTAACAGTCTGCAGAATAGTGTGCTTGCTCCCCCCTTCCCCCCTTTGTACTTCTCTAACTCCCTCCGAAATCCCCGGTTGAAGCTCACCTTATGGTTTGAAAGGATGAACTCTCCATCCTGCTTCTGGTGCAGGGGCGCGTGTTTGTCCAGTTACTTCACTGGTTTTCAGAATGGCGCTGGCAAAATCCACTTGACTTTTTCGAGCGGAACGCCGTAAGTATGAAGATTACAAACGTTCAAGTGTTGAGCCTCCTTTTCTGTTGCCTTCCTAACCTGTGATCTGTCCTTTATTTCAGGTGCAGAATGAAGGCGATGCGTTGAGGGATTGAATTGCCGATGGTAAACTCAGGTGAGTTAGCGATGGGGGCGATCCCTCTTAATGTCTTTATATTCCTCAAGTAATGTCCCATAGGGGCCGGGGTGCGGTACCTGCCAATGAAGAGGCGCTGACCCGAAATGAGGAATGGTCCACCAACAGAAGACCGGTAAGTGTTATGGCAGAAAATTAGGCTTTCCTCATATGTTCCTTCTGCTCACCTTTTGTCTCCTCTTCTCTCCCCTAGGCGCAGAGATGTGGCGACCGGTGCAGACAGTCACGGTGGAGCCAGAAGAACTCCTGACGACCGGTGAGTGAAGCGCGGCACTGCAGCGAGCAACGCAGTGCTTTTAAATGAAAGTCTTTTCTCAGGAACGCTGGCGTGAAGGTTCCGGATGCAGGTAAGAAGTTTGATAAAATTCTTGGTTTTCACCTTTCTCTTTTCTTCTTTCCTTACAGGTGTTCCAGGATCGAGGCGGGTGTGGCTGGAGACCAGATGCACGAGCAGACACGGTGAGCGTTCAGCTGCTTGGATTCAGAACAACGCGAAGCGTGAGCTACTTTCTGGGCGTGGTTTAAATAGCCCCCAAAGTAGTTCCAGGTAAGTATCCTTCCCTGGACACGCCCGAGTGGCAAAATAGTCCCAATGAAAAAATAGTCCCTTTCAGGTCTCAGGGAGGCCTGAATCTTGCAGCATGGTCTGCATCCGGTAAGTGCACAAAACACCTTCCTTTATGAGCCTGGCGCCTATGGCGCCTGGACTGATGTCCAACATGAGCCTGGCGCCAAAAGCGCCAGGACAGAGTCCAAAGAGCTCCTATAAGGGGCCGCTGGGCTTTTACCCGGGGGCATGATGCCTGCTTCCGGGGGTGCTGGGCCTGGCCTGGTGCTCCGGGGGTAGGCATCATGACAGCACTCCCCCCCAAGGCCCCTCCCAAGGTCGTTCCCTCTGGAGGTTTCGGTTTGTTTGGGAAATTCCGATGGAACCTTTTTACCAGCCGAGGTGCATGTACGTGGTCGCTGGGTTCCCAAGACCTTTCCTGAGGCCCGTACCCTTTCCAATCAATTAGATAGAAAAGTTTTGATTTTGAGATCTTAGAATCCAAAATGTTCTTCACCTCGAATTCAGGCTCCCCATCTATCTGGATTGGTTCTGGTGGCTTTATTAATCTGGTTCCTGGTTGCACTGGTTTCAAAAGTGACACATGAAAAACGGGGTGAATCCGCATGTTAGCTGCTAGATCGAGCTTGACTGCCACTGGGTTAATTATAGCTTTGATCGAGTAAGGGCCCAAATACCTTGGATTAAAAGTTTGAGGGCCCTTGAGCAATAAGTGTTTGGTAGCCAACCATACTTGATCCCCTATTTGGTATGGAGGCGCCTCACTCCGATGCAGATCCCCATTCTTTTTGTATTTCCCTTTCGCTTGTTGCAAATGTGCAGTTGCATCCTTGAAGGCTTGAGTTATCGTGGAATGCAAATGGTCCTCTGCGGGCATTTCAAGGCTCAGAGGTGAGTCCAGGTCTGAAGTACGAGGGTGATATCCATATAGGGTATAAAAATGGCTTTGTCCAGTTCCAGAGTGTACTGAGTTATTGTATGCATATTCGGCCACCCATAAAATATCCTTCCAATTACCCTCCGATTGGTGCAACATACATTGTAGGTATTGTTCAAGGGTCTGGTTTGTTCTCTCCGTCTGACCATCGGTCTGTGGGTGGTGGCTGTTTGAGAGTCTTACGTCGATTTGTGCCAGTTGACAACACTTTCTAGAAAAAATGAGAAATAAACTGGCTTCCCCGGTCGGAGACTAGTATGGACGGGAATCCATGCAAACGGATGATATTTTCGAGGAATTCCTTAGCTAGGACAGAAGCTGAAGGTAATCCTTTCAACGGAATAAAATGGGCCATCTTGGAAAATAAATCCACCACAACCAGAATAGTATTGTATCCATTACAAGGGGGCAGGTCTGTGATAAAATCTAGTGACAAGGTGTGCCAAGGTGCTGGTGGAATGTCTAAAGGCTGAAGAAGACCGGCAGGTTTTGTCTTTTGGCCTTTGTTTTGGGCGCAAACTCCACAGGACATCAGGAAAGATTTAATATCCTTTCGTTAGGAAGGCCACCAGAATTGTCGTTTAATTTTTTCCTCAGTTTTGGCAATATCAGGATGTCCTTCCATCAGGGTATCATGATGACGGGAAATAACCAGTTCTTGCAACTCCTTTTCTGGCAGAAATAAGCGTCCTTGGAAGTAAGGTAAGCCATCGTTGACTGAAAAGTAAGACCCCCTTTGAGTCCAATCCTGCAAGGCTGTAGAGTCCAGGAGTTGTTTTACCCGTGCTTGAATGTCTTCAAGGGTTTGTAAAGAGGTTATCCCCAAAATTCTTTGTTCGGGAATTATCAGCACAGGTTCTGAGTTTGTGTCTATTTCTCCCATTCCTATTCGAGATAGCGCGCCCGCTTTGCCATTCTTACAGCCGGGGCGGTAAGTGATTACAAAATCGAACTCAGCAAAGAACAAAGCCCATCGGAGCTGATGTGACGATTGAGCCTTGGCAGATTTTAAATATTGTAAGTTTCGGTGATCAGTGATCACGGTGATGGTATGCCTGGCGCCAAGAAGATAATGCCGCCAAGCCTTAAAGGCAGACTTAATGGCTAATAATTCCTTGTCGGTGATTGCATAATTTACCTCAGGCGGCGAGAACTTTCTGGACCAAAATGCAAATGCAGTTGGTTGGTTTCAGGGTCTCTCTGAGACACGACAGCTCCCATGGCTAAGCTGGATGCGTCGGTTTCGACTATATATGGGAGATCGGGACGCGGGTGCTTCAAAATAGGTGCGGACGTGAATTTAGCTTTCAATTCCTGAAAGGCCTGTTCAGCTTCCTCGGTCCATTCGAAGCATTTATTTTTCTGCAAGAGTGCAGTGATGGGTTATACCACACGTGAAAATTCCGGGATAAATCTGCGATAAAAATTGCCAAACCCAAGCATGCTTGGGACACCTTTCACCGAACTAGGTGATGGCCATTTGAGGATGGCATCCACTTTTCGTGAGTCCATTCGGACCCCTTTAGGTGTCAGGATGAATCCAAGAAACTCAACCTCGGTGGTATGGAAAACGCACTTTTTCAGCTTTGCAAACAGTTTGTGCTGGCACAATTTCTCAAGGACGGCCCTGACATGCTTTCTGTGATCAGATTCCGAAGAGGAGTACACAAGAATGTCATCGATATATACGACAACACAAACATTGATGAGTTCCCGAAGGACATCGTTCATGAAGAATTGGAAGGCAGCAGGCACGTTGCACAACCCGAAAGGCATCCCCTGGTATTCGAATAATCCATATTTTGTACGGAAGGCTGTTTTCCATTCGTCGCCTTCTTTTACTTGCACCAGATGATAAGCCCCCCGGAGATCTAATTTGGTGTATACGCAAGCGTCCTTCACCTGGTCAAGGAGTTCAGGGATCAGAGGCAGAGGGTAACGGTTTTTAACAGTTATCTGGTTCAACGCGCGATAGTCGATACAAGTTCTAAGGTCGCCTTCTTTTTTGGGCACGAAGAACAAAGCCGAGGATGCCGGAGACTTTGACAGGCGAATGAAACCATTGGCTAGGTATTGATCTAAATATTGTCTCAAATGCAGATTCTCAGGTTCAGTAAGGGCATAAATCCTGCTACAAGGGGGTTGTGCACCGGACACCAGATCGATTTGGCAATCGTACGATCTGTGGGGAGGTAATGTGTTGGCCTGTTCCTTTTGGAAGACGTCCTGAAAGTCTTGGTATTCCGGAGGTAGTTGCATGGAGACAGAGGTTACAGACGCTAGACTAATCTTCAGATTTTCTGGGTAGCAGGTTTGTGCACAATCCAGGAAGGTTATTCTCTTCGCTCGCCAATCAATTCGAGGATTATGTGTCTCTAACCAAGGGATTCCGAGAATAACCTGAAACTGTGGAGCCTTGATTACATCAAACACAACTGCCTCCCGATGGCCGGTCGGACCTATAATCATCACCTCATGCAGTGGAATGTGTTAACGGTCCAGAGGCAATTTCGGTTCCATCGACTGTGGTGATGAAATCTTAGCTGGTTTAAGGACGCAGAGGGAGGTTAATCCTAGAGACCAATTCACGATCCACATAATTTCCTATAGCCCCACTATCGATGTATGCCTTTATTGCATGCACCCGCATAGGCTGTTCCGGATCTACGAGGACCATTGGCACAATGAAATGCGAGGTCTGAGAGTTTGTTTTCAAGCTTGGCAAGCGGACCCCTAGGCTTGTCGGGCGTGGTTGTTTCCCGAAACAGAGTCTTCATGGTTTTTTATCAGCGGCTCCTACCACCTTCTTGGGCGGTTTTGCCGGGCAATCTCGTAGAAAGTGTTCAGAGGACCCACAATAAAGACATAATTGCATCTGCCGTCTTTCACGTTCTTTTTGAGTTAAAGGTCCTTTAACCCCTCCGATTTGCATAGGCGCAGAGACATCAGCACCCTTGGGGTTAGCGTGGGTCTTGATCAACACCCGGGTCTCAAACTTGAACCGATCTGCTTTTCTGTTTTGAAGTCTGTGATCCAATTGGACCACTAAGTCTATATATTCTGTGCATTCTTGGGGCGGATTTACAACTTGGGCCAGGACATCTATAAGTTCTCCGCGTAGACCTTGATAAAATAATGTGATTCTTTTATCCTCTGGCCACCCAGTTTCCACAATTAGTCTATTAAAGGTTGCAATGTAGGATAGGAGGTCCTGATTGCCCTGTCTCAGGGATAGGAGTTCGTCATCCAGAGCCTGCCCCTGAGAGTGTCGAGCAAATAACCTTTCAATGCTTGCTTGAAATCCTTGAAAATCATGGAGAATTGGGCCATCTTGAGTAACCAGTGGAACTGACCAATCGGCAGCACGGCCGCTGAGATATGACAATACAAAGGCTACCTTGGTCTGGTCATTAGGGAAGGCCCCAGGTCTGCATAGGAAGTGCAAACGACACTGATTCATGAATAGGGCGAATCATTTGGGGTCCCCAGCAAAGCGTTCGGGTGGGGCCAGCGGCATGTTTCCAGGTAGATTAATCGGCACAGGGTTCCTGGGAACCACAGGAGCGGGGTTCCCCCCGGAACCGGGTAGAGGAGTGTGTTCAGCTTGACCTTGCAAAAACTGTCTAGCCAGGTCATCAGTTTTTTCCTTTGATACAATCACTTCCCTCCTGAGAGTATTAGTCTCTTGACGAGCGGCGTGTACTTCGGCCCGTAATTCCCCTAGTAGTTGGGCCAACTGATCAGTCTCAGAAGTTTCCATAGCGCCTGGGTGGGAATTTGTAGGAAGGCTTTGCGTTCTGTAACGCTCACTTGACTCCCACGGGGGCGCTGGTCTAGTCTGGGTTGCTGTGGCCTCTTCGAGCGTGATGCGCAGAACTCGGAACACCGACTGAACAGGACCCTCAAATCTTGCTTGTCTGGCCCGTAGGAATATCCTTCTGCAGATGAGAAAGGGGATTAACAGTCTGCAGAATAGTGTGCTTGCTCCCCCCTTCCCCCCTTCGTTCTTCTCTAACTCCCTCCGAAATCCCCGGTTGAAGCTCACCTTATGGTTTGAAAGGATGAACTCTCCATCCTGCTTCTGGTGCAGGGGCGCGTGTTTGTCCAGTTACTTCACTGGTTTTCAGAATGGCGCTGGCAAAATCCACTTGACTTTTCCGAGCGGAACGCCGTAAGTATGAAGATTACAAAAGTTCAAGTGTTGAGCCTCCTTTTCTGTTGCCTTCCTAACCTGTGATCTGTCCTTTATTTCAGGTGCAGAATGAAGGCGATGCGTTGAGGGATTGAATTGCCGATGGTAAACTCAGGTGAGTTAGCGATGGGGGTGATCCCTCTTAATGTCTTTATATTCCTCCAGTAAAGTCTTTTGTCCTTTCCCCATAGGGGCCGGGGTGCGGTACCTGCCAACGAAGCGGCGCCGACCCAAAATGAGGAATGGTCCACCAACAGAAGACCGGTAAGTGTTATGGTGGAAAATTAGGCTTTCCTCATATGTTCCTTCTGCTCACCTTTTGTCTCTTCTTCTCTCCCCTAGGCGCAGAGATGTGGCGACCGGTGCAGACAGTCGCGGTGGAGCCAGAAGAACTCCCGAGGACTGGTGAGTGAAGCGCGGCGCTGCAGCGAGCAACGCAGTGCTTTTAAATGAAAGTCTTTTCTCAGGAACGCTGGCGTGAAGTTTCCGGATGCAGGTAAGAAGTTTGATAAAATTCTTGGTTTTCACCTTTCTCTTCTCTTCTTTCCTTACAGGTGTTCCAGGATCGAGGCAGGCGTGGCTGGAGACCAGATGCAGGAGCAGACACGGTGAGCGTTCAGCTGCTTGGATGCAGAACAACGCAAAGCGTGAGCTACTGTCTGGGCGTGGCTTAAATAGCCCCCAATGTAGTTCCAGGTAAGTATCCTTCTCTGGCCACGCCCGAGTGGCAAAATAGTCCCAATGAAAAAATAGTCCCTTTCAGGTCTCAGGGAGGCCTGAATCATGCAGCATGGTCTGCATCAGGTAAGTGCACAAAACACCTTCCTTTATGAGCCTGGCGCCTATGGCGCCAGGACTGATGTCCAACATGAGCCTGGCGCCAAAGGCGCCAGGACAGAGTCCAAAGAGCCCCTATAAGGGGCCGCTGGGCTTTTACCCGGGGGCATGATGCCTGCTCCCGGGGGTGCTGGGCCTGGCCTGGTGCTCCGGGGGTAGGCATCATGACAGCCATGATTCGGGGCCTGCTGGCAGGTGCCCGTCAATGGTGGGTGGGTGGGGGACATGTGTGAAGTCTCCCAGTTGCATGGTGCCATGATGCCTGCCTGTGGGGCATGCCCAGGGGTGATGGGCTGCCTGCAGGGCATGTGAGGGGGGTAGGGACACACCAGGGAGGGACCACACTGCCAAATCGCGTGTGTAACTCCCTGCCACCCCTCAGAATACACATACCCTTCTCGTGCTAGCGAAAACGCGTGTGAATCTCCCCACGCACCCCCAGAATACACAAACCCCACTCGCACAAGGCCTATTGTGTGTGATACTTCCTGCGCACCCCCAGAATACACGTAACCCGCTCGCACAAGACCTATCGCGTGTGATACTTCCTGCGCACTCCCGAAATACATGTACCCCGCTCGCCCAAGGCAAGTCACGTGTAAAACTTCCCGCGCACCCCCCAAAATACACGTACCCCACTCGCACAAGGCCTATCGTGTGTGATACTCCCCGTGCTCCCCCAAAATACACGTACCCCGCTCGCACAAGGCCTATGGCGTGTGATACTTCCCGTGCACCACCAGAATACATGTACCCTGCTCACACAAGGCATAGCGCGTGTGAAACTTCCAGCGCACCCCAGAAATACACGTACCACGCTCGCCCAAGGCCTGTCGCATGTAAAACTTCCTGCGCACACCCAGAATACACGTACCCCACTCGCACAAGTCCTATCGCGTGTAAAACTTCCCACGCACCCCCGAAATATACGTAACCCGCTTGCACAAGCCCTATTGCATGTAAAATTTCCCGCGCACCCCCGAAATACACATACTCCGCTCGCACAAGGCCTACTGCGTGTGATACTTCCCGCGCACCCCCGAAATACACGTACCCCGCTCGCACAAGCCCTATCGCGTGTAAAACTTCCCACGCACCCCCAGAATACACATACCCTGCTCGCACAAGGCATATCATGTGTGATACTTCCCGCGCACCACCGAAATACACGTACCCCACTCGCACAAGGCCTATCGCGTGTGATACTTCCCGTGCACCCCCGAAATACACTGTACAGGCCCAGTAAACTGGTGCAGGGTTAGCGCAGCCCTTTGCGCTGCATTGGGGATTTCAATGACTTTTCTTTGAGCAAGGGGCATTCTTCCGGGCGTAACTGCCGCTGCAGGATGTTCTCTGTGCCAGTGCTCAAAATGGCTTTGAAATTCCATGAATATGCAGTGCACCAGAATGCTCCCTCTCTGTGCTGCTCGCGTGCGCTGCCTCTGCGCTGAAATCTATGAATTACCCCCAAAATCTAAAGTAAATAATCTATCACAACTCTATAAGTCCTTCAACATTGACGGCAATGCTATCAATGTGGCCAAGGAGATACATGCACATTGACTCAACACTTACCTTAACAAGACAGGACAATGCCATTGTCCCCTCTGTAGCATACACGTCCAAAGTAATTAGAGCCAGCAGACCATTCCTCTTATCTGATAACTGCATTACGCTTGCAAGAGCACTGATCCTCTCTAGAATAGATTATTGCAATTCTCTCTTTGAAGGATCCAATGCCAGAAACATTAGCAAACTTCAAGTTGGGCAAAACAATGCAATTTGAGCAGCACTTGACATACCCAAACATGAACACATCTCATCAACTAGACGTAACATCCAGTGGCTCCCAGTATCGGGCAGAATCAAATTCAAAGTTCTCTTGCATACTCACAAATGTCTCGAATAATGCCCCAGCATACCTCAGTAATCAAATTGCCAAAACCCAATCTAACAAACCTACAAGGTCCTCCTACGCTAGCTTAATCTGTACACGGATATTTAGGAGACAGAAAGCTGGCGGTTCCAGTTTCCCTGTGATTGCAGCCAAACTCTGGAACACTGAGGACTTGTGGTCTTCCGCAAAAGCCTTAAAACGTGGATGTTCAATCGAGATTTGAAGCAACTGTCACCTAGCATAAGATTCCACATGCAGAAAGAAGTAACTCCTGTAAGTCTTGCAACAATTTAGGACCTGTGTATTTGTGCAAATGGTGTAATTGTAATAAGCTGATTTATATGTCTGTAACCAATCTTGTAAGATTAAGCGCCTAGATACCTCTGGGTTTTGTGCACTAAACAAATGTTCAAATAAATAAGCAAATAAATAAACTGTGGTTGGTCCCAGTGGAGGGTTATGTGCATTGGCCACTAGTATTCAAGCATGGCTTACGTTGACAGGATGTCACGATAGAAGCGCAATAATGTGGTTTTGCTCATTTAACCATTCATTTCTATTATTGATCAGTGTACCTGAAAGGGGCCCCTAGGTGTCCCTTAAGTCTATGGAAACAAGGCAAGTCACCACACACGATAGATACGCCAGTCACAAGGTTGTATTCCCAAAGCTAGAGTTTATTGCAATGCAAATAGTCTCAGTTGGCCAACTCGGTCTCACGCCCCACGACGTGTATCTCTAGACCTCGAGGGACGCAAGAGAGTGAATTACGTACATCAGTTACATATATACAAAATGTATATCATACAATCAGCTATGACATGTTTAACACCCCCTTTATTGGGTTTCTTTGAACTCGGTGTGATGATGGACACTTCTGACAATTATGACACCTTCAAATATCTATTCTAGTAACAATATGCAATTTGCAAGCGCGGAGGCATCTTTCAATTGTTGATCAGAACTCAGTGCTTCTGTTCTTGGAAGCAAGCTACATACGGGGGAAGAGTCACATTCCAGACCCTGCTATCTTTGAGGTGCTATTCGTTTCCTTGGAGCCGACACGCTCTACAGGGCTCAGTAAAGGGGGGCCATAAGAAGAGCATAATTCAAGCCTTTAGCTGCTTTATTCTAACATATTCTACCATATAACGAGACTGGCTGGCAGCTGCGAAATGATTAAATGCCCTGCAGCTCTGCTTCAAGGCTATATTCGGGAGGGAGCTGGGCATTCCTTCCTGGCGCTGCCTACGTTGTGTTTCAACGAACTCTTGTTATCCTCGCAGCCCTGCGGCCTTGTCCTTTCATGTGTAGACAACAATGTTTTACAGTCGAGCAGTGTAAGCAGAAAATGTGCTGCGAAGCAATAAGAACAGAAAGCAATGAGCAATGGTTAGAAAACAAAATGGCGATCCTTGTTACATCAAAATGGTCGTTCATTGGCAAACTCGGAAACATATATGTCTGTCATATCGGGCATGAGACGGTTGGCCCACGGCCACCAAAATACGTTTGCCGTCAAATATGAGAGGTATCCATTTTCCTAGACTGACAAACCCTCCTTTGGCCGTATGCCAAATGTCTCATCCATTCATTGTATCCTCCTCTAATGAGGATAAGTCTGAAGTACTTATGTCTGAATTTTGCATGCTATTGTAAGCATCATCGTCTTCATTAATATCTATAGCCATCAATTCTTTTACTGTTTTCATCTCATTTGTGTCTTGGTCAGCCCGACCATGAGTTTGTTTTCTTCTTGTCATCATATGCATACATCCCTTAGTACATCCCTCAGTTACCTCAGTGCAAACTATCGGTAGGGAGTGTATGCAACAACAGCACGTTATGAATATTCCAAACACCACTACTAATATTGAAATCAACTTCCATCCTCAAGAACGCAGTATTCCCCAAAACCAGGACTCTATTCCCCAGCCTCCTTCTCCAGTAGGGAGTTTGGAGCTTAGGACATGCATTTTCTTTATCGCTTCAAAGATTGTAGGGGAATAGTCATCTACAAATACACAACATGCTGATCCCACTATTTTGCAAATTCCCCAACGATCAACCAGGATCACATCGAGAGCCATTCTATTTTGCAGCGTCATTAACCTGATTCCTTTTTCTTCCAACGTCATGTTAAATAGTATATCTGTCGTTGTGTTTATGGTATTTTTTAGTATTCTGGACAACTGCCTTATATTATAGGAGTTCACTATCTGGGACAAGAATGGAATGAATGATTTTGCTACGTCAGTCAGAACGCCTTCGCTACTCCTTTTGGCTCTAGATCTGTATAGTCTGGCCATGTCTGCTGTTTCTAAGAGGAACACTCCTGGGAACAGTAGACCTAGGTAACATGTACCGCCCCAATTTCTGGGCAACCAAGGATATGCTTTCTCTCCACATATAAAATAAACTGGATCTCCCACATATACTGGTTCTATTTCCCATTTTAATACCACTGTATTCATGCATCCAGTAAATGTTCCGACTGAATAGGAGCCTTTCTTTTTTAAACAAAAAGGGACAGTTCTTGGGTTATAATTCACCGTGTAAGAAGGGGGAACTGCATCTTTGTTCCCGTCTGTTCTTACACGAAACGTCATCACAGATGTTTTAACTGGTGGGGACAATCTATCTTGTCTATTTTGTCATGTTATTTTTCGTGTACTTTTCCTCGTCGGCTCTGGGGTCATCACTTGCGCTTTATGGAATATGGAACAACCCACAGGCCTCGTAATTATTTCCTCAAACTCATTCATGTTTGTTCTGTCTAATTGACCCGTACTACTCTTATTCCATTTCCCATAAAACATTGCACTTAAAGATGGACTACATGCAGAACTTAATGGTAATGGCTGTACATACCAACCTATTCCTTTCCCAGCATGCTGCGGTAAATGGGCACATACCCAGAAATTTGTTTTCTTTAGAATTGCATGTGTCATATTCATAATTAATAGCAACGTATTGTTCCCAAACCCTTCCCTGTGTCTTTCTTCCATTGGGGAAAAGGTATAAGTAATCACCTGAGCCGGGCTTTCAGTAGTGGATATATTAACTATTGGTAAGAACATTCCCAATCGGTGTATCGATTCCACATATCATAATACTAGGGCTGTCGTTATTGGTGCTACCACACTCATAAAGCACATAATTATTGTCAGTGCCAGCGCACAATTCTTTTTACCATGCGTTTTTCTTAAGCTTACAGTCTTTACAATTAACTCATTCTCAGAAGCGGTGCAGGAGGAGGCTGAAACTGGTCCCGACATGTTTCTCATCGTCCTTCTTCTTCCTTATTAGAGTTCGTCGTGGATATCTCTCGTCGTTGCACTTGCTTCTGATGTCAATAAGTTCAATGGAATTGTCACAGTTCAGTTCTGTCAGTCCTTTAAAGCCTGGATTTGCTTATTTATTTTTAGGCAAGATCACGTGTCCTTTCTCATACTGCTCAGAGGACTTTTGATAAGTTATCTATTGCCTTAGTACCATTTGCGCCCAGCTTGTCCGCTCTGGTTCCAGACACATGTACTTTTTATGATCGCACCAAGGAGCCGCGAGTCTTGCATTGTCCGACTTGCACAATTCTCACGCTTCTCTCCTCTACACCTCTAGTTCCTTCTCCGTCCATGAGAAGAACCAGAGGTTGACATAAACACCAAAGAACTGTGGATCTCTTTGTCTTTCGAGGCCACAAATTGTATTGCATCACTCCTGGTATTTGCAATACAGATTTCGTGTCGGCCAACAGTGATGTAGATTCTGCTGGGCAACGTTGGGGCACTCTTTGCCCTTCCCCCTTTTTGGCAATCGTCTCAGGCTTTGTTTCGAGTTTCACTTCTCGTTTGGGCAGATTTGGTGGTGGCTTACTGGCAACAGTGTCTTTCGTTTCTGGGACCGCTGTCTCTTCCCGGTCGTCTGGGTCAGGCAAGTCTTTCAGTGAAGTTGAAATCTTTTTGACATGGGTGGCATGGATCCACGACTCCCGTCCATCCACCCGTATCGCCGTCTGCGTTGCCAAGAGTACTTGATAGGGGGCGCATCACCTGGGCGATAACAATGACTTTCTTTCAAACATTTTAAGCAGCACCCAGTCTCTTGGCTCCAGCACGTGCCCCGGACCAGTGTATCTCACTGGTAAAGCCTCCTGCACCTGCTGATGAATCAAATGCAATTTCTGCATTAAAAGGCCACAATAAGTACTAAGCACAGGATGTGCTACCTCTCTATGTCATTTTGGCTGAGGTGCGCACCAAACATTCGCCGGCCTCCCCATTACGATTTTGTACGGGAGACCCCAGTTTTAGCCTGTAAAGACGTACGCATGCATAATAGAGCTATTGGTAATGCATCCACCCAACTCAACTTGCTTCCTGCACATATCTTGCTTATTTTTGACTTGAGAATCCCGTTGTGTCTCTCCATGAGACAGGCCAAACTGTGACAAAATGTGGGCCATTATCTGACCATAAGACACGGGGCAAGCCCTTTAAGCATTACTTTTGCCATGCTCATTGCTGTGCAGTCTTTTAAGGGATATGCCTCCACCCACTTGCTGAATGCACAGATCACCACTAAGACATATTTCAAATGTTGGCATCTCCATCTCTATGAAATCAAAATGGATTACCTCAATAGGCATAGAGAGTGGGCCAAAACTGCCTACCGGAGTCACTGTTCCCTTTCCTACATTGTGTTGTAAACACGTGATACAGTTCTGCACCAACCTCTCTGCATTCTTCTTTATGTTTACATTCTGCCATACTGTGGATAGGTGCTGTATTATCTTTTTTGCACAGATGTGAGTAGGGCTGTGGGCCATTGTGACCATTGCAGTCACATACGAATTTGGCAACATCCAGTTTCTAGTCCCCTTGTCCACCCAACAACCCTCCAGATCCAAAATTACCGATCTATTGTCGGCAATATGAAGCCATGCCTATTATGGCCCTGAATCCTTTCTGTGTCTTTGGAATAGGCATACACAAAATACTTTTTATGCGTTCTGACTTTAGCCTTCTCCCCTCTTTCAAAAGTCGGTAGCCCAAATAAGCTACCTCCTTTTGATTATATTGAAACTTCTTCAAACTAGCTTTATGGCAATGTGCCACTAGGTGTGACAGTAGTAATACAGTGCTTTCTTTACAAATCTCCTCTGTGTCAGCAGCTAATAATAGATCGTCTATGTATTGCAAGAGTACGCAACCCACTGGTAAGTCTAGCATGTCTAGCTGCTCTTTCAATGCTCTACTGTAAATACTCGGACTTTCCGTGTAACCTTGCGGACTCCGCGTGAATGTAAATGATCGTCCTCCTAATGTGAACGCAAACAAATATCTGCTGTCCTTGTCCACCGGAATGCTAAAGAACACATTTTTTAGATCAACTACACTAAAGTATTCTGCTGAAACAGGTATCATTGTCAATATTGTAGTGACATCTGGCACTAAAGGAAATTGTGGATCTACTACTTTGCTTAGCGCGCGCAAATCAATTATGAAATGGTATGGTACTTTATTGCCTCCTTTTTTATAAACTGGAAGAAGCGGGCTGTTGCATGTACTGCCTGTAATTTCTTCAATTACCCCTAATTTCACCAAATTTGTAACAATACTCTTCAATCCTTTCTCACCTTCAGCCGAAATTCTGTATTGGGGAATTTGCGGTAGTGTAACACCCTCTTTCAAAATGATCTTTACTGGCTCTATTTTCAAGCATCCTACATCGTTGTCATGCATTGCCCATATACAGGTTGGCACTTTACTTAGTTCTCCTGGTAAAGTTTCAGACATGAATGCTGACACAGGGGCATCCTGTGGCCAAATCGTTAGGAGCACCCCGTCTGCCGTGCAATGTATAACAGAACCTAATTTTTTCAACAAATTTAATCCCAACAAGTTCTCCCCACAATTTTCTGTTAAAAGGAAAGGACAATGTTCAGTGAATGGTCCTATAGTAACTGGGACTGGTTGGGACATTGGGTTTATGACTGGTGTACCTGCGGAAACATTCTTTTGCCCTGACAGTGGTATATCCGGAACCAAGTGATGGTCTATTGAACACTTTTGCGCTCCTGTATCTACAAGAAAGCGGTGCTCCTCATTCCCGACTCTCATTTCTACGTAGGGTCCTCTCTGATTCACGGGAATATACACAGGTTCCGACCCCTGTCCTGGGCTGTCCTATTAGGGAAATAACACATCGTCCGATGTGTAATCATTACTATTACTGTAATACGTGTTTGGCTGTGTATCGAAAACGTTCCCACTCTTCCCTCTATTTCCCCCACTCTGGTTTCCATACTGTTGGTTTTGCTGTCCCTGACTCTGGTTAGGGGCACTTTGGTTTTGGGCTTGGTTTTGATTACCTCCATTATTGTGGTGCTTCTGCATACTATTCCTATTTGGTCCATTCGCTCCTTGGTGCCCTCTATGCTGTCTCCTCTGAACATACCCATTTCTATTCTGCAGATGTGGACATTGCGCTCATCAGTGTCCTTCCTCCTTACAATACGCACACTGATTTGGTCCTACTGCTCCCCCATGCATATTCGAATTACTCCTTCCTTGTGCATTCCCTCTCCCTCTATTATGTCCTGCTACTTGCTGCAGTAGTACCCGTGTTTTCAGTAGGCATGCTTTCAAGTCTTCCGCCATCTGTTTGAACAACAATAATTCGTCCATCATTTACTTCTGCCCCGGCGATGATAACTGCTGCCGTACATTATGTGACCCCTGCATTCCCTTCTGGTGTCTCCCGATATCCTTACCCTTGTATCCAGGTGCAGTAAACATTTTGGCATAATCATTATCTAATTCATCTTTATGTTCAAAAAGTCCATATGCATGTTCTCTTACTTCTTCATCCCTCTCCCTACAGCGTGCTAATGCATTCAAATCTAACAATCGCTGCGGTGGTAATTTCCCAATTAATTGTTTCCATCTCTCCACCAAATATTCACCCATGCATTCCAACACTACTTGTCTTTCATTGCTTCTTCGGAAGTCATATATCAAAGCCAATGTTGTCGTCCCATCATTCCCGTCTATATACATCTCTGCCTGTTGCTGCAATTCCACCTTCCTTTCTTTGCTGATCGCACTGTGAGTTACCCTCGTGCATCTACTTTGTTCAGTCCCGCCTCTCGCCCCCGTGGTTTCAATTTCAACCCCAGGAGGGACAGACGGTACCGAGTCTGTATCTAAGGTGGGAGGTGCGGATGGGACAATGGGAACAGGGAGTGTCTGCTGTGGGCCTGGTTGGCTAATAGGACGTGTTACATGCACGGTCTGTGGCTGTGGGAGGGCTTTAGCTACAGGAGGGAGAGTTTGGGCTATGGGCAGGGTTTGGGCACTAGTTACTGACGTGTTTGGCCTTGCTTCTGATCTTGGGCCTTGTTTTGTATGGATCAATATGTTTTCTATCAATTCATCTGCTATGTGCAATTCTCGTTGTGGGTATATTTTTTCTATATTCAACTGGTCACGTCTACCTGACCTCCTTAGACTCTCAGTCCACTCCTCCTCTTTCTTTTCTTTCGCTACTTCACCTTTCGATTCATGCCTGCGCGCATGCTTCGCTCTACTTGTAAATCGGAGCATTGCTTCCCTTCTCCAGTCCTTAATGATATCAAATGCTGCAGGACGCGCTTTCTTTCTTATCAACACCCTTTCCAAGTTATCTATTCTCGCTATCTCAAAACTACCATTAAACGGCCACTGATGGTCTTGTTGCTTTCTGGTTTGACTATGCCAAGTCTCACAGAATATTATTGCACCCACTCCATACTTCACATACATCTCATATGCCGGCGTTCCCCCAGGTGGTGCAATTTGGCCATCTTCCAAAGATTGGCTACCACAGCGGAAAAACCCTGCTAGGGTGGACAATACCCCAGGCATGTTTCAACCTTCCCCCTGGTTAATCAACCTTACCTAGGGCATTTGATTTTGCAAAGTCAACTCTCAACCAATATAAGGATTACTTTGAATCGGGGAATGACTCACCTGATAAATCAATTTGTCCTTTCGGATACAAGTCGTCTGTATACTGACGCAACCAATGGCTTTGTGTCTGCGTTTCTTGGCTTCCGCCTCATTTCGGGACCCTCGCCTCCTTGTTCTCTAGT
Source organism: Ambystoma mexicanum (assembly GCF_040938575.1). NCBI lineage: Eukaryota > Metazoa > Chordata > Amphibia > Caudata > Ambystomatidae > Ambystoma > Ambystoma mexicanum. Next base: position 702,241,400 of record NC_090930.1, on the reverse strand, counting down.
CAGGCACGTCGATCAGGGATCAGATGTGTGCAGATCTGCAAAGGAATCTCTCATCACTTCTACAGGGCGCCTCAGAACAACTCTTGATCCGGCTCGATCGTCCCGTCCTCGCCGTTCTCCGCCTTGACTCAATTACAACATATGCGATGGAACAAGTGGGGGAGGGTCCCTATTCGGGTGCCATCTTGAAAGGGGCCCCTAGGGGTCCCTTACGTCTATAGAAACAAGGCAAGTCACCACACACAATAGATATGCCAGACACGAGGTTGTATTCCCAAAGCTAGGGTTTATTGCAAAGCAAATAGTCTCAGTTGGCCAACTCGGTCTCACGCCCCACTATGTGTATCTCTAGACCTCGAGGGATGCAAGAGAGTGAATTACGTACATCAGTTACATATATACAAAATGCATATCATACAATCAGCTATGACATGTTTAACACCCCCCTTTATGGGGTTTCTTTAAAATCGGTGTGATGATGGACACTTCCGACAATTATGACACCTTGAAATATCTTTCTAGTAACAATATGCAATTTGCAAGTGCGGAGGCATCTTTCAGTTGTTGATCAGAACACAGTGCTTCTGTTCTTGGAAGCGAGCTACATATGGGGGAAGAGTCACATTCCAGACCCTGCTATCTATGAGGTGCTGTTCGTGTCCTGGGAGCCGACATGCTCTACAGGGCTCAGTAAAGGGGGGCCGTAAGAAGAGCATAATTCAAGCCTTTAGCTGCTTTATTCTAACATATTCTACCATATAACGAGACTGGCTGGCAGCTGCGAAATGATTAAATGCCTTGCAGCTCTGCTTCAAGGTTGCATTCGGGAGGGAGCCGGGCATTTCTTCCTGGCGCTGCCTACGTTGTGTTTCAATGAACTCTTGTTATCCTCGCGGCCCTGCGGCCTTGTCCTTTCAGGTGTAGACAACAATGTTTTACAGTCGAGCAGTGTAAGCAGAAAATGTGCTGCGAAGCAATAAGAACAGAAAGCAATGAGCAATGGTTAGAAAACAAAATGGCGATCCTTGTTACATCAAAATGGTCTTTCATTGGCAAACTCTGAAACCTATATGTCTGTCATATCGTGCATGAGACGGTTGGCCCAGGGCCACCAAAATACGTTTAACGTCAAATATGAGAGGCATCCATTTTCTAGACTGACATACCCACTTTGGGTTTCATTTTGTCATTGCAACACCTTGTGCCTTTCTTCCCCTACCCCCTCTCTTCTCTCCTGTAGCCACACCTACTGTAACCTTTTTTATGGCATGTCTTACTTATTATCTGATTTTTACCATGGTCTGTATAATTCAATTGTGCATGACTTCTTTAATGTTATTTCATTACAAGATGTCTACCTTTGTTGTTATCTTTCTAAACAGAGTGTTATGTAGATAGTCAACACAGTGAAAGGACTACCTTCAGGAATTTAAACCCATGTTGCCTTGCCCCCTGTTTGTGAACAAGCACTATGGGAAGCGCAAAACGCGTCAACAGGACATGTCTCATAGGTGTCCTGCCTCTGCTGTATGTTGTTGTTTTTAAAAGGTTTAATAAACTTGTAGCCACTTGACCTCAAGTTTCTTTGTTTTTCTTTTTTCTTTTTTCTACGACTCTGAGTGCAGTCCATGCCGCTGTGGCAGCTCCTCCTTTCTCTGTATATATACTACTTAGTATAGTAATACTATAATACTAAGCGTTAATAGCGAATAGGTTATGCTTACCTTGGGAAAACATAAAGAAGAGATACATCTTGTGGTGTCCCACGTGTAAGACTCTGTGCCATTTTGATTTTGAAATAGCATTAATATATTAGAAATGATGTCAGCACGCAGTCCATGTGACGTCAAACATAAACAAATGCTCACCATATTTGGCTGTTGGGCGTAGGTAGCTGGTGTGGTACAGGAACAATACAAGTAATCCAAGTCCTGAAAGCAAGAAGTAGGGGGGACATTATCAAATGATCAACTTCAACATGTTATTATTGTTTTCTTAGTGTGCCATACCAACTCACGTACTAACACATCCAGTTTACTTGATGACCTCTTACATTCTGACATGCCTGGAACATTACACTTGTCTTTCTACATGAGATATTTCCCCCCATTTTTTAAAGGAGAATCCATACACTTGCCTGAAATGTGGTGACTAATTTTCATCACAGCTGTACTATTTTAGGTATTGTCCACTGGAAATCTACTGATCTCTAAACAATACCAACTCTGAGCCTGTCCTGGTAAGCCTTCAATAAACAATCACCTGCACAGTGTGCAAAGGTACCTTCTTGCCTCAGGAGACGGCAGCAGGTGTTCAGCAAGTCAAAGATGTCTGATGGTTCTAAAGTGTTCTCAACATGACTGCAAAGATTGATAAATAACGGAAACAAGATGATTGTCCAAGAGTACACCATTATGCACTTAGAAGCATTGGTTTATTTTACAAATAAATGTATGTGCACTTACCATGTGGTTATAATGCACACGTAAAATGGTAAAGAAGCAGAAATACTCATAGCTTCTAAGGTTCCTTTGGATTTATGAGGCATACTTTTATCCTCCTCCGTGGGATTGTGTTAAATGAAATTCCACTGCCTGGCTCTATCCTTCACTGAACATGAGCCTGATGTGTGGCTAATTATGACCTAGCCTTAAGAGCATTTCCTTATTTATTTATTTAATATGCATATAACAGTAATTGGTTTGCATATGCAACATCAATGCACAACATGAAAACAATAAAATAAGATATGGTATTTCAACTTCAGAACTTCATGCTTTTAAAACCAATAGATAGTATCTGCCCCTTTTTTTGTCTAAAAAGGAAATAGGGTGACACCACCAATTCATTCAGTATTAAAACATTAAGTCATTTCTCAATATCCAGTATAGTATAATTTCTAAGCATTTCCAATAAAATCTGACAAGGTGGACAATTAGGTTATTGTCACAGCCTTTGTAAAATTCAGACCATATCATAGGTAGGTCATATAAGTTAAACATATTATTATTCAGTAAAAAAACTTTGCTAAAGGGACGTTATGGTTAAGTTGTGCTACTAAAAACCTATGAAATTCAGTAAAAAAACGTTGTTAAAGGGACGTTATGGTTAAGTTGCGCTACTAAAAACATATGAAATTCAGTAAAAAAACTTTGCTAAAGGGATGTTACGGTTCCAAATAAAACCGAAAAACATCTGAAATTCGCCAGTTATGGTAAGTTAAACAACCATAACTCGTGCCCCCACTGTGCACTGCTAAGACTAACACCCAAGACATCAAAGATGACATCACAAATGTCATTGATGACATCACTGATGACATTACATGTGCATTTACTTTTCATAAAAAGTCTGTCCAATGGATTCTTATTATAATGGTCACAAAAAGTGTCAAGGATCATTGGAATAAATATCATGAGCTACTTAGTGCATTCATCAATACATTGCTATAAATAGCATTCTATTATGAAATTCTATCAAGTATACTAAGCTACTGATGTAGAAACATAGGCAGTGTGTGCAGCATACATGATGGAGGTGCAATATTCATAATTTTGCCATATTGAATACTGAAATAATAACTACTTTCTTATTACAGTTTTGCATACTGTCAAACATGTAATAAGTAGCTTATAAAACCTACTTACTACATAATTGCATTATTACAGATACAACACAAAGAGATAACAACACATACAAATATGAGTATATACAGGGAAAGTGAAGTAAGCAAAAAAGCAGCAGTAGTAGCAGAACGTGTTCCTAACCTAACTGATTATCTTTATGCAGAGAAATCATTGCTCTGTTTCAAAGGTGCAACATACCCTATGTATATGTATCACATGATGTGACTGCACCCTAAGGAAAGTAGTGTGAGTACAATGTATACAAATATGAATATATACAGGGAAAGTACAGTAATAAAATAAAAATAAAAACTATCAGAAAGTGCTGCAAACCCTACTGATTATCTTCGATTATCTTCATGCACAAAAACCATTGCTGTCTTTCAAGACTGTGTCTTCCCTTATGTATATGTTTCATATGATATGACTGGACCCTAAGAGAATTACTGTAAGAACATACTTGAGGGATAACTCTACAAATGTAGTACCTTTTCAATTTTTATTTCCTGACTGTTACTGAAGAAAACCATGTGCTCTAGATATGTCAGTAAAGGAAAAAAGGGGGGCCAGACATGTGATGTCATCAGTGATGTCATCAATGACATTTGTGATGTCCTGGGTGTTAGTCTTAGCAGTGCACAGTGGTGGCGCGAGTTATGTTTGTTTAACTTATGTGTGGGAGTGGCCTGGCCAGTCTGGCCGCCCCTCACTCATTCAGTTTAAGGTACATGCCTCTTGCTCGACCAACAGTGGGGGAAGCCTCCTTTTGCCGCTGTGTACATAACTAGCCCATGTGCTGATGACGACGCAGGAGGGGCTGTTTAGAGACACTCGGCATCCATCTTGGACACCCCCGACGCCATCTTTGGATTAGGGCTTGCTGCGATACTACGAGAAGGCTTCTCTCCCCTTTGCAGCACCGCGCTCGGTGCTCCCAACGGCCCCCAGCTTTTTTCCCATGTATGAAAGCCTTGCAGCTTCATTCTCACGCCTGAGCCGAAGGTAATTGCAACAAAAACAAATGTAACGCCTCGCCCTTACTCTGAGATCACTGTCCTGTGTGTGAACCAGCTCAGGCCATGCCTTGCAAACTCATCCATCTCCACAAACCTGCCGTGCCCCCTCACCCCCCCCCCGAGGTTGGGAAATTACTGCCAATATAACCTCATGGCCCCCGATAGGTATTCTCTTGGTGTACCAGATATGTAACCTCTGTGTGCTGCCCACCCCATTGTGCCCTTATTAACACCAGCCCACCTCTGTCACCATATATTGCCCCTTAGAACTAACAAATGTCAGCGTGCCCCCAAGCTTCTTTGATGTTACCTTGCCTACCCCATGATCAATGATCCCACCTCATCCGATCCCCCTGAGTTGTTATAAGCCTCATGAGACCCCAGTAAATAATGATGTTAGTGTAACTCTAAAATTTACTGCTATAATGATTTGCACAAAGGAGCCTCAGTAATGATTATTTAGTGCATGCTTAAAACAATGTGTTATGTTAGATTAGCTAGGGCCTGCCCTGCTTCGCCGTGACCTGACCCCCACCCCTCCTGGACAACAGGCAACTGGACCTCGTGGGACAAGTCCTCCCGCCAACAGAACAACCAATCCAGCAGAAGCAACCTTATACATTGTAAACATGTCTGAGTGTTAGACCCAATCCGTTGCCAATAAGGTCCCCTATGTAACAACGTCATGAATTACGTTTTTTCGTGTTATAAGCTGCCATCTTTGTAATGTTTGCCAGAGCGCTCTTGGGCGGCAGAGTTCTCTGGATGCCAATTCTTATATAAAGAGATAAACTCTTGCAGCCTGTCCTCTTGGTCTCATTCCCCGCTGGGGTTTGTCATATTTCTTCATACTTTGGGTGTCTAAGTCGGGGAGTTGGCCTCCATTTTGGTGACCCCCGCGATGTGATTGGAGAGGTGCGCTGATGCCTCGGTGCCGTGTGGCGAGATCCGGGACGCCCCCCATTAAAACCATCACCACCGTGGCTTACCAGTTTGTGCGCACCAAAGAACGGGTTCAAGGGTTCCCACCTGCCAAATACCCAACTAAAAACTGCTCGCCATGGCGGGCCACGGCTTGGTTGGGGTGCGGACCAGATTGTGGATAGACCATGAACGACGGCTCTCGGACCACCCAGCTAAACACGTGAGTACTGGCTGCGAGACTTTGTAGGGAGAAAAGAGGATTGGAACAAAAAAAGGATTAAAATAACGGTGTGGGTAAAAAACTAGAACAGTGGGGACAAGGCATAGGGTTTATGTGAATGTTACTGAGGCTTTTTCTTGTCTATCCTTTATATGGCCATTTAGGTTTTTTATGGGTAAAAAGAAGTAAAAAGGAATAAGGAAGCCTAGCCCGAACGGGGTAGAAGGTGGCGCCGCATAGCATTGTCTCGTCCAGTGCAGAGAATAAGTGAAGATAAAGAGGAAAACAAATTAGGAGTCTCATATATGTAGTACGCTCGGATTAATAATTTAGAATTTTTCTTTTTCTGTGTGATCAGAAGTCTTGGAGAGGAAGTAAGAGAGGGCGTACAGGTGTGGAGTGCGTGAAAAAGCAGGAGCTGGGGGTGATAACGGTATAAAAAAAAAACGGGGACGGAACAAAGAGGGAGTGTATGTTACATGTACTTTTGTGTTTTTCTTTTTTGTGCTACCTGTTCGTCTGTCAGCACGAAATGTCGCATTTGAGATTTGCCAAATATACTGTCTAGTATAACAGGGTGTCAAAAGAAAGTTATGTATGGTCGAAAGGATTTTCGCGCTGAAGAAGGGTTGGAATTTTTGTGTGGTTTGTAAAGATAGAAGGTAAATTGAAAACACCCATTTGCACATCTACTAGCAAAATATAAAGGTAAGCAGTTACAAAACAGAAGGGAAGTGCTAGACTTGTGGCGCATGTTCGAGGAAGTAACACCCAGCAGCGAGGTGAGTAAGGAGATAGCGATAAGGAATGACGAGGTACAGCAAGGGGGAGACGGGTGCACAGAGGGGGAAGGTTCAACACCATTAAAAGAGAATGAGTCAACAAAAATGTTACCACTGCTGACAAGACCTGCAGTGGGGTATGAGGAGCCCTTGTATATTCCAGCGTCCATAACTGAAGCTGCAAGAGCAGCAGCCGCATGTCCCTCTCCCACCGCCCCACCCCCCTATGAGACAGGACAGTTGTGTGGACCAACTAGCTCCCCCCCAGAAAATTTAGTACGCCAAACAAGAGATTTAGATCAGCGGCTCGCGCATGCACAGATAGAAATAGCAAGGTTCAGAGCGTTATGCGACAGAGGACAAGGGTTGCCGGGGGGGAGTGGAAACACCGCCATTGACCACGGGTGACCTCACCCCACCATCAAGTGTTGCGGGCTCAAGTATCACTGGGGAAAGTGTTGCAGGGGGATTGCCACCCCTGCCACCACCGGTACAAATACCGAGAGAACAAGGACAAGAGTGGCAATCTGGAGAGTTCCTGTTTCACCTGAATGGTAAACCTGTTAGGATAATACGGCCAGCCACACCAGACAGCCAGCAAGGAGAAGGACAGGAGGAAAGGGAGTCAGAAGAAGAGGTAGAGGAAGTATAGAGTGACTTAGATGAATATGAAGGTGGAGCAGCAGCGGCAGGACTGTCATTGTCGTTCACATTTGAGCAAGGGGATGTTAGATCGCCACCAAGATGGCAAGGGAGGTTGAGACAAAGGGCGGGAAACATGCTGGTAAGCAAAACGAAAAAGGGATCGGTAAGTAAGAAAGGAGGAAAAGCATAACTACAGATGCCTCTGATACATAGGGGAGCTGGTAGGCCCAACTACATACCATGGGCACAGATGGACAAAAACAACTTGCTGAAACTCCTCCCCCCACTTTCGGGTGGAGCGGGGAAGTGGCTACACGCCTTTGAAAAACACACAGCAGGTGTGCCTCTAGCGATAGGGGATGTGAAGAGTTTGTTAGTATCAGCAGTGGGTGATCAATCAGATGCAGTGTGGGTAAAGGGGAGGTTCCTGGCGGTGACTATGAGTTGTGACCGCCACGACGGGTCTGCATTTAATAATGTCAGGACTATGGTATGGGAGGCATTTCGAAGGACTTTTCCTGACACTCCAGATGTACACTTAGTGGACCTGTGGAGAAGTGAAACTGGTACGCCCTGGGACCAATCAACAGCGTTATTTTACTTCATAATAAAGAAAGTGCTCCTGAAGGAGGTTCAGAAGGCCTTGGATAAAATAGCTGGGATAGAAGCCAAAGGTTGGCCAGAGATTCAAAGCATAATTGTACACCATTGTAGGAGGATCAAAGAGAGAGAGAAGGAGGAGGCAAAGTTGTACAGAATAAATTAGTGAAGGTCGCAGCTATGAATTCTACAACATCAGCAGCCAGACAGGAGGAAGGAGAAGAAGAGGGAGGGAGCGGCCTGGTAAAAATGGCAGCAACTTGGACAGGAAGCTGACAGGAACAGTGGGATGGAGAGGAATAGTATGGAGGACAGCAATGTCAAGGAAGAGCGCCCAGAGGACGAGGTGGGTACAGAGGGCCGAGAGGGGGTTTGGAGGAATGGGAAACAGGGGATTTGGAGGGTCTGGGGGCAGGGCAGGACTGCAGGGATCAGGTTGGAACTGTGGAAGGTGGGAACATTACTTGTGCGACTGTAGAATGAGACCTATGGGATACTATCAAGGGCAGCCCCCCCATGGGAAATGAGCAACAATATGGCCACCCACACCCAGACAGCCCCTATGGGTTACATATGGGAGGGAACAGACAACCAGAGCAGGAATATAATGAAACACAAATGCAACAAAGACAGCCACTGCAGCAACAGGCGCAGCAGAGAAGTGCGCCACAACAAATGGCAAGACAAAACAACATGATGAATGCAAACAACAACATGTTCGCGACATCTGCAAACGGTGCACCAGCACCTTTCAGAGGTGTAGCAGTGGTAGGAGATAATGTATTCTCTGTTCCCGGAACCACAGAAAGCACTTGCATGTCAAGTCCTATCTACCACCCTATGTGCAGAAGAGGAACCACTAGTGGGGGCAGAGATAGGCAACAAACAGTTCATCTTTATGGTGGACTCGGGAGCTGAAAAATCATGCCTCATGGAAGGCCGGTTCCTGCTTTCAGGCAGAAATTTGGAAACGCAGGGGTCCTCTGGGGCTATTTTTAAAGTTCCTCACACAAAAGACCTTGACATCACAGTGGGGGGAAAAACAGTGCAAGCACCCTTATTGTACCACGAAGACTCACCAATAAATTTACTGGGAAGGGACCTGCTGAGCAAATTGAATATGACCATTTCGTTCACTGAGAGGGGAATAGTTTGCTCAACCCCGGGAGTGTGTCTTATGAGGGCAATGTTGATGGTCAGCACAGTGACAAATGAGGTTGTGGTTCGAGAGATACCAATAGATATGGATATGTTTATTTATGGTATCAGAGTACTGGAACGGGTGGTGTCTGAGATAACAAGAAAAGAGTGGAAGGTGCCCTCAGATTTTGTTTTTTGCCCAATTGTAAATACAGACACTGTCCCTGGGACAATTTTGTCCATTGATTTGGAAGCAGTACAAGTGTCAGGTAAACATATTGCGGTGATAGGATTGGACACACATGGTTGTGAATGGCGAACAGTACTGTGCATAGACCCAAGCATAATGCTGCGCGATTTAACTGATAAGGAACTGTTTACTGACAATGAATGTGATGGAGAAATAATAATGGAAATTAGTGTACTGTGTGACATCATGATCCAACACAAAGAGATACACAACCCCATCATGGCCAGCGTCAATACACCGCCCACTATATTTGAGCAAGACATGGAAAAGGTATTACCAGAAATTTGGACAACAGGCCCGCATGATGTAGGGTTGCTGAAAGGTGTGACACCCATCAGGATAAAATTAAAGCCAGGAGCCCTCCCACCAAGAGTGAAACAGTATCCCTTGTCATGAGAGGCTGAGGAGGGGATAAGAGAGACAATAAATGCATTGCTTGAACAGGGAATAATAGTGCCATCACAATCACCATGCAACACAATGATTTTCCCAATCAAAAAAGCAAAGGGCGGGGATTGGAGGATGATCCAGGACCTACGCCCAGTGAATGACGTCATACAGAAAGAGTTCCCACTAATCCCCAATTCTGCATCAATATTGTGCAACATACCAAAAGATGCTTCCTGTTTCACAGTGGTAGACTTAAAAAGAAAATGTTCTCAATACCACTCGACACCAACTCCCGGTACCTCACAGCGTTTACACTGGGGGTAACAGGTATGAACATTGCAGATTACCACGGGGGTATTGTGAGAGCCCCAGCATTTCAACAGAATACTACATGAGGATCTTGGCAACATTACTGTGAAAAGCACAATAATATTGTATGTAGACGATTTACTCGTCTGCAGTAACAGTGAGGAACAGTGCAGGGCAGACTCGATAGCATTGCTGAATTTGCTAGCCACAAAAGGGTACAAGGTAGACAAGGGAAAATTACAATATTGCCTAGCAGAGGTGCTCTACCTAGGACAGTTGATCTCAAAAGATGGCAAAAGAATTTTACCAGATAGAGCGGCAGCAATACGCCACATGATAATACCAAAAACTGTAAAAGAAATGCAAACATTTTTTGGTATATGTAATTATTGCCGTGCATGGATTCTAGATTATGCAGTCTACACACGCCCACTATTGCAGGCCCTAAAAGAAGCGCAAAAGAATAATGTTCCAATAAAATGGTCCCACGAGATGATGACACAATTTTTCAAATTACAAGAGCTTATCATTAACGCGCCAGTACTAGCAAACCCTGATTATGATCGGGAATTTTATCTCTTCTCACATAGTAATGGCATACTAATGACTGCAGTGCTCACGCAAAAAACATCACCGGGCCACAAGCCACTGGCCTACTAAATTAGCACACTAGATTATGTGATGCAAGGACACTTCGCGTGCGAACAAAGTCTCGCCACAGCAGCCTTCACAATAGAAAAAAAATGCCACAATTGTCATGGGATGCTCAGTATGCCGAGCACTCACTATTCACAATATTAGAAAGATCAAAATCAACACTGACAACACAGCGAGCAACAGCATATGAAATCATTATATCTAGCCCAAATGTCCATGTGGTCATGTGCAAATCAGCAAACCCAGCCACGTTCATCACACAGCTGTGCATGGTAGAAGACATTAAAATGCACAATTGTGCAACATATGAGGGAGAGGAAGATGACATACCAAAAGCAAGTGAAAATGCACTACAAGAGGGAGAGCTATACTTTGTTGATGGATCTGCATCAATAGACAGTGACACAGGTGAAAGACACATAGGGGCAGCTGTGGTACGATTGGAAGAAGAAGAGTATGAGATAATTGTACAAAAGCGGCTATCTTCACATTACTCAGCGCAAGCAGCAGAATTAACAGCATTAATAGAAGCCCTGCGCACAGCAAAAGGTTGTGCAGTAACAATATATTCTGATTCAGCATATGCTACAACAACAGTTCATTTGGGTTGTCACGATGGAGACATAGAGGGTTCAGGGGAGCAGACAGAACACCTGTGCAACATGCCGCTCTATTGAACGAGTTGATAGATGCACTAGCAGAACCATCAGTAATAGCGTTGGTTAAATGCCAGGCACATACAGCGAACACAGATTTTGTCTCATTGGGGAACGCAGCAGCGAAAGATGCCGCCTACTTTGACATGCCACGCGCAATGGAATGCATCATTAAAAAACCAACACCAGACACTCTCAAATAATAGAACTTCAGAGACGAGCACCAGAAGAAGAAAAAGAGCTATGGACAAAGAGAGGGTGTAAGCAATCTGCAACTGATCTAATGTGGAAACAGGAATTAACAGGCAAAGTGGTGATGCCATTAGAACTACTAGAGGTTGCATTCCAACAGCTACACTTCCCTGCCCATGTGACAAAACAACACATTGTGCAGACATACAGGAACATTGTTTATCCCCAACCTACAGGAAAAATTGTGGAAATTTACCATAGAATGCACGACATGTCAAACATACAGTTCAGGGATGACACTGAGAACATTGAGAGGTACCCTGCCACGACCAGTAGGTCCGTTCAGAGAGCTGCACATAGATTATGCAGATATGGGAGAAAGATGCAATGGAGTAAGATACTTAATTGTGATTGTGTGCCCATTCTCAAGGTGGGTCGAAGCGGGACTGTGTGCCCACCCTGACACCAAGTGTGCTGCTAAATTCCTTGTGCACAAGGTCTTCTCAAGGTGGGGAATCTGTGATGTGATAAGGTCAGATAATGGCACACACTTTGTAAATGACATCTTCAAGGAAGTAACTACACTGCTGGGGGTCAAGCACAAACTGTGTTCGATTTATCATGTGATGGCCAACGGACTGGTGTAAAAAATAAATGGCTTATTGAAAAGTAGCTTATCAAAACTGTGTAACATGTTGGAAAAGAATTGGGTATACTGCCTGCCCCTAGCACTATTCCAACTAAGGACGCAACCAAGAAAGGACCATCACCTGAGCCCACACAAAATAGTGACGGGCAAGCCCATTCATACGCCCGTTCCCCAGTAAGAGGAGCTTCGGATGCACACAGGGCTGCTACAGTGCTCGGGGATGATTCAAGGAATATCTTACTAACTTAACTTGTGCAGTACGCAGAATATTGAGACAAATAGTGCCACCTTTTACAGGAAATGCAACAACAGATACTGCCATGCCAGAGAATGACAGCCCACAGGGCCAGTTTATGCCAGGGGAACATGTATATGTATGTAGTTTTATGCGTAGGTGGAATTCACCAAGGTTTCACGGGCCATATGAAGTGGTCTATTGCACTCCCACGGCCATGAAAGTGAAGGGATTGAAATATTGGATGCACTTATCAGATGTGAGAAAGGCACGCGATAGTACAATCTCTGATAATGAGCATGAGGGCAACAATGAGGTTGCATGTGGTTAAAGGAAAGATATGCAAATAATATACAAAGAAAGCAAGAAACATCATGAGCTAAAGAACGGCAGAGAAAATGAAAAATTGTATATATGACATAAAATATGGCGATATTGTACTATGAATATGATAAAGTGTGTGCTCTCTCTCTCTCTCTCTCTCTCTCTCTCACTCTCTCTCACTCTCCCTCATCTTCACCTCTACATCTGTCGCTCACTTTATTTGACTTCTTAACACAGTAAAACTTAAAGTTTTTCTAAGGTTATTAACAAAAGGTTATAATGCAAACGATGAAATAAATGATTGATGGTACCAAGGTTTAGAAGGTAAATGTAAAAATAACTTAAGTAGACAATGACGATAATAAAAGAATACACGAGAAATAGTATAAGATGTGCACATCAATAGCGTAGAGAAAGAGTATGATAGTAAAGTAGTATAGGAAATGAATAATGTATGCAAAAACAAATGATGATGTTACTTAACCAATTCATATCGCCCATTCAGGTGAAACGATGGCAGAAAGGACTGGACTCGCTGGTGAGAATACAACCTTAGTTATCGATAGGGTAGTACATAGAATAATAAATGGTATTCATATGAATGCAGTGTTAAATATAGCGCTATATTGTTTTCTATAATGTTGTTTATCATGGCCTGGTATTATACTATTTATTTTTTTGTAAATGATAAAAAAGAAGGGGGGTGGAACAAAGCTAATACGAGAAGGCTCAGCACTTATATGGGCCAGGGTCAAAACTATGTGGAAAAACAGTCCTTCTTCTAATGCTAATCTCACCATGTTTTATAAGAATTGAACAGAACCAATGCCCCTTTTTCCACTTTCCAATACTCTGAATGAATCCAACCAATATGATGGGATTACCTGTGGGAAAAAGAATATGATTTAATGTATACTGATGCAGAAACAACCATAGAACCTGCCTCACAGAGCACTATAATGCAATTTAACATTGTTGCTACTAATAAACCAGATATACACCAGACCCACAGGCCGGGGAAGCTGCTAAAAGAAATACTAACACGGCATGGGCAGGGGTGTTCCCCATACATTACCGCAAAGTGAAAATGACCCAAAGTAACAAAGGGGGGAGGAGGAGATGAAAAAGGGGGACGGGAGGGAAGAGATATGAAATCTATCATGGGTTGGGATTACATGAAATAGAAGACCCCCGCCATCCAGATCAGTCCAACAAATGGTATTCAGACATGAGCGCAACTGCAAAACAGGCCACTAATGAGAGTTGCTACGTTTGTTCCCTTAATCCGCACGCATCAGTAACTGCCAAAATACTAGTGCCACATGAAGTACCCTTGCAAGACACCCAATGTTTGATTCATCTAGGATTATGTAGAATTTGGAGCACCTTCCAGGCACACACAGTTACAATAGAAATGCTGGAGAATGAAAGAACGTGCACAAGCAGACTCCAGGGAGTAATTTGCATGAAGGAGCCATTCTTTGTCATGAAAGGGACCAGATTCACAGACAATAAGTGACACAATGATAAAATAGAGTGCAAGGCTGAGGCACTAAGAGGACTGACTGAAGAAAATGTCCAGTGGGTCAAGGGAACGTGTGCCCCCATCTGGTCCCAGCACATTGGAAAACTGACATGGGTTACTGCTCTCGAAAAACCCATCAAGACTCAAAAGGAAATATCACATGAACTATGCTTCCATGGAGAGGGGAAAGTGCAAATGGGCTCCAACAGACGGTGCAACAAAATTATCATCATCCCTGACATGAAAAAAGGTACAGCCGCACTCATGGACATGTATTGGGTGTGTGGAAAACAAGCTTACCTGCACCTACCTGCATCATGGAGAGGTACTTGCTCCCTGGACACATTGCACTCGGCACTAATGTTGATCCCAGAAAGCCACATCCAAAGAAAAGGGAAATTGGCTGGCATATCGGCAGCAGGGCAATCGGCTAGCACACCGGCAGCGCCCCAACCAATACCCACAGAATCGCACATGTACGATATCTTATTGGAGAATGACCTGAAACAAAGGCTGTCCCACAGAAAAAGGTCAAACTACATTTCCACAGAGTCCTCCAGCCACCTGGCTGAAATTCCATCAAAATATAAGCTCTTCTATGCGGCAGAGGCATTTTTTGCATCCCTTCTAACACTAGGACTCCAAGTGCGCACAAACGCCAAATGGTTGCAGATCATACGCTGGGAGCTGATCCAACTGGCCAATGACACTGAAGAGGGGTTCAATGTCATCAAAGTGTAATTGCGCGCTCCGAGGCTAATGACAATGCAAAACCAGTACGTCCTAGATCTACTCACAGCAATGGACGGTGGTGTTTGCCGAAAAAGTGGGAGCGCATGCTGTACATTCGAACCTTCTGAGGACACAGACAATGGGACCCTCACCCACATCATCTCTGCAGTACACTGCCTGGGGGAACGCATGAGGAAGGACGGAGGAGTGGAACCGACAACCTGGTTCGACAACATGTTCAACTGGATACCATCATGGTTCAGCGTCATGATGAAAAGTTTTGTTCCAGCTATCATTTTTATTTTACTATTTTTCTGTGTGTGCCAACTAGAGATCCGATGTTGTGCAAAATCCATGCGTAGCTCAGCAATGGTCATGGTAACAATGGGCAGACAAGCAACGGTATCACCCACAATAGATGCACAAATCCAAACTGGAGAGCCCAATCCCCCCACTTATCGCATGACTGCAGTATATCATCAAAATGGGGATAGGGTGGATAATTCATACCATACCGCAATCAAAGAACCAACAGAGCTGCAATGGTACAAGGAAGTGTGGGTGGACCTGGAATGGGGATGGAGGAATTTATATGACCTGTATACCTGATTTATATGCCAGAAATGGGCATAGTTTGTGCAGTGTATGCAGAGCATGGATGCCCATAAAGGGTACCCCTGCATAGGACGAAGCACTGGCTGTGGAGGAGTACTATCGCAATGAGGGTAAAAACAAAAAGTAATGTGTTACTCATCCAGTTTAAGGTACATGCCGCTTGCTCGACCAACAGTGGGGGAAGCCTCCTTTTGCCCCTGTGTACATAACCAGCCCATGTGATGATGACGACGCAGGAGGGGCTGTTTAGAGACACTCAGCATCCATCTTGGACACCCCCAAATGCATCTTTGGATTAGGCCTCGCTGCAATACTATGAGAAAGCTTCTCTCCCCTTTGCAGCTCCCAACGGCCCCCACCTTTTTTCCTGTGTCTGAAAGCCTTGCAGCTTCATTCTCACGCCTGAGCTGGAGATAATTGCAACAAAAACAAATGTAACGCCTCGCCCTTCATCTGTGATCACTGTCCTGTGTGCCTTGCAAATTCATCCATCTCCACAAACCTGCCGTTCCCCCTGACCCCCCAAGGATGGGAAATTACTGCCAATATAACCTCATGGCCCCCGATAGGTATTCTCTTGATGTACCAGTTATGTAACCTCTGTGTGATGCCCACCCCAGTGTGCCCTTACTAACACCAGCCCACCTCTGTCACCATATATTGCCCCTTAGAACTAACAAATGTCAGCGTGCCCCCAAGCTTCTTTGATGTGACCAGGCCTACCCCATGATCAACGATCCCACCTCATCCGAGCCCCCTGAGTTGTAATCAGCCTCCTGTTACCCCAGTAAATAATGATGTTAGTGTAACCCTAAAATGTACTGCTATAATGATTTGCTCAAAGGAGCCTCAGTAATGATTATTTAGTGCATGCTTAAAACAATGTGTTATGTTAGATTAGCTAGGGCCTGCCCTGCTTCTCCATGACCTGATCCTCCCCCTCCTGGACAACAGGCAACTGGACCTCGTGGGACAAGTCTTCCCGCCAACAGAACAACCAATCCAGCAGAAGCAACCTTATACATTGTATACATGACTGAGTGTTAGATGCAATCCGTTGCCAATAAGGTCCCCTATGTAACAACGTCATGTATTACGTTTTTTCGTGTTATAAGCTGTCATCTTTGTAATGTTTGCCAGAGCGCTCTCAGGCTGCAGAGCTCTCTGGATGCCAATTCTTATATAAAGAGAAAAACTCTTGCAGCCTGTCCTCTTGGTCTCATTCCCCGCTGGGGTTTGTCATATTTCTTCATACTTTGGGTGTCTAAGTCGGGGAGTGGGCCTACACTTACGATAACTGGCGAATTTCAGGGAGTTTTCGGTTTTACTTGGAACCTTAACGTCCCTTTAGCAAAGTTTTTTTACTGAATTTCATAGGTTTTTAGTACCGCAACTTAACCACAACGTCCCTTTAACAGCGTTTTTTGCTGCATTTCATAGGTTTTTATTAGCGCAACTAAACCATAACGCCCCTTTAACAAAGTTTTTTTACTGAATTTCATAGGTCTTTAATAGCACAGCTTAACCATAATATCCCTGACTTTTTTTACATGTAACATAGAACATACTGAACCCCTGCTACTGAATTTGATGTCCGCAGACTCTTCGCATGTCCGCAGACAGATGCGGACAACAGCAACAGTACCGAAAAGGGGGTATCTTAAATTGTTATATCATGCCATATGAACACTGCACAAGTTCACAAACCAGCACATATGCACATTATATGTAGTAATAAATAAGAAGTGTAACCTATATATGTAACACATCAACCATTCATTTAAGTACAATATGTATTAAAATGGAATATACCAAAAGAAGAAAGATAGGCTTCCAACAGAATTACCTCACAGAAACTGCACAACCAGGAGCAACAGCAGAGCTACAAACCACTAAGAACTCAATTTACCAGAAGCTAGTAAGTGAACTTCATTTTTATTATATATTTGTAAAATGTCTGTATTAGATACAAAATAATTTTCTTTTCTCACTGAAATATCCAGTACTTTGGAGTGGCTTGAGGAGAATTTGCCACGTGAGGAAATGTCTGAAGATAGTGAAACTAATGGTAGACACTTCTCTATATAAACCAATTAATAAGTATTACTTTATATACACTTAACATATAAATCTTTTTTTTGTACAGACCATACAAACATTTAAAATAATACAACAAAAGATATATTGGATAAGACTCTCCAGCGCATGTAAGAAAAAATGGACATGCTCATGGCAAATTTCAACAATTTGAAAAACTTTGTGGAGGATCACTTGAAAGAAAACATTAGATACCATTGTCCCACATGTACCTGCCCCCCCTCTCCATATCCCACTCAATTATCCCCAAACCCTCTCCATGAACAAAAACGTTTTGATGAGACTTCCATCCATTCTTCACCTCCTATCAATCCTCTTGAAACCCCCAATTCTCCTGTGTTTGTCTCAGTTTCTGCTTCCCCTTCTCTTTCATAAATGTTACATCTATATATAATAAAGCAAAATTATTATATGTGTCCTAATTTAGTTCTTGTTTTTGATTTCTTTTTAAAAAAGCAGTTGAGGGGTCCGCGGACAGCGCGGGTGTCCGGAATGTCTGCAATCAAACGAAAATGGGGGCATCCTAAGGACACTATACCTGTCCGTACTGTTCACAGGCAAGTTGAAACTATTCTAAGAAAAAACGTGGTGTCCGGGATGTCCGCAATTAACCAAAATGGAGATGTTCTAAGAACATTATGCCTGTCCGTAATGTTTGCAAGCAAGTCCAAACTGTTCTAAGAACACATTCGGTGTCCGGGATGACCGCAATCAAACGAAAATGGGGGCGTCCTAAGGACACTATACCTGTCCGCACTGTTCGCAGGCAAGTTGAAACTGTACTAAGAACACACTCAGTGTCTGCGATGTCCGTAATTAATCAAAATGGAGGTGTCATAAGGACACTATACCTGTCCATACTGTTTGCTGGCAAGTTGAAACTGTTCTAAGAACATACTCGGTGTCTGGGATATCCGCAATTAATCAAAATGGAGGTGTCCTAAGGACACTATACCTGTCCGTACTGTTCAAAGGCAAGTTGAAACTGTTCTAAGAACACACTCGGTGTCGGGATGTCCAATTAACCAAAATGTAGGTGTTCTAAGGACACTATACCTGTCCGTACTGCCTAAAGAACATCAACGAACATGTGCACCACACCTGTAAGTTCTCCGAACATAGCACCTGTCCGTTAGTGTTCACATCACTTGTGTCGCACTTTTAATTAATTTCAGGACCCAAACACTGTCCGTAGAACACCCGCGCGTATGCGCACAACCGTTCCCATGTATTTGATGTCCTCCGAACACCTCTTCCGTTCGCGGACATGTTCACGACGCCATCATGTGACTGCACCCAAGCTGACCATGTGTCCTGAATTTCGGACACTGTCCAGGTCCCCGAACATTTTAAAAGTACCTTTTCGGGCAATCCACAGTATTTTATACTAAAAATGCACAATATCATATGTCCCAGACAATAACCCTGACTTTCTACATATTTTTTAGAACATTTTGAGCACTTTTGGGGTGTTCGTCCTGTCTGCGGACAGCATGGGTGTCCGCGAACAGCGCACCAGCACCCCTATAAAAGGCCACACCCCAGAGGTCATCCGCATTGTGTTTCTGGCTACCTTACAGAACACGGTGCATTTTGCTGCCAATTTTCCAGATTTTCTTCTGAATCCTGATGGCATCCATGGCTCCTGTACTGCCACCTGGTGCTACATCTGCCTCAGCACCACCCCCACCCCCTACACCACCACCACCTCCCCAAGGGCTTAAAGAGGGGAACAGGCGTGAGGATGCAGAGGAGGATGAAGATGATGATGAGGTAGTGGAAGTACCTACTACAAGCAATCGCCATGAGTCTTGGTTGTGGCGGTTATTTACCATTCATGGTAACGTATCCAAGGGACGTGCGAACAAAGTCACCTGCAACGAGTGCAAAATGGTACTGAGTTGCGGCAGGCTTGGTTCGTACAGCTTTGGTACGACTACTATGAAGCGACACCTAAAGTCGTTCCACGGTGGGGCAGTTCGTAAGGTTGTACCTTGCAACGAGCGTAGTAGGTTGAGTTCCTCTACTTCATCCTCTGTTTCCACTCCTTTCACCACAAGAGACACTCCTGTGGGAGAGCGCATCCCTCCAGCTGCCTCACAGGCCATTCACAATGCTGATGACCCTTACCTTTTGAGGGTCACAGTTTTGTGTATGTACTGCGACGCAATACTCTGCAGGGGGAAGAGACTTCAAAGTGTTTTTGAGACTCTGGTCTCAGAGCACGAGAAGACCTGCTCACTACCTAAGTAAGGCCCACCCTACATCTTCCTCTCTCCACCCACCCTTTATTATCCCTGAGGTTGGTATCCCCCTCTTACCCTCCTTTCCCCTCCTCTCCTAGTGTGTCGTGTGTAAAACCCCCAAAAAAATACAAAACAACAGCATTTTTAAAAAAGGCTCTTTTCAGAGCCGCCTTTCACAGTCAAAAAATAGAAGTGGGAAATAAATTGAGCAGGCTCCCCCTTTTTTTTTTTTTAAGTCCGTGGACAGTTCCCGAACATCAAAAATTTGGGGGTATTGCCCTATCAAAATTATTGCACCTTTCTCTGGGAGGAAGTGGTGGCTCTGAAAAGAGCCTTTTGTCGTATTTTTTTGTATTTGAAAAACTTAAATAAATCAACACCTACTGCAAAAAAGCTGGCTGTAATTTCACAAAAGGACGCAATGCATTTTGTACATTTCTCAGAAAAATCTGATTACCAGCATACGTAAGATGGACTCCATCTCTACCAAAAATGTATGTGCTACGAACAATAATATTTTTATTGTGAAAAGAGGACATGCCAACGTCTCTTAGAAATGCACAAACAGCCTTATTGACATTGCGCCCGGCTTTCTCCATTTGTCGACCAAATGAAGAAGAACGCAGCCACATTGTCTCTTCGCAATACAAGAAAAAATTACTTGGGAATTTGGAAACATATCCGTGATCTTCCCAAGTCCTTCTTTCATTGCAAATTGCAAAGAAATTCCTGACACATGTCCCAAACTGTTCCCTCCACAATGAATTATAATTATGTCTCGATGATGCTCTGTCTGCAAACTAGCACAGAGAGGTAGCTAGTCTAGCCACTTCATCGCGCGTACTCCATGCCAGTGCACTTCCACATGAAAGAATCCAAGATCTGCAGCTACTCCACAGCGTTGTGCATTCACCTCCAACCAATGTATGCATGAGTCTCCCAAAATCCAGACAATCTGTTTTTTGAAACACACAGCTATAGCTAACTGTTCTTCTGTCAGGAAAAAGACCTTCTGACAAACTGTCTTCTTACACAACACACCCACCAAACTTTACTGACCAATCAATTCCTCTGCTCATTCTTATTTGCAAGCCTCTCCACCCCAAAATCCCTCTATGTAATACGCGCTGTCCATGGACTTCCGATATGTCTGTGGACATATCGTAACCTAGACAGCCCTTCTACCATTTCTACTTCACTCTCTGTGCCATTCCCTCATTGGATACAGCTAAACAGTCACACAACCATCCACCAATCACATTCAAGACCTCTACATCTAACTGCATCATCAGAGTTCAGCACTTCAAATTTACTGTAGATTACTCTGAGTACAAGTCTCATATTATTGGAAAGCACCTACTACAAAAACTACTGTACAAGTCTCCAAGATTTCTACTTGCAGCTGCATGCATATCCATATGCATGAATATAAACTACAGGTATGCATAGTTTCTGCACAGTACAAGTACAACTCTTATGAATGCATATAAACAGAGTAACTGTCACTCAATCTGTATAACCTATAAAATGAACTTACTGTCATTTTTCCCATCTGCTATAATCAACTGTCACTTCCAAACCTATCTGCTATCTAAACACATTTTTACACACACAGCTATCTAAAAAATTATA
This sequence comes from Ambystoma mexicanum, assembly GCF_040938575.1. NCBI lineage: Eukaryota > Metazoa > Chordata > Amphibia > Caudata > Ambystomatidae > Ambystoma > Ambystoma mexicanum. The sequence continues at coordinate 702,219,938 of NC_090930.1, read as the reverse complement.
ATATTAGAAAATGGGAGAAATAACAGTATAATTGTAGAAAACACTAAGTAGTGTATTATAAAATTACACACAGCCAGGATAAGGTCATGCACTTTCATACACTCACACAGATAGACACTAACATTGAACAACTCCCGACTGCAATAACACCACTACCTGTAAATCACATCCTTCTGATTTATTACCCACACCTTCACAAATGCATACATTCCATGCTTTCCTATACAGTATCTGCCATTTACCTTATACAAATTGCAAAATAAGTATATCATTATTTTTTTTTTTTTATTTTTTACTTAGTTTAATAATAAACTTTTTGAAAAACTATTTCTTAGTCATTTCCCCATTCTATTAAGGAAGTTCAAGGATTGCAGTTCTCATATCCGGCCTACGATCTTATACATCGAGCATGTCGATAAAGTTTATCACCGAGCAGGTTAGAAATACGGAGCTCCCACTTAGTATTCTGAACCACCAATCCTCCATGTTGCCGTTTGTTGGTGCATATTTGCTCAGATGTATCGATCTAATTGAATTCAGTTTAGTGCAACCAATCACCAAATGTTTTATGGTTTCCGTTTCCTTTAGACAAAATCTGCACCAGTTGTCACAGATCGTTGGGGCTTTCCGTCTTAGTAAAACCTCTTTTGTTCGTAGCGCATTCATTCGCAGATGAAGAAAGCGGTCACGGTGATGTCTAGAAGGAAACTGGGTAAGATATCTCGGCATCTTATTTATCTTGTTGATGGTTGGTCCCAACTTTGGCGCCAATGCCATTTTCTCCAGACGCTCGATGTTTTGTGCCCAAGCCCATTCTTTTAGCTTTTTCTTTGCGAGTTGAGGCCATTTTACCAGCATTTCCTTGCTTATATTGGCTGTTCGCATGATGTCGTAAATTCTTGTGGCCCAGATGTTTAGGATCGACTTTGAAGGGCACACTTCGTCGATTGCTAAGATTTCGTAGGCGGGTTCTTTCTCTATTATTGTCATCTTCCTCAGTAGAGCAATCGATTTACAAATAACTGTTGTGTGTAGAGCATCCAAGGCAAGTTCATGCCTTATTATTGATGTTGAGAAGCATTTCGGTAGCTTTAAGACACGTCGCCAGAAATATCCTTCCAGTTTTGCCCAGATGTTGTGATCGAGATTCCAACCGGCTTCGGTTCCATAGGTGACACATGGGATTACTTTTTGCAAGTAGAATAGACGAATTGGGGTCAGGGAAAATTTACCAAAAAGGTTATGAATTCTGGTTCCTTGGATGGCCAAGATATTCATACGACATAGTAGATTTCTTGACCAGCTCTTCTCACATATCGAGGAGGATATCATTATACCTAGGTATCTGAATTCGTTTACTTCCTCAAGACTCGTATTTCCAATTTGCCACTTAAAACATTTTTTTTTCTTTGTTCCTTTCAGCGCTCCGATCTTCATAATTTTTGTTTTTGACGTATTTATCTTCAGCTGGTTTGTATTCATGTATTGGTATAATGTATGTAATAGACGTTGTAGGCCGATCGGCGTGGTGTCTATTAGGATTATGTCGTCTGCGTATATTAGGCAGTTTAGGTGGGATCCATTCAGTTTCGGTGGAAAGCAACGCATCTCTTTCAATGCTGATGGAATATCCGCAATGAATAGTTTAAACAAACATGCTGCAATAGGGCATCCCTGTTTTACACCTCTCTGGGTCTTCATTTTGTCCGATAGAATCCCGGCTTCATTTAGCCTTATCTGGATTGACGTGGCTGTATGCAATGCAATGATGGGGAACAGAATCTCCTCTGGACAATTCGAGTTGATTAATTTGGCCCACAAGGTTTCCCGATCTATACAGTCGAACGCTTGATGAAGATCAATGAATGCTATAAACAGCTGTGTTTTTCTTTCCATAGCATTCAACTTCAGTAGGTTTAGCAGGGTCAGGTTGTTTTCAGTTCCGACGCCTTTCGTAAAACCCGTTTGTCTGGGATCAGTGATTCCACTCGTGTTAGCCCACTTCGTTAGTTTCTTTTGCAGGAAGTTCGCAAATACTTTGCCGATGGTGTCCAGTAAGGCGATAGGGCGATAGTTTGCCGGAACAGCTCGATCGCCTTTCTTAAATATAGGGACTATAATTGCAGATGTCCACGATGCCGGTATCTCTCTAAGTTTTTTGATGTTGGCAAATAGAGTTTCGATTAATTTTGCCCATTCCGATTTGTGTTGTTTGAGCATAACGTTGGAGATGCCGTCAGGCCCAGCGGCTCGCGAGTTGTTCAGTTTTTCAATCGCAAATAGGATGTCCTCCCTGGTTTCGGTGCAGTCCCAGTTTACAGACCTTAGGTTTCTTTGTGTGATATCAATTTCATTATCTCCTGAGAAAACCTTAAGGAAATGTTTATTCCACTCTGCTTCCGTGACCACGTTTGCCATTTTCGTCTCTTGGTCGGCTGTACAGTTGTTTAGAGTGTGCCATATGTCTCTGCATTTGTGTGATCTTATCATGGTCAGCATGAGTTTGCCTCTCTCTTGGTCGCGTTGGAATTTCAATGCCTTAGACCAATTACGGTATGTTTGGGACCTTTTTTTTATTAGGATGGCGCTGTTAATGCCACCTTGCGCTTTCAGCTTGCGTATATCGCTCTTTAGGCGCTTTTTTTCTTCGTTTACTCTTGTGCTCCATTCATGGATATGTTTTTTCTCGGAATTTTTCTTCCACAAGGTCGGTAAACTTTTCAGCGGTAAGAGTGATACATAATCCACGTTACACAGAGACAGACGGTCTGCTTCGTCCAGTTTCTCTGTTATACTGGATATCTGAGCAGTAGATATTCGTAGCCTGTTTTTCCCGTTATTTACTTCCAGAGCTTGAGTCACTGTTGACTTATTTGCTCCTGGATGTATCCTCAGATGTAGTACTAACGGGTTATGGTCACTGGATTTTGTGGGTGTTATATTCAATTCATGAAGTGAGTTCCAGGCATGTTTTGAGACCCATATATAGTCCAAAACCTTTGCAGTGCCCAAATTTTGCCATGTAATTTTCGGGGGCCTGTCGCCATCAATTTGACCGTTGACCATATCACAATCATACGCCTCCATGATATTATCCCAGAGGATCCTTCTCTCCTGGTCTGAGGGGCTGTTGGCGCGGTCATTAGATATTTGCACACCCTTTTCAGAAATCCAGGACAAGTTCATGTCACCACATATTAGTAGTATGATATTGTTCTTCTTGTGGATGTGCTTGTCCAACAGATTTGTTACCGTGCCTATAAATCGTTTGGTGGTGATCATCGCCGGATTCCAGTATACATTTAATACGAGGAGTTGTTGTTGATTGTTCCCATCGTGACTTTTTTGTTGCATCAGCGTACATTGCACAAACAGATTTGGGTTTTCACTTCTAAGCACCTTCCAGTCACATCCGATTTTCATCATGGTTATCAGGCCGGAGAAGGGGCGCCCATGAGAATTTTTTCTCGCTGGATTCACATTGTGGCATAGCCATCTTTCACGGGTGGACATCTTAACCATGTTTCCTGTAGACAAATTCTGAAATTATCATTCAGCTCAATCGGAAAACTTTCGTAGAGATGACGGATATCATTATTTCTTCTGTCTCCTAACATCCAATAACACAACCTTAAGAAACCAAGCGTGTTTCATACACTTTCTATTCTACTCATTTTCATAGCATGTTGAACTAACATAATGTAAATAAAATATAAAGGCTGCACATAGTCAAAGGAAACTGCATACTATGTACACACAAAATTACTAACTTCTTTCCTTTACAATTACAGTGAAGACCACACTCCTGAAAAGCAGCAGAATTCGAAGTACAAATAACAACTCAGAAGAAACCTAATCTTTCCACACAAAAACGTAAGTACAATACTACCATAATATTCTTCATGTTACTCAAACACACTGTGCAGTTGATTCACAGTATTTGTGCACCAAAAAAAAAGATTAGTGCACCATGCTGCCCACAAATCCCCATTTGTTAAAATTTGTACAAATTTGTACAAAAAGTTCAAACAAAACAGCTAATACAGTCATTTAGCAAAACAAAACATGCTTCAAGTACAGAAACTTTGCCTCCGCTATCGAAATATAAAACGAAACAGAAAACGATTATCAACAATTAAGCTTCCACTTGTAACGCTCACCTGATTCCCACAGAGGCGCAGGTCTGGCTTCGAGTGCTGATGCTTCTTCAATGGTGAAGCGCAGGACTCTGAAGATGGACAGGAAGGGCCCTCTACTCTGGCTTCTCCGGCTCGCAGGAATATTCCCCTGTGCGTGAAAAGGGAGTATTACCTACTAACTGAGTTATGCTCAAGCCTCACATTTTCTTTTAACCCTCCACGATACCCTTCCACGATTCCCCGTGAAGTCTCACCTTAGGGTCTGAAAGGACGAGCTCTCCATCCTGCTTCTGACGCAGGGGCGCGTTGAACCCAGTTACTTCACTGGATTGAGGTTGGATGGGAGTTCAGGTAAGCTTGATTATACTGGTAAGGCGCTGTAAAAGTTCTGTTGTATGTTCAAAAGTTCAAGCTTTAAATAATAATGTTCATTGTCTTTTTTCAGGTGATGAATGAAGATTCCTTTGGAGACTTCTTGCAATAAAGCGCTGATGTTGATGTCTTTTCCCCATAGGGGCTGGGGTTCGGAATGCCAGAGATATGGCGCCGACCCGAAGTGAAATGTGCAGTTCCAGTAAAGATCTGGTAAATCCTAGATGAGCGCTCAGGTAATGTTTTTGCATTCGCTCATCTAATGTCTTTGTCTTTATTCCCCATAGGGGCCGGGGTCCTGCTTGGAAGCAGCAAGACCCGAAATTAAATGGGAATGACCCAACAGGTAAGTCTTAGAAGGAAACTGAGCTTTTCCTATTCCCTTCCTTCTCTCACCTCTTATTCTTGTCTTTTTCTCTAGGCTCTGGGAAGTGGCTGTGTATCCGGATGATCGCTGCTGAAGATGGAGGAACCCAGGAAAGGTGAGTGAAATGCAGCGCTGCAGCGATCGTAATGAAATGCTTTTAAAAATGATGTCTTCCCTTTCAGGATCGTCGGTGATGTCTCCGTGGTGCAGATTAGCTGGTAGGTCTCTTGTCTCCCTTTGCAGGTGACCCAGGATGCTGACAGGCGTGGCTGAAGTCCAGATGCAGGAGCTGACACGGTGAGCGTCCAGCTGCGAGGAGCAGAACAACGCGAAGCGTGAGATGCTGATCGGGTGTGGTTTAAATAGCTTTGGAAGAAGTTCCAAGTGTGTATCCTTCCTCCGATCAGGTATGTATCCTTCCCCGACCACACCCGGGTGGAAAGTAGTCCCACAGGTAAAGTAGTTCCTATTCAGGCCTCAAGAGAGCCTGGATGTGGCAGCATGGTCTGCATCAGGTAAGCGCACATTAAAACACTTGAACACATGTCTAGCTTTATGAGCCTGGCGCCTAAGGCGCCAGGACAGACGTCCAACATGAGCCTGGCGCCTAAGGCGCCAGGACTGAGTCCAAAGGGCCCCAGCTTGGGCCCGCTGGCACTCCCCTGGGGGAAATGATGCCTGCCTCTGGGGTTGCTGGGTCGGACCTGGCTCCTTGGAGGTAGGCATCATGACAGTAGCCCCCCTCAAGGACCCTCCCAAGGTTCTTCCCTCCGGGGGTTTGGGCTTGTTCGGAAATCTCCGGTGAAACCTTTGTACTAATCGAGGTGCGTGGACATGGTTACTAGGCTCCCACGATCTCTCCTGAGGTCCATATCCCTTCCAGTCAACAAGATAGAAGAGTTTCGACTTTACCACCTTGGAGTCTAAAATGTCTTTAACTTCGAATTCTAATTCCCCTTCAATTTGAACTGGATCTGGAGGCTTGGACAATCGGGTTCCTGGTTGTACTGGCTTCAAAAGTGATGCATGAAAAACTGGATGAATACGCATGTTGGACGGTAGATCCAGTTTAAAGGCCACTGGGTTGATTATAGCTTTGATGTGATAAGGTCCTATGAATCTGGGATTGAAGGTTCGCGGGCCCTTGAGGGGTAAATATTTAGTTGCTAGCCATACCTGGTCTCCTACTTGGTAAGGAGGAGTTTTACTTCGGTGCAAATCAGCGTTTTCTTTATACTTTTTCTTGGCTTGCTGTAAATGAGTTGCAGCTTCTTTGAAGGCTCGGGATATTGTGGAATGCAGATGATTTACTGCGGGCATTTCCAGGGTCAGAGGTGGATTTAGATCAGAGGTCCGAGGATGGTGACCATACACAGTATAAAAGGGGGTTTGTCCGGTTCCAGAATGCACTGAATTGTTGTATGCATATTCTGCGATCCAAAGGATGTCTTTCCAATTTAACTCGGATTGGTGTAACATGCACCGAAGATATTGCTCGAGAGTCTATTTGGTTCTCTCGGTTTGTCCGTCGGTCTGGGAGTGGTGGCTGGTGGATAACCGCACATCTATTTGTGCTAGTTGGCAACATTTCTTCCAAAAATGTGATATAAATTGACTTCCACGATCCGAGACTAAAATGGAAGGGAGACCATGTATGCGAACTATATTCTCCACAAATTCCTTGGCCAAGGTGGAAGCTGAAGGCAAACCCTTTAAAGGGATAAAGTGGGCCATTTTGGAGAATAGGTCCACAATTACAAGGATTGTGTTGTAACCAGCACAAGGAGGCAGATCTGTTATAAAGTCCATTGACAGGGTGTGCCATGGTGCCGGTGGAATATCCAAGGGTTGAAGTAGGCCGGCTGGCCTTTTCTTTTGAGCCTTGTTTTGGGCACAAATTCCACAAGACAGTACAAAAGACTTTATGTCTTTTCTCCAAGAATGCCACCAGAAGTGGCGTTTGATTTTTTCCTCCGTTTTAGCGATACCAGGGTGTCCTTCCATTAAAGATTCATGATGATGGGCAATAACAAGTTCTTTCAATTCTTTACTTGGCAGAAACAACCGCTCCTGGAAGTAGGGTAAGTCATCCCTAACGGTGTAATGAGGACCCTTTTGACTCCATTCCAGTAAGGTTGAAGAGTCTAGAAGTTGTTTTACTTGCGTTTGGATATCCTCAATAGATTGCAATGAAGTTAAGCCTAAGATTCTTTGCTCAGGTATGATGGGCACAGGTTCTAAGCTCGAATTAGGTTCTTCCATGTCAATCCGGGATAAGGCGTCTGCTTTTCCATTCTTGTAGCCAGGGCGATAGGTAATTACAAAATCAAATTCTGCAAAGAATAGAGCCCATCGGAGTTGTCGTGAAGATTGAGCTTTGGCCGTCTTTAAATACTGTAAGTTTCTGTGGTCCGTAATTACGGTGATGGTGTGCCTTGCCCCGAGAAGGTAGTGACGCCAAGCCTTGAAAGCAGATTTGATGGCCAGTAACTCTTTATCGGTAATTGCGTAGTTGATTTCAGGAGGAGAACATTTTCTGGACCAAAAGGCCACTGGGTGTAGTTGGTTAGTTTTTGGGTCTCTTTGCGACAGGACAGCTCCCATGGCCGAACTGGAAGCATCGGTTTCCACTATGTACGGGAGATCTGGGTGCGGGTGCTTCAATACAGGTGCAGAGGTGAATTTGGTTTTCAGGTCCTGGAAGGCTTGTTCGGCCTCAAGAGTCCATTCGAAGCGTTTGTTTTTCTTTAGGAGAGCGGTGATGGGTTGGACTGTTCAGGAAAATTCCGAGATGAATCTTCGATAGAAATTGGCAAAGCCGAGCATACTCTGAACTCCCTTCACCGAGCTTGGAGATGGCCATTTGAGGATGGCGTCCACCTTTCGCGAGTCCATTCGGACTCCTTGAGGTGTCAGGATGAATCCGAGAAACTCAACTTCTGTGGTATGAAAAACACATTTTTCGAGTTTTGCAAATAGTCTGTGCTGGCGCAGTTTCTCAAGAACTGCCCTAACATGTTTGCTGTGATCAGATTCTGAAGAAGAGTACACCAGGATGTTGTCAATGTAAACAATGACGCAGACATCGATAAGTTCCCGAAGAACATCATTCATAAAGTACTGAAAGGCGGCAGGTGCATTGCACAAACCGAAGGGCATCACCTGATATTCGAAGAGCCCAAATTTGGTGCGGAATGCAGTCTTCCATTCGTCGCCTTCTTTTATACGCACCAGGTGATAAGCTCCTCGGAGATCTAACTTGGTGTACACACAAGCGTCTTTCACCTGGTCGATAAGCTCAGGGATCAAGGGCAGAGGATAACGATTCTTAATCGTTATTTGATTTAGGGCGCGATAGTCTATACACATTCTAAGGTCGCCTTCTTTTTTTGGCACAAAGAACAGAGCTGAAGAGACAGGAGACTTGGATGGGCGAATAAAACCATTGGCTAGGTACTGATCTAAATACTGACGCAAATGCAGGTTCTCAGGTTCTGTAAGAGCATAAATCCTACTACAAGGTAGTTGAGCATTGGGTACCAGATCGATCTGGCAATCATAAGACCGATTGGGAGGTAACGTGTTAGCCTGTTCTTTCTGAAAAACGTCTTGGAATTCTTGGTATTCTGACAGTAGCTGTACAGGGGTGAAGGTTGCTGTGGCTAGACCCATAGCTGGATTTCTTGGATAACAATTTGGTTCACAATCAGGAAAACTTATCTTCTTTGCTCGCCAGTCAATTCTGGGATTATGTGTTTCTAACCAAGGAATTCCAAGAATTACTTGAAATTGTGGGGTCTTGATCACATCAAACACGATTGCTTCCCGATGTCCATCCTGACCCACCAGTGTCACTTCAACAGTGGAATGCGTTACAGGCCCTGAGGCTATTTCGGTTCCATCTACTGTAGTAATGACATCTTGGGTTACTTTCGGGCGGAGAGGAAGCTTAATCCTGGAAGCCAATTCACGGTCTATGTAATGTCCAATAGCTCCACTGTCGATCTATGCTTTTATAGCATGCAACTGCTGAGGCTGTTTTGGGTCCACAAGCAACATTGGCATGACGAAATGCGAGGTCAAAGAGTTAGTTTTCAAGCTCGGCAAGCGGACCCCTACGCTTGCCGGGCTAGGTCGTTTCCCGAATCAGGTGTCTCTAATTCATTATCAGTAGCTCCAACCACCTTCTTAAGTGGTTTAATTGGACAATTTCGAAGAAAGTGACCGGAAGTCCCACAATACAGACAAAGTTGCATTTGCCGCCTTCTCTCTCGTTCTTTCTGCGTTAAAGGTCCTTTAACACCACCGATTTGCATAGGCTCAGATACATCGGTACTCTTGGAGGTAGCCTGGGTGTTGATCGGTGCTCGGTTTTCATACTTGAACCGAGCTGCTTTTCTATTTTGAAGTCTGTGATCAAGTTGAACCACCAAGTCAATGTAGTCTGCGCAGACCTGGGGTGGGTTTACTATCTGAGCTAGAACATCCTTAAGCTCTCCGCGCAGGCCTCGATGAAACAATGTGATCCTTTTGCTTTCTGGCCATCCAGTTTCCACAACCAGTCTGTTAAAGGTGGCTATGTAGGACAGAAGATCCTTATTACCTTGTCGTAAGGATAGCAGTTCTTTATCAAGGGCCTGTCCTTGAGAGTGTCGAGCGAACAATCTTTCCATGCTGGCCTGGAAGCCCTGAAAATTCTGGAGAATGGGATCATCCTGATTTACCAATGGAATAGACCAATCGGCAGCACTGCCACTGAGGTAAGATAGTATAAAGGCTACCTTGGTCTGGTCGTTAGGGAAGGCTCCGGGTCTGCATAGAAAGTGTAAATGACATTGGTTCATAAAGACGGCATATTTCTTGGGATCCCCCGCAAAACGTTCAGGCGGGGCCAAAGGCATGTGTCCAGGTAGAATAATTTGTACAGGGTTACTCAAACCCATTGATGTGGAAATGTCTCCGGAATTAGGTAAAGGAGTGTGCCCTGCCTGGGCCTGTAATAACCTTTTGGCTAGGTCATCAGTTCTTTCCTTAGATAAGATCAGTTCTCTTTTGAGAGCATTAGTCTCCTGGCGGGCTGAGTGCACCTCTGCCTGTAATTCCCCCAAAAGCTGGGCCAGCTGGTCAGTCTCGGAAGTCTCCATAGCGCCCGGGTGGGAAATTGTGGGTAGGCTTCGCGTTCTGTAACGCTCACCTGATTCCCACAGAGGCGCAGGTCTGGCTTCGAGTGCTGATGCTTCTTCAATGGTGAAGCGCAGGACTCTGAAGATGGACAGGAAGGGCCCTCTACTCTGGCTTCTCCGGCTCGCAGGAATATTCCCCTGTGCGTGAAAAGGGAGTATTACCTACTGACTGAGTTATGCTCAAGCCTCACATTTTCTTTTAACCCTCCACGATACCCTTCCATGATTCCCCGTGAAGTCTCACCTTAGGGTCTGAAAGGACGAGCTCTCCATCCTGCTTCTGACGCAGGGGCGCGTTGAACCCAGTTACTTCACTGGATTGAGGTTGGATGGGAGTTCAGGTAAGCTTGATTATACTGGTAAGGCGCTGTAAAAGTTCTGTTGTATGTTCAAAAGTTCAAGCTTTAAATAATAATGTTCATTGTCTTTTTTCAGGTGATGAATGAAGATTCCTTTGGAGACTTCTTGCAATAAAGCGCTGATGTTGATGTCTTTTCCCCATAGGGGCTGGGGTTCGGAATGCCAGAGATATGGCGCCGACCCGAAGTGAAATGTGCAGTTCCAGTAAAGATCTGGTAAGTCCTAGATGAGCGCTCAGGTAATGTTTTTGCATTCGCTCATCTAATGTCTTTGTCTTTTTTCCCCATAGGGGCCGGGGTCCTGCTTGGAAGCAGCAAGACCCAAAATGAAATGGGAATGACCCAACAGGTAAGTCTTAGAAGGAAACTGAGCTTTTATTATTCCCTTCCTTCTCTCACCTCTTATTCTTGTCTTTTTCTCTAGGCTCTGGGAAGTGGCTGTGTATCCGGATGATCGCTGCTGAAGATGGCGGAACCCAGGAAAGGTGAGTGAAATGCAGCGCTGCAGCGATCGTAACGAAATGCTTTTAAAAATGATGTCTTCCCTTTCAGGATTGTCGGTGATGTCTCCGTGGTGCAGATTAGCTGGTAGGTCTCTTGTCTCCCTTTGCAGGTGACCCAGGATGCTGACAGGCGTGGCTGAAGTCCAGATGCAGGAGCTGACATGGTGAGCGTCCAGCTGCGAGGAGCAGAACAACGCGAAGCGTGAGTTGCTGATCTGGTGTGGTTTAAATAGCTTTGGAAGAAGTTCCAAGTGTGTATCCTTCCTCCGATCAGGTATGTATCCTTCCCTGACCACACCCGGGTGGAAAGTAGTCCCACAGGTAAAGTAGTTCCTATTCAGGCCTCAAGAGGGCCTGGATGTGGCAGCATGGTCTGCATCAGGTAAGTGCACATTAAAACACTTGAACACATGTCTAGCTTTATGCTCCATTGCACTCTAAAGACAGCATATATGATGCACTAGAAACGTACCAAAGCGACACACCAAAGGATGACCAATGACCAATGAGCATATGGGAAAAAGTATAGAAGCCCATGCTTTTCCTCTACTATTTCCTACTGGCAAAGGAGGAAGATATGATGACAGACCCACTCAAATAACAGCATCAGCATAACGTTCATTATGAATGTATTCTAAAGATCCCAGATTTAGACAAAATGTGGAATACATATTCCACCTACTCTTTGAAAGTGAACTAGCAACTCTATGTTATGGAGTTGCACACATATTGAAATCGGGAACACAGTTTCAAATATGTCAGCTACGCAATTAATACAAAAAGTGCAAGAAAAAGATGAGGTTTTACAATCAAGTATTACAAATCTGTTTGCAAACATGTGTGGTACAAAAGAATACTGATTCCGATGTCACAGAGATGTACGTTGTATGATAAGAAACCTTGGTCCACCCACTTGGTTTGTTACATTAAGTTGTGCAGAATATGCATGGGAAGATTTACATGATTTCCTATGCATATCAAACAAAAACAAAACAAACATAGATATATTAACACCTCGCAAACATTGCTCTCTAGATCCTGTTTATGTTTCAAAATATTTCCTCCATAGTTGCATTGCTATGCTACACTTTAGAAGTGCAACACTTCTATTGGATAAAAGAATATCAAGCCAGAGGGGCACCACATATCCACATGCTTTTATGGATTAAAGATGCTCCGAAATTTGGTCAGGACAGTGATGCCACTGTTTTGCAGTTCATCCAAAAAAATGTCACTTGTGAAATCCCTTCACAAACGACAAATAGTGACCTTCATGCACAAATTGTACAATTTCAAAGACACAAATGTGGCCAATATTGTCCTCGCAAATACAAAAAGAAAGGGAAATACTGACAAATAGTGACCTTCATGCACAAATTGTCCAATTTCAAAGACACAAATGTGGCCAATATTGTCGTCGCAAATGCAAAAAGAAAGGGAAATACTACACCAAATGCCGGTTTGGTTTCCCTAGTTACAGAAACAGGTGAAGTAAACAACTTCATGTCTTCAGTTAGACATAGTGTTAAAGGTAAATCACCCAAGAACGCGTATTACATAAAAGAACAGAAGAATCAAAATATATCAATGATTACATGAAATCATTGCCCACTTATGGAATACAAACATAGATGTGCAGAACATTGCAGACAATTCCACTGGAGTTGCACGATATGTTACAGCATACTTAACAAAAGGAGAAAAAACAGAGCTTCAAGACCTCTGGAATGACCTATCATCAGACAAAACACTATCTCAGAAATTGTACAACTTAGGCATAAAAATGCTCTCTCATAGAAAATGTGGTGCCTACGAAGCTGCAGATCGTTTACCCGGTATAGTATGGCTAAGTCTTGGTCCTGCTAAATCTAGAAAAAGAGTTCTCAAATCATATGATGACATAGAAACAAATACCAAAAATGATCCAAACAGCCAAGACATTTTGAAAAACAATGTACTAGACACATACTACCCAAAAAGGAGTACCACTTTGGAAAACATGTGTCTATACCACATAGCCCAAAACATTGCATACAAAAATAATATAAAAACCGATGAAAACAAAGGTAGATATACAGTGACAGATTGTGAAGGCAGTTTAGTAAAACTTACCAAACTAAGTTTAATTAATCATATCAAATTGTCATTAAAAACTCCTCAACAGAAAGGACTATATTACATGTCCCTCCTACAACTTTTTAAACCATGGAGAAAAGCAGAAGAGTTACTAGATAACTATGACTGCTACGAAGACGCTTTCAAAGCAAATGAAAGCACTATCAGTGATGTAAACTTTATGAAGTAAAAAACAATGTTGCAAAATGAACAGCAACATGAAGAAGAACTCCAGGCCCAACTAGATAAGGACACTCCCGACAGTAGTCAACCTTCTGTAGCACGAAGCCAAGAACCACTGGGACAGCCACTAATAGCAAATGAAGCAGAATTAGCTATGACAGAAGAAGAAAACACCATGTGTCACTATGAAGAAGATACAGAAGACTTAACTGCACTACAATCAAAACTAAACTAAGAGCAGCACACCATTTTTGAAGAAGTAACAAAAGAAATTGCCCATGGTGTACAAAATGAAAATTAAGAATGTACCTGCCAAAATTACAAACCTATACTACTATACGTTAGTGGTGAAGCTGATTCAGGCAAAACATTCTTAATCAAAATCATCAGCAAGTTCCTTCAACAACTGACAAACAACAAACTGTCAGCTGTTGTAACTGCCCCCACAGGTTTAGCTGCCTACAACATAGGTGGTGTCACCGATTACTACTCCTTCCAGTTGAACACCAAAACAAATTAGATTATTACAAACTTTCTACAGAAGCTGCAATGGAACTACGCAGAGTGTTAAAACAAATGAAAATGCTACTATTAGATGAAGTAAGCATGGTCTCCACCCTAATGTTGGCTTTGATTCATCTCAGATTGCAAGAAGTACTTAAAACAAACTACGAATAACTCTTTCGGAGATCTTCTTCAATTGACACCAGTGAAAGGTGAACCTATTTTTCTTACCTTATGACACAAAATCTGCTGTAAAACTATTGGCAGCATAGGAAATGTTAACCTTTGGCAACATTTCCAATACAAAGAATTAACAGAAAACATACGCCAATCTACAGACCTCACCTACGCCAACATTTTAAAAAGTATTAGAGTTGGTGTGCTATCTCAAGAAGCACAAACAATATTAAAAACCCGGCACATCCATGCACTTTATGGCGATAACTTATGTTCTACTGATGTTATGGAACAATTAGCGCAGAAAAATGTCAATTGTATGTCCTTAATGCCAACTCTTGCAAGCTGTTCCAAATTCAATGAAACAATGTTAAAAAAAGAAATGCAACCAATAATAGAAATTTGCTACCCACAGACAAACTGGACGTACATGGTATTACACTACCAATGTGTCAACAAGCGACAACAAGATTAAATACCTTAGAAAATTCTATCTCCAACACAGCTGGTTTGGAAAAAATATAAAAATTATCCTTAAACTGTAGAGTAATGATTAAACGTAACCTGGACGTGTAGCAAGGACTAGTTAATGGGGCACTGGGTACAGTTGTTGGCTTTCGAAATACCTACGTGACAACAACATTCAGTTTGTCAATATACTCTTTGACAAACCTTCAGATGTAAAAAGGATAGCGCGCTCAACAGCTCGATTCCTTCTCTTCAAATACATGAATGTACGCAGAGAACAATTTTCTCTAGCTCTTGCATATGCAGTCACCATTCATAAATCCCAAGGTCTTACCCTAGACAAAGCATTGATAGATATTGGTAACACAGTCTTTAAAGAAGGCATGAGCTATGTAGCTCTATCACGCTTATGTACACTTGATGGTATATTTATAATCAACTTTGATGCAAGTAAAGTGAACGCTGATATTCCTTGCATTCTAGAATACAATAGACTATGTTTACTATACACCCTCAATCTAAAAGCATATCCTTTTCCACAAAAAGGAAAATGTTGTAAAAGAAAACTAATTCAAACAGAAATGCAACAGAATCTGACTGCAAATCCTCCAAAGAGAGTATAAGAAGCTGTTACTTCATCATTTTCCATAAGTAAAGAAGAACCTATCAGTCAAAGTTACTCAGGTACTTCTTCAGAGAGGCAACATACACTCTGAAAAAATGACTTGGACACAGAACTACCTGGTCCGTTCAAATTTTCAAATGTAACTGGTGTAAATTGTTATGCAAATGTAGCAATGAATATTCTATTTCAATTGCCACCAATTGTCGACAACATTTAACCTACACAGTACAGACCAATTGTGTTTGCAAATGTTAGTCCTTCATAGAAATGCAACAAACAATCCTAACACCATGTATAGTGTTCACGGAATAAGACAAAAATTGGACTACTGTGCTGGAATGGTGAAATTCACTATAGACTCACAAGAAGATCCACAAGAATGTCTTATGTACTTACTACAAGTATTGGAAAACAAAAACATACCTATAAATGAAATCTTCCAGATTTCATACATGTGGAAACATACCTGCGCTCTGTGCAACAATGTTACACAAGAAGAAATCCCCAATGAGCGCTTTGTGTATGTATCCATACCAAATTGTGAATCCATTCCATTTCAGCAACTTGTACAACATGCAAACCATGGCAGATTATGTACTACCTGCAATTCAGATAACCGCTCCACCTTACTAATACAAACACATAGCACATACTTAATACTAATGCTTCTACGTTACAATGCAGATGGTACCAAAAACAACTGCAAGCTGACTGGATTCACACATGGTCAAGTATCACTTGGTAAAAAAACCTTCACAACTATAGGTATAATCTACCACGCAGGAGCCACAACCAATGCAGGTCACTACACTGCATATATAAAAAAGAAATGTGGATGTTTTGAATGTAATGATAGTACCATTACTCTAAAGCAGAGATTACCAGCAAATCTTACAAACGCTTATTTAATCTTCTTAAAACCAAAATTTAGTAACTAATCTGTACTTAAACATTAACAAAACTTCAATTAGAAAACTATAAACTGTTAGAATACGCCAACAGGTATCCTACTGCCCCAAGATTCTATAACAAGCAAACAGATAAATGAATACCACTAAATTATAACAAGAAAAAAACAGTTAGAATACGCCAACAGGTATCTAACTGGCCCAAGATTTTGCAACAACTAAACAGATAAATCAATACCACTAAATTATAACAAAAAATAGACAGAATTCCCCAACAGATATGTAACTGCTTCAAAAATCTGCAACAAGATCCATGGGTGTGATATGCTGCGGTGGTTGCGGCCAGGCCCTAGAGTCTTGGGTGCATGGCCTACAACAACCAAACAGATAAATGAATATCACTAAATTAAAAAAAATAATAATTACAGTTAGAATACGCCAACATGTATCTAACTGCTTCAGAAATCTGCAACAAAAATATGAATGGTTACTCTAAAGCAGAGATTACCAGCAAATCTTACAAACGCTTTTTTAATCTTCTTAAAACCAAAATTTAATAATGAATCTGTACTTCAACATTAATAAAAAATGTAATGAAAAAACTAGAAACAGTTAGAATACGCCAACTGGTATCTAACTAGCCCAAGATTGTATAACAACCAAAGAGATAAATGAATACCAATACATTACAACAAAAAATAGACAGTTAGAATACGCCAACAGGTATCTAACTGCTTCAGAAATCTGCAACAATCCAACAGATAGAACATTAACCAGAAATAAGAAGTAAACACTGAAAGGAAACAAACAAATAGACTGTAGCATAACAAAAAAGGGTTTTTTAATCCGACAAGGATTTTTTTTTTCCACAGACCCAATGATTTCAAAAACAAACACAGAAACTGAGCAAAATGCACAGTATACTGGTTTGTAAACCAAATATGAGGGTAAAAAAAAAGCTGAAATATCTATTATGAAATGTAACAAGTCTTTATAGAATACATACACTAACATGCTCTTTTCTTTTATCACAGAATTTGAAAAAGAATACTTCCTCCAGGTACCAAACTCATGTAAAAAATGTATCGAATGTCAGAAAATCATGCAGTAAGTATAATTGAAACCATTTGAAAGATAATCAAATCTATAGGTGTGATCTACGGCTGTGATATGGTGCAGTGGTTGTGGTCAGGACCTAGAGTATTGAGTATACAGCCTACAGCCTACATTCTTCACCCATGCACCCTGCCACAACCAGCACAACATATCACACCCATAGTAGCTTATAATCCAGTACTTATAACTTCAGTCTTGGGTACACTCTGGCCACAACTCCAGAAAATATCACACCCAATCATCACACCCATGTTTGAGTCTATGGGTATGATATATGGGTGTGATATGCTGTGGTGGTTGCAGCCAGGGCCTAGAGTCTTGGGTGCATGGCCTATGGCCTAAGGCCTTCGGCCATGCACCCAAGACTCTAGGCCCTATCTGCAACCACCGCAGCATATCACACCCATAGATCACACCCATAGAATCAAACTTTTTTAACTATGATCATACCCATAGAATCAAACATTTTTAACTAGGCCTCATGGCATTTTTTATGTCCGCAGACACCTTGGGCGTCCTTAGAACAGTTTCTACTTGCCTGCGAGCAATACGGACAGGTATAGTGTCCTCAGGACACCTCCATTTTCATTTATTTGTGGACATCCCGGACACCGCGTGTGTTCTTAGAACAGTTTCTACTTGCTTGCGAACAATACGGACAAGTATAGTTCCCTTAGACACCTCCATTTTCATTTGTTTGCAGACATCCAAGACACCGTGTGTGTTCTTAGAACAGTTTTATCTTGCCTGCGAACAATATGAACAGGTATAGTGTCCTCAGGACACCTCCATTTTCATTCATTTGCGGACATCCCGGACACGGCGTGTGTTCTTAGAACAGTTTCAACTTGCCTGCGAACAATACAGACAGGTATGTGTCCTCAGGACACCTCCCTTTTCATTCATTTGCGGAAATCCCGGACACGGCGTGTGTTCTTAGAACAGTTTCAACTTGCCTGCGAACAATATGGACAGGTAAACTATCCTTAGGACACTCCCATTTTCGTTTCATTGTGGACATCCCGGACACTGTGTCTATTCTTAGAACAGTTACACTTGCCTACGAACAGCACAGACAGGTATAGTGTCCTTAGAACATCCCCATATGGGATGATTGCAGACATCTAGGACAGCGCTGCTGTCCGCGGATACAACAGCGGTGCTTACCACCTAAATAGATACAATATTTGAACAATCTCTTACCCCCCACCATCCCCAAACAATCTTACAGACCAACACACTTGCCAAAATTGTATTTCCCCACCATTTGACAATGTGCTGTCCGCGGACGTCTGCGGATACAAGATGGCGGGTGTTTCCAAAAATCTGACGCACTTCACGCTCTTCACCATCCAATCAGCGGACATGTTGGATGTCCGCGGACATCACGCAAGCCGTTTGACCAATCAGGACACTGTACGCGGAGCAAACAAGGAAAAGTGTCCACGGACCTAACATACCTAACATAGATATCACTAATTTTTTTACCTACTTTTTGGTCATTTTTAAAAAAACTACTGGACGGATTTTCACCAAATTTACAAAAGCACGCTTTCAGGACCAAACCGCTGCCCCTGCCGCATAGTTGGTGAAAATCCGTCCAGCGGTTTGGGCTGTAGGTGTGAGCAAAGTTTTTCCCCCATTCAGTCTATGGGAAAAAATACATTTTGGGACCACCCCCTATAACTTTGCCCCCCCCGAACCAAACCTCACCAAACTTTGCAAATAAATTCAGAGTGGTCCATATATTGTATTTTACAAGGTTTGGTGAGGATTCGTCCAGGGGGAGCGGAGTTATAGACCATCCAAAAAGTGCTCTTCCTATGGAAACAGCAACTTAACCATAACTACACGGCCACTACCGTGGGCCGTGTAATAAGCTTTCAGTTATTTTGACCGCATTTTTGTTAGTCTTTCACATACTATTAACAAATGTTCTAACTTATCAAGGTGATCACCACCACACAGCCTACATAATCGTCTACTACACTGTATATCCGTCCATACACCCTGAGTCAGTAGGGCTATGCTAGCATTGTATTTCAGCCTTAGATATTGCTTGGCTATCAAACTACTTGGAAATGCCACCATGTATTTAGGTTTGACCTCTCTGGTGCTGATGTAACCGAGAACTGAGTATATTTTTTTCCTGCAAACAAATGAATCAAATACTGTTCTTTACTACATTCTAGCCTTTTATATTTTAGACTGATTTTTTTTTATAAACACTGCACCATCATACCTTTCACCACAACAGCCAGATTGCCAATACATACAGGGGCAGATCATCTTCCCCACGGTGCCTAGAGTCTCGTAAGATTTAAGTGCACAAAAAGCTTCTACAAAGGCACCAATCATCGTAACATTACTAAGTTTCATTAGTTTGTCACAGAACAAAATGGTTTTCCTTATTACATCATATGGAAGGCCAGGTATCGCAAACTCCAAATACAGCAGTTCTACTGATGAGGATGACGGAAGACCAAACAATTTGCGCAAAACAGTTGCTTCTTAAGTATAATAGGAGATGTCCTCCCCAAATTTCAATGCCATAAAATATGAACAAACTTTCCTATAATACAAAAGTGATACAGTCTCAAATGACATGCCTTTCTGCCTTGACACAAATCTGTTTAACACGTGCGCAACTTGATTGCATTTGCCATTGGTCGCTTTCCAATGAAAATCCAATTTCAAGTTTCTCTGGATATTGATACCAAGATATTTATAGGTATCAAGATTCTCCAACTTGAAACCATTGAGAATACATGGGTAAGTTCTGGTGTTTTTCCTGAATGGTGTGAATACCATTGTCTTACTTTTCTCCACATTTATTGCCAGTCCATTAACCTTTGCATATTGACCTATGGCATGAACCATGTTTTGAGACCCGTCGGTGTATGGCCAACTAAAACCAAGTCATCAGCGTAGGCCAGCCAGCTTGTTAGGTGGCGGCCTACTTTAACAGGACACAACACTAGACTAACACATTCCACCCCTAAAGTAATAAATACTCATAGCCTCCAAGATCCCTTTGGATTTGTGAGGCATACTCTTATCCTCCTCTGTGGGATTGTGTTAAATGAAATTCCTCTGCCTGGCTCTATCCTTCACTGAATACAGTAAAGAAACAGTGGTACATGAGCCTGATGTGTGACTAATTATGTTAATGTTAATGTTAAAGGACATTTGTACTGCGCACTATCACCACCGGAGTCGTCCCCTCGGCGCTCTGACGGCTCTGAAGGAGGGAGGGAGGGCGGGTGAGTTAGTGGGTGGAGGTTGGAAAAGTGCAAGAGAGCAGTGATGTACTGTTGGCAGCCTCAGCCTGGTGGGTCCGTTGGCTGGGCCTGGGGTGTATGCGGCCCGTAGTCGTTGTGTACTGATGTGTGGGTCTATGTGCATTTATTGTTTTGTTGCTGAAGTGTGGTGAAGTTTGTGCGGTTTGTTCTGCTGGAGGTTTGTGGTTGTGTTTGGTTTGGAGTTTGAGAGGTGTATGCGGAGGAGGAAATTGTTAGTGGTCTCGGTTAGTTGGCATCTATACCCTGGTTGACCAGTTGTGCTAGCGTAATCTCGCTCGATGGGGTGCTTGGGCATCATGTGCCTCTGGAGGTTTGTGCTTGTTTTGTATACGAGGCCCCTTGAGTATCTCACTGCCTCTTCTGCCCGTTCTGTCAACAGCGTTGCATGCTCCCCCACCCCCACCCACATGGCCAGTGTACCTGCCAGTGTCCAAATCTTAGTGCGGTGATTGGTGGTATCTCGCTAGTTCCACAACCCAGTGATACCTAGTTGTAGCTATACGGCGGTTGGGGATGGTAAGAATTGGCTGGGGTTGTTGCCTCCGTGGGTCTCGCATGTGTACCACTCTGTCTGGCGTCACCCCTCCTGGTGCCCTGAGTGCTTATCAGTCGGTTCTGGGGCTTGTCAGTGTCCTTTCCGGCTTAGTCGTTTGTCTTACTGCTGCTTTATTATTAAAATTATGACCCAGCTTTAAGAGCATTTCAGAGAAACTGGTGTTGTAAGGTTCCTCTTCATTTTCCAGGCTGACACCTGCTTATTGGTGAGGATGTAGACACTCTGGCAATGACACTGTTCAATGTATAGGGAACGTCTGAAGTGCCACCTTAGATTTGAGAATGCAAATGCACTTTTCAAAACTCGTCCTTGTTAGTAGCAGTCTTGGGGCATTTTTGCAAAGTGAAGTGCATGCAAGCAGCAGTGCCACAATTTAAGGAAAAGACACAGCAAGTAATAGTCACAGGCAGCGTTTGATGACCTATAGGGCAGGTAGGCTCCTGAGGAAAAGAAGCTGGGCTTTGCCTCTAAGGCCTCCACCTGTGTACACCACTGTCTCTGTCTATTGTAATTAAGACATAACCAACCTGGCAAGGAACATACAACGTTCGGTCATATCATCCTGCAGCCCAAGACACAGGCCCCAGTGTAGCAAGAGCCTTTCATGCAGGTTGTGGCATGTTACTGCCTGTTATGGCACTTTACCTAATTGATTTGTGTTATTGGCAGCCATGGGCAGAAGTAATGAGCATGACTTTCCAATGTTGTTGCTGTGACGAAGACAAGCTTGCGAACAAATACAAAAAAAGACCAAAGCAAAACGGTGGCTGTTGTAAATAAAGAGATTAGAATGTAAACCCGCTTTCCACTTCTACATCAAACATGTTCAATGCGCGGGAGAAACAAGTCAGTAGGAGCGGCCCGCAAGCTCAGATTGACAGAGTCTGCTCAGTTCTGAGCGACCTGATTGGTGGCTCACCCTGACCTGGTACTCATTTAGAATAATTGTTGAGTGTTTGGAGATTAGCAAGCAGGCCAAGCACACATATAGGTTCAATTTCTTTGCTTACAGGTTGATTCACGTTAACTTGTTTTTGGTCACTCGATTCTGCTTCATATCTCTCCCCTCTCACACCCTCATCATGTACTTGCCGTCAACAGTGGCTCTTTGAAGACTTTTTTGTATCCATCCATTCTTATTTTTGCCCGACTGCCACTTCATGATTTTCCTGTTATGAACCTCTTTAGATTGCCATTCCCCTCCGAAATGCTGCACTGCATTGCCGCTAATGGAATGGAAATAGCACGCTCTTCGACAGAACACTCTGCCGCTCTCACCATAACAGTGATTGCTGCAAAGGACTTGCTTCCTTGAATGTGTTACTTCATTGCTTTTTTCTGCTCTCAAATAGGGGTTGCAGTATCCTTCACTTCACTCAGAGTCATTTGCCTTCCATTAGGCTACATGTAGACACACCATTTCAGTGAATATGTTCTCAGAAGCCTGTGTTTATAATGATGGAATACACGTTTCTCTCTCTGAAAAGGTATGTGATGAAAAATCTATTAAATCAATCCAAAACAAACCACTATTTTGACTGGCAACCCTGTGTGGAATATATATAGCACTTGAGCCAATGGATTCATTTTGAACCAAACAAAATTCCAGTCCAAGAATATGTGAAGAAAGTGCTGGATAGTGGGAGAAAAAAAATATTGTTTCCTCACCAATGTTTTTTCCTTTCGATATAATGACTGGATACTGTGATAAGCTGCATAATGTTAATTTATTGGGTCTTATATGGGGCAGCTTCTTCCATTTGCATAACCTCTGGCCCCTGCCAGTACTGCAAATGTGGGGTTAGTTGTTCAGTCGAGTTGCAGACACGATCAAGTGTGATTCTGCTAAACGGGGGCCTTAGTCAAATCAGAGAAACTGTGCAGTGATGGAAGGAAGTTTCTCAATTCCGAAAATGTTTGGTGATAAGTGTGTTACAGGGTGCAGTCCCACAATGGGTGAGTACTGCCCTCCAGATTATTCTTCCCGCCATGTGTGAGTACAAATATGGGTCTAGGTGGGCACTTGGCATGTTGGCCAGTGTGTGGAATGAAAGTCAAGAATAAGGCTTTGGGTCTAACGAGAACCTTGCTATATTTCAAAGGAAGAGTAGGTTGAGGCGTAGGTGAGTGCAGCGAAATGTAGAGCCCCTGCAAGGTGCAATATAGAGGAACATAGATGTCAGCATGAAAGGAGTAGGGGGCTTTTTTTTAGGAAATCTTACTTCATCCTTGTGTGTATTTTACACTATATTTTCCCAAGAGGTTAACATTTTTATTCTTTGCCTGGTGGTTGAGATAAACTTGAAGATGTACTTTTAAGTAGGGCTGGAGAACTGGGACGTACAGTGGAGGATGTATCTTTTGAAAAGAGTAAGAGTTTGACATGTTATAAGTAACAAGGCAAAGGTTACTGTACTGCAAAAAGATACATTTTCTGTGTATTTTTACGACAGGGCAAAGTTTGTCCTAGTGATTGTACCAACCCGTATTAGCTCTAGGGCACACTTTGCCTTAGTGCTAATACTGTGCAAGCTTACACTTGCACTAGTGCAAGGTTTCTGTAATCTGGGCCCTGGTAGTTGTATGCCACTTTGGCACAGCGAGGGACATACATTGAGACAGCACATTGCAAAGACATGAGTTATTAGGTCTGGGAGACACATTTCAGCTTACATACTTGTTAGTCAAATGAGGTAGAAATGGTATGGACTTGGAGTCTCAGCTCATAACACATACACAATGAACGAGCTCACTATACCCATGTGAGGAACAACTGGTAGTTGTGAGGTGAGTCAAGTTGGAGCATGGCCATTGTTCATAGTCTCTTGACCTTAGAAGGACAGCAAATACCATCTCATTGCCTTCCAATACTATTGGAGCATGGTGTGTTCCACACTCCTACAAAAGGCGCCCCAGGTGCAGATGGCATCACAGATGACAACCGCTTAAATGGTTGGTGAAACACTATGAACTGAGAAAGGTTTTAACTCCCAATGAAACTCAAAACTAATAATTGGATAGATCTAGTACTTACAGAGATACATTAAGTATGTGTCAGTTGACAAAAAGGAGTGAACGTTAGTAGACCAGTACATCATTTGCCACATTTGTCCTTTGCCCCAGCCTTGATAAATAAAAGTAAGTTGAGGATTTCTATCTGAAAGCATCCCATTCTATGTAAAGGCATTTGGACAAGAGAAATGACATTCAGGTGGGTGGCAGATGATGTGACCCACTACTTGGTATGATATGATATGGCATTTGTAACGCGCCTATCCACAAGTGTTTCAAGGCAGGACGAGGCAGGGAGGGGGGAACAAGGGGAAGACAGACAACGATCCTACTAGCCACACTACTAAAGAACCTTGCCACAAGAAAGGTTTAAGATAATGGAGGTACAACTGAAATGTTCTCTCTGCTTGCTCCTCTTTCAGCTGGCCCTCAAAACCATGATATTATGGAATGTCATTTGGAACTTCACTTTGATATGCACCATTGAGTTGGAGTAGCAAGTGTCCAGATAGGCTTCCTATGTTGCTAATCCACAAGGAATGTGGAAAGGCTTGTATGGAGTGTTTTGTGACACAAAGATGGGCACTTTTTGGCTGACCTGGCATATGCCCCTCACTAGTCATCTAATTTAAGTTGAGTTCTGGGTTGTCCTACTGAGCTGGACAGTTGACCTTGTGTGGAACACACTGGTGGACGCAAGGCTGTAGATACACGTTTTCACTCTATGGTTTGTATATTACATACTTGCAGCATAGCATGGTGGTGCAGTGAATACTAACTCAGACCAGATGCAGCTGAGAACTGGGTGCGTACGTTCAGAGTAATGCACTACTCTCATTGTCTCTTAGTTTCCAACTGCAAAATAACATGATTGTTGATGTTTCTGTATTCCCAGTGTTAATATGGGGTTTCATCCTTTGTTCTCATTTTCCTGTCTCGCCTTCATATTAATCTCTCGAGTTTTTCTGCTCTTCCCCTTAAATAAAAGAGAGATGATACAATAAGGAGGGGAATACGTTGATCTCATCAAATCTGCACCTGGAATATATTAGATCTTCACATCTTTCATTGCTTCTTTAAACGTAATTCCCTCAGGGAGGGATAATGCTCACCTCCGTGTCTTTAATAGAATCAAGACTTCCTGCGCTGTGCGCTTTGGCAATCTTCATTCTATGACAAGACCGGAGGCAAGCATTATGCTTGTTCAAAGCTCTGCATTACCGCCATGGCAATATTTTCCACGGGGTTAAAGTAGAATGTTCTGAAAACTGAGTCACTAGACCAATCTGCTGCCTTCAGAATATCCTGCAGCAGAACACTGGCTGCAAAAGCCCCGAAAGCCATAGATCCTCTTGTCGAGTGTGCTCCGAAGACAGAAATGTCTATGCCTGCTTGCTCCATGACTTCTTTCACCCTTCTAACTATGGTAACAGAGGCTACAGGCTTAAAAGGTCTCCTGCGCACTATAAGCAATTGTTTCACTCCGCTTGGCCTTTCTGCTGTTGTTACTGCTTCATAACATTTAATACATTTGGCAACGCAAAGCTTAGTGTTGTCAGGAAAGTAAGGGTAAAATATGATCTTAGAATTAGTTTTAGTTTGATGCGCAATGTTAAACGCTACACCCTCTGGGTAGAAGATCTTTCTATCGATTTCTAGCGCCTTTACGTCTGATACCCTTCTGCATGAGGTTAAACAGAGTAGAGTAGCTAGCTTCCCGCATAACTGTCTCTTTGACAACAGGTCGTTCCTTGGCCACTGCTCAAATAGGTGTAACACCTTGTTAACGTCCAACATTACTGAGTACCTTGGCTCTGGAGGCTTTGTCATCTTGACACCTTTGATCAACCTGACTACCGCTGGATGCTCCCCTACTGGTTGGCCATCCACTAGCTCGTGCCCTGCTGATATAGCATATCTATATACACCAACTGACCTGAAAGCTTTCCCGCTTGTCAATAGTGACATTGGGAAATTTAGTATGTACTCTATAGGAGCTGAAAAGGGAGAAACACTCCTCCCCCTGCACCACCTTTCCTAGGCTTGCCAAGCGGAACTATAGCTCTGGATTGTGGATGGTGCCCACGATACTTTGATGAGCTCCTTAGCTTCTTCTGAAAGGCCTGACAAGCAGCATCTGCACCTGAAACTTTGCACGCTATTAGGCGGAGGGTGTTGTCTTGAATCAGGGGATTAGGCATGCCCTTCGGATCCACTAGGAGGTCTGCTCTGTGAGAAATCTTCTGCGGGAAATCCTTGGAAAATTCCATCAGAACTGCAAACCAAGCTTGCGATCCCCACTCTGGCATCACCAGAACTATCTCTGCCTTGTCTCTGCTGACCTTTGCTAGTGCCCTCGCCAGCATCACGAAGGAGGGAAAGGCATAATGAATGTGACCCTTCCAGCATTGCAGGAAGGCATCCGTCCCGGATCCAGTCTCCAGCTGAAGTACTCAGGAAGTTGGGAGTTTAGCCTTGACGCAAACAGATCTGTATTGAACGGACCCCACTTCAGCTGTAACTTCTCGAAGACCGATGTGTGAAGCATCCAGTCGCTCGAGTAAGTTAGGTACCGGGAGTTCCAGTCCGCTACTGCGTTCTTCGTCCCCGGAAGATATTCCGCCTTGACAGCTATCTCTTTTTGCAGACAATAGTACCAGAAATCCTTGGCTAATTCTGCTAACATTTTGGACTTTGTCCCTCCTAGCTTGTTGATATATCGTACCACCGATATATTGTCCATTCTGAGGAGGATAGAACATTTTGCTCTCTCTGTGGAAAATGCCTGAATTGCGAAGGAACCTGCTAGAAGTTCCAGGCAATTGATATGTAACGCTAGTTCTTCTTGCAACTATTTCCCCCCTGTCTCTACTAGACCACATCTCGCTCCCCAGCCTGATCTGCTGGCATCTGATTCTATAATAATTTCCGGTATCTCCGTTGCAGGCCTCCATGTTGCTGAGCCGCCTTTGGATCTCTGATCTGCTCTCCTGGTCTACAGTAACTAACTGGTGATATCTCCACCCTTTGCGCAGATACTTCATCTTGAGTCTCTACAGAGCTCGATAGTGAGGGGGACCTGGGAAAATCGCTGGGATGGAAGTCGCTAGCAATCCAACTATCCTGGCTTTATTCCAAAGCGATATAGCCGTCTTCCTCAGAGTCGATCTCAGATCCCTTTTTATCGATCTGACCTTTGCCATAGGCAACTGCAAGGTGCTTTCCTTGTTTCTATCATAAAGCCTAGAAATTCTATTCTTTTGCATGGAGAGAGCTCTGACTTTTCATAATTTATTAGGAATCCTAGACTTGATATCAGGGATATCGCCCATTGCACTTGTTGTTGCTGTCTCTGCTTGTCTTCGGACATGAATAGAATGTCGTCTAGATATATTATGAGTCGCAGGCCTTCATCCCTCAGTACCGCCGCGAGGGCTCTCATCAGTTTGGTGAACGCCCAAGGGGCTGAGGCAAGGTCAAATGGCAGTGTCCTGAACTGCCACGTCTGCTCTCTCAACGTAAACTGGAGGAAATGACGATACTGTGACGCTATGGGAATAGTCAGATACGCAACTTTCAGATCTAGCCGCGCTAGCCAATCCTCCTTTCGGAGCAGGTCAGCCAGAAGGTGGATTCCTTCCATCTTGAAGTGCTTGAAAGCTAGCCAGCTGTTCAACTCTTTTAAGTTGATTACCATCCACACCTTCCCTTTTCTGCGCACTAAAAACATGTTGCTTAAGAAACCTAGTGAGTGAGGCTGAACTCTTTCTATCACTTGCTTCTCTGCTAGCGCTTGCATCTCTATGCATCTCTATGTCTAATAACTGCCTCCCTTCCTCCGAGCATATAATGCGAGGCAGAGGCCTTTCTTGGATCGGTAAGCTCATGAAATCTAGATGATATCATGTGCTGTCTGGAGAACCCAGACGTGTGACGAAAGCTCTCGCCAAATGTGCATAAATAGCTGCGCCCTGCCCCCTGCTGGTGGATATTTTGCGCTGCGCTCTCTGACCTGGGTTGCTACCTTGGTGTCTGAAATAGCCTCTTCCTCTTCTTCCTCTTAATCCTCTACCTCGATTCGGGAAGAACGCATCCTGCAGGCGTGTCTCCCAGTATTGGGCTCTTGGTCCTTGCAGCCTTCTGTTCATGTTGAAGCGGCCGGTCGAACGGCCTCGGAATCGACCGGCCCTGGCAAAAACCCATCAAGGAACTAGAAAAAGTCCAATCACAGAGTTCCACTCACCACATCTAGGACAGGTGATTGCAGAGATGAATAGTGATAACCCCAGCAGTGACTGTTGCATTTCTGTGCTCACCTTGGAAGCAAGACGACACAGAGCAACACAGGTTCGATCCCCGGGTCCGCGCTTAGAAACCTCTGGGTGCATTATAAATAACCTATCATATCATATCATATAATTTCCCGATAGGCAGGTTAAGCATGGGATCCCCACATAGACAGAATAATAAAGTAAAAGCCCAGAGGTGATGAGGGAACAGCCAACAGGAGATCCCAGTGAGGAAAGGAAAGTCAAGTCACACCATTGATGAGCTTGCAGAGTGGAATCATTGAAACAGCGGCAGGGATAGACAGCATTGTCAGCTAGATGGGGAAGGCCAGCAAATTAAAATCCTGGTGGGACTAGTAAGCACAGTTGATGTAAATTCAGAGGCAAACCTCGGAAAAACAAAGGTTCTGTGCCTTGAGATATTATTTAAAGCTATAGTGATCCTAGTGAGGGGACGCAGTTTGAGAAGCAATTAAAGTGCAGCAGGTCACACCACTTGATATCTCCATGCTAAACGAATTGTACCAGGATTCTGCTACTCACTTAAAGTGTTGAACACAATGTCCACCAGAGGCCAGAAGGAGGCAATGTGCAGTTCCAGGGGTCAAGCATAACAGACTTTGAAGAGACATAAAAACACCTTCAGGCCAATGGATTTATCTACCCCACGAGACCAGATACAGAAGCATGGACAAGGTTCCTCCTGGTCGCTATTGAGGCAGAGCATCAATGTCAGGTTTTTATGTCTGTTGTCATTCCCAGGACAGTTGTTTCTCTCAATGCTTCAGGATCAAATTCCAGCCGTTGATAAAGTACCAGTGCAGACTTTCAGCATTTATGACACAACCCGAGAGTAGAGTTAAATCCTAACCTCCAATCAAACACTCAAGAATCATTAAAGCATTTGGTGGCCAGCCACTCAGTGCCGGACTTCAACTGTGAAATCTGTAGGATATGGATGTCATTGAATCCGAGGCAGCCATTCCTTTCAGGCACACAGAGGAACATGCACACAGTCCTCTTGGGAAAAGTTCAAGTCAGAAAGTTACCCTAAATGTCTAGTTTCCAACAAATCACACAAGGGCAATACATGAATGCTCCCTTGATACTGTATTTGACACTATTAATAAAAGCATATAGGCACTGTCGTATAGATGATGAACTACAAAGAAATACCAGAAGATATGTTACCATTTTGAAATACGTGGCTACCAGCATAGCAAAAGTCAAAGAAAGAATGTGAAATATATCAAGACATACTTTTGAACAAACATAAGTCAGGGACACGTGAAGACATAAGGACAAAGAGTTACATTTAGTTTATTACCATGTACAGATACGAAGCAGACATAATAAGACACATATAACACATATATTTAGGAAACACTGGCAGATATTAAAATAATATGATGACTTATATACCACAATGTTCATCACATGTACCAGATATCAAAGAGAAGCTAACTAATAGCAACTTTTAGACAAACGATCAAGCAGCGCTGCATCTGCAAAGAGTTTATCTGTTTCTACTGAATGTTCCATGTGTGAATATGGCATAAGTAAATGCCCGCAATATTCTTAGAAACTGAGTGGCAGGTCATGGGAAAGAAATCAGCCTATCAACTGCCAGAGTTGTGCATGCCGTAGTTTGCCCTTTAATTGGACAACATTAAAGATGCGGTTAGATACACTTGTGTCATATCCATAAGCAATAAGCATTAGTGCAAAAATAACAATTAATTCAAACATATATGTTTTGCTAGACTTAAGAAGATTGAACCACAGAGGGGAGGCCGAAATCAAGAAATTATGTTTAGAAAAGAAGGCGCCTGTATGATAATACAATTGAACACAATTGCACCAACAGTTCCCAACACTGCAGGAGAACTACATAATTTACTCAGTTAACTTATCAAGAACTTGAAGATTTTGGAAGATAGGACAAACCTTTTGACATGTACTCTTCTGTAGCATTTGGTTTTATATTTTATCGTCTGCTTATGTATAATCACAAGTAGTGAATTAATCGTTTTAATGGTTTGCCTTTTTTATGAAACTAAACCACCTGGGATTATGATAGTCTTTCTAATAAGACTATTAGTTTTTCTACTTTGGATTACACCTTTTATTTTTACTTTCACTTTGACACACGTCACTTTATAAAGGTAATAAACGTGTTTGCTCCTGGTACATCGTTAGCAATATGTGTCTTTTCAAATAATAAGATTGCTTGGTTTAAGAAGTATAAAATTATCTGGAATAATATGGTTCTGCAATGTATATTGTTTAAAAAAATGTGGACATCACGCTAACATACACATATGGTTCAATAAAGACATGAGGATGAAATATGATTCTTGGTCATTTTATAATACTAGCTAAAAGTGGCCAAATTAATTAGACAGACGCAAAAAAAATAATAATAATAATAATAATTACCTGTCTCGACAAAGTTCCACCCCAGAAACTGACATGTTTTCCAAAAGGGAGCCATGCCTGCCATTTTGAATGCAGTAAAACAATTTTCTTTAACAAATGTGAATGTGAACCCACCAGTGCAGAGTTACATGTCCTTACATATGTGAATGCAGTGGATTTCACAGCAACCACAATCTTCAATTTGAGATTCTCCAGTAAGAAAAGAAATTGTTCTGCGCCAAATTTGCGACAAATTGTACAGCCACTATATAAAAGTACACTGACAACAACCAGAAACAGTACACCCTTCTAGATCTGTTTAAGGACCCAGGAATACTAAGGGACACCACAGTGGTAACCCCCATATTTGGTAGCTATAAAGGTTCCCAAAAGGGCAAAAAATAAGTAAGTGACATAGTCATTGATGCCCGAAAGGAAGTCACTTGATAAAATGGTCAGAGCATTACAGAACACAAGCAAAAGTGTAGTAGTCCAAAACACGGCCGAACAGGGGACTTTCTACGTTTTGATATTGAACTCTTTGCAGGTTAGTCGTTTCTCCAAACAGAGAGTGGGGCAATATCTCTTTCTTCGGCAGGAGCCTCTTTCTGGAATAGCCTCTCCCCACCCCTCTCAGACTTGAGCCGTATCTCCTTAAGTTCTGGTAGCTTCTCAAGACATTCCTCTCCTTCTCTTTCTTCCCCCTCCATCTTCCTTGCTAAGTCCTCCCCTCCCCCGTGCTGATATGATGGGCTGCCGGGTCCCTTCTGAGTCTTACAAGGGGTAAGCCCCATGACCAGTCTGCCTTAGCACCCTGCACTTGCTTTTGACACCCTTCCCATATCTGACTACTGAATCGGGTCCACCAGCCCTCCTTGCACTACCTGGGGCCCTGTCCCCCATAGTACTTGCCCTTCAGGCGTCACTTAGCACTAGCCCCTCAAGCACCTCCTAGCACACACCCAGTGCCTAGCTACCTCTCCCTCCTGTATACCCCTTCCCTGCCCTACACCTTCCCCTCACCCTTCTGCTCCACCCCCCCTGCCCTTCCTGTTGCTGCACTAGCACGATCTGAATGTCACAAGGCATAGTAAGACTGTTTATTGTTGTTTTATCCTCCTCCGTTCCCTTCCCCCTTAGTCTTGTGGCACATGGAAACATTTTCTGCTGTATAGGTGCTATACAAATGTTAAATAAATAAAAAATAAATACAAATAAAAACTGCAACAAGCAGCTGAAAAAGCATCCCTACCCGAGAGTCTAATCAGAATGTTGCCCACAAGATGTTTACGGATTGTTTAATGATGGAGAGCGCACTAGATGGAGGGGGTCTGCCAGGGTGGGCACTGGCACATGGCACAATCAACAGCCAGCCTGCATTATACGTGATGGAGCTGAAAGATATGGTGTTGTCTCACAACTATGCCAGCTTGTGCCAAAAGACCTCAGTCCATAAAATTTAGATTTGCATGGTGGGGCGATGAACACGTAATTGGATTACTGGATGGATTCCTGGCTGAATATTAGAGAAAGTTCTTGTTATCCATGAAGGACAAGACTGCTATATTCTCTTCAGCACCTGTAAGACCATCAAATAATGATATCATACTGTGGAGTCTTTGTCCCTTGGGTGCAGTAGTGGCCCATGTCTGTTGTGGAAAAGAAACTCAACGTTCGTCCGTTTTTGCTGCATAAGGATATCTTAAGCCAGTTATCATTCTGGGTTACCATTCAGTACATCTGATGAAGCTTTGGTGTAATTGGAGATGCTTATACATACATGGAGTAAAGTGTATTGCCAAAAAACAGACACACCTACCACTATTTTCAAAATCACCAATTTGAAAAGGGTAGTTAAATATGGATGTTTCAACCCCAACTTCGATCTGGATTTCCCATAACAGCTCCCTGATAAAAAAGAAATATCGGATGATGGAAGTGAGCTGGTTGAGGGTTGGTAGGAGTTTTCTTTGAGATGGTGTGGTACATGGGGTTTGTGCGTGTTTCTGTCATTAATACATGCAGTTCTTATCTAAAATGTTTGCAAATTTATCACACGCTATCAAGGAGTTCGCCCCTTCTCACCTGGGTCCGGTGTTTGCCGGTGTCTTCGATCGCTGCCTTCTTGCGAACGCTCTTGGTCTTGAACAGCGCTGCTCGAGTCTCGTCTGGTTCCAGGTTGCGTTTAGTTCCAGGAGAGCGGAGTCCAGGAATCCGGGAGTGTGGGAAAGGCTAGTAATGCTCGGAATCAGGAAGGGGGAAAGGGTCAGGAGAGGGTAATAGCACTGGAACAAAGGAAACAATACCGCGAGCTACGAACACACGTCTGAGGCTACTCTGCAATAGCATTGAGACGCGCAGAACCGCGGAAGGCGTGGTCTATAAATAGATCACGCTGCGTTCAGCGCATGGAGCGAGCAAGGGCTTCAGCTCTGGACGGCCATGTTGGAAATAGTACGTAATG
Source organism: Ambystoma mexicanum (assembly GCF_040938575.1). Lineage (NCBI taxonomy): Eukaryota > Metazoa > Chordata > Amphibia > Caudata > Ambystomatidae > Ambystoma > Ambystoma mexicanum. Next base: position 702,186,878 of record NC_090930.1, on the reverse strand, counting down.
CAAGCCCCGTTGAGACAAGGACCAGGAGGTCCAAAAGGGGCGTGATCTGAAGTTCATGACAGCATGCCTCCTCCGAAGGCCTTTCCCTCCAGGTTTGCCCGGGTGTATTAGGTTAAATCTTCTGAGCAACCGAGAAGCCTTGATATTTGAAACAGGTTCCCAGGTCCTTTCGCTAGGAGGATATCCTTTCCACTCCACTAGGTATTGAAGATGGCCCCGCTTATACCTGGAGTCACAAATCCGGGACACCTTATATTCCAGTTGGTTGTCAACCAGTAGAGGAGGAGGTCTACTGGATTTTCGAGAGGGTTGGATGTAGGGCTTCAATAGGGATGTGTGAAAAACTGGATGAATTCTTTTCCAGGAGTTAGGTAGCTTGATTTCGATATGAGACAGGATTGATAATCTCCTTGATGGGAAATGGACCATAGTAGCGGGGAGCCAGCTTGTTTGGTCGCAAGTGTTGGGGGAGTAGTTTTGATGACAACCACACTCGGTCACCGACCGTATTGGAAGAACCTGGTCTTCTCTTGGAATCCGCATACCTCTTGGTCTGTAATTTGGCTTTCTCTAAGTGTTCTTTAGCCTCCCGGTGAATGTTGATAAGAGTTTCGATCCAGGAGTCAACAGTAGGTACTGGTGTAGGGTAAGGAAGAACCGAGGGTAAAACCAATGGATGGAACCCCTGACTACAATAAAAAGGGCTGGTCTGTAGCGCTGAGTGTTAGGAGTTGTTGTAAGCGAATTCCGCAACGGGTATCAGGCGAGACCAGCCATCCTGGATCTTGGTGGCGTAACATCGGAGATATTGTTCCAGGGTCTGATTTGCAAGTTCTGTGGCTCCGTTGGTTTGGGGGTGATAACCTGAAGAGAGGGCACGTTGGATTCCTATTACCCGACAGAGGTGTTTCCAGAATTGTGAAATGTATTGGGGACCCCGGTCAGATATGATCTTGGAAGGAAGCCTATGTAGTCGGAATATGTGTTCCAGAAATATTCCAGCTAGCTCTGAAGAGGAGGGTAGTTTCATCAGTTGCGTAAAATGGGCCATATGGGTAAACAAATCTATGGTGACCATGATGGTAGTATATCCTCGGGAAGGTGGTAACTCCACTAGGAAGTCTGTAGCGATGATTTCCCATGGTTTAGAGGGTAGAGTGGGCTGCAGAAGAAGGCCTGCCGGTCTTTTGTTATCATGTTTATTTTGGGCACAGGTTATACAAGCCTGGATGTATTGCTGTACGTCAGACTTCATTTTAGGCCACCAGAACTGTCTCTGTATAAGACGGAGGGTGTTGTTGATACCTCGGTGCCCGGAATGGAGTGTGTCATGACAAAGGTTTATTATTTTTTGCTGTAACTTCCATGTAGGAATGAGTAGTGCATTGTCCTTGAATAAGTAGCCTTCCTTGGCTCTTAATTTCCAGTGATTTCTTGTTGAAATGTCCTTCCATATTTCCGAGGATTGGGTTTGCGATCGGACTTCTTCCAGGAGATCAACTGCTTGGGCTACAAAGATCGTGGGAGAAAACATTTTAGGAAATGCCTTATCTTCAGTGGTCACATAGTCAGGACAGCGAGACAAGGCATCAGCAATCAGGTTCTGTGATCCAGGGACATGGGTAATGTGGAACTGATACTGGGCAAAAAAGTAGGCCCAACGTGCCTGACAACTGTTCCTGCACTCCACTGACTGTAGAATCTGAAGGTTTTGATGATCAGTACGGACTTGGACAGGATGTCTGGCTCCCAGAAGCAGGTGTCGCCATTCAGTGAAGGATTGACGAATGGCTATGAGTTCCTTTTCCAGGACGGAGTAGTGTGTTTCACTAGGAGTTAAGGTTCTTGAAAGATAAGCAACGGGGTGTTCCAAATCGTCCTCCATTTTCTGCTTCAACACTGCTCCTATAGCGTAATTAGAGGCATCCGTTTCCACTAAAAAGGGTCGGCTTGTATCGGGTTGAGCCAAAATGGGAGCTTGTGTGAACTCGGTCTTCAAATGCTGGAATGCAGTTTCTTGTAATGTTGACCCGACAAATGGGGTGTCCTTCTTTAGCAGAGCCACTATAGGTTGTACAATCTCGGAAAAGGTGGCTATGAACTTTCGGTAGAAATTGGCTAGTCCTAGGAAGGATTGGATTTGTTTCACGGACGTGGGAGTTGGCCAGGCTAGAATGGCCTTTACTTTTGAAGGGTCCATGCCAATCCCCTCTGGACTAAGGATAAATCCCAGATAGTGCACAGAGGTAACGTGAAACAAATATTTTTCAGGCTTGGTTAAGAGGTGATGTTCCCGGAGTCTTTGTAGAACTGCCTTAACATGTCCTTCATGCTTCAGAGGGTCCTTGGAAAAAATCAATATGTCGTCCAGATAGACAGTGACGAAGAGAAACAACATATCAGAGAACACCCTATCCATAAAACGTTGGAATACTGCTGGGGCATTGGCTAGTCCAAAGGGCATGTCCAGGTACTTGTAGTGGCCAAAGGGTGTTCTAAAGGCGGTCTTCCACTCGTCTCCTTCCCGAATATGGATCAAATGGTAGGCACCCCTGAGATCCAATTTGGTGAATATTCCGGCTCCTCTCACAGCTTCCAGGATATCCGAGATCAGGGGCAGTGGGTACCGATCCTTGAGGGTGCATTGATTTAAGCCTCTATAGTCGAGGCAATGTCTGAGTTCCTTGGTATCCTTCTTGGGAACCAAGAACAACGAAGCACCCGCTGGAGATTTCGAGGGTCTTATGGTGCAGTTTTCAAGATTAGTGTCTAGGTATTCCCGAAGGGCCTTTTTCTCGGGTTCGGAAAGAAAGAACATTCTGCCGAAGGGAATCACAGCTGAGGGATCCGTATCTATGGCACAGTCTTCGGGCCTGTGAGGGGGTAAGGCTTGGACTATGGCAGTAGAAAATACATCAGCATATCCCTGATAGGCCTCTGGAACTTCTATGATATTGGAAACCATGAGTGGTGTTTCTTGGTCTTTTGGTGGTTCTTTAGAAGTTACTGAGGAGTGGTCCAGGGATAGACAGTGGGACATACAGAACTCTGAGCCCAGGAATAAAGATGCTGCTGTCCAATTGATATACGGATTGTGCTTTTGTAACCAGGACATTCCCAAAACCATGGGGTAATGGGCTGACTTAATGATGTCGAATGTAATCCGCTCTTGATGATGGTTTATGGAAAGTTGGATCTCTTTAGTCTGCAGGCTTATGGGTCCTGAAGAGAGGGGTCTTCCGTCAATTGCTTCCACCGGCTGCATGGTGTTTCTTGTCTCGTACGGAATATGATGACTAACAACCCAGTCTTAATCAATGAAAATTCCCATAGATCCGCAGTCCACCAAGGCCAGAATGGGATAGGTCTTGTCTTTGGAGGGCGACAGGAAGGCCTCTAGTATCACCAAACTGTTTTGTCCAGGAGAGTTCAAGGATGGAATTGATGTTGAGCAAACATCTCTCTCCCGAATCTCTGCTCCATTTATGATCGGGAGCTGGCGTTTCCTGAACGCCGAGGAGGTGCCAGAGGACATTCCCTGACCAAATGTTTGTCTGAAGCACAATACATACACAAACCCGTATGGATCCTTCTCAATCTTTCTTTAGGTGATATGGCTCCATGAAAGGCTCCAATTTGCATGGGTTCAGGTTCTGGGGCTGGTCTTGGGTTTGCGCCCATTCTGGCTGTGCTCTCAAAGGACGTCTTGGGTGGGTTTCCCTTGGATTTCTTCCTTTCAGCCTTCCTTTCCTGGATGCGAAAGTCTATTTGCAAGGCCAGGTCCATTAGTGCTTGGAATGAATTTGGTCTGGCCACCCTGGCCAGTTCATCCTTGTTCTCATCGTTCAGGCCTCTCCTGAACAGGGTAAAACTAGCCTCAGAGGACCAGTCTGCTTCCTTAGCCAATTGTTTAAATCTGGTCACATAAGTGAGCATATCTTGGGAGCCCTGTTGAAAGTCCAGCAAGCTTCTTGGGCAGTATAGACCTGCTCTGGATGGTCAAACATGCCTTTAATGGCCTGTATGAACCCATCATAGTCGTCTTGGAGGGCATCGCCAGAGTTAACAAGGGGTGTTGCCCAAGTTAAGGCGTTGCCGGAAAGGTGGGATATGATGAAACCGACCTTAGCCCTAAGAGTCAAGAAATAATAGGGCTTAAAGGTAAAGTGGACCAGGCATGAATCCAGGAATCCGCAAAGTGTTTTTGCCGAACCATCATACTTGTCAACAATACCGCCCAAGAGGGCACCCTCCTTTGTAGCAGAATCCCGGGATAAGAACAATTGTTTGAGCGCAGCGTTTTCCGCCTTAAGATTTTGAACCTCGGTTGATAATTCTTGCATGCTTAGCATTAAGTCCTGCACAGCGGCTTCCATCTCGTTTTTAGGTTCGATCGGGTGGCGTCTCAAACTGTCAAGGAGTTCCCCCCTTCTCACCTGGGTCCGGTGTTTGCCGGTGTTTTCAATCGCTGCCTTCTTGCGAATGCTCCTGGTCTTGAACAGAGCTGCTCGAGTCTCATCTGGTTCCAGGTTGCGTTTAGATCTGGGAGCGCGGAGTCCAGGAATCCGGGAGTCTGGGAAAGGCTAGTAATGCTCGGAATCAGGAAGGGAAAAAGGGTCAGGAGCGGGTAATAGCACTGAGACGAAGGAAACAATACCACGAGCTACAAACACACGTCTGAGGCTACTCTGCAATAGCATTGAGACGTGCGGAGCCGCGGAAGGCGTGGTCTATAAATAGAACACGCAGCGTTCAGCGCATGGAGCGAGAAAGGGCTTCAGCTCTGGACGGCCATGTTGGAAGTAGTACGGAATGTAAGCCCCGTTGAGACAAGGACCAGGAGGTCCAAAAGGGGCGTGATCTGAAGTTCATGACACACGCTAAGCTAAAAACCATGTTAATATTGGGCTTGATGTTACATATTTCTTTAGTTGGTAAAATGTTCACCTAAGATTGCTCTGCCTTTTGAGGAATGCACTGCATTATTTGTTTTAAACAACAATAGTGCTCTGGTATCCCCCTGGGGTTTTGGGCAGACAGTGGTTCTTTCACTAGGTGCATTGCTACCAGCAAAGCATCTTGATAGGGGAGTCAAAGGGTAGGGTGATTACACCCATGTTTCTGATGCTGAGGTGCAAGAACGCAAAAAACGAATGAGCACTGCAGTAAAACGTATTCGCCTAGGGACTCAGGGGTTTGAGAATAAGACTATTGCCACTGTGAACATGCATTATCAAAACTAGTTAAGGGGACATACGTTTCCGATAAGTAATAAGGATGCAGAGAAAATGCTGGCCTGCATATGTGGAAACTCCTCTAGTGTCTTTTGGAAAATTATCAAACCAAGAGGTTTGGAGCATTTTCATCAGCTACAAGCTATCCCGGAGAATGTATGGGTTCAATATTTTAAAGGTTTATACTGCCCACTCCACTTCCTGTAGCACGAAGCACACTGTGTGTTATGTCAGAAGGCAAAGTCCGCTGATTCCAAGACTTGGACCCCTAAAAGAGGCTACCTTTCACATGTAGGCTAAAACAGGGTTTGCCACTACGTCTTTGATCCACTTTTGAACAAACATGTACAGGAGAATTAATTGGACCTCTTATGGGAAAGTTGATCTTTCCAAAGTCCTCTGTCAGCAAGGTGAAGACTGAGTGCTCTGTCTCATTGCCATCCCCAAGGAACATTGAGAGTGACATGATGATCGGACAAGACCTAGCTCTCTGCCAGCCACAAAGGTGCGCAGGGCCTCATTGTGTTGAAGGATGCTTGCAGTTGTGTGCCATCCTACTCCTTGTTTGGCAGCCCAAGACCAAGGACTAACATGCTCCTTGAGTCCCTAGATTGGGATTCACAGCATTCTAAGAGCCAAAACCAGCAGGATCCCTGTTTTCATTGTGTCAAACCAGTCAAGCTGCTATCAAACCAGGCTCACCACATTTTGAACCACAGGACACTCTGGCACTTCCTTTTTGCACTCAACCAATCTCCTCAAACCCACTCGAAGTCACATCGTACCTCTGAGAGCCCGTCACCTGCTTGACCGCTGAAGTGTCACTCGCTGGCTCGAACCAGCAGTTGAATAGCAACTTGACCTGACTTGATCTCAAAGTGCCACTTCATTGAATAGCACACTGGACCATCAGAATCACTGTGTCAAACCCGCGACAACCTTTGACTCAAACCATGGAGGTGTCACTCGCTGACCCTACCCAGAGATTACCATAGGTCTCAAACTAGCTCTACCGTGAACTTATCATTGTGGGCACTGCAACCTCGCTCAAACACCACCTTTGCACCACTCTGGGCCATCGCATTCGACCCAGCTAAATGCGAGCTCGCCGTTTGGATCATTTGGATCAACAGGATTCATTACACTGGAACTTGGCTCAAACCGATCACATAACACGTCAAAGCCTGGTTCAATAATGTGGAACCACCATGAACCCCAAACAGGTAATATTGATAGCTAACTGCCCCTTGATTCATTTGTGACCAATAGAGAATGATTAGGTCATTTTGATCACTGTTGCATCCAGTAACATATCCTTTAAAAGAACAGTGTGGCTCTTACTTGTCTTTTCTCCTGGATTCATTAACCACAGTACAACATCTTGCAATATTGGTTCATTCTGTTTTATTTTCTATGGGGTGGGTATTGTGGAGTGTTTTCTATTTAGTTATTCTACCATTTTTAGTGTTTAAAGTATGTATTTTCATATAACCTTGAGTTGACATTCCTTTATTTTGGACTGCTGTTTGGGTTGCTTCTGAATCAAATTCACACCCCTCTTCAGAGTATAGCCTTCCCTCTGCCCAGATTACCATAAAAGCTCAAGGAGGTACATCTCTTTACTCTGCTCTTGGTTTGCAGAAGTATGAGGGGTGAATAGGAACTTTAGCCTTTCCTCAACCTTGTACTTCTGCAGGGCAGACGTTTATATGTTTAATATTATAGAGAACAACATTAAATCACAAATTCGATGCCTATCTAAATCTCTCTACCTTTCATTTATTAAAAATAAATACCTTCTTTTTTCTCAATAGATATGTCAGCTTTTCACACAATGTTTTAGAAATCTCAAATTAAAGACAGGTTACTTGACATTGCTCTGAGTAATTCACATGCAAAATGAAAAATGGCTTTTTAATATGTATGTTTGCTAGAATCCCTTCCATGATGTTTCTGTTGCATTAATGTGTTCAAATGTGCATATTTGTCATTTTCCAATGGGCACATTAAAGTGGGAAAAAAGAGGGCATTTAAAACCCTTTCACTTTCTCCTTGAATGGTTCAGAGCCAGTAACAGGACTTCAATTACATGATGTTCCTAGCAATTACATTATGTTCCTAGATGTGAGCAAAGTGAGATATTGGGCCTCATTACAAGTGTGGCGGTCTGGAAACAAGGTGCTAGTAAGCTCACCAGCACCCTTGTTTCTGGACCACCACAGTATGAGTCTAACTGCTAGGGCCACTGCGCCCGACAGGTCTGACTCTGCCAGGTGTAGCAGCCATGGCAGGCATAGACATCACGGAAGCACCGGCAACGGTGCTGGTGCTTCCATCTCTCATAGAGTCCCATAGGGGAGTGGGGACTTACAAAATCCAGTGCCTGACTTCCCACTCCATTGGGACTTGTAATGTATTGGTGGCACCAGGAAGTGAGGCGCCAGTTACAGTATTACAGGGTTACTGCCAACCTCGTAATGAGGCTGTGTTGCTCCCAGTCTGTATTTGACCATTGCACAGAAAGTTAGTCAGAGATCTCCCATTATACACCTCATTTGGGTCTATTTTATACACATCCAAAGTTTCCAGAAAACCTTACACTTCTGAAATATTTTCTAATTTACCAGGATGGACAGTTAATGGTTTCCACTCCCACCTTTCCCTGTACTTTCACAAATAAGAGGTGGTGGGATTTAATATTCCCATTTAGAATATACCTCCACTCATAATTATATTTCCCCTTACCATTAAACTTAATAGGAATTTTATTTGGCTGTCTCACAGACAGATGGGTATCCTCTCCAGAACTGGTCAAATTCCCCCCTTCTAGTAATAGGTTGGCTTCATTCAGCAAGATGGGTCAACTTCCCTCCACAATCTGGTCCTGTCTATTTCCTTTTCAATTGAGGAAGTCCTGGGCTTGAACTCCATATAAGCCTCTCCCACAATGCCCTGTCAAGAATCCAAAATGAATCCAAAGGAATGGAGGCTACTCTATGTCCTTTCTAATGTTGTTGAATATTCCTCATATTTCCTCTTCCAGTCAGTCAGCCAACGGCTGAAATTTGGAGTTTGGAGTTTTATAGATTAGAAGCCACTCCCCTTAGAGTTTTGTATCATTCCTCTATTTTAGTAGATGAGTCAGTCTTTGTGATTGGACAGTGTTATAAAATTGATATCACACTAAATCATCCACTCTCTGCTCATTGGACATATTAATGAAGAGGGCAGTCCAATGGTTGTAACATTCCAACCCAGTTTCCCTCCCCTTTAATGTGATGTAATGTTGGAGATTTTGCATTAAACAATTGTGATTTATTGAAATATAATCAATGCATGTTAGTGTACCCAATAGCTTGGGGGACATAGCATGTCATTAGATGTTGGTGGATGGTTGTCAGCGTTAGAAGCTCAGAAGCAGACTAAACAACGGAAGGAGAGAGGTGCAGGTTGAACTCCATTTAGCACAACTATGTAATTTGTTAACAGTGGTGGTGGTGGTGTACAGAGTGTTCACAACATTGAACGTGAGTGAGTAATGATTAGTAGGATGCAACAAGGAAAAGAGAGATGGAGGAAGGGGCCTGAGGGCCAGTGGGTGCTGGTGACAATGATGTACTTGTTCTGTTGATAATTCAATGTGTGCTGCAGCTTCCTGTGGGCCACTGTGCCATAGAATTCTGTGTACCCCTAGGCAACCAGCCAGTGCTTGACTGTTAAAGTGGATTAAAACGCCATCATCTGGGGAGGAGTTTGTTACACCAAGCTGCAACTCTCTGAGTATTTACCAACTGTGAACTTTAGGCTGCTGCTTGCCCCCCCTTTTTTCTCATTTTTACCAATTCTATCAAAATAGCACAAGCTAAATATTGCCACTTTATAGTGTGTAATAGAAGTGTATTACATAAGTAAATCTGCTGCATGCCTTTTAATTTCTGAAATAGAACAAAGCTGACCACATGTCCTCTGGCTAAACAGCCACCCATGGGATGCCGTCTGTTTAACAGTGGCATACATTACTACAAGTATCAGTATTTTTAATAGATCTGTCCATCCTGTCCACTGGCTAAGTAGCTCTTTAGGGGATGATGGCTGTGTAACAGTGATTAAAACTGCCATGATAAACAGCATTTAAATATTGGACATGGTCTAACCTCCCTTAAGATATATGGCTTTCCACTTCAATAGTTATTTAAGGTTATTGAATCCATGGAGAAGTAGCTACCAAAGGCTGTAACAGTTGACCGAAAGGTGGCGTATTCATTGCTATTGATAACCTATGTGTGTTATTGCACATTGTATTCCTACGCAGCTTGATTCTAGTTAAATTACTGCGGAAAGATCATCAGACATTTAAAGAAATTCTATTGTTAAATTTATATTGGAACCTTGCAGAATACTCCCAGTTTTTAGTAATCAAAAAGCTTAATCTTCAGCTTAATGGTATCTAGAAGGTCAAGAGAATAGCATTCTTTTTGTCTGTGATTTCAATGATTTCAAATAATTTTTTAAGTCTAAATTTGACCTCTATAAGAGAAGGTAGAATTACTGCAATGTAAAAAGTCACTGAAACACATGTCTGGGGTTGTTCATTGTACTCTGGTTCAGAGGAGAATTGCCTTGAATATTCGGTGCTGGACTTCCCATGTGTGTGTGACCAAACTGATATGCAAATGGTTACTTCTCCTCTATGAAAGGTGCAGTGAGCTAAAACATAGTTGTAGACCCTCCTTAGTGAGAGCAATTCGACAGAACAGGGAATTTGACCCATGTTTGTTCTCAGTAGAGGGGCTCCCTTACTCTTGTTTAATATGGATATCCCTCAATACTTTCCTGTGAAGGTGCTTAGCACAGAAAAAGAATGTCACAAGGACATCTTACTGTCTGCATACCTAGAAAAATATCCTAATTGAAGTCAATCCTTGGGTGCACCACCAGGCAGAATCCTTTTATTTGTGCTGGACCTCTCAAGACAAATGGTGAGTATTTGCTACCCATGTTCCCGCCTTTAGGTTGTCAACTTAAAATGAGGAAGGTACACTTTTTCACATTAATGAAATACAACCACCAGTGGAGGAAACCTAGCAAACATACAAGATGAAGATACATTTTCTTTTTATAAGTTATGTACATGCAGGAATGTCAAGTAGCCAGTATTTCAATTGAGTTTTCATGAACGTTGTATGAAGATGGCACGTTTATTGAGTAAGACGGGATGGATCTATTTTCAATAAAGGGGATGTACATAGACTTAGATATGCAACGATATTCTGATTCAATTTTGATTTATCAAATGAAAGCTTTATCTAGAATCCTTATTTGTGTTTCAATCCATAGTGGATGGGTGCTCAGCGTAAACCCAATATATATATAGATGGCAAGATGCGTTCTGACTGTAACTGGGCTAAACTGACACCCATGTGTCCAGGTCTCGTGGGGCAGAGACCGACAGATTCCATTTTGGAATGCTTCTAACATGTTGTCTCCTACGCCTCCCAGGATCGTGTCAGGACAAATGATATAGGTGGCTCTGGGGCCTGGTGGTCACACTTTTCCTCCTCCTTACTGAAGCCAATGGTTGACAAGGCATCCCCCTTTCCATTCCGATTCCCTGGACAGTAGGTGATTGTTAGGATGTGCAGTGTTTCCAATGTTTACCTGTTAAACCATGAGTGTATAATATTTCCTTCACTATGTCTATTGTCACTTAGATACTATAGAACATGACCCATTTCATAATGCGTCTTGACACTCCCTCCAAACCACCTTTCGTAAAAATTCCAACCAAGGGTTTTTACCTGTTAAACCATGAGTGTATAATATTTCTTTCACTATGTCTATTGTCACTTAGATACTATAGAACATAGAACTGCATCTTATGTAGCAGGGTTCCAAGGAGAGCCAGTGAAGAAGCAGGGCCTTAGTGGGAAGATTGTACTCCTCCTGCTGGGGGTCGTCTTATGTCATCAACTTGCAAATAAAAGGTTCTTTACCTTTAAACTACTGGTTATGTGAAAGCCTCCCTTTGTACATAACATTTGGACAAGTTGGGTGAGAGTCAGGGTTCAGTGCTGAAGGTGTCAAAGGTTGTTCAGAGGCAGAGTACGTGGAATCCAAGACGTGCCTCGCAGAATGCTAAAAGGAGCGAAGAGAACAGACCGGCAACTGGCAGAGGATGGCGTCAATGGGTTCCTGCAAAAGATAGCAGAGGGATTCCCAAAGACATGAATTCTTTCAAGATGGTTAGGGATTCAGGACAATCCAGAGGTTTTCCAGGGAGAAGATGCTTTAGATGTGGAAGCTTGTCGCATATAGCCTCGGATAAGGATTGCTTTGCTATTCATATCATATGCAATGAGTGTGGTGTGAGAGGGCACATTGCCCGATGTTGTAGAAATGTTAATGCTGGGTCAAATCAAGTGCATGAAATAAGTGCAAGTTATGAAGATGAGTCATATTGTGAGGATGGCAGAGAAGTGGTATTTACAGTGAATGCTGTCAATGGCAGAGTGAAAATGCAGAAACCTTATGCTGAGGTTGTAATTCGAGGTGTACCCATACGCATGCTAATGGATAGTGGTGCTGACTACACCTTAATAAGTGTGGAAGTGTGGAGGAACAAATTCGATAGTTGTACTCTGTGGGAAAATACTGTTAAAGCAAATGCTTATGGAGATGTTCCCATAGATATTATAGGTTGCTTTGATGCTGAATTACAGTTTAAGGACAGGAAGGCCAAAGGTTGTGTGTATGTTACCAACAGAGGGGGTGAATTGTTGTCATGGAGTGATCAAGCTGAATTGAAGATAAGGCTTGAGGCAAGTCATCCCGAGCAGGTAATGTCTGTTGCGGGAGGAGAGCCCACAGAGATACAAACCACGTTATCTGGGAAATTGGGGTGTCTTAAGGGCTTTGTACATGTAATTCACCTAAAGAAAGGAGCTGTCCCTAAGATTGCAAAACTGCGAACTATTCCTCTTGCTCTTAGAGGAGATGTAGAGGAAGAACTCAAGAGAATGGAAAGAGATGGTGTCATTGAAAAGATAGAAGCATCTGAATGGGTCAGTCCTATAGTTGTAGTCAGAAAAGGCAATGGGTCTTTGAGGCTCTGTATAGATCTTAGACATCTAAACAGCATGGTTGTGGCAGACAGGTTTCCTCTTCCCCGAATAGATGATTTGATGGTGGGAGTAGCTGGGTCAAAAGTGTTCTCCACACTAGATCTTAAATCGGCCTACCATCAGGTTGAATTGCACCCTAATTCCAGGGATCTCACCGCCTTCATCACCCCGATTGGATTGTTCAGGTGTGTTCGCATGCCATTTGGTTTGGTCTCAGCCGCAAGTGTGTTTCAGAGTATTATGCATAAATTACTTGGGGGTGAAAAAGGGGTGATGTGTTATCAGGATGATGTTCTTGTATGTGGGAGCGATGAGAAGGAGCATGATGTTCGTTTGAAAAGAGTTTTGGATATTTTGAAGGAGGCAGGCCTCACCGTTGCCTTGGAAAAATGTACTTTTAAAGCCAACAAAGTGGTGTACCTGGGTCATGAGATCACTGGGGAAGGGGTTAGACCCAAGGAGGAGGCTATTGAGGCCATAAAAAGAATGGAGGAGCCTAAGTCTAAAGGGGACATACTATCATTTTTGGGACTGGTGGAGTTTTACGGCAAATTTGTCAAGGGGTTAGCAGAAATGTCGAGGAATATGAGATTTCTCACTCGCAAGGGAGTCGTTTTTAAATTGTGTGACCGGTGCAAGAAAGAATTTTTGATGATAAAAGAGGCTATTGTCAATGCTCCCATTTTGAAAATATTTGAGGAAAGTAAACCCACATTGCTTTTTGTTGATGCCAGTGATTATGGTGTTGGGGCTGTTCTGATGCAGGAGGATCAGACAGGTTTACAGACTGTGTCTTTTGCGTCCAGGTCTTTGAAGGGCCCAGAATCTAGATATTCAGTTATTGAGAAGGAGGCTCTAGCATGCGTTTGGGGTGTCGAGAAATTTAAAAGATTCTTGTGGGGGAGGAGTTTCACCATTTGCACTGACCATAAACCCTTGGTTGGAATTTTTACGAAAGGTGGTTTGGAGGGAGTGTCAAGACGCATTATGAAATGGGTCACGGCATTGCAAGGGTTACAGTATACCATGCTCCACGTAAAGGGGGAGGTTAATGTGGTTGCAGACGCCTTGTCTAGATCTGTCCAGAGGGAAATTTCTGACGATAGTGACTTTACAAGTTCAGAGGAGAGTGCAGAAATATTCCAGGTGCATGAAACATTAAAGAAAAGTGAGTGGGATGTGTCTTGCACGGAGGATGTTGTATATCAAGGAGTACTTACTCTGGTTGCAGAAGGTAAAATTAAGAGCCACAGGGGTGAGATGAATGGTTTTGCCAAAGTGAGGGAGGAGCTATGGATTCAGGATGGTTATTTATACAAGGGTCACCAGATGGTTGTGCCAGTCGGTATGAGGAAGTCTGTCTTGGAGTTGGCCCATGTTGGGCATTTAGGTCTGGCCAGGACGAAGGGACTTGTGAGGTCTGAATTTTGGTGGCCTGGTATCGACAAGGACATAGAGGAACAAGTCAAAGACTGTGTGGAATGTATTGAGGGAAACAAAGGCTTGAAAGTGCAAAAAGTTCCCATGGTAGTGAGGGAGTCCCCGCGTGTCCCTTGGGACGAAATTGCGTTGGATCTCCTCGGTCCATTTAATATTGGTGGTGGCAGAGATAGCTACCTATTAGTAGTCATGGATTTATTATCAAAATGGCCGGAGGTATGTGTACTCAAGGACATATCCAGTAATAGTATAATCAGATTTTTGGAACAACTGTTTTGGAGAGAAGGGTTTCCAAGAAAGTGTTTGTCTGACAATGGGACCCAACTTGTTTCCAGAGAGTTTAAAGAATTCTTAGAGAATCATGGGATTGAGCAGGTGAATACTTCTTTATATCATCCCCAGAGTAATGGGTGTGTGGAACGATTTAATAGGACTCTGATGGAGGCTATTAGGATAGCGGTGGCTACTGGAGGAGATTGGGTGAGAACAGTGATGGAACGCACGTTCCAGTATAGGCTAACTACCCATAGTGTCACAGGCGTGAGTCCATTTGAGATCTTGAGAGGAAGAAAACCAAATACTCATTTACCTCCAGGTTGGATGGGCAAATCAAAAATGGTGGATGTGGATCTAGAGAGTGTAAAAAGGAGAATTTTTGAAGCTGGAGTTAGATCCAAGGAGAGGTATGATCAGAAGAATTGTTGTAGGGAACTCAAGGTCAAAGAGGGTGATTGGATTAAAGTCAAGCTCCCCACCAAAGTTCGTAAAGGAGCCTCGTTGTTTTCTGAACCCAAGCAAGTTGTGAAAGACTTGGGTTCATCAGTGTTGGTCAAAGGAGGAGCTATTTGGAATAAGGAAAGGGTGGCTTTTCCGTTTCAATGTTAATTTGTCTTCAATTAGTTGGAGACAGGGACTTTCTTGTGACTCTACCTAATCAACCACTAGATGTCATATATCTATGCTCTTGATTTGTGCCAGGACTTGCAGCGCATCCAATGTTTTACCTGTTAAACCACGAGTGTATAATATTTATTTTACAGGTTTCAATTTCAGTTGTTCAATATGTGTTTTACAGGTTTCAATTTTAGTGGGTCCTCACCCACACAGTTACTTGTTATGTTTAAGGAGGAGAGGTGTTAGGATGTGCAGTGTTTCCAATGTTTACCTGTTAAACCATGAGTGTATAATATTTCCTTCACTATGTCTATTGTCACTTAGATACTATAGAACATAGAACTGCATCTTATGTAGCAGGGTTCCAAGGAGAGCCAGTGAAGAAGCAGGGCCTTAGTGGGAAGATTGTACTCCTCCTGCTGGGGGTCGTCTTATGTCATCAACTTGCAAATAAAAGGTTCTTTACCTTTAAACTACTGGTTATGTGAAAGCCTCCCTTTGTACATAACAGTGATAAAGGCAAAATCAGAAATAAAAGTGTCCATTGGAGCTGGTGTGCCAAAAAGGACTTTAGTCTACTCGAGGAACTGTAAGTTGCGATGGTCAGTGTTTTTGGATGGAGCTCTGGCATTCATCCTGCCATCGGCACATTTTCCAATGCCCTAATAGGGCAGTCCAAGTAGTGATGTGAGCCGGGGGGCAGCCCTGGGGAAATGTGCCAGCACCAGCCACTGTCTTCACAACTTCAACACTTCGTGGCAGCCAATACCTTGTTCCACCAATTTCACTCTAGCTTTTGCCCCAAACATCGAACCGAGGTAGCTTTGCTTATTATCTGTATTAGATGGTTTTTAAAACAACAGAACAGTTTTTGGAGCAAGTATTTTAACACAAAATAACATTCTCATTCGTACAAAAACATACCATCTGCCCCTGAAGGAAGCACAGTCTGACCCTGTCAGGGGAAGCTCTCCCTAGATGGCCGTTGGTGCGCCGCCTATCTAATAGGGATAGCGAGAGAAAAACAGTCCTTCATCACCACTAGTCACATTCAATGAGTCATACTTCAGATAAAAATCCAAAAGAGCAAGAGAATATTGGGCCAGGTCTTATTATTGGATCATGTCTCATCTGCGTTCGTAAGAGGCATGCTGCCACGGGGGATTTCCTGTAAGTTTTATTCACCCACTGGGCAGGAGACTCAAAAAACATCAGTGGTCACTCTTGGATAGTACAATATCCCTCTGTGTAGGGACAACTTAAAATGAGTGCTCACAAAGAGTGAGTATATGTAGTTTTTAACATATCCTAGATCAAGTCCATAGATATCGCCATGATCATGATATATCTCATGATCTGTAGGGTCGAACGGTTTCGATGACTAATGTAAGTGGTGTCATCTTCTTCAGGACCGATTTATTCTGAACAATGGCATAACTCCAATATCTATCCGCATTACAGGGTATCCCTTGTAGGGAGACAAAAGGGGTAAGCAATGGGTAACTACCAAGTGCTTTGTTCTGGCAATACAGCCATAGTTAACAGAGTTACAGCCGTGATTATTATCATGCAGCTATATGCTAATGTCTTGTTCACAAGACCGTAGAGTACCCAATTCTTTTAAGACACATGCTTAGGAAGAGAAAGGGTGGGGTTTGAGGGGGTGACTGTGAAAGGAGGAAAGGAGTGTCCAGCCTCCCCTTTAATGCGTGTGCACTGATATCCTCACATATATCTTTGTGATGGTTAAATACCATGGTGTCAAAGATAATTCCATTAAATCACAGTCATAGGCACCTACCTCTACCCGCTAGTAGTTAGTGGTTTGTAGCTGGTGGTGATCAGAAAGGCAGGTTCAATCAGTGCTTGGCCGTGTCTGGGCAATCCTCATGGTCTGTAATCTAATATTATGGATTGCCCGTTGCTGGCTGTTTTATACACTCCATAATCTGTGTTTCTAAATGGGGGTCCAGCGCTTGCTCGCCAGTGCCGGTGAACCCCTATAACTCTCTACCACTTTCCTGTATGGGGATCACGCAGTGCCTCACTTGCGTGTTTGCTCGCTGCTTGTTGCTAGCACGAACAGTGTTGGCCGGCTCAGTGCGATCATGGATGTTTCCGTGTTTGTCATTAGGGGGTCGTGGTTATGCGCTGTCCCTATCTCGTACTCATGCCGCAATGGCAGACATTTTGGAGTGGTGTAGCTCCACTAGTCACAGTGCCGATTCATTTAAGCTTGAGGTGCTTGGTGCACTGACCCGTGCCAAGATTTGCAGTGCCATATCATTCAGCAAGATTTGCAATACCCGTGCCTTATTCTTGGGTGCTGCTTGTTGCTTGTATTAGATGGTTCCACTCTTTCCTAACATCCAGGTCGCAATTCGTGAAGCTAAGGCTATTTTGCCCCTCAAAGGTAGCAACTAATTGTGGTCTACTGCAGGGATCTCTGCTTTCCCATGATTGTTTAATATCTATATACATCCATTGTTTGACATATTTACTAAGTCCAGACTGATGTTTAATTCTTATGCAGATGATACCGTAGAATATATCACCATAGACGGTCCCAATTACAATTTTACCAACTTATTGAGCTGTCTTCTCGAAGTGGAACTGTGAGTGCTCAAGAATTATCTCCAGATATACACCATCAAGATTCAGGTCACACTTCTGGGGCCTAAATACTGATTGGCATTGATTATATCCAATTGCCTTTACCCATCTCTATTCTGCCTTTCTTCTAGCTATGTATATCAAATAAAACATCAGGTTCCCATTGGCAATCGGATCTTGATATTAATGCCCAGATCAAAGAAACTGTCAGTTTAGGGCGAGGATGCTGACTTTCATATTTAAGGATATTTTTCCAAACAGTGTTGTTTCGATATAATTTCATACCGTTTTTGTGTTCAATTTTGATTTACCTGAATAAGGCGATTTTGGTCTACCTGACAGTGAATTCTTGCCTCGTTGCCTCACTAAGCATCGTAAAAGGGACACTACTGATTCATGACCATAACGCCGGAGACTAAAACCTTTGGTACTCCCGCTGTTTTTGACTGCAACTCCCATCAGCAAATACAACATAGTCAATGCTCAGAGCTCATGGGAGACATAGTCGACAATATCTTGAGAGCCATTGGTTGGCTCTGACATTATATAATCTGGTCTTATTGTGCATACTTGCTGTGTGGATTCGGGTCCTGTTGTACTAGCAGCAAATATTAGGGTGAGGGTTCTCCGTGCAACTGGTTTTGAGGCAATACCTGGTAACACCAGAAGATTTTTTACAGGACTGCCTGGTATTTCTTGACAATACCAGACAAATGAAATTATGGTAGTCATGCATCCTAGGATGTGAAAAACTGGCAAATGGTGTTAGTGCTGGCCATACGATCGCAAAACCTGTTCAATCAAAAATAATCAAAAATATCAGCTCTGTCAATTTATTTTTTTGATGAAGATGTCTGATGTAAATGTCAAAATGCATGAAAGCCAGTGCTTTGCTCTACGCTTAAAATGACAATGGACTGCTTCCGAAAAATCTATCTTGCTGCTGATTAAAATAATAGGTGTTATTTACAGATAGATGACACCTGGGACTATATATGTTCTCATAATATTCCTCATCTTTGGAGATGGCTAAAAATTCAGCTGTAAAACAGATTTGGAGCTTCATCATTGTCATTAGATATAAAGATAATAGTGTATTTTGCATCTATTTGCTAAACCTCTTGGCTCCAATGAAGACAGGTTACGAGCACATTAAAATGCTAGTCTGTAAAATCGTCTGCTGATGTTTGACAAACATTTCATCAAGTTTGATGGATGAGTGGCAGCAACAGATGGGTACATTTGGATTTAATTTGCATGGCAAGCTTAGCATGGCATACACGTACAGAGGGGACTAAGGTGACATGAAATGGTTTGCTAAATGTCTCACTTCAATAAAATGCGGAAACAGAATGTGAACTTGGGTAAAGGGCTTGCACAAGTATTGGGCAGAGAGGACCACTGGTATATATATATATATATATATATATATATATATATATATATATATATATATATATATTACATGGCCACGGTAGTGGCCATGTAGTTATGGTTAAGTTGGTGTTTCCATAGGAAGAGCACTTTTTGGGCGGCTTATAACTTCGCTCCCCCTGGACGAATCCTCACCAAACTTTGCAAAAAAAAGTATATGGCCCACTCTGAATTTTTTTGCAAAGTTTGGTGAGGATTCGTCCAGGGGGGTAGGGGGGGAAAAGTCATAGGGGGGTCCCAAAACTTTTTTTTCCCATAGACTGAATGGGAAAAAACTTTGCGCACGGCTACAGCACGAACCGCTGGACGTTTTACACCAAATTTGCGGCAGGAGCGGCGGCCTGGTCCCGAAAGCGTGCTTTTGCAAATTTGGTGTAAATCCGTCCAGTAGTTTTTAAATAAATGACCAAAATGTAAGGCAAAAAAATTAGTGATATCTGTGTTCGCTTTGCGGACGGACTTCCCTGTTCGCTCCGCGGACAGCACCCCGATTGGCCCATGGCCTTGCGTCATGTCTGCGGACATGTGACGTGTTCACTGATTGGATGGCGAGGGGCGTGGAGCGCGTCAGTTTTTCTGTGGCGCCCGCCCTCTTGTATTCGCCGTTGACCGCGTACAGCGTGGTGAAACATGGATAAAAAATTGTATTTAGTGCCCTGTGTTGGTGTGTAAGAGTGTTTGGGGAGGGTGGGGGAGTATGAGATAGGTTCAATGTTTTGTTTTTTTATGTGCTAGACGTTTTTGTTGCGTTCAATTTGTCCGCGGAGAACACGGCTGTTCTGACATTTTGTAAATAAACTAAATGGTGGGGTGTTTAGAGGACGGAGTATGTGTCATTTCTGTTCGCAAGGAAGGTAAAAATGAGCTATGAACACTTGTGGTGTACTTAATTGTTCGTAAATACACAAACTGGGGGTGTCCTCAGGACGCTGTCCGTATTGTAATCTGTCTAGTTGAATGTGATCTAAGAACACTCGCGGTGTCCCGAAATGGTTGTAATTACACAAAATGGGGGTGTTCTGAGAACGTTGTTTGTATTGTTCGTTGTCAAGGTGAAAGTGTTTTAAGACCACTCCTTTTGTCCGCTAATAGTACAATTTCCTATGGGCGTCAACCGACTTTTGTCCACTAAAGAAACGATAAATCCGGCTGGTGTGCGCCGACATTATGTGATAATCCTATGACTGGCGCTATTGACCTGGCTGACTTGCTTTTGCGACACTAAATCATATCTCCCGCCCCTAAGCCTGATATTATCAAAGCATTCATATTCCCCACCTCTCCCCGTGACGTTACAGGATGCGTCATCAAACGCGCCCAGTCCTCTCCAGTCCTAAGTGACTTTACACAGAACCTGGAAGACAACACATATTATGTCACAACACAGTGCGCCACAATTCGGAATATGAAACAGTGATTTAAAAGCAAACAGCAAGATTGTACATTTTGTAAAGTACATTTATTTGACATGAAATGTTTAGAGAATATTCAGCAATTTGCATTTGTCTTTGTTGTCGATACGCAAATGTTAATGTTGAGGCACGCAATGTTCCTTTGCGGTACAGAGGGTGTTAGATCAGCTTACAACTCAGTGCGCCACAATTCGGAATATGAAACTGTGGTTTAAAAGTAAACAGCAGGATTGTACATTTGGTAAAGTACATTTATTTCACATGAAATGTTTAGTGAATATTCAGCGATTTGCTATTATCTCTGCTGTCGATCAGCAAAAGTTTATTTGGAGCCACGCGTTGTTCCTTTGCGGTAGATAGGCTGTTGGTTTATGATAAAAGCAGTAAATGGTTGCTCTGATAATCGGAAGGTTGCTCCAGAAACGAGCCATTAGACCACCCTATTGGTTGTTATGTTGTTTGTAGCTGCTAGTACTGCGTAAGGGCATATTGGTCCTTGGCTATTGTCCCATAAAATGGTGAAGGTCATGAAGTTGCATATTTGGACCTGCACCTGGCAGTTGAAGACCCCATCCGCTGGAGTCTGTAAATCGTGACATAGGCAAAATGGGGCCACATACCTGTTTTAAAAAACATAAATTAGTCTCACAAGCCGATCTTCATTAAAAATCGTCATTTTATTTATTAGGGCGTGTAACTATTTGCTATCGAAGAAGTATGTTAATAATAAAATAATAATATTTTCCCATTCATATAGCGCTAAAAACCGTGAGGTATCTAAGCGGTGCTTATTATTAACCACGGTGTGTGGTGCTCATTTATCGACCACGGAAGGATGAAAGGCTGAGTTTGGCCTTGCCGGGATTCGAACTTGCGTTAGCAAGCTGTGCACGGATGTCAAAGCGAGCGTTGTACTCGCTGTGCCTTTTGACAGGCTACAGTTAAGTGGCACAGCGAGTAGAGCGCTTGACCGCCTATAGACCGGTTACATTATTTCTATTAACCCACCCTGTGTCGTCTGCCTTTTTCAGAGCCCTCTAACCAACAGGGGATCAATTTGGCGGTGATAGTGCGCGGTAGAAAACATTATCCTACTTTCAACGAACAAGTTCAACTTGAGCGGTCTTTAATGCTACGCTATTGTAATTATATTTGGTATAAAATAATCTAAAGGGTTACTTACAGTACAACTGCAATTTTCATTGTCTACGAGTGGTGCAGTCCCAAAATACGACTCGACATGTGCGAACGATCTTTCGCATAGTGATATAATATATAAAAGTGGTTTCGTTTCATAAATTTCATCCTTATCTTTTCTTACGTTTTAGCAACACTCCTTCAAGAGAAGTCTTTCATCACAATCTCTGTCTGTCAAGGTCAAAACACAATACAACCTTATAGTCCGCTTCGTGAGCCTCTCTGGGGCATGAGAAAAAAAAGGAAGCAGCTGGCCTTCACTGTGAACGAGCATAAATTCAAACTTTGCAACATTCTCTGTAAAGCCATCTGTAGAAGTTGGTTTTTGCACGCCATGTTTGTATATTGTTTGCGTGATATTAAAAAAAGTTTGTTTAAGGGACGTTATGGTTCTAAGTACAGCCGAAAGACCCCTGAAAATCAGAAGTTATGGTAAACTATGAAAAATAACTCGCGCAACCACCGTGCACTGCTTAGACTAACACCCAGGGCATCAAAGATGACATCGCAAATGTCATTGATGAAATCACTGATGACATCACATGTGTATGTACTTTTCATGGAATTTGTGTACTAGGGATTTTTATTATAATGTTGCGAAAAAAGTGTCAAGGATATTGCAATAAATATCATACCGTTATTAGTGCTTTGAACGATGCATTGATATAAATAGCATTGTATTATGGGATTCTATCTAGTATACTGAGCTACTAATGGAGAAACATAGCATTGTGTGCAGAGTACAAGATGAAAGTATAATATTTGTAATGTTAATATGTTGAATAATGAAATGATAATTGTCCTGAAATGTATGAAAAATTCACAAAATGGGGGTGTTCTGAGGACGTTATTCGTATTGTGTGATTGCTTAGCTGTATGCAATGAGGGAATGGCACAGAGAGTAAAGTGGACGCCGTCCGCGGACACCACGGCTGTTCGTGGACAGGGCGTGCTACATCCGGGTTTTTCCAGGAAATCCAACATGGAAAGAAGACTATACGGATCAGCCAATCAGATGTCGAGGTTGTGGATTTGTGTTGAAATAGACTGTGTGTGGTGAAGATGGCAGAAGTAGAGAAAGTCAGGGTGTTGGTGCCATTTGTGATGTCATCTTTGATGTCCTGGGTGTTAGTGTTAGCAGTGCAAGGATGGCGCTAGTTATGGTTGCTTATGTTACCATAACTGCCAAATTTCAGGGGTTTTTCGGCTTTACTTTGAACCATAACGTCCCTTTAACAAAGTTTTTTCACTGAATTTCATAGGTTTTTAGTAGCGCAACTTAACCATAATGTCCCTTTAACAAAGTTTTTTTTACTGAATATATATATATATATATATATACAAGCTAGCATGTTACCCATGTCAGGAATCACTGCTTATTTCAAGTGGTAATTTACTCACCTAATTAACGAAGCACTAAGTGACCTTCGTGTGAAAGATTAACTGCTCCCCAGTGTATTTTGCTCCTTGGCTCCATAGCCTAAATTGTTTTCCCACCTGTAATGACCGACTATCCCACAACATCATGCTCCCTGGAGACCCTTGAGCATTTTTGTTCCCCCACAGTATTTTGATCCTTGTGCAACCTAGAGCGGTTGCATTCCCACTGTACTAGTTGTTTTCCCGTCTGTTCATGGATCCCTCGTTTCCCACTGAATTGTCCCCCACTGCATTTGCTCCATAAATTGCCCTTAGTCTATTATTTTGCCCAGATATATTTTGCACCCTGTTTACCCTATATAATTTTTGTCTCTCTGAGTTAACTCTCCACCCACTCCATCTTATTCCATGGTTGGCCAAGATGTGTTGTTGCACACTATACTTTGCTCCATAGTTGTCCTGGATCCTCGCTGGCCCCACTGTAATTCACTTCCTGATTGTCCTAGAATTATTATCATCCATTATATTTTACTCCCTGTTTATTTTGAATTTATATTATTTTTCATGGCCCGATTGTGCTTCATTTACTGCCGCCAAAATATATTTGCTCCATGGATGTTTTAGACTAATCATTGCCATTTTATAATTTAAATTGTCACCTCTCTGCATATTTCCACCGACTGTAGCTTGCTCCCTGATTGTCCACTGTCATTTTAAGCGTGGATCAATATACTGACGTTCAGGCATGTTCACATTTTCATCAAACATATCCAACAAAAAGCAGATTCAACCTTCCTCAACCCCCTCCAGTGACAAATCTAATACCCCTCCAAACTGACAGATCCAACCTCTCTCCCTCTTGCTACAAACATCTTTAACAAAAAGCATACATTAACAACGATGATATTATTCATTGTGTACTGGCAATCTAATCCTGCTCCAATTTTCCCTCTGTTTTTAACACTCTGAGCGCACTAGACTAGGACTGTGCTGCTGTACCACAACACTGTGCTGCTGTACCACAACATCCATTTATCATGCTACTGTATATTGAAGAGCATATTTTACACAATTTCAGCTCAAAGACAAGCCCAACTAACAGTGCAATTGATACCAACAGATAACCAGAAGGAAAAAGGCATGATGACGAGAAATAGAAGGAAACAATGAGAGAGACAATCAGTAACCAGATCACAGTCAGCTACAAAAGGAATACTCACCAAACATATGCATACATTGGCAAACATTTCTTACACAGCTTATACGGATCGCAGAACACAAAGAGAACATATCCAACAGAACACACCCCTCATCACTAAGAAAAGGCAACCCCACGTACCAATAACACAGGAGCCAATAGGCAGCCCCAAGCGTAAGGAATATACAACACAACACATAACCTACTGGAACTCTCAATGAAGAGACTGTTCCATGGAAAGCAATGCTCAACCCCACTACCCTTCATAAACACACAAGTACAGAAAATAAGAGAAATGCAGGGCAGGCAGTAAGAGTACCTACCACACAACAACAAGCTGCATCAAGAATGGCACTCGGCAGAGGATTCAAATACACATTGCAACCTGCACAATGTTTGCTTCTGTCCAAGCACAGAACAAACATTCACTAGATCCTCAGCAAAGGAAGCACTGCCATACCTTTCCTCACTGAAACTAGGTTTGCCAATTTTTACAAGGTAAATAGCACATTAAACCATACCAACTAAATTTAGTTTCCTGCAGGCCAACTGAGAAGAACAGAGAGAAGGAGGGAAATTCCTGGCAATCCCAGATTGCAAACCATGCATTATTCACCCAGATTTAAATCAACAGATGTACTAATCTTTCCTGATCATAAACACACCTCACACGTACAACCCCATCTTCGCAGAAAGGTTCTTGCAGACCACACGAGGGAATAGGAGCACTTAATTGTACTTTTATATTTTAGCATTTAGTATGTGGTAGAAAATGCAATGCTATCCAAATCACTGAGAACCTATCAGGCCAGCCATCATCTCAATCTGTTAGTCAAGTAGGCAAGAATTTTTGATTGAAACATTTTGGATGCACTTTCTTGCAAAGAAGCCCTGAATCGGAACCCGCCCTCCATCCACATTATATAGAGCGACTACTTCAGGCTACCATTGGTGATCAATGCACCAAATTGTACACTCCATACTAACAAATGATTAGCTGACATCACTAGGAACACATGTAAAACACTAATTCCAAGGGAACTCACAACACTAATGGTGGGCACCAAGCAAATTATTTCACCAGCAGATCCGCTGCTTCCTGAGTAACATGCTGAGACTATGCACAAGCTAATTAAGGAAGCGCTGGACACATTTACACCTATGAAACATTTCACAACATTGGAAAGAAAAGAAGGATCAGGTGGTTCACTCACCAATTTTAAAACCCTTAAAAGAAAACCAACCGGAAACTCGAATAAGCATGGAGGAAACTCTACAACCAGCATAACAAAACAGTATGCCGTTGAAGGCACTACAAAGCAGCAATCTTAAAAGCCAACAAACTATATTATGTGGAGCACATCAGAACAGTAACCAACACACAGGAAACAAATACATCAAAATTGTCAATCAGATGAGAAACCCACCTTCCTGCAGCAATATTCCAGCTATCTCTCAAAAACTAAGAGACAACATATCAAATCATTCAAATGTTGAAAACATCCAGTAAGTCAAATGCATTGAAGCAATTGACCAACTACCACAGTGCTCAACTATGACCTGTTCCTAAATAAATGTCTCTAAAATGGCCAAGAAGAGCAATAAAGAAGCTTTGCCAACAGCCCCCTTTCAATTGATAATAGCAAGGACAATCCAGCCTATTTCTACCATGAACTCTTTAACTCCTCGCTTGAAACCAGAGCAGTTTCAAGACTATTCAAGAATATATATTTTTTTTATTATTAGTTTGCTATGGCTAAAATGTAACCTTTTACACACATTTGTAACAAATCAGCCCAATATAAATGCAATAACAATTCTGCATCATCTAAAAGAAAAAAATAATGATACATCATATACAAGAGACCAAATAAGGAATGTCCATACATGATATTGAACACATTTGAAACAGATTGCAAATAACAATCATCCTCTGCACATTATTCCGGATTATGAATTGTGTGGATCGTAAGGACCGTAAACTTAATCGACTTATCAAAAGAGCTTTGTTAGGGAGAATTCTCATAAATGTGGTAATTCCTTCCACCTTAGAGACCCCCACCCACTTTGCTGGATTTTGAGGGCTTGATGTTTCTTCCCAGAAAAGAGTGTGAGCCTTTTTTTCCACTCTTTCATGTATTTTGATGTGTGCTTTACATTTGTGTTCTCTGATTATGGAGTTTTAGATAACTCCATAGGCATCATATTTTCATGTGTGTTACACGGCACCCTCAGTGCAGTGACACAGGGATGTCTTTTAGACTTCCCAAAGGTTTAAATAGCTTCTCTGGGATCAATTACCGTTTCCCAGACAATGTAAAGTGAAATTGACTTTACTAGTCTTTCCAAATTCCTAGACCCAGCACCAACATCTTACAATGAGGTGCTGGAGGGGTTACCTAGTACCCCCTGTGCCTTAACACTCATGTAGCAGTCAAATGCTACCCTGTCCTATTAAAAAGGCTGGTGGCAGTGGTTTCACAACAAACTACCATGATTGTTCCCTACCACGAACACCGGTAGCTAAAAATCACGAGACCCATGTTTTTTAAATGGCACCTTAAGCCCCTTTGTTTAAACAGGTCCTGGTCTTCTTTTTTCGCCATATCTTTTTGGAAAGGTCCTTCTAGTGTTTGTCTCTGCACGCCAAACCAAGTTTGGCCCCTTTGTTCATGTGCCTTTGGCGGGCTTCAGGACTGAAGTCCGCCCTTGGCGTCTGAGTGTCTGGTGTGTACAGGAAGTGAGGGAGGTTCCTGAAACTCCCTGTGCTTAGTCTCCTAGGACACCCAAATGCTGTCTGGCTTGATTGGCTGGCTGACTGTCCGGCAAGGACAGCCACCCTGCAGGGTGAGTGACAGCTAGGCTGGAATGAAAGGGAGAGAACTGTTTAAAAGTGAGGCTCATGAACTGGAAGCCAGAGTCAACCACTGGAATAAAGGAAACAAAGACGAGCTGGAAGAGGACAGCTGCTGCAACTCCTGGACCGTTGGTTTGCCCGGTGAAGCCCTGCTGCAGGCCCAAATTGCCAAACTCCATTCGACAGAGATCTCTTTCAAGGACGGCTTCTTCCTTTGAGTTGGTGTGACCAATCAACTCATAAGACACCTGGATACCATTCTCAAGGCTGGTTAGGATTAACCAGGGAGAGGGACACCAGTTTGTGTTCTTCCATCTACAGCTACTGGAACTGAAGTGACTCCATTTTGTTTGCTTTCTTCAATGATCCTGTGCAGTGCAGGAGTCCCCCAACGTCCTCCCTCTTGTCCCCACGACTGATTCTAAGGGACAGGGAGATCTGCAGGAACTGCCAGGAACTACAACTTCAGAAACATTTGTTTCTTCATAGAAAGGTACTGTGTCAACCCGATTGAGAGAACGCGACTCTCGCGGTAAAAGATCGTGAAACTTTCCCAACTTGCAGGCCTAATCAGCTTGTGACCCCACAAATGATTCTTTTTCACCTAAACTACTTCTGAGATCTTTTGCAAAGACTTTACTGTTTGATACCAGAACTGCTCTTTCCTATCCAGAACACTAGCCCATTGACTTTGGCCTGGCCTATTGACTTGAATTGAACTCTTCTGGTGAACTGAAACTATTTGCAATGCCTAGAAAGTATATGTTAACTATTCTACTTTTTGTCCTTTTTGCTCACTGCTAAGTAACTGAACTGCCATGTGGCTCCTATTTCAGGGGAGCTCAAACTGTCTCAAAGACTTAGAGTGTTGTATTGTAGTGTATTGGTATATAATATAATATTAAGTTGCCTCATTCTAGTGAAATATTTTATAAATGATTGTGTAATAAATTAATACGTGTTCTACCAAGAAACCTTGAGTATAAGTGTCTACTTGAACCACTGTGATTGAAAGTCCTCTGTGTAACTACATGTACTGCTCACATTCTCTCTTGAGATAAGGCTGGCTGCTCAGCTCGCTACCAACAAACTGTGTGGTACAGACATATACCAATGGTTGGTCTTGCTTACACCTGTAGTCCTAATTGTGCGTGGTGGTCCCAGAGGGTACTGCATGCAATTCTGCCTAACAAGATTCAGTTATTGTGAGTTCTTCCAACTTGGTTTTGTTAATTGACCATAATAGTTAACATCCCATTGACATCTTAAAGAGCTTGAAAGCAAAACTGCACATCCAGAAACACAATACAACCAAAATTGTTCTGATGGAATGTTATCAGTGCCATCAACATAATTCACCGACATTTGTTTATATTCCTCATACCGGGAAGAACACTACCTAATAAGCTACTGGGACCTTTATAGAACCTAATTGTGTTTGCATAGGTGAAAAGGTCTTAGATCTCTTGGTTAAGATTGTCTAGCTCCTGTAATGAGTCAACATGGGAGGATATCAAAACACAGAAGCATTAAAAACCTATGTCGTATTTCATGGCCAGGGCATGAGATCATGGAGTCCGCTGGTGTAGCCGTCAGGAATGGTTGTTTAGCATATTAGATCCTATTGCACCAATCATTCTTGTGGATGTTGTAGATTTAGTTTTTTTAGTTGATACTGACTATGCTAAGCCAGTTCATAAAAACAATGTACCATATCCAGCTTAAATCTTGGAAAGCTTTGCTCATACCCAAATGCAACAACATGATGGACCAAATGCAAGTAGAATTCAGACCTATGAGAGGAACAGAATCTGCTTTCTATCCATTTTGACCAACTTAACTTCGAGGCAGACTTGAATGTGAACTCTTTCCCCATACTCCTATTTATCTCAACAGTGCTTTAGGTACTACTGCATGAAAGAAAGTAACATAACGGTGCAACAGACACATGCCCCAGTACTGTGATGGTAGCCCGGGGACAACTGGAATGCGTGCGAGGAAACATCTGTCAACAGTTGCTTTCTAGTTCCCTTACTGTTCCATGATCTCCATGACTTTGGCACCATTCTGCATCAAGTAAAGAGGAAATATTTTAGCTTCCCTGCCTGGTGTTTTGCAACCCCCACACAGGTTTTGGGCTCCCTCCCAACACTTGCCCACAGTTTGCTGCAGCACCCATCATCAGAAGAACCCCTCACTTGATCACTGAAGCTGACAGATTCATTGGCTGCAACGGCACAAGAAAAGACAAGAGAAACATACTCCATTGCCCTGGAGGTTTTCCAAGGAATTAGAGAGAATGCTGCAGGTGAAAGGAGAGAGTCACAGGTGTCACAGTTCTCCCACCATCACATAGTTATGCTGTGCATCCAAATCAAGAAACCTCTCCCAGTATTGCAAATGAAGTAGTCCACTGCTACAGCCCCCAAACCAAAAAGAGTGCTCTACCTCTTAAGGTGCCAACTGAGAATAAAAGGCAGAAAAAAGGAGGAAATAATGAAGGAGAATCAGGAATTGTATATTTTATGCAGCGAAGAAGCCAGTCGACATTATGCCCAAGAGAAGAAACCGGTAACCAATGCCCTAGAGGCTCAGTCCTTATGGGTTAGTGCTATTTTAAAGAAGCCACACTTTCTGGGCCCACCTGAGATTTGACTGCAAGGAAGTCAACTCCTACATTAGAGTCCACTAGATTGGGGCCACACAAGCCCATCATTCCGTGTGACGATTTATCTCTCTGAAGCACCCAACGTCAGAACACTACAATGAAGAAGAGGAACAGCATAAGGAAGGCGACATTCAGAGCACCTCCAATCCATTCAACTGACTGTGCTACCCTGTGTCAGCATTTGATCACCAGGGTAAACAATAGAAGACGGATGCAGGGTAATCATTCCCTCTGGTCTTTAAGACTCTATCAGCACCTTAAATGGCCAGAGCTTCATCATGGAGGAAGATACACACAGAAAAGGGAAACATCCACTGACGGGTAGCTGTCACAGCCTCACTGGCCTTTGCTGCTAGGCTACATCAATATTCCTGCAGGCATGTGCCATCTAGTATCTAGATGGCAGCTATCTCATAAAACTCGGATGCCTGTTTATGTTATTTTCTTTTTATTTTGGGGGACTTTTTTTAAATTATTTTTGACAGACTGCCGCTGGAATATTGGGAATATGTTTTTGCTGGATTGAGACCTAGGTTGAATTGCATTGCAAGTTAGTGTCAGGAGCTTAACACTTTTTTTTTTTAACTTACTTGTGCTAAAATAATTCCTGCACATGTATGGGACATACGTATCTGGCCAAAGACTGCGTATGTGTTATTCCTATTTCATGCACTCCTTTAATTTAAAATCTAGTGTACTTGTTGAATAACAGATACTGTTTATCCACATAGTCTCTGACAATGGTGATTTAAGTTTAAGTTTTAGGTCCAAGCATATTTATTTCAGCAAGCACTGAATATTTATTTTTGTTTTTTGCATTGACCTTTCTATGATAGAGAAAAGTGTTTTGGTTATACAGATATCCTTGATTTAATGCATGTGTGCATTATGTCACAAATGGCCTCCCAAACTCAGAGACTCAAAAGTGTAGTTCAAGGATTTTTATTGAAAACAAGATAAGGTATTCACCTTTGTAATAGGTTGAGCTGGGGTTCAGGCACACTAGTGGGTGTTGCGCTCTCGTGCTCCTGTGGGCTCCCACCTCTCCAGCCCAGGAGTCCCAAAACCCCAAAGTGGAAACTTGAAATAGGTAATTCCTACTATATAAAATATAGCTAATGTGAAGTGCTAAAGTCTGAATCCTGCTCTATCCAGCTCCCTCTGTAGTCATTCTAAGGGTTTTCCTCTCCTAACACTCCCAAGGAGAGATTATAAAATGCTGTTTTTTCAGTATTGTGCGTTTGTAGGAACCTGGCTCCTTTTTCTCTCTCCACTTGCTCTCCCCGACTCCATTCACTGATGTTTCCACTCGCCACTCTACTCTGCTCTTGCTTTTCTTCCTCCCTTTCGCTACTACTTATTTTCCTATCTCTACCTGCTTCCCTCATCTGTCCCTCTGATGTTTAAGCACTTCCTTCACTCCTTTCTCCTCCCTTCTACTCTCCCTTTTCCTCTCTCCCCGTCTCCTCTCTATTCTCTCCTCCCCTCTCTCCTCTCCCCTTTCTCTTTTTCCTTTCTCCACTTTCCTCGTAATTCTCTCCTGTCTCTTCTTTCGTCTTTCCTCTCTCATCTACCATCTCTCCTGGATCCTCTCTCTGTTCTCCTCTCAAGACCCCTCTCTCTCACATTATACCAATTCCCTCTTAGTCAGTCCACCACGCACTCACTACCACCATCTCACTTGTAACAATCACTGCCACAGTCTCTTAAATGCTCTGCTCCCAAGTACATCCTCCACCTTAATTCTTGCTCCACCATCTCTCCTACTGATCTACCGAAACCTCATTCACTCTGTCTTCCCTTGACAGGTCCTTTATGCTCCTCCCTTCCTATTTCTACCCTTCACCCTCCATTGGTCGGCAACTCACTTGACTTTAGTGGCCAATCTCCCTTGAATGGGTTTCCAGCTGAGTGGCAGGGCGGGGTCATGCGACCAGCAGTCTCCTCAATGCAGTCTGTCTGGAGCTGTCCTGTAGTCCTTAAGAAGCTACCTGCAAGGTGCAAAAATGGTGGTGTGTAGCGCAGCTGAGTGGCAGTGCCTGGTCTGTTGACCAGCAGCTTTGTTAATTCAGTCTGCCTGGAGGGTGCCTGTAGTCTTTAATAAGATACCTGGAAGGCCCACAAAATGGTGGTGGGTGCAGCAACTGAGTGGCAGGGCCTAGTCATGTGACCGGCAACCTCCTCAATGCAATCTGCCTGGTGTCATTAAGAAGCTACCTGGAAGGCGTGAAAAATGGTGGTGAGTGGAGCAACTGAGTGGCAGGGCCTTGTTGCGTCACCAGCAGCCTCCTCAATGACATCTGAATGGAACTAGTCAGAAGTCCTTAAGAGGCTTCCTAGAAAACACAAAAACTGGTGATGAGTGGAGCAACTGATTGGGAGGGCCTGGTAATGTGACCAGAAGCCTCCTCAATGCAGTCTGCCTGGAGTTCCTATGTGTCTGATTGAAAGGCATCGAGAAAGGTGATGGGCAGATAAACTGAGTGGCAAGGCTGTGTCATGTGACCAGCATCCTCCTCAATTCAGTCTGCCTGGAGCTGGCCTGGAGTCCTTATGAAGGTACCTGGGAGGCCTAAAAACAGTGAAGTGAGGAGCAACTGAGTTGCAGGGCCTTGTCACATGACCAGCTGCCTCTTCACTGCATTCTGCATGGAGCTGGCCAGGAGTCTGTATAACTAGCTAGAAGGAGTGGAAAATGGCAGTGGTTAGAGCAATTGAGAGGCAAGGCATGGTCACATGACAAACACCCTCCTCATTGTAGTCTGCCTGGCGCTAGCCTGGAGTCCTTAAGAAGCTTCCTCGAAGGCCTGAAAAAAGTGGTGGGTGGAGCAACTCAGTGGCAGGGCCTGGTCATGTAACCAGCAGCCTCCTCAATGCAATCTGCTTGGAGCTGACCAAGAGTCCTTAAGAAGCTATCTGGAAGGTGTGGAAAATGGTGGCGGATGGAACAAGTGAGTGGCAGGGCCTGGCCTCATGACTAGCAGCCTCCTCATGTAGTCTAACTGGTGCTGTCCGGTAGTATTTAAGAAGCTACCTTGAAGGCATGAACATGTCCTACCGACTCCACTCTACCACTCATATCGGCCGCATCTCTGTCTGTATATACTATCTAATTGCTGCCTTCTTCTTTTTGACTTGTGTCTCTATGATCCTGTTCACCTTATCCCTGTGTATATAACTGTACAGCACTCTAACCGAAGCTGAAAATATTCTTGTTCGCTCTGCGCCATGGTACCATTGGGTCTGGCGCGCATTCTAAATAATAAAACAAACAAACAAACATTTGTGGTGAGTGGGGTAGCTGAGATGCTGGGCCTTGTCACATGACCGCTGCCTCATCAATGCAATCTGCATGAGTTGGCAAAGAGTTCTTAAGAAGCTACCCGGAAGAAGTTGAAAATGGTGGGGTCTGGAGCAACTAAGTGGCAAAGCCTGGTCAGGTGACCAGCAGCCTCCTCAATTTCGACTACTTGGAGCTGGTCTGGAGTCCTTAAGAGGCTATCTGGAAGGGCCAAAACATTCTGGTGGGTGGAGCAACTGAGTGGCAGGTCCTAGTTACATGACAACAGCCTCCTAAATTTAGTTTACTTGGTGCTGGCATGGAGTCATTTAGAAGCTACCTGAAAGTGTGAACAATGTTGGTGGCTGGAGCGAGTGGCAGGGCCTCGTCATGTGACCAGAAACCTCCACAATGTAACTTGCATGGAGATGGTCATGAGTACTTAGGTAGCTTCCTGCGTGTAAACTGGTGGTCGGCGGGGCAGTTGAGTGGCAGAGTCAGGTCACGTGACCAGCAGCCTCCTGAAATCCATCTGCCTGTAGCTGTCCTGGAGTCCTTATGAAGCTACTTGGAAAGTGTGCAAAAAATGGTGGTGAGTGGAGCAACTAAGTGGCAATACTTAATCAGTTGACCAGCAGCCTCCTCAATTTAGCCTGCCTGGAGCTCGACTGAAGTCCTTAAACGTAACCTGGAAAGCCAGAAAAATGGTGGTGGATGGAGCAACTGAGTGGCAGGGCCTGGTAACATAACCAGCAGCCTCCTCAATGCAATCTGGCTGGAGCTGTCCAGGAGTCCTTAAGAGGCTTCTTGGAATGTGCAAAAACTGGTGGCGCACGGAGCAACTGAGTGGCAGGACCTTGTCACATAACCAGCTGCCTCCTTAATACAGTCTGCGTGGAGCTGGCCTGGAGTACTGAAGAACCTACCCGGAAGGAGTGGAAAATGGTGGTGGGAGGAGCAACTGAGTGGCAGGGCCTAGTCATGTGACCAGCAGCCTCCTCAATGTAGTATACCTGGTGTTGGACTGGAGGCATTAAGAAGCTACTGCAACATGTGAAAAACAGGTGGTGTGTGGAGCAACTGAATGGCAGTCCATGGTAACATAACCAGCAGCTTCCTTACTGGAGTCTGTGTGGAGCTGGCCTGGAGTCCCTAAAATGGTACCTGGTAGACTTAAAGAGCAATGATACGTGGGGTAGCTGAGTGGCAGGGCCTGGTCACGTGCCCAGCAGCCTCCTCAATGCAGTCTAACTGGAGTCTGTGAGAATGTTGCTGGAAGGTGTGAAAACAGATGGTTGGAGGAGCAAATGAGTTGCAGGGCCTGGTCATGTGACCAGCAACTTTTTAAATATAGTCTGAGGTACTTAGAAAACGAGCCTGAAAGGCACAGAAATGCAGGTGGTTGGTGCAACTGGATGGCAGGGTCTGGTCATATTATCAGCTGCCTCCTCAATGCATTGTGCCTCAAGCTGACCTGGAGTCCATAACCTGGAAGGCTTGAAAAGTGATGGTAGGCGTGGCAACTGAGTGGCAGGTCCTGGTCACGTGACCAACAGCCTCATCAATGCAGCCAGTATATTAGCACAATATCACACCTTGTGTAATTACTTTGCAAATATACAAATATAATATGTGAGAGGAGGGGAGAGGGAGAGAGAGAGAGAGAGAGAGACAGGTCAGAGGAGAGTTGTTTAACAAATGACAACTCATCACATATTTTACTGATTTCTGCCTGTGTATCAAGGATCGACTCAAATGCTGCAGTCTTCTATTTTGTGGAACAATGATACTTAAAGCATTGTCCTCGTGTTTGGCATGATTGACTGTTCGGGTCTGTCGTGGCTTGGCAGGATTGAACATGCTCCAACTCAGATCCACTAATGACAATCACTGGCAATAGTGAAATCTTCAAGAATTATTAGGACTGAAATGTGTGTCAACTTCAAACCTGCACAGAATAATTGAATGCTTTTATTACACGTATATGACTGTCAGCTTCCGCTTAATTAACGTAGACAAAAAGCATTTGATGTGAGAATTTGTTCAGGAGCTTGACTGTAATTCTTGTATTTCCACAGAATGTACTAATGCTAGAACAATTTCTGCTTTGTTTTTCTAACTTTGCTTCAGCTCTACTGAAATCATTCAATTAGGGTCCATGTATGAAGGGTGATTAGAGAGTGTGATGCTGGAAATTCCTTATGGAGGGACAGGGCCTCCAGTCAATGTCCTAACACTTATCCTTATGTTTTCTGCCACTGAGGTCCAGCATGGACCTCTGGCAGTACAGCTTTTCATTGTATCTTTTGGTGAACAACACCCATGGGATATCCTTAAGGCACCCATAGGTGGGGGTACACCCTTGTACCCTTAACATATCTTTTTGGGCACCTGTATGCTGCCCACAGAGCAAGGTATGGGCTGGTGGCAGCTACATGCTGACTTGGCAGTGGATCTTAGTGTCCTCCATTTTTGGGTCACCGTAGTCCTGCCATAGGAATTCATAGATTCCTGATAGAAGGCAAGATGGCCCCTGTGGCCTCTTGGTTTCTATTGTCTGTTACCTTGATTCCCAAAGTCCCAGGAAGCCCCGGCTCTATCCATTCCTCCTGAATGGCTGTTGGATGGAAACACCATATATGTCTCTGTTGTTCCCTTTCCCCCTGACTGGCTGTTGGGTGGAAATACCATATATGGATCTGGGGTTGTCTCCTGTCAGACTGACTGGAGCCTTCCCAAGTGTTGTGTCTTGTGGGTACGCCCTAGGGGTGGGACCTGTGTGAATGGATTTGGGAGTCAACTCACATTCTATGTTGTGACACAATGTGACACAATGAATGAGACAGTCCTGGCTGAAACTGACATGAATACAGTGTAGTATGCTGAAAGGCTGGGTACTTGCCACAGTACACATTCTTTGTTATGGGTGTCTGGGTGGAGTGAATGGCCTGAATGCTTGTGAGCCTGATTAGTTACCTGCCTGCATGAATGCCCATCTGCATGATTGGCTGACCCAGCCTGACTCAGCCAGAGTGAATGAGGGACGGATGTGGATATCTGAGGACCTCTCACTTACCATTTTGTTCAGAATCTGAAGTTGAAGCAAGAAGAAGCTTGTCTTTGAAGCCCAGTTGGAAGAGAAGTTGGCTATTGCATTTCTTCAATGTAATCCGAAATCTGTCATGTCTCCCAAAGACTGATCCAGAGAGGACCTGCAAAGGAGTCCTCTGCCCAAGCTCCAAGGGACCATCGTGGAAAGCTGCTGCTCTTCATTGAAGTATCTGTGTGCCTGCCATCTGGAGAAGGGGTCTTCAAAGTCCAGAAGAGGAGTGCCGGACTTCTTGAGGCAGAGAAGTCCATTGGTGTCACCCAGGGTCTCGAGGTGCGTTTTGTGACCATTGAAAGCCGTTGCTGTCTACCGCCCAGAAGATTGGGTATGTTGACATATTGCTGCTGGACACTCAGAGTTTTGAAAGTTCCAAACTGCTTAAGAACATTTGAAAGGCCATCCTTGCTGTCACCACTGACCACTTTTTCCCTCCAGAGAGAGCCCAGAGTCGTTGGGTGCAGTGGAAGATCTGTTGCTGGGTTTCCTACCACCAGAAGCTAACAAAGATGTCCTGCGGGTACAGACTTGGTGAGGGTTACGAGGTCCACTACAATGGTCGATAGGTCACTAGAAGCTGTCCAGGGGTCTGTGCTGCGGCTGCAGCACTAAAGAATCAAAAGTCAGAAAACCATGACATTCCAAAACCTGACACCAATTCCTGGACTCAGCATCCCAGAGGCTCCTTCTTCCAAAGGGTATCCATCCTCAGAGGGAATCGTTGTGTAAAGCCGAGAAACTCTGCCACTTCACCTGCCAAGGCACTAAAGGTACTGTGACGTGGAAGAGCATCTTGTAGCCT
This sequence comes from Ambystoma mexicanum, assembly GCF_040938575.1. Classification (NCBI taxonomy): domain Eukaryota; kingdom Metazoa; phylum Chordata; class Amphibia; order Caudata; family Ambystomatidae; genus Ambystoma; species Ambystoma mexicanum. The sequence goes on along the minus strand of NC_090930.1, from coordinate 702,150,242 downwards.
CAGGAGTCATCCAAGGGTCACAGATTCATCTTGATCCTGTTCTCTTGTGGCCTCTCAGGTACTTTGGGGTGGTAGAACCTTTTAAAAGAAAGCACAAGGTTATTGAACATTATTGGACTGGGATGTGTAAGACAACATAAGTTACTCCCTTACGTTTCCCTTACAGGTTGCCGAAGTGGGGGGATTGTCACTCAGAAATACTTGTCTAGTCTAAAGAAAGCATTCTGTCACTGTTCATAACTAACCTGCCTTTCTTTCCAATTCTATGCTGTTACACCTAACATAAGAATTTGCCTGTAATGTAAGTAATGTGTGGCACCACATAGAGTGTATAGATTTGCCATTCTTTGAATAGGTATTTCAAGTACAAAGTGTTATTATGTATATGTATATATTTGGTATAGGTACAAAACCTTATTTCATATAAAAATGCTGAGGTATCACCGAACATAGTGTGTGGACATTCCTTTGTGGGGGCTTTGGGGAAACACTGTACTGAAGACCCTGCCTGCATCAACTCCTGAAAGCTTAAGCCTGACTTCTTGCCACATTCTACTAAATTGAAAGCCTTGCTAGGGTGTTCTGTATCTTTACCTTACCATATATAGGGCAGAAGCACAGATACCCCCCTCCAGTCTTTACAGGGAGATATCCTTATTCAACCTGTTGGTCGCCCATAAGGGCTGTTGCATTAGCATTTTCCTGACCATCAGCCATGATCATCCCGTTTTGTGTGATGATTTTTAAAGAACACATGATCCTTGATGCCTTCAAAGATTACCTCTGGTTTATAGGAATGCCTCAAACATATCAGTCATGTCCACTGAATGCTTTGTCAGCAGATACTGTAGGACACATCCTTTTATTGAATGCTATTTGTTATAGCTGCAATGCAGCTACCGCCATTTCATTAGTGAAAAGTAAGCTGTTCAAATCATTACAGGTTGAACTTTAGTGCTTGACATTTTCTACCTCATTTGTGTAGCTTGCCCAAAAAACACAGGTGATAATATTCAGACAAAAACGTACATTCAGATACAGAGCAAACATGTACATAAATATGGAAAGAGTGCAATAGTCGGAGGGCGAGCACTCGCTAGAGATAATGTTAGAGATGATAACAGAGGGAGAGAGAGAGCAACATCCAAAGAGAGACAATGGGGTTGAGGATAAACAGAATGAGAGTGAAGGAAATAGAGAAAGAGATAGAAAAAGAAGATAGGAGCAGCAAAGGAGGTTTGAAGGGAAATTAAAGATGAAAAGTAGGCATACTGTGACAGAGAGGAATATAAATACAGTCCTGGTCTCTACTGACTTTTCAGGGCAACCCTTGCACTTAGAGCATGTTGACAACAGTGTGGGAACCCACAGTGATGTACACATTTACTATGATGATGCAGAAGTTGGTGTAACAGGCCCGTCCTGCTCCCCATGATACCAGTGCTCATCCAGCTCCCCATGCCACACCAGGCACAGAAAGCACTCGGCACTTGGACACAAATCATACACAGGAGACAAGATGTAGAGAGGAACTGGCTGCAATGCAAACAGACACCAGTGCATAGGAGGGCTGCATTCTGCTCTGCCCCTCCCAGGCTTGGATCATACTTATGTACGATAGAGGAGCTAAATCTATTCACCCATAAAACAGCATGTATAATGCACGTATGATAACAAACAGATCACTTCACCGAACAGGGGGAAGAAAGTACATTTCGTAACTACAGGCTGTTTTTGGAAGGCAGGCTTCAGCAACCTTGGGATTTGAGCCAGCAGCTTCATCACTGTGTACTTGGGGGTGCTCTTCATGCCCGGCAGTCTGAGGCATCACAGCATTCCACAGCTCAGCTGTGCTGTGCTCTGCTCTACAACATCGCTTGGCTGTTAAACCAGTCTCTTGGGCAAGTTTGTAGGTCAGTCCCTTTGCATCCGATGAATCTCAAAGAAAACAAAAGAAAGTGCAGAATCAGAAAGGTAACATTTGGCTCTATATCCAGGTGCATTTGTCATCATCTTGCATTAGAGTATTAATCATTTCACTAAGCTAACTATATGTCAAGCAAACACAATGATTGCTGTAAAGGCAAGTCACTCCGCACAGGTAAATAGAGGATGTGAGAAAAGAGAAGATGAACAAGCGCACTGCATGAAAACAAAAGATTATCAATGATCCCAGATGAGTATCATTTGCATTACCTCGTCTAACCTCAACTTTGCAGGAATTTTTAAGATCTTGTAAATATTTTGCAAACGCAATGCTTACTTGGACTATACACACCATTTACATTTGTGAACAGTACGGTATACAATTAACAGTAGTTTAAAGCAATTATGCATACGTGTTGGCAACTCAGTGGTTGCTTGGTTTATACCTTATTTCTAATGGTGAAAACCGTAAGCAAATCCATTTTTAGAATGTTTTGCATGTTCATTAATCATATTCGGAGTCTGATTTGAATGTTTTGCAAAGGATTTTTGAACGTTTTTGCACCATTTTGCAGAATATATTTTCTGTAAGAAGTGCTTACAACAATGTAAACTTGTTGTAACCTTCTATTTAATGCATGAAAGCCTGGCCACTCCTTTGAAACCGTGCCTTTATTGTGGATTACGAACAACCAAAAAAGTAGTAGAGAGAACATTTAAAAAAAAGTTTACTCGATCAATGTAAATGGTTGTAAATATAATGTCATCCAGAGAATTTTGTATTTCGATTAATTGGTAAACTATAATTTTCATATGGTTGTTTGGGTTGGTTGTTGCAAGCAAACATTTGCATGCACAAATCTACTGCACACACATTAACTTTGAAAAGCAATTCAATCCAGGGGTGCAGAATGGGGTTGGGTGGTGTGTAGAGTGTCATGAAGGCACTCTGTGTAGATTATCTTTACTTTTTTATCTCACCCTATCTTTGACAGCATATGACATTTTGACTGCCTCTTCTGTGGTGCGACCAAGCCTGGTTTGCGTTTGGTCTTTCCCCTTCTGTAATGGCTTGGCAGACCCAAAAACAATGGTCTAGAGGGCTGCCCAGTGCTGTGCCCGGGGCTATTATTTATTCAAAACCTTCCAGCTGTCAACTTTTAGTTTTGCTGGCAACTACATTATAACTGCAAATCCTAATTGGCCACAGAACACCAGTGTTTAGTGATGTCAGGCTGTGTCTAATTAAGTAATGTCTGAAATGTCAATGCCACGCTGATACACCTGCATGCCAGGAGCAGAATGAGAGTGTTCTTCTACCTCTCCAATTATGCACCTACTGTTTTTTGTTAATCTGTCCTGTTGATTTTAAAGTTTGGTAAACAGTATTCAATGAATTTTACAATTTTACAGAGACATTCAGTTAGCAAAGGTTCACAAAAACAAACTTTTTGGTAAACGGATAGGGTTTTGTCATTACACAAAGGAGGTCGTCTTGAAAAAGGAGGAACACTAGGTTTATGTTACATGCATTTTCTTGCCCTAAGGTCTCATTTATATTAAGCCTGACTTTAAGACATCTGTGGGAACACACATCTCAAAGTTGGAATTCCATATTCCCAACCTAAATTATTAAAGCTGTGCCTTTAAATAACTATGTAGGATAAACAAGCCTATGCTAATCATTCACACTACATTTGATTTCACTTCTTTATATGACACATTCGCCTGATGTATCATTCAATAGACAACCCCAGGGCAGTGTATCATATAATCTATTTGACTGTAAACTTTGTAGCCACTTGATCCAGAACACCTCCTGCAGCAGCAGGTGATGATTTTATGTGCCTGCTTTTCCCTGGGGGCCGCTGAGTCAACGACTTCACAATGCAGTTGAAACATCTGAGTTCTTTTTTGTTATTTTTAGTATCGCCATTGCTTCTCTGTTCTCCTTTTCTGAATCACAGGGCTCCAATGGTGTCATGTATGAGGCTTTTTCTTTGGTAGAACTAGGCTTTGAAAACACAACATTCTGCATTTTGACCAGAAGTAGAGGTATATAAGGACAACCGAGCGATTAGAGTTGTGTATAGGATACATGTAACACCCAGTATACATGATTTGATGTATAGATTGGCTAGAGCCAGTTTAGAACAGTAGGTTTATTTAGACCATAACATACTAAGCTTGTGCATTCACTACAGGTACATATTTCCTTAACGATCCACCAACACAATGCCTCAGGTAGCTATGCATTCCTTACAAATATGTAAATATATTCAAGGAAAAATCTTTAGTTGCAGCGACGTTAAGGTGAGAACTTAATGCAACAAAACCACTGAAATTCAGCTAAAGCACCTTAACTGTGTGACCATGTCAGGCCATGTTGCTCTAATAGGTCTTGTAACGTTGGTTAATTTATAAGGCAACATGGCCTGAGGGGGCTGGCTGCTTTGAAGCTAAGCAGGGCTGAGCCCGGTTACTGCATGGGTGGAAACCCACTGTAGCTGTAAAAATATATATATTTTTAATTATTATGTATGAAAGATTGCAGGCTTTGAGAACTCACAATGTTTTTAGTCAATGCGCATTGAGATTACATTTTTTGCAGAGGATCGCACACTTTGTTTAAACAGGAAGCTACAATCCCCTTGATTTATGACTGGTCTCTTGGTGACTCATATGATAAATCGCATGACCCCAACTAACGGCATTTAAGCAGCATGGAAAAAGGTAAATAATATCCAGCTGCAAGAATAAAATATGCTCAGGTACTTTTGCTCCAATAGCGAAAATTAAAAGCTGGCACCCATGAATATATGCACATTAAGTAAACATATATTTTAAAGTGAAATTCACACATGTAGTTCAATTGACCCACTCCTTAGAAGAGAGTGTGCAAGACAAAATAGCATTGGACTTTTAAATAAAGTAATGAACACCAGAAAAATAACATGATAGAGTAAATCTTCCAATAAATATGCTGGCAAAGTTTAAAAGGTGTTCACATTTAAACCCGGCAATCTGTCAGGAAATATTCCCAGGAAAACTAAGGGCCTAATTCACAGAAGCATTTCATTATGGAAAAACCCCATAGGAAAACACTTGGTGAAGCAGGGCCTACATCTCAATACAAAACAAGTGCTTGTGGTCTTGTGGGTAAGCATGTGCACTGGGAACATGTGAACCTGAGTAAAACCTGGTAGAAAAATACTTGAGCAAGCTTGCCAACCTAAAAAAAAAAAAAAAAAAAAAAAAAAAAAAAAAAAACAAGGGCTTGCGTCCGCCCTCTGAAAAAATGTTACGCTGTTCACCCACATGTGTCCTTTACTTGTGCCCCGAAAAGCAACCACAATCAGGGAAAAATAACTGCACCAGTGCCACATCATGATCAAATACTCATGAATTACTTGCGCCCTCATCATTTCTCCTCCTCACTCCCATCTCTGGCTTTCAACAATGCTCTGCTTTATAAGCACAACTTCAAAAGTACACATACTATAGTGTCACTCAAGTACATACATCCTTATACAACTATGTTAGGCAAATGTTTACAATTGTGGAAATTTTCCTCCCATCTTGACTGGGAGAATACAAATACCAAAATGCAGTATACAGAATCTATTAATGCTTCTGCACCTTTCTCCCACTAGAGGGTTTTTCTCTGCTGAGATTCCTGAGACACATAAACATTTTGTGATCCATGCCACAACATATTGAAATGAAGTATTTTCGGTAATCACAACCCCATGGGGCCATTAGCTATGTTGTCTCAGAGTATAAAAAAACAATGCCACCCCGCAATGCTTACGGTTGCCATGACAGCCGTTTGTCAACAATATTGTCTAAATTAACTTTTTAGACACGCGTTGACACTAATCACACCCATAATTGATTGAGCTTTTTTTGTGCCCCCCGGATGGAGCAGAATCCATCATTTTGTTTCTCACTCGATCCTAGGGGCATTCCAAGATGGCTGACAGATAAATACCTACAGGGACCTAGCAACAGCGTTACCAATGCTTTGCAGTCAGGTCCCTCCAGTCTCAACTGTGACACAGCAGCCTGAGGAGCTCCAGCTCGTACTTTTTTGGCAGACAGGCTGCCCATGCTGCAACCCTCACAGGTACTTTAAAATAAACCCTGCACTTACTGCTATATATATGAGACAGTTGTTACTAGGTAACCACACTCACCTTGAGCCATATATATTTTTTAGCTGTGCAAGCCGTGTCTGTTTCCCACTGATACCACCCTGGATCAGCATTTTTCGACCTCCAGCGAGAGGTAAGATTTTTTTTCCCTGCATATAATAAAAAACTTTTTTTCATGCCTTTTTAAACGGGGAAATGTTTAGCTTCAACCTCCCTTTGCTTCTCTCGTTCTCTGTTATTTGCAACAGGACCATACAGAGACCAGCCCATGCGGCTAGCAGATCTCAAATTTAGCGCCTATGAAATCTATTAACCCATAGGTAAGCTATGTGCTTTTTGATTTTACATCAACCACACGTGATTCACTCAAACTAAATAATTTTGGCTCAGACATCCCCCTGACTGTAGTCTCCTTCCCCTGCAGCACAGACGTCAATCTACACAGAACTCCGTCCTGATGAAGGCTGTGTTAAAGATGAGGCACACCTAGCCCACCTAGAAACGGCTGAAACACCTGGTGTAGACGCACTACTCCCCCCAAAACTACAGCACATTAATGCTGTTTACGCAAGAAAAATAATTTTGTGTACCTACCATTGTTCTATGTGTTTTCCACAAATGTTGACTTGAATATGTACACTGCAATATGTGAATTTCTTGGCAAATCCTATTAGGAGTCGGGTTTGTTACACACACACAATTTGGAAATTGTCCCAAAAAATGTTTTTTTGGCACTGTGTGTTGTAAATATATTTTTTTGTCTGATTGTTCTGTTTTAGCAAACCATTTTGATGTCTTAATTTCTCTAAATGTTGGATTTATGTCTTTTTGCACACAACTTTAATATAAAAAAATGAGATTTATCTCTACAACATACTATTGAAGAGTGATTCCTTCCTTAGCAATGCAGAGTTTGATAATACATGTGGAGGTGTTGTTCTGAGCCTAGCATCCTTGGACCTATTCATTTGTATCTTTTGTTTTCCTAGTTAACCCTCCTGGGTAGAATAGGTTCCACACCAGGAGCCCTATTTTTTGATTCTGTGGGAGGGTAGTCCTTCACAAGGATCTCTCAGAAACTTTAAATGAATAGAATGTGTAGAAGCTTCTGGTGCAAGGTGTATATATCTCAAAATACAACTTCCAAGGACACACATATATACATATGTAATTAATTATTCAAAACACATTTTAACAGCCGCAGCTATGATACAAACGATGCAATTAAGTGAACCGCATGTGCAGTTAATCGCAGCCACAACTGGAGGGCGTAACTGCGGCTACAATGCACCACTCACTGCATGGAAAACATAGTTGCGGCTATCTGCAGGACACATGTTTAATCATGGCTATCAACATGCCAATTGTACACAGTGGAATTTGGTGGAGTAAGTATCCGCAGCTACCCGATATTTAAACCTAAAGTGTGTCACAGAAATGACGAGTGCTATAGGCGAATAGGAGAAGGCAGGGGAGGTGTTTAGGTCATCAGAGTTTCGGGGGGGTGAGCTGGTACAGATGTGGGGGCTCTTGTTGAGGGTCTGGGAGAGCAGGAAAGCATTTTATTCCCCATGTTTTCCTGATAGCCACGGTTATGACAAACAGAAAAAAGCTATTCTCATTGGTTTTTGCATATCCGCTGGTATGCTGCATGACTCCGGATGTACATAGCCTCATTAACGTACAACGCCAGCTGATTGGTTGTTCTTGTACCCACACTATGGGAAATAGCTATGGGTATTAAGCCATACATTTCTGTGCAATAGTTATATTATTCTGTGGATATTAGGGCACACAATTTTACTTGTGTTTCTGATTACATGCCCTCATCTCTACCCTTGTGTCATTTGAACTTTGAAAGTTCAGCAATGTGTTTTTTGAGCATGTATTAAAAGGTACGTTTATCTGTGGGCATGAGATAGCTGTAAGGATCTGAGAGTTGGTACATTACACTATGTGCTTTAATCAGAGTGATGATGTCATGATGTTGGAATGTATGGGAGACTAGAATGTTTCTCTGAGGATTCTAGAGAGGACGGTTGGAGAGAGAGAGTGAGCTCTAATGAAGGGGCTGGTGGGTGTTCATAGCTCCATCCTGATTTGACATATGAACTCACGTACAATCGTTATAACTAGCACTAAGACCAAATAAAAGTGCTCTTAAAGAAATGAAGCTTTGGACTTGATTTATGCTTGGCGCACTTCGGTTCATTGGCGACAAGGATGTTTGACATCGGAGGCAGTGGCAGGCAGCGGCGACAAAGATGGAAACTTGATGAAGAGGTGTGCTGTTTCTGAAAGAGTCAGCGTGCGTGGCAGCAACCCACCGCTAACGGAATCGAAGTGAGTCACAGAAGGGGTTGTTGCTGGCTTTGGGCACCTACTGTGCGCTGCGCTGCCGATCCAAAAGGGAGGCCGTCTGCACAACGCCTAGCGAGCCACGGGCAACATCGGACGCACAGAGCCCAGTACCAGGCAGAGGAACACCCGCCAGCCCCCCCTCTAAGGGGGCCCCAGGTGAGGCTCTAAGGACCTATTAGCGGGCAACCTTAGGAACGAAGTGTAACTTATGGGCAGTGCACAAGGCGTGCACAGGAGCCTGTTGTGGCCGGGATTACATTAACACACTAGATGTGTATGGAGGTCAGTTAAAAGTGCACAAGGCGTGTACAGGTTTGGACTCTAATTGGGCACAAGGCGTGTACAGGAGCCTTTAGGAGTACACAAGGCGTGTACAGGTGCCTGTAGAAGGCAGCTTCGGAAGTACACAAGGTGTGTACGGGAGTCAGTGTGACGGGCGATCGCAGAGCTCTTTTCTGCTGGGCATTCCCGAGGATTGTGATGATGTCGGCAGAGGCACATGATCCGGATATGGTCGCGAGAGACGCAGAGCAGGTCCTTTTGTCTAATGGAAGGAAGAGTGCGTCATTGGGGAAACGGAAAGAAAGCGCCAAGGCGTCGCATTTGGAAGAGGACGCAACAGAAATACAGGAGTTTGGGTTGGATGGTAGAACCCTAGAACCGCAGGATGCCGTCACAAGCGTCTTTCACTATGGAAAAAGGATCAGACTGGCATTTCAAGAGGCGCACGATGGAATTGGCGATGGGAATGAAAAGGGAGTTCTTTGTTATGTAAATCAACATGAGGAAACTGCGAAGCAATGCACAAAGACTGGCGGGGTGCCTGAAGTAGTAGTAGAAGAACGGACATGATACCCGGTGAGAGAAATAGGCAACATAAATAACCCAGAGAAGTGCAAATGTCCAAGGAACTGTTGCGACTATAGAGAAAGGGGAGTTGCTCTGTGCAATGGTTGTTTAAGTGCATACAATGAATTTAAAGTTCACTGGGAAAAAGTTTGGGAATACTGTAGGTCCTGTGGAGAGTTGTTGGGTGAAGTAGGGGACACCTCTGAAATTGTTTTGGAAGAACTGGATCCAGATTTTTGGGGATTTTTCGAGGATTTGTCATGCTATGACAAGAATATTAGTGGAGTCCAGTACAGTAGTTTGAGACCGTTGTGTGATTGAAGAAGTGTTGGCCAATTAAGTGTGTGCTTTGAATGGCGGAGGTGAGATATGGCTCTCATTAGTTGGGGGAACTTAGTCAGCTTATGGATTTAATGCTCTCTATTCTACAAAAGACATTTTAAGTGGAAATGTGTAGAAACGTGTGAACAATTCGTCGAGCAATTAATGGACATTTGAAAAAAAAAACGAAATTAATGAAAAGAAAGATTCCTGTATAACCTTTTTCTCCTTTCACCACGTCGAGAAATTCAGAGACTTTAAAACACAGCTGTGCATATTTTTCTGTCGTGTTGCACGGATATATGCGTTGTATCCCTAAGTGTTAATGGAACAAAGGGACTTATGAAGTAATGAGATTCTTGATGAAAATGTGTTGGGAGACTTGAAGGTCACGTTTTTGGCAAGGGAAGTGTTCTTCAATTTTTGTTGGTTTCTTAAAAGAGTATATTGTTTGGTATCATCGGATTCCTACATTCAGATGTTGGGTACGTTATGGTTCTTGAAAACATTTTTAAGATGTACTGGGTGCAATATGCATCAGGGGAGATCTCTAGGTTTAGGTTGTAGCAAAGGTTCTATGATTTTGTGTTTGACAGACAGGTGAACTTAGGGGTGAGTTTGGTGGAACATAAGTCTGTGTTTGGACATTGTTTGCATGGTATGTTTGGGGAGTTGGTACTCTGGTTTTAAGGTTTAGTATAGGATTGGGGTGTTTGTTATGCAGCCAAGATAACAAGAGGACTTTGGGGTGAGTTTCACAGAGCACAGGGAGTTAATTAGAAATGTGTTGTTTCTGCTTTCACTTGATAGTGTCTTTAGGGATCTCGTTTTAGCCTCATTGTAGTCATGGGGTGAATTGGGAGAGTGAGAGAATGTGGGTTTCTCTATGAGGTTTGTTACCAAATTAGGTGATGTTTTGGATGAATTCTAGTAGGTGGTAACAGTAGTTGTAGTTGGTTTTGTTGTGAGATAGAGGATGATAGAGTCGGTCTCTATATTGATGTTTACTGCAGGGCCCGCAGTATGTTGAGGGTTTGAGTGGTAATCGTAAATGTTAGAATTGGAATGGGAAAGAACTTTTGCTTTAGGTAGTACTGATTTTGAGGGTGTTACATTTCTTTTGTGTCAATATTAAGGAAGGGAGATGTGTAAGGATCTGAGAGTTGGTACATTACACTATGTGCTTTAATCAGAGTGATGATGTCATGATGTTGGAATGTATGGGAGACTAGAATGTTTCTCTGAGTGTTCTAGGAAGTACGGTTGGAGAGAGAGAGTGAGCTCTAATGAAGGGGCTGGTGGGTGTTCATAGCTCCGTCCTGATTTGACATATGAACTCACGTACAATCGTTATAACTAGCACTAAGACCAAATAAAAGTGCTCTTAAAGAAATGAAGCTTTGGACTTGATTTATGCTTGGCGCACTTCGCTTCAATAGCCATGGTGGAATAGCTGCAGCTAGTAAGAATGGTGCTCTTTTTGTGCCATTGATTTTGGAAAGTGTAATAGACACCATTTTGTAGAGTTTTGTCATTCTTACTGCAGAACTGCTTAGTCTGGGCAATGTGAAAGTGTCAGTAAACATTTACATATGAAAGGTTAATTTGCAAGGTTAGCGTGTAAACTATATGAATTCATGTTTTTGTTGATGTTGAAGATTACAAATTAGAATTGTAATCAAGATTATATGCTGTATTTCATGTTCTTTTTTTTAAAAGGGATAACATGCAAATGTTAATTTGCAGTGTGGTTTGTAAGCTATGTGTAGTAATAGTTTTTTATGTTGCTGATGATTACAAGTTATATTTCTAATCAAGATTATATGATCTTCAACATGCTTTAAAAAGAAAAAAAAGGATAACAGTTGGGTGCCAATAAAATAACAGCAGAGGGGTTTTGTGCTCCATTTGTAGATGTTGTCCTTTGAGTGGTGGTGGCTGGAGCTGATGTTCAAGGATTTGCAGATGAAGTGGTAAGCGGAGGTGATGATGAAGGTGTGCAGCATAGATAGGTGCAGCTATAGAAGGAGGCTAACCTAGTGAATGAGCCCCATGCATTTTCATTGGTGGTGTTAATTGGCTTTTTTGTAGTTGTCTTCCACGTCATCCCAATGTATGCATACCATATAGTTAATTAATACAGAGGTCCCCTAGCTCTGTAATGCAATGTTAATGTTCCAAGCTGCAGAAGCATTTTGCAAAAGGTGCACCAAAGTTCTTTTACCTCCTTTAGAGTATGATGTTCCTTCATAAGAAAGAATCTCCAACTGTCTGAAGTTTATTTTATGGCAGAGAGGTTCTTTTGGGCTCACATCAACAGTTAATGGTTTATTGGCTTGCACTTGTCCTTAACTTTCTCTGGAATTGTGATGTTGAGACATGGTTACTTCACAATTAACACTGCATCTCCTCAGCCTCCTTTTGGGAACAGTGCCTAACCCTACCCATCCACTGATTCTACTGACATCTTTTCTGCCACCATTATAACTTCCTTCTCTTTGCTCATCCATATTGCTTACCCACACTCTCTCTACCCCTACTCAGACTACCACAACCCTCTTGACTGGTACCCACCCAAGCTACTGCTATTGAAATGATTTAGCGTTCCTTTGGGCGGGTAGTCCTTCACAAGGAGCTCTCAGAAACTTTAGATGTATAGAATGTGTAGAAACTTCTGGTGCAAGGTGCATTTCACCTCCTCAGTCTCCTTTCTGGAACAGTAGTTCTTGAAAGAGAAGTATCTCCAGCTGTCTGGACAAGTCTTCCTTCCAAAAGGACTCTTCAACAGTGGGGACGGATTCAGAACCCAAACCACATCGTCCAATGAAATGTTGTGTTGTAGGAAGGTGTTTACTTTGCATCATACTGAGCGTGACCTGTGTCATTAGCAGCTCTGAAGTTGAAGAGGGCACATTTAATATTTGATTGGATATTTGTGGAATATTATTATAGGCAGTTAAATGGATTGAAATTCTGAAGACAATGCTTGCAACTCTTGCACTGATTTCTCAGGTCCAGATTCTTTTTCAGAAGATTGCAGAGGAATAGCTTATTTTGACCTAACCACAAACTTTGATGTGGAACAAATTGGGGGATATTTCTAGAAGCATTGGCTTTGTTCATTTTTTTGGTCTGACGTTGAGGGTGTAGGAAGATTAGCAGGATGTATGATTTGTTGAGAGAGATATTTGGTAGGGAGTAGAAGATATTTTATTTTTTGCGAAAGGACATTTAATACAGCATCCAAGGAAAGTGCACAGAGATACATTGGGCCTCATTATGAGTTTGGAGGGAGCCATGCCCTTAATATGGGCATGGCTCCCTCCAAACTCGCGTCCGGGTCCGTGGTCCCTGAATGGGGAAATACCGGGCAATTCTGACCATGGAGGGCCCGGTATTTCCCCATTCAGGGAACCTGGACCATCCCATTTCCCTTTGAGCCCCCATCAGGCTCAATAGGTATGGGGAGCATGCTAACAACGGGCCCATTAATGACGGGCCCGTTGTTAGCATGCTGGCCCACTCATGGGACCTGCTAAGGACGTCTGGTAAAACCAGACGCCCAGAGCGGGTCCCGCGAGCGGACTTCATAATAGGGCGGTATGGGGTTAACGGCTCCGGCACCTTTACCGGCGCCGTTAACCCCATATCGCCCACCTCGTAATGAGGCCCATTGAATTTGTTTTTGAAACCTTCAAATGGACCTCATAAGGGAATTGTAGAGCTTGATAAATTGTCAGGATAAAAAAAGTATAGCATTAAAGCAAATACTACACTCAGTCTACTCCAAAACAGCCCTTTTAAGGACCACCTATTATCGAAATATGTATATATGTATAAAAACGTATAAAAACTCATTGAACACTATAGACGCGACTATGAAGACACATTCAGAAAAATAAATGTCAGTAACTCAAACTGCAAAAAATAGATTACATAATACCTTGTGGTCTATTTTGCAGTCTATGTTTCATTTAATCTATTTTTAAAACTTAGAGGGGGGCCCTTAAAAGGGCCATTTTGTGGGATTGAAAGTGTGGGGTGGATCAGGGAAGGAAAAAAAACATTAGGTTAAAACATGTAACAAATGGATTAAGAAAATGAACATATATATATATATTGTTTTGGTAATTTTTTGTTGTTTTTTTCTTACTATTTTCTTTTTTTTAAAGAGAGCACTTTAAAAAATCTAGGGATGGCAATGAATCTGATGTTCAGAGACATTCTTTTGCAGGTGCTCTACCATGGCACCTGCCGGGACAACCCATTTGTGGCATATAATGCACATGTAATGCACATGTTTTCATCACTGATATACTGGGTGCCGGTACAAAGGATGCAGATGGATGTGAGGTACCTCTAGGAGAAATTGTGGCTTTGATGTTGGTTGGAGGTATTGCAATGGTAATTGAAGGTGCTGATACATGAGGTGCAGATACACGCTGACATAACAAACGAGACCCATGCATCCTGATCTTGTGGTGCTCATGGACCTTCCTGTATGCATCAACAACATCATCTCGGTGGACACGTACAAGATGATTGATAAGCACAGATGTGCCCAAGTGCTCTGTGACCGTACATTCAAAGGGTTACATCATAACATCTTCTGGCACAAGGTGCATTGTACCTCCTCAGCCTCTTTTCTGCAAAGGTGCAACAATGTTCCTTGACAGAGAAGTATCTCCAGCTGTCTGACTGAACATGTCTTGATTTCTGTAGGCCTCTTCCATGGCAGGGACAGATTCGGAATCCAGACCACATCATCCTCACGGCTGCCACTTCTGTCAGACATGATGCTTAATGTCTGACAGGAGAGTAAAATATAAAACCACAAAAGGGACAATGCCACAAAAATAAAAATAATTTAAAAAAGAAGAAAAAAAGTAAAACATAGAATAGTCAAACAGAACAAAAGGCAAGAAAAAGGTAAAGAGGATTAGGTAGAAAGTGGGTAAAAAAAGGATGAAGAAATAAGATTTGAGTAGCAAAGACAATGACACAAAAATAAAAAATAAATGTTTAAAAAAGAAGAATAAATCTAAAACAAAGAATAGTCAAACAGAACAAATGGCAAGAAAAAGGAAATGAGGATTAGGTAGAAAGTGAGTAAAAAGTATGGAGAAATAAGATTTGAGTAACCAAAGGTTCTTTCAGTAACTCAGGACACCTGTTCACTAGCACGAACTGAAAGCAATGATAACTATTAAGTTATTTGCTAAGGGTGTGGTGAATATCTGCGGCTATAGAATATTGTGCATTTTGATTGGTCAATGACACACATACCAATTTTGTCATATGACGTGGGCACAGCCGTGTCTACGCAGTTTGCCCTGTCATTGAGTGAAGATGACGCGGCTATTTTGTATTTATTTGTATTTATTTTATTTATAAAGCGCTCCTGGCCCTGGGGCATCTGGGCGCATGATGTCATGTGTACCCACAAAGTTGCAGCGTGTGTTCTGATTGATCAATGACACACATGTGTGTGACCTTGTATACATTTCCGAAAGCCCGCTTACTTTTCTGCATTGCTTTTTGGATCTTTGTTCCTGACACATCTGTAAAATACTCCAAGATCTGTCCAAACTTGCAACCTTCATTTTTCAAATTGCTTTTTGCCCTCCCTTACTCCTAAACCTCTTTGCTTCGTCTTGTGTTTTATGGTTTGTCTAAATTTATTATTTTACTTTATTATTTGTTTTTTAAGATTTTTCATTTTAAGTGGCAAAGTATTTTTTTGTGGTGTCTTATTTTGAATAATTTCATGTTCCTCCCTTTTCGACATGTTGTCCAAATCCAGCAGTGACAAGGAGGTGGTTTGGGTCTACACTGCTTTACCTCCCCACAAGAAGCAGCGCAAGATGAAGACAATCGTCGACAGCTGGAAATATTTGATGGTGCAACAACACCATAGCCGGAAGGAGGTAGAGGATGTCATGTTTATTTTATGCCAAAGAACAGTGCAGAGGGGTCCATAATTGGCACCTTCTCAAAGTCTGGGGATTTCGGCGCTAATTCAGCACCTATTGAGAGTTCACTGGGATGACATTGATGAGCCATACCGTCTAGCTCATTTTAAACATAAGCTAAAGGTCCACTTACCACAGTCGGGATGGCAGTATCTTAGAAACACCTCCACGTCTGTCCCTACAACATCTTCTGTCCTTCCCTCTACATCACCTCCAGGAACAAGTGCATCCTCAGCTGGTACCCCATTATCAAGGAATACTACTGAACCTCCTCTACTGCTGCCAGCCCACAATCTGACACAGTAGAGAGCTATGTGCTTAATATGTCGCAATTGGGTTGTGGCGGGTGATGCCACTTTACCTGGATGGGTAAGAATAATTTCTAAACACCAGGTTCACTGCCACCAGTAGGCACCTTTTTATGTTGCATTTTCTTGCCCTTTTGGTGGAAAAAAACCCAAGGAAAATCCCCCCAAAAGGTGCCCTTCTTTACCCATTATTATATTATCAAACTCCAATGTTCTTCCAATCCCAGTTCCACCCTCCTCCTTCCTTCTCCCCAAAATGGCCCTTTCTGGGCTATGTTTTCAGTTATAAAAGTAGTCAATAAAAAAACAGACTGTATAATGGATCAATAATACTTAATACAGTGTGTGTTAAAAAATCACATTTGTTTATGTTTTTACTACAGCCGTGTGCTATCCTACATGGTAGCCATGGGTAAAATAACAGTAATGACAGTGAGAATATAGCTGTGACTAGGTGTGCAACACAGTGATTGGTGCTTTGCCACCACGGATACGACCTAGAGTCATTGCTGCAATTAACTGTGCCTAGAGTTTAACCAATCGCATCCTTCATAATAGCTGTAGGTACAATGACAGTAATGACAGTGGCCATGGCTAGAATGAATGTCTGCGTGCCCTGGAAGCCTATTCTATAGCATTTCTCATAACCACATTTATGAGAAAAAAAAATGTTTAATATAATATTTCCATATGTATTTACATGTGTGATGGGTAGTACTGAACAGTTCTATTTTGAGATATATTGAGTGTAATCTTTGTGCAAAGTTACTGTAAGAATGTAATGACTTTCTCTTCATCAACCATACATATAAGTGTAAACATGTTTAAAAGTAAAATAAGTATGCAAAGTAAGTGTGTTGTACAAATATTTATTTCGGCGGAGTGGTTGTGGGATTTCATTTCCTTTTAGTATTTACACATGATAGATCTTATTAATCAGCCCAGTTGTCTGTATTTTTGCTATCTATTTCTCGTTTCAGTTATTGTATGTCCTTTTTCACTGATTCCATACCATTTTGATGTTTCTCGCACAAACATGACACTGTGGACTGCAGCATTGCAAGGTTCCCTTGCACAGAAGAAGTCACCGTCAGCTTCAGCATTAAGACATTTTGCAAGTAGAAAAGAGTCCTTTGTGCTGCACTGCTGTAAGATAACCTTCCCTCGACACAGACTCTGTAAGCATGAGACAGAGAAGTGGAAGCATTCATTATTAAAGGGTAAGAGGTGAAGAAGAGATTGAAGACTTTTTAGGTTGAAATCATGAGTTTGGTGGGGTAGCACAGCAAGTTTCTTCATCATACACAAAGCAGGGACATTCGGGGTAGCAGTGCTACAACTTTCAATAACACAACAACCAGACATAGCATTTAGCAGAGTAACATAAGCTTTAAATATGCAGAACAAATACACTTTTCAGTTTTCCAAACAAACAAACACATACCAGGTCACCATGAGCTTCCTTACCAGCAGAGGTCAGCAGTGCCATTGTAGACCACATGTTACAGATACAGTATCAGGCTTGACAGTGCTTTTTCCAGTTGCATAGCCTAGACATATCAGGGTCCTTTGCAGTCCATGCTCCACTCACGTAAAACATACATTGTGCTGCAAGCAGTGTCTGTGCAAGCTATGATCTTCATATTTAAATCACAATTCTCACAATAACAACCATATACCTATATATTAAGTGGTGTGGCTGGATACTGGCACAAATTAAGCACTGGCTAAACTATATTGTATATTCCCATGTACCTACTGTGCCCTCACTGTCTTTATTCCCACCCATCCATCCTGCGTGCACCCACTATACCCTATACACTGTACTCATATCCATCCTACCTCCTTCCTCTCTTCCTCTATCTATTGACTCACCCTATGTGTACTAGGTGTGCATGCAATGTCAGTGTGCACATTAAATCTACTTTCACTGTGTCTATTTCCACCATGTTTATATGCCTCCACTACATGCACACCTTCTCTACCTAAATCAATTCACACTGCTACCATCTTCTGGGCTCACAGCCATTCACTCTATGCACATTATTTCTACCCATGTGCAGACACTGTAATCCAAACTGTGTACCACTGCCCACCTACTGTACTCTTTTTCTCTGTACCTCCTCTCACCCATGCACCCTACATGTACTGTCTCTATTCTCATCAACCATAGCCCACTCATTCTACCCCCATCCGCTGTACCCTTGCCACCCTCTTTAATTCTACTCTTACCCATCTATCCTACCCCCAACCTCTGTATACCTACCCAGTCACTCTACCAATATACTGTGTACCTTCATCCACTCACTGTATGTCTATTCTTTCTACCCACAGGCAGACTACCTCTATTGTGCTTATCCCCACCCATCCTATCTGCATGTGCACTACATCCACCATCATACTGTTTCCTTTAGTACCCGCACCCATCCTACTTATCTTTGCCCTGTCTATTGCAACCCACTCATTCCACATACAATCTTTCTTCCGTCACCCATTTTCCTTACATGCACTGCATCTACCCTTACTTTCTGTATCTGCACCTATTCTACTTCCATTCTCTGTCCCCTCATGCACCCACCCTACCTCCATCCTCTGTATTCCCATCTACCATACCTCTATTGTATTTACTCTCATTCATCATACATCCACCTTTTCTTTCCCTATATCTCCACCCACTATACTTGCATTGTCTCTGCTTGTATCCTCTTATCCACCCAACCTCAATCCTCTGTTTCTGTATATACCATACATTTCTCTATTTTTCTTTTCTTGTGCCCAGTTATCCCACATGTGACCACTGTACCGCGATGCACCCACCCTACCCCCACACTCTGTAGCTCCATCCATTCACCCCATTTCAATGTTTTATATTCCCTCCCACACACCCTACCTGCACTGTTTTTTATCCAGAGTCAGTCATCCTATCTGCATCCACCCTACTTCTATCACCATACTCTCACACTCTCTGATCCCACCCACCTGATCCCCACCTTCTCTACTGCTACACATGCATCCAGTCACCACCTTCTTTATCCTCATGTACCCAATATACTCTATTCTTTTTCCACAGCCATGAATACACTGTACGTATACCATCTTTGTTTCTATGCACTCATGCTATCCCTACTAGGTCTATTGTTACATATTGATTTTGAGTGGATCTTCCTTTTATGGCATTTTTCTAATCTAGAGGACTGGAGGTGGCATGTGTCTACTAATTTTGTTTCATTACAGCATTGCACATTGATGCAAACAAAGAAGTATCTTAAACATGCCAGGTGGAAGGATAGTGTGCAGGGCAGTAAAGCATTTAAATCTACAACTGTTGATGCTCATTTTTCAAGTTTTGTACAAACTCATTTTAATGACATATACACATGCCTGTTAGTGTTAATGTTTTTGAAAATGTCCAAATTCACATAGGAGATTGGTCAACTAATCAACTGAATGGAACCATGCATATTTCAAGTTAGAGTGATACAATGAAAAATGTATCAATACTGTTAGTAGTTAGTATGAAACAAAAGGTTTTTAAGAGAACATAAACAAAAACTCCTTTAGGTTCTAGACAGAGGAATAAAGATATATATATATATATATGGAAAAAAGTTCGACTCTCGAGTCTTTAAAATCTTTGGAGAAGTGTGAAATCGAAAGCTAGGTATGTGGTGAAGCGTTTTGGAAAAGAAAAAAGTAGAAGGAATAATTAGAAAAGCTTTTCATATTAAAAGAAAACTGTAAATTTTTGTGTTGAACAAAAAATCAAGAAATTAATGAAGTGGTCACCATGACATTGTGCACGCAGATACAAACAGTTGATGTACTTACATGTGAGAACTTTTGTGAAGTGTTTGGCGAGAGTGGAAACACACTTCTCAGACAGAAAGATTGTTAATAAAGAGAGTTAGATTCAACAATGGAGTGTAACCCTTGCTATTGATGAGAGTGGACATAGCTATGAAGCACAAAATGGTCTTATTTCTGAAAAAGAAGAAATCCAAAAGACAGTTTCTAGTGAAGCAGAAGGTTTAGGACCGTCTGTGATAAAAGCAAGAAAATAAACTCTTGTATGGGTGTGCAATTCTTTTTGCACTATTAGCAAACTTTCTTGTAAACTCTTACAGAGTGTTGCACAAAAAATTGATTATGTCCAAAGACAAATCAAGATTTTGCTGAAAATAAATGACTGTGAAGTTTGTGAGAAAACAGGACTTCTGGGTCACTCGCTAGCTTGTCTTGATAAACGCAGATGTAGGACTCAGTTTCATCAGATACACATGCTGGCTACGCATCACAGCAAAATGAGATATCTTCTTGTTAAACTGTATGAGTGCAAAACACCAGATATGAGTGTAAAACACAATTGTATGAGTGCAAAACCCCTTTCACCTTTACATAAAACACTAATGACAGGAACTGTTGAAAGTTTATTTTCTATGCTTCAAATAATTAACACGATATATTTAAAATATTACATATGTGTGGATGAAACACTGGCAGGAAGTGGAAATGATGATCCTATGCTTTTAAAGGATCACATTTTTCAAATGTTCTAAATAGGTATTGCAATGTTTAAGTCGTCTTCAAGCAAATTACCTGATATTCTTTGTGTGTCTTGTCGACACACTTTCTATAAAGCACAAGTACAACTAGTGCACATTGAGGAGAAAGTTACAGATATTGTACAAGATGTTTGGAAAGACCTATGTTTGTATTTGTTTGTAGAACAGTGATTTGACACAAGTGAGGCACTATATGTTTGTAGACACAGCATTGGCTTTTACAGAAGAAAATGCATTCCACCTAGAAGTGTCTTGAATTACACGGTAGTGTCTGATCCTTGATGGGCTTCAGGAATTGAACATGCTTACAGTTATTGTTAAACTGCAAACAAACATGACAACACTGCCCAATACATTATTAGTGCAAGGTGTGAGAGGCAAAGTTGTGTATTTCCTTCTCAATTTGCAAGAAAATGTCAACACTCTAGAAGTGAAATGTGACATTTCATATTCTTTGTTTTAAAAATGTGTGGCCACAACAGATAAGCAAGTGTGGCAACAGCTCTAGACATTAGAAAGATGCAAGAAGGTTTAGATTTTCTACTGAAGCATAATAATTAGTATAAAGGCAGTCTGACTGTACCAGATGTGTCTATACTTAATGTAGACTCAACAACCAAGAGCAGTGAAGATCAGTCCAATGTCAAACTGTTGTAGAAGGGACTAGTTTGTATGAAAAGTACACTATTCATCCTCTACACTCATGTGAAGTCATGGGCGACAGTTTAGATTTATACCATACGGAAGCAACAAAAGGTGCACCAATCAGTCTCTGGGGGAAAAAAAAAACTTTAGAAGCTTGTTGTTTCCCTATGCTTTTTCCTACTGGAGAAGGAGGCAGATTGGATGATCGGAAAGTTTCAATTTACAATATTGTAGTACACTAATGTATTCTGAAGATTCCCGATTGCGCACCCATGTTGAATATATTTTTCACTTACTGTATGGAGGTGAATTTTTCGACATTATTTTATGCTGTTCCTCATACATTTCATACGGGAACTAGATTTCAAAATGTTTCTGCATGTGAGATGCTGCGATAGGTAAAAGAGAAAAATGAAATTTTAGAAAGTAAAATTACCAATATCCTTGCCACAATGAGAGGAACTAAGGAATGTTGGTATAGAAGACATTCAGACATTAGATGCATGATCAGTATTGTGGGCACTACAACTTGGTTTGTAACTTTAAGTTGCACTGAGTGTGGTTGGGATGATCTTTTAGAGTGGACTTGAGAAAGTAATCCACAGAAAGAAGACATAGAACACATGACACCACGAGAATTGTGTGCGATGGACCGTGTAAGTATATCACAATCCTACCATCACCGATTTTTAGCCATGTTACACCTTATATGTAATAAAGAAAATGGTCCACTAAGTTCTGTGGAATATTTATTTTGAAGAAAAGAGTAATAGGCATGTTGGACTCCACATACACATATGTTGTTGTGGATTAAAGATATTCCTCAATTTGGTAAAGAAAGTGATGGCTGGGTGATGGAGTTTATACAAAATAGGTTACTTGTTCCATCCCTGCTCAGCATGTTAATGCTGATTTACGGAACAGGTTGGAACAGTTTCAAAATCTCTAGTGTGGAAAGTGCTGTCAGAGAAAATATAAAAGTAAATAGTAAATGCAAGTACTACAAGCCATCCATGCTGCATGCCTATTGGTCTGCCCTGCTGAATAAAGGGAGCAGACAGGGGCCTTAGTGCAGGCCTTTGGTGTTGGGCCGGCTACCGCCTACCGGCACCCGTGGTTGGATGTTATTCTGAATTTGATTTTCTGCATCTTTGTGCTGTTGCCGCCCTGCAACATGGGGTTAGGCACCATTAATATGCCTTCCAAATTTGACTTTCTGCATCTTTGTGTTTTAGCGGCCCTGCCACATGGGGTTAGGCTCTATGATTGTGCCCACCTGAACTCTTGCACTACTGCCTGTAATGTAACTACCTCTGTATTGCTCTCTAGGATATATTTTCTTCCTGCGCTTCCTGTCCTGTAACCATAAGCACTGTAACCAATCTCTTAAACATAAGTGCTTAGATACCTCCGGGTTTTGTGTCCTACATAAATAAATAAATACATAAATACATAAATAAATACACTCCATGCAGATTTGGCTTTCCTAGGCCTGTTACACCAGTTGGTTGAGCAAATAGTCTAATGTCATCTGATTGACACCATGTTACTGGTAAGCCCCCCAGGGATACATACTATTTACAAAGAGATAAGGAATGCCAATTCATGAATGAGTACAAACCTGTCATTGCTCAGCTTTGGGATGCACATAATGATGTACAGAACATTGCAAATGATAAACAATCTGTTGCTCATTATGTAACAGCATGCATGACAAAAGCTGAAAAGAGCAATGCGGCTTAAGTATGGGCAGACTTATCAGTGGACAACAGTCTTAGTCAGAAACTTCTAAGCTTTGGTCTCAAGATACACTCTCATAGAGAGTCTGGAAGCTACAAAGCTGCAGATCGACTAATTAGATCGCCTCTATAAGGAAGTAGCATTAATGTACTATGTTTAAGGCTTGGCCCAGCTACCACAAGAAATTAATTGGATATTAAAGTATTTTTAGTGAAATTCAGAAGTTAACTGAAAAAGTACCTGATAGTAAAGAGATCCTCAAAATCGACCTGATTGATACCTATTATCCAAACTGGGCTGCAGAGTTGGAGAATGTTTGCTTGTATTAAGTAACAGAACACTACTCATATCGAAATATTGAAGCAAACAATGATGGAGGATGGTTTAAAGTACATGGATGTACTGGTTGTCTAGTGAGACATGAAAGGCCAAGCCTCATCAACCATATGAAACTGTCTTGCCAAACTGTGTTTATTTATTTATTTATTGAACATTTGTATGGTGCATACACAGCAAAAAATTGGTTCAAGACAGAGGGGGGGGCAGAGGAGAAAACAACAATAACCGTCCAACTGGGCTTGTGACATTCGGACCGAGCAAGTGCAGTGAAAAGAAGTGCAGAGGGATAGGGCAGGTCAGGGCGGTAGGGATGGGATAAGGGACGAGTGAGGAGAGGCAACGGTAGGAGGGGGGACTCCAGGGGCTGGGCAAATGTTAAGGGGAGCTTAGGAAGAGCAAGTGCCAGGGGAACCAGGGGCAAGGGTCAGACTAGTGATAGGGGGGTGGACCAGACTCAGTAGCTAGTCAGGGAAGGGTGCCCAAAGCAAGCAAGTGATGGTTATAGGGGTGCTGGGGTAGACTGATCGAGGAGGGCCTGGATCCTGTAAGACTCATAAGGGACCAGGAAACCAGTCCCAGCAGCAGGGGGACATTAGCAATGGAGCGGGCGAGGGAAGGAAGAAGAGAAAAAGTAAGTCTTGAGAAGCTTCTGGAACTTAAGGAGATCTGGCTCATGTCTGAGAGGGTTAGGGAGGCTGTTCCAGAGAGAGGCTCCTGCCAAATAAAGAGATCTAACCCCTACTCTGTGCTAGCTGTGCTAGGAGAAACATCTGATCTGCAGAGAGTAGGAGCTATAGGACCGAAGGACTCTAGCAGGGAGGTATTTAGGGAGAGAAGCGTGGATGTAGCAAGGTGCCAGGCCCCAGAAAGCCTTGTGGATGATGTAGAGGTTCTTGAATCTGATCTTTGCAGCCACCGGGAGCCAGTGGAGTGCAATTCAAATGCAGCTTTGTTACATGTTGTTTCGAATGACACCATTGATGCAAGAAATAGCTTCAACAGTAGAGAATCAGTTATGTGTGGAAGTTTGAATTCTTAAAGTAATTGTAGATGAAAGACCACACAACAAACATTCAGCAATGTCAATCCGAAGTATAGCAGGTGTTGCAAGTTGAAGTGACATTTGTTCTGAAAATGCACGGGAAGATATTCCAAATATATTAATGACTATTTTCGAGGTGCTAGTACAGGAAAAAGTGTAGATAGATATGCAGGAATGTCTTACGATTGGAAGCATGAGTGTCCACCATGTTACAAAGAGAACATTACTTGAGATGTTACGGAAAGATTATTATACCTTCCTGTTCCTTATCAAATAAGTTTCTATACTTTTACATACACAGTTTAAAATTCACTTTATTTTCCATGAAGAGATGCACACTCAGTCCGTGTGAGCGTTTTTTTTTTCCCGTGGAGAGCAGAAATATGCCACTGGAAGGAAGGGAGGAAAACAGAAACAGTTGCTTTGCAGAGCTGACATTTTCATTGTCTTGAAAAACGAGAGCTGGTACAGGACACATTCTTTTATTCTGATTGGTAGAGATTGAGGGTGGATGGGCCACGTCAATAGAGCACTGACCTAGGGGTGATAGGCAGGAGGAGTGTTCTTAAGGAATAACCAGAGGAACAGTTCAGATCGTGCTGGGACAGAGGGTCAGACGGTGCTACATAATAAATGCCGCCGGACTCCATGTGGGTGTAAGCGCTAGCTACAAAATTAAACAGCTGGGAGCTCCCCACACATGCAAAGGAGTTCTTGGCACTGGGTCTGCAAAGCGGCAAAGTAGTACAGACAAAATCCTGACAATGAGAGTTTCAGACTTCACTGGCCTGGGTGAGCAAGTGCCAAGTGAGGAAAAAGAATGAATGAGAGATGGCATAATTTGTTGGCAGTGCAGGGAGTAAAAAAAAAATACTGCATGTTCATATTTCTCTATGTTTAAAAGTGCTGAACATCAAATTCGTTTTTTTGCAATGTGCCTGTTTGTTTTCTGTTCTCTTTCATATTTTGTAGGCAATGCTGTGATATCATGTGGTAAGATGTATTTCTGTGTATAATTGTTATATAATACAGAGTGTACAAAAAAACAAAGGCTGGGATTTTGGTGTCATCCATGCGTCTGTGAATCATTTCTATACAGGGGAATCACAAGGGTTTGAAAGGGAAAGGCAGGCAGAGGACTAGAAAACTGGAGTGGAAGAAAGGGAAGAAGGAAAAGGGAAAAGAAAGGGGGCACGAGGGAGAGAGAGAGAGGGAGGAGAAAAAGAAGGAGGAGCGAGCGGGTGAAGCAGAAAGGAGAGGAATCAGAGGGCAACGGAGGGAAAAAATTAGAAGAACAGACAAAAGTCTGAGAGTGGAACAAAAACACTCAACGAGAGCAAAGGCAACACAGGAGGAAACCCGGAAACATTGCAACGTGTCCGTAACCAGGAAGTGGTACAATAAATACTTCTGGTTACGTGCGCATGCAGCAACTAGACCAGTAAATCCGTAAAAAGGAAAGAACGTGATGGGAAACGCTATGGCGGACCATAGCGCCAACGGTTCCAAACCCGCCATCCCTGCCAAGACATGACATTAACTCAAACTACTAAATCATGACTATTGAATCAACATTACTAGCCCTGATTTGAAAAAGACTCTGGAGATGTCGAAACACGTGGAATCACAAAGGGCATCTCTAGAATTTATGCACAATTAAAAGTTCAAAGCCTACAATTCGGAGAAAAAGAGTCATTGTTTGCTTTTTTACTCCTCAACAACAAGGGCGCATGTCAATAGTTTAAGTAACGCAGTTTGTTGTATTACATAAGTTACAATACAGACACATAGGGCCTCATTACACGGTAGGCGGAGAACCATGTCGCAATTAGCGCCATGGTTCATGCCGGTAAAATACCGGCACCGCCTTGGTGGAAAGGGGAATTACCGCCCCATTCCAAGGTTGGCGGGGCGGTAATTCCCCCTTCCGCCATTGCCCTTCCCCATTCCCATTTTTGCCCCATAGGGCATAATGGGAAAGGGGAAGGTGCTAATTACGGCACCGCAAAATTGCGGTACCGTAATTAGCTCCCTGGGTGCCTTTGCGGGTTGGTTTTTAACACCTGCAAAAAGCAGGCGTTAAATTCCCCAACCCGCAAAGGGACCTCGTAGTAAGGCGGTAAGGATTTACCGGTACCGGTAAACCCTTACGCCTACCGTGTAATGAGGCCCATAATCTTCTGCATCACCTTGAAAAGGTGCACAGTGAGCTGAGAACCGTTTCGGGTCCCAAGCCTGGGGACATCAGCTCTAGCCAATCACAGTTTAGTACACTAGGGATGGGTAGCAACGGGTAAGAAGCAATGGTACGTCCACTACTCTGCAACAATATATTAGTTAGTAAATTGGGGATGGGACAGGCCAGCCACCTGACATGCGAGAGCCAGTAGAATAATACATATAGGTACCCATCAATGTCCCCTTTAAGTTTAGCGCATGTATGCTTGCCCAGCTTCCATTTTGGTGCCCCTCAGAAGAATTTTAGCAGCGCACATAGACAATTCTCACCTATTCATAAAGATGTGCTAAGGGAGCAGCCACAGCAGATAGCTAATATTTCCTTTCTCTCAAAATGAAGACAAATTATACTATTCTTGATATTCTGGTCTAATCTATTTACATTGCCCTACTATACAAACTTGATCTTGAAAACCTAAAAACCCTAAAAACAGAGTAAACAGACAAGAGGTTAAAAACGGTTATGAAAAAGTGGCCATATGAACAGTACAAAAACTAAGATATGCCTACAAACATTAACCAAATTATCTTCCCTCCCCACCAATGACTCCTATACTTGATTCTACTACATGACTTGAACTCGACCCTAGGCCACTTTCAGATTTTACCAGACAACCTTGACTCTGCCTACCTTAGCTCTGCAAAAGGTTACCCGATTTAGATCGTAGCCTTGTTTTCTGTTTGTTATAATACGAATGACGTTCGAGCACAAGAATTTCTGTTACCTTAGCAAAAGCATTACGCAAGTTTCAGTTCAAATATTAAATACTGGATGTACGTAAACAGTCTATCCTTAATTGTACGATCATCCTGAACATTTGTGCTGAGATATCGACATTACAGGATCTAACAACCTCAGACATTGATCTAGTTGAGTTTATTGACATAGTGACTTGTCAAAGGTAAGGTTATTTATGAGATCAGGAATCACACTTAATGCCCTTGGGCAGGCAAGTTCAGAATTGTTTAATGTAGGCTTTTTTCTTAGACAAGATATAGCCACAGGTACACCTCCTATGCCATAACAAATGCAAACTAGACCCAGAGTCTATCAGAATATGGCCAATATACATCAGCATAGTCAGTTAAGTGAAGTCACACATGACAACTTGACACAGCATTTGCATGTAAACATCTCGTAACAATGCGAGATAATGGAAAATGTGAGTTTATTGTCCTGGAACACTCGGGGTCATATGCATTTCGAAAATACCCAATCCGATTAAATGAATGCTTTTGATATCATTGTGCTCCAGGAAACGTGGCTCACAAGTGAACCCATATGGGATATATACTACATCTCAGCAATCCCAGGTATTAAGAACTTAATTGGCCGTCCAATGACAGGTCTTATCATAGCTGCCAAACAATCTATGAACTTCAAGATCATACCATGTATCTCTCCCTCATCATATATCCAGGTGGTGAAAATATATAAAACCCCTCTTACAATTGCTATAATTAATGTTTACTCGGACAAACAGCAATTGGTCTCAGATGTTTTTCAAATATATGAATGAAGTCTTGAATGACCTAGGTCTGGATAAAACCATCAGCCATACTTTAATCATGGGTGATCTCAAACTTAATTTATTATCACGCAACCTCAAGACCTACACATATGATTAACTACAATGGATAAATCTGATGAAAGAAAGAAATTATGCTTTGTTAAATGGGTCTATCAAAGGGGATATTCCCACCAAAAGAACCTGGTATAGAGAGACATCTTCAGCCTTCCTTGATTATATTTACTCTGACATAGCATTCCTGAACATTGTCATATCATTGGTTGTGAAAGAAACCAGTCTAAGTGACCACAACCAGTTATGTTCATCCTGGAAATGGCCAGTTGTTCCCGACATTAACGTAACAAATATCCATCAAGAACTGGTGCACGTTAAAGTCAGTCAGGCAGGCAACTGTACTGTATAAAATGGACAGATTATAAATTGTCTCAATTTGAAAGTGTCCTAGAGTCTGATCTAGGGGGACATAATCCAAATGATGAAGGCTGTTATGTGAAGTCCATGCAGATGTTTTTTGGAAATGGGTCCTCTAACCAGCAGCATAAAATCAGGCACACTCATACTTTTGATGTTGACCTGAAAATCAGAAAAGCTCAATTGAGAAAAGACATACAGCATTTGACAAAGGATCTTACACAAAATAACGTCAATCAGATATAATATTTGAAGACAACATATAAAAATTGGTTAGGAGCTATAAAATCTATACAATACCAGATCGATGGCGAAAAGATGATGAATCAAATCATACAGAAATCATCAGGCGGCATTTGGTCCTTACTTAAATGGGTATCCTCTTCTGTTCAGATGTCTTTGCAAATAAACCCAATAACAGAAGAAAGATGGACTGAATATTATGCTGATGTTTATTGGACTCCTTTCCCCCAAATGAAATTTGACTGGCCAGTGCTAAACATGAAGCATGTCTTTGCATTTGATAAAGACGACATATTACAGTGTATAGTAAAGCTCAGTAGATCTAGAGCAGCTGGGCATCGCTGTTAACTTGATCACTCTCAAAATAGTTACTGAATTGAGCAAACAACGAAAACAACCGATTTTTGCAGGATTCATTGACTTCTGCCTGCGTTTGATGCTGTACCCCGTGAATTATTGTTTAAAAAACTATTGGATAGGGGTTGTCCTTCGTCTGTGTTAAATTGGTTGATACAATTTCACACAGATGGTTTGTTATCCAAGGATATAAAAACAGAATGAGGTTTGAAGCAAGGGTGCCTGTTAGTTTCTGCTGTTTTTAACTTCTTCATTTCTGATATAGGATGCCATTTTAAGGGTCTAATAACAGACGCACCAAGAGTTATGGGTGTGGCAATAAATTGGTTACTTTATGCCGATGACATGGTTCTTCTGTCGAAAAAAAGTCTTAAAACAATTGCTAAGGCCACTTGATGATTATGCACAAAAACACAGATCATGAAATTTGGTAACTCAAAACAGAGATGCCACACACACCCATGGATACTGCAAAATAGCAGCTTGAGGGTGGTCTCAAGCTATGTTTATTTGGGTGTAACAATAAGTAATAACCTTCAGACACACCCTATGAAGAAAGCAAACAAACTAAACAACTCTCAGCTATATCTCAGGCCAGGATCATTAGAGCTAAATTGTGTACATTTTCTATACATCCTTTAATAGTTTATTGTAAACAAAAAATGATGCCAATTCTTGTTTATGGCACAGAGACCAAAGGATGATGACCATATTCCTACTGGTCTAAGATCGAGGGTGTATATTGGAAGAAATCCTTGCAATTACCAATGTCAGATTCTTTGCCATTAATTTGCTATGAATTAGGCCTCATTTCATTGCATGGTATGTATAAGTGGAAATGGTGTGCGTTGTACCGGTAATTTATGATGAATGACCATAAGAATGGTCTACTTATTTTAATAGCAACATATAAATCTCAAGAAATGAATGACAAATTCATCAAAGCATGGAGGCTTAGAGCACAGAAATTGTTGCACAATGCAGATATTTCACTCCAGTTATTACGTGACATTCCAAAAAAACCAAAGCGTAAACTGTGGGAGTATGATTGGAGTTTGACGCGCGCCCATTACTTGCGGTATAAAAGATTTTGAGAAAATCTGTTTGAACTAAAAAAATATGGACAGCCTGCATTCTATCTATTAATGTCACCTAGCCCGCAGCATCGCTCAGCATTTCTGCGCTTCAGACTAAATCTTTGGCCAACAGCAGATGTATCATGTAAACGTAACATACTGCCTCAAGATAAAATACAGTGTTGCTATTGTCACTCAGGGAGAGAAACTTTAAGACATCTGCTAGTTGACTGTTTAAGCCTGTTACCATTGAGATGCAAGTACGTCAAACAATATTTTGAGGGACATGTAAATGTAACGCATGATCAGCTGTGAATTGCCCTGTTTCATACAAACAAGAAATCCATCAGTTATGCAATAGTCAATTATTTGAATGTATTGAACTTGCAGGATATTTTTGAAAGTTGAAATGGTATATTGCACAATCAAGTTATAACTTACCTCCTTATTCCGTATTTTCTTAGCAGAAATGTTGGTTTGTTTATGTTTTAATATTAGTTTTTAAATTATAATTTGATGTTAGAATTTTAAATGCTCAATTGTATATTTTGATATCATATGTATGTTGTACATTTTTACTTTGTAACGTTGCAAATAATATTTAGTTTATTATGTAAAATGTTGAAAGTTTGGAAAATGTCTCCATCCAAAACAAAAATAAAAACAATTTAAAAAATAAAAAGTGCATGAACTGGGGAGGGGAATGGGCTGAAGGGAACAGCAGAACACTCCTTTGGGGTGAAGAACAAATCGGCAACTTTCAAATGCCAAATCAGATGTGTTGGCAGTACAGTACATTGAAGGAAATGTGTGTTTGCTAAAGAATAGGAAACTATATTAACATTCTAGGAAACTGCACCTTCTCTTTCATTCTAGGCTCATCTGCTGAGGGCTTTTTAATATAATCATGGATTTGCATTTATTGCCTCTAGCATCCCCATGGATCTTGTTGAACTGATAGTGAATTTCACAGGAGTCCCTATTTAAAGAAGAAGGTACTCAATATGATGTACCTGTGAGTGCTGCTACTGTTGACAGGGCAAATGTATATAATGTTCTTCAACAGGGCACCAGAAGAAACACCAGTAAGGCTCTTGTTGATCTGTGTCTAGGTTGTGGTGAGCAAGGGTGGGCAAAACTATAATCTGAATTATGTGCCCTGTAATTTCACTTCCTATTTCAGGGTTACAAGCAGGGTTTGTATACAAGTTTACTCCATACTTGGAATCAAAAGATTTTTCAGGGAGTCAGAAAGTAGTTGGCTTTTCCAGTAGGGATATTTCATGCTTGTTGAAATATGTTCTTTCCTCTTAAAATGTATCTTGAGAGCGGGCAGTAATATTATTCAAGTTTCTACCAATGCCACTGCTGTGCTGGTCATTGATTCGAAAAGATGTCCGTGGAAATTTGTTGGTAGACGCAGGGGTAGATTCCTATATGTTCATGGCTTCCCGTTTTTGATGGTGTATATGCCTTCAAGCTGTAAGGCTGGTTTTGAGTAAATGATGTCACAACTCACAGACCAACATAATGTGGATAGTGAACAGAGGCCCAAGAATCCTGATCATCCTATTTTGTGGTGCAGTTATTCTGATGCAATTATCATCCTTACACACATTATAAGGGAATTTTTTCCTGGCCCCTGAATTACTCCATTAAAGTGGCACATGAAATCGCATTGGCATGTTTTCTGACACATTCCAATCAGTTACTATTATTCAATTGGCAAAAATTGCATAATGTATGAATTTTTGGCAGCCACATCAGTGATTAGCTATACTCGTTTTTTGTAATAAACATGAGTAGTTTCCCAAAAGCATTAAGCACTTTCTGTTTTTTCTCTGAGCAGCGCTGTCAAATAAATAGCCACGACTAAACCTATTGTTTATCCAGAGCATGCAAAGCTTTTTTTGTGCATACCCATTTTTCACTCTTCTCAGGAGTACTTTTGTTATGTACTATGGCATATCATGAAGTCTTGGACCGGTTGATGAGCTCTCCTTATAATCACATATAAAATTATTTGTATGTAGCCTTTATTTTCAGAAAAAGAGTTGTAAAATGCTCCTTTAACACTTATTTGTAAGGAATTGTGGTGGTTGGGAAGGTGAAATTGCCTTCCAAACTCTTCGGAGATGGATCTTACTAACTACGCATGCTCAAAAAGTGGCTTACATCGTTATTCAGTTGCGCACATGGAAAATAATGTGTGCACAAGGAAAATCATTTCCACACTTATAGAAAGATAACTAGAGGGAACATTGGTACCCATATAGGTTATCATGCTCCTGACAGCCAATCCCACACTCCAATAGGTTTTTGGAGAACAGCCCAAGTAATGACGGAGTAGTAACGTATTTTTTTTTTTTAAATGGCCTGCCTGCCATTTACTGGTTGACATGCTGGAATTTTTCAGTGTTCTTGTATCGATCCCTGTTGGTTTGGCCTGCAATAATCCACATTTTGAACTTGCTGTCTGAATGAGTACTCTGTTTATTCAGGGGAGGGAGTTAGGCTCTCCGAGTCCGCAGACCCTGAGCATCACTCTGGAATACCTGGGAGTCCGTCCCTAAAAGGAACTGTTTTTAATGTGTGTGAAACTCTATAACATAGAGTTGCTAGCTCACTTTTGAACAGGAGGTGGAAAATGTATTCTACATTTTGTCTGAATCTAGTGTCTTCAGAATACATTCATAAAGATCATTATTCTGATGTTGTTATTTCTGTGGATCTTTCATGATATCTTCCTCCTTTTCCTGTTGGAAAGAGTGGAGGAAAGGAACGTGCTTCTACACTTTTCCCCCATATGCTGATTGGAGATCTTTTGGCTTGACACATACAATATGTTTCTAATGCATTGTCTATGGTGTCTTTGGAGTGCAGTGGGTGAATTGTATATTGGCCCAAATTATTGGCTGCAGTAATATGATTTACAGGTTCAAATTGGCCAATTGGTGATGAATCCTGAATTATTTGGGTGGTTTCTCTTAAATTCTCTTCTATGCTAATATCTTTGTAGTATTCATTGTTTTCCTTTAGATGTTGTAGGGCTTTTCTAACTTTGTTTAAGTCTATACATTGTTGCCACTTTTTTGTCTTTTGTTGGTACACCATTAACTAGGATAATCAAAGATTGATCTATTGGCCAATGAACTCCTAGAGTTTCTCCATTTTCTTTTAGATCTAATGGCAAATATACTACTTTGCCATAAATGCCTTTTAGTAACTCAGAAGTAGGCAATTTGGCTGTTTTGGGCGGAATGCATATTATAGCTTGAAATGGGTGTACTGTTTGGATTATAATGCTCTCCTAAATGTTAACTTGTTGAAGAGCCTTTGGAAGTAGGAACATTTCTAAGGTATTAGTGACAGCATGTGATGGCATTTGGTTATTGTCAAGCTTTGTATTGCTGTATGTGCAAACTATTGAGAGGTCAGTTATTTTGTATTTATTTTCTGTTGTTAGATAAAGATAATTGGAACCAATGGGATTCCTCATTGTCCTCTATTTGTAGGCCATATCTACTATTTTTATGCTCTTTTTTTAAAAGGTTATGCACAACAGACACATACCTGGTCTGGTATTTCAGCAGATGTGTTTTGAAACGTTGCTATTTGTGTTTGTTAGGAGGTATGTGTTTGTAAGGCTTTCACTAATGTTTTCTGAAGTTACTGAATTTAAATAAGTGATCTTCAGTTCCAAAATATTGAATTTGGATGTGCTCTATTTCCTGAAGGAGTCCTTTGGCTGTTGCATGTAGCATAATGTTATTTATATGCAGTTGTATAGCAGTATCTTTTGAATAGTACAGTCTATGCACAAGATTTTGAATAGTGGAATGGTGTGTTGCTAACTTTTAGATGTGGTGGAAGGTGTTTTTGCAAGCAGTTCCTGAAATGCAGGCTAATGAATATCCTTGCAGTTCAGTGTGTCTGTGCACTGGACAGGAGTCCATGGTTTGTAAAATGTGTAATCTACTTGTGTCCTTCAGTTTCACATAGTGATTGAGGAGGAATTGTAGTAAATAGTTGAAGGATTGTTGGTGTATGTTACACATTGAGCTGCATGTCCATTTGTACACTGGATTGTTTGGGGAAAAGGATAATGGTGTCTCCTACCATTTCATACCCTTGGCCATTACTGTCTATGGCAATTGGGTTTTTTATTCTTGTTTATAAACCTCTTCATTGAAATACCGTTCTTTGCTGCTTGTGTGAATCCGTTCAACTTCATGGAAGTTTGAAAAGGTATCTATATTGACATTGCACATGTTTAGAAGTACATTTTGTAATTTAGTGATTAATTTAGTTAGTGGTTTCATTCAGTTTAAAATGAATATAAACAACTTTCTTTTTAGTAGAAATACGCTGGCATTTAGAGCTTCAAGCGTTAGTCTTCTGCTCTACTATTTAAGGGTAGAGTGTGACTTCAGTGTCTTCATAAGATTGCAAAGTACTCTACGGTGGAACATGTTTGTAAAATAAATGTTTTGGAATGCTTTACTGTGACTATGATAACACTGGTAGATCTAGTGTTAGGTTCAATAGTAGGTTTGCTTTTGTTTATACATTTTTTCTTAACTTTTAGTATTTGGAAGAGCAACCTTACTTTATTTTAGTGGTCGATGGTTTAGTTTTGTTGAGTGACGTTATTAGAAGTTTTGTTTGAATGTTTTCTATGAATTGTTTTAGAGGTTGATGACTACATGGTTTGCTTTTATTCTTATCTGCTCTATTTTTTGTTTTTTAGGGAGTTGTTTTTTTAGTAGGCATTGTGTTCTGTCTGTTGGAAAAAAGAAAATATGGGTTTGCAAGTTATGGAATGTATATGGATTTATTTTGAATGGGTGAGTGAATGCGATGGTAGATATGATTAGAGAGCTGTGTGATTGTGCAGTGGGATGATAGTTGTGGGTGGGAAGGTTATAAGAGTAAATGTGTGTTTAGGGGTGTGAAGGGCTTTGGATAGTGAGTAAGGTAGTGGTAGTGTGAATTAATAAGTAGGGACATTATGATGTTTTGAGGAGAACAGTGGGTATTATAATGATGGTGTTTAGATGAGAATGGAAAGAGTGTGCATGTTGAAATATAATGAGAACGAGTGAAATAAATGTTGATTTGAAAGTAATGCTGTAGGCTAATATACAGAGAAACTACATTGTTACAATAATAGAGAGCGTAATACTATAGTAATTAACCTAATTTGTAGGATGTGAAGAGTACTCTTCTTCTAGTTGGTGTCTTAGGGAATTTTCTTCTTCCTGTAATTGTGAAAGAAAGTTAGTGGGTATGTATGGTAATGGTGAAGTACTTTTAGTAAGTGAGGTTGTTGTTTATGAAAGTAGGAAGAGCTGTTGGGAAAAAGAGTTAATAAAGTTGTGTTATAAATGTTATACTTAAGTATATTAAGTATGTTCTTAGAAGAATTGAAGTATGAGTAGAGGCTTTTGGGAGATTAGAAAGAATAGGGTAGAAATGGGCGTAAGAAAAAGATGCATGTGTAGGTCACTTTAGTGCTGCATTTGAATTAATGAAGTGCTGTGTTTATGGGGAATGCATTTCTAATGTGGCACAGCGTCTTTTAAGAATTGGGGAAGTGTGATGTAGTGGTAATGCAGTGGTGGATATTTGTTGCAGCATTATTTGGGGTATTGTAGTAGAGGTTGCAAAAGAAGAGTACTTTATATGTAAGTTGAAGGGTTGTACATAAATACTTTGGCCGTATACACATATGTGTGAGCAGATGGAGAATGGTGGTAGTGTAAGGGATATAATGAGTGAGGTTGGAAAGTGTGATATGTATATCAAATGAAAACAGGAAAATGCTGAGCATTTACACATTTTTCTATCTAGGAGCATTTTCATGAACATTAGAAAATGCTTATGTGCATTTATTTGAGCACTCTGTGCAACTGTTTTGTAAAAGAAAAGAAAAGCAGATGGTAACAATGTGTAGCACTTGGTGTATGCAAGTTTAATATGTTGGCAGTACATGCATACTTGCCAACATAATCCATTACATCCTGTAGATGGATATGTAGTCCTAGTTATTTTGTTCGCCTTGTGGGATTTGCAGTTCCACTTTTCCCATTATAAAACTTGGACTAAAATTTCCAGATTTTACAGAAAAAACCCAGACTGGATAAGTACCTGCAGAGTGGAAGGGTTATGTTAGCAAGTATACATGTACTGCCAACATATTATACTTCCACATACCAAGTGCGAGTTAGAACTGTTCTACAAACATGTTGCATCTGCTTTTTCTTGGTTTTAGGAAAAAGTTACACACAGTGCTGCTATAAATGCAAATATGTATTTTTTAACTGTCATGAAAATTCTCAGAAAAAACATTTTTAAACACACAGCATTTTATTTGTTTTATTCAATATAATATCACACTTTCAGATATTCCATTCCAGTCGTATTTTTTTGTTTGCATTGTGGGAGTTGTAATCTGAATTTTATATTGGGAGAAGTGGAATTACAAGTCACAGAATGCAAAGAAAGAAATGAAGACTTGGTAAGCACCTAAAGATTGGAATGGGTTATGTTGGCGGGTATGCATGTACAGCCAACATATTAAACTTGCACAGACCTAGTGACAGTTAAAATGTTGCGAAAATGTCTGCTTTTCCTTTCTGTTAGAAAAAAAGTTACACACAGTGCTGCTGTAAATGGACGTAGGCATGTTTTAACTTCCATGCTTTTTTCTCTTAATAAGACATTTTTTTAAATGCACAGCAATGTAAGCATTTGCTGCATCATTTGAGCAGGTGCTGAATGCTGCAACACATTTTTCTGGAGTGGTTGAAAAAGAGAATATGCTAATTGAAAAGCTTATTACAGGTTACAGGCTAAGTAGCAGTAGCCATATATATATATATATATATATATATATATATATATATATATATATATATATATATATATATATATATATATATATTTGTAAAAGAGTTGCAGAAAATACTTTAAAAATATAAGCATACCTGTACTATGTATTGTTAGATGCAGATGTCGAATCTGGAAATAGAAATTGAGCATTTCACAGTAGTTTTTTTATGCAGATTGCTGTGATCAACAGAAGATATGTACTCTCAGATTTCTAGTATAAATCTGAAGTATTGAACTGAGATGAAAGGGTTAGGTGTAGAGTTGTTGCATGTGATTGATGGATGGATGTGTCACTGTTTGAAAGCAGCCAATGGGGGAGTGTTGTGAACATGAAAGTGGAAAGGGTAGAAGGGCTGCCTCTGTGTTACGGGGTCCGCGAACACTGCAGTAGTCCACAGACTGCACGTGCCACATCCAGGTCTTTTAACGATGGCTGGCATGGAAAGGGGATTGTGGGGATTAGTCAATGGGGTGGTCTCATTGTGGTTTACAGGAAGAGATGGTAGTAGGTGTATTGATTGTTCTGTGCATTTGAAGATGGCTATGGCTTTGAGGATGCAGACTTGGATGGGATGATTGGAGATGGATGGGATGGGATGGATGGATGGATGGATGGATGGATGGGAGATTCTTCAATTCAGTCATTGAAGTTGTATGCTGAAAATCATGGCATATTTAGAAGTATTAGATTGCCAGAAGTGGAGGTTTTGTGGCATGAGGTTTGTGGCTTAAACTGTGCAAGCTTGTTCTCATTTTGTCAGAATATGGATCACTTTAAATGTCCAAACATTGCAATTGTGCATTGTGGCGGGGGCAGTTTGGGGTATGTTACTCGAATGTATTTGTAGGTTGTCCTGAAGGACTTCTTGAAAAGCCTAATGGAAATGTTTCCTGCTGCACAGATTATTTTTTTCTGAAATGAATCAGTGGCAATGGAGATGTCCAAACTTTTTCAGTCCAGAAATGGAAGAATCGAGGCATCTTGTTAATAAAGCGTTATCTGCTTTTTTATATTGTGCAGTAATGTCATATTTTGACAATTACAATATAAGGTCTGATGATGTCAATTATTTTTGTGAAGATGGAGTTCATTTTACAGATGCCGGAAATGCGATTTTTCTTTCCAATGTTAGGAATGCATTGAAAAAGAAAAAAAGTTCTTATAAGAAAATGATAAGGGAATCTGTACAGTGTATAGTTTACTGTACATAAAAGCAAAACAAAAGAAAAAAAAGGTGTTTGTTAACAACCCCCCACCCAGAAAAGGTTATTTTCAGAGCCACCACTAAAGAAAAAATAACTGAAATTGAGTTTAAATTGTCCCGCACCCCTTTCAGTGGCCGCAAGGTTGGAGAACGCTGCACTAGTCCATGGACGGCACAAGCACATCTGGGATTTTTAAGGATGCATTGCATGGAAATGGGGTTGTAGGGATTAACCAATCACGTTTACTGGGTGTTGTGTAGAAGAAGATAGGGTGGTAGCTGGAGTTTTCCGAGTACTGAACATGGCTATGGCTATGTCTTTGAGGAGGCATAGTGTATGGAATTTGGGGCACTCATGGATCCATTGGCTGATGGTGTATGTTGAGCACTGTGGATTGGGCGAAAATCTAGTATTCCATGAATTTGAAATGTCATGGTATTTTGTATTTTTTGTATTTTATTTATTTTCTATTGCGCGCCTTGCCCAGAGGCTTGCGGCACATGTTTAGGTGAAGTTACAGGTTACAGAGGGGAAGTTATGGGTTACAGAGGGGGTGATACAGTATACAATTACAGGTGATAGTAACAGTGATAGTAACAACAATGAAGAGGTACCTGGTTACAGGAGAAGGTACAAGCTGTATGCAGTTACAAGTTACAGGATATATTTACAACAAGTCAGTTTACGTTACAACAGAATCGCCAGGGTGGCGAACCTATGCACTTTAGGCAAATATGAGTGCAGGAGTCACAGGGTGCAGTCAGCTTTGCAGAAAACAGCACTAGCAGCAGATGGATGCAGGGATGGAGGCTGAGGTATCTTGTTCCAGTAACTAAAGTTTAGTTTTGGCTTTAAAGGCGTGGCAGTGCGGAATGTTCCTTATGGCATTGGGAAGTGAGTTCCAGAGTTTGGCAGCAAGGACCGGGAAACTCGACCCTCCAGCAGAGCATAGTTTGAAGCTGGGGATGTCCAGTGTGTGAACCTGGGCGGATCTCAGTGGTCTGGTGGCTGTGTGTTGAGAGAAGTGTGATACTAGGTAGGCAGGAGCTGCGTTGTTCTGTGCCTTGTGGGTAAGCACAAGTGATTTGAGTGAAATGCGGTGAGAGATAGGTAACCACTGAATGTTGCATCTAGTAGTGGAGATGTGATTCCGTCTAGGTATGTTGAGTGCTGCCCTTATGGCGTTGTTTTGCATGATCTGGAGTTTGTCCAGGTTTCTTTAGCTGGTCCCAAGGTAGAGGGCGTTACAATAGTCGATTTTCGATAGGATGAGGGTTCCAGCAAGTGTCAGGCAATTGTCCGAAGTCAGGAATGGCCTGCAGGCTGTAATCAATTTACAAGTGTAGGAAGATGCAGAGACAACTGCATTAGTTTGTCGAGTGAGGGACAGGGTGGAGTCGAGGTAAATTCCTAGAGTTTTGGTGACATTGGCCACTTTGATGTCCAGGATGATTAACTCCATTTTTTCGTCGTTAAGGCAGAGCCCATGATTAGCCATCCAGGCCTGGATGACGGTGTAGACTGAATTAAGAGATTTTGAGTTGGTTACAAAATCACCAGTGATAGGTGTGAGTATCTGGGTGTCATCCGCATAATTAGTGTATGAGACACCCAGATAATCAAGGATATCAAAGAGTGGTTTAGTAAACACGTTATAAAGTGTGGGAGATACACAAGATCCTTGAGGGACTCCACAAGGCACATGGGATGGGTCGGCCGCTGCTAGTGGAGAGAAAACCCTCATGGTTCTGTTAGCAAGGAATGAGCTAATCAAGGAAGTAGCTGCGTCCGAGAAGTGGGCAGAAATTTTGAGATGGTGACAGAGGATTTGGTGGTCGACCAAATCAAAGGCTGCTGAAAGATCAAGGAGGAGCAGGAGCACCATTTTGCCCTTGTCTTTCAGGTCCTCGATTTGGGTTTTTAGA
Organism: Ambystoma mexicanum; assembly: GCF_040938575.1. NCBI lineage: Eukaryota > Metazoa > Chordata > Amphibia > Caudata > Ambystomatidae > Ambystoma > Ambystoma mexicanum. Next base: position 702,110,141 of record NC_090930.1, on the reverse strand, counting down.
TCTAGTAACGCTGTCTCAGTGCCATGCCTGGGACGGAAACCAGATTGTCTAAGCCCAAGAAGATTGTTGCGTTCGAGATACTCCTGGATTTGGAGATAGGCTGCGCGATCGAAGATTTTGAGCAGGTAAAGCACGGTGGTGATGGGCCTGTAGTTTGAAGGATTGCTGGGGTCCAGATTAGGTTTTTTAATTAATGGTATGACTCAAGCATCCTTGAGGTTGTCAGGCACAGTGCTAGATTCAAAGGAAGCATTTATGAAAGAGGTAATAAATGGGGCGAGCTCAGGTGCGGCCTCCTTAATGATGACGGCAGGGCATGCATCACCTTGGCAGTTGGAGGGTTTGAGTTTAGTTATGATGTTTTCTACTTCCTTAATAGAGAGGGGAGAGAAGCTGAATGGTTTAAGATCGTGTTTAGGCACCTGGATTTTATAATTCAGGGTGGCGCTGGTTGAGCCTGAAAGGTAGTTTTTTTTTGCATTGATTTTAGCCTGGAGCATGGTAATTTTGTCTAGTAGAGCTTTTTGGATATTTGTGCACCATTCAGTGTCAGGGGTACACGTATCGAGAGGAGCAATTGGGGACTCAAGTTCCTTAAGTATCTTAAATAGTTCCTTGGTGTTAGAGCGGGCTTGGGTGATCCTTTTATTGTATGCTTCCTTTTTAGAAGTGAGGATAGCTTCTTTGTAGGCAAGGGTGGCTAACATAAGGATATTTTTGTTGGCTAGGGAAGGCACATTTTTCCAAATAGCATCGGCTTTTCTTTTTTCTTTGCGTAAATCGCGTAGTTGCGGTGTGAACCAGGAGTTCAGGTGGGTCTGTGGTTTTTGTTTACGCAATTTGATAGGGGCGATAGTGTTGAGGGCTTTTAGCATGACACGATTATAGGTGTCTACTAACGCTGTGGGGTCAGAGCAAGACTCAGAAGCCGCGCTCAATAAAGGGAGGATGAGTGGTAAAAGTTTCTCAACAGTGATGTCTTTTTTATTCCGTGTGTGCGAGGGAGGGGCAAGGTTGTGTGTGTCCTCAGGAGGGCTAATGTTAATGGAGAATGAAATTAAATGGTGGTCAGACCATGCGCAAGGGGATACAGAGATATCGTTGAGGGCACAATTCATGTCGGCAACCCAGTCGAGAGTATGACCCTTAATGTGGGTGGGCTCCATGATGTGTTGTGTGAAGCCGAAGTCAGTCAGGACATTTCTAAATCTGTGGCTTTGGCATCATTCTTGTCCAGGTATCCCAGGTTAAAGTCACCCAGGATAATAATTTGGGGGCTAGACTTAGCACTGGATGCTAGGATAGAGGAGATGTCTTCTACAAAAGAAGATGTGGGGCCGGGCGGCCTATAAATGAGGTGGACTGTGGCTGTATGATTGGGCGAGATAGGCAGTTTGAGAGATAGAGATTCAGCTAAGTGTATCTGAAGGCTATTAGCAATTCTGATGTTGAGCGAGCTCTTAAATATGACGGCTAAGCCGCCGCCCTTAGTTTGGTTGGTATCCCTGTCACACCTGATTATGGAATAGTTGTCTGGAATGGCTAGCGTCAGAGAGGGACCAGAGGCTGCGTGCAGCCAAGCTTCCGTGACTGCAAGTAAGTCCAGGTTTTCTGTGACAATGAGATCAGCAATATCAAGTGCATGAGCTTGGATAGATTGTGCGTTGATGAGAGCACCTTTGAGTTAAGAGGCCGTAGTAGCGTTGTCTGGTTGGGTGTTAGGGATTGGTGTCAAATGAGGATGTGATTTGTGAGGGCTGGTGTTGCAGATGTTGTCTGATACAGGGCTGTTAGTGTGGTATGACCAATGTGTGCATCTAGAGGCTAATTTTTGGTTCCTGATCGATAGGGCACAAGGTAAACTAGGTTGGGTAGCAACAGGTGATGTAGCGTGGTGAGACTGTGTGCCGTCATTGGCGGAATTGTGAGCCAGAGATAAGGTAGAGCGCATAGTGTGGTAGCTCGCGTGGGCGGCTGTGTTAATGGTTACAGCGGGTATGTACTGGGGTGCGAGGTGCAGCCGAGAGCCGAGTCTCGAGTTTCTACTGAGAGTCGTGCAAGGGCAGGTATTGATAGTATCACGACAGATGTGACTGATGAGCTGGCGGTAGTGTTGGCTGGTAACACTGATGTTTGCAGGGTGGTGAGACCGTATGGCTCGTGGGTCGTCGGTTTTAAGGAGTCTAGTGCGTAATCTGAGGTTTCTGTGGATGGGGCAGCATGGTGCCGTGTCCCAGGTTGTCTGTTTGGGACATTTGTCAGAAGGAAATGCGCAGTTTTCTGGATGCAGTGGGTGTGCCATAATGGGGTTGAAGGTGCTGATTAAGTTTAGTATTGTCCTAAGTAGGATGGTGTAGATAGTAGGAAGATACATGATCTAAGGGTCAAAAGGCTAAGGGTGGCGAGGTTCAGGGCAGGCACAAGACAATCAAGGCACGGCACAGGGCATGAGCATAGGCAATTGCGCGGTGGGGCGAATTAGGGCAAGGCACCATGCACGTGCTTGGGCAGTTACACAATTAGGCAATCAGTGCAGGCAATCAGTGCAGGCACAGGCAGGTACATGGGCAGTTACACAATTAGGCAATCAGTACAGGCACAGGCAGGTACATGGGCAGTTACACAATTAGGCAATCAGTGCAGGCACAGGCAGGTACATGGGCAGTTACACAATTAGGCAATCAGTGCAGGCACAGGCAGGTACATGGGCAATTACACGATTAGGCAATCAGTGCAGGCACAGGCAGGCATGTGGGCAGTTACACGATTAGGCAATCAGTGCAGGCACAGGCAGGTACGTGGGCAGTTACACGATTAGGCAATCAGTGCAGGCACAGGCAGGTACATAGGCAGTTACACGATTGGGCAATCAGAGTAGGCACAGGCAGGTTAATGGGCAGTTACACAGTTAGACAATCAGGCCTACTATATACTGTGCAGGTCTTCTGGCGAGTAATGGGTAAAGTAATCACAGAGTCTCCACTTCAGTAGCAGACTAACGTGCAAGTTCGACCGGCAAGGGTTCTTATGGCAGGGCCTTATATGCGGCGGCTGATGGCAATGGAAAAGCGCATTGCCTCCGTACAGGGGGAATGCTGACTAGCAGGTACATCACCTGGGGGCCAGTCAAGTTCTGTGGCGTTTCTATTACCGCAGTGTAGGTAGATCAAAGATTAAGGCGACGTGATTCCGCGACACGCCCGGACAGGCACAGACAGGCCCTTGGTCGAGCCCTTCGGCGCAGGACTTCCGCCCAGCGGCTTCCGCCTGGCGGTGACGGTGGGGGCAGGAAATGGATGCGCACATCCAATCAGGGCTAAGCAAATGCACAGGCCTCTCAGGAGCTACAGGGTGCGAAAAACAATGGCGGCCATAAACACAGTGCCGTGATGAGTCCTAATGGTCGCAGAGGCATCCGTGAAGGTCGGGTTGCTAAGAGAGCTACTGTATCGACGTAGCTGTAGCAAGTATGATGCAGCGATTCATATTAGGCCATGCGAGTTGGGGGGAGCTGAGGGTGCCGTAACTCACCTACGATCGCAGGGTAATTCAGCTGGCAGGCTCAGTAGAGTGGGAGCTCCAGCCCACTCCTCTCAGGCAGCGCAGCAGCAGTAAAGTGAAGGAGGGCACAGACAGGCACTTGGTCGAGCCCTTCGGCGCAGGACTTCCGCCCAGCGGCTTCCGCCTGGTGGTGACGGTGGGGGCAGGAAAGGGATGCGCACATCCAATCAGGGCTAAGCAAATGCACAGGCCTCTCAGGAGCTACAGGGTGCGAAAAACAATGGCGGCCATAAACACAGTGCCTTGAATGGCCGTGATGAGTCCTGATGGTCGCAGAGGCATCCGTGAAGGTCGGGTTGCTAAGAGAGCTACTGCATCGACGTAGCTGTAGCAAGTATGATGCAGTGATTCATATTAGGCCATGCGAGTTGGGGGGAGCTGAGGGCGCCGTAACTCACCCACGATCGCAGGGTAATTCAGCTGGCAGGCTCGGTAGAGTGGGAGAGGGGGCTCCAGCCCGCTCCTCTCAGGCAGCGCAGTGGCAGTAAAGAGGTATGGAATGAAAGAGATGATTGGGTGGACATGCTTCTGTTTTGTTAGAATAAGACTCACCTGAAACATCCGGACATCATTGTTCTTCATTGTGGATTGAACAGTTTGGTGTACGTCACTGGAATTTCATTGCAGTTTGCAATGAAGGAGACATTTGGAAAGTTGATGGAAATATTTTCAAATTCTGGAATGATTTTTTCTTCGATTGCTCACAGACACATATGGATGCATTCAGATGTATTTTGTCCGCAAATGGAAAAAACAAGGTTCAACGTGAATACAGCTGTGTGTGCTTTTTTGTGAGATGTTTACATGTCATATTTTTATAATGTGAACTTTACATTTGATATTGTCAACCTATTTTGGAGAGTATGGAGTGCATCTAACTGATATGAGCAATCAGATTTTTCTAGAAAATGTTGAAAATGCATTGAGGCAGTTTTTGTTAACACATATTAATTACATTGTGTAGAATCTTTGTTAGTTTAGTATATAAAACCAAAATAATCAAAAACATATTTCAATGTCAAAAAGAAAAAAAAGGTTATTTTAAGAGCCACAAGTTTTGCGTGAAAAACAATTAAAATGATTTTCATGCCCCTACCGCATGCCTGGAATTTTCTTAATGACCGTGGACTACTATGCTGTCCATGGACTATGCGGACTCTGCAGGGTGCAAAGGGGCCAGTGACTTTTTTTCTCACTTCTATTTTTTAACTGGGAAAGGTGGCTCCTAAGGGAATCGTTTTTTGTTGTGTTTTTGTGGTTTTGAATTTTATTTTGGCTTTTTTGTGTTTTTTTTCCAGGCGATGTAAGATAAGGTGGGGGAGCAAAAGGAGGGAAGGGGCACCAACCACAGAGATGAAGGAGCAAGTAGAGAGAGAAAGATGTTGGGCGGGTCCTAATAAAGGTAGGTGACAGTGTTTCTTGTGCTCCTTGACTGCGTCCTCGAAAGCACTCTGATACCGCTCCCCCCACAGACCGGTGCTCCACAGTACAAACATAGCACTGTGATCCTCGAAACGTAATTGTCAACAGCATTCTGTATGGCCTGTGAAGCTGCCGCTGGGATCCTCTGCCTCAAAGGAGTATCCTTTGTGGTAACAGGAGCGTTTGAAGAAGATAGGGAAGAGGTTGTCAACCTACTTTTCCCTGAGAAAGGTACTGCCTTCTTCAGCACTCCTGGGTGGTTGCACCCATAGTGGCGCCACATGGAGGTGGTGCCATAGGAATACAGCCACAGTTTTCCGCGACTGAATACGAATTTACAATCAATGCATCAAACTTTGGCTGCACAAGCCTTCGGCACATTTCCAATCGTGGTGAAAAATCACCAGGCCCAAGACTCACTCTGGATTCCGGAGATAGGGACTTCCTCCACCTCATCTTCATCTTCCTCTTGCTCTTCATTATGTGTATCACTGTGTATGTTCCCCTGTCTAGGCCTTTAAGATGATGATCTGGTGATGGTGGTTGGGGAGGAGGAATGGTCATAGCAGATGCCATTGATGCAATATTGCAGGTAATCTCTAAAGCAAGTGCTGCAAGATGCTCTCTCCTAGATAGCCAGATTGAGAATGAGAAAAAGTAATGGGTGGGTCCCTACAGAGGAACCGTCCACAGACAGTCGTGCTGTCCACAGACAACCAAGTCACAAATAGGGCTTGGAAAGTTGTAAAAGGTTGCCAGATCAATCAAGAATGGGTCTGGGAGCTGTGGAAGGTTAAAGTCTCAGTTAGAAATACCCTAGATTTGTCGAAAATGCACTTTTAAACTGTCAATGGCTGCAAACACCATTGGGTGATACAGCGTCATGCTTCATGGTTACTGTCACATGATGACGTCCGGAGATGTCCGAGGCCCTGATGGCCCTCCGTGGACACCCATCAGGTGAGAATCACAGAACACAAGTCTGTGGGTGTCCATAGAACAGGTGTGGTGTCCACGGACTAATTAAAATGTAATGCGAAAAAGGACATACAGGACATCACGCCTGTCCGGGGGCACCTCCATTTTGAGTCGTATTGTCTGCAGACTCATAATGGAGCTTTAAAAAAAAAAAACACATGACACAAAAATATACACCACATTTATAGTATAAAAAATACATTTATTTATGAAATGGATGGGGTATCGGAATGGGAAACAAAAATGGGAGAATGAGGAATTTCTGTATAATAATGATCAGGGGAGGGAGGGAGTGAGGTTTCATCAAAGCATCTTTAGTTTAATTTTTGGGAACTTAAGGGGGTGATTGCTGGGGATGGGGGGGCAAGTACAAGAAGAACAGTGATAGGGAACATTTTTAATACATGATTTTTAAAAAGTTCCTTATTTGGTCAGTAACATTACAATATATGCCGCCTTTATCGATCTTCATTAGGCTTTTGACTTGGTAAATAGTCAGAAACTATGGCAAAAATTAAGATATTGGAATTGTCCACTGGGAGTTCTTGAGCCAATTAAGCAACTGTATAGCAACACCGTTATTAAGATCAGACTATCTCAAGATGGAACATTATCTGCCCCAATTTCCACCACAAATGGAGTAAAACAGGGCTGCCCTCTTGCAGCCACCCTTTTCAAGCTTTATACCTCAGACATTTCCCAAGATCAGCGATTTGAAACAGCCAACCCACCAAAACTCAATGCTACACTAATTCCTCACCTCATATATGCCAACGACATTGTGATCCTCGATAAAACCCCGTTGGGTCTACAAAGAAGTCTCAAACAATTGGAAAACTGTATGAAAACAAATGAACTTGAAATCAATATGACCAAAAGAAAATGTATGACCCTGGCGAATATCCGTAAAACTAAAATAAAACCATCAAGGTTCTATGTGGATGGTAAACTCCTAGAACAACAAAAAACAATTAAATACTTGGGAAACCTTTTGAACAAATAAGAGGTAGAGAAAGACTGGGCGATGCAGTTAAAAACCAAAATCTGCTCTCTGGCCCGTCAAGATGCAGTGATACCTGTTATCACATTTTATAGTCAGAAAGTAATAGCAATCACCACCTATTGGAGTGAAACCACGATCAGGACCAAACCATCTGGGACTCCATAAAAGGTACCTTCTGGCGGAAAATTCTAGGGCTGCCCAAATCGTTTCCCACAGTAAGAATATGTCATGAACTAGCCACCCAGTCACTAAAATGTATAGTGATGTGGAAGCGGCTCGATTTTTATAGGAAAATGGTAAACAAAGATAACATTCAGGCCTATGACATCCTGCGTGACAGACAGAACTCGATTGCAGACACATTGCTCAAAACTTGGAAACAAACAATAGAGGAACTAATGCTAAGCAATGAGATAACCTTGGAAATGCTCATTAATCGGCTGCAGGTAGCAAGGAAACAAATGCAACAGAACGACTGTATTTACACCATAGCTGAAAAATCCAAATATCATATGAACATACAATGTGATGTGAACATGAGACTGATCAATCAATTACCACCATATCTGACTCTGAATCCAGACCGCCACATAAGAGATCAATTGTTCAGATTCTGGATGAACCACCTACCCACAAATGAACTCCTTGCAATAACCAGACAGATTCCCAATTCACTAGCATTCTGTCCATTTTGAGAACGAGAAGATATAACTGAGATACTTCACCATGTGATAATGGAATGTGCCAATTTGAGCGAAAAAAGAAATCTATGTAGATACATGATTCCAAATCCTGGTCCCCCACGCGATCCCAAAGACAGATGGACTCATATTTTGGCAGGAAAAAACAAAAACCTGACTATGGCCCTCATTACAACACAGGCGGTAACCCATGGCGCTATTAGCACCATGGTTGCTGCTGGTGTTTTATCGAGTTCGCCAATGTTCAATGGGGAATTACCACCCCATTCCAAGGTTGGCGGGCAGTAATTCCCCATTGAACATTGGCCCTTCCCCATTCCCATTTTTTCCCCATAGGGCTCAATGGGACTGGGGAAGGCAGTAATTACGGTACCGCAAATTGCAGTACCGTAATTACCTCGAAGGTCCCTTTGCGGGTCCCTACTTTAACGGCTGGTCCAGGCCAGCCGTTCAGGTCGGGTCCCGCAAAGGGACCTCATAATTAGGCGCTTAGGGCTTAACGGCGCCGCAGCCAGGGTCGTAATGACCCCCTATTACTATAATCCAACTTTGGAACAAGATCATAGAATCTTAGAAAATGAAGACTAATGATAGGAAATAGCCCAGTACTGGATGAAGTATAAGGCAAACATAAACCAATTACAGAGGCAATTGCTGTTGACTGGGATCATTCATGTACCTGTAGATATATAACATGTTATTGAATGTTTTTGAATGTTGAACTTTCTTTTGGGGTTTTTACACAGTTGAAACCTTGAGAAACAAGTTGTGTTCAATTATAAAAGAAAAGTTGTGTAAATAAAACTAAATAATTTTAATTTAAAAAAAAACATATTCGTGTTTATTTATTGGTGACTTGTTAGGCACTTATACAATTAGCAAAATTGATTCAAAGCACCCACAGGGCAACAGGGTGAGAACATGGAAAGGGAGAAAATTAATTACAACAAAGATAAATAATTGAATTGACAGAACAACAAATCGGAAAAATAATAAGGAGAGGAGACAAACCTACTTTGCTTTGTGAGAGTTCAGAACGTGCAAGTGCAGAGGGGAGGGGGTAAGGGATAGGTGCTGTGGTGCTAATGGAGAAGTGCTAAGAAGAAAAAACATAAGTGCAACTTCCATTGAGGAAGGTGAGCCTAAACAAGTGCAGTAAATTGACCGTGGCTGGGATGAGGAATGTGGGGGGCCAGGGCCCTGAGGATACTTAAGTTTCCTGCACATCAGTCATGCTACTGTATGATTAGCAGGGAAGAGGGGAGCAGAAGAAGGAGGTAAATAGAATGGCCTTGAGGCTTTTAAGGAACTTAAGGAGGGTGGTGAGGGAGGCTATTTCACAGAAGGGAGCCCGCAGAGGAAAGCGATCAACCACTTGCTCTCTGTTTAGAAAAACGCTTAGCAAGCAAGGAGTTGGTGCCAGAGGAAGGCAGGTGTCTAGAAGGGGAGTATTTGGTTAGGAAGTGTTAATAGCTTTGTGGGTGATACAGAGGGATTTGAATTTGATCCGTGCTGAGGCCGGGAGCCAGTGAAGGCTCTGTAGGGCAGGAGAGATGCTGTATCTGGGCTTTAGGCCAAGGATAAGTCTTGCTGCCCTATTCTGGGTTCACTGGAGGGGTCGCCGAGTGGAAGAAGGAAGATTAAGGAAGAGGCTGCCGCAATAGTCTAGCCTGGAAAGAACCAGAACACTGGTACCATTGAGTCTTGGGGGAAGGTGAGGAAGTGTAGAGTTCCTTTGAGAAGGAACAGCTGAAAGTGGGACTTCTTGACAATGTCCTGAATATTCCTGGCTTCAGAGGAACGGGCAGGGGGAGAGACCATGGAGGAAGGCCAGAGTGCAGGGAAGAAGTATGGTGCAGGGGACCCAATAGGGAGAATCTCTGTTTTGCTGGCATTGAGGCAGTGGTCATTAGCAGTGCACCAGGCCTGGATGGTGGAGAGTCAGTCAGGGATAAAGGATGGTGCAAGGGCATCAGTAGGAAGTTTAAAGTAGAGTTGTGTGTCATCAGCGTAGCATTGGAAGTAGGGGGAGAAGGAGGAAATGAGGTGTGCCAGCAGAGAAGGGTAAATGTTAAAGAGCCAGGGCAAGAGAATGGAGCCCTGGGTGATACCACAGGTGGAGGAAGAAGTAGGGGAGAGGAAAGGGCCCAGTATGATTTTGGTGAAACAGTCTTAAATTCATTAGTTATTTCTTCCAATTTTGCAGACAAGTTCATGATTTGATTTTGTACCGTTGGGGATAGGGCTTCTCTTTGTGTTTCTTGAGATTATGTATTTGGGTGCGGTTTCTTCATGAAAACTATGTACTGTAAGAAAAAAATAAATTATTATTTTAGTGCGGTCTGTACAAATTACATTATTTGTTTACATTAAAAGATGTATTGTATACCATTAGAAATGTTATCGTCAATCATTTCTTCTTTTGTAAAGTTCTCCTCTAACCACTCAAGTGTGTTTGCCATGTCTTTCAAAATTAAAAATGTGTAATTTTTCCTTGTAATACATGTTTACATAATGAATGCTAATAATAAAGAATTAAATACAGTATACTTGCTGTTTGGTGAGAAATATTATCCAATAAGCACTTGGCATTGTGAATGTGTATGTAGAGTTCTACTGAAGTTTATGTTTATGTTTATGTTAATTGAATTTATATGCGCGTTAAGCCAAAGCGCTTTACAATATAACAACAGGTACAAAAGTGAGAGAAGCATATTTACACACATGAACAGGTCATTAGAACAATAAGTAGAACTATTTACAAGGGGGGGAGAGGGTGGGGTGAGGGTAGAGGAGGGGGTAGGCGAAGGGATTTACGGTGTAGGATTTGAGGGAGGGGGAGGGAGGGAGGGGGAGAGGAAGGGAAGGGGTAGTGGTCTGGTGTCCTCATTGCCCTTAAGTAGTATTTGTTACCAATTTAAGGTCAGAGGGGAAGGAGAGAGGATGGGGAAAGGAGGGGGGGCAAGGGTAGGAGGGGAGGGGGAGGGAAGGGAAGTCAGGGGGGTGAAGAAAATGGGCTTTCAGGGAGTGGCAGAAGGATGAGTAGGTAGGGGTGGATCAAATGGAGAGCGGGAGGGAGTTCCAGTGTAGGGGGGCCAGGAGTTGAAAGGAGCGGTAGCGTGAGGAGGCACATGGGGCTGGGGGTACAGTGATGAGGTAGAGGTTTGCTGAGCAGAGAGAGCGGGAGGGGGAGTAAAATGACAGGAGGGAGGAAAGGTAGGGGGGCACTAGGTCATGGAGAGATTTGTAGACCAGACAGAGAAATTGAAATTTCAGTTGTGAGAGGAAGGGAAGCCAGTCAAGTTGAAAGAGAGAGGAAGAAATAGAATCTCGAGGGCCAAGGAGACATAGAGTACGGAAAGAGGAGTGGTAGATGGATTTTAGGGGAGATATGTGAGAGACAGGGAGTCCAAAGAGGAGAGAGGAGCAATAGAAGAGGTGGGAGAAAATAAGGGAGGAGATTAGGAGTTTGGAAGCATGGAATGTTAGCGAGGAGCAGATCTTGCGGATATTATAGAGGTGGTGGCGACAGGCTCGAGAGGTTCGAGAGATGTGGTTGGAGAAGGAGAGAGAGGAGTCGGTGTGGAGGCCAAGATTGCAGGCATGGGAAGATATGGGGAGGTTGGAAGGTGGAAAGTGAATGAAGGGAGGGGGAGAAGGGGAGAGAGTGTTTGGAGGGAAGAAAAGCACCTCAGTCTTGTCAGTATTGAGGGAAAGAAAGTGGGATGACATCCAATCTTTTATGGCCGTGAGGCAGGAAGAAAGAGTGAGGTGGAGGTCAGATGTGAAGGAAGAGAAGGAAAGAAAGAATTGGGTGTCATCAGCGTAGAAGTGGTGGGAAATGCCGAAACAAGAAATGACTGAGGAGAGAAGAGAGGTATCGAGAGAGAAAAGAAAGGGTCCCAGCACGGAACCCTGAGGGATGCCATAGTTCAGGGGGAGGCTGGAGGAGCAGCGGCCGCCCCAGGAGACAGTGAAGGATCTATTAGAGAGATAAGAGGTGAGCCAGGAGAGAACAGAGTCTTTGAAGCTGGAGGAGGACAGAGTGCTAAGAAGTAAGGCGTGATCTACGGTATCAAAAGCTGCAGAAAGATCAAGGAGGATGAGAATTGAAGATTGTTTAGCGTAGCGAGCAGTGAGGAGAGAGTTGAGGACATAGGTGAGGGCATTCTCAATGGAGGGTTTAGGGTGGAAACCAAATTGAGAGGTGGAGAGGAGGGAGTGGGATGAGACAAAAGCAGAAAGTTGAGAGTAGGCAAGGCGCTCGAGTGATAATATGATGTGTACAGTTACAGTTTCTCATTGGTACATTCCATTATGTTGTGTGCTAAATGAAAACATCATTTGTACCTTTTGAAGTAATCATTTATACATAAAGGTATATGTGTGTATAGTAAATTTAATTAATGCTGTATTATGTATATTTGTTGGCTAATGGGTAGAACATTTTGTTTTCTCCCGTGTGCTTCTGGGCTTTGTGAATATACTTGATATCTGCGAACTATGGCACTTTCCACAGACTCTCACCTGCTACATTGGGGTAAGTATAATATAAGGAACTTGTAGCAGATTAAGGGTGCATGCACTGGTTAAAACCTATAAACTTCAGGGAAACAACTCAGTTAAAGGGGCATTATGGTTAAGTTGCACTAATATAAACCAATGAAATTCAGTGACAAACCTTTGTTAAAAGGGACGTTATGGTTAAGTTGCACTAATAAAAACATATCAAATTTAGTGAAAAAACGTTATTAAAGGGACATTATGGTTACAAGTAAAACCAAAAAACCTTTGAAATTCACCAGTTATGGTAAGCTAAGCAAATATAACTTATGCCACCATCGTGCACTGCTATGACTAACACCCAGGACATGAAAGATGACATCACAGATGTTATTGATGACATCACATATCTAGGCCACTTATTGTTGTTCACTGACATATCTAGACTAGTTGACAACACAACAATCGTACTCCCACAGATGCACTAATCTTTTTGCCTGATGAGCAGACGAAACAGTATGCTGGCATACACCCATGATCTGTTGGGAAAAGGGTACTGTCACATACCCAACAGCAATGAAATCGACCCCCATGCATTGACCCTACAAGGTGATGTAAAAGCTTGCAGGCCCTGTTCATTACCACAGTGGTGTCAGCCTTATGATCGTTGTAATACCAACAACACTTGGCAGTTATGCTTCATGAACACCAATGGCTCAGTTCACCGTAGAACACTTACCTTCATCAACTCAATCATCACAACAGCATTGCATCTGTCCCATGATGGTCAGGTGACATAGTCTTCATGTGGCCACATCCCTTCTCTCTATCCCAATGTCAATAAGCAATACCCATTCATGAAATGCAAACACATACACATGGACAAACAAGTGCCAAAGGGCACCCAAAATGCTGTCACACCAAATAGGAACACCACATCCAAGAAACAGACATCTTGGCCAGAGGTGAATGAGCTGCCAATAGATACCTGAGACATCCCTGCACTGTGGAACATTTGTCAAGACAACGAAACAAATCAGTGCCCATCCACAATGTGAGACCCAAAACATCATCATGAAACATCCTTTTGATCTTGAAATGGCCATGAAGGCATCATAGTAAACATCACACTGACATGAAGCATGCATGCATGTCCCCTAGCAAATAGTGCAGTTCCAATATGAACCACAGAGTGTGGCCTAAACTGACATGACAGCCATAGAAAATACTTATTTGGAGCTCATGTTCAAACAAAATATGCACATGGACAAAGAGACGGCAAATGGTAGCGTTGAATTACAAAGGTAAACTGTATTGATGAAAAACTATGTACAATAATGCAAACCACTTTTAATACAAAAAAGGAAGCCTTCAACTACTGTACTATATACAAGGGTCAGCAGGCTGGTTCATGCTGATCTCTGACAATGCCTCAGCCAAAGCTGATTCTCCCTCCAATTCTACCTCATGTAGCTGGGCGTCGGTTGTTTCCTGGAGGGATTGCAGGGCCCCCATCGTCCCACACTCCATCTCCATCTTTGCCCAGCAAGAATCCTTCAGGATGGCAGCCTGTGCCAGTGCCATTCCTCTCCTCCACCTTGGTTCTGGCCCTGGCTATTGCTGTATCATGTGCCTGCTGCCTCACAAAGTGCACCGGGGCTGACACCAGAGCTTGCAGTCTTCCAATCTGTGTCAGGGGAGTGCAGCACCTGCACTGACATCAAGTGCCCAGTGTTCCTCCACAGCCTATTCCCCTCTGGGTTCCTGGGCAGGCTCATTGACTACCTCATCTGTCATGTGAAGAACGTCCACCTCCACCAGGGACACAGGCACATCCAGACTGTGGGGAATGGTCCCAGGAAGCCATGATGGCAGCTGCCATGGAAGCCTCAGCAGAGGATGACTGGGGCACAGATGAGTCGGAGACGTAGGGGGTAATTGCAGTGGACTGCACAGCGAGACCACCAGAAAGTAGTGCTGCTGCCAGTTGTGACAAGAGGTGACCCAGATGCTCTACAAGTGCCTCTTGAGATGCCTGTTACCTCATGTCAATCATCCACAGAGGCAGCACTGCATCTTGGATGGTCACATTGGCCAGAAATGAAGCCTCTGTATGGGTGGCATCAGTGTAGGTGGGTAGTGCTGCATCATATGGCCCTGGGAAAGTAGGCTGTTCTGAGCCCTCCATGGTGGACTGCACATCCTCTTGTTTCAGGGACAGGTGTGCAGCCTTCACATCCCCTATGTACTCCCACCTGACACTGTGGGCAGGCCTGCAATGGTCTCCTCCTTCTCCTTCTCCTCCTCCATCAACCTAGATACATCCAATGAGGTTGCCCCTGTGTGGCAACATCACCATCACCCTGTCCCACTGCTGCCAAGGCATACACCACATTGATGGAATCCTGGGCTTCACCCTTAGGAACATTGCCAGATGTTTGGTATGCTCCTCCAGCAACATTGCCTTCAGAAGAGGAAGTATCAACTGGTTGTGGCCAGGGTCTGCACCTGGCTATGGAAGACTTGTCCCGGGGTTGCAGCTCCACAGCACAGCTTGTACCTTCTTCTCCAACTGCAGCAACTATGGAAAAGTGAACAGAGACCATAGGCATCAATCATCTGTGCCAATGCATGTATAGTCTCCTAACTAGTAATAGTACCATGCAGTCAGCATGAGTCAACAAGCAACTGCCACACATACACAGGCCCATGCATTGAAACAGAATGAAACCAGGCTCAAAAGTGGCAGCAAAATGGCAAGTCACAATGACAAGACATGCACATGTGAACCTAGCACATTGATGTGTGGCCATGGCAACAACCCATTTCACATCACAATAACAATGATGCAGTGACCCAAGTGTATGCTCCAGGCATAGAAAGGGCACCTAGCCACATGTGTCTGTAGCACCATAGGCACATCTTCATCCAATCAACCACATCTAGCAACATGCACCCCTGACAGACCAACAATGAAGCATGCAACATGTATATGCACCCGTTGCTGAGGATGAAGCAGCAATGCAGTTGCTCCCAACCCAAACAAATGCCATGATGACATACCACATATGGGTGCTCATTCAGTGGCCTGACAGATCCCAGTGTCGTCCCAGATAGTCAAATGCACTAAACTGCCATTACAAGACATCCATGCACATGTGTCAGTCTCAGCTGCTGAGTGCAGATGATGCAATCATCAAACACAATTAAAAATCCCATAGATGAGATGTGCATGAATGTACGTCACATGTCTGGAACATCTTAAACTGTCAAATGTCCCTGTCTTACGCATTGCTGACAGCATCTCACATTGCATGCATATGTGTATACTTTGTCAGAAGGATCTGACTGAGCTCATCCCTACACCTGTCCAGTTGACATATGTGTGCCATCATATACTCCCAGCATCAGCATAGGATGCATGCCAGTTAAGAATTGTGCAACACATATGCCATGAAATGAACCAACTTCAACAATTCAGCTTGGATCCATGCCTGCAGGTCAATGATAAGGGCATGGGTAGCAGGATTTATCATCTCCAGGACCCAGAGGTGAAAGGGTGACACCCGATGGCAGCCTGCAGAGTGCACCTTCATGGAATCATCTGCCTCGAGGGCCGCCTTCACCTGGCTCAGCATCCTTAGGTCATCCCAGTGCTTCTCAGTGTGGTCCACAGTATGGACTGCCATCCCCTCCATGTTGATGGCAGCCGGGATGTCCATGCAGATCTTGTGATGCCTACACGTCCTAAGTTGCTTCTGCAGATTGAATAGGGCATTATAATGAGCCTGGACCTGCTCACCCAAAATGCATACTTCTGCAGCAGTGAAGTGGACAGCCCCCAGCCTCACCTTGGGGGTGCTGGTTGATGTTCCAGACATGGCTCCCCTTGAGGCTGGTGAGGTAAAGCTGGGCACTGCTGATGCGCGCTGTGCGGCTGTGGTGGTGGTTATGAGGCATGGAGGTCCTAATATGGCAGATGAGGTGCTCACAGAGTCTGACAGGTGAGCCGCAGGAGAATAGGCGAGGAAGGAATACCAGACACTCTAGGGCAGTGCTATTGGTCAGCAGCTAGTGACCCAGTACCAGACAGGAGGAGTTGTTGAGGCTTGGAGACAAAATATTGCAAGAGGATGCAAGATATGCACATGGCAGGAGTTAAACAAAGGAACACGTGTCTCCTTTGCATGCATGAGTCAGCAGTGTGGAAATGACATGAAGGAGCCTATGCATGTAATACATGCACCACACGCAGCACACCTACATGCGGAATGCTGTATATGATGTGAACGCCCTTGCATGCACATAGGCAGAGATATTTAGGGGGTGCAATGTGCATTTCCTGGCATCCGTGTAGCTGGAGACATTTAGGGGGTGCAGTGAGCATTTCCGGCCGTGCGCAGAGGCAAAGTTTGATAGGGATCAACTTGGAATTTGCACCAGATTCTGATGGTACATTGTCATGAACCCCACTTGCACCATGAGTGAGAGGGCTCTGAGAGAGGCAGAGGATTCGGAAGAGGGCAGAAGAAGTTTCCACCTGCTAGACGTGGTGCTGAGCATACAGGTGCCGCTCTACTGCCAATGGCCACAAGTGGCAGAAGAACATACCTGCAGAGCAGGAACAGATGCACACCATGAAAAGGCACAGGTAAACTGGAAGGAGGCAGCAAGGAATAGGCACTTTACAAATGAGGTGCTGACAATCCTCACTGATTACGACGATTAACATCTTGATGACCTGTACACTTTGGCTGGCAGTACCCTTCCTGTGACCTAGCGGTGGTTGATGTTGCTGGAAGTCACAGATCACATCAATGCCTGTGTTGTGAAGAGGCACACTGTGGAGGAGGTCCACAAGAGGATGGGGGACATCATGCGACAGACCAAGGAGAAGCTCGGCAGCAATGTAGCCTCTACCAAGGCTACTGTAGGTGGATCACCACATGTAGAAGAGCTGACTCCATTTGAAGATGTCACCAGTTGGCTCAGCAGCAGTGAGCAGATGGTTGGCATCTGTGGGAGTCATGGGCATCTATGCAGCCACATCTGGTAGGGGCCGTGTGTGCATGTCATGTATACCTCCATCATCACATGATATGCTGTCAAGTGTTGAGGTACAGTTGTCCAGGGTACTTCTGATCAATCCATGAATGCTACAGTGATGTTTCTATGGCCACTTCAATCACATGCTGTGCATCCTAGAAGGTGGATGTTTGATTTCTGTGTGCAGTTGACATTGATCTTACAGCACACATTAATGTATTCATAATTGTTAACAATGCCAATACACCTATATGTGGCAATGACCTGCAAGACACATGTCACTGACATGCTCACATTGTCATGCTTGTGAATAGTGCATTGTGAACACAAATTGAGACTCACATGGAATGATACCCTGCAGTGGATGAAATCAGAAGTATCAATTGAACTTCCCTGGCGGCCAGTAGACATGAATAAGCAACAATGTAATTGCAAGATGCATGAGGGTGTGTTCCAGGCCGGAGTTGCAGTGGTTGGCCAATAGATACATGGGTGATGTTCAATCCACATTTGGAGTGTCAAATGCACACGGGTAATGTCAATGTTGCACTCTCCTCACACATAGTTGCAATGCATGTGAGTGTGGGTAACCACGGATCTGTACTTGGGCAATGTGGGAAGGGGGTGATGAGGACTTTGGCTTCACAAATGCCTGCTTGCAGGTTTGGTCAGCAAGCTCAGCAAGAGTAGATGTGAAACTTCCACATGTTACAAGTAGGCATGGATGAAGTAGAGTAGGGGCTTAGCAATAGACTACAGACCTCCGTATTAGAATTTCTACTCTCATACATATCCGTATGAATGTATGGTTGCCTATGCCTCTAATCCATGGCATGATACAGGGCCCAATTTGCACTGACATGATTGCACAGGGCATTGAATGTAGCACGGAAAGGCACAGGTAAACTGGAAGGAGGCAGCAAGGAAGAGGCACTTTACAAATGAGGTGCTGACAATCCTCACTGATTATGACGATGAATATCTTGATGACCTGTACACTTGGGCTGGCAGTACCCTTCCTGTGACCCAGCGTTGGTTGATGTGGCTGGAAGTCACAGATCACATCAATGCCTGTGTTGTGTAGAGGCACACTGCGGAAGAGGTCCACAAGAGGATGGGGGACATCATGCGACAGACCAAGGAGAAGCTCGGCAGCAATGTAGCCTCTGCCAAGGCTATTGGAGGTGGATCACCACATGTGGAAGATCTGACTCCATTTGAAGAGGTCACCAGTGGGCTCAGCAGCAGTGAGCAGGTGGTTGGCATGGGAGGCATGGGCATCTATGCAGCCACATCAGGTAGGGGCTGTGTGTGCATGTCATGTATACCTCCATCATCACATGATATGCTGTCAAGTGTTGAGGTGCAGTTGTCCAGGGTACTTCTGATCAATCCATGAATACTACAGTGATGTTTCTATGGCCACTTCCATCACATGTTGTGCATCCTAGAAGGTGGATGTTTGATTTCTGTGTGCAGTTGACATTGATATTACAGCACACATAAATGTATTCATAATTGATAACAACGACTATATACCTATATGTGGTAATCACCTGCAAGATACATGTCACTGACATGCTCACATTGTCGTGCTTGTGAATAGTGCATTGTGAACACAAATTGAGACTCACATGGAATGAGACCATGCGGTGGATGACATCAGAGTTATCAGTTGACCTTCCCTGGCAGCCACTGGACATGAATGAGCAACAATGTCATTGCAAGATGCATGAGGGTGTGTACCAGGCAGGATTTGCAGTGCTTGGCCAATAGATGCATGAGAGATGTTCAATCCACATTTGGAGTGTCAAGTGTTCACGGGTAATATCCATGTTGCACTCTCCTCACACATAGCTGCAATGCATGTGAGTGTGGGTAACCACAGATCTGTACTTGGGCAATGTGGGGAAGGGGGAGATGAGGATTTTGGCTTCACAAATGCCTGCTTGCAGGTTTGGTCAGCAAGAGTAGACGTGAAACTCCCACATGTTACACGCAGGCATGGATGAAGTAGAGTAGGGGCTCACTGATAGACTACAGACCTCCATATTAGAATTTCTACATACATATCTGTATGAATGTATGGTTGCCTACGCGTCCAATCCATGGCATGATACAGGGCCCAGTTTACACTGACATGATTGCACAGCGCATTGAATGTCAGTCACCTGTGCCTTACACGTATCAGAGTGGCCAGTTTCCATGTGTGATGTATGTGTGGCAGGTCCTATTATGTCTGACTGCATTATATTCCACATATGCATGGTCAGCCAGGTAGGTAGACCTCTGTATATTGTTGGCTGATTTTGTGCAGGTGAGGACACAGCAGATGAGGATATGGAGGAGGAGGAGGGGGTGGATAAGGCACAATAATCCACCAGTACAGTCTGGTGTGCTGTGCCTGGTGAGAATTCCCTTGTGTCGCAGGCCATTACCAGCAGGCCTGCCGACTCTTCAGATCATGCTGCTGAATTTGATGTGAAGGGAAAACTGAGAGGCATGGTGGAGGTTCTACCACTGAGTAGTCTGGATGCCACAGCACTCCTTGCGCTCCTTGAGGCTGCTGAGTTGGAGGAGTAGAACCAGGACACCCTGGGCCTGGAAGTGGCAAGACCATCAACGGTGGTTTCAGTGTCTGCAAGTTTGCCTTTGCCAATCATGGAGCCATCAGAGGAGGATGGTGTCAGTCAGACAGCCAACCAATGACAGTGCACTCATTGTGATGGGCCCGGCCTTCAGCATTGCAGCTTGGTATGCCCCACATACGTGGTGGATGTGTGCCTGCCGGACACTTAAAGTGGGAGAAGCAGTGTGGCATGCATGTGCCAAATGTGCGAGGTCCTGCAGGAGATGGCCAGGACATCCATCGCCTGGCAAAAAAATGCCATATCCTCAAATGCTGCACACCCTGACAAAAACTCTGCCTATCATGGCATGAGAGGAGGGTATCCAGTAATAAAGTTGTGGGGATTATCCTGTGGTAAGAAATGCTGATTTCTTTTTTTAATGCACTTTTGTCACATATATATTTGGAGGGTGGGTAATGGTAAGTATTTATTTTATGGGGAATGTTGGAGGGGCTGTGTGGGGACTCCCCCCGCATATATGTGAAAAAAGTTAAAACATGAATGAAAATAATTTGGCATGTTTTCCTGCAGGATTTATCATGGCGACTTTATTACATAGAACCTACATAGAACCAATAGGAGGAAGGTTATGCAGAAATTGAAGCAGTTAATTCACATCAATGGTTTGGCTTCAAGACAATACCTGCATGATGAGTTGTTCTCCTCAAGGGACGGCCAGAGGCAGGAGATGGACACATTTTGGGAAACCTGGCATGTGGCTATGTTGGCCTCAAGGGAATCCCATGTCAAGACAAGTGGAGATGGAGATTTGACCTTATGGTAATCACACCGTCAAGATGCAGAATCCCAGAGTAAATACCTGCAAGTGGAGATGGCAGCTTTAAGGGACTCCTACAACTGTAAATCAATATTGGTGCTTATTTACATCCCTCTAGCACATGTGCCTCGGTGCAGCACCTTCTGCCATATATTAGTGTTTAAGACACATACGTTTGTGGCACACCCTCTCAAATAAAGACCCAAAGTCAACAAAAAAGCAAGACAGTGTTTTAATCCCATCTGCATGTGTTTTTGCTTTAATGGGTGAAGAGGTGTTCCTTAATCCCTATTCCTTCATAAAATCCAACCTTTTCTGGAGGTAACCACCCTGAGTTTTCAACCCATTCGTTGACATCACACGAAGTCATTTGAAGAAAATTCGACATAATCGAGACACATCCCATGGAGCCACTATGAAAATGCGAACAGTTATGGAGCCAGACCTACACTGCTTTATTCTTAAAGAGGAAATCAACTCTGAAAGGGAGTCGTCATCCAGGAAGGCAAAGTGTTGTTTAAATGTATAGCCTGGGACACTGAGCTGAACGCTGGCGTATTCAAACATATGGCATGTGAAGGCAACACACAAGCAACTAATCTTGTTTGCATGTTTATGTTTAAGTTTTTAGCAGAGGACAAAGGATGTTCATTCAATGATTCGTAACTTTAAACTATACAATTGCTGAAGGTATATCATTTAATATTGACATTTTTTACAGTGTGGATTTTTATACAAAATCATCCAAAATAACATGAAAACAAAATGTTTCTTTGCTGGGAAACTTCCCCAGCATGCCCTAAATTTGTTTGGGCATGACATCCATCGGCCATGCTCACTAGGTCTGATCATGGCAATATTTTTTATTTTATATCTCTGTGATGATGATGTAATAATTTAAGTATTTAGTTAAGAGACTGATCAGATGTAATGCAACAGAACCCTTGAAATCCAGCAAATGTGCGATGTGATAACCATCATAACCCAAAGCTAAGAAATTGGGACAGTCTAATATGTCACGTGTTGACTTTCACACAACCTTTGCTTAAGCCATGTCCAGCAATTCAGATTTGTAGGCACATAAATACATTTAAAAATACATTTACAGTATGAATATATTTCTCAACATTTGTATTGGCCCTTATCAACCCTGAAAAATGTATATAGTGAATGCACGCTTCCTGTCTTTTCTTCCACAGAGTAATCCAATCAACCAAGATTACATTTCCTGTGAAGTCCTTCTGAAAAATGCCACTTAAGAAACAAGCTGGAACAAGAAGATGCTGCCTATCTCGGAAAAAGCCATCAATGTGGAACACTGTGGACTTCATTCATATGCATTATTTGGCAGCCGTCCAGGAGAGGTGATTAGGTTATGAGGTACAGTCAGAGGTGGATGAGCAAGCACTGTAAAAAGCAATACGATCTAGTATTGGCTACTGAAAAGGCAAATTCTTCAGATGAAGGTAGACATTGTAGTGAAAGTATAGCAAAGGATAAGACAGCCATTTCCCACCATTATACTTTACATTTGCAAATGCTGTGACGGGCCCCTAACGGACACGATAAAAACAGTATGCAATAAACAATGATGTACTGTAGGGATAATTATCATTATTATTCAGATTATTTGTAGTGTTTTTATGGAGAGTGGACCTATCGTCGGGAAGCACCAGAGTGCTTTACAATTACAGTGGGGAGAACATGGTGAGTTAAGCAGAGCTACAAAGGAGAAGAGAGCTAACAAGGAGTGAAGGCGCTTGTAGGCAATGTTGTATCAAGGGATGTACAAGCATCCAGAGGATCCAACAGGGGGGGAGCAGATCACTCAGTCTTAGGTTATGTGGGGAGTGGAGGATTTGTGACCTAGATGTAAGGGAGGATCCCTTCCTTAAAAAGGAGTGCCTTGAACTCTTTCCCGAAATGGATAAGCAAGAGAACAAGACTGGTATTGACAGGATGGAGATTCCAGAGTCTCAGGGAGTGGACAGAGAAAGCCTATTGAAAGCGTGAAGAAGTAAGGCTCACAAACAAAGGTGGCATAGTTTTGGATACACATTTTTATAAACCAGTAAAAGGGTTGGGAAAATGGCATCTCTGTCCCTAAATCTAAGCGGGGTAATTCTGCCTCAAAGAAATCTGTTCCAAAAAAACATGTATTGGAGTCATGTGGAAAGCATCCCATAAGGGGCTTCCTCTCCCATGTGATCCTCCCCTGGTACACCATAACCGTGGGTACTATTGTACTGTGGACGCACCACTCTGGGCCCGTGGGAAAGGTCTCCCCCTAGGGGAGAAGGGAAAGCATCCACAGATTTGTCCAATGCTTTTCCCCTTATAGTGCTTTCTTCATCTCCTAAAGGAAAATGTTACAGAAAGTCCACATTACCTTGCTCTTTGCCTTTCCAGTGTTCTACAAGAAAGCAATATGGTTGGAGATCAAGAAACCATTGCATAATTATGGGGTTGAAATCTTTGCCGAGACTTACCCATGTGAGGGGTGAGTGGTCAGTAACTAACCAGAACTTCCTACCTGTAAGATTGTACTTCAACTACCCCCAGCCCATTTTTTGGCTAGAGCCTCCAGTTCAATGACAGCATCATTTTTTCATGAGGGAAGATCTTTCTACTGATGTATAGTGCAGGATGCTCTACACCTCTATACTATAGAGCAAAATGACCCGTAGGCCAACCTTCAAAACATCTGTCTGAAGGATACAATATTTAGTGAAGTTGGGTACCTTCAACACAGGTTCACTACAGGAATATGTTTTAGGGTGTTAAAACAGGCCTGGTTGTTTTTATTCCCTGTATGTTTTTGGGGTTTGGCTTTACTTAACTTGTCAGTAAGGCAGTACGTGATGGAGGAATAATTCATTATAACCCTCCTATAATAACCTACCAAGCCCAGAAAGGCTCTTAAGTGACGTTTCGTTTTGGGGAACGGGCTCTCCTGTAATGCTCTAACTTTTTTCAGTTTGAGGTTGCACTAGCCCGTTTCTGACAAAAAAAAAAGAAATACTTAACAGCATACGGAAGAAGATGACATTTTTTGGTGTTAGCGGTAAGAACATCTTTCCTCAGGGCCCTGGCAACTTCATAAAGGTGAAATAAGTTTTCCTCCCAAGTTTTACGAATGACTATGTCATCGAAGTAACCTTGAAAAATTTGAAAATGGGCGGAGGATCTGATCCATTAGTCTCTGAAAGGTGCTGGTTCCCCCGTGCGGAACAAACGGTAAGACTTTAAACTGAAACAATGCCACAGGAGTGGAAACGGCTGTCTTCTCCCTGTTCTGTGGATTCACTCGCACCTGTCAATAACTCTTATTTCCCAGTCGATCAATTAGGTCATTTATCGTAGGCATGGGATAGTGCTCTCAATTTCTGTAAGTCAATGCCATACCTCAACGATTGATCTGGTTTTGCTTCTATGACTATGGGCAAGGACCAGGCACTATGTGATGGTACTATTATGTCGAAAGCCAGCATCTTTTCCACTTCTTGTCAGACTATTTCTCTACAGGCCTCAGGAATTCTGTATGGTTTTAAATTAATAACCCTTTCAGGAGTTGTAAGGATATAGTGGTTAAACCCATTTTCTCTTCCTGGTTCACTGTCAAAGACATCCGGGAACTGGTCTAAAAGGGTTTGGATGCCCTGTTATTTATTGGACGAGAGATCAGTAGGAATTTCATTGACCCCATATATCTCTTCAGCCAGGAGACTGATCATCATTACAGAAGTGGTTTCAACTGGATCTTCCCTCCACTCTTTTAAAAGGTTGATATGATAAATGTGAGTCTTAGCCCTCCTATCTGGCTGTAAAACACAATAATTACAGGGACCAGTTTGTTCAATAATCTCATAAGGTCCGTGCCAACAGGACAACATCGTATGCTCTGAGGTGGGAAGAAGCGCCAACACCTTCTGACTGATAGAAAAGGAATGGGTGACTGCCTTTGGTTCATAATTGGCTTTCTGGTGTTCTTGGGATTGGCTAAGATGTGAATGTATTATAGATCTAACTACGGCCATAAGTTCCTTTAGATGTTGTGCGGTCTGGGATAGGGGTAATATGGCTTCTTCTCGCTCTTCCTACATTTCTCTTAGCATATCAGGAACATCTCTGGGTTCACATCCATCGAGGAGTTCAAATGTTAGGAACTTCGGGAGGCCTGTGGAGTTTTTATAACAGGAAATAGGGCCCATGGTATCATCATGTCCCAATTCCTCCCCTCGGCTTCCGCTAGTTTTTTCAGGGCAGTCTTCAATGTTTTATTAAACGGTTCTACTAACCTGTCAGTTTGTGGGTAATAGACAGAAGTTCTGAGGGTTTTGATCTGTAGAATTTGTTTTACTTCAGCCATTAGCTGGCTCATGAAAGTGTTCCCTGATTGGTCAGGATTTATTTAGGCAAGCCTGCAGCGGACATGAAAGGAATATGTTGGCAGATCTGTTGTGCAGTATTAAACCTCATTGGGAAAGCCTCTGGATATTATCTGGCATAATAGTTTATCAATAAGATAAATCTATTTCCCAATTTGGAAGGTTCCAGAGGAACGGCATTGTCCATTTCTTGAAAAAGGGAAGTCAATAACAGGGAGAGGTTTTAAAGGAACTGGAGGGGGAGGAAGTGTGGCCGTTTTCTGACAGAGTGGACAACTCAGAGCAACATTTTTAATTTCTACATATAGTTCTGGTCAATAAAACTGGCTCACTATTTGCCCTTGGGTCTTAGCAGTTCCTAAATGTTCAGCTGTAAAATGAGCATGAGCAACTTCCAGAACCATTCTCCTGTGACTGCGTGGGACTGCAATTTGAGAAGAGGGAGTCCCCTCAGGACCAGTATTGCCTCTAAATAGCAAACTGTGTCTAATGAACAAAAAGAACAAAAAACGGACCCTTCATTGCTCTTCCATTTTCCTCTGAGATAATTTCGAGGAAAGCCTCCACTACCATTCAGTCATCACGTTGTGTGAAGGCCAATTCAGGGGTGAGTTCTGTTTCATCTTCATTGATGAGGCTTTTTAGCTCCTCATGAGTTGTTACATGGTCTATGTCTGCCTCCCCAAAGCCTTTGGTCCCTCTGTCATTTCTAATATCTTGGGGAACATAGATTTCTCCAAAATATCTTAAGCTATTTTGTCTCAGGCTTTAATGTGATATGCTTGTTTGCCATTATTTTGTATTAGTATCTTAAAATCCCCTCTACAATCTAGGTCTATAACACCAGCCAAAACATCTAGGGCATATTTCCATGCCAACCCTGACTTTGAGGCCAACCTAATTTAAGTCCCAAGGGGGGGATTCACACGAAGGGGCCGATTCATGGAACAAACGTGCGCCGAAAATCCCAGCGCAAGCAGGCGCAAGGTGGCACAAGCGTGAGAAAGCAAGTGCAGTGCATGCGCATACGTGCGATTCAAGGAAGGCGCTGCACGTGTATACCACTGGTTGTGTGCCAAATCCATGCGTGGCGCACGCGGGCGCACACGTCATCAAACGGGGTGCGCTACGTGCACAGCGAAAGCGCACATAGCGCGGCGCACACAACAAAAGTGGGCGGAACAGTGGGCGTAACACGCGGAATGGGGAATAACATGTGAAAAAGAAGCCGTAACTGGGGAAATACTGCAGGGAACTACACGGAACTCCCACACGCACGCGAACAACCCGTATTCATGGATCCGAATATGGGAAACCTGCACGCGGCAAAAGACGCGCATAGGCGTCAACGCGTCCGCCACAGGAAGGCAGGCGGAAGCGGCCCCGCGCACAGTATAAAAGTGTGTGCAAACAACAAACACGTATATACCGCTACGATGAATGCCCCATTTGTCGCAGCACTGATCGTGGGACACCGCAGGAGGAGGAGAATAGCCAGGGCACACATTTTTTCACCCCGGACAAGCCTTTTTGGAATGCTTGACGACCAGGTCTACGGCAGTTATAGGTTTCCACCTTGTATCATCCTAAACCTGGTCAGGGAGTGGGAAGATGACCTTACATCGCCCACCCTCTGCTCCCAAGCATTGAGCCCCTTGGAGAAGGTGCTCAATGTCCTACATTTTTTGGCCACAGGTCATTTCAGCAGACTGCTGCCATAGTGGGGGGGGTCTCACAGGCCACGCATTCACGCTGCCTACACCAGGTCTTGGCAATCATGACAGCGCGCCCCTCAGTCCGCAGGCACATATACATGCCCAGAACACCAGCAGAAAGGCAGGCCGTTGTCCAGGACTTTTACAGGGTGGCACACTTCCCCAAAGTGCTTGGTGCCATAGATTGCACCCATGTTGCCCTACGTCCACCTAGGGCCACTGAGCACATCTACCGAAACCGCAAGCACTGGCATTCCATCAACGTGCAGGTGGTAAGTGATGCAAAGGGAATCATCACCTCTGTCTATGCAAACTACCCTGGCTCCACCCATGACAGTTTCATATACAGAATGTCCACCCTGAGCCGGGCCCTGGAAGCTGGGCAGCATGGCGACACATGGCTCCTAGGTGAGTACAAATGCCTGTGCACATGCATGCATGTCACACACACACACATATACACAAACCCCAATAATCACAACCATCATCACCTCTCCAGGGGACAGTGCCTACCCTCTGAGCAACCACATGATGACGCCAATCCGGAACCCACCCACACCACCCCAGGTAAGATACAACGCTGCCCATATTGCAATCAATGCCATAGTGGAGCGCACATTCGGAGTGCTCAAGTCACGCTTGTGCTCCCTTCACCACTCTGGTGGGCAGCTACTCTATGCACCCCCAGTAGTGTGCAGGATCATTTTGGCAGCATGTGTCCTGCACAATGTTGCAACACGGCAGGGTGTACCGGTGGACATGGTGGTGCCCCCACATCCCCAACCACAGGCACAGGCGCTGCCCATGGGAGGGGACAGGGCAGCTTGTGGCCACATTTTTCACCTAAACTCCCACCCCTGTGGAGTGCACACAGGCCTGGCACATACCAGGTGACAATCGATGATGACAAAGAGACAGTCAACTGTCAAAACCTTACCACCCTGAGAATGTTGCCATGGAAGTGCCACATTGTGTGCATCCCTAGCTACTTAAACATAACCAATCCTGTGTGACCAAAAGGCACACATGCAAGGTGTGAATCACACAGACCTGCAAAACAGGCCATGACTATCATTGCTATGTCACCCAAACCCTCCCAGACCAAAACATGACATGGCAAGCAATAGCTATACACCAACACAGTACCAATAAGGTACACATTGACATGTGAAAAATGTAAAGTGGCATCACACAATGATGCCTGACATGGAATCAGATGAAATGACTGACCAACAACCTCCCACCCAAAAGGAGGCATGCCCAAATGCATTCCAACAGTTTTAGTTGCAACATAACAATGAATGCCTGTCTACATGCACATTGTGCATTGCAAAATCAACACTGCAGCTTCTGTGTGCCGTGCCCACCTCATGCAACACACTGCTCAGTGCACAGCATAGTGAACAGCCATTGTGTGTGACGCACACCCTGAGCATCACATCCAAGCGTCAAACTACATCAAAAAGCAAATTAAGCATGTACAGGATCCACAATTGGTCATAGAGCATGTGCTGCAGGGACACAGTGGGCACCAGAAGGCAAACAGAGTGTACATGTGGACATGGAAGGGTGGTTGTACATGTAGTGGATCATAGAGCGAGTGTGTGGGTCAGTAGGGGCATGCACTCAATATATGCATGTGCAATGAAGTGACCATCAGTTTCCTCTACACATCACATGTGAAAATCCACCATGTGTACACCCCAGCATGTCAAGCCACAACTATTCCCTCACAGCTGAAAGGTAAACACAACACATTAACAGGCATTGATCATCAGAATACATCATGTACATAGGATACTGCAATTACAATGTCAGGGTGTGCATCACACTGTAGGGCAAGGCAACTGTCAACAACAAAACACCCCCCCTCCCTCACAAATCACCATGACCCACCGAACAACTGCACCTGGGTTATCTAGCCTTCATCCTTGAAGTTCACCTAGCCACAGGATCACCCTTCCCCTTTGTCACCATCTCCCACCTTGTGTGCAAAAAGTGTACAGCACCCTCAGAGGCCACCTTGACTTGCAAAAACACCACATCAAAGAGAACTCAAAGCAGGCCAACACAGAATACAAGCAAAAAGCCTGCAGGCAGCAAAACAAACCAGAAGACCCTCCAGTAGATGACTTGAAGTAGCAGTATGTCACAAAGCCCAAGTACTACCACAATGACGTAACAACCAAAGTAGCACAGTAAAACAATGTCACAACAGGATGTGTACCATGTGTTGTACATAACACAGAATAATGCACCATGAACTGATGTGTACTGTCACTGCTCCCATGTACAGATGCAGGAGTGGCACGAACCAACCACCCCCACCGTGGCTGGGTGCCTGCAAGGTCAAACTCACACAGGCCTCTGAGACCCTGGTGGGGAAGGAGGGTTAGGGATATGCAGTCGGGACAGGCATTGCTATACTTGATAACCGGAATGAGGGGCAGGAGAGGGGAGTAGGATTCACATGGAAAAGTAGTAAATGCACAAAACTGTACTACTCACATTAACACATGCACAAGTACACCAAACCTGATCATCATGCACATAGTAACAAATTACTCAAATGGAAGACAAAGAGAAACTTATCTCTGGGGTGAGTGCTGGCCTCCTGCCTGCGCACTCTCAGGTCCGGTAACAGGAGCAGTTTAATGCTGCAAAGAGAGCCACAGTTACTAATCTGTGCGTGCCTATAACACACAAACACACCACCATATATGCCCCAAAGTAACAAAATGCTCTACATACAAACAATCTGGTGTGGATGCTTCGTACCCATACGTAACATCACCCCTGTGATGGTTCATACACAGTCAATGCAGTAAGTCATGCGCCGCTGGGTGTGTTGCAAATGGAAGATCAAGGTGTCACAAATCACAAAACATGCAATGTTCCCTGGGTAAGTAGCCAGACGCATATAGCAAGGAATGACTTCAGAACAAGTCGTGTTCCACCATGACCCAAATAAAGTAGGTAGTGCATGTGTCAAATTCTACATGGTAATGAAATGCACTGCACACAAGTCTGTCCCTTGCTGTCTGTCCCTGTGAGCTGCTTATTTCCATGTCTCGGAATGCTACATGGCTAATACAAGTGCCTCAATGGACCATGGTGGACTGGAGGGTATGTGCCACTGGCCCTGCAGGTGCCCCAGACAACTTTCCCATCAACTAGCCATTAGTCCACCAACACATCTCAGCTGTATTGTGCGCTTCGACACCAATATTTGTCCAAGCTAACCGTCAGTGCTGCTACTAAGCATGCATGTGCAACTGGCCAGGTGGAAGGTCTGCTGCGTTGTGGCCCCCCTGTCCTGCTGACCTTGCCTGAAGTCCCTTGAAATACGTCAGCTGTTTTTGGATGTATGAGTGCAATCCCTGTGCCTCTGCTTGCGCACACATGCTCATGTCGGCACCACCAAATGTGTCCAGCTTCCAGACGTCCAATGGCCCATGTCTGCTGGCAAAGGTGGTCTGGAGGCTCATCCCCCTGCAGAAAGGGCATGAAACACATGATTAATGCTTTAAAATCATCTGTGTGTGTCTCTTCAAGCATTACATGACTGGACCATGTCAGAGACGTACAACACAAATCACACCATCAGTCCATCTTTCACAGGAAAACTGTTGAACACACCATCTACGCGAAGAATTGCAACAAGCACATGTACAGTATAGATAATAAACATACTACACAATGAATAGCAATGAATGTACACATCAATCATGAAACCCCCCATCTAGCGAATGAAGAACAGTGGTCAATAACACCCCTATAATCCCCACTAAGGGTGTTAACACAAGTTTCACAGCAACAGACATGCCACAGATATGACAGTCCAGAGCCCTTGTGTAATAGGCTGTTACACCGAACCATCCTTGCGAGCCCATGGATAAGGGAAGCTGGAGTGGCATATGTGAGTCAGGACCCCAAGCTGCAAACACATACACAAGATAAGCTTGAGGGGCCCAGCTGGAACAGACAGTGGATGCTCTCAAAAGCCACAAAGTACCACACCGTCACATGAAAGCACAATTGACAAACAATTTAAAACTATATTAACTAATTACACTAACTATGAAAAACCTACATTACCTAATTAAACTATCAAAATGAAACTAAACTAACTAAACTAAAAGAAAAATCAAAAATGGTCACATACACGCCCGGGGGGCGGCACCCAGGAGGGGGGAGGTACAGGGTGCTGCTCAACACCCACATGCGATGATGTTAAGGAAAAAAAAAAACACCTGCACAGCCCGACCTATGTGGGAGATAGATTGTCGTCCGAGTCTGGCTCTTCCTGCAAAGGAGGATGTGGCACAGGAGCCTGACCACGCCTAGCCGCAGCTTGCCCCTCCTTGGCAGCAAGTCTGCCGGACGGGTGAGCCTGGTTCTGTGCGGCAATCACACGTAGGTCTGCATACAGGACCTCCCATGATACACGTGCTTCCTCTTGCAAGGTAGCACGTGTAACACAGAGTTCATCCTGCAAGGCCTGGCTGGACAACCTCTGCACCTCCCGGCAAGCAGGTAGCTCAGCCGAGATGGTACGCTCAAGCTGCGCAAACCTCTCGTATGCCCGCTCCCTCTGGGACATCAGAAGGACACCCAGAGTGGATCTGAGGGAAGCATACTCTTGCCTCAGGGCCTCCATGTGTGCCTCTGCGTGAACAGCAATTGCTTTACGCAGAGACGACATTTCAGCCTGGCGTGCCCTGTCTGAGGCCACCATGCCCAGTCTGAGCGAGTGGGCCGTGGACCGTGCCGCCTGCTACTGGAGAAGCACCTGCTTTGATTGGGCCACACGCTCCATGCTCTCAGTAGTGTTCTCCATTGCTGCCCCCTGCCGTTCAGAATTGGCAGTCATGTCTTACTCCCACTCAGTATACTGCGGTTGCGCGCGGTGACCGCGTTGCTAGGCTTGACCCCTGCGGGACCCAAGGACTGGGTGTCCTCGTTGTGTTGGCACCGCCCGCGGCTGCACGACTACATGCCCCCGTTGACGTGAATGCCCAGGCACATCAGTCACTGGTGTGGAGGGTGACCCTGCGTCCCGATCCACCACAGGCAGAGGTTCCAAGACTGTCTAACCCCTCAGTGCAGGTGTCGCGGACAGAGGAGTGTCCACATCAGAATCACTCACCCCTGACATATGGACCTGATGCTCATCCAACTCGACATGGACGTCAGAGTGGTCATCAGGGATAGACTCATTGCCAACCAGAGACAAGATGGACTGTAGCACATGTGGGTATTTGTGGCCTAGCACCCCACGACCCCCACTTGTGCCGGGTTGCTGTAGTGATGAAAACCCTGTGCCTGGCATGACAACACCATCTTCTGGCTCCATTGCGTCATCATCTGAAAAGTAGAGAGAAAAAAGGTCACTACACATGTTAGAAGCACACAACACACACACACACAGACACCAAACACATCAAGCAGACATGTCACACACAAAATAGAACCTGCCATGCATGCCGGGTCGACTTGAAATTGCTTCTGTCATTAGGCATGTCGAAAGGTGTCAGTTTGCACTGAAGTGGGTCGATGCAGTGCAGCAAATATGTACGTTACTCACTATCTACATGTACAAGAACTTCATGATGTGTGCTAGAAAATATGAATGCAGTGCAAGGTCAACTTCAGGCATCACGTGCAATGTGCATTCAATGGGTAGCATGTCAACAAGCAAACCACCCCCCTCCCCCCAAGTGCAAATGCAGGAATGCCTAGCATGGTATCAAAAGGCTGAACATAGACCTGTGTATTGACAGACAGTGTTGACTAGCATCAACTGCATCATGTGAGTGAAGTGACAACACAGAAAATGATGATGGGACAGTAAGCAGGACACATGATGAACCCTCTGGAGTACACCCCTGTGTGAAGAAGACACTACACCAGTTGGACAGAGTCATTGGCCATTAAACAGGCTGAGGCCTGTGACCCACACAGACTGTCACACCCTAAACATGTGTGTGACGCAGGACTGAGCCACACTGGAAATGGGAAGGCTGATGAAATGCCATGAAATGTAGGTTCCCCTGGACTCCTACTACAATGATCATCCAGTCAAGGACACATAGGGGCATGAGTGGAATACACATGGATCATGAACGGGCACTCATGTCCCTGTGGGGCATCTGACCTCTGCACAGTCCAAGTGAGACACCCTTCATCATGTACAAAGGATGTACCACACAGCATATGTCTGGCAGATTGGCTGCTGGAAGTTAGCATGTACACAGGACGTATGAACAGGGAAGTAATCAATGGCAAAATTGAAGCATACCAGTGTTAAGGTGGAATTGGGGTGCAGAGGGGGGGTGGAGGGGCAAGGGAGCATGCCTACATGGAGTACCCGCATGCAGGCACAGGACACATGCATGTCAGTCATGCTATGACATAGTCCCTGGGGTGAGAGGAAGGTCACCCCACGCTACATGCAGAAGGGCCAGTGAGCTGGAACATGGACTTGAGGGGCATCCTGGTGACCAGCATGTGAATAGGGTGCAATAGTGGTGATGCGGACAGTCCCCGTCTGCTCCACATGTCCACCATCCAGCAGAGCAGACATGCATCAGGAAAGCATTGCATTACATGCACATCAGAACCATGTACATGTGACATGTAGTGGCAGTCATGCACAACACATCACACAAGTGAAACACACATGTCCACAACTAACACGCAGCAACACTCACTGGACTGGGAATCAAAGTCCGGCATCTCTCCCACTCCTTCGACCGATTCAGATGGTATGAACTCCGCAACGAGTGACTCATGTGGATTGAGGTCTTCCTCCTTAGGTGCAGGCCTACTGCCAGTCACCAGAGTCAAGTTGTAATTTGAGGCACGCTACGCCTCAGCACTGCGTTTGAGGTCATTCCAACGCTTTTTGCACTCTTGCGCCGTGCGCACCTCATGGCCGAATGCACTCACATGTTCCGCAATTTGCTTCGAGTGGGTATCACGGTGGGCAGCCGTAGTCTGACAATTAGGACCCACTAGCTTGTCACGGCTGTGGCCCAGCACGATGTCCATGAGGCAGTCCAGTTCCTGGTTGCAGAAAGGCTTCTTCCTCTATGTGCTGGAGGTCGTGGCTGTGTGTGGGGTCCCAGCCTGTGCTACAGGTGCAACCTTGCTACTCTTGGATTGTGGCACAGACCCAGGCTGGCAAATGCTGCCCTGATCACTATGGCCAGTAGCACCGGTGGATTGAGCCAAGGGAGTGGCAGGTGGAGGGTCGACCAAAGGCCTGACTTGCGTCTAATGGACCTTGCACAGCAACATCCGCTGTGGCAGGGTCATTGACCGTGACTGTCCTGGTTGGAAGACTCACAACCGGGGTGTTGTTGGCTGCATCTGCCCCTGCACTTGCCAACACCCTGCTGGTCGGGACAGCAGATGCCATTACTGCCCCAGGGACATGTGTCTTGGTCAGGGCAGCCCTGCGTGCACCTACGGTTTCCCTCCTGGCCTGTTGGAAATCTTCCAAGGGCTCTTCAAGTGCCAACGCAGCCTGCGCTGGCAGACCCTGAGGCTGGGTGGTGGTGTCCACAGCTGCACCTGCAGCTACCACTACCCTTGAGCCTGTGGCAGTCGATGAAACAGACTGCCAGGTCACCCGGGCATCAGTGCCAGTTGCAGAAGCTGCATTCCATGGAACCACAGGGGGTGGTGGCAAGACTGCACCGACACATGGCACAACATCGTGCTCAAGTGGTTCACCCCTGCCTCTTCCCCCTCTGCGGCCACCCTGGGCAACCTGGAGTCCCCCTACTCCTTGTCACCCCAGCCACGTCCCTGACCACACCCGCCATGAGGAGGACACCCAGTTGAGGCACCCCTTATCTTTGGTGGCCTCCCAATCATGGCAGAGATGGAGTAGTGCCGGCACAGATGGACGAGTGCCAATGGGAGGTGTACACCACAATTGTCCTGGGCAATTGAGGTGAAGGCGGTGGGATGCCAGATGTTAACAGCCCTCCTGCACCTGCAAGGCTGTATGTGACCCCAGTGATGTAGTGACGGGTCACGCAACGCTCAGGCACCCAAAAACTGCAGTAAAACCGTGCATGCAACCCTGCAGCCTACGTGCGTGGAATCAACCTCCCACAGTACGCGGTGGCACCCAATAACACGAAAAACGCATACGCGTGGGACACGCAGGCTACTATGACCTTGAAAATGGGTGCGATACACAGGGGCACCCGCAGTGGGAAAAATAGCATGCGCGTCTCACAGTCTGACTAGCGTGATAATGAAAAACACGCGTAGCCAATACCTCCGCCAAAAGAAGAGATACGTCCTCAATCCGCTGTGAAGTTGTGATGGCACGCGAAACAACACGAAGCAGCAACACACGTCGGTCTCCACAAAAGGCACATACAGCGAACTGCTGGCCTCACTCACCTTTAACCCGTGCTGAGGGAAACGCCCGCGCGTGTCACGTCACTTACGCATAGGCCCTTTCCTCGGATTACACGCATTCACACGCGGATGTGCAGATTTTTCACGTGCGCTGAACCACTATGCCCATGTCACGAGGGAAACGCCCGTGCACGTAACGTCACAGACGCGCTTACGCGCTAAGGGCCTTCCCTCGAATTACACGCACACGTGCAATTTTTTCACGTGCCAAATCACTCCGTATCAAGCTTGCCAAGCACAACACACGGAAGACCACGCTCTTGGCAAGAAGGCCGAATTACTGCCCCCTAGAGCCCCGAGCACACTCCCACCTGCCATCTGATGCTGCCTGCCTGCTGCCCACGTACCCTGCTATTTGATGCCTGCACATCAACCATCTGCAGGGGTGCAGTTGTTGTGACCACCCCTGCTGGAACTGAAGACTCCCGACTGGGATACCATCGCTCCATAGCCCAGCCCCAGGACCCAGTTGCCGACCCGCACCTGCCTCAGGGGTTGCCATGTCGGACACACCACCATCTGGCACCACTGGCAACCCCCAGCCAGAGAGGTAGAGGGCCACCAGCTTCAGTGCCAGGGAAGTTGGTGTCCTGGTGGAGCAAGTCCTGGGGCAGTATGATGCCCTCTTTGGAAGTTCTCGTGCCGACTATGAAGGATGGACCAGGATCTGGATGGACATCATGACTGCCATCAACGAGGAGGGGGGTGGCAGTCCGCGACATCAAATATGTCAAGAAGCGCTGGCAGTCCGCGACATCAAATATGTCAAGAAGCGCTGGGAGGACTTCAGGTCCAGGACCCTGGACAAGGCCCGGCGCCTCTTGAAGGCAGCGGATGCCAAGGGGCGCCACCAAATGTCCGACCACCAAATGAGGGTCCTGGAAAGCATATGCCCAGCGCTCCACGTCCAGGTCCTTGAGTGGCAGACCCGAGTCGAGCGGTAAGTGTACATTGTAAGGGGGAATTCTCTGTTTAGGCTGAAATTCCTAACCTAGTGAGTCCCCCAGCTGCTTTGCTGGATTTCTGGAGTTTTTTTTTTCATCCTGCCAAGAGTAAGACTCTTTTCCCCCGACTCTTGGACATGAATGTGGTTGATTCCTTTGAATGTCAATGTGTTCTATGGGCTATGGGGTCTTTTACTCCATAGGGCCTCATGTGTTTTGCTATGTGTTTTACACCGCACCCTCCGTGCCGTAACACTGGGGTGTCCTAGATGATCCCCACCATGGACTCCATACCCTGGGACTGACTACTGTCTCCCAGGGCATGTAAAGTCACCATTGGCTTTACTAGACCTAAATTTACTAATAGAACTAGTACAAACCATCCTATTGTGGACGTACTGGTAGGGGTAATTCGATTACCCCTGGGTCTGTTGTTCGAGGGGGCAGTGTCCCGTCCCCCTCATCGAGTTTTGGCTGGTGGCAGTGGATACTACTTTTTATATTCGACCGCGAATAAATTCCTATGGGATTCTTCCCATTGTTGGAGGCTAAATACTTTTTCACATTAGTCTCTAACATACCGCCGGTTTATTTGTCTTAAATAAATCCACCGGTTGGTATTTTCTGCCAGAACTCGGTTTTTAAAATGGCGTATGTGTTCGCCTCTGTAAATCCGAACCGAAGGTTGAGCCCGTTGTTCCACTTTTGGCGGGCATCTGCACAGAAGCCCTCCAGAGTGGTGCCATTCTGTCTGGGTACCACAAGGGGTGTGGGAGGGGCTTTAGGCACCCTGGACTGAGTTGCCTTGCCAACTCAAGTCGCACTCTGGTGTGATTGGCCCGAGTGGTGAGCCGCCCCGCTCACCACTTAGCATGTTTGATTGACAGCTAGGCTGAATGAATGGGGGTTTTCTGCATAAAAGCAGGGCTTTTGGGACTGGAACTTCAGAAGTCGCCACAGGACCTAAGAATCCGACAAGGGTAAAGCTGAGCTGACCTGCAACGAAGACGCCTTCGGTGGAGCCCTGCGGAACCGACTCACCACTTCCCAACGACAGAGGAGATCTCCCTGCTGGAGAGTCTTCTTCCCCTGACTGGTGGGAACAACCAGTCCCTTGCTTTTTCTTCGCTTCCAGGATGTCTAGTGGTCGAATTGCCCGTACTGAGCACCCCGGCAACCGGATAGCCACAAACCACTGTACCGCGACCAAAAGGGGGTGCCTTGTGACGGAGCACTACGCGGCTGGTCTCTTCCCTGGTGGTGCAACGATCTTCAACTTTTCCTCGACGACGGGATCCTCTCATCTTCTGGCAAAGCCCCGACTTGCATCCACCACCAGGAACAACTGCCCCCGCCAGAGCTGTCTCTTCACTCTCAAGGTACTGTGTCCGCCTGGCTTCCCTTGAAACGGTTAGCGTGAGGTGTCTTAAATCCTTACCTTTCCATTGGGTCACCTCCAGACCTTCTTAAACGTTTGTTCTAAACTGGTCCAACCTTTCTGTGACATTTCGCTACAAAGACTTGAAGTGCATTTCCACTGTGGTACTTTTGGGACATATCGCCTTGCCTCTCTCCGAGCGGGCCTTGCCTCTGAACTTTGTGATTTACAGTAGACCCTGCCTTGCTCGCCTTGCATTTGTTTCGTAAAAGTGTTGGTACTGAGTTGGTTTCATACCCTGCCTTTTTCTCTCCCTTTCTAACGAATACTAGAGTGCCATCTAGGTTAAAGCATTCATCTCTGTCTGCAAATAAGTGGTGCCGTTGAACCTAGACTTGTCGAAATATTGTTATGGGATTGATATATACTTATAGTTACTGTGATTGAAGTTATTTGCTATATTAGTGCCAGTGTGTTTTCCATAGATGTGTTTTTAAATAATGAATTATATATCTTTACACCCAAGCTCTGATCAGTGTCTGCTTGTTCTACTGTGTAAATTGCCCTATCCTGTATACTCCAAATATGGCCTAACTTGTCTTGAGAGAAGTCTGACTGCTCAGCCACAGCTACCAGGTAAATCTGGGTGGTACAGACTGCTACCAATTGGGTTTACTGCTAACTCCTGTAGACTTAAACTTTTTGCAGTGGTCCCAGAGGGAACTGCACAGGTTTCTGCCTAACATACATGCATACTGATTGAACGCCGTGCGTGTCGTGGTATGCCAGTAGTGTGCAGGTTGCACATGTGTTTTTGTAGGGCCATGTATGGATGTGTATGTACAGGGGCGTGAGGCTGGCACATGCGAGTCCTCTCATGTGTGAGGCACATGGATGGTGTATGTGTGGGTAAACATGCAGGCCAAATGCAGATGTGGGAGCACACATGTTTGAATTACTGTGTTTGTACGTTGGCATGGTTGTGGTGTCACACATGGATGTTGGTTCCAGCTGCATGTATCTGCACTGTGTACATGTGCATGTGTGTGTATTTGACAAGTGTGCAACCGTGATGCAACATGGATGCATGTGACACTGATATGTAGAAGGCTGAATGTCAGACGTGACATGGACGGCGATCTCATCACTGCGACAGTTGGTGGAGATGTACACATGCATGTAAGTGTGGTGGTGTGTGTGCATGTCTTGTGCCCTCCCCGTGTTTCATGTGATGTCAGGCTCACCTTCGGCTGCTCATGCTGTTGTATGTGTAAGGATGGTGCTGCCTGGTGCAATATTGCTGTGGAATTGCTCATGTGTGTGAGTTGAAATGACATGTGTGTTGGGGATTGTGATGCCATGTCTGAAGTTTGACACTGCCACTCATGTGCAAATGTCATGTGTGTATCAGTCCATTGTACAGTGCCCTGATGCCTGTGTCCTATCTCTCACTGTCTGCAGCATCAACTGATGAAGAGGGCGGAGAGGGTGCTGTGGAGCAAGGCGGCAGGGATCGCACCGATAGCCGGAGACGCAAGGCCCGTCTCCCCTCTTAGGTTGTCATCTCGTCAGGGAGTGAGGAGTCTGGCGCCGCGTCCCAGGCTACAGCTGCCGAGGGTAGGTCCAAGAGGCGGAGGTTGGAGTTGGACTCCTTGGCAGCAGAAGGGGCAGCTGAGACCCCACAGGGTCCGACGGAAGAAGATGGCAAGGAGTCATCCAGGTTGGTGGGGGGTTTGGTGGAGGAGGAGGCCATGGAAGGGACAGACACGGGGTCTGGAGGTGGGGATTCCACTGGTGCTAGTGGTGCAATGCAGGGACAGGGACAGGAGGCAGCACAGGCCTCCGCGGAGGTGCCTGTGTGTAATCCTATCCCCGATCATGTGACTGCATCATCCTGCACCAGCAGGGATGCCTACGTCCAGACCCGTTTTCAGGGAGGGGATCCGCTTACAACAACTGGCCTTCCTCTCCCTGCGGACGTGGCTATCCGGGACCGGGTTGAGCCTGTCCTGAGTGGGATGGCGTTGCATCAACGGGGCATGCAAGGTGACCTGCAGTGTTTTTGTGAGGACACTGCACGTCATCTCGAATGCCTCATTGACCGCATTGACCTACTGGGACGGGTCACCAGGGCCGGATTCCTCCGTTTGCTGGACCTTGTTCCGACCCTCTCCTCACCTGAACCCTCTATGCGCCAGTCGTCCTTCATGCCATCTTCCCACCCATATATCACCTGGGTACCCTGTGGAGCTGCCTCTGACACTGCGGCCAGGCTGGTGGAGGACACATCCCTGCCACAGTCGGGAGTCGGACCTCCAGCAGGGGTGGCCACCTCAACAACTGCACCCCAGCCAAGGAGGACGTGCAGGCAGCAAGAGTCAGGGCACAGGCACAGCAGCAGCAGCAACAAGGTGGGAGCCATGATGGCTCGGGGCCTTCAACATCGGAGGGGCAGGCATCGGCCAGAGGGCAGGAACACAGGATTGGAAGTGTCTTCCGTGTGGCAGCGGTTGGGCCAGGCCATAGATGCAGAGCAGCAGCGGGCGGAAGAGGCTCACAATGGTCAGGGCGGAGAACTCCATGCGTAGGGCTCTGAGGCGGGCCGAGTGCCTTGAGGCAATTCGCCGGGAGTTTGAGGTCCACATGTTATCGTCCCTGCGAACCCTCTGGGCCCTGGAAGAGGACCGCCTCCGGGACATCGAGCAGGAGGTTTCCTTTTCCTTTTCCTTTGATTTGTCGTGAATGGACTATGCCACACACATTTGTATATAGTTTTTTTATTAGGTAGTTTCTTAGGTAGGTTTCATTTCTTTCGTTGCGCTCATGGACCCTTGACAATGGATTGTACATAGTTGGACAATGGATTTATTTGAACTTTTTCTTTTGATTTCACCATGGATCAATGGATTTTTCTTTTTACGTTTCCTTTGTATTTGCGTTGGTGGAGGGAGAGTTTGGACTATTTTTCTTTCGGATTTCTTTGGATTGTTTATACTTTTCAATTACTCATCTTTTGCACTAGCTTTTCATTTCATGTTTACTATTTTGTTATGCTTTCATTTCATTGCTTTATTTTTGTAGATAATACATTTTGATATTTTAGTTCCATGTGTGGGATTCGCTCATTGGGTTAATGCATGTTAAAATGTGGATTTACACAATCAATGCCAACCAGTGTGTGTGTGTGACAGACATGTGTTGATGTACATAGTTCGCTTTTGGTTTGTGTCTTGAGATAGGCATGTCAGTGTGGGGTGGATTGGGAAATTATTGCGTCTCAAGAATGGGGTGGCGTGCTGTGGTATTTTGGTGTAGAAGTGGGCCATGATTGTGCATCTTTATTTCATGTAGGGGGGGACATGACGGGGGGCCTGCTGGCAGGTGCCCCTCATTGCTGGGGGATGGGGGTGCAGGGGAACATGAGTGGGACATGATTGGGGGCTTGCTGGCAGGTGCCCCTCACTGCTGGGGGGTGGGGGTGCAGGGGGACATGAGTGGGGGCCTGCTGGCAGGTGCCCCTCACTGCTGGGGGGTGGGGGTTCAGGGGGACATGAGTGGGGGCCTGCTGGCTGGTGCCCCTCACTGCTGGAGGGTGGGGGTGCAGGGGGACATGAGTGGGGGACTGCTGGCAGGTGCCCCTCACTGCTGGGGGGTGGGGGCGCAGGGGGACATGAGTGGGACATGAGTGGGGGCCTGCTGGCAGGTGCCCCTCACTGCTGGGGGGTGGGGGTGCAGGGGGACATGAGTGGGGGCCTGCTGGCAGGTGCCCCTCACTGCTGGGGGGTGGGAGTGCAGGGGAACATGAGTGGGGGCATGATGGCAGGTGCCCCTCACTGCTGGGGGGTGGGGGTTTATAGGGACATGAGTGGGACATGAGAGGGGGCCTGCTGGCAGGTGCCCCTCACTGCTGGGGGGTGGGGGTGCTGGGGGACATTAGTTGGACATGAGTGGGGGCCTGCTGGCAGGTGCCCCTCACTGCTGGGGGGTGGGGGTGCAGGGGGACATGAGTGGGGGCCTGCTGGCAGGTGCCCCTCACTGCTGGGGGGTGGGGGTGCAGGGGGACATGAGTGGGGCCTGCTGGCAGGTGCCCCTCACTGCTGGGTGGTGGGGGTGCAGGGGGACATGTTTGGGACATGAGTGGGAGCCTGCTGGCAGGTGCCGCTCACTGCTGGGGGGTGGGGGTGCAGGGGGACATGAGTGGGGGCCTGCTGGCAGGTGCCCCGTCTTGCTGGGGGTTGGGAGTGCAGGGGGCATGAGTGGTGGCCTGCTGGCAGGTGCACCTCACTGCTGGGGGGTGCAGGGGGACATGATTGGGATATGAGAGGGGGCCTGCTGGCAGATTCCCCTCACTGCTGGGGGATGGGGGTTAAGGGGGACATGAGTGGGGGCCTGCTGGCAGGTGTCCCTCACTGCTGGGCCGTGGGGGTGCAGGGGGACATGAGTGGGACATGAGTGGGGGCCTGCTGGCAGGTGCCCCTCACTGCTGGGGGGTGGGGGTGCAGGCAGACATGAGTGGGACATGAGTGGGGGCCTGCTGGCAGGTGCCCCTCACTGCTGGGAGGTGGGGCTGCAGGGGGACATGAGTGGGGGCCTGCTGGCAGGTGCCCCTCACTGCTGGGGGGTGGGGGTGCAGGGGGACATGATTGGGATATGAGAGGGGGCCTGCTGGCAGATTCCCCTCACTGCTGGGGGATGGGGGTTAAGGGGGACATGAGTGGGGGCCTGCTGGCAGGTGTCCCTCACTGCTGGGCAGTGGGGGTGCAGGGGGACATGAGTGGGACATGAGTGGGGGCCTGCTGGCAGGTGCCCCTCACTGCTGGGGGGTGGGGGTGCAGGCAGACATGAGTGGGACATGAGTGGGGGCCTGCTGGCAGGTGCCCCGTCTTGCTGGGGGTTGGGAGTGCAGGGGGCATGAGTGGTGGCCTGCTGGCAGGTGCCCCTCACTGCTGGGGGGTGCAGGGGGACATGATTGGGATATGAGAGGGGGCCTGCTGGCAGATTCCCGTCACTGCTGGGGGATGGGGGTTAAGGGGGACATGAGTGGGGGCCTGCTGGCAGGTGTCCCTCACTGCTGGGCAGTGGGGGTGCAGGGGGACATGAGTGGGACATGAGTGGGGGCCTGCTGGCAGGTGCCCCTCACTGCTGGGGGGTGGGGGTGCAGGCAGACATGAGTGGGACATGAGTGGGGGCCTGCTGGCAGGTGCCCCTCACTGCTGGGAGGTGGGGCTGCAGGGGGACATGAGTGGGGGCCTGCTGGCAGGTGCCCCTCACTGCTGGGGGGTGGGGGTGCAGGGGGACATGAGTGGGGGCCTGCTGGCAGGTGCCCCTCACTGCTGGGAGTGGGGGTGCAGGGGGACATGTGTGGGACATGAGTGGGGGCCTGCTGGCAGGTGCCCCTCACTGCTGGGGGATGGTGGTGCAGGGGGACATTACATAAGTGAGGGTCTGCTGGCAGGTGCCCCTCACTGCTGGGGGGTGGGGGTGCAGGGGGACATGAGTGGGGGCCTGCTGGCAGGTTCCCCTCACTGCTGGGGGTTGGGGGTGCAGGGGGACATGAGTGGGGGCCTGCTGGCAGGTACCCCTCACAGCTGGTGGGTGGGGGCGCAGGGGGACATGAGTGCGGGCCTGCTTGCAGGTGCCCCTCACTGCTGGGGGGTGGGGGTGCAGGGGGACATGAGTGGGGGCCTGCTGGCAGGTGCCCCTCACTGCTGGTGGGTGGGGGCACAGGGGGACATGAGTGGGACATGAGTGGGGCCTTCTGGCAGGTGCCCCTCACTGCTAGGGGGTGGGGGTGCAGGGGGACATGAGTGGGGGCCTGATGGCAGATTCCCCTCACTGCTGGGGGATGGGGGTTAAGGGGGACATGAGTGGGGGCCTGCTGGCAGGTGTCCCTCACTGCTGGGCAGTGGGGGTGCAGGGGGACATGAGTGGGACATGAGTGGGGGCCTGCTGGCAGGTGCCCCTCACTGCTGGGGGGTGGGGGTGCAGGCAGACATGAGTGGGACATGAGTGGGGGCCTGCTGGCAGGTGCCCCTCACTGCTGGGAGGTGGGGCTGCAGGGGGACATGAGTGGGGGCCTGCTGGCAGGTGCCCCTCACTGCTGGGGGGTGGGGGTGCAGGGGGACATGAGTGGGGGCCTGCTGGCAGGTGCCCCTCACTGCTGGGAGTGGGGGTGCAGGGGGACATGTGTGGGACATGAGTGGGGGCCTGCTGGCAGGTGCCCCTCACTGCTGGGGGATGGTGGTGCAGGGGGACATTACATAAGTGAGGGTCTGCTGGCAGGTGCCCCTCACTGCTGGGGGGTGGGGGTGCAGGGGGACATGAGTGGGGGCCTGCTGGCAGGTTCCCCTCACTGCTGGGGGTTGGGGGTGCAGGGGGACATGAGTGGGGGCCTGCTGGCAGGTACCCCTCACAGCTGGTGGGTGGGGGCGCAGGGGGACATGAGTGGGGGCCTGCTTGCAGGTGCCCCTCACTGCTGGGGGGTGGGGGTGCAGGGGGACATGAGTGGGGGCCTGCTGGCAGGTGCCCCTCACTGCTGGTGGGTGGGGGCACAGGGGGACATGAGTGGGACATGAGTGGGGCCTTCTGGCAGGTGCCCCTCACTGCTAGGGTGTGGGGGTGCAGGGGGACATGAGTGGGGGCCTGCTGGCAGGTGCCCCTCACTGCTGGTGGTTGGGGGTACTGGGGGACATGAGTTGG
Source organism: Ambystoma mexicanum (assembly GCF_040938575.1). Taxonomy (NCBI): domain Eukaryota; kingdom Metazoa; phylum Chordata; class Amphibia; order Caudata; family Ambystomatidae; genus Ambystoma; species Ambystoma mexicanum. The sequence goes on along the minus strand of NC_090930.1, from coordinate 702,065,953 downwards.
TGATCATATTGCAACATGACATGCGGCTTGGCTGGGGGGCATGCCCATGGTGGATGGGCTGTCTGCGGGACATAACCAGGGGTGCAGGGTAGTCCCCTGTGGTGTGGGCTGCCTGCAGGGGCCGTGGAGTGGGTAGAGGGGACACCTGGGAGGACCCACACTGCCAATTCACTTGTGGGACTCCCCACGCACCCCACTGGATAGACCTACCCCGCTCTGACAGCGAAATTGCGTGTGAAACTTCACGCACACCCCCAAAATACACGTACCCCGCTCTGACAGCGAAATCGTGTGTGAAACTTCTGACAGCGAAATCGCGTGTGAAACTTCACGTGCACCCCGAAATACACGACCCTGCTCTGACAGCAAAATCGCGTGTGAAACTTCACGCGCACCCCCTAAATACATGTAACCCGCTCGCACAGGGCCAATCGTGTGTGAAACTTCTGATAGCGAAATCGCATGTGAAACTTCACGCACACCCCCGAAATACATGTACCCCGCTCTGACAGCGAAATCTCGTGTGAACCTTCACGCGCACCCCCGAAATACACGTACCCCGCTCGCACAGGGCCAATCGCGTGTGAAACGCCCTGCGAACCCCAGTAATACACGTACCCCGCTCGCACAGGGCCAATCGCGTGTGAGACTCCCTGGGAACCCCAGTAAAACACATACCCTGCTCGCACAGGGCCAATCGCGTGTGAGACTCCCCGCGAACCCCAGTAATACACGTACCCCGCTTACACAGGCCAATGGTGTGTGGCACTTCCTGCGAACCCCAGTAATACACGTAACCCGCTTGCACAGGGCCAATCACGTGTGAAACTTCCTGCGAACCCCAGTAACACATGTACCCCACTCGCACAGGGCCAATCGCGTGTGAAACTTCCCGCGGCGTGTGAAACTTCCCGCGAACCACATTTATACACGTACCCTGCTCGCACAGGGCCAATCGCATGTGAAACTTCCTGCAAACCCCAGTAATACACGTACCCCGCTCGCTCAGGACCAATCGGGTGTGCAACTTCCCGCGAATCCCAGTAATACATGTACCCCGCTCGCACAGGCCCAATCGCGTGTGAAACTCCCCGCGCCGGGGTGTACGTGTATTCGGAGGGGTGCGCAGGGAGTTTTACAGGCGTTTTAGTGGTTGGGGGCCTGTGCGCCATGTACAGGATTTGTGCACTGTGCATGGAGCACGGGGAGGGGTTTGGGGCGGAACTGGCGCTGCTGCAGGTTCGCTGCGCCACTCTGCGCCATGGCTAGTTTTGGATGTTAAAATCCATTAATACGTTGTGCGCGGAAATGGATTTTAGCGCACGCGGCTGGTACAGACTGTCGCACGCGCACACTGTGAGCCAGCCGCGTGCGCCACTTGTGCGCTGGATTCTATGAATTACCCTCTTAGTCTGTTGGTATCAATTGTCTTTCACTAGGATCCAGGGTTGCTTCCCTACTAATGGAGAGATCAAAGCCTTTTGATTCCCTAGTGGCTACAGGTAGATTACTAGAACGCTCACTAAGTTTAGTAAAGCGAAGGGTCCCCCGGTTTGAGCAAACCAGGCCGGATCCCACGTAAGGTTGCAAAAGTAAAGCTTGGGCATAAAGATGGCATAGTTTTGGTTACAAACCTTTATTAACAAGTAAAAGGGTTGGGACAACTGCCTCTCTGTCCCTAAAGCTAAAAGGGGTTTCCCTGCCTCAAAGAAATCTAGGGAAAATGCCAGGATAGCAGTCAATATTATCCTGTCCCTGGCGATCTCCTTAATTCCTTTGTGATTGTTATGTTTAGAAAACAGATTAGTTGTCAAGCAAAAGTTTATTTATCCCTTTTTTTGTGGCTTGCGAAGCATCAGGCGGACCCAGAGCCTTTAAATTACTATTAAGAACCAAGGAGGACCTTTGAGCCACAATACATCTATTATTATCTCATTCTCAGGCAAATTGAACAAAACATACTGGATAGAAACTGCTAGCTTAGCAAACAAAGTGTGAATTTGAAAATTATCTGGATATCTTATAATAAGGGCATTTTTGAAAGAATATGTCTGTATAAAATCTCTCCTGAAGATCCGTTCTAAAACTAATTGGAATGGTGAAACACGCGTACAGAGACAAATTGAGAGTCAAACTTGATACAGAAACAACAATAAACATATGACATAAACCTCAGTTGGTAACATTTCTTTCTTTCAAGTTGACATTTAAACAAACAAGTGAGTCAAAATAACTCAAGTTGGTGCAAAAAAAATGTATGCCAAACTTGTACCTTTTCGAAAACACCAGGATGTCAAACAAATATTTTGTCATGGTTGTGTCACAAAAACCCTACTTTTGACCCTAACAGTAATGACATGAATCTAATGTGCAAGGATGTTCTTTTCCAAACTAAAGTGGTAATGACAGTTCTTGCCAACAGAAAAGTTCCCAATGTCTTGGGTGGTCAAAATGAAAAAAAAAATGTTCCAAAATGCGTTAATCCAAGGATTAGGGGTTAGCACCTTTCTCCTGGATTCCTTCTGGTTCTACTTTAGGGGCTTGTATCTTCTTGAATGAACTGCACTGTATTCTTAGATTTTCATATGGGTGTGAGGCAAAGACTCACAATTCTGTATTATACCAGCTTGGTGCACTCTCCTGCCAAGCGTATAATATCTGCTGACCTGTCTCTTCTGCTTTCAGGGTCTGTGAAAAACCTGAGGGTATGCTCACACCTATTCCCCTTAGACCCTCCTCTCAAGTGGCCAGCCAAAGGCCATTGCTTTTGGATCCGGATCCTGGGGGTAGAGATGCAATAGAGGATCACCTGGTTGGAAGGTCCTTGAGGATTGGGGAGAGGATGTCCTCAGGAGAGACATGGTATTTCCCTTTTGCTTGTAATAATCAACCTACCCCAGCCTTAATAGGCTGTTGTCACTCACTTCCCCTCCTTTCACCTCATTCATACCATTAGAGTACTGGGACGAGGAAGAGGCTACTAGGAGTGATACACACTAAAATGTCATTTCAGCACTCTCTGTCCGCATTCTTGTTGATCTCATTGGCCTTTGACACGGTAAACCAAAACATCCTGATAGCAAGTCTCTGTGACACCCTGGGAATCAGAGGTCTGGTTCTGGAGTGGTTAACCTCCTTCCTTCAGACCGCCCATCCCAGGTGGAACTTGGGTCCTTTCTCTCTACTATCACTCTTTCAACCTGTGGTGTTCCCCAGGGCTCTAACCTACTCCCTGGTTCCTCAACAGCTCCATGGCTACTCTAGCACGTATGATTGCCACTTTCATCTCTAACTTCTAGTGTTATGCGGATGACACGCAACTCTCCTTCAGGATACACTCAGCCATCTCCTCTACCTCACTTATAACTGACTGTCTGTCCACAATTCAGTCATGGTGTGCTGCAAATGACCTCTGCCTCAATGCCAGTAAGACTGAAATTGTTTGCATTTGGGCTCCTGCTCCCGCTTTCCACTCACACTCTGGCCGTCCTTCATTGACCCTGCACCTGCACCCACCTGCGAGGCAAAACACCTGGGGTCATCTTTGACTCCAGGCTCTCCTTCTCCACTCACATTTCTGACAACTCTCAAAAGTCCAACTACCAGCTGCACCTCCTCATAGGTTCTATTCCTTTTCTCACCTTCCCTCAGTGGCTCACTGTCTCCAGAACCCTGGTTCTCTCAAGGCTGGACTACTGCAACAGCCTCTATCTCAACCTCCCTGCCTCTGCTTTTCACAATCTGCAACTCATCCAGAACAGAAAAGCGAGACTTATCCTTGGCCTCAAGCCCAGGGACTGCATCTCTCCGGCTGCAAGGACCAAGTTCAAGACCTTCTGTATTGTCCACAAGGCTTTCTAGGGCCTGGGACCTACCTATCTGCAACAATAGCTACCTAAATACTGTCCTTCTCGATCTTCTGCTCATCTGCTTCCAACCTCTGCGAGTGAGTCAGTTCTCCAAGCAGAGATTTGGAGGGAGATCCTCAGCAGGGGCCTCCCTATGGAATAGCCTCCCTGCAGCCCTACACCTTGAGCCAAATCTCCTTAAGTTCTGGAAACTCCTTAAGACAATCCTCTTCTCCTCTTCCTTCTCTCTCATTTTACCCTGCTAACCTCTCTCTCCACTCTATCCCCCTCACCCTCCTTTTCTTCACAGGTTTCTGACTGGCTGCCGTGTGTACCTCAGAGTCTCCCAGGTCCCTGGCACACTCGCCAGTCTTCTCACACTCTCCTCCTGTCCTTGGATTTGATGTATCATTACTGCACTTGGTCAATGCCCAAGAGAGTGGCATCTCCCAGCACTTACCCCAGCTTCTGACTGACTGAGCTCACTTGGACCCCCCCTGCACTTGTCCTTTACCTCCCCTCTCCTGTACCATCTGCGCCTTGCACACAATGCACATTCCTAGCCTTGAAGATTTGTCTATCTGTCATCTCTTGTCCCCCCTCCTTGCATCGTGGTGCCGCAATGCACATGGAAAAACTGCTGAATCGTTGTCATACCTATTTGCTGTTATCCACACTGTTAATTGTATTATATGCACATACTCTGCCTGTGCAGATTTGTATCGTTCAGAAATTCAAGGGCTCTGAATGACTGCTGTTTTGTCCCCCTTATCTTCCTCCATCCTTGAGCGCTTTGAAACACTTGCTTTGTGTATGGGCGCTTTACAAATAAACATTACCTTACCATATTGGTACTGAGATGGGAAAGAGGCCTGCAGACTCTTGTGAAGGCCAGGCAGGTCCAGAGAGCTTGAATAATTATGGGCAGGCAATTGGAATTGAAGATTCACACCTCCAACCTGTTAAATGGTTGCAGGTGTGGCTGACAATCTGAGAGGAGAGACCAGCAGAAGAGAAGTCGGGCCGAGCATTGTGGGTCTTAGAGGAGAGAAATCCTTTGGAGAAGGAGGGAGCTGAGGAGGGTGCTTTAGGGAAGCCAGGATGCTGGCAAGTACCCAGAAGATACTGTGGAGCCCAGGAAGGCTGTGATAGGGTCACAGTGTTGGGAGCCTCACTGGTCAGATGGCCGCCGCAGAAGCTGCAGGTATGAAAGACACGCGATTGCTGCAAGCTACCAGCATCATCCCCAATAAGCGAGTGAAGCTGCCGGCAACCTACAGAGAAGGAAGCAAAATGTGAGCGGGGTTCGCAATCAAACGGAAATGTGTATGCAGATCAGAAGAATAGAAAGAAGACAACCGGAGGAGATGCCAGTGACTAGTGAGTGGAAGGGATAGGAACATTTAAACCAGGGGCATTCCTGGGGGCTGATAAAGGGCAAAAGTAAATGCCAAATAATCAAAAGATGATATGCAAAATACAGTGAACCCAAAGTAAAGGGTTGTGGTGAATAATATGAATTAGATGAACTGTGAGCAAAAGACTAAGAGCTGCAAATTAGTGAATACCGAACTAAGAGAAAGCTTGAACAAGTCTATGAAAGCTTTTAATAAACCTTTGAACAGATGACAAGTTTTTGTGACGTACATGTACAATATATTGAAAGCAAAGAACCGATCTGATGAAATGCAGGGAAAAGCAAATATTGAATATTGTTGTATAGTGTGAAAGTAATGTGGTGAAGGAAAGAGAGCACCACAAAGTAAACTATATGAAAGAGCACATTGTGGCAAAGTCAAGAGAGTGTAAAAAGATGAAAACACATTGTGGCAATGCCAAATGTGCGACAAGGAGACAGTCAAGTGAATTTAAAGCAGAACACTGGGGTAGTTATAAAGAACCTGTGTGGGCAGGAAAGCCTAAGGTTACCGATTATGTGACCTGTAATGGGTGGACCATGTGGTCTGACAACTGCGCCTAGACCGGGGATACTTTGTCTGTGAAAGCCAAAGAAACATGCAGAGAGCTGATGTAAGTGTTTCAAAGAGAGGGCTGAAGTGAAGCAGAAGCAGGGCCGGTGCTACCAATAGGCAAGGTTAGGCGCTTGCCTATAATATGAACATGTTGGAGTGGCAAATTCCGCTGAAAGCAATCACCACTTATACATTTTTTGTATACATAAATGTATTATTCTCTCTCTATTTGTCTCGACTACTTGAACGCGGCACTCTCAACACTGTCTGCAGCAGCAGGAAACACAGTAGGCACTGTGAGGTTTGGGTCCGGTGTGGGAGTGGGTTTGGCGCTCTGCTGTGTGCATGGCCTCATGCCGCACCTGCACATTAGCACTGCACATACCCTTGTGAGGCTTGTGCAGATGTTCTTTTTCTTCTGGGCTGGTCATGGCCTACCCTCTACTACCTGCCATCATGGGCCGTGGGTTGCGGCACAGCATGAGAGAGATTTAGACACACGCACAGGCAGGTGAGGTGCCCTATTGTTTTGAAATTGCTCTGCCTCTTGGTCACGGTGTTGGCAACAGATGAACTGGGAAAGAGTAGAGAAAGAGCAAATTGGATCCAGTGGAAGTTTGTGGATTGCAGACTGACAGTACTGAGTTCCAGCCTATTCGGTGCTGCTTACATCCAGTTAGCATTAAACAAGTACAAAACCCCAGAATTCAGTTTAGTTTCATTGAATGAGGGTGCATCGTGCAGGACTAGAATAACAGTGAGGCAACATGGAGTTACTTACCTTGGCCTTCTATCTATGATCGGGTGAGTATAAGGGAGATGTTTACCCTTGTACATTCAACCTCCCTCCGCTCTGTCACCCACATGTCTTCAATGATTGAGAACATCTTTCCTCTGCTTTAGGCAAATTATTCTTCTTGCTGTCAGAGCTCAACTTCCCTAGAACACACCCACACGAGGCTGTTAATGTGTACAGGTTTTCCGTTTAACTGGCACTGGCAGCTGGGGATGTAGCTATCATTCGGCTGGCTTACACTTCAGCTGATGTTGAGTGCAGCTTCCCCTATATCTTGCTCAATAAGGACTCTGCAATGGAAATGCCCCGCTGACAGTTACATACATTTGGAAATGCACTTGCATAGGTTTGTGGTAACCCGCGCTCACCCCCTAAGAACGTTTCATTCACATGTGCTTATGATTGGCTTTAGAGAGCAGTGATTACATGCTACGCTTTATAACGTTCGCTAGACAATAAGGAGTGGTCAGGAATTCAGTTCATAATGATTGCTGTTTGCAAGTGTTCTTACTCGCCAAGCATTGTGCAGCACTAGCTAACACAACATTTCCAGTCAGAAATGGAAGCAGCCACTAGCAGCAGGTGAGGATAGTAGTTAAAAAAATCCAGCGTGCCTTTTATGCAACATTGGCACGTGATGGGGCAAGTTTAAAAGAAAGAAAAAAGTGTGTGCATGTGTGTTGTGAGTGTGATATGTGTGTATGGAAGGGAGAATGAGTTTATACATGTATCTGTGTGCGTGTGTGTGTGCGCAAGAGAGAATATGTGCGTGTGTGTCTATGTGTGTGTGTGCATGGAATATGAGTCTGCCATGCTAGTGAGTCAGTCGCAGCGGCAGCTTTTGGACTAAGTGGGGCAGATAATAGATCACCAATAGGAGACTGGTATGCACACTGGTTGCACACTGGGAGCTGACACAAAAGAAGGGATGTTGCCTCAGTACTGGTAGCAACTAGCAAACCTCTATTGCTTGTTAGGCTTTGAACACACCGTTAAATAGCAGATCACCAAATTGGAAGAATTTATATTTGGCGGGAGCGATGTGGCAGAATGCCCCTCCTCTGTCCCTGATCTGTGCAAGCATGTCTGATGCCACATACATCCTTTTCTTCAAAGAAATCTCAAGTCTTTTGTCTATAGAGCACCTTTCAAAGTCCTTTAGGCAGTCTTGTGGACACTGCTTTACAGTTGATCAGTTCAGGACACCTGGGATAAGCAGACCCTCCAGTTTATAGAAATTTTGCAAACCCGCAAAATGCTGCGAAAACGTCTGTTTTTTTTAGAAAAATGACTGTTTTGGCCAAAAACGACAGTTAAAAAAAATACACACAGGGCATGGTTCACAACTAAAAATGAGATGCAAGAAATGGTATGCACACGCACATCTCATCACTTGCGCCAAAAGAGCAGCCCAATCCACTATGGCACTATTGAAAAGGCCATCTGAATGGGCACATCTTATATGCACCCATTCAGATGGCCTATTTCACCCCTTTGCGCAAATCAGGGTCTGTTTCTGCACATTTAAAAGCGCATTTAAAAGCGCATTTAAAAGCACATCCCAAATTTACAAATAAGACACACTACTAACTGTACAGAAATAGTAGGGAACCCTATGCGCTTGCTTTGAATAGGCACACGGTGCGTGCCACTGCATGATAGAGTCATACCCGGTCATACTTTTCTTTTTTTTTTTGACAGCAGGGTTATTAACCACTGTTATCTCACTTGCATTTCTGTTCCTCAAATAGTATAGAAATGCGTTTTTAGTCTCGCATTTTACAGAAGTAGGCACCTTAAAGGCCTGTCATAGAGAAATGCGCTGGGAACTGTATGACATTGTCAGGAGAGCGCTTCCGACACAAATGGCGGCTGGCCAGCACATCATGTGTGACACAGCTCCGCCCTGTGGAAATGCGCAGGTCGCCTTTGAGAATAAGGTGACCTGCTCATTTCCCAAAAAATGGGTTATATATAAATCGCATATACTTTGCTCTGTTTTTTAGAAGCCCCATTTTTTGAGGATCTTGGCCTAAATCTAAACAAATGTAAAAATAGTCACAATATGAGAGGGACAGGAAAGAGAGGAGGGTGATGGGTGAGATCCAGAGTGTTAGACAAGAAAGTAGAGGGAGAGCAGTAGGCCAGAGGGGGAAATAGTGGGCAAGAGAGCAGATAGAAAGCAATGGGGCAGGGTAGTGGTCCAGACATCACAGAGGAAGCAGAGGGCCAGAAATCAGAGAGGGAGTGGCGGTACAGAAACTAGAGGTGAACGTGAGCTCAGGGGGAGCAGTTGGCCAAAAGCAGAGAGGGAGCGGTTAGCCAAAATCAGAGAGGGAGCAGTTGGCCAAAAAGTGGAGAGGGAGCGGTTGCCCAAAAAGCACAGGGGGAGCATTTGGCCGTAAAGAGGCTTTGAGCTGTGGATTGGGAGAAAGGATGAGAGAAGAGTGCCATAGAATGGGAGAAAGTATGCAAGATGGAGAAGTAGCGTGAACTGTACACTGCGGGAGGAAATGGGGAATGTAAGGTGTGATTTGGGAGTATGATTTGGAAAGTGGCAGGGGCTGGGGAGCGCAAATTGTGACTTGGCAGTGTGAAAGAGCACATGAGTATGTGTATTACAGAATGAGAGGTTCAGGAATGCAAGTTGTGATGGGGAATTGGTGAGGCATGTGAGGTGTGTTGGTGAGAGGGGTGTGTGGGTGCCTCTCTTCTGCAATGAACACATCTTACACCGTCCAGTCAATACAAAATGTGCCGCAAAAATGCTGCAAAAAATAACGTTTTTTGCTGCAAAATGTGCCATTTAATGCAGAAATTTCCTGAAGAGTCTGGATAAGGCTGGGACATTCACTAAAACCTCTGCTTCTTCTTTATGTGACATAGTGGAGTTGTTTAAATCAGTCAGTATACTTTTCTTAGGCTAGTTTGATTGTCTATTTAAATTCCAGGGCGGGAGCCTGGGAGCTGCGGGGGGAGTGTAGGTGAGGTTGTGCCACTCTCCCGGCCAGGGTTAAATATACGTCCCTCTAAAATCTCGGTCCTGATCTAATCAAGGACCTGGAGTGAGGGGGCAATCGGGGGTGCAATTCTGACAGTTTGCCTAGGGTGGCAAAATTCCTTGCACCGGCCCTGAGCAGAAGAAAGTACTAGGTATGAACTGTCAAGAAATCAGAAGGAATATAAAGTTGACCTGAAACTGGTTTTTGAATATTGAGAGACTGAGACTAAGTATAAGTTGTCAAGTTGGACAAGCTGATGTCTTGGGGAAAGGAAGACTGAGACTTTATGAACCTTGTGACTGCCTTGAAGAATGGAACATCGAGGCCACTTTTTGGAACTGTGTTGTCTTCTTGGGAAAGGGAACCCCAAGACTTTGTGGAACTGTTTTGAACTTGGGAAGGGAAGCAGGAAAGCAAGCCCAGAGCTGGAAGTAGCTCAGAACCTTTTTTGGAACACTATTTATTTTATTGCTGACATCCCTACACATTGTTCAGCTTTAGTTGGGATAGCAAGTATAGGTTCTGGACACAGACAGACTTTTACGGTGAATTTATTGACTCAGACTATCCTTATTTTCTTTAAGTAGGGAAATCCCACCTTAGCATAGAGCAAGTTAGGTCTTTGTCAAAAACACCATAGGGGAGGAAAGTATCGACACTCTCCCCCGAACCCCAGAAGCCAAATAAAGTCGACCGTCCACCCGTGGTTGGCACAGATACCTGATATTCAAAACACAGGATACCACGTGGCAGCCAACGGGGGGAAGAGGGTTAGGGAGAGGTTGTGGACGGGAATGGGGAGATTAAGGAAAACCGGATAGAGGGTTAGGAAAAAAACCTACAGTGGATAGGATGAGGGAAGTAACAGGAAAAAACCGTACACTGTCTAATATGATAAACCATGAAACATAACACACACATAGACCACCAATATGCCCCCTTAATACAGGCTGAATAATGACCTTAGATAGTGTGCTTGTTCTCTCTAATAGCCTCTTGATACAGGCACATGTAGTTATTACTAGGACACGAAATACATATAAACAAGCGTGAATGAAACAAACTCAGGGACTATGACTGCCCAACAGGAAGAACATGACACATGGCCCCTTTTGGGCAAGCAAAGGCAACATAAACACGCATAAAACATGTAGGACAAAAGGTGTGATTTTCAACATCAACATTGAATGAACTCCAACACACATAAATATGTAATGAGGTAGCAGGCCTCTAATGATAAACTGTATGTTGTACAGTGTGACCGCTAATTGCCTCCTTAATGTCAAACATTCAGTATATTCCCAGACCTGGTCTAATCAAGAGTTCGACCCATATGATATGCTCAAGGAAGTCCTGCAAACATTGCCCTACGTTAATTCATGATAAGCAACAAAAGCATTGAGCACTTATATGTGCGTCTGGGCGACTCGCAAGCCGTCCCAGACGAGAAACGATGACGCCTTGATGGAAATGAGAGCGACCCCGCTCGCAATGTCCGCGCCGGGAGAAGAGTGGAGCTTGAATGAAGTAGCACGAGTCTTCTTGCTTCATGTGCTTAGCCGCGCGTACTTTCTAGGACCGGATAGTTCTCCATGTACTGCCAAGATTCCTGAATACTGCTGTAAGCGTGCGCTGGACCGCCCGAACCTCCGGCACGGCTTTGCCTCGTGGAAACAATAAGCCACACCTGCTGTGTGCCGTTGGCCTTTGATAAACTGTTGTTAATTACAGACAGCTGGTCAACGCACACGGCAAGGACTACGATATGACAAAGGACTGCTGGGAAATGTAGTTTTTCCAGTCCAAGTACCAATAAAGCTCTTTTCAGCTTTAAACACCTCTTTCGCCTCCACCATCCCATATTCCTGATATTACCTCCTCTCTCAGGGCCCTTCCAAGGGCTCGGTCTTTCGGGATGTTTCCGATGAAATTGTCTGACCAATTTTGGAGCATGTACCTCAGCTGCGGGTTCCCAAGAACAATCTTCTGGTCCATAACCTTTCCACTGAATGAGGTACCAAAATTGTTGATTTTTTTTCTTTACATCCAGAATCCTCTGCACTTCGTATTCTTCTTGACCATCTTTCATGATTGCTGGGGGTTGTTTCGTAGCTATAACAAGGGGGTTGTCCTACCCTCTATGAATCTAGGAGGTGTACAGGGAAAATTCAGTGTACACTGGTTATTTAGACCCTAGTGGGAACATATATCATTCTGAGCAGCCACTAAGAAGAATAACATACTTGCTGATGCTGAACACATGACTCAAAAAATAAATGAAAAATGAATTTTAATTTATCATTTGACTTTCTATTATAAGCTTTTAAATAAACTTTATATTTGCAAGAAATTACAGTTGTTTCATTACATGACAGTCCACGATGTCCATTCATGGAAAAACATACATAAATTAAAAATCACTGTATAAAGGAAAATCTTCCCGGTGACATAAGAAGTAGGTTCATAATTTTTATGTCTAACCAACAACTTGGAAATCAAAATGTGCTATGTCATTGAGAATGGGGAACACACTGTGCAAGTGTAAGATGGGGAGACGATTGGATATATGTCTCCTATGCCCGGCTAAAGTCTGACCTACGTCTGGATATGATGTTATGAATTTTAAAGGGACAGCACAATCAACAAAAGGGCCCAATAGAGTTTTGGGTGGGTGTGCTGCTGACGTTTCGGCAGGATAGATTAATAGCCTTCTTCTTGGGCCAAGAATAGTCAGGAGACTCACTGGTCGTGCTTCCAGTGAGTGTAGATGGACGCCATGTCGATCCACAAATGGGGCAGGTGAGGATGCAGGTTGGGGCTGCGTGAGTATAAGGGCTGGCCTGGTTGGTGGGAGGCGACCCTTATGCGTGGTTGGTGCAGAGTCCCTGATGTAATAGGCAGGGACTGAAGAGGGTCCATAGAATGTGGCACCTCATAGAAACTGTCTCAGGTTGTAAGAGCGCGTGGTTCGTGTGCGTGGAGAGCCCGACTGGGGGAAACCAAGAGAAAAATCTTCGAGGCTGGGAAGCTCATGGGTAGAAATCGTTTCGTGAGCCCTGGAGCAGTTGCCGACAAACAGCAACGAGGTGCAGGCGTCTCGAAATGGTGCCTGTGGGGGTTGTTTCGTAGTCATGCCTGGAGCTGCAGGTTTAAGTAAAGAGACATGGAACACTGGGTGGATATGTAAAGATGCAGGCAAACTCAATTTCATTGCAGTTGCATATATACATTTGCAAATCTCATACGGCCCAATGAATCGAGGCAGAAATGTTTGTGACCCTATTAAAGACATGTTGCGAGTAGATAACCAAACTCTGTCTCCCACTTTATATTGAGGACCTTCCTGTCGATGCTTATCAGCCTGTCTTTTGTATTGTCTCTTGGCTCTCTCCAGATTTTCTCGTGACTTCCGTCTGGCCTCAACTGTTTGCGCTCCTGTAACACTGGCATATTTCCTATTTCCGGCAATTCTTCTGGTATCATATTTTGTTCATGACCATATAGGCATTCGTTAGGTGACATGCCCAAGGAAGTATGATAGGTATTGTTGTAAGTAAATTCCGCTAACCATAACGCGTGCACCCAAGAGTTCCAACCATCACTCAAATAGCCCCGTAAATATTGTTCAAGTGTTTGATTCACTCTCTCTGTTTGCCCATCAGTCTGTGGGTGATAACTGGTGGAAAGAGCATAGTTGATTCCCAAGATTCGACAAAAAGCTCGCCAAAATCTGGAGGTAAATTGCGAACCTCTATCGGAGACAATATTTTTTGGCAATCCATGCAGCTGTACCACATGTTGTAGAAATAACTCAGCCAATTTGCCTGCCCCAGGTGTTCCTTCACAAGGAATTAAGTGAGCTTGTTTTGACAGAAAATCTACCACTACCCATATGGTGTCATATTGCTTATCCGGTGGCAGATCAGTAATAAAATCCATACAAATGTGTGTCCATGGTTGCTCAGGTGTAGGTAAAGGCTGTAGAAACCCTTTCTTTTTTAACATGCTCTGCTTTATTCCTTGCACAATTCTCACATAATTCCACATGTTTCTCCATATCTTGTTTCAGAGAAGGCCACCAAAAATATTTTTCCAACCTGGTCTGCATCTTTCTCAACCCTGCGTGTCCTGCTAAAGGAGACTGATGACACCAGAATAGCGCCTTGTCTTGTAACTCTTTTGTTGGTAAATACAATCTCTTCTGATGATACGGCAACCCCTCTCGTATAATGCGTGCCGGATGACTGTTCCGCCACTGTACCATCTGTCTTGATGTTAATGCTTTCTTGACTAAGTCTGTGACTTGTGTGGTAATGGGCCCAACAATTGTATCTGGTGATATAACAGTTTTGACTTCCCCTACTGGATGTTCCAAATTTTGTTGTCTAGAAAGTGCATCTGCCTTCCCATTTTTGGTACCTGGTCTAAAAGTAACCACAAAATCAAATTCATTAACAAATTGAGACCATCGCAATTGTCTTGGACTAAGTGTGTGTGCTGTCTTGAAATATTGCACATTTTTGTGGTCGGTTACCACCACCAACTGATGTCTAGCACCCAACAAGTAGTGTTTCCACTCCAGGAATGCTGCTCGAATCGCCAACAACTCCTTATCAGTTATAGAATAATTTTGTTCACACCCTGACAGCTTACTGGAATAAAATGCAACCGGGTGGCAAGTTTCATTTTCGTCTTTCTGTGACAAAATAGCTCCTATTGCCACATTGCTAGCATCTGTCTCAACTTGAAATACTCTCTCCGTGTTCGGATGTTGTAACACAGGAGCAGTAGTGAAGGCTACTTTCAACTTCTGAAAGGCGTTTTCGCTTCCTCACTCCAAGTAAATTTCACTGCCTTTTTTAACAAATGCGTGAAGGGAGTGACTATGTTAGAGAAATTGCTGATAAATCACCTATAAAAGTTGGCAAAGCCTAGAAAGGATTGGATATCTTTGATGCAGTGTGGCGAAGGCCAGTCTCTCACTGCCTGCACTTTCTTAGGGTCCATCACAATACCTGTATTTGTCAAAATAAATCCTAAAAATTCCACTTGTGTTACATTAAAGGCACATTTCTCCACTTTGACACATAATTGACAATCCTGTAAACGTTGCAAAACTGTTTTTACATGTTGCACATGCTGCTCTGGGGATTCAGAATAAATCAAGATATCTATATAAACAATAACAAAAGCATCAATGAATTCCTGTAAAACGTCTTGCATAAAGAACTGAAAGGCAGCAGGCGCATTACATAAACCAAAAGGCATTACAAGGTATTCAAACAAACCAAACTTAGTTCTAAAAGCCGTCTTCCACCCATCCCCCTCCTTAACCCGTATCAAATGATAAGCTCCTCTCAAATACAACTTAGTGTAAATCTTAGCGGACCTCACTTGGTCCAACAAAACTGAAATCAATGGCAAGGGAAATCTATTTTTGATAGTTACCTTATTTAAAGCTTGGTAGTCAATACAAGTACGTAAAGTTCCTTCTTTTTTGGGAACAAAAAATAAAGGTGAGGAGACCGGAGAGGTGAAATGCCTAATGAATCCCTTGGACAACATTTCATCTAAATATTCTCTCAAATACTGATTTTCCTTTTCTGTAAGGGCATACATTTTGCTGCTAGGTAATTTTGCTCCTTCCTCCAACTCTATTACACAATCATACGGTCTATGCGGAGGTAATTGCTCAGCCAGTCTCTTGTCAAGCACCTCACTAAACTCTCTGTATGGTGCAGGAATTACATCCGACACTGCTCCCACAATTTGATCTTCGGATCTCTTTTCAACTAACCATGTCACTGGTTCTGTGTCCGAAAAGATATGCTCTTGACATTGCTCCTCCTCAAACCTCACTGCCCGTCTTACCCAATCTATTCTGGGGTTATGAAGCACCAACCAGGGTATTCCCAAAATTAATCCAAATTGAGGGGCTGCTATCAAATCAAACAAAATGTCCTCCCCTGTCCACAAATCATTTCCAATGGTGCTGTCTGCTTCCTTATAAGGCCTCATACCAAAGGAGACCCATCCACTGACTGTACTCCTTCCGCCTTTCTTTTGTCCCACAGAGGCAATCCTAACTGTTTCGCCAAAGTAATATCCACAAAATTACCAGTAGCCCCTGAATCCACCATAGCCAGAACCTCCTGTTTTGTCAGAGCAAAACATAATGTCACCAATATATATAAGTGGGAAGTATTGCCCCCCACTGTGTTTGCAACCCATCTGGGGAACTTGATCTCCATGGGGCCTGTCACCTGTGTTCCTCTTAAGGCCGGCCCATCTCTTTTCCCGCTTCCTTGGTCATTTTCATACGGTTCCCACTTTTCTGTGGAGTATTGGGACATGTACGTATGAAATGTCCTGCTTGCCCACAATAAAGACACAGTTTATTCACCTTTCATTGTTCTTTCTCTGCTGCTGACAAGGGTCCTCTTAAACTACCAATCTGCATTGGTTCCACTTCACTTGTCCTTCCTCCTCTACTTCTGTTTAATCGCACAAAAGGGCCCATTTCCGGTTTCTTTTTATCACCTTTCCTTTCATTCATGCGATGATCCAATCTAAGAGCTAAATCAATCATAGCCGTGCAAGTGGTGGGTTGTGGTTCCACTTGAGCAATGGCATCCCTCAGTTCCTCATGTAATCCCTGATAAAATAATACTGTCTGTTTTTCCACCGGCCACTCGGTCTCAATGACCAACCGGTTAAACTGAGTAATATATGTGACTAAATCCCGACCTCCCTGTCTTAATCCCAACAGTTCCTTATCTTGAGATAATGACACCTCTCTGCGATCAAATAGCCTGCCAAATTCTCCTAGAAAACCATCCCAATTGTATAATAAGGGATCATCCTTCTGTACCATCGGCATTGCCCATGCAGCCACATCTCCTGTCAGATATGAAATTACAAATGCCGTCCTAGCCTTAATAGATTCGAACGCAGTAGGTTTACACAAAAAATGAAGACGACATTGGGTCAGGAATGTCATATACTTTCTAGGATCACCAGCAAAATGTTCTGGTGCTGCTAATGGGACACTACTGGAGGGTTGGACAATAACCGTGGGATTCTGACTCTGGGACCCCCTAGCCACATTGGCTCTTTCCAACGGTGTCCGCTGAGCTACCAGACCCTGTACCTGGGCCCTTAACGTATCCGAATCCCATTTTGCTTGTACTAACTCTACCTGAATATCCTGAAGTGCTTTGAGCACATCTGCCAAGGCCGGAGCGGTCGCCTCCATTTGGCTCGGGAGGTTGTAAGTATCCCAATTTGGGGGTGGCTTATTATGTCAAAAACACCATAGGGGAGGAAAGTATCGACACTCTCCCCCGAACCCCAGAAGCCAAATGAAGTCGACCCTCCACCCGTGGTTGGCACAGATACCTGATATTCAAAACACAGGATAGCACGTGGCAGCCAATGGGGGGAAGAGGGTTAGGGAGTTTGTGGACCGGAATGGGGAGATTAAGGAAAACCGGATAGAGGGTTAGGGAAAAAACCTACAGTGGATAGGATGAGGGAAGTAACAGGAAAGAACCCTACACTGTCTAATATGATAAACCATGAAACATAACACACACATAGATCACCAATATGCCCCCTTAATACAGGCTGAATAATGACCTTAAATAGTGTGCTTATTCTCTCTAATAGCCTCTTGATACAGGCACATGTAGTTATTACTAGGACATGAAATACATATAAGCAAGCGTGAATGAAACAAACTCAGGGACTATGACTGCCCAACAGGAAGAACATGACACATGGCCCCTTTTGGGCAAGCAAAAGCAACATAAACACGCATAAAACATGTAGGACAAAAGGTGTGATTTTCAACACCGACATCGAATGAACTCCAATACATATATATATGTAATGAGGTAGCAGGCCCCTAATGATAAACTGTATGTTGTACAGTGTGACCGCTAATTGCCTCCTTAATGTCAAACATTCAGTATATTCCCAGACCTGGTCTAATCAAGAGTTCGACCCATATGATATGCTCAAGGAAGTCCTGCAAACATTGCCCTACGTTAATTCACGATAAGCACCAAAAGCATTGACCACTTATCTGTGCGTCTGGGCGACTCGCAAGCCGTCCCAGACGAGAAACGATGATGCCTTGATGGAAATGAGAGCGACCCCGCTCGCTATGTCCGTGCCGGGAGAAGAGCGGAGCTTGAATGAAGTAGCGCAAGTCTTCTTGCTTCATGTGCTTAGACGCGCGTACTTTCTAGGACTGCATAGTTCTCCATGTGCTGCAAAGATTCCTGAATACTGCTGTAAGCGTGCGCTGGACCGCCCGAACCTCCGGCATGGCTTCGCCTCGTGGAAACAATAAGCCACACCTGCATTGCACCGTTGGCCCTTGATAAACTGTTGTTAATTACAGACAGCTGGTCAACGAACACGGCAAGGACTACGATATGACAAAGGACTGCTGGGAAATGTAGTTTTTCCAGTCCAAGTACCAATACTAAGCTCTTTTCAGCTTTAAACACCTCTTTCGCCTCCACCATTCCATATTCCTGACAGTCTTGAACCATCCTGACATTTAAGTTAATAAGCTACCTTTGTTTGAACTTTAAATCTGTTGTCTGTGTCTGGCTTCATGATGCTTTCATTGGTCCCAGACTCACAATGCATTGTTGCAGTAGCTTGGTGCACTCTCCTGCCAAGCATGTACTTCCTTCTGTACTGTCTCGTTTTCTCTCAGGGTCCCAAACCCTTGTTGTCTCTCATATGTGTGTGGGTCCCATAACCTCTTATCTCTTATTCTGCAGTTGTTATCCGATTCCCCCCAAACCTCCAGCACCTCTCGGTCTATCCGCATATCTGTTTGTGTGGTTTGCGTCTTCCGATCAAAAGTGCTTTGCTCTGAGACTCCAGTAGAGTTTGGGTGTTCTCTCTGGTCAGCAGCATCACTGTCAGTCAATTATTCTTTCTCGGGCTGGACTTTATGTTTCCAGCCGCATTCGGTTTCCTCGTCTCTTCGTCGATTGCTGCACTAGTCTGTGCTCCCTTCTTAGGCTGAGCTTTTGCTTTCGGGTAGCTTTCCAGACTTTTAGATGCCTGGAGGTTTGTTCGAGCAGCCTTCAATGTAGCTCCTTCTCCCTGGACTATCTTCACGCTCCAGTTCACCTCTGTACACAGCGTCTCTTGCTGCAGTCCCCTGTGCATCGGGTCAGGGTCTCCCAAGTTTCTTCGTCAGAGGATGGCTCTCTTCATGTCGGTTTCCCTCTGGTATTTTGTATGTTCTTTGACCAATCAGATGCCGTGAGAGACTAGACTGTTCACTCCGGTTCTCTGGAATGATCTTCATACTCTGGTCATCTTCTTCTACACAGTAATTGTATTATAGTCAAATGGAAAGCAGTTTGTCTTTTCAGCGCTGCTAGTCATGTCTAACATAACTGATTGGTTGACCTTAAGATAGAAGACATTGGGCCTCATTACGACCCTGGCACTAAGTGTTTAACGGCGCCGTAAAAGGCTGTGGCGCCGTTAAACACTTAGCGCCTGATTACGAGGTCCCTTTGCGGGACCCGACCTTAATGGCTGGTTTTACCAGCCGTTAAAGTAGGGACCCGCAAAGGGACCTTGGTGCTAAGTATGGTACCGCAATTTGCGGTACCATACTTAGCGCCTTCCCCATTCCCATTGAGCCCTATGGGGCAAAAATGGGAATGGGGAAGGGCCATGGAGGAAGGGGTAATTACCGCCCCGCCAACCTTGTAATGGGGTGGTAATTCCCCCTCTCTCCATGGCGGATTCGGTAAGTTACCGCCATGGACCATGGTGCTATTAGCACCATGGTCCTCCGCCTGGGTCGTAATGAGGCCCATTGGCAATTATTATAAACAGGGAAGGATAATTTGGCTCGGGGAAAGAGGGAGGGCCTAAAAAGTGGCAGTATACCACGTTCTCTGGGAACGGTTGTCCCAAATCCCAAAAGGGGCTTCCTCTCCCATGTGATCCTCCCCCTGTGCACCACCCCCAGGGGACTATTGTACTGTGGATGCACCGCCCAGGCCCGATGGGAAAAGGTTCCCCCGAGGGCAGAAGGGACATCAACAGATTCCTCACATTAGCTTCTGTTTCTTTCCTTCCTGCAGCTGCAGAGTTCAAGTCTGCACATGTAATTACTTCTAGTGAATCGTAGGCCTCTAGAGATGCTGAGTTTCTGAAAAAGGTAGCTTCAGAGCGACCAACTTGTAAGTGATGCAGCAGGATTTGAAGATGATAAATGCTTTCAGTGGGATCTAGTGCAGTTTGATGAGAATCAGATTTGTGGAGTCTGTTGATGAGTCATGTTGCAGCATATAGGAGATGTCTCAGGGGTGCCTGCGAAGTTGCTGAATGCCTTCCAACAGGGAATGGCCACCGTCCATGTGGAGAGGACCATGGCTTGGACAGCAGATCTGAAGTAGCTTTCTGGGAATAGGGCTTGATTTTCCACAGTAGAGAAAATGTGTTCCAAGTCGTTTGTGTCTTCCTAGTTATGTCCAGCTTGAAGGAGAGGTGTCTATGGATGTAGAATTCAAGGGACTTGGTCAGTGGTGGTCAGTTTGGTGTGAATCCCTGAAGGTTAATAATAGAGTTCCAGGTTGGGATGTCAGGCTGTTCGTTGTTGTTGTGCAGCATCCGACTACAGTAAACAGCCATAGAGGCTCTGGGTTGTTCTTTGTACAGGAATCTGCTAGCACCACCACCAAAATACAAAGCTATGTCACTGACTTTGACACAGTGAACAAGAATACAGTATCATCCAGTGGAGTAACTTTGCCAGAAATGTTGGGGGGACATGACATCTGAAGAAAAGGTGCCCCAGCAAATCAATGGGGACAAAATGGTGTGCCATGAAAGTTGGGGGAGGGGGGAAACCCTGTCTCCCCCTAAAATTATGCCCATGTTATCATTCCATAATTCTTTTCAACATAGATTAAAAAAATTATCACAATGTAACCTGCACACTCTGAAAGAATATATGTATCTTTGGTACATGTGCACCAGGAGATAATGGACCTCATTACGACTCGAGCGGCAAATGGATAAAGTGGCAGTAACAGAATTGCTGCCACTTTCAACACTGCGCCGGATCATGCTTCGCAGAAAATCAGCTCTAATTCTTTCGGCGGAATTGCCAGCAACGGAATTACAGCTGAGATCTGACAGACCGAAAAGGTGGAGGTAAATGCATAAAGGCGATGTAAATCTAATCACAGGTGCACTCAGTCCACTCAGGAGGAGAACATAAAGCCCACACCTGACCCAAGCACATATTCAAGCAACATGCAGCCACAACCAGACGTGAACGATAGGATCCACAACCTGCTACTATTTATTCAACTTCAGCAGCTTGCAAGGCCTCATCAGGGAAGGAGACAGGCACGTGTGCTGTGGAGGCCCTCCATACCACATGTCCACCCATTTTCTTAGACACTGATGGACAACTAATTAGTGACACTGTATCGCTTGAATTGGCACACCATCACAGACTTGCTGATCCTGATAGAGGCTGATCTCCAGAGTGCAATCGCCATTAGTACTGCCATCCCCCTTGGTT
This sequence comes from Ambystoma mexicanum, assembly GCF_040938575.1. NCBI lineage: Eukaryota > Metazoa > Chordata > Amphibia > Caudata > Ambystomatidae > Ambystoma > Ambystoma mexicanum. Next base: position 702,044,753 of record NC_090930.1, on the reverse strand, counting down.
AAGCTTGTGTCCATCCCACACTTCTGTGCCATGGATGGATTCCAACACACTGTTGGGATGCTGCATTGTATGCCCCAGCCAACATTCTCAAAGATGCTGGAGCAAGTCTTGGATGTACTCATGAGGCACGCCCATCAGCACATCTCCATGCCCACCACCCAGGCACAGGTGCACACTGCCAAAGCACATTTCTACACCATTCACCAGCTCCCAAATATCATATCATAGCAGCACTGGATTGTGGCATTAGCAGCTCCCCAGACAGTGGAGCAGACATACCAGGATAGGAAACAGTTCCCAACATCCGCAACTACTGAGCCCAATTCAAAGAGGACAGTGTACCTGGCTTGTGAGAAAGGGTTCAATCTGACACTGACATGGCACAGTCACACACATGGAAACTGGAATGAGAACAATTGTGAGCAAAGCACTAGTCCCACAATGCATTACAAATAATAAATAAATAGGCCATGGCTTTGGATTAAGGCGCTATATAAATAACACATAATTATCATTATCATTATCATTACTGATTTACTACAGTTCACATACTGACCTCAGGTGACTCCATGGGACATCCTGACATGCATGGAATCAGACACACTATTATTCACACCAATCAAGGTCCCTGTCAAATCCAAGAAGCTATTCCCTGCCAATATATTGTCATAGGGCAGTACATGGCCATAGTGTCTGGGGTGATGTCAATGCATAGACAAACACATGTTAAAAGATGCTGCCCACACTCTGAATAACTGCAAGTGCTGCACTATGTAGACCAATACCATCCCACCCCAATTGATGCAAGATGTGTTATTCACATGCACAGATGAGCACACATAAATCAACAGCACAATAGGACATCACACATGTACCTTGATTGACAAACAGCAATGTCTAACACTGTATATCCTACGGCTTGTATGTGACTCAAGCCATCCACAGTGACCCTGACGAGTTAGCCTAAAATATGGGACACAAAAGGACCAGGACATAAATTGAGCACACTTGTGGGCTGCTAATGTTAAGAATCAGGTGCATCCACCAGCCATACGTTATCCTCATGGACAGCCCTGTGAACATTGTTAAACCAGTCATGATATGCGTTATGCTGCACAACATATGCATACAAAGGAACATTCAAATGCGTCCAGATGAGGACAATTCCCCCCTGGCTCTGAAGACCAAGATGTTGCAGGTGACAACATGGAACCTCAGAACATACAAGAGGAGGTGAGAGAAGGACACATCATCTACCAGGACCTCATTGGCAACTATTTATGATTCCACCCATATGCTCCTTTTATTTTTCTGTGATAATTCACTGAATGCATATCTATCACTACCATTGAATAAACACTGTAAACATTGACTTAACTGAACAGTGATTTAATCTAAATTGAAAGTCCCTCATCCAAAATGCCATTACCCACCCCACACCTTCATCCCTATCACCCTAACCCACCCCACCCACACACCCCATCACCATCACCTACCCCACAGTCTGTCCCATGTGAGAGTCCACTTTCTCTGCTCTTAACCTTTTTGCATGGGCATGGGGGCTTGAGATGTGCAGTGCTGGGAGCATAATGGGAGTGTGTGGTCCACTGAACCCTCAGTTGGAGTGGCCAACACAGAACATACAATCTCACTGTACTGGACCTGTTGCAGTGATTGTCATATTTATTGCTGTGGCTATGGTCTCATATGTGGCAGATATTTGTAATGCCAGCTCCCTCACCTTCTGACTGATGAAAATGTTACTGGCAATTGACTCAACTGCACACCAGCACAGATGGTCAAGGGAAGTGGCCACCCACATGGAGACTCCCTGAATTGCATCACACATTACTTACGAATGGCCCTATTGCTCCTGGGTGATGGAATGCATTTCTGCATGCTGGTGCTCAATCCTGTTGAGGTGCTCCAATATGGCATACAATGTGGGGTCCTGCACTGGCCAAGGAGATGTTGGGGGGCATATTTCCTCATTGCATGATGTCTGGCCTGCTTGGTCCCCCGGTCATTCGTGTCCTCACAGTGGTCAAAATGCAGGGCATGGCAAGATGGCAAGGGTGAAGTGATGGCCATTGGGGAGGATTCCAGTGAGAACTGCCTCACAGGGGAAGCAGCAGGACTGGATATCGTGGAGGCATAATGCGGATGCATGGTTAAAAAAAAAAACTACTAAATAATAAAATGAAGAAATGGTTGCAGCAGGTGCAGTGGTCTGGCTAGTGGGTGGATGTCATCAACACTTGGGTTGGGGTGTTGTGCTCCTGTGTGCCCAGCAGTAGTGGGGGTGCCTCTGTTGTGCAGCAGCCTCCATCAAGGCCAGAGAAGGTGGTACAGTAGTGGCCGGTGTGCCAGTGCCATGGAGGTGGCTGATACTGTGCCCTTGGACTGGAGTGTTTTGTGGACACTCCCCTTCCTGGCTGAAGCATGGCCTGTGGCCTTTTTCCGCTTGATGGTGCAGGTGTGCCGGGTGTACTAGCACCTTCCAAAGTGTCTTGGATGTCTTGTGTGCCTTTAGTGATACATGGAATTGATTGTGCATGAATACCTTGATGTACATGTGTAAGGTGTGTCATCATGTAGTGCTGTGTGTACCATGGTGTCTCAGGGTGCTAGTGTTCCAGGGGGCCTACTTCAAGTGTCTGACAATATGGAGGTTTACTGCCTCGACTGATGTACATGCATATGGTCTGTGTGGCAGTTGTGCCTTGCTTGGACCATGGAGTCATGTGCAGCACTGACGTACGTGATCACATGCCCCTTGTAAGGAACTCATGATGGCAACAGTAAACACAGACACAAGTGATCACAGTTCAAGGGTGTTTATTAAACTGTATATGCGGGTTGGAAAAAATGTCTAATCTAAACCTACATCTAAGATGGGAGCAAGCTACGACCATCAAATAATAATAAGGCAGTCCTAGGGGTGTCTTGTCATATAAAAACGTCTATACTAATAAAAACCTATTGCTAGTCCTTACAACTAAATACATAAGGGTGGGGAATAGGATTCACAGGAAAGAAAGAAGTGTTCACAAATAATAAGTCAGGGTCTCCCATACCCACGTTTGGAGCACGGGACAAGGCAGGACTCTGGAGCACAGCACATGCTTGAGCTTAGCCAGCACAATACTACAGTTCCGTTCTTAGGTATCAGGACCTGAGGTGCCTCTGAGGACCTGATGTGTTCCAAAAATAATAAACACAAGTTCCTTTCTGTAGGTACATCGGGTGATAACTTTTCACCTTTGGATCCCCCCTTCCAGGTCTTAGATCTACACAAGCTCCAAACAAAATCTCTTGCTTCTGAGGGCCTGGTATATTCAAAATCAGAAACAAAAAATATCCTTTCTGATTGTACTTGGGTGCTGATTTGTCACCCCTGGGTCCTCCTCTTCTGGGCTTAGACCCCTCTCGAATATCAGCCTCCCTCTGTTGGGTTCACTCTGGCTTGTATTGAAAAAGATTCCTCGGTCTCATTCACATGTCGGTGGGGTGATGGTTTTTCACCCCTGGATATCCCTCTCATGGGCTCAGGCCCATCACAAATGTTTGCCTCACTCCGTGAGGCTCACTACAGCTTTTGTCAGCTCAATTTAATTTCTGGCACTCACAAATCTTAATGTTTTTTAAACAGTTCACTGTGGACATACCTCTGTCAAGTTCACCTTTGTCAACACACTATTCGTTGGGTCTTTAGGCTTTGCCCATTTCCATCGGCATACCTCCGTCGGGTACATTCTTGCCAAATTTACATTTCCTTCTACTTTCTTATGATGTAGGATTCACATCCCTATGATTTTCACTGGTTTGTTGATCAAAGACTTTGGACTGTGCAGGGGGATTTTCCTAGATGCCTGTATGACCACTTTGACCTTTTTCTTGTGGCTCTCCTAGGGCCTTCTGGTATTGATAGTTTTAACAAATGTGGGATCAACCAGAGTCTCTTGAATGAGCACCCATATGGTGTCGGACCCCTCTGCAGCTGGTTTTCCCTTAATGTTAACAGTTCTTTGAACTTCACTTTTCTAAACTTTTGCAACTTTCATTCATCACAGTTCGGATACTTATCGGTTCTTCGCTTGACTCACTGGCTGTGATGAACTGCTTGGCTTTACTTGTCTCTGAAGTCAAGGACGGTACCATGGTAGCAAGGGTCTCTACCTGACATGGTTGTCAGCAGAAGAGGGCTCCATGTACCGCGTGCATTTGCTGCAACACACACCGGTTATTGTTCGCAGTTTTACGATTCTTTCCACTGAGGTTTTGCAGGCCTCAGTAGAAAAGGGCATGGTCACGTCTCTCTTTGTCACCCTTTCGGTTGTTGCCGCCTTTCCCCTCCTCTTGAACTGCCTTGCTTGGATAGCTCGCTCATCGTGCGGTCTGTCTTGCTCATAGTGTGTTCTCGTCCTCCACCTTTTATCCCTCTGGGGAAAGAAATGGCCTTCAGGTGTGTGTGATTCTGGTCAATTGCCAAAAGGGGCGAAAGCACTCAAGAAATGTAAATAAACACAAATACAAAAGGAAATAAAAAGCACAATGTTCTTATAAAAGATAGGTTCTTGAAGTGCAAAAAGTATTAAAGCGCCCTAGCCTATCTCTAGGGCCCACAATGGTCCAGGGTGGTGGTTATCAGAGTCTTGGAAGTTTCACAATGGCAAACCATGCTTCTCAGTGCTGTACAGTGGTTTAATTTGGTTTGAAATGCAGAAGTCGTGGTTGTCCAGCGGCAAGCATATATTGAGAGAGAGTTCAATGAAATTAGGCTGTGGATGAAGCGATGCTCAAGTGATGCAGATTGTCGGTTTCACCAAGTTTGGTTTGATGGTCAGGGTTCAATGGCAGACAGGGTGAGGAAAGGATATGCAGGTGAGTTGGTTAGATGCTGGGCTTGAAGAATGCCGCTCAACGAGAACCCTAATGTAAATTCAATCATTGACTGGATTGACTATGAAAATACAGGATGATTGAATCATTGTTCGCACATTCCAGTGGCAGCAATGCTTCTTTGTTCGAGACAAGGCAACAATGCATTTTTAGCTGGTGCTGTACGGTGGGGAGCTGGTTGGAACAGCTGGAACTACAGTACGAATTTGGTGAGTAAAAAAGGCAGCCCTCGACGGTCCTGATGGTTCAGAAAGTTGTAAAATGAGCGGTAATCATGGGTCTCCGTGGTTTGATGATGAACAAGCAGGATTCCTGGCTGTCTTGACTATTAAGAGCTGTGAGTCCCACTTTAGGGTTTCAGGGGCAATAGCAGTCCTTCTCTCAGGCTCCCAAACATTGGTATTGTTATTTTGCATTTATATAGCGCCTTATATACCATTGGTATGGTCTGAAGGCGCTGGTAGGTTGAACGCCCTTGGGAAACAAAGTTCAGATCAGTAGAGAGAGTAGAGAGAGTCAAAAAGGTGCGTCTGGGCACCGGGTATGTGTGCTGCTCGTGCGGTATCAGTGTAGTAGCTGCTTCCTAGCTGTAGGTGTGGTGGTTGCGAGATCAGGAGTATGTGTTCGTTCTGGAAGGATTTATCCAGAGCGGAGGTGGCTTCGTTAGGCCTGAGGAGAACACCTGGTGGGGGGGTGAGAAACCAGCCGTGTTTACTTAGAATGATGTGGAGTGAGCGGCGGATGTTGGTATGAGAACAGTTATACCGAATGGTGTCATAGTATCTCTGTGTTCTAGTTGAGTGGTGATGTAAAGGAGAGAGTAAGCGTGGTGATGTGATATGGTGTGTTGTATGGTCTTTCAAGCGTTCTCTATATTCAACCATACTATATACATCACGCAGTTCTATGCGCTTCAGTCCGTTCCATGCACTCCTATCCATTCATGCATCCCAGTCTGCTCGATACACTGTGGTCTGTTCCACGCACTCAGGCATTCCGGCTCGTCCCTCGCGCTCTGCATGTTCAAGTCGGTCCCACGCATGTACTCTTGTCTGCCCTTCACATGTGCTATACATTCACCTGTTTTATGCACTCATCCGCTCTAGGCACTCATCCCCTCTAGGCACTCATCTGCTCCCCGCACTTATCCGCTTTAAGCACATGTATTCATCTCTATACTCACCTGTTCTATGGCTTCATCCGTTATGTGCACTCATCCTCAGTGTACCCTTTTTTGATCATCCACTCTATCCACTCAATCAATTCATCCGCCCTATACAGTCATCAGGTCTTATACAATCATCCGTTCTATCCATTCATCCGCTCTATCCACTCATCCGCCATATACGCACTGATCCGCCATATACGCACTCATCCGCCATATACGCACTCATCCGCCATATACGCACTCATCCCCTCTACGCACTCATCCACCATATACGTACTAATCCCCTCTATGCACTCATCCCCTCTACGCACTCATCCCCTCTACACACTCATCTCCTCTATGCACTCATCCCCTCTACGCACTACTCCCCTATACGCACTCATCCCCTCTACGCACTCATCCCCTCTACACACTCGTCCCCTCTATGCACTTGTCCCCTCTACGCACTCGTCCCCTCTACGCACTCATCCCCTCTATGCACTCATCCCCTCTACGCATCTTGTCCCCTCTACGCACTCATCCCCTCTATGCACTCATCTGCTCTATGCGCTCGACCCCTCTACGCACTCGACCCCTCTACGCACTCGACCTCTCTACGCACTCGTCCCCTCTAGGCACTCGTCCCCTCTACGCATTCGTCCCCTCTACGCACTCATCCCCTCTATGCAATCGTCCCCTCAGTGCACTCGTCCCCTCTGCGCCCTCGTCCCCTCTGCGCACTCATCCCCTCTGCGCATTCGTCCCTTCTGCTAGCTCATCCGCACTCGTCCCCTCTGCGCACTCGTCCCCTCTGCGCATTCGTCCCCTCTGCGCATTCGTCCCCACTGCGCGCTCATCCGCACTCGTCCCCTCTGCGCACTCGTCCCCTCTGCGCATTCGTCCCCTCTGCGCACTCGTCCGGAATCGTCCCCTGTGCGCACTCATCCCCTTTACGGACTCATCCCCTTTACACACTCATCCCCTTTGCGCACTCATCCCATTTACGCACTCATCCCGTTTACGCACTCATCCCATTTACGCACTCATCCCCTTTACGCACTCATCCCTTTTACGCACTCAACAGCAATATGCTGTTTCATATATTCATCTCTACACTCATCTGTTCTATATCTTCAGTCGTTCTGTACACTCATCCTCATTGTACACTTATCGACTCGTCCGCTCTGTCTACTCATCCACTCTATGCTGTCATCGGCTCTATCCACTCATCCGTTCTGTCCACTCATCCGCTCTATCCCGTCATCTGCTCTATCCACTCACCCGCTCTATCTACTCATCTGTTCTATCCACTCATCCACTCATCCACTGTATCTACTCATCCGTTCTATCTACTCATCCACTCAATCTACTCCTCCGTTCTATCCACTCATCTACTCTATCTACTGGTCCGCTCTATACATTTGTTCGCTCTATACACTCATCCGCTCGATGTGCTCATTCACTCTATACATTCATCCGTTCTATCTACTCATCCGTTCTATCCAATCGTCCGCTCTATCCACTCGTCAGCTCTATCCACTCGTCCGCTCTAACCCCTTGTCTTCTCTATATATTTAGCAGTCATATACATTCATCGGCTCTATACACTCATCTGTTCTATACACTTATTTGTTCTATACACTCATCCGCTCTGTATATTCGCCCGGTATGTACATTCATCTGCTCCAGTGATCTAGATACACTTCGCATTTGCCAGGTGTTTACATTCATCTGTTCCAGCGATCTACACACTCTCCGTGTTTCCATATTCATCCGTTATCCATACTCCATACTCATGTGCTCTACATACTCATCTGTTCCACATACTCATCAGTTCTACATACTTATCCGCTGTACGCTCATCTTTTCCGGATATTCTACTGTTTTACGCTGTTCTTCCACTCAATCATTCTTCCACTCAGCGCATTCCTTTTTGTTCTACCTGATTCATCCACGCTGTTAGTTCTGTTCTTTCAGTATGCATTCTGGTCATTCCAGGAGTTTAAATCACTTTACTGTTTCTGCATGATTTACTCTTATTAACTCTTTCACTGCTTTGATCTACTTTTTTGTTCAATTCTGTTTTGCCATTCTAGGTTATATTAGGGTTATTGGCTGTTAGTTCCTCGCATCAGGTGGTTTGATGGATTAGTGTCCTTGAGTTGCTGTTGGTCTGTTTGGGTTAGTTTGGTACGGGGGTTCCATGTAATAATGTTGGCACAAAAATCTAGCCATGCAAAAAATATCGCCGAAAAATGGGCGTTTTTTGTGGCGACATTATTGCATGGAACATGCGGGGGACACCCCCGCAACCCCCATACTTATTTTTTTTCTTTGTTTTGTTTTTCAAAAAGATTTTTTTTTTTTTTTTTTGCCCCTGTCCCCATATATATGGTCACCCAAATAATATCGCCACAACATTTTTCCGGCGATACCATTCATGGCAACTATATATATGGGGATATTATTACCTAACGGGTTGGTTTTAGGGGAAGAGCCAGGTTTTCAGCAGTTTGCGGAAGGACATTAAATCTTCAGTTAGGCGGATGTGGGGTGGGAGTGAGTTCCATAGTGTTGGGGCCATGGCTGAGAATGATGATCCGCCTAACCCGGTTGAGTTTGTCTTCGGTATGACTAGGAGACCGGCTGAGCTTGATTTTAGGGTGCGTGGAGGTTGGTAGGGTTTTAGCTTGTCTTGAAGATATTGAGGTCCAGTTTTATGCAGTGCTCGATGGGAGATGCACAAGGTTTTGAAAGTCACTCTTCGGGCTACTGGAAGCCAGTGCAGCGTTTTAAGGGCTGGGGAGATGTGATCTCTTGGGCCGAGCACAAGTAGCAATTTGGCTGCTCTGTTTTGTGCCCTTTGGAGTTTATTCAGTTGGTAGGCGTGGACTCCGAGGTATAGGGGGTTTGCGTAGTCCAGTATTGATATAACTATTGATTGGACCGCAGAGAGTCTGTTGGGGAAGGAGAGATATGGAAAGATGCGCCTAAGGGTTTTAAGGTGGTAGTGGCAGGACTTTGAGACGTTGTTGACTTGGCGCGAGAGAGTTAGGTCAGAGTCAAGGGTGCATCCCAGATTTTTCACTGAGTTGGAAGGGGTCGGTGAGTTGCCCATGGCGGATGGCCAGGGCAGTGGGTGTGGAAGAAGTTTGGGGTTGCCACATACCATGATTTCTGTTTTGGAGGGATATAACAGGAGGTGGCTTTGGGTCATCCAGTGTTCTATGTCAAGGAGGAAGGAGGCCAGGTCAGGTTGGTAGATGGGTTTTGAGTTCTGGAGTTTTAGAATTAGTTGAGTGTCGTCGGCGTAGTTGTAGCACAGGATGTTGTGCGAACGAATTATTGGTGGGAGGGTGATCAAGTAGAGATTGAACAGCAGGGCGGATAGGCATGCTCCTTGTGGGACTCGCGTGTCGACTGGTCGGGCTTGGGAGGTATAGGTGGAGAGTATCGTTATTTGGTGGCGGAGGCTGGCTGGCTGTCACACGCCTTCAGGGGTCCTTCAGAATGGTGAGATCTTGACAGCAGTGTGACAGACAGAGGTGCAAGTCTTGCTCATGCAGCATTTCCCCCCAATGTGCCCTGGATATGGAAAGAGGACAGAGCATGCCTCTCCCTTGGGCTATGTGCCGTCACTTCATAACTGGAGGACTTTGGAAAGGATAGATCTCCCAACATGGTCAAAATAAATGTTCTTAAAGGTTTGAATCTAAAGATGATTTAAAGAAGGAGTGGGAATCCTCTTCTTTTAAAGGCAAACATCTACATGTGATTGGACCAAAGCTTGCCTGCTTTAAGGGTCCAAGCCCTGTCATTAGAACAAGTGGATTCTGCCATCTAACATCACACCCAAAGTGCTTTGTGCCACTGGATGTGGAGGAAAATGGAAGGACAGATTAAGGCAGAAATAAGCAAGATGGTGGACCCTACTCACAGCTGTAAGGAAATCTCTCTGTCAACACTAATCCCACCCCCTTTCCTTCTCAGTAAAATCAAAGGCACTTTTGGTATTCAGTACCTTGGAGTGAGACTACTCATTTTATTTAATGGGTATGCTTTTTGACTCCTGTTCTAAGGACAGCTTCCAAGTTGTTTTCTCTCTGGGAGGGATGTTACCTCCCCTCACAAAGAAACATAGATAGGGAACCCCAGGGACCAGCAGACAACCTAGCTATGGGGGATACCCACAACCCTCCACAGCTTGACTGGGCTCACAGAGCTGACACATTTGTGATACCAATTTAATGTGGCTTGGATAACTATGAAATATAGCAGCCACCATACAACAAACTCAGCTATGGCTTACCTTTACAGTTTAATGTGCCATCAGGATTGCATTCTCAAAGTTATGTATTTTTAAGAACAGGGGTGTATATTTGAAATGCAGCCCATGTAGTGCAGAGACTTTGCTGTCACTGTAGCTGTAAAGAGGGAACCCGTGACCCTTGGACCTGCACTGTCCCATGTGATAGCAGGTGCTGCAGATCAGAGTACTTATTCAGCAGGTGTACACTACACTTTTGGCATGGAGCTTTTGAAAGAGAAATCTGATCAGCAGATGCCACTACTTGAAATGGATTTGGCCACATCTTTTTTTTAGTTAATCAAATTTTCTTAAAGCCTGGGATTCCAAACGCTTGCCAGACTACAATTACTCACACTATTTGCCAAAGACGAGGCAAAAAATCAGCAATGACATGTATTTTGAAGCTGTGGGTATGTTAAAAGCATATTCTATTGCTTTGAAACAAATGTTGCAAGCAGCACAGATATACTTGCCTCTGAGGAGAGATAGAGAGCAAGAGAAGTAGAGATAGAGAGTGTGAGACAGAGAGAGAGAGAGATGGAGAGAGAGAGAGAGATAGAGAGAGAGAGAGAGACAGAGAGGGAGAGAGAGAGAGAGAGAGAGAGAGAGAGGACTTACTTGAAACTTCCTGGAAAATTAAATTGGAGAACATTGCTCTTTTCCACTTCCACACAGAGCAGTTAACATAAAACCACCAGCCCTCACCACTGCCACTGTAATTGGAATTGGAAATAAGTAGTCTCTCCATTTGTTCCATCTGTTACCAGAGAGTGCAACGGTAAGTCAGTCTTGCTTTCAAATAATGCAGGCTCCCAACTTGATCCAAAAGCAAAGAACCGAATATTAAAAGACTTAGCTGAATTTGGAATAAAGAAACAACAATCTGTTTTATTATTAATTGTATTGCTTATAGCATGAACCTAGCTAAAGATATTCAGAGCACTTTACAACAAGATTGTGCCAGAATTGGGCTTGGCATTTTATCCAGTAATGCAACGCAGTTCTGTTGGTGGAGTGAGAGATGGATTTTTATTCATCCTGAAAGCATTGTTGAAAGAGATACATTTTTTTGTGTTTTGCATAACTTTGTGATGGTAGGGGAATTTTGAGCCTCTACCGGGGTTGAGTTCCAGATGGTCACAGCATGGTAGAAGAAGGACTGCTTGCAAGTTTTCTCTTTGCGGGCTAGCTTTGACTCCAATCTTGATAGTTTTGCTAGGAGAGGTGCGAATGCCTCCACAGTATATTGGTGTTCCATTTGAGACTTCTTTATAGGTGATACAAAGAACAATATTAACAATACTAATAGTTAGGATACTCCTGTCCCCTGCACTAGATCAAAGGCTAAAAAAGCTGAACAATGAAATAAGAGTATTTTGAAGATTTATATTAAAATAAAGATCACATAATGCACAATGAGAAAATACAATTATACTATGTTTAGCATGTAATATTTTAGGAAAAAGTATAAGTGGAGGACACTGCTGAGCAGCAACTGGAAGGGTAGCATAGCTCCAGTTCTCTGGAATGCAGTGTTACCCTCAAAGAAAAGAATCCTGCACAGAGCCACATACGGAGGCTGGGAGGTTGCCTAATGCTGTTGCAAGGTCGGGGGCACTGCGTGGCCACTCCTCAAGCAGGTCAAGCCCAAGTGTTGGGTGCATTGCACGATCATAGTAGAAGCCAAGCCTGACAAGTGCTGTATCCACGGCCGTCTCAGCGTGGTGGTGAACGAGGGACTGTGGACTGACTAAGCCCTGACGAGAATGACACACACAGAGATATCTCCAGTAACTGGATGTCATGGGATGCCACGTTCGGAGAGAATCCAATGGCTGTCTCATCGGAGTACCTGGCTCGGCTGGAAGACGAACCACCAGAATTATAATAACATGGTGCTGACAGCCCGTGACTTCTCAGTGTGGTACGTCCTCCTCATTCTTATTGCAGCATTGCGGGGGGGAGGAGCGTAGCCCCAACAGCAGAATGGTAGGACATTTAGGAGTTCCAGTATCCATAAACTAGAACTTGGGGTGGCTCACCATATCATCTTTCAGCTGGGCTGACCCCCACAGGAGGCTGCATTGTGGGTCTGTTGGTCTGGGGAATCAGGTAGCCCTGGCTGTAGGGGGATCCCAGTACTTGTTTTGGAGAGGGTTTAAGGTGCTCATTCAGCGCTGAAGGCACAGACAGATGCTCTCTGGAATCAGTGGATACAGATTGCAGTGTTGGTTAACCCTGGTTGAGCGGGGTGATTTCTGTGTTTCTGTTGTAATACACTCAGCTGGGCACCTGCTATGACAAGAGGAGCTGGGAAGAGGAATGGGCCTATGGACTCCTACATTAATACTCCCTCAAAATACCCATCAGTAGCAGCTATGCAGGACGGCACTTCAGGTGGAGGTTCAGCGTCCTCCACAGAACTGTACCTGATCATGGTGACCATGAGAAATGGGTTTGCATCGGTGAACTCTAAATTGGATGATATTGTAGCCAATATTAATTAATTGCAAACCAAACTGCGGAGAGAGAAAGTGGGCGATTCTTGCAAGCCTAGACGCAGATCAGTGTTTTGGAGGACAGAGTGAACAGCAGAGTGCCGACATGGCTGCGACCACAAAGGAGCTAAAAGCACTACAATTTAAATGTAAAGAGTTTGAGTCTAGTTCATGGCCGAACAATGTACGTATTGTGAGCATACCGGAGAATGCTGTGAAAGTTCCTATGGAGCAATTTGTTGAAGGTTTACTCAAATCTTTACTTGGAAGTCCCCAGTTCTCAACACAATTTCTTGTGGAAAGAGCTCACCAAGCGTTTGTCCCCATTCCTAAACCAGCTGCATCCCCTCGTACGGTTATAGCAATGTTGCCGATCTATTGTGATAGAGACTTGGTTTTTAAAACGGCAAAGGAACGAGGGTCATTACAGTTTGAATCCAGCAGGCGGTGCAGGGATTATTCAACCCATTGGAGCTCCTGCTGAGGGAGAATCAAATTCCATATGCCATCCTCTTCCTTTCTAAACTACACATACAATATGGAGGCCGGGCACATTTATTTAGGACCCTGAGTGAGGCCAGAGCACAGAAGCCTCGATTCCATCTAAACCAATGAAGCCATCTGATTGGAAGGGCCCAGGGCAAAGCCTCGCTACTGGCTTATCAGACTCTGGGGAGTGACTGCTCATAATAATATGGTTGCTATGTTATATGACTTGATGGTGATGTTGGCTCTTAGCGAGACAATAATGGTGTATGCCAGGCAGAATGAGATCTGTGTCTCTACATTGCTGCTCGCACCGTCTCCCTTGAATGTTGAATCTTAGTTGTGGGGTCTAACACTATCAAGTTGGGATAGATTGTGTAGGTGGGGGGTTGGAGTGGGGGAATTGTTGGGAGTCGGTTTAAATGTTTTGGTAGACATCAATTTTATGGTCACATATGGAGTTATCATCAGTACAGAGAAATTCAGTATATAATTAGTTCATAGTTGTCTACATGGTTCCAGAGTGGAATGTCTGTGGATTAAACAACCCTATAAATGGCAGAAAGTGACTGGCAAATATAGAATGGCATTTTCCACGAATAATCATGTTGCAAGAGACGGATTGAGAGGGGTGCACAAAACCTTTGCTAGGAAATAGGGGGCTTGGAGGTATTGCACATATTATTCCTCCCAGGTTCAGGGTCTTATGACCCTAATTCACTACTCGTCCGCTTTTCAGTCCACTAAAGCAAGTTTCGACTCACTGGGAAGGTATACGAATTGACTTGCTGCTAGTTTGCCATGCTTATTATTACATTTTTAATTTGCTAAATGTATTGTTGAGCTTTTATAATAATAATAATTTAGCGTTTATATAGTGCTACAAACCCTCAGGCATCCGAGTGCTGCTTATTATTTCCTACAGTGTGTGGTGCTCATTTATCGACCTCGGAAAGATGATAGGCTGAGTTTGGTTCTGCCGGGATTCGAAGCTGTGTCAGCAGGCTTTATATGCATGTCAAAGCGAGTGCTCTACTCGCTGTGCTATCTGACCAGCTACCGTTTCAAATTAGCATATCTGTTGTAGTGAAGCTTTCAAAATTCAAGTTTCAGATTGATTAACTGCATGCATTTTCTAACTTGTGCATATTAGTGCTCATCAGTTACTTCTTACCTGACCCCCACTTCCTGTTCACATTTAAAGCTCCTCCACACGCTACCAAAGAGCAGAGAACTACATTTCCGATATATGTTGTAGTTCTTCTGCCTTCTAGTAGGTGTGGCGCCGCCCCGTGTGGGACACGCACGCGGCGGCGTGACGTTGCACGTCGCCGCGTGCAAGTTAAATAAACGGGGCGTTCCCGGACGCGACAGAGCGACTGGGGAGCCCGAACTAGACGGACATGTGTAGTGTGTGGTCTGTCTGGTGTGGGGGCTCACGGGCACACATGGGGGCCAGGACACACCCCCAACAGTGGAGATGAGTGCAGACGGATGGCCGGGCCCGGCGGTGAAAGGCATTCCGAAATATTTCTCCATGACACGGAACGTTCGTGGGTGTTTCATTTCACGCCGTGGCTGTGAACCGTACACGCGGCTGGCGGCTATTATGTTTATGAGGCCGTGGAGTTTCACCAGGCTCCGGTTTGGAGGGTGAAAGCGATCCAGGTCCAATTTTTGGATATTCTGATTGCAGGCAGCATAACCTGCATGCCCATGCCTGATTTGTGTATTTTACTCCAGTTTTGGGATTCCTACGTCGAGTGAAAGCTAGGGGAAGGACTAATGTGGCTGGGCCGAATTAGTCCACTCCACCATCTCAGCTTAATTTTTGGGACATCCACACCACTGTGGCCTGCAGCAAGGTGGAGGCACGGCTCTTCTTTGTTCCCTTCATCATCAGGACGCTGTGGCTTCTTCTTTGTCTCCTTCATCATCATGAGGTTGGCTGCAGTGGATGCTCTTCTTCTCGTCTGGTGCATCGTCACAGATCCCCTAGTTTGGACTGCCATTGTGCCTGGAGAGGGGGAGAAGGTCTGTTGGTGTGGTGCTGAGGGGCAATTGAGTTGCGGCCCCCAGGACACAAGGTGGGGGTGCCTGTGCGCTCAGGCCCATGAGTGACTCTGATGATCAGGAGGGTGGTGACCAGGTGGCACAGCCTCAGCAGGCCCTACAGCCTCCAGTGCTTCCAGGACAGCGGCCAGCGCTACAACCTCAACAGGTTTTCCCTGGGGCACATCTAGGTGCTCCTCAGGTTCCTCCCGTCATGGCTCAGGCTAGAGCCCAGGCTGCCCAAGCTACCCTGCAGCCCATCCCTGAATTCGATGCATCGGGCCCACCTTCAAGCATGGGGCCTCGGTGGAGGAGGTGGTTTGCTCGCCTGGACATGTAATTCAGAGCTGCTCAGGTGACAGACAATGACAGAATGGTGGCCACAATGTTGTATTCGGCAGGGCCTGCGGTCCAGGAGATCTTCGAATCGCTCACCCCGGTGGACCAGTCTTATGATGCGGCCAAGGCAGTCCTGCTTGCTCACTTTCTGCCCCTTGCCAATGTGGACTACGAAAGGTTTGTCATGTTGTCGACCAAGCAAAAGGACGATGAGACTCTGGATACCTTTTATGGCCGCCTGCGCCGCCTCTCCCAAGGATGCGCGTGGGGGGACGTGGAGGACATGATGCGCACAATGCTGATTCAGGCATGCTCCTCTGGCAAACTCAGGAGGCAGGTCCTGAGAGAGCCAGGCCTCACCCTACCCCGCATATTGGAACTAGGCCGGTGTCATGAGGTGGCCGAGGCTCGCGCCAATAAGATGGAGGCGGGGTGGCGCTCGATGAAGTCGGAGGAGGTGTGTGCAGTCTGGCGGGGTGGCAGAGGAACAAGAAGACCTGGTGGAGGACCCCGGGACAGGGCAGGAAGATCAAGGGAGTCGTGCCAGAAATGTGGCTATGACCTCCCCCACCCGACAGAGTGCCCGGCAGCGGGGAAGGCTTGTGGCCGGTGCGGCCTGCCGGACCACTTCTCAAGAGTGTGCAGAGCGGCTCCGGACGTGGACTCCGCGCCAGAGCCGACCACCAAATGTGGCCCAGGTAGACCAAGGTGAGGAGGAGGCCCAGCTGGATGAGGCAGAGGAAGACGAGGAAGAGAACATTTTCTTTGTTTCGAGCGTGGGGATCCTGAAAGGGAAGAGCAGGAGGCACCCAAGATGTGTGGTGGAGGTGAACCACTCACCGGTTCCGGTGCTGGTGGACACGGGGGCCTCAGTCAATGTCATGGCGAGGGGACACTACAATACCATGTGCCCGCCACCAGACTTGGCCACACCCAGAGCCCGCATATTTGCCTTTGGAGGGCTGGAGCCTATACCGCTGGACGGTGCATTTCTGGCGAAGGTGGAGCATGAGGGCTCGACGATCAAGGCTCGGTTCTATGTCACCCCGGTGAGCAACAGCACGCTCCTGAGTTGTGCCGCTGCAGAGGCCCTGGGGATTGTCAGTTTTGCGTACTCGGTGTACTTGGAAGACATCAATGACCTGCTCGACAAGTACACTGCCCTCTTCAACGGCATCAGGATGATGACTGGTGACCCGGTCAGGCTGCATATCGACGAGTCTGTACAACCCATTTCCCTAAAGCACCGGTGGGTGCCGTTTCATCTGAGGGAGCAGGTTGACAAAGAGCTAGACAACCTGGTGAATCTGGATATTATTGAGAAAGTCGAGGGCCCGACGCCGTGGGTATCTCCTATTGTTGTGGCAAGGAAACCGAAACAACCGGACTCTGTTCGTATTTGTGTGGACATGAGGCTGCCCAACAAGGCCATCAAGAGAGAGCGGCACCTCACCCCGACCATCGATGACATTATCGCTGAGGTGCAAGGAGCCCGATTCTTCTCCAAGCTAGATCTGCGAGCAGGATACCATCAGGTTGTCCTCCACCCTGAATCCCGGTACATAACCACGTTCACCACCCACCGGGGGCTGTACAGGTACAAGAGGTTGAGCTTTGGGGTGTCATCGGCTGCGTAAGTATTTCAAAACATCATACGGGGCGCCCTCACTGATCTGGAGGGTGTCCTCAACATTAGCGATGACATTCTGGTATTTGCCAAGACGGAATTGGACCATCTGAGGAGGCTGGCAAAGACCATTGAGAGGCTGCAGTCGCTGGGCCTCACCCTTCACAGGGACAAGTGTGAATTTCTGCGCCCCTCCATTGAGTTCTTCGGGTTTGTGTTCAAGGAGGGGGGGTGTCACCAGATCCAAGGAAGGTCCAGGACATTAAGAAGGCGCAGCCCCCTGAGTCGGTGTCAGACGTGAGAAGCTTCCTCGGTATGGTGACCTACTGCGGGTGCTTCATCCAAAACCTGGCCTCGAGGTCCAAGCCGCTCAGGGTGCTGACGAAGAAGGAGACATTCTGGCATTGGGGCCCACTGGAGCAGTCGGCCTTTGAGGACATCAAGAGTGCACCAACAGCGGAAGACACCATGGCGTTCTTCGACCCGGCGCTGCCATTGGAGATCATTGTGGACGCGAGTCCATTTGGCTTGGGGGCTGTTCTAACTCAGGTGGACCGAGATGGGAGCGTTCGCCTAGTGGCGTATGCCAGCAAGGCGCTCTCGGACACAGAGCAAAGATACTCCCAAATTGAGCGGGAGGCCCTGGCGGTCCTCTGGGGATGCAGAGATTTTCGACTCTATGTCTTGGGGCGCCCGGTGACCGTGGTCACTGACCACAAGCCCCTGCTCCCGATTCTCGCTGGGTCGTCCTCAAGGCCCTCGGCCAGGATTGAGAGATGGATGCTCGCCCTGCTCGAGTATGGTGTCACCCTGGTGTACCGGCCGGGGGCCAACAATGCAGCGGACTACCTCTCCCGACATCCCGGAGTGCGCGGGGGAGAGGAGTATGACACCTGTGCAGAGGAGGCCGATGATCATGTCCGGATGGTGGTGGAAGGGGCCATGCCAAATGCCATGCCCCTGTCGGAGCTGGAGGCTGCAGCGGCAGTGGATGAGTGTTTTCAGATCCTAAAGAACTCGATGCAACACGGCTCCTGGAAATCCATCTTGGAGGCTCTGGCGGGGCGGACCCAGGAGGCCAGGACTGGACTCGAGCAGCTGTGGAAGGTGAAGGACGAGTTGTCCTTCTCAGAGTCGGGTTTGCTGCTCCGGGGTGATCGCATCGTGGTCCCCCAGTGCAAGGTGCAGGAAGTGATCACTCTGGCCCACCAGGGACACCAGGGTGCCGCCAAGATCAAGGCAAGGCTGCGGCGGAAAGTCTGTTTCCCGGACTTGGAAAGAAGGGTGGATGAGTTTGTGGCGGCGTGTGTGTGGTGCCAGGCGGACTCCCCCGTGCAGCGAGAGCCGACCATCAAGGCGATGCCCCGGGGGACCCGCCCGTGGGAGGTCGTCCATGCGGACTTTGGGTCCACGGCCGTGGGAACCCACTTCAATGCAATTGTTGATGAGTACTCCCGGTACCCGGAGGTGGAGTTCGTGGAGTCCGTGGCTTTTGAGCATGTGGTCGTAGCGGTGGAAAAGATATTTGCAGCCCATGGGTTCTCTGTGACTCTGTGTTCGGACAATGGGTCGCCATTTCAAAGTGAGCAGTTCTCTGAGTTCATGGAGAGCTGCGGAATCAAGCACAGGAAGATATCCCCGTTGTGGCCTCGTGCTAATGGAGATGCTGAACCGCTGATGCGGACCCTGAATAAGACCTTCAGGATTGCTCAGGGACAAGGGCAGCCCCTCCAACGCGCCCTTTATCAATTCCTACGGGTGTACCGCACCACTCCACACACCTCCACCGGGGTCGCCCCTGCGGAGGCCCTGTTTAAGCGATGCCCCCGGGGTCTACTGCCTGAGGTTCGGGAGAAGGAGCCCGGGGTGATCGACACTCAGCAGGTTGAGGCCGATAGGAGGACCAGGATTGACCAGGAGAACCTGCAAAGGGGTCTTCGCCCCCAGCGGTTGGAACCAAGGGACGAGGTGCTCATTCGAAACAGACACCCCCATGGCAAACTCTCGCTCCCCTACGAACCGGAGCCACTGGACGTGGTGGCTGTGAAAGAGTCTATGGTGACGGCCTCAGATGGACGATCTGCTGTCACCCGAAAAGTCAGCTTCTTCAAGAAGCTGGGGGACTCCCGAACTGAACCACCCCTGGACCCTGACATGGCGGAGGTGCCTGAGGACGTTGGAATCCCTGTGAGTGCCCAGAGCTCTCCAGTCCGGGGAGCTGTTACTGGTGGACTTCCCGTGCTGGAGGTAAGTGGGAGGTACCCCCAGAAGGCTGGGCGAGGGAAACCCGCTTATCTCAGCGAATACGTGTTGGGACATGTGGAGGAGCAACCGGAGTGAGGGGATCCGGGTGGCTGACATTAAAGGGGCATGGGCTCATTATGTTGATGTTATTTGTATGTGTGGTTTGCAGTGTTTAATAATAGCAATTGTGTTTCCTCCCGAAAAAGGAGGAGTGTGGCGCCGCCCCGTGTGGGACACGCACGCGGCGGCGTGACGTTGCACGTCGCCGCATGCAAGGTAAATAAACGGGGCGTTCCCTGACGCGACAGAGCGACCGGGGAGCCCGAACTAGACGGACGTGTGTAGTGTGTGGTCTGTCTGGTGTGAGGGCTCACGGGCACGCATGGGGGCCAGGACACACCCCCAACAGTAGGCATAGCCAGGCGCATCAGCGCCGGTGTGTCTAAGCCGGTTTGTGCTGGCTATCAAAAGCTTGCTTTCTTGCTTGACAGTTTACTATACAAATTGACTTGCTGCTAGTCCGCCGTGCTTTTTACTAACTTTTGAATTTGCAAAATGTATTGTTATGCTTTTATTATCCTTTTAAATTAGCATATCTGCTGTAGTGAAGCTTACATAATTCAAGTTTCAGATTGATTTACTGCATGCATTTTCTAACTTGTGCATATTAGTCCTCATTAGTTGCTTCTTACCTGACCCTGCTTCCTATTCACATTTTAAACTACTCCACCCGCTACCAAAGAACAGAGAACTACATTTCCCATATATTTTTTGTAGTTCTTCTGCCTTCTAGTAGACACAGCCAGGTGCGTAAGCGCCGGTGCGTCTAAGCCAGTTTGTGTCGGTTAGTGCTGTGTAGATCTGTGTGCTGCCTCTACTCTGCCTCCTATGCTTCGCTTGTGGTTTCCCTACTTTGAACATTATGTCCACACGATGCACCTTATTGTCTGCCATTCTGAGGAATCGCTGGGTAAGACACGCTGCCTTAATAGAGAACTCCACCTCTCAACCTGCCCCTCCAGCTCATATGATGGCTTTTGGAGCAATCGAGTTACAGGACACATCTATTCCTGTCCTCTCCCCCTTCAGCAGCCACAATCTTGGTGAGGAAACTACTAGTTCCTCTCCAAGTAGGGAGATGTCTTGTATAATCACCACTGCACATTCTAACCTTGAACCATCCAAGCTGCTTAATCAAACATGCTTTAAATGTGTGTTAACACACGCTCCTTGATCCGCCATGCCATAAATGTAGCAGATTTCATACTTGAGTTCAAACCTGACATCATGGCAATAACCGAGACTTGGCTCCATAGTGCTGCTTTCCACTCTATACTACTTGCAATCCCTGAGGGATATGACATCTAGCATGTGGACTGGGACACGGGTATGGAGGGTGGAGTTGCCTTGATATTTTGAAAATGCTTGACTCTGTATATCTCCAACAAACCTCACCTTGACCATTGTGAGTCTATGCTAGATAAATTAAAACTAAATCCTATTACCACTCTCAGCATTCTGCTTCTCTACAGGCCGCCAGAGGTCACACCTATATTCGAAGAACAACGTTAGGCCTTTCTTGGCTGTATAACCAAATCACACTCACCCCTACTTGTCTGGATGATTTTAATTTATGGGCCAATAATTCTTCATGCCGCGATGCAGTGTCCCTTTTACATACCCTAGGTAATCTTGGTTTTTACAAAACATGCCACTGAATCAACCCACGTTAGTGGCAACATTCCTGCCTGGATAGTGTCTGCCCCTGGTCAGATCATCTGCTCCTTGCTTTTGAAGCTTTTACTCATTCAGTGATGGTTAAACCCCCTCCATCCACTACACAAACTGTTTCTTTCAGGAAATGCAAGGGAATTACCCATGAGGCATTTGCCTCTACTGCTCTTGCACTTTGTCCCCCTCTGGATGATGACCTCCCTCTTTACGACTTTACTTCAATCTTCAGGAGGGCTATTAATCAGTCAGATGAAATCTAATTTGTGGTTTTCTTCAGATATTCTCACGCATGGGCAGAAAAAAGGAGAGCTGAACGCTAAAACATACTTCTGATGTCTCCCTTAGTATTTATAAAACATCTGCGATTGAGACTGCCAAATCCAAGCCAAGGGAAATGTTTAAGGTGCTTTCAGAACTAACAGGCAGTCCTGTGATATCCTTCCTGAAGCAGACAATGCATCGTGCCAACACATTCATGATTGTTTTCCCCAGAAAATTCAACTGCCTCAACAAAATATATTAGACCAACTTAACATACTACTACCCATTGATAAAGTCACACCCCCTGCTTGCTCCACTCATGACTCCACATCTTGCTGCTTTTCCTTTCATGAGGTATCAGAAAGTGAGGTCCAGGAAGCCATACTCAAGCTGAAACCAACGTCATGTAAATGGGATAGCTTCGCTGCTCTGCTCTTTCAAGAATTTCAGAATTCCCTAATACCTTGGGTAACTACTCTAGTTAACCGGTCTTTTGCTGATGCATCCATTCCAAATAGCATTAAGGAGGCATCTATCACACCTCTATTGAAAAAGGAGAATCTTGATGCTGGAGATCCCAGAAATTTCCAGCCAATCAACAATGTCCCCTTTTTTATTGAAAATTCTAGATGAAATTGTGGTTAATCAATAGCAAAGCTTTGACAGTAAAATAGCATTCTTGCCACAGGTCAGTCTGTGTTCTGAAACTGCTCTTCTTGATCTTAAATCTAATATGGCTGAGATAATTGATAAAGGCGGCCAGGCTTTGGTCAAGGTGGGTAGGTGCTCCAACCCTGAGGCTGACTGGCTCAGATCTTTTCTTGGTCCACAAACTCTTTTTGTAACTAAGGATAACACACAATCCCCAAAAGTGGTGCTTACTTGTGGGGTCTCAAAGGGATCTTGCCTATTGCCACCTTTTTTTCAATATTTATGTAAAACCATTGCTTGATATTTTATCCTCAGTGGGTGTTCGTTTTGCAAACTATGCAGATGACTGCCAGATTGTGATACAACTGTCAGGCCTTAGTAGCAAAGATCTAGAGATGGTGAATGCTATCTTCAACACCATACCATCTTGGATGGCCTGAATCTCCCTGCCTCTGAACAACAAGAAAACCAAACTGCTCATCCTGGGTACACCATCAAAGCGCTATCATCTTGATTTGATATGATATGATAGGTTATTTATGAGGTGCTTAATACCCAGATGTTTCAAAGCATTGACCAACGGATTGAACCAGCGTTTCTCCATGTCATCTTGCTTCCAAGGCTAGCCCGGTGCTCCAGAGCTATCCTACCACTTAATCGTATAGTAGCTTCTCTACTGCAGGTGGTATTATTAAGGTTTATAATCATGTCAAAACATTAAGGGTCTACTTTGATTCACATCTTTCATTTAAGGAACATTTCCTACACCTTAAATCTTCCTGCTCTTTTTACATCCATTTGCTGTGGCAAATTTGTCTATACCTTTCTGAGACCAAGAAGGCTTTGATTGCGGCTGCCATTATTAATACTAAATTAGACTACTTCAATAGCCGATCATTGGATCTTCCTGGCAAATGTAAAAAGCCTACAGGTGATCCAGAATGGAACAATTCAGGCCGTTTGCGGCGCTGGCCAACCCACCCCTGTCACTGATGCCCGTTGAGGATTACACTGGTGGCCTGTCAGTAAAAGAATCAGATTCAATGGCACCATGTTAGCCCTCAACTGCCTGAGAGGTAAAACCCTGAACTACATATCAGGTAGAATCTCTAGAGTTTTCTTTGGGTGAACTCTTTGTTCCAAGACATTCTCCAACAGCAACCACAAGTTCTGCTGAAGAGCATTGGTGGCTCAGGCTTCCATGCCTGGTACCCAGATCTCTGGAATCAGCTCCCCTCTGCTTTCAAGGGTTGTGAGTCAACCACCCAATTTAAAAAATAACTTAAGTCACATCTTTTTGACCTTGTGCCCTTTCAGCTGCCGCACAGGCAATATTGCAGGCAATGTCCCACTTACTAATAATGGACGGGTGGAGGGTTACTCAATCGAGATCTAGGGAGTACACATATTACTCCATGGCAGTGGAGTAACTTTGCTGAAAATGTTATGGGGGACATGAAAACTGAAGAAAAAGTGCCCCAGCCAAATGAATGGGGACAAAATGGTGTGCCATGAAAGTTGGGGGGGACAAACACCCCTGTCCACCCTAAAATTATGCCCATGCTCCATGGGTCACAATTCTCTGGCAGAATCTATTATTGATTGCATCGAACTTGACATGCATATCAGCCGATTTCATTACTGAATGCAGTTGTGAACATTTTTGCCAAGGTGCTAGTGACTAGAATACTTCCATGCATGTCAACGCTAAGTCATTGCTATCAATATGGCTTAAGTCCAACTCAATAAACGGCCCTGAACTAAGGACGTTTGTTCTGTATTATTTCAAAAATAATGTGCCAAGGCGGTGGCAGCTTTGAAAAATGCAGAAAGGGCTTTTGACATGCTCTCATGGGAATATATTTTTTCAGTTCTTAGGCAGTCTCATTTCGGCCCATAGTTTCTTAGCTGTGTGCAGCTATTGTATTCTTCCCCTAATGCAAGTGTTCATACCATGATGTTCTGTCCCCACATCTCTTATTGGGCTTTTTGCTCTCTGCATTGAGCCTCTAGTGGCCATTATACGATGAACATGGGCATAGGGATATGCGTATATTTGGACCACTGCAGGTTATTTCTTGATACACAGACAATGATTAATTATTCATTTGTGACCCTGAGATTAATTTGAGCACCAGGATCTATCTTGAGTTAACAATAGAGACATGTATCTATCTTGAGATAAAAGTGTCCAGAGTGTTGCACTCTCTATACTTAGAAAATGATGCAGCATAACTTGCCCAACTTGTTGCAACACTAAATCGATGGCCCAGGCTCCCAATCTCGATGCATGATCACCTGTCCTTAATAAAAATAGTAGTGCTTCCCAAATTATTTTACAAACATACCTAAATGGCCGGGAGGGCACATTTTAATACATTGTGCTCTTTATTACAGGGTTTCTATAGAGGGCTGGAATGACTAGGATGAGTTGGGAAAAGTTGGTGGAATCAGTGGGGCGAGGGGGCTCGCATCCCCAGATTATGAACTTTATTTCCTGGTTATTCAGTTCTGCCTGTGGTTCATCTCCCATTGGAAATGTATGGTGTTGAACTGTATGATTTGAAATAAGTCAGTTTTGGTGACAGATGCGTGGATTCTTGCACTTTTGATCCTGTTAAAACCACTTTTAATGATTGGTCTGGGCTGTTTGATAGATTGGACATAGCGCTCCCTTACTGCGACGGAGTACCTTTGAGGAATTTTCCCGATATAACTCCTGCATTGGATGGGCATGTTCGCTCTGCTTGGGATAGAGAGTGGAGTGTCAGCTAGAACTTAGGAACTTATTCCCTGATGGCCAATCTGTCTCATTGGATAATTTTACGGCCAGATTGGGTTACAATCCCATTATGATACTGCAGTATTTCCGGAAGAGAGTACCTGTTGGGGAAAGGTGGCCGTCCTTCCAGCAGGAACCAATGACACATCCAGTTATTGAGGTGAATTCCTCTGGGGGGAATACAGAAGAATGGTCTGAATCTTGTTCAGGGTCATCAGGCCAACAAAGGCCAGGTGTGCTCATGGTGGGACCTGGGCTTGAGGTATGAGCTTTCGGATGAATGTTGGAGGAGATGGTGTCTTCTCACTAAGGACGTTTCCATGACTGCGAGATATAGGCTGATACAATTCCAGATTCTAAATCCTCTACATTATACACTGGCTAAGGTGGTGACATTTCCACCTGGTACAAGTGAGGCTTGCCTCAAATGCAGGACCTTGCTGCTGGACTTTATGCATCTTTTGATTATGCCCACATATAGTACAGCTCTGGTTGAAGGTGGCACGAGCACTAGCAGATATCACTGACATCCCTCCCTCACTGTTAACAATCAAATACATTTTAGGAGATACAGGGAAAATCTTTGTCATCAATCAGATTTTTTTAATGTGGCATGCATAGTTGCCAAGAAACGTATATTAAGGTGCTGGAATTCTGGAATTGCCCACATACATAGTGAATGGCTGAGAGACAAAGTGTACACAAAATGACAGACAAAAGATGTTTATTGCTGGTGTGACTGCTGCTTGCAAACCTAAAGATATTTGGGGTATGCTATGTACCTGTTTGGCATCTGTTAAGAGTTCCGAGGATGTGGGCAATGAAGTACCTAACTGTGGAGAAGGAGCCAAAGTGGCAGAGACTGTTATGTTATGTTATATTAGGATAAAGTATTAAGCGCACAGTCGCTCGCAAGCATCATGGCGCTGGAGACGAAGGACAGAAGCCCTACAAATTTGTAAGCCAAACCTCACAGAATTAAAAAAGACATGTTTTAAGAGCCTTCCCAAAGGCCAGATGGTTAGAAGTATTTTTTAATGTCATGGGGAGCTTGTTCCAAAGCTGTGCCGCCGCAATGGAAAAGACACGTCCCCCAATCCAGGAACGGCGAAAGGATGGCACACAGAGTAGGCAAGCCGATTCAGATCTCAGGGAGCGATTTGGAGAGTAGCGTAAGAATTTAGTACGGAGCTACTTGGCACCCTGATCGTGAAGTGCACAATGCATAATGCCTTAAGCTCAATGTGCGGAACAACCAGGAGCCAATACAAATGGTGAAGTACCAGGGAAATATGGGCACCATAAGGTAACCCAGTTGCCACATGCGCTGCAAAATTCTGAAGGCTCTGTAGCCGGAGGATAAGGCCCTTAGGCTGTGCAAGATAAAGAGAATTGCAGTAGTCCAGTTATCTCGATACCATTGCAGACACAACCAGTGGACGGAGGGGAGGTGGAATCAGATGGAATACTTTTTTCAGGATTTTGAGATGAAAGAACTCAGTCTGACAGACAGAGGATACATGAGCATCCATAGACAGAGAGGCCGTTATAATTACTCCCAGATTCTTAACCTTTGCCGTAGGGACAGGGAGAGAGCCTTAGGAAGGAGGTCAAAAAGAAGCAATCCATAGTGAAGGGTCGGGAGGGGAACCCACCACCAACACCTCTTTCTTGTCCCAATTCAACTTCAGCCAATTTAGGCCCATCCACTCCCCCAAAGCCGTCAGACACTGACGAAGGCTTGACGATGCACTGTCCCGATCAAGATCTAAATGGATCAGGATCTGGGTGTCGTCGGCATACGAATAGCATCTGATGCCAAAGGAGCAGATGAGGCCAACAAATGCCCAGATGTAAATGTTGAAAAGAATAGGGGACAAGGCATAACCCTGCGGAACACCACAGCTAAGATGAAAAGACTTAAAAGAGAAAGGAGAGAGCAGAAGAGCTTGAGATCTAAGCCTCTAACACCCCCAGCATCCACTAGCCTGGCCATGTCATCCTGAACCGAGACCAGGATGCTCTTGGTGCCCCTGCCGACCCGAAAACCAGACTGTGCAGGTTCCAGACAGTCAGAAAATTCAAGATAAGAAGACAGAAGAGGAGAAACTAGTGATTCCAGACGTTTCATGTGTGCAGGTAGAAGAGAAATAGGGCAAACATTTGACAGAATAGAAGGGTCCAGCGAAGTTTAGTTCAGATGGTATGAGTCCCAATTGACAGGAGGCATTAACAGCAGCTGTAATTGCCCCAAGCAGGTCATGTAATATGTCTTTAGGGATTATTAATGGCAACACTTCAGAGGGAGCTCAAGATTTTATTTGCTGGATAGCCTTAAGAACCGACTCCTCGAAAAGAGAGGAAAGGATAACCAGCCAGGTTGAGAAATGTCCATAGCAAGATCAAGGGATCTCATGCCAGGAGTGAAGGTGGTGGTGTCCAATATGGTATTCACTAAGATATTAGTGTGAATACTCTCAATTTTAGAAATGAAGAATTGAGATAAAGAGTCGCGCAATTCTTTTGTCGGCTTAACCGTAGGAGTTCATTTTGCTTTAGACGATAAAGATTTGACTACTGCAAATAGAGTTTAAGCCTGACACAGGGAGGCTTCTATTTTCTGGGCAAAGTAGGATTATTTAGCCTCACAAATAACAACGACATAGGCCGCAGAGCAGGTTTTATACAGGATCTTCAAATGTGGATCATAGTCAGTACGTCATACTGTAATTTATGTCCCTTTTAGTAACTATGAGCATGTAAAATATCTAATTTTACCATGACTGCCCTATGTATGTCAATGTGATTTATTGTCTGCCAGGTTTAAAAAGGTTTTTTTGCACAAAAAAAAAGAAAGTAAAACGTATAAGTAGAAAGTGTCTCATAAAAATGTCCAATATTCATTTTTGTCATCCAAGTGATGTATTTATAATAAGCAATTAAATCCAGCTTAAAGCGTTTTGGGGCTCACACGTCCCATATTCAGGAGAAAACAATCTCAACTCTGTGAAATCAGTCAGAGAAGAATACTATCAGTAATGTAATTTTATGATAAGATACTAAAAGAATGTAAGAGGTAAACAAAGTTGATTTACCTTATGATTCATCAAAAAGAAACCAAAGAACCTTCAAACGATAATGTCTGTCTATTGTGAAGTACTGTAATGAATATAAATCATCCTCAAGTTGTCTGCAATAGTCCAATCTAAAGTACAGAAAAGACTTCCCAAATGATTGTACTATAATGGTTGTCAAGATGAGTATTCAAATAGTTCAACTCATTATTAATTTAAAAGAATCCTAAATTCAGACAAGATTGAAAGTTGCGTTTAAGAGTTTTAGCTATAAATAAAAGTAAGAGTATACACACAATAGCATGTTACCCATGCAATATGCTTAGTGCCAAGGTGAATAAAAAGGATAAAGCAAGTTAATAGACTCAAAATGTGTCTACCTGGTGATGCAAGAATCATGTGCTTGCATAGATAAGGTATCATGTAGAATCAGGGATGCTATTGTAGACTTTGCATTAAAATGGCCACCATATGTATCATAGTGTAATGACATCATGATGACGTTTCAAAGGCACTTCATTTTTATAAACTGCTGTGTTTATCACGTACCGGCCAAAGCAAGTTGTTAACATTTCTTAGCTATGTATTGTGAGCTTGATATCTAACAATATTCAAATGCTGATTCATAAGGTAACTCAACTTAGACAAATTAATAAAACACATGTATTTGGCTGAATAAGCATATTCAAAAACAATTAGATTACGTTTACTCCAAGTCAACTAAGAACAATACTTATATTAGATGGGATGGCCTAATAAATGTCAATTAATTCTTACAAGTATGGCAAGTCTCAATGGTACTCTCCAAGACTTATGTATTCCCCGTCATTTAGATCATGATAGTCACAGCCAATGATGTAGAAACAAATAACAATGGAACACATTTAAAGATATTAGTTGTTATTAACAAATACGGTAATAAAATCAGCAACATTCTGGAGAACAACAGGCATGGAAGGAATTTTACAATGAAGAGTCAAAATGTACATATACAATAGTCATTATTGTCGGTAAGTAAATGTTGATTTCATGTAAGTGTCTTCATCTAGCTAAAAAAAAGCATAGGGAAAATGAAACGATGTCATATGCAATTAGAGTAGCCAAACATTCTACTCTTAAAATAAACTAAGTACATTAGTTTGTGAATACAAACACTGTAATCAAAGTGAGATGGACATGACAATAATTGTGACATTTAGACAAATGCACTAAAATGAAACTCTTCATTCGTTCCAAATAGACTAAGGGAATCCAATTGATATATCCATAACTTTTATCTTTGGGGTAATGTCCTGTTGATATCACCTCCTTTTTGGAGTGAGTGTATGACCTCCAGTATCACGCATGTCATTTGTGAAATGTTATGATGGTACTCATGAAAGTGTCTACATACTGGTGATTTGTCATTCTGTGTGTGGATATTGAAGTTGTGTTCCAACCATCGCTCTTTAGCCATGTGTGTGTTCTGTCCAACATAATACTTCCCACTTGGACAGCAGATCCCGATCCCATAAATGACATTCTGCATGTCACATGTGGCAGAAGGTGTAACTTGTTTTTTTTTGTTGTTGCCAGTATGTGGATGTCTAACTGAATCACCCTTTTTCGTACACTTACAGTGTTGGCAACTAAAACAGAAAAGTGTCTGTTTTGGGTGTCTGAAGAAATTGCTGTGTTTCACGTTTTTTGTTTTCTGCCTTAATAAGATAATCCCTAAAGTTATTCTGACACTTGTATGCTACCATATGAGGTTTTGGAAATAGCCTGAATAGAAGTGGATCAAACAAACTTAGTCTCCATTTTTTCTTAATATATGTGTTATTTGATAGATTTGGCTAGAATACTGCATGGTGTAGATGAATTTGAAAGTGTGACTCTTTTGGGGCCATACGTTGTTGTCTGGTACGGTCAATGACATCTTTGAGTAAATTAATTGGATATCCTCTTAATGAGAAGCAAGTGGTCATAATGCAGTACTCTTTCTTAAGAGAAACATTTCCAGAGACTATTCATTTCAGTCTATGGAACTGGCTATATGGCAAGCTATTCTTAAGAAATGAGGGGTGGAAGCTTGAGTAATGAGGAGTATTGTTTACATTTTACATCTGTTGTTATTTTTTAGATTGTAGTTATCAGTATGTTGTCCATTGTTGTGAGCTTTGCATCTAAAAAGTGTAAGTCTGGTTCACCAATCTCTAATGTGAATTTTATTCATGGATGTATGTCATTGAAGAACTCCATGAAGTCAAGAAGTTTAGGCTTGGAACAACGCCAGATCCCAAAATTATAAGCAATGTAACATCTTCAGTATATTAATTTGGGAGACCACGTTAGGTGTTTAAGGATATAAAGGACCTCAAAATGATTCATACAGATGTTAGCATAGACTGGCACCATGGGCGAGCCAATAGATGTTTGTGTGATATGCAGATAGAATTTTCCATTGAAATGAAAGAGTTGTTATACAAAATAATTTTGATAAATTCAAGCGAAAAAAATGTGTTAGCCTGAAGGGGGTCTTGTAAAAACATCCACTCTAAAGCATCAATCCCTTCACCATGTGGGATAGACGTATAGAGACTATGCACATCGAGTGAGGTAACGATGCAATCCTGTGAGGTAATCAAAATTCACAAGGTATCTCTCAAGTACGTGGTAGTTTGTTGAATCAAGGTCTGTAAAACTTGATCCAAATATTTGGCCAAAGGATCAAAGATATTTTCAGTCCCAGCAACTATGGGCCTGCATAGTGGTCTGTCCAGATTCCTATGATTTTTGGGACGTGTGTAAAAGACAGCTGTTGTGGGGAATTTCTGTGTTAGAAATTCTTTGGTTTTGGGAGGTATCCGGTCCAAGTCAGAAGCTTTACTAAGAGTATCTTGTATCAGGGCAGTAATGGCAGCTGCAGGATCATTGTTGAATTCAGTGTATTTGGTGCGGTCGTTAAGAAGTTCAAGGCAACTAGAGTTGTAAAAATCTGTATCCATAATGATTTTGGGATCAACATTATCTGCTGGCTTAAACATTACTGATTGTTCATCTGACAATTTTTTTCATGAACCTTATTGGATGTCTTCTAAGATTTTATCATTTATTTATTATTATTATTATTATTACTATTATTATTATTATTATTATTATTATTATTATTATTATTATTATTATTATCATGTATTCTGATGGTAATTGACAGCTTGAAGATCATTGGTGGTCTCAGTTTTAAATATGTCAACAGCGGTATGGTGTGACTGTGGGTGAAAGGTGCTTTTGGGTATTATCTCAAGATAATCATATGCTAACGGCCTCTCTTTGTGATCCAGTTCTGTTGCAAAGAATACTTTAAGTTGCATCTTATGTATCAGTCTAAAAAGATTGATAAGTCCCTTAAAACAAGTGGTATTTGCTGTGAATGACAGACCTAAGTTAAGGGTGCCCAATTGTGCCTGACTCAGATGTTTAGAGGAGATAATAAAATATAACTGCCCTGATTTCTGTTTTTGGGTCTTGGCTTTCACTTTCGCCATCTTCACGTCTTGGGACATCTAAAAAAAGGGATGACACATCTAGAGGGAGAAAGTGCTGATGGCTCTTTGGGGTTTCTTCTGCGGGGTGCCAAGTGTGTCACCAGATGTTTTGTTGTCTTCACATCTCAGTTCTCCCTCACTAATGGGTGTGTCAATGCTCTGTTCATTATCTAGTCTATGGTTTTTTTTTGCACGGTATCCTCAAAGTTTTGGCTTTTATTTGATTGGTAGAATTCTTGGCAGGTATATACGATGTCCTGTGAATAGTTCAAAGTGTCACATCTGAACTTTGTAATCTTACACTATCCTATTCTTGGCAATAGGGCTCTAATTTGCTATTAATGCCTTTGCTTGTAGGCGATATTTGCAGTTTTGAGTATGATCCTGGTGGGGAGGAGGAGCCAGTGAACTGTGCACAGTGTTGGAGAGATATGTTTGACTTTGTGTGCACCTGAAATGAGGTGGCTGCAGAGTTGTATGCTGCTTTGATGGTTGCCAGTTGTGCGAGATAATGAGAGCTTGGACCACTGTACAGAATTTCGTCAGGGGAATGAAGGATTTGATTTTGCAGAGCCAGTGGATCTGTAGCCATGTCGATTCTGCCTTTTTGACTATGTGCTTTTGGAAGAAAAGGATGCAGTCAACAATGAAGCACAAAGATATGGCTGAGCTGCATTACCCATGTCATGTTAGAATGATAATGGGCCTCATTATGACTTTGCCAGTCCAGAAACAAGGGTGCCGGTAAGTTCACCAGCACCCTTGTTTCCGGACCGGCAAATCACAAGTTTGCCTGCCGGGCCCCTTTGCTGGCGCTGTTAACAATGGTGCCATCACTTCTGTGAACCCATTCCTGTGAGCACAGGAATGGGGAACCACATTTACTGACACCTAGCTTGCCGGTCCAACTGGACTTGTAATGTGCCCATGGCACCAGCAAGCTAGATGCTGGTAAAATAACATGAGTCCAGCGGCAACCCGCCGGTGGCACCGTCAGGGTTACCGCCGGACTCCTAATAAGGCCTGATGCATTTTAATTAGGCAACACTACCATAGATTATTAACAGAATTTAGTTTTATGTGGGCAGTATAGATGAAAGAATGGTCTTGTATTTTGCAGAGGTAGCAGTGGCATGATATTGGTGAGAATACAATATTCTTTTCTTACGGCAATGCAGAACGCACCAACATAATGGGGGTAATTCATAGAATTCAGCACACAAGTGGCGCACGCGGCTGGCGCACAGTGTGCACGTGCGGCAGTCTGCGCGAGCCGCGTGTGCCAAAATCCATTTCTGCGCACAGCGTATTCATGGATTTCAACATCCATAACCAGCCGTGGCACAGAGTGGTGCAGCGACCCTGCAGCAGTGCCAGTTATGCCCCCAACTCCTCCCCGTGTGCCATAAACAGTGTACAAATCCCGTACATGACGCCCAGGCCAGTGACCAGCATACAGCCACCAACCACGAAAAAGTCTGTTAAAATCCTAGCGCACCCTTCCGAATACACGTACCCCGCTACATCGGAAGTGTTACACGCGATTGGCCCTGTGCGAGTGGGGTACGTGTATTTTGGGGGTGCGCGAGAAGTTCCACACGCGATTGGCCTTGGGCGAGCGGGGTATGTGTATTTCTGGGGTGCGCGGGAAGTTTTGCGAGCAGGGTACGTGTATTTCTGGGGTGCGCAGGAAGTTTGCGGTCGGGGTACGTGTATTCCAGGGGTGCGTGGGATGTTTCACACGCGATTGGCCCTGTGCGAGCGGGGCACATGTATTTCGGGGGTGCGCAGGAAGTTTTACATGTGATTGGCCCTGTGCGAGTGGGGTACGTGTATTTTGGGGGTGCGCTGGAAGTTTTACACGCGATTGGCCCTGTGCGAGCGGGGTACGTGTATTTTGGGGGTGCGTGGGAAGTTTGCGAGCGGGGTACGTGTATTTCTGGGGTGCACAGGAAGTTTGTGAGAGGGGTATGTGTATTTCAGGGGTGCGTGGGAAGTTTCACACGCAATTGGCTCTGTGCGAGCAGGGTACATGCATTTCGGGGGTGCGCGGGAAGTTTGCGAGCGGGGTACATGTATTTCTGGGGTGCGCGGGAAGTTTGCGAGCGGGCTACGTGTATTTCGGGGGTGTGAGGGAAGTTTCACACAAGATTGGCCCTGTGCGAACGAGGTACGTGTATTTTGGGGGTGCGCGGGAAGTTTTACATGCGATTGGCCCTGTGCGAGCGGGGTACGTGTATTTCGGGGGTGTGCAGGAAGTTCTACACGCGATTGGCCCTGTGCAAGCGGGGTACATGTATTTCGGGGTTATGCGGGGAGTTTCACACACGATAGGCCTTGTGCGAGCGGGGTACATGTATTCCTGGGGTGCGCTGGAACTTTCACACGCGATTTCGCTTTCTGAGCGGGGTACGTGTATTCTGAGGGGTGCACGGGAACTTTCACACATTAATTTGGTTGAAGAGCGGGTACGTGTATCCAGTGGGGTGCGCAGGGTGTTACACACGTGAATTGCCAGTGTGGGTCCTCCCAGGTGTCCCCTCGACCCCCTCCCCAGCCCGTGCAGGCAGCCCACACCACAGGGGACTACCCTGCACCCCTGGTCATGTCCCACAGGCAGCCCATCCACCATGGGCATGCCCCCCAGCCAGCCCACATGTCAGCTTGCACTAGTGATCACCGACTCATGTCCCTCAGCACCCCCACCCACCCAGCATTGAGGGGCACCTGCCAGCAGGCCCCGACTCATGTCCCTCAGCACCCCCACCCACCCAGAATTGAGGGGCACCTGCCAGCAGGCCCCGACTTATGTCCCTCAGCACCCCCACCCACCCAGCATTGAGGGGCACATGCCAGCAGGCCCCAACTCATGTCCCTCAGCACCCCCACCCACCCAGCATTGAGGGGCACCTGCCAGCAGGCCCCGACTCATGTCCCTCAGCACCCCCACCCACCCAGCATTGAGGGGCACCTGCCAGCAGGCCCTGACTCATGTCCCCCCCAACACGTCATAAAGATGCACAATCATGGGCCTCATGTGCACCAAAATCCCACAGCACGCCACCCCACTCTTGAGAGGCAATCAAGTCCCCAATCCACCCCACACTGAAATGGCTATTCCATGACACAAACCGAAAGTCAACTATATACATCAAAACATGTCCCTCACACACACACTGGGGGTGCAAGTGATTGTCTAAATCGACTTTTTCACATGCAGTAACCCAATGAGCGAATACCACACATGGAAGTAAGAAACAAAAATGTATTATGAACGAAACGAATGAAATGAAATGAAAGCATAAAACATATTTCAAACGATGAAATGAAATGTATGTCAGAAATAGAATAAAATAACATATGAAGAACCAATCCAAATTGATGAAAAAAAAACATGTGTCCAATCTCACGGTCCACCAAATGAAATCCAAAGGAAACGTAAATTGAAAAATCCATTGATCCATGGTGATAAAATAAAATAAAATCCTCACATGATCCACTGTTCAACTATGTACACTGAGTTCACCCAGGGTCCATGAGCCCAACGAAATAAATGAAACCTATCCAAAAAACTACCTAAGAAAGAACTATATAAAAATGTGTGGGGCATAGTCCAAACACCCTAAATCAAAGGAAACCGAAAATGAAACCTAACACTAAAAACTATATACAATGGCGGCGGGCTAGTCCGACGGCTCACTTTCGGATTTCCCGGGCCAGGGCATCATCGAACTCCTGCTCAATGTCCTGGAGGCAGTCCTCTTCCATGGCCCCGAGGGTTCGCAGGGACGATGCCATTTTGACCTCCAACTCCCTGAGAATTGCCTCGAGGCACTCGGCCCGCCTCAGTGCCCTCCGCATGGAGTTCTCCACCCTGACCATTGTGAGCCGTGCCTCTTCTGCCCACCGCCGCTCCGCATCTATGGCCTGGCCCAACTGCTGCCACACGGAAGACACTTCCAACCTGGGTCCTCCTGCCCTCTGGCCGATGCCTGCCCCTCGGATGTTGAAGGCCCGAGCCATCATGGCTCCCACCTTGTTGCTGCTGCTGCTGTGCCTGTGCCCTGGCTCTTGCTGCCTGCACGGCCTCCTCTGGCTGGGGTGCAGTTGTTGTGGTGGCCACCCCTGCTGGACGTCCGACTCCCGACTGTGGCAGGGATGTGTCCTCCACCAGCCTGGCCACAGGGTCAGAGGCAGCTCCACAGGGTACCCAGGTGATACATAGGTGGGAAGATGGCATGGAGGACGACTGGTGCATAGGGGGTTCAGGTGAGGAGGGGGGTCGGAAGAAGGTCTAGCATACGGAGGAATCCAGCCCTGGTGACCCGTCCCAGTAGGTCAACGTGGTCAACGATGCATCCGAGATGACCTGAAGTGTCTTCACGAAAACACTGCAGGTCACCTTGCATGCCCCGTTGATGCAACGCTATCCCAGCCAGGACATGCTCAACTTGGACCCGGATTGCGAGGTCCGCAGGGAGAGGAAGGCCAGTTGTTGTGCGCTCATCCCCTCGATGAAAAGGGGTCTGGACGTAGGCATCCCTACAGGATCGGGGACAGGATTATACACAGGCACCTCTGCGGTGGCCTGTGCTGCCTCCTGTCCATGCCCCTGCACTGCACCACTAACACCATTGGAATCCCCACCTCCAGACCCCTTGTGTGTCCCTTCCACGGCCTCCTCCTCCACCAAACCCCCCACCAACCTGGATGACTCTGTGCCATCTTCCTCCGTCGGACCCTGTGGGATCTCAGCTGCCCCTTCTGCTGCCGACGAGTCCACCTCCGACCTCTGCATCTTGGACCTACCCTCGGCATCTGCGGCCTGGGACGCGGCACCAGACTCCTCACTCCCCGACGAGATGACAACCTGGGAGGGGAACCGGGCCTTGCGATCCCTGCCGCCTTGCTCCACAGCACCCTCTTCGCCCTCTTCATCAGTTGACGCTGCAGACAGGGAGAGATAGGCCGCAGGCATCAGGGCACCGTACAATGGACTGATACACACATGACAGTTGTACATGAGTGGCAGTGTCAGACTTCAGACAAGGCATCACACTCCCCAACACATATGTCATTTCAACTTACACACTAGAGCAAATCAACAGGAATATCGCACCAGGCAGCACCATCCATACACATACAACAGCACAAGCAGCCGAAGGTGAGCCTGACATCACATGCAACACGGGAGTGCATAACACATGCACACACACCACCAGACTGACATGCATCTGTACATCTCCACCACTGCAGTGACAATGTCGCCATCCATGTCACATCTGGCAATCAGCCTTCTACATGTCAGTGTCACATGCATCCATGTTGCATCACAGTTGCACACTTGGCAAATACACCCACATGCACATGTGCATAGTGCAGATACATGCCGCATGAACCAGCATCCATGTGTGACACCACAACCAGGCCACAGTACATACTCATAATTCATTACATGTGTGCACCCACACATAAATTTGCACAGCATGCTTACCAACACATACACCATTGATGTGTCTCACACTTAATAAGATTCACATGTGGCAGGTTCACGCCCCTGTACATACGCAGTCATACATGTCCCTACAAAGACATATGTGCAACCTGCACACTTCTGGCACACCACAACACGCACAGCGTCCGATCAGTATGCATGTACACTTACCGCTTGACTCCAGACGGGTCTGCCCCTCAAGGACCTGGACGTGGCGCACTGGGCGTATGTGTTCAAGGACCCTCATCTGGTTGTCGGTCAGGTGGACCCGGCACCCCTTGGCATCCGCTACCTTCAAGAGGCACCGAGCTTTGTTGAGGGTCCTGGAACTGAAGTCCTCCCAGCGCTTCCAGACATGTTTGATCTCACGGACTGCCACCCCATCCTCGTTGATGGCAGTCACGATGTCCATCCAGATCCTCTTCCGTCCTTCATTTTCAGCGCGCAAACTTCCAAAGAGGGCATCATACAGCCCCAGGACTTGCTCCACCAGGACGCCAACTTCACTGGCACTGAAGCTGGTGGCCCTCTGCCTCTATGCCTGGGGGTTGCCAGTGGTGCCAGATGGTGTAGTGTCCGAAATGGCAACCCCAGAGGCAGGTGTGGGTAGGCAACTGGGTCCTAGGGCTGGGCTGTGGAGCGCATGGTATCCCAGTCGGGAGTCTTCAGTTCCAGCAGGGGTGGTCACAGCAACTGCACCCCTGGCTGACATGCAGGCACCAAATAGCAGGGCACGTGGGCAGCAGGCAGGCAGGCAGCAGCAGATGGCAGGTGGACTCGGGGCTCTGGGGGGCAGGAATATGGCCTTCTGGGCAGGAGTGTGGTCTTCCGTGTGTTTTCGTGTGGCCAGCTTGATACGGAGTGATTTGGCATGTGAAAAAAGTGCACATCAGCGTGAAATCCGAGGAAAGACCCTTAGCGTGTAAGCGCAACTGTGACGTTACACGCGTGGGCGTTTCCCTCGTGACTTGTGCATAGTGGTTCAGCACGTGAAAAAACTGCACATCCGTGTGTGAATGTGTGTAATCCGAGGAAAGGGCCTATGCGCGTAAGTGACGCAACGTGCGCGGGCGTTTCCCTCAGCACGGGTTAAAGGTGAGCGGGGCCAGCAGTTTGCTGTACGTGCCTTTCGTGGAGACCGACGTGTGTGTTGCTACTTTGTGTTGTTTCGCGTGCCCTCACAACTTCACAGCGGATCAAGGACGTATCTCTTCCTTTGGCGGGGTATTGGCTATGCATGTTTTTCATCATCGCGCTAGTCTGACGGTGAGTCACGTACGCTATTTTTCCCACTGCGGGTGGCCCTGTGTATCGCGTACCCATTTTCGAGGTCATAGTAGCCTGCGTGTCCCACGCGTACACGTTTTTCATGTTACCGAGTGCCACCGCGTACTGCGGGAGATTAATTCCACGCACGTAGGCTGCAGGGGTTGAGTGCACGGTTTTACTGCAGTTTTGGGGTGCCTGAGCATTGCGTGACCCGTCACTACATCACCGGGGTCACATACAGCCTTGCAGGTGCAGGGGTGCTATTGACATCTTGTATCCCACCCCCTTCACCCCAATTGCCCAGGACAATTGTGGTGTACACCTCCCATTGGCACTCCTCCATCTGTTCCGGCACTACTCCATCTGTGCCATGTTTGGGAGGGCACCAAAGGTGAGGGGCGCCTCAGCTGGGCATCCTCCTCGTGGCGGCATGGTCAGGGACGTGGCTGGGGTGACCAGGGAGTAAGGGGACTCCAGGGTGTCCTGGGTGGCCACAGAGGGGGAAGAGGCAGGGGTGCGCCACTTGTGCACGATGTTGTGCCATGTGTCGGTGCAGTCATGCCACCACCCCCTGTGGTTCCGGGAGATGCAGCTTCATCCGTTTCATCGACTGCCATGGGCCCAACGGTAGTGGTAGCTGCAGGTGCAGCTGTGGGCACCACCACGCAGGCTCAGGGTCTGCCAGCGCAGGCTGTGTTGGCACTTGAGGAGTCCTTGGAAGATTTCCAACAGGCCAGGAGGGAAACCGTAGGTGCACGCAGGGCTGCCCTGACCGAGACACGTGTCCCTGGGGCAGTAATGTCATCTGCTGCTCCGACCAGCTGGTGTTGACAAGTGCAGGGGCAAATGCAGCCAACAACACCCCGGTTGTGAGTCTGCCAACCAGGACAGTCGCGGTCAATGACCCTGCCACAGCGGATGTTGCTGCACAGGGTCCATTAGAGGGCACCCAGCTGCCACTGACGCAACTCAGGCCTTTGGTTGTCCCTCCACCTGCCACTCCCTTGGCTCAATCCACCGGTGCCACTGGCCATACTGATCAGTGTGGCATTTGCCAGCCAGGGTCTGCGCCACAATCCAAGAGGAGGAAGGTTGCACCTGCAGCACAGGCTGGGACCCCACACACAGCCACGACCTTCTGCATGTCGAGGAAGAAGCCTTTCTGCAACCAGGAACTGGACTTCCTCATGGACTACGTGCGGGACCACAGCCGTGACATGCTAGTGGAGCCTAATTGTCAGACTACGGCTGCCCACCGTGATATCCACTGGAAGCAAGTTGTGGAACATGTGAGTGCATTCGGCCATGTGGTGCACACGGCGCAAGAGTGCAAAAAGCGTTGGAATGACCTCCAACGTAGCGCTAAGGCTAAGCGTGCCTCAAATTACAACGTGACTCTGGTGACTGGCAGTGGGCCTGCACGTGAGGAGGAAGACCTCACTCCGCACGAGTCACTCGTTGCGGAGTTCATACCACCTGAATCGGTTGAAGAAGTGGGAGAGATGCTGGACTTTCATGCCCAGTCCAGTGAGTGTTGCTGCGTGTTTGTTGAGGACATGTGTGTTTTACTTGTGTGATGTGTTGTGCATGACTGCCACTACATGTAATGTGTACATGGTTCTGATGTGCAAGTAATGCAATGCTTCACTGATGCATGGCTGCTCTGCAGGATGGTGGACATGTGGAGCGGACGGGGACTGTCCGCATCACCACTATTACACCCTACTCACATGCTGGTCACCAGAATGCCCCTCCGGTCCATGTTCCAGCTCACTGGCCCTTCTGCATATAGCCTGGGGTGACCTTCCTCTCAGCCCTGGGACTATGTCATAGCATGACTGACGTGCATGTGTCCTCTGCCTGCATTCGGGTACTCCACGTAGGCATGCTCCCTTGCCCCTCCACCTCCCCTCTGCACCCCAATTTCACCTTTGCACTGGTCTGCTTCAATTTTGCCGTTGAGTACTTGCCTGTTCATGCGTCCTGTGTACATGCTAACTTCCATCAGCCAATCTGCCAGACATATGGTGTGGGGTACACCCTTTGTACTTGATGCAGGGTGTCTCACTTGGACTGTGCAGAGGTCAGAAGTGCCCATTCATGCTCCATGTGGATTCCATGCATGCCCCTATGTGTCCTTGACTGGATGATCATTGTAGTACGTGTGCAGGGTGACCTACATTGCATGGCATTTCATCAGCCTTCCCATGGCCACTTTGGCTCAGTCCTGCATCACACACATGTTTAGGGTGTGGCAGTCTGTGTGGGTCACAGGCATCAGCCTGTTTCATGGCCAATGACTCTGTCCAACTGGTGTAGTGTCTTCTTCACATGTAGGTGTACTCCTGAGGTTTCATCATGTGTACTGCTTACTGTCCCATCATCATCTGCTGTGTTGTCACTTGACTCACATGATGCAATTGATGCTAGTCAACACTGTCTGTCAATACACAGGTCTATGGTCATCCTTTTGATGCCATGCAAGGCATCCCTGCATTTGCACTTGGGGGGAGGGCTGGTTTGCTTGTAGCCATGCAACCCATTGCATGCACATTGCACGTGATGGCTGAAGTTGACATGCACTGCCTTCACATTTTCTGATAAACATCATGAAGTACTTGTACATGTGGAAAGTGAGTAACGTACAAATGTGCTGCACTGCATCGACCCACTTCAGAGCGATATAAGACCCTTCTACATGCCTAATCACAGAAGCAATGTCAAGTTGACCCAGCATGCATGGCAGGTTCTCTTTTGTGTGTGACAAGTCTGCTTCATGTGTTTGGTGTCTGTGTGATGTCTATGTGTGTGTGTGTTGTGTGCTTCTAACATGTGTAGTGACCTTTTTTCTCTCTACTTTTCAGATGATGACGCAATGGAGCCAGAGGATGGTGTTGTCATGCCAGGAACAGGGTTGTTATCACTACAGCAACCCGGCACAAGTGGGGGTAGTGGGGTGGTAGGCCACGAAAACACACATGTGCTACAGTCCATCTTGTCTTTGGCTGTCAATGAGTCCAGCCCTGATGACCACTCTGACATCCATGTTGAGTTGGATGTGCATCAGGTCCATATGTCAGGGGTGAGTGATTCTGATGTGGGCACTCCTCTGTCCGTGATACCTGCACTGAGGGGTCAGACAGTCTTGAAACCTCCGCCTGTGGTGGATCGGGACGCAGGGTCACCCTCCACACCAGTCACTGATGCGCCTGGGCCATCACGTCGACGGGGGCATGTAGTCGCGCAGCTGTGGGCGGTGCCAACACAACGAGGACACCCGGTCCTTGAGTCCCGCAGGTGTCAAGCCCAGCAACGCGGTCGACATGCGCAACTGCTGTATACTGAGTGGGAGCAAGACATGACTGCCAATTCTGAATGCCAGGGGGCAGCAATAGAGAACATCACTGTGAGCATGGAGCGTGTGGCCCAATCCGTGCTCCCCCCTGCTAGGCATGTGCTTCACCAGCAGCAGGTGGCACGGTTCACGGCCCGCTTGCTCAGGCTGAGCATGGCGGCCTCAGACAGGGCACGCCAGGCTGAAATGTTGTCTCTGCGGGAATGAATTGCTGCTCACGCAGAGGCACACATGGAGGCCCTGAGGGAGGAGTATCTGGGTGTCCTTCTGATGTCCCAGAGGGAGTGGTCAGAGGAGAGGTTTGCGCAGCTTGAGCATACCATCTCGGCTGAGCTACTTGCTTGCCGGGAGGTGCATCCGTGGCCTTACCTTGCAAGAGGAAGCACGCGTATCGCGTGAGGTTCTGCATGCAGACCTACGTGTCATCGCCGCACAGAACCAGGCTCACCCGTCTGGCAGACTTGCTGCCGATGAGGGGCAAGCTGCGGGTAGGCGTGGTCAGGCTCCTGTGGCACGTTCTACTTTCCAGGAAGAGCCAGACTCGGACGACAAGGTATCTCCCACATAGGGTGGGCTGTGCAGGCATTGAGCACATGGAGGTTTTTTTTTCCTCAACCTCATCGCATGTGGGTGTTGAGCAGCACCCTGTACCTCTCCCCTCCTGGGTGCCTCCCCGCCCGGGTCGTATGTGGCCATTTTTTCTTTTTCTTTTAGTTTAGTTAGTTAAGTTTCGATTTGATAGTTTAATTAGCTCATGTAAGTTTTTGATAGTTAGTGTAATTAGTTAATATAGTTTAAAATTGCTTGTCTGTTGTGCTTTCATGTGACAGTGTGGTGCTTTGTGGCTTTTGAAAGAATCCACTGTCTGTTCCAGCTGGTCCCTTCAAGCTTGTATCATGTATGTGTTTGCAGCTTGGTGTCCTGACTCACATATGCCACTCCTGCTTCCCTTATCCATGGGCTTGCAAGGATGGTTTGGTGTAACAGCCTATTATGCAAGGGCTTAGGACTGTCATATCTGTGGCATGTCTGCTGCTGTACTACTTGTGTTCACACACCTAGTGGGGATGATAGGGGTGATTATGATTGCATTTCTTCCTATGCTAGATGGGTGGTTTCATGATTCATGAGTGCATTAATTGCTATACATTTTGTAGTGTGTTTCTTATCTTTGCTGTACATGTGCTTCATGTAATTCATGCTGTAGACAGTGGCTGACACACTTTGGCTGGGAAAGTTGCACAGATGGAGTGATTTCAGATGTACGTCTCTGACATGGTCCACTCATGACATGCCTGAGGAGACACACACAGGGAAATTGCATGCATTGATCATGTGTTTTCTGCCCTTTCTACAGGGCGATGAGCCTCCAGAACACCTTTT
Organism: Ambystoma mexicanum; assembly: GCF_040938575.1. Lineage (NCBI taxonomy): Eukaryota > Metazoa > Chordata > Amphibia > Caudata > Ambystomatidae > Ambystoma > Ambystoma mexicanum. Next base: position 702,001,622 of record NC_090930.1, on the reverse strand, counting down.
CCAGCAGACATGGCCCATTGGATGTCTGGAAGCTGGCCACGTTCGGTGGTGCAGACATGCACATGTGTGCGCAGGTGGCGATTGCGCTCATACATCATACAGAAGCTGACGTCTTTCAAGGAACTCCAGGAAAGGTGAGCAGCACAAGGGAGCCACACCGCAGCCAACCGTCCACCAGGACAGTTGCACATGCATGCTAAGTAGCACCACTGACGGTGAGCTTGGACAGATATTGGTGTTGAAGCGCACAGTACAGCTAAGAAGCGTTGGTGGAGTAATGGGTAGTTGATGGGAAAGTTGTCAGGGGCACATGCAGGGGCAGTGGCACATATCCTCCGGTCCAATATATTCCATTGAGGCAGTTGTATTAGCCATGTAGCGTTGCAAGACAGGGAAAGAAGCAAAACACAGGGACAGACAGCGAGGGACAGACTTGTGTGCAGTGCATTTCATTTACAGGTTTTAATTGCCACATGCACTACCTACTTTATTTAGGTTATGCTGGAACAAGTCTTGTACTGAAGTCGTACCTTGCTAAATGCATCTGGATGCTTACCCAGGGAACATTGGATGTTGTGTGAATCTTGACACATTGGTCTTACATTTGCCACGCACCCACCGGCACATTACTTACTGCATTGACTGTGCATGAACCATCACGGGGGGAATCTTACGTATGGATGGTGGTGTGTGTGTGTGTGTATGGGCATTCACAGATTAGTGACTCTGGCTCTCTTTGCAGCATTGAACTGCTCATGTTACCAGACCTGAGAGTGTGCAGGCAGGAGGCCAGCACTCACCCCAGAGATAAGTTTCTCTTTGACTTCAATTTGAGTAATTTGGTACTATGTGCATGATGTACACGTTTGGTCTGATTGTGTATGTGTTAATGTGATTATTATGTTTTTGTACATTCCCTACTTTCCCTTGTCAATCCTACTCCCCTCTCCTGCCCCTAATTCCGTTTATCCAGTATACCAATGCCTGTCCCGACTGCATATCCCTGACCCTCCTTACCCACCAGGGTCTCAGAGGCCTGTGTGAGTTTGACCTTGTAGGCACCCAGACCACGGTGGAGGTGGTTGGTTCGTGCCACTCCTGTGCCTGTACACGGGAGCTGTGACAGTACACATCAGTTTGTGGTGCATCATTCGATATTATGTAACACACATGGTACACATCCTGTTGTGACATTGTTTTACTGTGCTACCTTGGTTGTTCCATCATTGTGCTAGTACTTGGGCTTTGTGACGTACTGCTACTTTAAGTCATCTACTGGAGGCTCTTCTGGTTTGTTTTGCTGTCTGCAGGCTTTTTGCTTGGTTTATATGTTGGCCTGCTTTGAGTTCTCTTTGATTTGTTGTTTTTGCAAGTCAAGGTGGCCTCTGAGGGTGCTGGACACTTTTTACACGCAAAGTGGAAGATGGAGACAAAGGGGAAGGGTGATCCTGTGGCCAGGTGAACTTCAAGGATGAAGGCTACATACCCCATGTGCAGTTTTTCAGTGGGTCATAGTGATATGTGAGGGGGGAATTTTGTTGTTGGACAGTTGCCTTGCCCCACAGTGTGATGGGCACCCTGGCATTGTAATTGTGGTATCCTATGTACATGATGTATTCTGCTGATCAATGGCTGTTCATGTGTTGTGTTTACCTTTCAGGTGTGAGGGCATAGTTGTGGTTTGACATGCTGGGGTGTACACATGGGCAATGTTCACATGTGATGAGGACACTGATGGTCACTTGATTGCACGTGCATGTATTGAGTGCATGGCCCTACTGACACACACACTCGCACTATGATCCACAGCATGTACAACCACCCTTCCATGTCCACATGTGCACACAGTTAGCCTTCTGGGGACCACTGTGTCCCTGCGCACATGATCTATGACCATTGGTGGATCCTGTACCTGCATGATTTGTTTTTTTTATTTAGTTTGTCATTTTCATGTGGTGCTCAGGGTGTGCATCACACACAATGACTGGTCACTATGCTGTGTGCTGAGCAGTGTGTTGCAGAAGAGGGACACAGCACACGTATTATGCAATGTTTATTTTGCTGTGCACAATGTGCATGTGAACAGGCATTCGTTGTTATGTTCAAGTTACAACTGTTGTTATGTATTTGGGTATGACTTGCTTTGTGTGGGAGGTTGCTGGTCAGTCATTTCATCTGATTCCATGTCAGGCATCATTGTCTGACGCCACTTTGCATTTTTCACATGTCAATGTGTACATTATTGTTATTGTGTTGGTGTTTTGCTATTGCTTGCCATGTCATGTTGTGGTTTTGGTGGCTTTGTGTGACATACCAGTGATTGTCATGGCCTATTTTGCAAGTCTGTGTGATACACACCTTGCAGTGTACCTTTTGGTCACACAGGATTGGTTAGGTTTGGGTAGCTAGGGATGCACACATTGTGGCACTTCCATGGCAACATTCTCAGGGTGGTAAGGTTGTGACAGTTGACTGTCTCTTTGTCATCATCGATTGTCACCTGGTATGTGCCAGGCCTGTGTGCACTCCGCAGGGGTGGGAGTTTAGGTGAAAAATGTGGCCACAAGCTGGGTCCGGGCTGCCTCGCCACTTGCCCTGTCCCCTCCCATTGGCAGCGCCTGTGCCTGTGGTTGGGGATGTGGGGGCACCACCATGTCCACCGGTACATCCTGCCGTGTTGCTACATTGTGCAGGACACATGCTGCCACAATGATCCTGCACACTACTGGGGGTGCATAGGGTAGCTGGCCACCAGAGCGGTCAAGGGAGCGGAAGCGTGACTTGAGCACTACGAATGTGCGCTCCACTATGGCCCTGGTTGCAATATGGGCAGCGTTGTATCTTACCTGGGGTGGTGTGGTGGGGTTCCGGATTGGCGTCATCATGTGGTTGCTCAGAGGGTAGGCACTGTCCCCTGGAGAGGTGATAATTGTTGTGATTATTGGGGTTTGTGTATTTGTGTGTGACATGCATGCATGTGCACGGGCATTTGTACTCACCTAGGAGCCATGTGTCACCATGCTTCCCAGCTTCCAGGGCCCGGCTCGGGGCGGGAATCCTGTATATGAAACTGTCATGGGTGGAGCCAGGGTAGTTTGCATAGACAGAGGTGATGATTCCCTTGGCATCGCATACCACCTGCACGTTGATGGAATGCCAGTGCTTGGGGTTTCGGTAGATGTGCTCAGTGGCCCTAGGTGGACGTAGGGCCACATGGGTGCAATCTATGGCACTGAGCACTTTGGGGAAGTGTGCCACCCTGTAAAAGTCCTGGACAACGGCCTGCCTTTCAGCGGGTGTTCTGGGCATGTATATGTGCCTGCGGACTGAGGGGTGCGCAGTCATGATTGCCAACACCTGGTGTAGGCAGCGTGACTGCGTGGCCTGTGAGACCCCCCCCACTATGGCAGTAGTCTGCTGAAATGATCCAGTGGCCAAAATATGCAGGACATTGAGCACCTTCTCCAAGGGGCTCAATGCTTTGGAGCAGAGGCTGGGTGATGTAAGGTCATCTTCCCACTCCCTGACCAGGTCTAGGATGATACGAGGTGGAAACCTATACCTGTCGTAGACCTGGTCGTTAGGCATCCCAAAAAGGCTTGTCCGGGGGGAAAAAATGCGGGCCCTGGCTATTCTCCTCCTTGTGCGTGATTTTATACTGTGCGCGGGGACGCTTCTGCCTGCCTTCCTGTGGCGGATGTGTTGACGCCTGTGCACGTCTTTTAGCGTGTGCTTGTTTCCCATATTCAAATCCATGAATACGAGTTGTTCGCGTGCGTGTGGGCGTTCCGTGTATTTCCCTGCAGCACTTCCCCAGTTACGCCTTCTTTTTCACGCATTGTTCCCCATTCTGTGCGTTACGCCCCGTGTCCCGCCCCCTTTTTGGTATGTGCGCGGACGTTGTGCGCTTTCCCTGTGCGCATCGCACAGGGCGTTCGGGATGTTGCAATGACGTGTGCGCCTGTGTGCGCCACGCACGGGTTTGGCGCACATCCCGAGAAAAACACGCGCAGCGACTACCATGAATCACACGCGTGCGTGTGTGCTTCCTTTTTCACGCTTGCGTCTGCTTGCGCCACTTTTTTCGGCGCACATTTGTTCCATGAATCGGCCCCAATGTGTTTTATGGGGAAACAATGGAGTGGCAATTTTGAGACTGGCATCATACTTTTCTGCTGGAAACCTAGATTTGCCTGCATTTTCACCAAAACAGAAAAAACTATGAGCCTTTAAAAAAAGCAATTCAATTGTTGTTCATTGTTAACAGATAATTTAATTTGCGAAAGAAAGAATTTCATTTATTTGTTTAGATTTGCATCACATTCTGTCTGCAAGCAATATCCTGTAGATGATAGCATACTATAATATTTTAGTGGTGCCACACAGGCATGACATTTTTGACACAGGCACCATATCTTTCTTGCAGCAATATAGAAAACAGCATAGACATGTGTTTCAAAGGGCACACACAATGGGGCAATGTAGATGTGTCTGCATTTCAAAGGAGAACGAACTGAAAACATTATTATTGTTAAATGCTAATGCCATGCTGGTATTTCCCCATTAAACCACATTAGTATGTTGGCATGATAATATATGTTTCTGGTGGAACAAAGGTATTATTTTATTTTAGACAAGTGTCACAATTTTGTTGTCAATGCAGATGCTCCCAAGATATTATGTTGTAGTACAATAACTTTGTATTAATGGTGTGTTGAAACTGAGTTGACAGTGACAATATATGATTAACGGTGGCAGTTTGAAACAGACTTGAAATAGTGATATTTTCAGTTGGCATGTTTTGTTTACTAGCCATTATATATACAGCTATTTCAAAATTCATTAAAACAAGAAGAAAAAAAAAACAATCAGGTAAAATGGCAGGCTTTTATCATTATCGCCATTAGCAAAACCTGCATAAAAGCACATTCATAAATCTGCAACGCATATAAGGATTACTAAAACCCAGAGCAATAGATCGCAATATCCTTTCCTAGTAAGCCTTATTTAAAGCACCTCATACCCTACACAATAGTTTCACAATCTATATCATCTCGAGCTTTTATAAAGAAGAACACTCTTATCTAGCAGCCTACCGAGTTAAAACACATCAACATTCACGCAGCTGTACATTTTGAATTCACGTTTGAGTTCAACCAGATCATACATTAATATATCTGCCTGGGCAACATTAGCAGCAACTAAAGACAACATAAATTATACATATCTTTCAATTGATATGCGGCACGCTTACACATTTGTTGATATTCAGGGATGTTTTGCCAAGATCCCATCATTCCCCTGTTGCGCTGTCACAAGCAGAACTTCAAACACATTTGTCTAGAGAGCATGGACAGAAACTGCACTAAATATCAATTGTAACTAAACAACATTGTTGCCACTCTTTAATGACTCAGGCCTACACAGAATGCTAATTTGTAAAATCATGGATATTCACAAATTGAAACAAAGTGTCCCTTGGCTTAAATTTTCCTAAATTGCACTCCAGAAGATTAGCATTTTCAGTATATCCAGTAATTCATTTGCGCGTTCCACCACAAACATGCAAATAACTTCTAATAAAACAAGCTCTAGCTGCTGCACTTTGTGGGGAAAAAAGCATTCTGCAACAATTTGGTTTGTTAGGTTTTGTAGGATATATTTATGGGGCAACAATAAATGCAGGGATTTCATTCCCACCGCCTCCATCCAAATCAAGAGTGCTATTCTTAACTAACTCTGCCTTTTAAACATATCACACCACAGTACCTTGTCACTCCTTTCGCAGTAGGCAAGCCAAGAACTAGTCCGGTGTGCTGAAAGAACAGAATGTATTTTCTTTTTATTAATGGACAATATTCATATTGACACCTTCCTCCATGGCACAAAGCTGACAATGCTATAACTACCAACAAGTTGAAAACAGCAAGTTGTTTTTCCCCATGAAAAATCACAGAATCTCTAAAACACAACGGCCCTCATTAGGACCTTGGCGGAGGACCATGGCGCTATTAGCACCATGGTCCATGGCGCTAAGCTGCCAACTCCGCCATGGGGGTTGGCGGACTTACCGCCCCATTCCGACCTTGGCGGGGCGGTAAGTCCCCAATCCCCATTTACCCTTCCCCATTCCCATTTTTGCCCCATAGGGCATAATGGGAGTGGGGAAGGCGTTAATTACGCCACCGTAAATTACGGTGGCGTAATTAACAACAAGTCCCTTAGCGCCATGGATTTTTCCGCCTGCAAAAAGCAGGCGTAAAAATCACCATGGCGCTACGGGAACTCGTACTCAGGCGGTAAGGGGCGCCATGGTTTACGCCGGCGTAAACCCCTTACCGCCTGGGTCCTAATGAGGCCCAACATGTGCAGTTTTCATTTCTTGTCTCTACCCCACAGCCAGGTCACATGTAAAGAGAAACACAGGTCTAGAAACTACTTCAGATAATTGGGTCACTCAAAAGCATAGCCCTAATGTAAACATAATCAATGCAGCACCCTAGAAGAGGACATGACAATTGCGCTTTACCATTTAATTGGTATGTGGTCTAATTTAAATAAAAGGTAGTGCTTTTCTAGTGGCAAAAGTATCGCCATATGGAGCGCTCTTTATTTTGACATTCCTATGCGCTTTCCATGTCTAGCATTCTACCATAACAGACATTTAATAAAAACACTATTTTCAACATATAATGAACATGTTTCCTTTGCCACTAGATAGTAAGAATGTTCTTCTATATATAAATTGTGCTTTTAAACCAGCTAGGTTTACTTGGCTTAACCATGTAGACACCTTTCTGCATGGGTTAGGATGAAATGTCAGAATAGAATTTACAGACCTTACAAAAAGACCTAAAACACATACCACCAAAAGTTCCAAATACCAAAAGTTCGAACTTTTTGTGGCATGTGTTTTGGTGGGTCTGTAAATTTAAAAAAAAAGAGCTGGGGGCTGCGTGGGTGTCCCCCGCAACACTCCGCTCACTATAGTGTACAGTATAGGGAGCGGGGTGTTGCGGGGACACTGCTGCAGCTCACCTGAGCAAAAAAAATAAAAAATGAAAGCCAGGGACTGCGGGGGTGTCCCCAGCAACACCCTGCCCACTACACTGTACAGTATAGTGAGCGGGGATTGCAGGGGACACCCCTGCAGCACACCGGACAGAAGAAAAAAAACCCTGCTCAGTATACTACACAGTATAGTGAGCAGGGGTTGCAGGGGAAAACCCTGCAGCTGCGCAAAAAAAAAGAAAAGAAAGAAAAGGACCCTGCAGGGCCGGTTCCAGATCATGGAAGTGAAAGGGAACCGGTGCCAGAGGGACACAACGCGAAGGAAGAAACGGTAAGTAGGGTGGTGGGGGTATGCTGGGGGTGTGGGGGGTGAGTGTTGTGGGTGTGCTGTGGGTGTGGGTGGGGGTGTATGTATTTATGGTTTTGTAATGGACATTTGTGCATGGGAAATGTACGAATATTTGTGGTGTGTACATTTCCCATGCAAACATTTCCTTTGCAGACTTTTCCGCCGCAAAAAAATCACGCAGATCCTTTTGCAAAGCACAGATCCAAAACTTCAGTTTACTATTGGTAATCCCTCTGCTTTAAGGCAGGGTCTGGGGAATGTTGAACAGTTGAGAATTTTGATTTTAAATGCACCCCTCCCATTAAGGGGATAGTTGGGGTTGCCGACAATAATGTAGGTGATAAAAAATTACTATAAAAGACTATGGGCCTCATTACACGGTAGGCGTTAACCATGGCGCTATTAGCACCATGGTTGCCGCCGGTACCGTACCGAGTCCGCCATGGTGAATGGCGGAATAACCGCCACATTCCAAGGTGAGTGGGGGCGGTAATTCCCCATTCACCATGGCACTTCCCCATTCCCATTTGAGCCCCCATAGGGCTCAATGAGAATAGGGAAGGCGGCAATTACGGTACCGCAAATTGCGGTACCATAATTGCCTCCAAGGTCCCTTTGCGGGCCCGTTCCTTAACGGCTGGTAAAACCAGCCGTTGAGGTTGGGACCCGCAAAGGGACCTCGTAGTAAGGCAGTAGGGGATTACCGGCACCGTGTAATGAGGCCCTATATATTTCCTCATTACAAGTTGGCCGGTGCGGAATTAATGTGCCAGTATAACCATATACTGGTAAATTTCTGCATTGGCCAACTACAAGTTTGAAGGTGGGGTGTCGGAAATACTTCCAGCTAAGAGCTGTAGGCAATTCCGACACCCTAATGGAAAAAGTCCCAGGTATTACTGGCACCGGTTTTACTGATTCCTGGTAATGCCGGCAAATCCACCAATGGAGTCCAATGGGATTCCATGGAATCGGGAGTTACCACTGTCATTGTCACCCATAATCTGGCAGTAATACCACCAGACTGAGTGCCAGTAATGGTAATACCATTTTCTGCTATGCTGGTGGATTTACCAATATGCTACCAGAAAACTCGTACTGAGGGCTCTTTATCAGCACTTGGATAGATGTTGATTTTGAAATTTCCAACTTCACTCCATTGTCCCTTGACTATGTGGGAATTAATTAAATCAATAATCAGTATGGACATGCTAAGCATCTACTCTGGATGCCAACCCCATTAATATCTATATATGGGGAAGGTTTTCATTCAAATACATGCCCACATTGGTTTATTCTGATGGACAAATGTACTCACTTTGAATCTCTCTGGGATTGGGCATGTGCCATCATCAGGGAGTCAGCCAGACTCAGTCCTGCTGTCTGCCTATCCTGGTTTCTGTATTGGAGCCACTCCAGCCTCAACTCTTCTCCAGATCTCCAGCTCCCAGCTCTGTTGCTTCTCTCATGATTGTAGTTCCTTGTTTCTCCCTGGAAATGTTAATTATTTGCGGTTCTATTTTGTGTCCAGTTTTAAAAGGTCCCAACCACACCCAAAAATGTCTAAATAAAAATGTACCATGTCATTGGTTGATTATCCTGATTGGGCCTCGTTTGTTCTTACACCTAAACAAGGCTTAGCACATTCCCTCTAATTGGTGATTAGGTCTCCATGCCCCATTTCTGGGAGTTCTTGCTCCACCCATTTGGAATTGCATTTCTGAAGAATTCAGCTGTGAATTACATCTTCAACATGACACTTTTCTCCAATTTGCAGATAAGGGTCACAACTCATATATTTCTAAATTGGTCTAATCATGCTTATTGGAATGAACTGTTCATGGTGTCGACAGGTGATTGGCTGCACCAATGACATATTTCACCAGAACAGTTAAAATCTTGATATTTTACAGACAGGTATCTGATTCAATAAGCCAACATAGTCCGGACTCTCCATTCAGTAATGTTTTCTGGGAAGCTACAATCACATTTCATATTATAACTCTGGTTCCCCCGGGTGAATTCCAAGGGCATTTCTGTCAACAAATAATGCTTTTCGTGTGGTTTCTGAAGACGTATGAAACATCTATGTATCTATTACAGTTCACCAGTTATTAAAAAAATATGTTACACTATATAATCCTATGAGACCCTTTTAATTACATTCATATTATTTAATTTAATTAATAACCATTTCTGTTCCCAAACCCTGTATGTTGGCTTGGCCATATGACTTTTATTGAGCTAGTTTGCAATAAAACCACTTAACATTCTTTCAAGGATAAGGACCTGAACATGTGTTTCCTTATCTTCTTGAGCATAAGGGTATAACTCCACTCTCTGAATCATGCGACATTCTCCTGTTACATCTCAACTGTCAGGCAGTCCAGACCCCACCCCAAACTGAATTTAATTTTGAATATTTTAGAAAGTTCAGAATCTATGGTCTGCAGTTTCGTTTACTCAATGGCACAAGTTCCCTCCCCTTCCTGGCTCTTCGGAGCTTAAAAGAGGTTGACCAAATGTAAAGGTGAAGGAGTGTTTGACCTTTGAATCTGATGGGAGAGGTTTTCTTGGGTGTCCGATCACAGCTTTACGTCCGCTCTTATGAATAGAAACAGTGCTTTTTAACTTGCTGCATTTTCTTTGCACATGAGGGCTGCACAAATATCTCAAATTGCAAAATCTACATTTCTGCCCGTTTTCCCTTGTGCTGCTTATTTAAGTTAAATAGTTAAATAATGGCCTTTTGTCTGATAGCCAACAATGCAATTTCCACATTGCTGTACCTTTCATCCCAGCTTAGTCACAGTCAGTCCATTTGTATCGTGGGGCTGAAAATACCCTACAGTTGCAAGGGTAGACAATGATTACAAAAATGCTTTGCTTGTAGGCATGAAAGTTCTACACTTTTCCTTCTATAGCAGAAACAAGCATTGCCTGAGCTGGCTTCAAAATGTTTTGCAAATCCATGCTTAAAACTTCACTTTAGCTGTGCCTCTATCTGATTGAACAGTTGAAATACAAAAGCAATGAGATCAATAAAAAAAACTGTAAGGCATGCACACAAATGTCACACTTTTCCAATGTATTTCTTGATGTGCCTTTTTCAATTCAAAGACAGATAGGCCACACCCCGACATAATGCACTCAGAAACAATATTAAGGCCAGAAATCTCCCAATGAAGAAAACAATACTTCTGACTTTCCTGCAGAACACCAGAATCACTAACGTATCTTTAGTTACTATTATATTATATCTGAAATAGGCATCAAGAGCTTACAACTTACATCATAACCTGATGGTGGTAAGATCCCATGTTTATTATCGATGGAATATAACAAAGCATATGCACATTATTTACAAACCGTGAGAGAGAAGGTTTTTGAGTAGAGCAAGCATGATAAGAAGTATACAAAATCAACAGAAATGGTGCTATGCAGATATGAAGAAAACATTATTGCTGCTTATTTACATCCCTATAGCACATGTGCCTTGGTGTAGCACATTCAGCAATATACAAGTGTTAAGGTGACATACATTTGTGGCACACCCTCTCAAATAAAGACCTAAAGTCAACAAAAAAACAATACAGTTGTTAACCCTTATGCATGTGTTTTTACTAGCAACTGCCCAGGTGAAGAAATGATCCTCCATCCCTCTTCCCTCATAAAATCAAACCTTCTCTCGAGGTACCCAGCCCGAACTCAATGCCCAGTCATTGAGATAACTTAAAAGTAATTTGAATAATATTAGATTCTGGAATCTAACTGAGTAATAGTTTCACATGAACGAGTCACATCTCATGGACACACTGTAAAAATACAAACAATTATAGAGCCCGACCTGTACCACAGTATTCTTAAAGAGGAAACCAAACCATCTCTGAAAAAAGGACAATAAGGCAGTTGATATCCAGGAAGGCAAAGTGATGTTTAAAAGTATATCCTGGGAGACTGATCTGAAAACTGGTATATTCAATAACATGGCTTGGGGTGGAAACACACACGCAACTAATATGGTTTTCATTTTTATGTTCTGGCTTTTAGCAGAGGACAAATGATGATTCCTGATTTTAATATGTAAAAATGGATTAATTTCTGCAGGCATGCAATTGATATGCTTATTCGGTCTTATCATGGCAATCTGGTGACTATTCTGTTTATTATATATATATGGGAGGATGCTGTAATTACATGACCTGCAGTAGCATCTTTCGCCCGGACGTCCAAAGCAATTGGCAGTCAAAGAAAAGGGCAATTCCTCTTTGGACCTGTTTGGACCAGGAGGATCCAGGACCCAAACCCCTGCTAAGACAGCAGGTAAGCATGCACCGACATGTGTTTACACCCTCTTTCCCCACAGGTCATCCCAACCCTCTTTTGTCCACCGTGTTGTTCCCTTGTGCCCCCCTTCCCGCACACAGGAGTCTGTCCTGCTACATTCTGGTTTCACCATCACTGTCTTGTAGCCAATGCTGGATTTTACTTTTATGGATTTCATTGATTCATGGTGCGTTACCCTTTCTCAATGCTCATGCTGGACTTCCTTTGCATCTTGTACTCATGGTGACCCTAAATCATGCTGTTCCCATCTTCATCTTGTATCCTGTCTTGCAACATTATTTGTTACTTCTTACTTCTGCAGTTGTATTTGCGCTCCCCTCTTGCTTCTCCACTCTTTTTGACTGCTTACTCTCTGTTCTCTCCTCTCCTCTCCCTTTTCCTATCTCCTCCCCTCCTCCCCTTACTTTCTTCTACGCACTTACTCTATCAGAATTGTCCCTGGACCTAGTATGATAGCAACCTCGTCTGTCGCTCTCCCATCCCCTTACTTCCCCTCCCTCCAGCACTATCTGAAACATTGTCAGGCCTAGTACGATAGTCGCTTGTTTTGTTCCTCCCCTCCTTTGCTGCACCCCTCTCCCTCACCTTTTGTTTTTCTCCGGCTCTACCAGAAATGTCATCAGGCCTAGTACGGTAGTAACCTGTCTGTTTCCATTTCATTCCCACTCTCCCCCTCCCTTCCTTATTTATGTTTTAGCTCTTGTACCATCTGAAATGTCATCAGGCCAAGTACGATAGTTCATTTCACATCCTCACTGTTCATGGCCTGTAAGAATGTCACTGTATTTTCCCTTGTTTCCTCCCTTGCCTTGAAGCGCTTTGAAACAAATTGTGTATAGGTGCTATATAAATAAATTATCAGATCATATCATGTAGTTATGGTTAAGTTGCTAAACCCATAGGAAGAGCACTTTTTGTGCGGCTTATAACTTTGCTCACCAAACTTCGAAAAAAAAATTAATATGGCCCACTTTTATTTTTTTTCCCATAGACTGAATGGAGAAAACATTTCTGTCGTGCCGACAGCCCAAACTGCTGGACGGATTTTCACCAAATTTGCAGTAGGAATAGCGGCTTGGTACCAAAAGTGTGCTTTTGTAAATTTGGTGAAAATCCGTCCAGTAGTTTTATTTAAAATGACCAAAAAGTAAGTCTCAAAAAATGAATGAAATATATGTCCGCTCTGTGGACACACTTTCTTGTTTGCTCCGCGGACAGGACACCGATTGGCTAATCATCTTGCGTCATGTCTGCGGACATGCAAGGTGTTCTCTGATTGGCTGGGATGAAGCGTGAGGTGCGTCACATTCTTTCGATGCGCCGACATATTGGATCTGCAGACAGCGCGACGTAAAACTGAGCACAAATACAATTTTGGGGAGTGTGTTGGTGTGTAGGAGTACTTGGAGAGGGTGGGGGACTAAGAGATTGGTCAAATGCTGTATTTGTTTAGGTGGGAGAAAGCCTTGATGTGTTCATGGTGTCCGCGGTCACATCGGTTGTCCGCGGACATACCAAGCACCGGGCGCTCTACTGGCTTTTTACTTTAGTATGATGTTGATTTTGGGTTGTTAATAGAGCATTAGGTAAAGAGGGTATGTATTGAAGAGTTTGTGCATTGGTTGTAATTATTTTTTAGAATGTTAATTGAAGTGGATAGGTTTTGAAGTGGATCTATTATGTTTTTGGTTTATGGTCATTTGGTAGGTGTTTGCTTCTATGGCTGTGTTATGCTGCGGTGGTTGTGGCCAGGGCCTAGAGTCTTGGGTGCATAGCTGAATGACCGTAGGCCTTTGACCATTTACCCAAGAATCTAGGCCATGGCCACAACCACTGCAGCATAACACACCCATGCTACCAAAGACTTTGACTCTGGTATGTGGGCTGCTTAGGGGATATGTTTTAACAAATGTGTGTACTGATTAGCAGTAGTGTAATAGTGTTTATAGGATAGTGAGATGATGGGTGTTAGTTTGTTTGTTGGATTGTGTTCAGAATGTTGGTATTGAAGACTGTAGGCATTTTGGGTTGTATTGGTTGGTGAGGTGTTCGTTTGCATGGCTGTGTTATGTTATAGTGTTTGTGAGTCTAATTATTATATACTTATTGTTTCCTTTGTCAAGGCTGTATGTAGGGTTTTGGCCAGGCCATGCAGTCAAGATTGTAGTGTTTGTCAACAATGCTGCAGCATAAGATACTCATGGAAACAGCCATTTTGGTGTTTGCTTGAATGGGTGTGTTATGCTGTGGTTTTTGTGAGTACAATCATTATATACTTACTGTTTGACTTTTTGTGGTTGTATGCAGTTTTTTCATGACATGGGTAGTTGGAGCAGACATTTTTTTTTCATCCACTGTGATAAAAGAAAAAATCACATGTTAGTGTAGGTAGTTTATAATGAGTATTGCATTGCATAGTAGATATTTCTGCATTGTGTCGATCCTCATAGTTAGTACTTTAGAAGTACTATAGTTCAAACCAGTGTGCTATGCAATTTGCTCAGTTACTGTGTTTGCTGATTAAATCATTGGGTCTGTGGGCAAAAAATGCATGCTGGAGTAAAAAAAATTTGATAGCAGTGGTGCATTCTATTTGTTTATTTCTTTTTCTATTTTAGTGATATTCATCTATCTGTTGGCTTGTTGCAGATTTTTGGGGCAGATAATAGTAACCTGTTGGCATATTCTAACTGTATATTTTTTGTTTGATTTTAGTGGTATTTATTTATCTGCTTGCTTGTTGCCGAAACTTGGGCAGTTAGATACCTGTTGGCGTATTCTAACTGGTGGTCATAGTTTTGAAGTTCAAGTTGTGTTTATGTTCAAACACAGATTAATTATTAAATATTGATTTTAAGAATATTAAGTAAACGTTTACAAGATTTTCTGGTAATCTCTGTTTTAGAGTAATGGTGGAATCATTACATTCGAACCATCCACAATTCTTTTTCATATATGCAGTGTAGTGACCTGCATTGGTTTAGTTGTGAAGGTTTTCTTACCAAGTGAGACTTGACCATGTGTCAATCCAGTCAGCTTGCAGTTGCTTTTTTGTACCATCTGCATTATAACGTAAAAGCATTACTATTATGTATTTACTATGTATCTGTATTTGTAAGGTAGAACGATTTGCAGGTAGTACATAATCTGCCATTGTTTGCATTTTGTACACAATGCTGAAATGGAATGGATTCACAGTTAGGAATGGATATATACACAAAGCGTTCATTAGGAATGTCTTCTTGTACTACAAGCCTGCAAAGAGTGCATGTATGTTTCCACATGTATGAAATCTGGAAGATTACATTTATAGGCCATTGCAGCACAGTAGTGCAATTCCTGCCTTATTCCAGAAACACTGTAAGTGTTGTCAGGATTGTTGGTTGCATGTCTATGAAGGACTAACATTTGTAAACACAATTGGTATATACTGTGTAGGTAAATGTTGTCAATAATTGGTGGCAATTGGAATAGAATATGTATTGCTACATTTGCTTAGCAATTTACACCAGTTGTATTTGAAAATTTGAATGGACCTGACAGTTCTGTGTCGAAGTCGTTTTTTCAGAGTGTGCGTTTACCTTCTTTGGAGGAATTGCTGTGAGATCCTGCATAGTTTGAGTCTGGAGTAGTTTTCTTTTACAATGTTTTGATAGGTTTAGGTTTTTAGATGGGGTGTAGAGTGAACTGAGTGTATTGTATTCTAGAATGCAAGAAATATCAGCATTTACTTTACTTGCATCAAAGTTTATTAGAAATAGTCCATCAAGTGTACGTATGTGTGATAGTACTACATAGCTCATGCCTTCTTTAAAGACTGTGCTACCAATGTCTATCAATGCTTTATCTAGGGTAAGACCTTATGATTTGTGAATGGTGACTGCGTATGCTAGAGTTAAAGAAAATTTTTCTCTGCGTACATGCATGTTTTTGAAAAGAAGGAAGCGGCTTTTTGAGTGTCCTTCCCTTTTAACTTCTGATAGTTTGTCAAAGAGAATATTGAAAAATTGAATGTTGTCACGTGGGTATGTTTGAAAGCCAATAACTGTACCAAGTGCTCCATTAACTAGCCCTTGGTCCACGTCAAGGTTACGTTTAAGCATTACTCTATAGTTTAAAGTTAATTTTAATATTTTTACCAAACCAGCTGTGTTAGACATAGGCCCTCATTACAAGTCAGGCGTTAAGGGTTTAATGGCGCCATCGGCGCCGTTAACCCTTAACGCCTGATTCACACTTTAACGCCTGCTTTTTGCAGGCATTAAAGTCCAAGGCGCTAAGCGACCTTGCTGCTAATTACGGCACCGTAATTTATGGTGCCTTAATTAGCGCCTTCCCCATCCCCATTATGCCCTATGGGGCAAAAATGGGAATGGGGAAGGGCAAATGGTTAATGGGGAATTACCGCCCCACTCACCTTAGAATGGGGCGATAATTCCGCCATCCACCATGCCGGACTCCGGCATGGACCATGGTGCTAATAGCACCATGGTCCAGCGCCGGACTTGTAATGAGGGCCATAGAGTTTTCCAAGGTGTTTAGCCTTGTTGTGGCTTGTTGACACATGGGTAGTGTCATACCATGTACGTCCAGTTTCACTTTTGAGAAAATTTGAACTACTGGTTGCATTTCCTTTTTTAACATTGTTTCAATATATTTTGAACAGCTTGCAAGAGTTGGCATCAATGACATACAATTGACATGTCTGTGTGCTAATGGTTCCATGACATCAGTAGCACTTGAGTTATGGCCATAGAGTGCATGGATGTGCCGGGTTTTTAATATAGATTGTGCTTCTTGAGATAGTACACCAACTCTAATACTTTTAAAAATGTTGGCTCATGTGAGGTCTGCAGACTGACGCATGTTCTCAGTTAATTCTTTGTATTGGAAATGCTGCCAAAGGTTGACATTTCCTATGCTGTTAAGAGTTTTACAGCACAGTTTGTGCCCTAAGGTTTCAAAAACAGGTTTACCTGTCACTGGTGTTAGTTGAAGAAGATCTCCGAAAACAAAAATGTGTTTTCCCCCAAAGAGCTCTTTGTAGTCTGTGTTGATGACCTCTTGTAAGCTGAGGTGAATCAAAGCCAACATTAGGTTGGAGACCATGCTCACCTCATCTATTAGCAGCATTTTCATTTGTTTTAAATTCTGCGTTCCATTGCAGCTTCTGTAGAAAGTTTGTAATAGTCTCATTTGTTTTGGTGATCTAATGGAAAGAGTAGTAATCAGTGTAAAGTGACACCGCCTATGATGTAGGCAGCTTAACCTGTGGCGGCAGTTACAACAGCTGACAGTTTGTTGTTTGTCAATTGTTGGAGGAACTTGCTGATGATTTTGATTAAGAATGTTTTGCCTGAACCAGCTTGACCACTCACAAATAGCAGTATAGGTTTGTAGTCTAGGCAGGTACAGATTTTACTTTCATGTTGCACACCATGTTCAATTTATTTTGTTACTTCTAGCAGAATGCTACGCTGTTCATTGTTTAGTTGTGATTTCAGTACAGCAAAGTCTTCTGAAGATTGCTCATACTTACCCATGGTGTTTTCTACTTCTGTCATGGCTAATTATGCCTCATTGCTATTAGTGGCTGTCCAAGTGGTTCTTGGCTTCCGGTTACAGAAGGTTGACTACTGTCAGGAGTGTCCACATCTAGTTGGCCCTGGAGTTCTTCCTCGTGTTGCTGTTCATTGTGCAACATTGTTTGTACTGTGTAAAGTGAATGTCTGTTATAGTGCTTTCATTTGCTTTGAAAGCGTCTTCATATTAGTCATAGGTATCTAGTATATCTTCTTCTTTTCTCTATGGTTTAAGAAGTTGTAACAGGGACATGTAATACAGTTCTTTATGTTTACAGAGTTTTTAATGACAATTTGATATAATTAATTAAGCTTTGTTTGGTAAGTTTCACTAAGCTGCCTTCACAATTTGCCACTCTGTATATACCTTTCTTTTCATCTGGTTTAATATTATTTTTGTATGTGAAGTATTGGGGTACGTGGTATATACACATAGTTTCCAAGTGGTAGTCCTGTTTGGGTAGTAGTTGTGTAGAAAATTGATTTTCAAATTGTCTTGGCTTTTGGGATCATTTTTGGCTATTGTTTCTATGTCCTCATATGATTTGAGAACTCTTTTTCTAGATTTAGCAGGACCTAGACTTAGCCATACTATAGTTTCAGATTTTCCGCACCGGTTAAATGGTCTGAAGCTTTCATAGCAACCACATTCTCTATGAGAGATCATTTTTATGCCTAAGCTCTACAATTTCTGTGAAAGTGTTTTGTCAGATGATATGCCATACCAGAGGTCTTGAAGTGCTGTTTTCTCTGCTTTGGTTAAGTAGGCTGTGACATATCGTGCAACTGCAGTGGAATTGTCTGCAATGTACTGCACATCTATGTTTGCATTCCATAGGAGGGCAATGATTGCATTGTAATCATTGATGTATTTTGATTCTTCTGTTCTTTTTATATAATATTGTTCTTAGGTGATTTACCTTTGACACTATGTCTAACTGAAGACATGAAGTTGCTTACTTGACCTGTTGTTGAAACTGATCTAGGGAAACCAAAGCGGTATTTGCTGTAGTATTTCCATTTGTTTTTATATTTGCGACAACAATATTTCCCACATTTGTGTTTTTGAAATAATACAATTTGTGCATGAAGGTCACTATGTGTTGTTTGTGAAGGGATTTCACAAAGACATATTTTTGGATGAACTGCAAAACAGTGGCATCACTGTCCTGACCACATTTGTGAGCATCTTTAATCCACAAAAGCATGTGGATGTGTGGTGCTCCTCTGGCTTGGTATTCTTTTCTCCAAAAGAAGTGTTGCACTTCTTTGAGGGGAGGAACAGTTTTATTACAAATGAAGTGTAGCATAGCAATGAAGCGATGATGGAAATATCTTGAGACATTTACATGATCTAGAGAGCAGAGTTCTCCTGGTGTTTTTATATCTATGTTTGTTTTGTTTTTGTTTGCTATGCTTAGGAAATCGTGTAAATCTTCCCATGCATATTCTGCACAACTTAATGTCACAAACCAAGTGGGTCGGCCAAGGTTTCTTATCATGCAGCGCATATCTCCATGACATCGGAACCAGTATTCTTTTGTACCACGCATGTTTGCTAAAAGATTTGTAATGCTTGACTGTAAAACCTCATTTTTTTCTTGCACTTTTTGTAGTGATTGCGTAGCTGACATATTTTGAAAATGGGTACCTGATTTCAATATGTGTGCTACTCCGTAGCATAGAGTTGCTAGTTCACTTTCAGAGAGAAGGTGGAATATGTATTCCACGTTTTGTCTGAATCTGGGGTCTTCAGAATACATTTGTAAAGAGCTGTATTCTGATATTGCTATTTGTGTGGGTCTATCATCGTATCTTCCTCCTTTTCCAGTAGGAAAGAGTAGATGAAAGGCATGTGCTTCTATACTTTTTTCCCATATGCTGATTTGAGATCCTTTGGCTTGTCTCATTTGGTATGTTTCCAGTGCATCATCTATGGCGTCTTTAGAGTGTAATGGATGAATTGTATAATGGTCTAAAATATGGGATTTTGTTGAAATTGACCAGTTTCTGATGAGCCTTGAATTAATTCAGTGGTTTCCCTCAGGTTTTCTTCAATATTGTTTTTTTTGTAGTATTCATTGTTGTCTTTTAGATATTGCAAGGCTTGTCTAACTTTTTGTAAGTCCATGAGTTGTTGCCAAATGTATTTGTATTTTGTAGGTACGCCATTTACTAAGATAATTAAAGATTGATCTATTGGACATTGTACTCCCAGAGTGTGTACATTTTCTTTGAGATTTAATGGCAAATAAACTACTTTGCCATGAATGCTTTTCACTTATTCAGAGGGAGGTAATTTTGCTGTTTTTAGGTGGAAGGCGTATTATTGCTTGAAATGGGTGCACGGTTTGAATTATGATGCTCTCATATAAGATGAGTCGTAGCAGGGGTTTTGATAGTGGGAATAATTCCAAGTTATTTGTGATAGCACGTGAAGGTGTTTGGTTGTTGTCAAGTTTTGCAATGCAGTAACTGCAAAGTATTAAGGGATCAGTAATTTCGTATTTGTTTTCTGCTATACGATGGAGAGCTAATTGGAACCATGTGGAATCATCATTGTCTTCTATTTTGTACGTTATGTCTACAGTTTTTGTGCTATTTTTATAAAAAGTCCTGCGGCAACACACACACACACACATGGTTTGGTAATTCAGCAGATGTACTTTTAAACTTTAGTATTTCTTTTTTGTATGTGTGTAGTAGAAGGTTGTCATCTGTGCATTTGTTGCTACTCTGTTGTAAAGCTATTGCATTTTGTAAGTGGCTTTCACTTCCAAAATATTTTCTCTGGGTATGCTCTATTTCTTCGAGTAGTTGTTTGGCTGTACCATGTAGAAGATTGTTATTTAAATTGGCTAGTGCTAAAGCAGGACTTTTGGCATAGTACATGTTATGAACCAGATTTCCTATAGTTGAATGATGTGTTGATTTCATTTTGATATCGTGGAAGGTGCTTTTCCAAATAGGTCCAGAAATGCATGCTAGTGAATGTCCTTATAGTCCTGTGTATTTGCGCACTGGAGAGGAGTCCATATTTTGTAGTAGTTTCATTTTGAATTTGTCTTTGCCTTTCGCATACTGATTGAGAAACTGGCTTACAGATTTGAAAGATGTTTGGGGCTATTTTACACATTGATGTGCATAGCCATTTTTAGACTAGACATATTGGTTCAGTGTAATGGAGAGTTGACACTGAGTTTTCGGAGGATATTTTTGTGAGATTCGTTTCTTGTTCCATAATGGTATTAAGTCTTTCATACCCTTGTCCACTGCTATGTATGGCAATTGGGTTTATTTGCGTTTGTTTCTATGCTTCTTCATTGAAATATGGTTCTGTGCTTGTGGTGTGACTCCATTCGCCTTCACAGATAGTTGTGAAGCTATCTTTGTTGATATTCCGTTTATTGAGAAGTCTTTTTGTAGTTCAGTATTTAGTTTTGTTAGTGCTTTCATTCGTTTAAAACCAAAATAAATAATTTCCTTTTGAGAAGGATAGCTCTGTCTACGAGAGCTTCTAGGAATAATTTTGTACGGTAGGTTTTAAGGGTTGTGCGTGATTTTTCTCCTGTTTTTTTAAGATTCTGAAGGACAGAGGACAGTAGAGGGCCACCCAAGATGGCCGCTTCTTAGCGAGCTCCCGCACGGCCGTAATAAATCCTACAAAATCCTGCCGTAATTCGGTAATCTGTCGCCTTGATAATCAAGATCCCAGCTGGGAAATCGCTGGCCCACCGCTGCACAAAACCCAGAACCAAAATGGGGAAGTGAAGACCCCTAATGCAATTCTCCAGCTCCGACGCCATCTGGAGACGAGGGAGGCCACAAGCCGCATGGTGCCGTGCTGCGGTCCCGAGCGGTGACCCGACGGGTGGACGCTCTCCTCCCTGCTTCTGACTGACTTCTAGGAGGTGCGGATCGAGAACTCCAGAGACCCTGGTGCGGAGCCCACACTCCCCATCCTACCCGCCCGCGGAGACAGCATTGAGGCCGTGAGCCCAGGCCCGTGACAGCGGCGGCCCCAGGTGGGCCGTGAACCAAGGCCAAGCCAAACAGAACCCCCCATCAGCTGCAGCGGAGGGAGACAGGCGTCGAACTGCAGCGGTGCGCTCCTCCCCGAGGCCTCCCCTGCCTCTGTGCTCCTCCCGCGGCGCTCTCCCACTCCCCGCGTGTGAGAGGGAGAGAATACGCAGGAAGGTGCCGGAGCGGTGATCGCACCCCCCCCAGATCAAAACCATCAAACGCCTGCTGCATGAAGACCGAGGGGGCCTGACAAGAAAATGCCCCCCTGCAGAGGGGCGCACAGGTACGGCGCAAGCACACTTTACACAGACATAACACCACGCGCTCCTGCACAGCCCCTGCAGCACCCAGCCAACCCACAACTCCAAGGGCACTTGCGAGCTCCAACATAAAGCCACGCAATGCTGTGCTACCCTTGCCCATAACAGACTGAGCTAAGAGGCTCCCTTGGCCCCCAGCGTCCCCCCTCAGTCACGGGGAAAGATCTTCTAAGTCTCTCTTTCACACCAGACAACAGCATACCCAGCGCCTAGAACTGCACTCCGGGGTCCTGGACCTCTCTGGGAATAGCAGGCTTGTGTGACAAACCGGATCTACACACTCTACCCTACCACTGAGCCTCGAAAGGCCCCGGCTCAACTAGCAACAACCTTCCAACCAGTCCACACCTCGCCTCAATATAAAGGCACTGCTGGAGCCCTGATTTTCAGCTGAAAAACCCACTGATTACACGGGGTCACCCATATCCAATGGGTAAAATGGACAGATCCCAAAGGAAACTAAACTTCAAATCCGGAACGGTCCCCAAGACCCCAAGCTCCAAGAAGACCCAGAACCCTCGATGGCCAATTCACACCTAATGGACGAAGAAACCTCCGCCACAGACATCAAAGCGCTCCTTCTCGATCTGGCAGCTGCCATTGGGAACCTTAACAACAAGATGGACAGCCACGAGTGTTGGCAAAAGTTGCACAACTAGGAACACAGATTAAAGCAACCATTGCTAAATGTGAGGATCTAGAAGGATGGTCAAGAAGAAACAACATCAAAATTGTCGGGGTACGAGAACAGACAACGCAACCCAAAATGGAAGACTTCATCGAGACACTCTGCACCACCCTGTTTGGCAGAGAGGCATTCTCCCACATTTTTGTAGTGGAGAGAGCCCACAGAGTCCCATCCGCCAAACCCGCTCCAGGTGCGCCCTCAAGGCCAATAATAGCCAAACTGCTCAACTGTAGAGATCGCGACACCATCCTTTGTTTGGCAAGAGAAAAAGGGGAAATACAACATGACGGAGACAAGATACACGGTTTTCCCGACTTCTCCCCTGCAGTCCAGACACAAAGGAGATCCTTCACGTCGGTCGGACAAAGGCTCAAATCAAATTAAATACCCTACTCCATAATCTTCCCTGTTCGGCTGAGGGTGCAACATGATGGCAGGGTGCACTTTTTCCAGACACCTGAAGAGGCAAACGATTTTCTGGACCGTGCTAGCTGCCGCGGCCCGAATCCCAATCAGCCACGCGCACAGAGGGAAAGATCCCGCAGAAACCCAACATGAATCATTCAAGAGCAAAAACACAAGTCCTGCAAGTACAGAACAGCTTTTACACCAGAAAAACCATAGGAGCTATGTACTCCGAGGCCGTGCAGCCCGGGAAGCCCCTTTCACAGCACAGTTACCTAAGTTTATGAATTACATGTTCAGGGAAAAGGGAGAAACGACGAGCGAGTTGGGGGTTGCTCGTGAGAAACAGTTGGGGACTCTACACAAGTTGGGGGTTAAGAAGTTCTACCGAAACCAAGGCTATCTACATGGGCCGCCCGCAAGATGACCGCACCCCGCCCATCACCGTAATGATAAATCCTTTCACCTTCGCCTCCCAGCAACCAAAGGGAAAAACTCGCTTACACACAGATATAAAAAGACAGCGCCTTCACCGTAGCTACGTGGAATATTAAAGGAGGGAACCAGCCAGCTAAAGTGAGAAAAACAAAACAATGGGCCTCATTACGACCCAGGCACAAATGGCGTCGTAAAAGGCTGTGGCGCCGTTAACCTATTAGCGCCTAATTATGAGATCCCTTTGCGGGACCCGACCTTAACGGCTGGTTTTACAATTTGCGGCACCATACTTAGCGCCTTCCCCATTCCCATTGAGCCCTATGGGATAAAAATGGGAATGGGGAAGGGCCATTGCGGCATGGGGAATTACCGCCCCGCCAACCTCGGAATGGGGTGGTAATTCCCCATTCCGCCATGGCGGACACCTGCATGGACCATGGTGCTAATAGCACCATGGTCCTCCGCCTGGGTCGTAATGAGGCCCAATATCTCAGCCGACATAAAATAGATATAGCTCGCATCCAAGGAACTCACCTACGTCTGAGGACCGAACACCCATGGGCCAAAGACTGTGGATGCCACCGCTACTTCGCATCGTTCTCGTCGTATGCCAGGGGAGTAGCCATCCTTATCAATAAAGCAACTAATTTCAGACTAATTTCAGAGAAGAAGGACCATATGGCCCAAATACTGATAGCTTCAGCAGCTTCGAATGGGTGATGACCCGCCTGAACGCGCCCAGACGGTCCACGATCATATGGGGCGGAGACCTCAACATAACACTCAACCCATCCATAAACAAGTTGCACAACACGAAGTCGACTCCGTCCAAAGCAAGCCTGCAAATCGTAGAAATCTGCAAAGCCTACGACCTCGTCGATATCTGGAGAAATAGACACCCAAAATACCCAAGACTATACCTTGCACTCCTGGGTGCACAACACCAGTTCAAGAATAGACTACCTTCTTGTGTCCACCCGCAGCCGCCTGTAGTGGTGTGACTGCCACATCTTACCGAGATCTCTGTCAGACCACTCCATGGTGACCCTAGAATGTAACACGTCATAAACAACGAAAACCAAGCCACACTGGAGGTTCAAACCCAGAGCACTCCAAGACACTGTCTTCGCAGAAGAACTCAGAACAGAGATAAAGTCCTTTCTAGACACCAACATAGGATCGGTGACCTCCGCCGGGACACTGTGGGAAACACTGAAGTGCTTCACCAGAGGAGTATGCATAACAAAAGAATGCGGAATCCTTAAATTGCTGCGAAGAGAACTGAACGCCAGTGAAACCAGACTCAAAGAACTTGAGAGCCTACTCTGAACCGATGATAACCCACAGACTCTGGCAGAACCCAAAAAAGAACTGTAGCTGTTCCGCACCACTGCAGAAAGAGAAGTGAAATTCCTAAACAATCACCACAAAATCCATCAGTACGGCAAGGGACAACAACCCGGGGCACTCCTGCCACGGCTCCTAGCCGCCGACAGGAAACCCACATCGATTGAATCAGTGACAGACCACACGGGCAACACTGTTCACTCCGCAACCAACATTGTCGAAACATTCCGCAACTTCTACCAAAAGCTGTATGATTCAAGCTACTCCGCAAACCCGGCTGAACTGACACAATACCTGGACACTATCGAACTATACCGGACAGACTCAGAGTTTAGGGAACCGCTGAACGCTCCAATCAGCATCGTCGAAATCCAAGAACTCATCAAGGAGCTACCGAATACAAAAGCACCGGGCCCAGAGGGCCTGTCTGGAGAATTCTATAAATTGTACGCAGACCTCCTTGCCCCACTACTCCTTCAGGTATACGACAAGGCCCTAACCAACAACCAACTGCCGCCAACACTCAACATGGCCAACATAATCCTTTTACATAAACCCGGCAAGGATCCAACAGAATGCGGTTCATATAGACCAATATCACTGATAAATCTGGACAATAAAATCTTTGCGGAGATCCTAACTAAAAGGCTATTACCCCTCATGCCCGCCATGGTACTGGCCGACCAAGCCGGCTTCATCCCGGGGAGGAACACATCCTACGGGATAAGAAGAATGTTTGGAGCGATAGAACCCTCGACCCAGAACGCCAGGTGGTGGAGGTACTATTAGACGCTGAAAAGGCCTTCGACTCTGTCGAATGGCCCTTACTCTTCACAGTTCTAGAAAGAATGGGACTAGGCAAACGCTTCATACAACTGGTCTCACTGCTTTACAAAAAGCCAACATCGAACATCACGCTGGGCGGTAGCCGATCGGCCGACATCCATCTAAGAAGATGGACCAGAGAAGGGTGTCTACTCTCCGCACTGCTGTTTGCCTTAGTGATGGAACCTCTAGCTTCCGACCTGCGCATGCATCATCTCCACAGAGGCCTCACATTGAGGCCACACAAAATGATCATCTCGCTATACGCAGACGACATGGCCCTGTTTCTCCAGAACGCAGACGAGAACCTAAACCCGGTGATGAGAGCAATAATCCATTTCGGCTATTTCTCAGGACTAAGAATCAACAGCAGCAAATCAGGCATCTTCTCACTTACCGCCGCACTACCGAATTCGCAAGCGACTTTGCTACAACGGATCAAAAGCATGGTTCTTGACCTCATCTGGGCGGGCAAGGTGGCGAGAGTGGCCTATACAACACTAATTCTACCAATGCGAAAGGGCGGATTAGCCCTCCCCGACATGGAACGCTATTACTGGGCAGCTCAAGCCCACTTCCTTAGCCATTGGTACATGACGCATTTCATAAAACCCCACGTTCAGTTGGAGAGAGCGATGGCAACACCATATCTTCTCCATTCCATTATCTTTGGCCAATTCCCGGTCAATCAATCATCCATGAACACTGTCACTACTATGTACTCAATCTGGAAAAAGATTGCCAAGAAAAGCAACGCTACATCCAGATTCTCCCCTCTCCTTCCGATTAAACACATCCCAGGAATCCGTATCACAACGGAAAAGGTCTTCCTGCTTTGGATGGAAAAACTACAGATAAACACCATGAATGATCTATTCCCAGAGGGTACATTCCTGTCCTTCCAACAAGCCCAAGACAGAGGAAGCAATAACGCCCTCAAGACCTTCATCTATTACAGACTGCGGCACTCACTGTAGGCAGCAATCCCGACCTTTCTACAACAACCACCAGTCTGGCCACTACTCCACAACACAATCCAGGCCCAAGGAGAAGGGCATTTGGTAGCAAACATCTACAGAGCCCTCATCAGCGAATCAAACCTAGCCTACTCAGGCACCAAAAAGAGATGGGAAAAACGCTTGGAAGCATAATCCCAGAGGAAGAATGGGCCTACATACTAAACCTTACTCAAACAGTAGCGATTAACACAAGATGTAAGCTAATCCATTTTAACTTCTGACATCAAACATACCATACGCCAGCGAAACTCCATGCCCAAAGAGACACAATATCGGCAGAATGCGACAGATGTGGAGAGCCAGAAGCCGACTTCCTACACTTGGCGTGGTTATGCCCACCGGTAGCTACCTTTTGGAGGGCAGTGCTGGAGAAAACATCGGCAATAATAGGAACGGTCCTCGACCCCGACCCGAAAATTACAATGCTAGGAATGACCCAATCACTGCCCAGCACAGCTAGAAAATTAACAAATCTACTTCTAGTTTTGGCACGAAGAAGGGTTGCATACAACTGGGGAAGAGGACCCCCACCAAGTACCAACTCTGGCTTAAAGACATCACGTATTGCCAAGACGTGGAAACTAACTTCATCAAGATGGTGCCACTCCACCCATGCCCCCCAGACATCTGGGGCCCATATATAGCATACCTGCTCTCAACAACAGACATACTAGACTCGCAACACCGACCCCCTTCAGAGAACTCGAGTACCAGCTCGACGCGCAATTGCCGAGGACACAGTGGCGGCACAACGATCATAATTGCGCAAGCACAAAGACAATGTCACTGCAGTGAGAGGGGCGGGGGGCAGCAGGAGGGATAAGCACTTGCGAAGTGGCCGAAACATGGCCTTATTGTTTGTTTATTTGGAAATGGCAATAAAGAAAGTTTAAAATAAGTTTCTGAAGGACTCTGTGCCGGAACATTTTTTGTAAAAACATGTTTTGGTATGCTTACTTGTGGCTACATCAAGATTTATAGATGCAGTGATAGCACTAATGGTAGCTGCAGTCCTGTTAATCCCTTTCTGTTTTGTTTTACATTTTAAAAGAGGAGGCACAGTTTCTGTACTGGAAGCTTGTTTTGGTGCGCTTAATGACTGTATTAGCTATTTTGTTTGAACTTTTTGTACACATTCTGCTAGTGGTGGATGCTTATTTTGGAGAGTTTTATTTTGATTTTGTTTTATTTTTGGTAGGCATTCTTTGGGGTCTGTTGGAGAAAAAAGAAAGTGTGGGTTGGGATCTTGTGCACTGTATGTCTGCTTTGTACATGAATGTCTGAGTATAATGGTAAGGATGTATGTAGAGGTGTGTGATTTTGTAATGGGTTGCTACAGCAGGTTGGGAAGGCTATTCTTGTATGTGTGTATTACTATACTGGTGTTCAGATGACAATACAAAGTATGCAGCTGGTGATGGGAAACACTAATTCTGAATCTAATGTTGCAGGGTTAATACAATTGTTTGTTCTACAATACTAGAATTCTACAATGTTTGAGTAACAGTTAGAACATTACGGCAGTATTGCACTTACTTTTTTGGATGGAAAGAGTAGGTGTCTGCTGAGTTCTCGTTCGTACTTCAGACGCTGAGAGTGGTCTTCACTGCAATTGTGAAAGAAGTTAGTAAATATGTGTGTTGATAGCACTGTTGTTAATGTAGACATGGATATCTTTGTTTTTGCAGTAGTAGTGCTTTCTGATAACTGTGCATAGCATGTCCATGCACTTTCCTTTGTATATGTGCATTCTGTATATTTTACTTTGAATCTGTTAGTTGAACGTGCTTTAGAAATGCCTACAGCAGTAAGCGTACAGAGCACACTTGGCTTCTTGAGGCAGTTTTATTGGATATTAAGAGATGAAAGAAATAATTTTATGGTTTTTTTTGCTATTTTTACAGGGTAAATGGCATGGACTGTAGGGAAAAGCATGCAATGTAGGAATTTGTGAAGGTGTGGGAAATAAATCAGAAGGGTTTGATGGGTTCAGCAGCTTATTATGCAGCAGGTGATGATCATACTACTGGGTGATCCTGTAGTGCTTGGAGATGGGAGAGTGTGAAATAAAGTAAGGGTTGCAAGGAAGGATCTGGTACTTGCGTTGCAGACTGAAGGGAAGGGGGGAGATGTATGTCTTGCTTTACAACACTGTACATAGTTGTACAGGATGTGATAGACATGACTGGACCTGCGCATATTTGAATGCTGTTGTAAATTCTAGAATGGAATGGGCAACCAGCTGAAATGAGAGAACTGTCTAGATTGGAAGACCAGTTGTAGAGGCAGTGGTGTTGTTTCAGCTGGAAGCCTTTAAAATGATATTGGATATCTGTGTGCATGAATAATAATAATAATAATAATAATTTGGCATTTATATAGCGCTACGAACCCTCAGGTATCTGAGCGCTGCTTATTATTACCCACGGTGTGTGGTGCTCTTTATCGACCTTGGAGGATGAAACGCTGAGTTTGGCGCTGCCAGGATTCGAACCTGCGTTCGCAGGCTCTGCACTGATGTCAAAGCGAGCGCTCTACTCGCTGTGCCACTTGACCGGCTACATGAATAAAGGTTCATGTACTCATCTTGGCTGTGTTTCATTTTATAACACACTAGAAAGCCTTCTCCTATAATTATACTGTTATTTGTCCCATCTATCAAAATAAAATTACATTTTGTTAGATAGCTGTGTCTGTTGTGTCTGATTGCTATTATAATAATTTCTAAAGCAAGTACAAATGGTAGAATGTATGTTAAATTATGCAGATTGTATAGAAAGGAAATTGTATATACATCCTATGCACTATAATGCATTAAATGCTATTATGGTTGAAATGTGCATAAAAAAGGTGCCAGTGGTTACAAACATGATGGAATGAATGAACAAAATAATAGTTTGCACATTACAGTTAGTAATGTGGGTAAATAAACATTTGGAAAGTAGATAGGTTTGCAAGTGACATTTGATCATAGCAGATGGGAGAAATGACTGTAAGCTTATTTTACAGGTTATACAGGGTAAGTGGCAGTTACTTTGTTTAATGCATTTATACAAGAGCCGTACATGTAATGTGCAGAACATTTTCATACCTTTAGTTTGTGTTCATGCATGTGGATGTGCATGAATCTGCAAGTAGAAATGTTGGAGAGTTTTGTAGTAGTTGTTGTAGGTGTTTTGCAGTCAGAGCCCAATTGTACTCAGAGTGATCACTCAACAGTACATCTAAAGTGCTGAACTGTGATTATGGAGTTAGATGCAGAGTTCTTGGATGTGATTGGTGGATGGTTGTGTGACTGCTTAACAGTAGCCAATGAGGGAATGGTGCAGAGAGTGAAGTGGAAAGGTTAGATGGGCTGCCCCAGTGTTACACGCTCCGCAGACACCGCGGCTGTCCGCTGACAGGGCTTGCCACATCCGTGGTTCTCAGCAAATCCAGCATGGAACGGGGACTGTAGGGATTAGCCAAACAGATGCTGAGGTTCTGCTTTGTATTGAGAAAGGCTGTGTGTAGTGAAGATGGCAGAGGTGGAGAAAGTCAGGGTGTTGGTGCTTGGAGATATGTTTGTGAATGGTTTGGAGAAGTATGCTAAATGTAGGAATGTGGTAAACAATTTTGATGTAAAAGGAGTGGAGGTGGTGTGGAGCACTGTGCCTGGTTTCAATTTGCAGGCAATGCTAGAAGTTTGTCAAGATATGGCTAGGGTTAACAGTCCACATGTTGTCCTGCACTGTGGTGCTTTGCATTTGGGCTATGACAGTGCCCCTACTGTGTTGGAAGATCTGGAAAACCTGGTTCAGGCAGTAATGAAACTACTTCCAAATGTCAAGGTTATTTTTTCTAGTTTGGTACCTGGGGCAATATGGGACAATAGTTATGTTTTTTGTCCTCAGCAAAATGTTGCTAGGTGTTTAATCAACCGAGGCATGTTTGCTTTTATGCTTAGAGCTGGCATGTTCTTTTGCAACAATGACACCATTGATTCTGGCATTGTGGTTTACTTTAAAGCATGTGGCATGTCTTTGGGCCTCATTACATGGTATGCGGTAACCATGGTGCTATTAGCCTTTGTGGATGGCGGAATTACCGGCCTACTCCAAGGTGAGTGGCCCGGTAATTCCCCATTCACCAAGGCACTTCCCCATTCCCATTTTTGCCCCCATAGGGCTCAATGGGAATGGGGAAATGGGGAAGGAGGTAATTACGGTACCGCAAATTGCGGTACCGTAATTAGCACCAAGGTCCCTTTGCGGGCCCGTTCCTTAACGGCTGGTAAAACCAGCCATTGAGGTCGGGTCCGGCAAAGGGACCTCGTAATAAGGCGGTAAGGGTTTACCGGTACCGGTGCCCTTACCGGTACCGGTAAACCCTTACCACATACCGTGTAATGAGGCCTTTTATCTTTTATGGGAAATGCCATGCTGTTTTGGAACATAAGGAATGCTTCGGAGAAGCTAATGTGAAGATATTTGGAGGAAAATGAGGAAAGAAAATCAAAAAAATGTACAAAATGAAAGGTGTTTTGAAGCATCTTAATAAAAAAAAACACTAAAAAAGGCTCTTTTCAGAGCCAACCTAAAAGGGAAAATGGGGCACACGATTGAATTTTTTATTCCCCACTCTCAGATTTTTTGATTTGTCTGTGCAGTGATTTTGAGGTTGAGAGGCATGCAATTGAGACTTAGCAGAGCAAGGGAATGGTCAATAGGGTTTACTGGGTGTGATGTGTGAGCAGACACTTTGTCAGAAAGTCTTTTTCCTGAGAGGATAGCAGATAGCTTCCTAGTGATAGCTTCCATAGTGTGTTTCAGAAAGCAGATTGTCTGAATTTTGGGAGATTTGTGGATAAATTGATTGGAGGTGCATGCAGATCGCTCTGGAGTGGCTGTGCATCTTGGATTCCCTCCTATGGAAGTGCATAGGCATGTAGTGCGTGTAATGAAGTGGCTTGATGTGGTACCTCTTTGTGCTACTTTGGTGACACAGTGTCATCGAGACATTATTATTATTCATTGTGGAGAGAACCGTTTAGGACATGTGTCTGGAATCTCTTTGCAATTTGCAATGAAAAAAAGACTTGGGAAAGTCATGGACATGTATCCAAAATCCGGGTTTCCCGTATTGCGTGAAGACAAATGTGGCTGCGTTCTTCTTCATTTGGTCCACAAATAGAGAAATCGAGTCGCAATGTTAACAAGGCTGTCTGTGTCTTTTTGAGAGATGTTGGTATGTCCTCTTTTCAGAATGAAAAAATTATGGGGCCGATTCATGGAACAAACGTGCGCCGAAAATCGATGCGCAAGCAGGCGCAAGCAGGCGCAAGCGCGAAAAAACAGGCGCACGCGCACACGTGCGATTCATGGAAGTCCCTGCGCGTGTTTTCCTCGGGATGTGCGCCAAACCCTTGCATGGCGAACACGTCACTGAAACACCCCGAACGGCGTGCGCGACCCGCACAGTGAAAGCGCACAACCTCGGTGCACACACCAAAAAGGGGGCGGAACACGGGGCGGAACGCGCGGAATGGGGAACAATGCGCGAAAATAAGGGCGTAACTGGGATGTACTGCTGTGAAGCAGACGGAACGCCCACACACACGCGAACCACACATATTCATGGAATCGAATAGGGGAAAGCCGCGCACGGCCAAAGACACGCACAGGCCTAAACACGTCCGCCACACGAAGGCAGGCAGTAGCGTCCCTGCGCATCACAAAAGCACCAATATACAGCAATGATGAATGTCCCATACTGCTATTGTGCCTGGGGTTCGCGTGAAGTTTTTCATGCGATCGGGCCTGGGGGAGCGGGCTATGTGTATTACAGGGGTTCGCGTGAAGTTTTTCACGCGATCGGGCCTGGGGGAGCGGGCTACCACTCACCGTCTGCCTTGCGTGTAGAAGAACGCGTAGCCAACACCCGCTGTGAAGTAATAGCGTGTGAACCCCAACGGCTGGAAAACACACGCACCGCACCCCACGAAAAGCACGTACAGAGCAATGTAAAGGCACGTGGGATCTACAAGCCCTGCCAGGGAAACGCCCGTGCGTGAAATGTCACAGACGCGCTTACGCACTAAGGGTCTTTGGTCCAATGAAATTGCGTATGCGTGCTGACGCGCTTACGCGCTAAGGGCCTTTCCTCGATTGACACGCAGACGTGCAAGATTTTCACGTGGCAAATCACTCCGTATCAAGCTGGCCACGCGTAAGCACACTGAAGACCAGGCTCCTGCCCAAAAGGCCGAATTACTGCCCCCCAGAGCCCCGAGCAGCCTCCCACGAGCCATCTGCTGCTGCCTGCCTGCCTGCCTGCCTGCTGCCACCGTGCCCTGCCATTTGGTGCCTGCACATCAGCCATCTGCAGGGGTCCATTTGCTGTGTCCACCCCTGCTGGAACAGAAGACTCCCGACTGGGATACCATCGCTCCACAGCCCAGCGCTGTCATGATGCCCGCTCCCGGGGAGCCGGTTCAAGCCCTGCGTCCCCGAAAGCGGACATCCAGTCCCCAAGGAAGGACCCAGCAACCCCATATAGGGGCCCTTTGGACAGTGTCCTGGCGCCTATGGTGCCAGGCTCATAAAGACATCAGTCCTGGCGCCATAGGCACCAGGCTCATGATGGGAGTGCTTGGGTGCACTTACCTGATGCAGACCATGCGGCAGGATCCCGGCCTCCTTGAGGCCTGAAAGGAACTACTTTACCTGTGGGACTAATTTACCATCCGGGCGTGGTCGGGGAAGGATACATACCTGATTGGAGGAAGGATACATACCTGGAACTTCTTCCAAGGCTATTTAAACCCCAACCGAACAGCCACACCTGCTTCGCGTTGTTCTGCATCTAGCAGCTGGACGCTCACTGTGTCTGCTCCTGCATCCTGACTTCTGCCACGCCTGCCAGCATCCTGGATCACCTGCGAAGGAAGAGAAGAAGAGAACAGAAGAAGGAAAAGTCCTTACCTGCTAAATCCGCATCCCGGAGACATCTTGCCGACAATCCTGAAAAGGAAGACTTTAATTTAAAAGCTCATCGCGTCGATCGCTGCAGCGCCGCATTCCACTCACCTTTACAGGGCGCCTACATGTTCAGCAGCGATCATCCGGATTCGCAGTCACGCCCCAGCGCCTAGGGAGAAAAAGACCAGAACAAAAGGTGAGAGAGAGAAGGGAATAAGGAAAGCTAAATCTCCATGTTAAGACTTACCTGTTGATTCATTCCCTCTTCATTTCGGGTCCGCGCCACATCCTGGCATTTCCGGACCCCGGCCCCTAAGGGGAAAAAGAGACATCAGCGTTAATGAGCGAATGAAAAGACATTACCAAAAAATGCTCATTAAAGACTTACCTGATTTCTACAAGAATTTCCTCTCTCATCTCGGGTCGGTGCCTGTTCCCCGGCATTCCGTACCCTGGCCCCTATGGGGAAAAAGACACTAGCATTAGTACATTAATGCATGGACACAAGGGGAACCTCTTATCAAAAAACTTACCTGGAAGCCAAGCAAGTTTGGTTCTCACCAATCCGAAAATCCAGTGAAGTAACTGGATACCAACGCGCCCCTGCATCAGAAGCAGGATGGAGAGCTCGTCCTTCCAGACCCTAAGGTGAGACGCTACGAGAAATCACAGAAGGGTTTCCAGGAGGATGAGAGGGGAAAGTGGGAGGCCGATTGCATTACCCCGCAGAAAGTTAATCCCCTATTTTCGCCTACAGAAGAATACTTCTGCGAGCCAGGCAAGCCAGATTTGGGGGCCCGGTCCAGTCCGTCTTCCGAACCTGCGCATCACCTTAGAAGAGGTCACAGCAGCGCGAACCAGGCCAGCGCCTCCGTGGGAGTCAGGTGAGCGTAACAAGCCCCAGGACCCAGTTGCCCAACCACTCCTGCCTCTGAGGTTGCCATGTTGGGCACTGCAACATCTGGCACCACTGGCAACCCCTGGCCAGAGCGGCAGAGGGGCACCAGCTTCACTGCCACCGAAGTTGGTGTCCTGGTGGAGCAAGTCCTGGGGCAGTATGATGCCCTCTTCGGAAGTAAGCGCGCCAACAAGGAAGGACGGACTCGGATCTGGACGGACATCGTGACTGCTATCAACGTGGAGGGGGTGACAGTCAGCGACTACCAACATGTCAAGAAGCGCTGGGATGACTGCAGGTCCAGGACCCTCTTGAAGGCCCGGCGCCTCGTGGAGGGGGGCCGGGGCCGAATGAGTACCATTAAGATGAGGGTCCTGGAACGCGTAGGCCCAGCGCTCCACGCCCAGATCCTTGAGAGGCAGCCCCGTCTGGAGTTGAGCGGTAAGTGGCCAAGCATTGCTGTGTGAGACAGGGCATGTCGCAGTGTGCTGGTTGTCTGATACTTGCCTGTATGTGTGACATAGGCCATGTATGCATGTGTGTGTGCAGGGACGTCATGCATGTGAGACCAGTAATGTGTGAACCACACGGTTCGTGCATGTGTTCAAATGCAACATGGGTTGCCCTATGCGGAATGGCCACATGAAAGCATGCCAGCCTCTGTTCCTGGACATGGGTGGGGGTGAGGGATGGGTGCTGATGCCATGTACATGTATGCTGTCCATGTCTGTGTGTCTGACCTGCGTGTCTGTGACTTGGGAAAGCCAGGGATGCATGACACATGTCTGTCACAATGTTCAGGTTCACTGATGCAGCCTAGTCATCCTTGTACCCACTGTGTCTGTGGTGTACGAGGCCAGATGGATGAAACTAGGGTGAAGTGTGTGCATGTGATAGGCATGGCCCATGATGCATGTGAGTTCCAAAACAACATTGTATGTTTCAAGAATCCCTTGGACATGTATGCTAATGTCCATAGCATGTGCCATGCCTGTTACCGCATGTGTTTTACCTGCACTGACCCATGTGTTGTGGATGGACATGATGGAAGTGATCTTTGACAGTGCCACTCATCTGCTATTGCTTCCTGTCTAGGGGACCATTGTACAGTACCCTGATGCTTGTGTTGTATGTCTCCCTCTACACAGCGCCACGTGAAGAAGAGGGCGGAGACGGCGCTGTGGAGCAAAGCGGCGGGGATGCCCCCACGGCTGCAGCAGAAGGGGTGGGTGAGCCCCCATAGGGGCTTGCAACGGCGGAAGACGGGGTGGAGCCATCCAGGTTGGTGGTTTCCACAGAGGAGGAGGAGGCCGCTACTGAGGCACACATGGGGCCTGGTGGGGGCATCCCTGCTGGTGCAAGTATTGCAGTCCAGGGGCAGGGGCAGGAGCAGCACAGGTCGCCATGGAGGGGCCTGTGCATGCCACTGTCCCTGACACTGTGACTGCACCACCATGCACCAGCAGGGATGCCCCATCCCAGGCCCGTCCGCAGGTAGGGGGGATGTCCATGTCATCTGACTCCCCTCCACCTGCGGACGAGGGGACCCCTGGCCGTATGGAGAAGGTCCTGATTGGTGTCGCGTTGCGCACAGGTGCATTCGTGATGAGGTGCGTGCTTCCCGGGAAGGAGCATGCACGTCATCACGGAGAGCACCGTGCCGACGTGGCCCAGATGGGATCGCCCATGGTCAGGGGTTTCCTACATGTGTCGGCCAATCTGGCGACCCTCTCCTCCTCTGTGGAGACTATGCACCAGTCGTTCTCCATGCCGTCTTCCGGCCCAGATGCCACCAGGGCCCCCTGTGGACCTGCCCCGACCAATGCAGCCAGCTCGGTGGGGATCCCATCCCTGCCACAGTCGGGAGTCGGAGGTCCAGCAGGGGTGGACACACCAGCAACTGGACCCCAGCAGATGGAGGATGTGACGGCATCATCGGGCAGGGCATGTGCACGACGGCGTCGGTGGATTCCATCAGCTTGGATGCCGTCGTGCTGGCACAGGCAGTTGCCTCGGAGGCAGCGGCAGGCTCAAAGTGGGAGGCATCATGGCTCGGGGCCATCAACATCAGGGGTGCAGGCATCGGCCGGAGGGCAGGAGAACCCTGGAATGGGAGTGGCTTCCGTGTGGGAGCGGTTGGGCCAGCAGATAGGTGCGGAGCGGCAGCGGGCGGAGGAGGAACGGCTCACAATGGTCAGGGCGGAGAACTCCATGCAGAGGGCGCTGAGGCGGGCTGAGTGCCTCGAGGGTCTTCGCAGGGAGTTGGAGCTGGACACTGCTGTAACGCTCACCTGATTCCCGTAGAGGCGCCGGTCTTGACTGGGCGTATACCGTATCTTCAAAGGTGATGTGTAACACACGGCTGGCTCTTTGGGCTGGACCTCTGTGCACTGTATGTCTGACTCGAAGGGTAAGATGTCTGCAGATAGAAAATATGGGATTAATGAACTGGGTTATTGAATGTCTCTCTCTTCTTCCCTTTCTCTTCTCATGTAGAACCCCAAAGGTTAACGCTCTCACCTTAGGTAAGTGAACGCCGTGCTCTCCATCTGCCTCGGGGCAGGGTGCTGTAACCAGTTTCTTCACTGGATAAGGGGAGCAGGCCTCTTGACTTCAGAGGACTGCTGTCCGTTGTTTACTGCACGAACGGTAAGTTTCGAGTAATTCTAATGTCTTTAAAAGTCTTTAGTAATGATGTCTCTTGTTTTGCAGGGTTCCGGCGATGGCGGATGACGGGCTGAAGTGAGTTGAAGATGGAGCCCGTGTGATGAATAGAAGCGCCTGGAAGCACGTAAGTAAGCGCTTGTTGCCTGCTTCACGATGCGCTCTAACTGTCTTTTTATTTTGGAGGTACAAGTTCGGAGCGGCTGCAGGGTGCCGGAATACCCACTGGGTTAGATGTGGAAAGGAGTAATGGCACGTGAGTATTAAAGTTCCCCAATGTCTTTAAACGCACCTTGTTTTGTCTTTCAGATGCGGGATGCAGCGCCGAAGGCCTCCGGAGCGTGCAAAGAGTTGGTAAGCTTTTGTCTTTCAGATGCCGGAATGCAGTGCGAAGACCTCCGGAGCGCACGAAGAGTAGGTAAGCCTTTGTCTTTCAAATGCCGGAATGCAGTGCGAAGACCTCCGGAGCGCACGAAGAGTAGGTAAGCCTTTGTCTTTCAGATGCCGGAATGCAGCGCGAGGCGTTGGTGACAGCCGATGGACCAGGTAAGTGAAGCGCTGTCACTGAAGACCGTAATGCTAACCTGTTCTTTCTTGTCTTTATAGGTGTTGCTGAAGACTGGATTCAGGATGGTAAGCCTTTTTCCTTAGGCCCAGGATCAGATGCAGAAGACACGATGAGCGTTCTGCTGCAGAGGATGCAGAATAACGCAAAGCAAGATTCATCCATCGGGTGTGGTTTAAATAGCCTCCTGTAGTGCTTAGGTGTCTCCTTCCACAGCCACGCCTAGGTAAGAAAAGAGTTCCTGCTTTCCAGAAGAGTTCCAGTGTTCTGAACCTAGGGAGTGGCTCCTGCCCCACCCAACAGGAAAAGTAGATCCAAACAGAAGAGGATCAGAGGCTCAACTGGCAGGCAAGTAAGCAGCATGGTCTGCTGCAGGTAAGTCCACCCAAGCATTATGAGCCCGGCGCTTCCAGCGCTGTGACTGGGCATATTTATGAGCCTGGTGCCACTGGCGCCAGGACTGGGTCCAAAAGGTCCCAATTGGGACTGGTTGGCACTCGGAACCTGGGTTATGGATCTGCTTCCAAGGGAGTTGGGAAAACCCTGACCTTTTGGAAGCAGAGATCATGACAGTACCCCCCCTCAAGGCCCCTCCCAAACCGGGCTTCTCCGGGGGTTTTGGCTTGTCAGGAAATGTTCGGTGAAATCTTTTGATTAGGCGAGGAGCGTGGACATATTCAGCAGGTTCCCAGGATCTCTCTTGGGGGCCGTAGCCTTTCCAGTCAATTAGGTAAAATAGTTTAGATTTGGAGATCTTGGAGTCCAGAATGCTTTTGACTTCAAACTCGAGTTCTCCATCAACTAGGATGGGTTTTGGAGATTTAGTTAGTCGGGTTTGAGGTTGCACGGGTTTTAATAGAGAGACGTGGAAGACCGGATGTATCTTCATGTGCGGGGGCAAGTCCAACTTGACCGCTACTGGGTTTACTATGGTAGTGATGGAATAGGGACCAAGGTATCTTGGGTTGAATGTGCATGGCCCTTTTAGAGGTAGATATTTGGTGGATAACCAGACTTGATCCCCTACTTGATATTGAGGGGCTTCCTTCCGATGTTGATCTGCTCCTTTCTTGTATTGTTCTTTAGCCCTCTGAAGGTGAGAAACAGCTTCCTTAAAGGCTTGGGTGATTGTAGAATGCAGGTAGTCTACTGCTGGTGTTTCAAGATCTTGGAGGGGATCCAACTCCGAGGTTCGAGGGTGACTGCCGTATAAAAGAAAAAACGGGGTTTTCCCAGTTCCCAAATGGACAGAGTTATTGTAGGCATATTCGGCTATCCAAAGGATGTCTTTCCAAGTTTTTTCAGTTTGTTGCAGCATGCAGCGTAAATACTGTTCCAGAGTTTGATTGGTCCTCTCGGTTTGTCCGTCGGTCTGAGGGTGGTGACTGGTCGATAGTCTCACATCAATTTGAGCCGACCGACAGCAACTTCGCCAAAAATGAGAAATAAATTGACTACCTCGATCCGAAATTAGAATCGAAGGAAAACCGTGCAGTCGGACGATGTTTTCGAGAAATTCTCGGCCCAGAGTTGCTGCTGTTGGCAAGCCTTTGAGGGGAATGAAATGCGCCATCTTGGAGAATAGGTCCACGATTACTAGAATCGTATTGTATCCGGAGCATGGAGGTAGATCGGTGATGAAGTCCATAGAAAGCGTATGCCAAGGGCGAGGTGGGATGTCAATAGGGCGTAAGAGGCCTGCTGGTCTTTCCTTTTGACTCTTGTTTTGGGCGCATACTCCACAGGACATTATAAAGTCTCTGATATCTTTTTTCCATGACGGCCACCAGAAGTAGCGCTTGATCTTTTCTGAGGTCTTGGCCATACCGGGATGTCCTTCCATTAAAGAATCGTGATAACAAGAGATTACTTTTTTCTGTAAATCTGTGCTGGGCAGGTATAATCGTTCTTGGAAATACAATAAGTTGTCCTTTACTGCAAAGTCCTTTCCCTGCAGATGCCAATTCTGTATGTCTGCTGGAGTTACAAGTTGCCTGGCTTTATCCTTAACTTCCTCTATGGATTGTGTGGCGATTACACCCAAAATTCTTTGTTCGGGAATGATTGGTACAGGTTTAGGGTTGATCAAGTGTTCTTCCACTCCCATCCGAGAAAGGGCATCAGCTTTACCGTTTTTTGTACCAGGTCGATAGGTAATTATGAAGTCAAACTCGGCAAAGAATAATGCCCAACGGAGTTGTCTAGAGGATTGGGCTTTTGCGGTTTTCAAATATTGCAGGTTTCGGTGATCCGTAATCACAGTAATGGTGTGTCGGGCCCCCAGCAGATAATGCCGCCAAGCCTTAAAGGCAGCCTTGATAGCCAGAAGTTCCTTGTCAGTAATCGTGAAATTGATTTCAGGAGGCGAGAATTTGCGGGACCAAAATGCCACGGGATGCAACTGATTGGTTACCGGGTCCTTTTGTGATAGAACTGCCCCCATGGCAAGGCTTGAAGCATCAGTTTCCACGATGTAGGGGAGTTCGGGGCGAGGGTGTTTTAAGATTGGTGCAGAGATAAATTTAGTCTTCAAATCCTGGAAAGCTTGTTCCGCCTCGGTAGACCATTCAAAACGTTTGTTTTTCTTTAACAAGGCAGTGATGGGCTGGACTATTCGAGAAAATTCGGGGATAAACCTGCGGTAAAAGTTAGCGAAGCCTAACATGCTTTGCACACCTTTTACGGAGGATGGTGATGGCCATTTGAAAACTGCATCGACCTTCTTTGAATCCATTCGCACTCCGCTAGGTGATAATATGAATCCCAAGAATTCAACTTCAGTCACGTTGAAAACACATTTTTCCAACTTAGCGAAAAGTTTGTGTTGACGCAATCTTTCGAGGACCATTTTCACGTGTTTCCGATGTTCAGATTCCGATGAAGAATAAACGAGGATGTCGTCAATGTAAACAACAACACACACATCTATGAGCTCTCTGAGGACATCGTTCATAAAATATTGAAAGGCGGCCGGGGCATTGCAAAGTCCGAAGGGCATGACCTGATATTCAAATAGCCCATATTTGGTGCGGAAGGCCGTCTTCCATTCATCGCCCTCTTTTACTCGTACCAAGTGGTAGGCTCCTCTAAGATCCACCTTTGTATATATGCATGCTTTTCTGACTTGGTCCAGGGGTTCAGGGATCAAAGGTAACGGATATCTATTCTTGACGGTGATCTGGTTCAGGGAGCGATAATCTATACAAGTTCTAAGGTCTCCTTCCTTTTTTGGAACGAAGAACAAAGCTGAAGAAGATGGGGACTTGGAAGGACGAATAAACCCATTTGCCAGGTATTGATCCAGGTATTGTTGAAGGTGAAGGTTCTCAGGCTCGGTGAGGGCATAAATTCTACTACAAGGAGGAGTAGATCCAGGCATCAGGTCTATCTGGCAGTCATAAGACCTATGAGGAGGTAGAGAGTTAGCCTGATCCTTCCTGAAAACATCTTGGTATTCTAGGTATTCGGGAGGTAACTGGGGAGTCTCTGAAGAAATTGCTGCCAGTGCAACACCAGGTGGAGGGTGACAAGTAGAGACACATTCTGGAAACTGGACCGTTCTTGCTCGCCAATCGATCAGAGGATGGTGTTTCTCTAACCAAGGTATTCCTAGAATAATCTGAAACTGAGGAGCCTTGATCACATCGAACACGATCTTCTCATGGTGTCCATCTTGACTTACTAGCGTCACTTCTTGAGTGGTATGCGTTACTGGTCCGGAGGCTATCTCCGTTCCATCCACCGTAGTAATGACGTCCTTTACAGCCTTGGGACAAAGAGTTAGATTCATCCTCAAAACCATTTCATGATCCACATAATTGCCGATGGCACCGCTGTCGACGTAAGCTTCAATTGCATGTAATCGATCCGGATTATCAGGGCTAATGAGGACCATAGGTATCACGAAATGCGAGGTCACGGAACTGGTTTTCACGCTCGGCAAGAGGACCTCTATTCTTGTCGGGCGAGGTCGTTTCCCTGCTCAGAGTTTGTAACTTTGGTAACTGCAGCTCCTACTGCCTTCTTGGCAGGTTTCACCGGACAGTCTCGAAGAAAGTGCCCTGAGTTTCCGCAATAGAGGCATAATTGCAACTGTTTTCTCCTTTCCCGCTCCTTTTGTGTTAGAGGACCATTCAGGCCCCCTATTTGCATGGGTTCCCCGGAGTCTACTCCTTTGGAAGGAGTTGGCGGTTTGGAAAATACTCGAGCATCAAACTTGGAACGATCGGCCTTCCTGTTCTGCAGTCTGTGATCTATTTGAACGACTAAGTCTATATAGTCCGAACAATCTTGTGGGGGATTCACTACTTGGGCTAACACATCTTTGAGCTCTCCACGTAGACCTCTATAAAACAGCGTAATCCTTTTGTCCTCAGGCCATTGAGTTTCCACTATCAGTCTGTTGAAAGACGCAATATAAGCCAAAAGGTCTTGATTACCTTGTCGCAACGAAAGAAGCTCATTGTCCAAGGCCTGCCCCTGTGAATGTCTTGCGAACAGTTTTTCCATACTGAGCTGAAAAGCTTGAAAATCATGGAGGACCAGATCATCTTGATTTACTAGAGGGATCAACCAGTCTGCCGCATTGCCATTAAGGTACGAAAGCACAAAAGCTACTTTAGCTTGATCAGTTGGAAAGGCTGCTGGCCGGCTTAAGAAATGCAACCGGCACTGATTGATAAATACTGCAAACCTCTTTGGGTCACCAGAAAATCGTTCGGGCGGAGCCAGAGGTACATTCCCAGGTAGGTTGATCTGCACTGGATTCATAGAGGATGTAGAAGGAAGATTTCCCCCAGATACGGGTAACGGGGTCTGTCCGGCTTGTGACTGTAGCAATTGTCTAGCGAAA
This sequence comes from Ambystoma mexicanum, assembly GCF_040938575.1. Classification (NCBI taxonomy): domain Eukaryota; kingdom Metazoa; phylum Chordata; class Amphibia; order Caudata; family Ambystomatidae; genus Ambystoma; species Ambystoma mexicanum. The sequence goes on along the minus strand of NC_090930.1, from coordinate 701,959,330 downwards.
TCATCTGTTCGCTCCTTGGAAATAATCAGTTCCCTTCTTAGAGCGTTCGTTTCCTGACGGGCTGCATGCACTTCTGCCCTTAGTTCCCCAAGTAACTGGGCTAGCTGGTCGGTATCCGAGGTTTCCATAGCGCCTGGACGGGAGTTTTGCGGTAGGCTTTGCGTTCTGTAACGCTCACCTGATTCCCGTAGAGGCGCGGGTCTTGACTGGGCGTATACCGTATCTTCAAAGGTGATGTGTAACACACGGCTGGCTCTTTGGGCTGGACCTCTGTGCACTGTATGTCTGACTCGAAGGGTAAGATGTCTGCAGATAGAAAATATGGGATTAATGAACTGGGTTATTGAATGTCTCTCTCTTCTTCCCTTTCTCTTCTCCTGTAGAACCCCAAAGGTTAACGCTCTCACCTTAGGTAAGTGAACGCCGTGCTCTCGGCAGGGTGCTGTAACCAGTTTCTTCACTGGATAAGGGGAGCAGGCCTCTTGACTTCAGAGGACTGCTGTCCGTTGTTTACTGCACGAACGGTAAGTTTCGAGTAATTCTAATGTCTTTAAAAGTCTTTAGTAATGATGTCTCTTGTTTTGCAGGGTTCCGGCGATGGCGGATGACGGGCTGAAGTGAGTTGAAGATGGAGCCCGTGTGATGAATAGAAGCGCCGGGAAGCACGTAAGTAAGCGCTTGTTGCCTGCTTCACGATGCGCTCTAACTGTCTTTTTATTTTGCAGGTACAAGTTCTGAGCGGCTGCAGGGTGCCGGAATACCCACTGGGTTAGATGTGGAAAGGAGTAATGGCACGTGATTATTAAAGTTCCCCAATGTCTTTAAACGCACCTTGTTTTGTCTTTCAGATGCGGGATGCAGCGCCGAAGGCCTCCGGAGCGTGCGAAGAGTTGGTAAGCTTTTGTCTTTCAGATGCCGGAATGCAGTGCGAAGACCTCCGGAGCGCACGAAGAGTAGGTAAGCCTTTGTCTTTCAGATGCCGGAATGCAGTGCGAAGACCTCCGGAGCGCACGAAGAGTAGGTAAGCCTTTGTCTTTCAGATGCCGGAATGCAGCGCGAGGCGTTGGTGACAGCCGATGGACCAGGTAAGTGAAGCGCTGTCACTGAAGACCGTAATGCTAACCTGTTCTTTCTTGTCTTTATAGGTGTTGCTGAAGACTGGATTCAGGATGGTAAGCCTTTTTCCTTAGGCCCAGGATCAGATGCAGAAGACACGATGAGCGTTCTGCTGCAGAGGATGCAGAATAACGCAAAGCAAGATTCATCCATCGTGTGTGGTTTAAATAGCCTCCTGTAGTGCTTAGGTGCCTCCTTCCACAGCCACGCCTAGGTAAGAAAAGAGTTCCTGCTTTCCAGAAGAGTTCCAGTGTTCTGAACCTAGGGAGTGGCTCCTGCCCCACCCAACAGGAAAAGTAGATCCAAACAGAAGAGGATCAGAGGCTCAACTGGCAGGCAAGTAAGCAGCATGGTCTGCTGCAGGTAAGTCCACCCAAGCATTATGAGCCCGGCGCTTCCAGCGCTGTGACTGGGCATATTTATGAGCCTGGTGCCACTGGCGCCAGGACTGGGTCCAAAAGGTCCCAATTGGGACTGGTTGGCACTCGGAACCTGGGTTATGGATCTGCTTCCAAGGGAGTTGGGAAAACCCTGACCTTTTGGAAGCAGAGATCATGACAACTGCTTTATCCCTGCGAGACCTCGGGGCCAGGGAACATGCCCGCCTCCAAGCCATTGAACAGGAGTTCGATGATGCCCTGGCCCATGACAACATCCAGTGAGCCGTTGGACTAGCCCGCTGCCCTTGTAAATAGTTATGTAGTTAGTGTTAGGTTTCCTTTGTTTTTGCATTTTTTTTGGACCTTTTGGACAATGGGCCACATTTTTGTATATAGTTTTTTTTTTATTAGGTAGTGTTGTTAGATAGGTTTCATTTCTTTTGTTGGGATCATGGACCCTGGCTTGTTCATCTGTTCATAGTTCACTGATTTTCTTTTCATTTTACAATTTACCCATGGAGCAATGGCTTTCAATTATAATTTCCCATTGGATTTCCTTTTGTGGACTGTGACTTTGGACACCATTCCTTTGGATTATGATTTTTGGTTTTGCATTTTTTCACGGACATGCTTCTTCTTATTTTTTTACATTCCCATTTCTGTTTGTTTATTTTTGATTCAATTCATGTTTCCTTTAATACATATTTTTTGATCAAACTTCAATGTGTAGTATCATCTCATTGGTTTCATGCATATCATGATATGGGTTTTGAGATTCACTGACACCCATTGGGTGTATGTGAGGGACATGTGTTCGTTTCCAAACTTGCAATTGGTGTTCTATCATGTTATTGCCATTTCTAAGTGGGTGGATGCAATACTCGGGTGGGTGTTTTGCATTTGGAGGCTGACCATAGGGACCAGGGATCTAGATTGTGATGACATGTTGGCTGGGGAACATGAGTTGGGGCCTGCTGGCAGGTGCCCCACAGTGCTGGGGGTGGGGGTGCAGGGGAACATGAGTGGGACATGAGTGGGGGCCTGCTGGCAGGTGCCTCGCAATGCTGGGGCGTGGGAGTGCAGGGGGACATGAGTGGGACATGAGTGGGGACCTGCTGGCAGGTGCCCCACAGTGCTGGGGAGGGTGGGGGTGCAGGGGGACAGGCATGGGGGCCTGGTGGAGGGTGCCCCTGACTGGTGGGGGGTGGGGGCCTGGTGGAGGGTGCCCTGCACTGCTGGGGGGTGGGGGTGCTGGGAGACATGTGTGGGGGCCTGGTGGAGGGTGCCCCTGACTGGTGGGGGGTGGGGGTACAGGGAGACAGGAGTGGGGGCCTGGTGGAGGGTGCCCCTGACTGGTTGGGGGTGGGGGCCTAGTGCAGGGTGCCCTGCACTGCTCAGGGGTGGGGGTGCTGGGAGACATGCATTGTTGATCAGTAGTGCAAGGTGACATGTGGCTTGGCTGGGGGGCATGCCCATGGTGGATGGGCTGCCTGCGGGACATGAGAAGGGGTGCAGGGTAGTCCCCCGTGGTGTGGGCTGCCTGCAGGGGCCGTGGAGGTTGTAGAGCGAACACATGGGAGGACCCACACGGCCAATTCACGTGTAGTACTCCCCAGAACCCCTCAAATACACGTACCCTGCTGAATTCGCGTGTGGAACTTCCCGCGCACCCCTGAAATACACGTACCGAGCTGAAATCGCGTGTGAAACTTCCCGCGCACCCCAGTAATACACGTACCCCGCTCGCACAGGGCCAATCGCGTGTGAACTTCCCGCGCACCCCAGTAAAACACGTACCCTGCTGAAATCGCGTGTGAAACTTCCCGCGCACCCCAGTAATACACATACCCCGCTCGCACAGGGCCAATCGCGTGTGAAACTTCCCGCGCACCCCAGTAAAACACGTACCCAGCTGAAATCGCGTGTGAAACTTCCCGCGCACCCCTGAAATACACGTACCCTGCTGAAATCGCATGTGAAACTTCCGGCGCACCCCAGTAATACAGGTACCCCGCTCGCACAGGGCCAATCGCGTGTGGAACTTCCCGCGTACCTCTGAAATACACGTACCCTGCTGAAATCACGTGTGAAACTTCCCGCGCACCCCCGAAATACACGTACCCAGCTGAAATCGCGTGTGAAACTTCCCGCGCACCCCAGAAATACACGTACCCCGCTCGCACAGGGCCAATCGCGTGTGCAACTTCCCACGCACCCCAGTAAAACACGTACCCATCTGAAATCGCGGGTGAAACTTCCCACGCACCCCTGAAATACACGTACCCTGCTGAAATCGCGTGTGAAACTTCCCCCGCACCCAGTAATACACGTACCCTGCTCGCACAGGGCCAATCGCGGGTGAAACTTCCCGCGCACCACTGAAATACACGTACCCTGCTGAAATCGCGTGTGAAACTTCCTGCGCACCCCAGTAATACACGTACCCGGCTCGCACAGGGCCAATCGCGTGTGAAACTTCCCACGCACCCCAGTAAAACACGTACCCATCTGAAATCGCGGGTGAAACTTCCCACGCACCCCTGAAATACACGTACCCTGCTGAAATCGCGTGTGAAACTTCCCCCGCACCCAGTAATACACGTACCCTGCTCGCACAGGGCCAATCGCGGGTGAAACTTCCCGCGCACCACTGAAATACACGTACCCTGCTGAAATCGCGTGTGAAACTTCCTGCGCACCCCAGTAATACACGTACCCGGCTCGCACAGGGCCAATCGCGTGTGAAACTTCCCGCGCACCCCAGTAAAACACGTACCCAGCTGAAATCACGTGAGAAACTTCCCGCGCACCCCAGTGATACACATAGCCCGCTTGCCATGCTGGTACAGGGTTAGCGCAGCCCTTTGCGTTGGATTGGGGATTTTGATGGCTTTTCCCTGCGCAAGGGGCGTTCTTGGGGGCGTAACTGGCGCTGCTGCAGGGTCGCTGCACCACTGTGCACCACGGCTGGTTTTGGTGGCTGGAATCCATGAATACGCTGTGCGTGGAAATGTATTTTAGTGCACCCGGCTGGCGCAGGGATTCGCACGCGCACACTGTGCGCCAGCCGCGTGCGCCACTTGTGCGCTGAATTCTATGAATTACCCCCTTAGTTTTGTAGCACACACATTTTTCGCAGAGATGGAGTACTTCTTACTTATGCTGGCAATCAGATGTTTCTGCGAAATATACAAATGCATTGCAACCCTTTTTTCGAATTACAGCAATCCATTTTGCAGTAGGTGTTGCCTATTTGAAGTTTCTGAATCACAAAAAAACACCACAGAAAGGCTCTTTTCAGAGCCACCACTTCCTCCCAGAGAAAAGTGCAATGGTTCTGATAGGGCAGCACCCCCAAAAAATAAATATCCGCAGACTTCTAAAAATGCAGAGGGCTCTGCACTATTTATTAGTCACTTCTATTTTTAAACTGTGAAAGGTGGCTCTGAAATAAGCCTTTGTTCTTTTTTTAGTTTTTGTTGTTTTATATTTTTTTTGTTTTTTTTTAAACACGACACACAAGGAAAGAAGGGAAAAGGAGAGTAAGGAAGGGGCACCGACCATGGGGATAAGAATGGGCAGGTGGAGAGAGTACATGCACAATATTATGACCCTCGAAAGGTAAGGGTCAACAGCATCATGAATGGCCTGTGAGGGAGCTGGAGAGATGCACTGTCCCAAAGGAGTGTCTTTTGTGGTGACAGGAGCGGAAACAGAGGATGCTGCAGAGGAACTCAACCTACTACGCTTATTGCAAGGTACAACCTTACGAATAGCCCCACCATGGAATGACTTTAGGTATCGCATCATTGATCTAGTACCAAAGCTATATGAACTAGGCTTGCCACGACTCAGCACCATGCGGCACTGAGTGCAGATCACCTTGTTCGCATGAGCTTTTTACTTTCTATCAACGGTGGTAAATAACCACCACACCCAAGACTCACGATGAGTGCTAATAGTAGCACTCTTCTATTCTCTCAGGAAAAAGACCTACTGACAAACTCTCACCTTACACAACACACCCAGTAAACATTATTGACCAATCCCTTGCTCTGCTCAGTCACATTTGCATGCCTCTCAACCCCAAAATCCCTGTTTGTAATATGCACTGTCCGTGGACAACCGAGCTGTACATGGAAAAATCGAAAAAATCTGAGCACGGGGGATGAAAATTTAAATAGTGGGCTCCATTTCCCCTTTGAGGTTGGCTCTGAAAAGAGCCTTTTTTGGGTGTTTTGCAGATTCTTCAGAAACACCTTTTATTTTGTTTGTTTTTGGGTTTTTTTCATATTTTCCTCCAACAATCTTCTGCAAAGCAACACTTATGTTCCAAAACAGCATGGCATTTCCCATAAAAGATAAAGAAATGCCATCTTCTTTAAAATATACATTACCGGATCAATGTTCTCATTATTACAAAAGAACATACCAGCTGCAAGCATTCAAGCAAACATGCCTCGGTTGATTGCACAACTAGCAATATTTTGCTGAGGACAATAAACAGAACTATTATCCCATACTTCTCTAGCTAACAAAGCAGAAAAAATAACCTTGGCATTTGGAAGGACTTTCATGATTGCCTGAACCAAGTTTTGCAGATCTTGCAACAAAGTAGGGACACTGACATAGCCCAAAAGCACAGCACCACAGTGTAGGACAACTGCATGTGGACTATGAAATCTAGCCATATCCGGACAAACCACTAGAATTGCATGCAAATTCAAATCAGTCACAGTGCTCCACATCCACTCCTTTTGTGTCAAAATGGTTAGCCACATTCCTAGATTTAGCATAATTCTCCAAACCATTCACAAACATATCTCCAACCACCAACACCCTGACTTTCTGAACCTCCGCCATCTTCACTACACACAGTCTCTCTCAATATGAAACAGAACCTCAATACCTGATTGGCTAATCCTCAAAATACACTGCCACTTCCTGCTCATAAACCCTGAATGTGGCATGTCCTGTCTGCGAACAACCGTGCAGTCCGCGGTGCGCATAAGTAACACTGGGGCATCCCTTGTACCCTTTCCACTGTACTCTATGCACCACTTCCTCATTGGCTACTATTAAGCAGTCACGCAATTATCCACCAATCACATCCAAGAACTCTACATCTAACTCTGTCATCACAGATCAGCACTTTAGATGTACTATTGATCCCTCACAGTACAATTCGTCTATGACTACAAAGGACCTACAGCGAGAACTACTATAAAACTCCCCAAGATTTCTATTTGCAGATTCATGCACATCCACATGCATAAACACAGACTACAGGTATGAATGTTTTCTACACAGTAGATGTACACCTTTTCTAGGAATACAATACATGGCGGGAGCATAGCTCAGTGGCAATGTGTGCGCCTTGGAAGCAAGACAACACGAAGGAGCACAGGTTCGATCCCTGGGTTCATGCTTAGAAACCTCTGGGTGTTTAAGCACATAAAAAATACGCAACTAAGACAAAATAATTACACAACTAAAAAACAAACAATTTCTGTAACAGCGCCTCGATGCCCGCTGTCTGTGCAAGCGCTTGAAAAATGTATAATAAATAAAAATATGTGTCAATTGCAAATCTTTCAGCTCTCCAAATTTTTGTTTACACACTCACCTATCTAAAAATATATTGTTTCATATTATAAGATGGGAGAAATAACAGTATCATTTTGAAAAAGGCTGTCCAGTGTGTTAGCAAATTACACGCAGCGAGGGTGAGTACATACATCTTCATTCAAGCAAACACACAGACAATATCATTAGAAAGGCTCCAAGATCAAACAACACCACTGCTTCTTTATGAAATCCTCCTGCTTTATTTCCCACACCTTCACAAAGGCATACATTGAATGCTTGTATGTACAATCTCTGCCATTTACCCTGTAAAAATAGCAAAAAAGGCATATAATTATTTCTTCTATCTCTTAACATCCATTAACATAACATTAAAAAAAACAAGTGTGTTCTATACGTTTACTATTATACTCATTTGAACAACATATTTAACTAACAGATTCTAAATAAAATATACAGGATGCACATAGGCAAAGGAAAGCAATGCAGAAGTAGAGCAAATCAAAATAAAAGTGTCCAAAATAAGCTTCCATCTGTTGCAGATTCTGTACAAAAAGTTCAAACAAAACAGCTAATACAGTCATTAAGTGAAACAGAACAAGCTTCCAAGACAGAAACGGTCCCTCCTATATCAAAATGTAAAACGAAACAGAAAGTGATTAACAAGACTTCAGCTACCACTACTGCTAAAGCTGCACCTATAAATCTTGATGAAGTGGCAAGTAAGCATACCAAAAATGTTTTTTTTTACATAAGATAGTCCTTCAGAACCTTTTAAAAACAGGAGAGAAATCATGCACAATCCTTAAAACCTATCATAGAAAATTAATCCTAGAAGCTCTCATAGACAGTGCAATCCTTCTCAAAAGTTATTTATTTTAGTTTTAAACAGGATGAAAACACTAACAAAACTATCTACCAAACTACAAAAAAGACTTCTCAATAAATGGAAGATGAACAAAAATAGCTTCTTAAACATCTGTGGAGGTGAATAGAGTCCCACCACGACCACAGAACCATATTTTAATGAAGACACATATGAACCAAAGCAAACAAACCCAATTGCCATACATAGCAGTGGACGAGGGTATGAAAAACTTAATAACACCATTATGGAACAAGAAACTCTGCTCACAAAAATATCCCCAGAAAACTCAGTATCACCTCCCCATTCTACTGAACCAAAACGTCCAGTCTACAAATGACTGTGCACATCAATGTGTAACATTGCCATAAAATCTTGCAAATCTTTACGCCAGTTCCTCAATCAGTGTGTTAAAAGCAAAGACAAATTGAAAATGAAACTACTACAAAATATGGAAGCCTGTCCAGTGCGCAAATACACATGACTACAAAGACATTCATTAGCCTGCATTTCAGGACCTATTTGCAAAACCACCTTCCATCATATCAAAATGATATCAACACATCATTCAACTATAAGAAATCTGGTCCAAAAACTCTACTATGCTAAATTCCTGCTTTAGCACCAGCCAATGTAAATAATATTCTACATGGTACAGCCAAACAACTACTCGAAGAAATAGAGCATATCCAAAGAAAATATTTTGGAATTGAAAGCCACTTACAAAATGCAATAGCTTTACAACAGAGTAGCAACAAATGCACAGTTGACAACCTTCTACTACACACATACAAAAAAGAAATACTAAAGTTTAAAAGTACATCTGCTGAAGTACCAAACCATGTGTGTGTGTGTGTGTTGCCGCAGGACTTTTTATAAAAATAGCACAAAAACTGTAGACATAACGTACAAAATAGAAGACAATGATGATTCCAAATGGTTCCAATTAGCTCTCCATCTTATAGCAGAAAACAAATACGAAATTACTGACCCCTTAATACTTTGCAGTTACTGCATTGCAAAACTTGACAACAAGCAAACACCTTCACGTGCTATCACAAATAACTTGGAATTAGTCCCACTATCAAAACCCCTGCTACGACTCATCTTATATGAGAGCATCATAATTCAAACCATGCACCCATTTCAAGCAATAATACGCCTTCAACCAAAAACAGCAAAATTACCTCCCTCTGAATAAGTGAAAAGCATTCATGGCAAAGTAGTTTATTTACCATTAGATCTCAAAGAAAATGTAAACACTCTAGGAGTGCAACCGCCAATAGATCAATCTTTAATTGTCTTAGTAAATGGCGTACATACAAAAGACAAAAAAAATGGCAACAACTCATCAATTTTACATAAAGTTAGACAAGCCCTGCAATATCTAAAAAACAACAATGAATACTACAAAGAAGTTAATATTGAAGACAACTTGAGAGAAACCATTGAAATAATTCAACAGTCAGCATAAACTCGTCAATTTGAACTTCTAAATCCTGCTACAGAATCCCATATTTTAGACCATTATACAATTCATTCTTTACACTCTAAAGACACTATGGATGATGCACTGGAAACGTACCAAATGCGACAAGCCAAAGGATCTCCAATCAGCATATCAGAAAAAAGTATAGAAGCACGGGCCTTTCCTCTACTCTTCCTACTGGAAAAGGAGGAAGGTAAATGATAGACCCACACAGATAACAGCATCGGAATATTGCTCTCTATGAATGTATTCTGACGACCCCAGATTCAAAATGTGGAATACATATTCCACCTTCTCTTTAAAAAAGAACTAGCAACTCTATGCTAGAGAGTTACACACACATTAAAATCAGGTATCCATTTTCAAAATATGTCAGCTACACAATTATTATAAAAAGTGCCAGAAAAAGATGAGGTTTTACAGTCAAGTATTACAAATCTTTCAACAAATGGTACAAACGAATACTGGTTCCGACGTCACAGAGATGTACGCTGTATGATAAGAAACCTTGGTTTGTTACATTAAGTTGTGCAGAATATGCATGGGAAGGTTTACACGATTTCCTACGCATAGCAAACAAAAATAAAACAAACATAGATATAAAAACACCAGGAGAACTCTGCTCTCTAGATCCTGTAAATATATCAAGATATTTCCATCATCGCTTCATTGCTATGCTACACTGTATTTGTAATAAGAATGTTCCTCCCCTCGGAGAAGTTCAACACTTCTTTTGGAGAAAAGAATACCAAGCTAGCGGAGAACTACACATCCACATGCTATTATGGATTAAAGATGCTCCTAGATTTAGCCAGGAAAGTGATGACACTGCTTTGCAGTTCATCCAAAAATATGTCACTTGTGAAATCCCTTCACAAACAACACATAGGGCCTCATTACGACCCTGGCGGAAATGGAAAAATGATGGCGGAAATGCAATACCGCCATCGAACACCGCTCGTTGCGATTATGACCCGTCACCGTAAAGTACGATGCCATTAGCGACACCGCAGTGAACGGCAACGCTAACTGCACCAAGTACGCGCACGCGCGCCTTGCAAAACCGGAATCACCGCCATGGCGCAACGGTACGCGAATTCTGACCCTAGCGGACATGTACTGAACGCCATCAAGCACGTCGTAAAGTACCATTCCGCCATGGCGAGAAATACGGCATCGTGAACCAACCGTAAATGGCCCACTGAGTGCCTGTACTCCACTCCCTGGCCACATTGCACAACTCCTGGCAGGCGCAATGTACTCACACTATGCAACCAGTGAAATCTACAATTCACCCATGCATGCCAACGTAGAAAAGCATGCAGGGGCTCAAAGCGCCCCGTGAGTGGGCATCCATGTACGGCATGTCACCATAGCCGTATTGATGCAGCACAGGCATGTGAAGGTACAATACATCAAAATGAAAATCAAGAACACATGACACAAAACAACAGTAGTCCCCCATCGCTTGCCACCAGCGCAAGGCAACATCCAAAACAGCATCCTGAGGGGGATTGCACCAGCCCTGTACTCTTGCCAGTAAACAAACCAACCATCAGCAGAAGCATGTACCACACAAGTTGGCAGAGTGACTGAGCAGCCAGGCTCATCCCAAGAGGGGCCGATGGGAGCTGCAGGGCACAGATGGCATCAATACAGAAGCTATTCCAATGGACATGACCCCAGTCCCCCTCCAACAAACGCACGCAAACACAGTCACCTGTGACCAGCCACATTCTGAACATCCCATCATTCCACCAATCGACCTGGCTGACAGGCACCAGTCGGCCAAAAGCCAATCCCCCGCCCCTGAACAGCACATCATGTAAACAGTCACAATGGCAGCCCCTATCCGTGACCATACTGTGCTACGTAGGCAAACGCGGCCAGTACTGTACCACACAACTCAACTCAGAAGGCGGAACACAATGCAGATCATCTCGCAATACATACCGCCACAAATCGAAAATCGCCACATCACCTGCAAAGAACAACGCAACACGACAAATATCGGAATACAATTTAAATGCACATCCAAATGACAAAGGCCCCACAGCAATTTGCAAAATAACACCAAAACAACCATCATCACCGAGGGCTGCATCTGCAATAATTGACCAGCTTCCACTTGTGTGACGCCCTGTACCATCATGGCACACAGGGCCTACATCAACGTTCCAAAAGGCAACATGGAAGCGGCAAGAACCGCAGGTCCGTCCCATGAGGCAGGCACTAGTCGAGCTGAAAGGCCGAAATGTTGCACCTAGCCACCAGTACAGCGTAAGGGCATGTGGCCCATTGGCGATCGTCCCATAAGATCGAAATGGTGCTCCACTGATTCACCCGAAGCTGCAGGAGTCGAGAGTAAAAACCATCTGGAGGAGTGGCGTAGAGATGGCATCTGCAATAGGGCAGGAGATACCTGTCACCCAAAAGAAACACAAATTAACCGATTGCATTACGGGACTCATGATGCATTACAATCTTCATTCAACACACCAAATCCACACCCATATGCATGCTAGCCCACTCCAAAGGAATATACACACCCCTAAATCAGTATCGAATCATAACGAAATCAATCGAGGTAAATACACCATTGGCAACGTCGGTTACTGTGCATGCGTCCGTCAAGATAGAACCCATGACATGGGATTAGTAACGTGCCTAGACACAAGTGTATGAAGGCGCGTCGAGACAGGGAGGATCCGACAAGGGCAGATAGACGTAAGTCCCACTATGGCAGCCTTGCATCACATAGCGCAGGGGAAGGGGAGTGATTCAAAAAACCCATGTACATGGCAGACCCTAAACGGAATCATCAGTCCATGCATCTATTCATCATTCCCTCATCCCGCAATGAAAACGCATGAATATTCACTCACATAATATGTGAAACTTCCATCGCGTCTGTGCGTAATGCAGTCTGCAAAAACCACTGTGCTCCTGGCCGGATCTGTAGTGTTGTGAAGCAAGATGGATTTGGGAACGTCCTGCCTTATCGTCCACTACGCTATTGCGCATCCCATTCAATTCATATCATTCATTGCCTGCTCGTTATGGGCCATGTCCCAAGGACATTCTACAATAGAACGTTACATTTCCAGCCAGACCTGTGGGCGTATCCTCGCCGCTACTACAAAACCAAAAATGCTGGCCTTCGAATTCCTCACTTGCAACATTACGTCGAAAAGGCTTCTGTGAACGCTTGCATTCACAATTACATCAATGTAGTGCGGCTGTGTGTCATAATGCTAACTGGCTGCAATCACAAATGGGACGCCACGCCCGTCGGTGAAGTACGTTACTGTGCTGCATGAGGGTCGGCCATCGATCGAGCCCTACATACCACTGACTCTTCACAGGTATGTAAGCGGCTGCAATCATAGCATGTGTAACAATGGGAGCATAGCATGAAAATCAGTCAAAGTACATCACACTGCCATCGGGATTTGATACATGATTCCAATCCCAAGATGCCATGCGGCCAAATGCAGCCTTACGTGCGGGACGTGCTCGGCCAGAAGGGATTGCATCTGCCACAGATTCATTCAATCAGCACAGGTGGAGGCCATACAGGCCGACAGCACATATATAGCAGACCCAAACCCCTCCCACAACCACTCCCACTCCAAAATGCTACCGGCAGGACTAGCGATGTTGGGCCTGGGGGACCAGATAGCACTGCAAGTGCTACAACTACAAGAAGACGACGAACAACAACAGGTACAACAATCGGGCGCACAGGGGAGACGGAGGAGAAGGAGGAGGAGGAGGGCAAGGCAGGGTCAGCAAGGCCCACAAGCACTGCCACTACCACCACGCAGGCGGCCCGCAATCCCACGCCTCCGAGCCGATCCGTTCAACCTCACTGCTGAGCAGATCCACACCCTCTACCGTTTGGACCGGGACACCATAATCGCCATTGTGGACATGACACATGCTGACCTCGTGAGCATGATAGATAGCCCAACCGCCATCCCACCCCTACTGAAGGTGGTGTCTGCACTCCACTTCCTGGCCACAGGCACCTACCAGCACACAGTGGGACAGTTGCATGGCATTTCACAGCCACTGTTCTCACGGACACTCTTCCAAGTGCACAATGCCCTCCTGAAGCACGCCGACGACCACATCACACTACCACGCACGTACCAGGAGATTACCAACGCAAAAGTGGGATTCCATGCACTTGGCGGCATCCCGGGTTGCATTGGTGCCATCGACTGCACCCATGTTGAATTGGTTGTCCCACATGCCATGGAGGTCCAGTACCGCAACCGGAAACAATTTCATTCAATCAATGTGCAAATGGTGTGTGACTCCAACAAGATATTTACGCATTGTTGTGCCAGATTTCCAGGATCTACCCATGATTCTATGGTCCTGAGGAACACAAGAATACCACGCTACATGGAGCGACACGCAGGGCACAGATCCTGGCTACTCGGTGAGTCTCATTCCATGCATGACATCGTGGCCCATTTGATGCGTCAATGACCTTGCAGGAGGGGGGGGGGGCTACTTAGCACTATCATTCCACTGACACCCTTTATTCGTCTCATACAGGTGATGCCGGGTATCCACTGAAGAGATGGCTCCTTACACCAATCCGGAACCCACAGAACGAGCATGAGGAGGACTACAACCATGCCCACTCACGTACCCGTGTGGTCATTGAACAGGCATTCGGCCTACTGAAGGCTCGTTTCCGCAGCCTCAGCAGGTCTGGCGGGGCACTCATGTACAGCCATGAGAAGGTTTCTAAGATGGTCATGGCATGTGTCATGCTGCACAACATGTGCATACGTAGGAATGTGCCCATGCCCCCTGACGCTGTACTGCATGCACCTGAAGATGATGATGATGATGAGGGTGGGGATGTGGAGGCACCTCAAGGAGTCCATGAGGCACAGGATGCACGTGCAATCCGACAGAGCATCATAGATGCATGCTTCTAGCAACCACGCATGGTGCCTATTACACGGAAAGGGGACCTGTGGCACTGTGTGTGTGTAGTACAGGCACATTGTGGACTGTACGCCTATGAAGGCCTCGTACGCAAATATCAATGTCCACACATGTCATTGGATGATAATGAGATGCTGTATTGTTAATGTGATTTGATTTATACACCCTATGGACCCGCCACCCAGTGAAGCCCAACACACCCCCTCCACCCTACTACCTCCCCCCCCAACACCAGTGTCCAAATATGCATGCTGTCCGTGGTTGGACGCTATTGCAAGCCCCCTCTACGGGTATCAGGGGCACCCCTGCCCGTGGAGCGCAGGTTCCTGCCAGATCTGCGTTGGGGGCTGCCCTGGACGGAACTTGCCACGGATGATGTCTCTGCCTGCTCGCGTCCATGCATGTCTCTGAGGGTTTGTGAGAGCTCCGAGAGCACACGGCGCACAGCAGCAAGTTCAGCACAAACGTCTTTGGACGTCGCATGCAGTTCCCCCCTCAGGCTCTCGGTGCTTTTCTCCATTTGTGCTCTCAGGCTCTCGGTGCTTTTCTCCATTTGTGCTCTCAGGCTCTCGGTGCTTTTCTCCATTTGTGCTCTCAGGCTCTCGGTGCTTTTCTCCATTTCTCCCCTGAGGCTCTCACTACTTTTCTCTATTTGTGCCCTGAGTGTCTCGGTGGATGTTTCCATGGCTGCCCTGGAACCCCCGCATTCATTTGCATGGTCCTTGAGTAGCGTGGACACTTCCTGCTGTTGCTCGATCAGCAGGTCGAGGGACTGTTGCCTCTGCTGGGCCATGGACATTTGCGGTGGTGTGACAGGGGGGCTGCTCAACACATGTTGCCTTGGCACAGGACTTGTGGGGGTTGGCCAGTCGTCGTCTTCAGGGTGCCCCTGCGTGGTTTCGTCATGGTGTAGGGGATGGAACATGCAGGGGGATTGGGAAAGGTCATGGATGGTACCTACGTCGCCAGCACTGTTTTCCGTGTCGGAGCATGCTGGCATGACAGCTGTGTCACCTATGGTGCTGCTACCACCAGAGGCAGTGCCATCAGATACGTTCTTTGGGGGGACCTGTGGTGCTGGGGTTGTGGACTTGCTGGCTGCTGGGGTGCCTGTTGCAGTCCCCTCCAGTGTGCTGCCACTTGATTCCTGCTGCTGCCGTGTCTTGATCCTTGCAGCTGAGGTGGAGGCTCTTGGGACGTTGGTCCTGGCCCTCTTTGCAGGCGTGCTGGTAGGGGTGTCCTGCAGCTCGTCGTTGGTATCGGACCCTGTGGTGGAGTAAAGAGGGGCGAGCGTTAGTTATGGGTCTGTCGGATTTGGAATGGCAACGTATCAAATGCATTGGGGTGGTACATGAGGCTGATTTGGGACTGGGCCTTGGAGGTGGTCTCATTTTCGTGTGGATTGAGGAGGCATTCATTTGGCTGCCTGCAGTTAGGGGGTGCATGCTGCACATGTAGGGGTTGTTTATGGCATCTTGATTGATTTGTTTATTCATTCTGACTTTTAGAGGGCGCTGTCAGGGCAAAGTATGTATTGCACTATGGGGTCACATGGTACTGCACATGTTCGTGGTTTGTGGATTTCGCATTGTTTCTCTTGGCCAACCTACCTGATTCTCCGGATGTCGGCACTCCTTTCTCCATCCCTCCGACTCCCTCTATGCTCTCCATTCCTATGGTGGAGGCGCAGATATCCTCCCAGGGGGTCAACTTGATGGGCGACTCTGAACCCCCCCCGGTAGCTGTGGCGATGTTCCTGTTCGCAGAAAGTATGCTGCGTACGCGGATCCGCAGGTCGTCCCACCGCTTGCGACATTGCTGTGGCGTGCGGGGTGTTGTCCCCACCGCACTTACGCGCTGTGCCACCAGGGCCCATATGGCCTTCTTGTTGGCAAGGGCCGTCCTGGTCATTTGACTGGAGAAGACGACGGCGGCATTTTCCTGGAGGGTCTCGGTGAGCACGGTCAGTTCCTCTCGGGAGAAGTGTACCTGCCGCTTGCGGTCACACGCTTTCTTGGCTACCTTTCCCATATTTATTTTTTTAACTGGGGTTGCTAACGGGTTGGGATGTGTGTCAGGGTCGGATTTTTAATGGTTGTGTGGGGATTCGGATTTTATAGTTGTGCGGCGTGCTGTTTCCCGTTCCGGCCACATGCTTTTACTTCCGTTTCCGTATATTTACGGTGCCCGTAATTTGCGGTGCCCGCTCGTTACGGTGACCGCTCATTACGGTGACCGCTAAGATGGGTGGCGGTATTGCACCTGGTGCAGCGTACGGCGGCGGTAAGGGCCGTTTTGGGGTCATTTCCGCCATCGCAGCCTTTCGGATTCCGCCATGGCGTAATGCTCGTGCCCGATGGGTCGTAATTAGCCGCACTTTGCTCCTTCGTGCAATGGCGGAAACGCTATTTACGCTGTTGCGGTCCGGTCAGTCACTTTCCGCCAGGGTCGTAATGAGGGCCATAGTGACCTTCATGCACAAATTTTACAATTTCAAACACACAAATGTGGGAAATATTGTCATTGCAAATATTTAAAAAAAAAGGAAATACTACACCAAATGCCGTTTTGGTTTCCGTAGACCAGTTTCAGCAACAGGTCAAGTAAGCACCTTCATTTCTTCAGTCAGACATAGGACCTCATTACGAGTTTGGTGGTAGCCGTGCCCTTATTAAGAACATGGCTACCGCCAAACTCGCTGCCAGACCCGGCAGCCATGAATGGGCCATTACCGCCCCATCACGAGATGAATTGGCCAGTAATTGCCATTCACGGGTGCCGGTGCAATCACAAGTTCTGCTCGCGGGTGCCGGTCTGCACACCTGGTCAGACCACGAGTGCAGTCCGGCACCGGCAAGCAGAACTCGGAATGTGGCAGGGAGGTAACAACAGCGCCGGTAGCACTACCAGCACCAGTGTTGCCTTTTTTGCCACATTTATGAGGCCCATAGTGTCAAAGGTAAATCACCTAAGAACACATATTACATAAAAAGAACAGAAGAATCAAAATACATCACTGATTAAAATGCAATCATTGCCCTCCTATGGAATGCAAACATAGATGTGCAGTACATTGCAGACAATTTCACTGCAGTTGCACGATATGTCACAGCCTACTTAACCAAAGCATAGAAAACAGAGCTTCAGGACTTCTGGGATGACATATCATCTGACAAAACACAATCACAGAAATTGTACAGGTTAGGCATAAACATGTTCTCTCATAGAGAATGTGGCTGCCATGAAGCTGCAGACCGTTTAACCAGTACTGCCTTGTATGGACAATCTGACAATATAGTATGGCTATGTCTTGGTCCTGCTAAATGTAGAAAAAGAGTTATCAAATCATATGAGGACATAGAAACAATAGACAAAAATGATCACAACAGTCAAGAAATGTTGAAAAACAATTTACTAGACACATACTACCCAAATAGGAGTACCACCTTGGAACCATGTGTCTCTAACGTGTAGTCCAACACTTCACATACAAAAATAATGTTAAACCAGATGAAAAGAAAGGCAGATACAGAGCATTAAATGGTGAGGGCAGCTTAGTGAAACTTACCAAACACAGCTTAATTAATCATATCAAATTGTCATTAGAAACTCTGCAACATAAAGAACTGTATTACATGTCCCTGCTACAACTTTTTAAACCATAGAGAAAAGAAGAAGAGTTACTGGATACATAAGATTCCTATGAAGATGCTTTCAAAGCAAATGCACAATGAACAGCAACACGAAGAATAACTCCAGGTCCAACTCCAAGTGGACACTCCGGACAGTAGTCAACCTTCTGTAACAGAAAGCCAAGAACCACTTGGACAGCCACTATTAGCAAATGACGCACATTTATCCATGATAGAAGTAGTAAACACCATGTGTCAGTATGAACAAGCTACAGAAGACTTTGCTGTACTAACATCACAACTGAACAATGCGTAGCGCAGCATTTTGCAACAAATAACAAAACCAATTGAACATGGTGTGGAACATGAAAATAAAAACTGTACCTGCCAAGACTACAATCCTATACTGCTATATGTGAGTGGTGAAGCTGGTTCGGGCAAAACATACTTAATCAAAATCATCAGCAATTTCCTTCAACAAATGACAAACAACAAACTGTCAGCTGTTGTAACTGCCCCCACAGGTTTAGCTGTCTACAACATAGGCGGACCACTTTAAACCGATTACCACTCCTTCCAGAGGAACACCAAAACAATTTAGACTATTACAAACCTTCCACATATAAACCGTACATGGTATAACACTACCCATTTGTCAACAAGCCACAACAAGACTAAATACCTTAGAAAACTCTATCTCCAACACAGCTGGTTTGGAAAAAATATTAAAAATCATCTTTAAACTGTATAGTAATGCTTAAACATAACCTTGACGTGGAGCAAGTACTAGTTAATGGAGCACTTGGTATAGTTGTTGGCTTTCAAACATACCCACCTGACAACAACATTACATTTTCAATATTCTAAATTCTTAAATTATTGGTGTGTTATGCTTCAGTGGTTGTGGCCAGGGCCTAGAGTCTTAGGTGCATGGCCTATGGCCTACGGCCTTCGGACATGCACCCAAGACTCTAGGCCCTGGCCCCAACCACCGCAGCATAACACACCAATACTACCAAACATTTTGACTGTGGTATGTGGGCTGCTTATAGGGGATATTAATTACAATCAGTCTTCTACTAACAACCCAAAACCAACATCATACTAAAATAAAATAGCCAGTAGTGCATTTATTATGTCCGCTGACAGCCACCAAGACTGCGGACATGGCAAACACATCAGGGGCACATTCCACCTAAACATATACATTATTTGACCCATCTCGTACTCCCCAACCCTCCCCAAGCACTTCTGCACACCAAAACACTCCCGAAAATTGCATTTTGCCTCTGTTCGCCACCGCACTGTCGGTGGATCCAAGAGGAAATAACCTCCCTTTAACAATGTTTTTTCACTGAATTTCATAGGTTTTTACCAGGATACCCTTTCAGGGTAATTCATAGAATTTCACACAAAAGTGGGCATGCGGCTGGCGCACAGTGTGCCGCGTGCGCTAAAATCGTTTTCCGCGCACAGCGTATTCATGGATTTTAGCCTCCAAAACTTGCCGTGGCGCAGAGTGGCACAGCAACCCTGCAGCAGCGCCAGTTACGCCCCCAAGAACGCCCTCGCGCAAGGAAAAGCCATCAAAATTCCCAATTCAGCGCAAAGAGCTGCGCTAACCCTCGACAAGTTTACAGGGCTGCCAAACAGCAAACGCCAAGCGGGGAACGTGTATTACTGGGGTTCGCAGGAACTCTCACACGCGAAAGGGCCTGTGTGAGTGGGGTACGTGTATTACGGGGGTGCGCGGGAATTTTCACACGCAATTGGGCTGGGTACGTGTATTTCAGGGGTGCACTGGAAGTTTCAAACGTGATTGGCCTGTGTACGTGTATTTCAGGGGTGAGCGGGAAGTTTCACACGCGATTGGGCCTGGGTACGTGTATTTCAGGGGTGCGCGGGAAGTTTCACACGCGATTGGGCTTGGTACGTGTATTTCAGGGGTGCGCGGGAAGTTTCACACACGATTGGGCTGAGTATGTGTATTTCAGGGGTGCGTGGGAAGTTTCACACGCGATTGGCCTGGGTACATGTATTTCAGGGGTGCGCGGGAAGTTTCACACGCGATTGGCCCTGGGTACGTGTATTTCAGGGGTGCGCGGGAAGTTTCACACGCGATTGGCCTTGGTATGTGTATTTCAGGAGTGCACGGGAAGTTTCACACGCAATTGGCGTAGGGTACGTGTATTACCGGGTTGCGCATGAAGTTTCACACGCGATTTTGCTGTCAGAGCGGGGAATGCGTATTTCGGGGGTGCGCGGGGAGTCCGACACGTGAATTGGCAGTGTGGGTCCTCCCAGGTGTTCCCTTCTACCCCCTCCACGGCCCCTGCAGGCAGCCCATACCACAGGGGACTACCCCACACCCCTGGTCATATCCCGCAGGCAGCACATCCATCATGGGCATGCCCCCCAGCCAAGCCACATGTCACGTTGCAATATGATCACCAACTCATGTCTCCCAGCACCCCCACCCCCCAGCAGTGCAGGGCACCTGCCAGCAGGCCCCCACACATGTGCCCAGCACCCCCACCTCCCAGCAGTCAGGGGCACCTGCCAGCAGGCCCCCAAACATGTCCCCCAGCACCCCCACCCCTCACCAGTCAGGGGCACCTGCCAGCAGGCCCCCACACATGTCACATACATGTCCCCCTGCACCCCCACCCCCCAGCAGTCAGGGGCACCTGCCAGCAGGCCCCCACACATGTGCCCTTGCACCCCCACCCCCCAGCAGTCAGGGGCACCTGCCAGCAGGCCCCCACACATGTCCCCAGCACCCCCAGCCCCCAGCAGTCGGGGGCACCTGCCAGCAGGCCCCCACACATGTCCCCCTGCACCCCCACCCCCCAGCAGTCAGGGGCACCTGCCAGCAGGTCCCCACTCATGTCCCCCTGCACCCCCACCACCCAGAAGTCAGGGGCACCTACCAGCAGGCCCCCACACATGTCCCCCAGCACCCCCACCCCCAGCAGTCAGGGGCACCTGCCAGCAGCCCCCCCACATGTCCACCTGAACCCCCACCCCCCAGCAGTCAGGGGCACCTGCCAGCAGGCCCCCACACATGTCCCCCAGCACCCATCCCCCCAGCAGTCAGGGGCACCTGCCAGCAGGCCCCCACTCATGTCCCACTCATGTCCCCCAGCACCCCCACCCCCCAGCAGTCAGGGGCATCTGCCAGCAGGCCCCCACACATGTCCCACTCATGTCCCCTTGCATCCCCACCCCCCAGCAGTGCAGGGCACCTGCCAGCAGGCCCCCACTCATGTCCCGCTCATGTCCCCTTGCACCCCCACCCCCCAGCAGTGCATGTCACCTGCCAGTAGGCCCCCACTCATGTCCCCTTGCACCCCCACC
Organism: Ambystoma mexicanum; assembly: GCF_040938575.1. Taxonomy (NCBI): domain Eukaryota; kingdom Metazoa; phylum Chordata; class Amphibia; order Caudata; family Ambystomatidae; genus Ambystoma; species Ambystoma mexicanum. Next base: position 701,937,934 of record NC_090930.1, on the reverse strand, counting down.
CCGCAGCAGTGCAGGGCACCTGCCAGCAGGCCCCAACTCATGTCCCACTCATGTCCCCCAGCACCCTGACCCCCCAGCAGTCAGGGGCACCTACCAGCAGGCCCCCACACATGTCCCCCAGCACCCCCACCCCCCAGCAGTGCAGGGCACCTGCCAGCAGGCCCCCACACATGTCCCACACATGTCCCCCTGCACCTCCACCCCCCATCATTGACAGGCACCTGCCAGCAGGCCGTGACGCATGTCCCCCAGCCAACACGTCATCACAATCCAGATCCCTGGCTCTTATGGCCACTCAAATCCCACCCCACAGCACCGCAGTCCAAAAAACCAACCAAGCTTTACATCCACTCCAAATAGAAATCCCCATTACATGATAGATCACAAATAGGCAGTATGCGCATGAGTACAAGTCTGTCCGACCCACACAATGGCAACACATGACTGAGAAAACCCACATTGTGACATGCATGAAACCAATGAGAGAAGACCACACATTGAAGTAAGAAACAAAAATGTAATCAAGTCAAAATGAAGGGAATGAAATAAAAACACACAATAATGCCAATAATAATGAAAATGCAGCATGTCCCATAAAATGATAAATAAAAAAAAAGAGAATCCAAATGTGTCCAAAGTCACCGTCCAACAAAGCAAATCCAAAGGGAAAGAAAAGCGTAATATCCATTGCTCCATGATGAAGAAAAATAAAGATGAAGGAGAAAAATCCACTGTAAAACTATGTACAAATAGCAAATCCAGGGTCCATGAGCCCAACGACATAAATGAAACCTACAATGAAACCTACCAAATTACTAACTATATACAAAAATGTGGGGCATAGTCCATGCGCCCCAAATTAAATAAAAAAGAAATGAAACTTAACACTAATGAATTATATACAATGGCGGCGGGCAAGTCCAACGGCTCACTTGTTGATGTCATGGGCCAGGGCATCATCGAACTCCTGTTCAATGTCTTGGAGGAAGGGATAGCGCCATGTCCACCTCCAACTCCCTGCAAATTCCCTCGAGGCACTCAGCCCGCCTCAGCGCACTGTGCATGGAGTTCTCCGCCCTGACCATCATGAGCCGTGCCTCCTCTGCCCGCCGCCGCTCCACACCTATCTGCTGGCCCAACCGCTGCCACATGGAAGACACTCCCATTCCTGGGTCCTCCTGCCCTCCGGCCGATGCCTGCCCCTCTGATGTAGATTGCCCCGAGCCATGATGCTTCCCACGTTGAGCCTGCCGCTGCCTCCGACGCAACTGCCTGTGCCAGCACGACGGCATCCAGGCTAATGGAATCCACCGATGCCGTTGTGCACGTGCCCTGCTCGATGATGCCGGCACATCCTCGATCTGCTGGGGTCCAGTTGCTTTGGTTTCCACCCCTGCTGGACCTCCGACTCCCCACTGTGGCAGGGATGGGATCCCCACCGAGCTGGCTGCGTTGATTAGGGCAGGTCCACAGGTGGCCCTTGTGGCATCTGGGCCGGAAGACGGCATGGAGAACAACTGGTGCATAGTCTTAGCAGAGGAGGAGAGGGGTGCCAGAGTGGCCGACACATGTACAAAACCCCCGACCATGGACACTCCCAACTGGGCCACGTTGGCACGCTGCTCTTCGTGATGACGTGCGTGTTCCCCCCGGGAAGCACGCACGTCATCACGAATGTCACGCGTGCGCAACGTGACACCAATCAGGACCTTCTCCATACGGCCAGGGGTCCCCTCGTCCGCAGTTAGAGGAGTGTCAGATGACATGGACATCCCCCCTACCTGCGGACGGGCCTGGGATGGGGCATCCCTGCTGGTGCATGGTGGTGCAGTCACAGGGACAGGGACAGGTCCCTCCGCGGTGACCTGTGCTGCCTCCTGCCCCTGGCCCTGGACTGCACCACTTGCACCAGTGGTACCACCCCGACCAGGCCCCATGAGCGGCTCAGTAGTGGCCTCCTCCTCCTCTGTGGAAACCACCAACCTGGATGGCTCCACACCGTCTTCCGCCATTGCAAGCCCCTGTGGGGGCTCACCCATCCCCTCCGCTGCAGCCGTAGTGGCAGACGCAGCACCTGTCCCCTCACTCCCGGACGATGGTAAATTCTGGGAGGGTGACTGGGCCTTGCGTCGCCGGCCGGTGGGGGCATCCCCGCCACTTTGCTCCACAGCACCATCTCCGCCCTCTTCATTACTTGCCGCTGTGTAGAGGGAGACATAGAACACAAGCATCAGGGTACTGTACAATGGTCCCCTAGACAGGAAGCAATAGCAGATGAGTGGCACTGTCAAACATCACTTCCATCATGTCCCTCCACAACACATGGGTCAGTGCAGGCAAAACACATGCAGTAACAGGCATGGCGCATGCTATGAACATTAGCATACATGTCCAAGGGACTCTTCAAACATACAATGCTGGTTTGAAACATCACATGCACACACTTCACCCTAGTTTCATCCATCTGGCCTCGTACACCCCAGACACAGAGGATACAAGGATGAGTAGGCTGCATCAGTGAATCTGAACATTGTCACAGACATGTGTCATGCATCCATGGCATTTCCAAGTCACAGACACGCAAGTCAGACACACAGACATGGACACCATACATGTCCATGACAGCAGCACCCATCTCTCACACCCCATCCATGTCCAATAACAGAGACAGCCATGCATTAATGTGTGCATTCCCCATGCTGCTCTGCATGTTGCATTGTAACACATGCATCAACCATGTGATTCACACATTACTGGTCTCACATGCATGACCATGATGTCACTGCACACACACATACGTACATGGCCTATGTCACACATACAGGCAAGTATCAGACAACCAGCACCCTGCAACATGCCCTGTCTCACACAGCAATGCTTGGCCACTTACCGCTCAACTCCGGACGGGTCTGCCTCCGAAGGATCTGAGCGTGGAGCGCTGGGCCTACGCGTTCCAGGACCCTCATCTGGATGGTACTCATGCTGCCCCCGCCCCCCTCGACCAGGCGCTGGGCCTTGTTGAGGGTCCTGGACCTGAAGTCCTCCCAGCGCTTCTTGACATAATGAAATTCGCAGACTGCCACCCCCTCCGCGTTGATGGCAGTCACGATGTCCGTCCAGATCCAGGTCCGTCCTTCCTTGTCGGCACGCGACCTTCCGAAGAGGGCATCATAATGCCCCAGGAAATGCTCCACCAGGACACCAACTTCAGTGGCAGTGAAGCTGGTGGCCCTCTGCCTCTCTGGCTGGGGGTTGCCAGTGGTGCCAGACGGAGATGTGTCCGACATGGCAACCCCAGAGGCAGGAGTGGGTGGGCAACTGGGTCCTGGGGCTGGGCTGTGGAGCGATGGAATCCCAGTCGGGAGTCTTCTGTTCCAGCAGGGGTGGACACAGCAACTGCACTCCTGCAGATGGCTGACGTGCAGGCAGCAAATGGCAGGACACGTGGGCAGCAGGCAATCAGGCAGCAGCAGATGGCAGGTGGGAGCGTGCTCGGGGCTCTGGGGGCAGTAATTCAGCCTTCTGGGCAGGAGCGTGGTCTTCCGTGTGTGAACGCGTGGCCAGCTTGATACGGAGTGATTTGGCAGGTGAAAATCTTGCACGTCAGCGTGTAATTCGAGGAAAGGCCCTTAGCGCGTAAGTGCGTCAGCGCACGTACGCGATTTCATTGGACAAAAGGCCCTTAGCGCGTAAGCGCGTCTGTGACGTAACGCGTGCGGGTGTTTCCCTCATAGCACGTGATGACAGAGCACACGTGGAAAAGCTGCACGTCCGAGTGTCAGTGCGTGTAATTGGAGGAAAGGGCGCGTACACGCGTAAGTGACGTGTATGTGTGGGCCAGTTTAAAAGGTACGTGTAGGACGCCATTTCCTTGTACGTGCTTTTTGTGGAGAGCGAGTGGGTGGATTCTGTACTTCTTGTCGGTTCACACGCGATTACTTCACAGCGTTTCAAGTTCGTACTCCCTGTTACCTCTGACAGCTTTTATTTTTCTACTTTTTTGGTCCTGTTTCCTCAAACAGTGTTCACTTTTCCTTTTGTCCTGTCTCCTCAGACAGCGTACAATTCTTCTTTTGGTGGGGGTGTTACCAATGCGCACACGCGCGTATTTTTCACGTTCTTTTTCCAGACAGACGGTGAGTTCCGCACGTACTTAGCAACTTTGCTTGCCCCGTGTGTCGCGTACCCCTTCAGAGGTCATTGTAGGCTGCGTGTATCACATGTACGCTTATTTCTGTGTTTCTGGGTGCCAGAGCGTAGTGCGGGTTCATTTTTCCACGCACGTGGTCTACGAGGGGTTGCGTGCACGTTTATTTTTGTTTTTGGGCTGCCAGTGCATTGCATGACCCGTCATCTTACCCCAGGGGTCACATACGGCCTTGTTAGTGCACTAGAGTATGAATTCCATCTAGTACCCTACCCCTTTGGCCCCCAATTGCCCAGGACAATAGTTTACTGCTCCTCCCATACTCACAACAACATCAGTGCCATGGTTGGGAGGCGACCAAGCGGTAAGGGAGGCAAAAGTGGCTGACCTTCAAAAGGTGGACGTGGTGGGCGCGTTAGGGGACGTGGCCGGGATTTGCAGGGTGCCCCTATACCCCCATGTGTGGAGGACCAATTAGGGACACCCATGACCCCCCCCATGGTTGAGGGAAACGTGGCTGAGACCATCCCAGCTCAGCCCTTGTTGGACCAGCCCATTGTGGCTCCTGACCTGGCACAGGATGACTCCCTGGCTGACTTCCAGGTCAGCAAGTCTAAGCCACGTGTGGTGGTGCAAGTTGTCACCAAGCCACGTGGATCTGGGGCAGCTATGTCATCTGCTGCCCCAAGTATGCAGGGTGGTGAGGCTACAGGGGCAGCTGCAGCTCCATCCGCCCGAGCTCTGACTCTCCCAGCCAGGACAGTGTCGGTCCTGGTCCATCATACTGATGTTCCCCCTGCCAACATCACACTTCAGACAATGCCTGCACCAAGTCCTATGGTCAATGTGCATTCGCACACTCCAACAACCCAGTCCACCGGTGATTCTGCCCCTTCTGACTAGAGCTGCGTTAGCCACTCTGGCTGCGCTCCACCTTCTAAAAAGAGGAAGAAGGGTGCTCTGGCATGACAGGCTGAGACCCCAGGCACGGCTACACACTCCGGTACCTCAAGGAAGCCTTGCTTCAATGATTCGGAACTTGATGCACTTGTGAGCTATGTGTTGCAACATAGCCAAAAAATGGTGGTGACTGCAGGGTCCAAGACCACACCTGGTCAACGTAAGGCACACTGGCAGACCATTGCCAACCACATAAGTGCCCTTGAATTTGTGAGGCGCTCAGCTGATGATTGCTACAAGTGGTGGAACGACCTGAAATGCAGAGCAAAGAACAAGCTGGCCTCAAGTCATGCCGCTACTCTGGTGACTGGCGGTGGGTCTCCACAAGAGGACAACAAACTCACTGAACATGAGTCTGTTGCTGGGACCTTCGTCACAGAGGAACAGATCCGAGGTGTGGGAGAACTACCCGATTATGACACATTGTCCGGTGAGTGCCCATGCGTGTGTGTGTAATGCATGTGTATGTTGTTTGGGTGATGGGTTCTGATTGAGTGGCAGGTGAGGGTGTGTGTGACTGAGTAGTATGGGTGACCCATGTGCTTCATCCAAAACATTCTGCGGCCTTGAATTTGGGTGCAACACTATCCCTTCTGCCCACAGTAGTAATTTAGCGCAACCTTACGGCAGTTGCCCATGAGGTGGCATCATGCAACAACATTGTTTGTATTTTTCAGTGTTCGTTCAGGCTGATTGTTTCAATTCTCCCACTTTTGCAACACATTCCTCAGCCCTATTGTGACATATGTGACATGCTTCTGTCATTGAAGAACCCCACATTGGCCCACATGTGTCACCTTGGTAGTTGAATGATTTGACCATTCAGGTTGAATGAGTATTGTCCTGATCACATGATGTTTTGGGCCTGTTTGAATGTGGAACATGCTAGTTGTTTCCTGTCATGTTGAAGTGCACAACCATTGATGTGTACATGGCCCTGCAATCACTGTATTTTTGTACACTGGATGTGTTGCAGTGTGTGGCACATGGCGTATCTTTTCACACTATGTGGCATTTTATATCTCTTCATGTCCATCTCACATGGATGGGTGACAGTACTCATTCACTGACATATGGATGTACTTGTGGAATGTACCATGGCTATGGTACATGCCATCTGTGTGATGGCATGTGTCATTTCTGTGTATAGGACATGCCACTCACAGGCCAATGTGTAATGGCAGTGCTACCCAGCATGCAGCAAATGTGTAGCTCTTCCATCTAGGTGTCATCAGTGTCTGACTTTTGCCTCCCCTTCCAACTTTGTGACAGTGCATGCATGGGAGGGTTATAGTCATGTGGGACATGTGTAAATCATGTACTGGTTCTGTAGCTTGTCAGGCCTATTTGTGTGCTATGGTGCTAATGCCTGTTTCCATTTTTTGTCTTTCATGTTTTTGCAGGGGATGACACACTTGATGCTGTTGAGGTTGAGGAGATGGTGCATACCCAGGAGGAACCTGAGGCACAACCGGCCACCAGTGGGGGACGTGGTGTGGTGGTGGGTGAGAACCCACTCTTGCTGCAGACGATTTTGTCCAGGGGTGTCTCTGGGTGCACCTCCCCAGACCTCTATTCAGGTGTTGATTCGGATGATGAGACCTATGTGGCATCGCAGGTAAGTGTTTCAGGCAGGGGTTCTGTTCAGTCCAACCCACTTGCACCAGGGGTAGAACCCTCTATGGGGATGTCAGTGTTGGTTAGTCAGCCTTTGGCGGTTACGGGTGCAGGGTCACACTCCACAACATCTGATCCTGTTCCTGGGCCAGCAGATCAGAGGGGGAATGCAGTCCTGCAGCCTCAGGCAGTGCCGGCACAGCAAGGCGCAGATCGCCTTGCCCCAAACAGTTGTGGTACCCGCCGGCGTGGTGGCCGTACGCCACCAGGCAATACCGCATGGGAACAATCCATTTACGGTATGGCAACCCAACAGGCAACATCAGTTGAGATGATGGCTCAAGCAATGGAGAGGGTGGCCACTTGCATTGCCCCCCCTGAAAGGCAGATGGAGTAACTACAGCAGGCAACAAACTCCATTTGCCAATCACACAGGGAGGACATGTTGGCGTCCAACAGGGACAGACGGACGGCACTGGAGACTCTACGCCAATCAATATCAATAGGGCCACAGGGAAGCCCTGAGGGTAGAACTCCATCAACTCAGGGAGACTCTTGTTGACCTTGAGACTTTCACTAACTTGAGGACAGAACAGCAGCTGGAGCGGTTCACACGTTCGCTCTCAGCTGAGATGCATGCAACTCGGGAGGAGATCCGGGCATCACATCAGGTGCTGCATGGGGATCTCCGTACTATAATCCTCCAGAACTTCAGAACGAGACCTTCCACACCCGCATACTTGCTGCCATGGAGGACCATACCAGGGCTTTGCGTGGGCTGCCTCCCATAGCACCACCACCTCCTGTGGCAGCAGCAGAGGGTAATGAGAGCGACAGCAGGAGTTCTCCCACATTGGCATAGCCGTGCAGGCCATGAGCCCATGGAGGTGTTTTTTTTTCCCAACATCCACAAAGGCGGCTGTTGGTGCGCAACCTGTCCTCTCGGACCTCGTTTTAGCCTCCCCCCCCCCAATCCCCACATGGCTATTTTTGATTTTTGATTTTTTGATTTTTAATTTTTTATTTATTATTTTTTTTGGACAGTGTGTTGCCTTGTGTGGCTCCCGTGGGCATCCACTGTATTCCGGCTGGGCACATGCAGGCTTGTCCTGAGTTTGGGTTCAATGCTTGGGTTCGTGAGACACACACCCCTCCTGCTTCCCGTTTCCATGGGCTTGCAAAGGGTGTGACCAAGTGACAGTGATGTACACAGTGATGTTGGCAGTCTGTAGTCAATACTGTGTAGACATTCCTTGTGTATATTGTTGTTGTATTGTACACCGCATGTTGGAATTATGTATGCTTCTGCTTCCATGTCTCCTTCTGAATTTGCAGGTTCATTCCTCATGTCTTCACAAGGCCGTCTACTTTGGAGATGGAGTTCATGTTGTATGCAGTACACAGACAAGTTTTGAAGCCTGCAAGACTACAGCTGGAAGGGGGTGATGTGGTGGCATATTCAGGTTATAAGACTACGACTACTTTAACTTAGTGCTGTCATGTTTTAGTTATGTTTGAGCTTGTGTAGCTGCATTGTATTGTTGGTAAGTATTTGGTCATGTGTGTTGTTAGTTCAGCATTACGGGGAGCATATTGTGTGTGGCCAGTTTCCATTAGGGACACTGTACTTTGTGACACTTGTGTCAGGTTTTCAGGATTGCTTTGTTTGCTCTCACATAGCATGACATGCCATGGTGTGTTGGGTGGCGGTGCTGGGGAGGGGTTGGGTGACATGGCACTGTTCTCATGTTGTATTTTGCAAGGGGGTAATGCATTTGGCAGAATATATATCTTTTGATGACACAGCATTGGTGGTGTGTCTGTATGTAGGGATGCACACATTGTGACACTTCCAGGTGACCAATCTCAGGCTGGTATGGTTGTGAGAGTTGACTCTACTTATGTCATCATCGATTGTCAGCTGGTATGTGGCAGGGCTGTGTGCACTCCACATGGGTGTGATTCTAAGTGAAGTAATTAGCCACCAGCAGCGTTCGGGCTGCCTCACCCCGTGCCCTTTCCCCTCCCATGCGCAGCGGGCGTGCATGTGGTTGGGGATGTGGGGGCACCACCATGTCCACCGGCAGGCCCCGGCGTGTTGCAACATTGTGCAGGATACATGCTGCCACTATGATCCTGCACACTACCGGGGGAGCATATAACAGCTGCCTGCCAGAACGGTCAATGGAGCAAAAGCGTGACTTGAGCACTCCGAATGTGCGCTCCACTATGCCCCGGGTTACAATATGGGCTGTGTTGTATCTTACCTCGGGTGGCGTGGTGGGGTTCCGAATTGGCATCATCATGTGGGTGCTCAGAGGGTAGGCACTGTCCCCTGGGGAGGTGGTGATGGGTATCATTAGTATGGTTGTGACATTACTCAGTATCTGGCATGCATGCATGTGCTGTGGCATTTATACTCATCAAGCAGCCATGTATCGACATGCCGCCCAGCTTCTAGGTCCCGGTTTAGGGTTGACATTCTGTAAATGAAACTGTCGTGGGTGGACCCTGGATAGTTGGCATATACTGAGGTGATGATTCCCTTGGCATCACATACTACCTGCACGTCGATGGAATGCCAGTGCTTGCGGTTTCTATAGATGTGCTCTGATGCCCTGGGGGGATGTAGAGCCACATGGGTGCAATCAATGGCACCTAGGACTTTGGGGAATTGTTCCACCCCGTAGAAATCCTGGACGGCAGCCTGCCTTTCTGCAGGTGTTCTGGGCAGGTATATGTGCCTGCGGACTGATGGGCGTGCAGTCATGATGGCCAAGACTTGTTGTAGGCAGCATGACTGCGTGGCCTGTGACACCCCCCCTACTATGGCACTTGTCCGATGAAATGATCCGGTGGACAAAAAGTGCAGTACATTGAGGACCTTCTCCAGGGGGATGAGTGCTTGGGAGCAGAGGGTGGGTGATGTGAGGTCATCCTCCCACTCACTGACCAGGTCGAGTATTATGTGAGGTGGAAACCTGTACCTCTCATACACCTGGTCATCAGGCATGCCAAAAAGGCTGGTTCTGGGTGTGAAAATTCTGGGCCTGACTATCCTCCTCCTGCGGTATCCCACGACCACTGCTGCTAGGAATGGTATGTTCATCCTGGCGTCTGAGCTTGCTTGTTGTTTGCACGCACTTTTATGCTGCGCGGGTCCATGTACGCCTGCTTCCTGCTGGCGTACGTGTTTCCGGATTAGCGCGTCTTTTTTGGTGCGTGTGTGTGGGCATTCTGCGCTTTTGCCTCCTGTACTTCCCCGCCCACCCCAGTAATACACGTACCCCACTGGCCCAGGCCCAATCGCGTGTAAAACTTCCTGCGAGCCCCTGAAGTACACGTACCCACTCGCCCAGGCACAATCGCGTGTAAAACTTCCCTCGAGCCCCTGAAGTACACGTACCCCGCTCGCCGAGGTACAATCACGTGTGAAACTTCCCGCGCACCCCCGAAATACACTCTATTTTTGACACAGTGGGTGTCCGTGTTTGTCGCGTACCCCTTTGCACGTCATTTGTCCTAGAGGGCCACAGTATAGGACATTCATCAGAGCTGTATATACAGGCTTTTTGTTAGTGCACATTTTTTTAATGCGCAGGGATGCTACCGCCTGCCTTCGTGTGGCGGACATGTGTTGATGTACATAGTTGACTTTTGGTTTGTGTCATGAAATCGCCATTTCACTGCTGAGGGGTGGGGATGCAAGGGGATATGAGTGGGGGCCTGCTGGCAGGTGCCCTGCACTGCTGGGGGGTGGGGGTGCAAGGGGACATGAGTGGGACATGAGTGGGGGCCTGCTGGCAGGTGCCCTGCACTGCTGGGGGTGCAAGGGGACATGAGTGGTGGCCTGCTGGCAGGTGCCCTGCACTGCTGGGGGGTGGGGGTGCAAGGGGACATGAGTGAGACATGAGTGGGGGCCTGCTGGCAGGTGCCCTGCACTGCTGGGTGGTGGGGGTGCAAGGGGACATGAGTAGGGGCCTGCTGGCAGGTGCCGTGCACTGCTGTGGGGCGGGGGTGCAAGGGGACATGAGTGGGACATGAGTGGGGGCCTGCTGGCAGGTGCCCCTCAGCGATGTGGGGTGGGGGTGCTGGGGGACATGAGTGGGGGCCTGCTGGCAGATGCCCCTGACTACTGGGGGGTGCGGTGCAAGGGGACATGAGTGGGACATGAGTGGGGGCCTGCTGGCAGGTGCACTGCACTGCTGGGGGGTGGGGGTGCAAGGGAACATGAGTGGGGGCCTGCTGGCAGGTGCCCTGCACGGCTGTGGATGCAAGGGGACATGAGTGGGGGCCTGCTGGCAGGTGCCCCTGACTGCTGGGGGTGGAGGTGAAATGGGACATGAGTGGGACATGAGTGGGGGCCTGCTGCCAGGTGCCCTGCACTGCTGTGGGGTGGGGGTGCAAGGGGACATGTGTGGGACATGAGTGGGGGCCTGCTGGCAGGTACCCCTGACTGCTGGGGGGTGGGAGTTCAAGGGGACATGAGTGGGGGCCTGCTGGCAGATGCCCTGCACTGCTGGGGGGTGGGGGTGCAAGGGGACAATAGGGACATGAGTGGGGGTCTGCTGTTAGGTGCCCCTCAGTGCTGGGGTGTGGGGGTGCAAGGGGAGATGAATGGGGGCCTGCTGGCAGGTGCCCTGCACTGCTGGGGGGTGGGGGTGCAAGCCGACATGAGTGGGACATGAGTGTGGGCCTGCTGGCAGGTGCCCTGCATTGCTGGGGGGTGGGGGTGCAAGGGGACAGGAGTGGGACATGAGTGGGGGCCTGCTGGCAGGTGCCCTGCACTGCTGGGTGGTGGGGGTGCAAGGGGACATGAGTGGGGGCCTGCTGGCAGGTGCCCTGCACTGCTGGGGGTGGGGGTGCAAGGGGACATGAGTGGGACATGAGTGGGGGCCTGCTGGCAGGTGCCCCTCAGCGCTGGGGGGTGGAGGTGCAAGTGGACATGAGTGGGGGCCTGCTGGCAGGTGCCCTGAACTTCTGGGGGGTGTGGGTGCAAGGGGACATGAGTGGGGGCCTGCTGGCACGTGCCCTGCACTGCTGGGGGGTGGAGGTGCAAGGGGACATGAGTGGGACATGAGTGGGGGCTGCTGGCAGGTGCCCCTCAGTGCTGGGGGGTGGGGGTGCAAGGGGACATGAGTGGGACATGAGTGGGGGCCTGCTGGCAGGTGCCCCTCAGTGCAGAGGGGTGGGGGTGCAAGGGGACATGAGTGGGGGCCTGCTGGCAGGTGCCCTGCACTGCTGCGGGGTGGGGGTGCAAGGGGCCATGAGTGGGACATGAGTGGGGGCCTGCTGGCAGGTGACCTACACTGTTGGGGGGTGGGGGTGCAAGGGGACATGAGTGGGACATGAGTGGGGGCCTGCTGGCAGGTGCCCCTCAGTGCTGGGGGGTGGGGGTGCAAGGGGACATGAGTGGGGGCCTGCTGGCAGGTGCCCTGCACTGCTGGGGGTTGGGTGTGCAAGGGGACATGAATGGGGGCCTGCTGGCAGGTGCCCTGCACTGCTGGGGGGTGGGGGTGCAAGGGGACATGAGTGGGGGCCTGCTGGCAGGTGCCCTGCACTGCTGGGGGGTGGGGGTGCAAGGGGACATGGTGGGGGCCTGCTGGCAGGTGCCCTGCATTGCTGGGGGGTGGGGGTGCAAGGGGACATGAGTGAGACATGAGTGGGGGCCTGCTGGCAGGTGCCCCTCAGTGCTGGGGGTGGGGGTGCAAGGGGACATGAGTGGGACATGTGTGGGGGCCTGCTGGCAGGTGCCCCTCAGTGCTGAGGGTGGGGCTGCAAGGGGACATGAGTGGGGGCCTGCTGGCAGGTGCCCTGCACTGCTGGGGTTGGGGGTGCAAGGGGACATGAGTGGGACATGAGTGGGGGCCTGCTGGTAGGTGCCCCTCAGTGCTTGGGGGTGGGGGTGCAAGGGGACATGAGTGGGGGCCTGCTGGCAGGTGCCCTGCACTGCCCGGGGGTGGGGGTGCAAGGGGACATGAGTGAGACATGAGTGGGGGCCTGCTGGCAGGTGCCCTGCACTGCTGGGGGGTGGGGGTGCAAGGGGACATGAGTGGGGGCCTGCTAGCAGGTGCCCTGCACTGCTGGGGGTGGGGGGTGCAAGGGGAAATGAGTGGGGCCTGCTGGCAGGTGCCCTGCATTGCTGGGGGTGGGGGTGCAAGGGGACATGAGTGGGGGCCTGCTGGCAGGTGCCCTGCACTGCTGGGGGGTAGGGGTGCAAGGGGACATGAGTGGGTGCCTGCTGGCAGGTACCCTGCACTGCTGGGGGTGAGGGTGCAAGGGGACATGAGTGGGGGCCTGCTGGCAGGTGCGCCTCATTGCTGGGGGGTGGGGGTGCAAGGGGACATGAGTGGGAGATGAGTGGGGGCCTGCTGGCAGGTGCCCCTCATTGCTGGGGGGTGGGGGTGCAAGGGGACATGAGTGGGGGGCCTGCTGGCAGGTGCCCTGCAATGCTGGGGGGTGGGGGTGCACGGGAACATGAGTGGGGGCCTGCTGGCAGGTGCCCCTCAGTGCTGGGGGGTGGGGGTGCAAGGGGACATGAGTGGGGGCCTGCTGGCAGGTGCCCTGCACTGCTGGGGGTGGGGGTACAAGGAGACATGAGTGGGGGCCTGCTGGCAGGTGCCCTGCACTGCTGGGGGGTAGGGGTGCAAGGGGACATGAGTGGGAGCCTGCTGGCAGGTGCCCTGCACTGCTGGGGGTGGGGGTGCAAGGGGACATGAGTGGGACATGAGTGGGGGCCTGCTGGCAGGTGCCCCTCAGTGCTGGGGGGTGGGGGTGCAAGGGGACATGAGTGGGACATGAGTGGTGGCCTGCTGGCAGGTGCACCTCAGTGCTGGGGGGTGGGGGTGCAAGGGGACATGAGTGGGGCCTGCTGGCAGGTGCCCTGCACTGCCGGGGGGTGGGGTGCAAGGGGACATGAGTGGGACATGAGTGGGGGCTTGCTGGCAGGTGCCCTGCACTGCTGGGGGGTGGGGGTGCAAGGGGACATGAGTGGGACATGAGTGGTGGCCTGCTGGCAGGTGCACCTCAGTGCTGGGGGGTGGGGGTGCAAGGGGACATGAGTGGGGCCTGCTGGCAGGTGCCCTGCACTGCCGGGGGGTGGGGTGCAAGGGGACATGAGTGGGACATGAGTGGGGGTCTGCTGTTAGGTGCCCCTCAGTGCTGGGGTGTGGGGGTGCAAGGGGAGATGAATGGGGGCCTGCTGGCAGGTGCCCTGCACTGCTGGGGGGTGGGGGTGCAAGCCGACATGAGTGGGACATGAGTGGGGGCCTGCTGGCAGGTGCCCTGCATTGCTGGGGGGTGGGGGTGCAAGGGGACAGGAGTGGGACATGAGTGGGGGCCTGCTGGCAGGTGCCCTGCACTGCTGGGTGGTGGGGGTGCAAGGGGACATGAGTGGGGGCCTGCTGGCAGGTGCCCTGCACTGCTGGGGGTGGGGGTGCAAGGGGACATGAGTGGGGGCCTGCTGGCACGTGCCCTGCACTGCTGGGGGGTGGAGGTGCAAGGGGACATGAGTGGGACATGAGTGGGGGCTGCTGGCAGGTGCCCCTCAGTGCTGGGGGGTGGGGGTGCAAGGGGACATGAGTGGGACATGAGTGGGGGCCTGCTGGCAGGTGCCCCTCAGTGCAGAGGGGTGGGGGTGCAAGGGGACATGAGTGGGGGCCTGCTGGCAGGTGCCCTGCACTGCTGCGGGGTGGGGGTGCAAGGGGCCATGAGTGGGACATGAGTGGGGGCCTGCTGGCAGGTGACCTACACTGTTGGGGGGTGGGGGTGCAAGGGGACATGAGTGGGACATGAGTGGGGGCCTGCTGGCAGGTGCCCCTCAGTGCTGGGGGGTGGGGGTGCAAGGGGACATGAGTGGGGGCCTGCTGGCAGGTGCCCTGCACTGCTGGGGGTTGGGTGTGCAAGGGGACATGAATGGGGGCCTGCTGGCAGGTGCCCTGCACTGCTGGGGGGTGGGGGTGCAAGGGGACATGAGTGGGGGCCTGCTGGCAGGTGCCCTGCACTGCTGGGGGGTGGGGGTGCAAGGGGACATGGTGGGGGCCTGCTGGCAGGTGCCCTGCATTGCTGGGGGGTGGGGGTGCAAGGGGACATGAGTGAGACATGAGTGGGGGCCTGCTGGCAGGTGCCCCTCAGTGCTGGGGGTGGGGGTGCAAGGGGACATGAGTGGGACATGTGTGGGGGCCTGTTGGCAGGTGCCCCTCAGTGCTGAGGGTGGGGCTGCAAGGGGACATGAGTGGGGGCCTGCTGGCAGGTGCCCTGCACTGCTGGGGTTGGGGTGCAAGGGGACATGAGTGGGACATGAGTGGGGGCCTGCTGGTAGGTGCCCCTCAGTGCTTGGGGGTGGGGGTGCAAGGGGACATGAGTGGGGGCCTGCTGGCAGGTGCCCTGCACTGCCCGGGGGTGGGGGTGCAAGGGGACATGAGTGAGACATGAGTGGGGGCCTGCTGGCAGGTGCCCTGCACTGCTGGGGGGTGGGGGTGCAAGGGGACATGAGTGGGGGCCTGCTAGCAGGTGCCCTGCACTGCTGGGGGTGGGGGGTGCAAGGGGAAATGAGTGGGGCCTGCTGGCAGGTGCCCTGCATTGCTGGGGGTGGGGGTGCAAGGGGACATGAGTGGGAGCCTGCTGGCAGGTGCCCTGCACTGCTGGGGGGTAGGGGTGCAAGGGGACATGAGTGGGTGCCTGCTGGCAGGTACCCTGCACTGCTGGGGGTGAGGGTGCAAGGGGACATGAGTGGGGGCCTGCTGGCAGGTGCGCCTCATTGCTGGGGGGTGGGGGTGCAAGGGGACATGAGTGGGACATGAGTGGGGGCCTGCTGGCAGGTGCCCCTCATTGCTGGGGGGTGGGGGTGCAAGGGGACATGAGTGGGGGGCCTGCTGGCAGGTGCCCTGCAATGCTGGGGGGTGGGGGTGCACGGGAACATGAGTGGGGGCCTGCTGGCAGGTGCCCCTCAGTGCTGGGGGGTGGGGGTGCAAGGGGACATGAGTGGGGGCCTGCTGGCAGGTGCCCTGCACTGCTAGGGGTGGGGGTACAAGGAGACATGAGTGGGGGCCTGCTGGCAGGTGCCCTGCACTGCTGGGGGGTAGGGGTGCAAGGGGACATGAGTGGGAGCCTGCTGGCAGGTGCCCTGCACTGCTGGGGGTGGGGGTGCAAGGGGACATGAGTGGGACATGAGTGGGGGCCTGCTGGCAGGTGCCCCTCAGTGCTGGGGGGTGGGGGTGCAAGGGGACATGAGTGGGACATGAGTGGTGGCCTGCTGGCAGGTGCACCTCAGTGCTGGGGGGTGGGGGTGCAAGGGGACATGAGTGGGGCCTGCTGGCAGGTGCCCTGCACTGCCGGGGGGTGGGGTGCAAGGGGACATGAGTGGGACATGAGTGGGGGCTTGCTGGCAGGTGCCCTGCACTGCTGGGGGGTGGGGGTGCAAGGGGACATGAGTGGGACATGATTGGGGGCCTGCTGGCAGGAGCCCCTCAGTGCTGGGGGGTGGGCGTACAAGGGGACATGAGTGGGGGCCTGCTGGCAGGTGCCCTGCACTGCTGGGGGTGGGGGTGCAAGGGGACATGAGTGGCGGCCGGCTGGCAAGTGCCCTGCACTGCTGAGGGGTAGGGGTGCAAGGGGACATGAGTGGGGGCCTGCTGGCAGGTGCCCTGCACTGCTGGGGGGTGGGGGTGGAGGGGGTCATGCGTTGGTGATCAGTAGTGCAAGCTGACATGTGGCTTGCCTGGAGGGCATGCCCATGGTGGATGGGCTGCCTGCGGGACATGACCAGGGGTACAGGGTAGTCCCCTGTGGTGTTGGCTGCCTGCAGGGGCCGTGGAGGGTGTAGAGGGAACACCTGGGAGGACCCACACTGCCAATTCACGTGTAGGACTCCCCTGCACCCCAGATATACACGTACCCCACTCGCACAGGGCCTGTCGCGTGTGAAACTTCCTGCGCACCCCCGAAATACATGTACCACACACGCACAGGGCCTATTGCGTGTGAAACTTTCCACGAACCCCAGAAATACACCTACCCTGCTGGAATCGCATGTGAAACTTCCCGCGCCCCCCAGAAATACACGTACCCCGCTCGCCCAAGGCCAATCGCGTGTGAAACTTCCCGCGCACCCCAGATTTACACGTACCCAGGCCAATCGTGTGTGAAACTTCACGCGAACCCCAGGAATACACGCACCCCACTCGCACAGGGCCTATCGCGTGTGAGACTTCCCATGAACCCCAGATTTACACGCACCCCGCTCGCCCAAGTCCAATCGCGTGTGTAACTTCCCGCGCACCCCCGAAATACACGCACATGCTATTTTTGACACAGCGGGTGTTCGTGTTTGTCGCGTACACCTTTGCATGTCATTTGTCCTAGAGGGCCACAGTATGGGACAATCATCAGAGCTGTACATACGTGCTCTTTGTTAGCGCACATTTTGGCGCACATTTTTTTCATGCGCAGGGACGCTACCACCTGCTTTCATGTGGCGAACGTGTTTAGGCCTGTGCGCATCTTCGCCCGTGCGCTGGTTTGCCCTATTCGATTCCATGAATACGTGTTGTAGGCGAGCATGTGGGCGTTCCGCGCACTTGCCTCCTGTACTTCTCCCGTGACGCCCACATTTTCACGCGTTGTTCCCCATTCCGTGTGTCACGCCCCGTGTTACACCTACTTTTGTTATGTGCGCCGCGCTATGTGCGTTTTCGCTGTGGCCATAGCGCACGTCGTTAGATGACCTGTGCACTGGCGTGCGCCACGCAGATTTTCAGCGCACATCCCAGATTTTACTCGCGCACGGACTTCCATGAATCGATGTGCGCGGGTTTTGCTGCTATTTTCGCACTTGCACTGTGATTTTCGCACTTGCACTGCGATTTTCGCACTTGCACTGCGATTCGCACAGTTTCGCACGCTTGCGCGGGAATTTTCAGCGCACATTAATTCCATGAATCAGCCTCTTAGTTTCTATAAATGTACTGTACAACATACTGAACCAGCTGGCTCCATGTTAATCGGCACAGCGGTTGTGGACTAGGCATCTGTTCGTGGACATCAGGTGGCATCCAACCTGCTGAGAAAGGCAGGGGTTCTCTTACTTAGTGATTCCATTCAGTAAAGACAAGGAACATATTCAAAGAGCTCCATGTACGTGAATGGCAATGGAAAATATAGTAGGTCTGCAAACTCTGTACTTATGAAACAAACAGAGAAAAGGCATAGGTTATGCACCATAATGGAATGCACCAACAATAAAAGTAACATCTGCCGTCAACAATCGTACCACACTGCTGCTTTACATAGGAACAAAGAACGAACAGGTAGAGTAAGGACTGCAAAGAACTGAGAGCAGAATGTCACTACAACGTGGTGAGTACACTTAAGTTTGTCTTATAATTGCACTGTTCGTGCAGTGAACAATAGTAGAAAAGCATGATGTTTTTTTTTTTTACACAGCAATGGCAAGCACCCTAGAATCGCTGGAAGAGAATTTCCCTCATGATGAAATGAGTGACGATAGTAACCCCATTGGTACGCACAGCACTCTGAAAAGTAAAACAATGATTATATATTGCTTCATGTACACCTAACAGATTTTTTTTTTCTTTAACAGAACATACTGGAAATGAAAGGAATGCACCACAAGCAGCACCTCTTACACAACAGCATACGGCCACAGGAAGTAAGGAAACTCTGTAAATAGCAAACTGGACCGCCTGGATGCCAAAATTGAGGAATTGCTCAACAATTTTGCCACCTTCAAATATTTCGTACAAGGACATATTATTGAGAAAATAAAATACCACTGCCAAACCTGCACGTGTACCCCTTCCCAATTTCCCAACCCGCCATCCCCACAAATTCCATGTGATGAGAGACGCTATGATGAGACGGCAATCCCTTCCTCCCCTCACGACCAATGTATACAAAACCCAATTCCCCTGTATATGTATCCATTTCTGCTACCCCTTCCCTTTCCTAATAGTATCTATGAATGTGTGGCAATCAAGGTTTATATGGAAATTGTTGCTGAGTGTATATGTGGCTTTTCTTTTTTTTTTTTAATGCCGTTATGACTCTGTGGAGCACAGTACTGGTGGGGATGACTGCAATTAAGGAAAATGGAGGTGTCCTACCGCAATCACAATGGAGGCATCCGTAGCATGCAACTAGGGCCCGCATCTTGTCAACCATCTGTAAGTAGGGGTGGGAGCGCACATTTGTCTGTTGCACAGCTACGCGCATGCGTATCTCTTCCTCTGTGTCCTGGCAACACGCCCCTGTCCAGCATGTGCAAAGAAACTTGTGAAATGCTTTTAGTAGTTTGAGACACCCATCCATGTTCTACGGGTAGCTGTGCACATGAACATCCCACCTGCTGTTCCAAAATGTTTGCTGCATGTATGTCGCACTTTTAATTATTCCGAGGATCCCAACGGTGTCCGTAGGACATCTATGCATATGCACACAAAGTATTCCACACAATACGCAGCATGTGGAAAGCCGTCCCATTCGAGAACATTCTCAACATCACCATGGGACTGCACTCACGCTGCACGTGGCCCATTATTTGCCAGACACGATCCAGGCCCGTGGACTTTGAAAAAGTACTGTTTTCTGCAATGTATGGACTGTTACTGTGAAAGTGCACCCTTTACAGAGGTCACACACTCTGCCCTTGAACATTTAACTATTTTTCGGAAAGATGTAGGGCCGCTTTCCAGTTCCAAGTGCTCCACAGCAGCCCTATAAAAGGCCACACCCCAGATCTGCTCTGGCTTTCCAGAACAGAGAAGCAGTTCACATTGCTTCATGCTGAAATTGCTTTGTGAGCAATTCTGTTGTGCTATATTACCTTTGTATCTGTTGGCAACCATAGCTGCTGCTATTGGCTCTAATTCTGCAGCACCCACACCCTCCCCCTCACCACCACCAACTCCTTCCGATGGGCCTGGACAAGGGAACAGGCATAGTAATGTAGATCGAGATCAAGAGGAGAACGAGGATGAAGTAGAGCAATTCCCCATTGCCTGAAGCCAGCGTGAGTCCTGGGTGTTGAAACTATTTACTACCGTAGGAGACGTGCCCAAATCTCATGCTATCCATGTGAGATGTACTCAATCGCAGAAAACCTCGCGTGTACAACTCCAGCACCACCTCCATGCGGCGACAACGCAAATCAAACCACAATGCAGCAGTTCGGAGGGTTGTCCCCTTCCGACAAGGCAGTTGGATAATGTCCTCTACAGCATTCTGTGCATCTACTCCTGCCACCACTAGGGACACTGCAGTGGGGCAACGATCCCTAAACCAGCCTTGCAGGCCATACGCACCACAGCAGACCCATACCTTTCAAAGGTCACTGTATTGTGCATGCAACACGGTACTCTGAAGGAGAGAGCAACTTTGAAGTGCTTTCGAGGCTTTGGCCCGGGAGAATGACAAGGACTGCCCCCTACCTAAGTAAGAGCCACCCAACATTTTCCTCTCTCCCCTTGCCCTTTCTTATCCTTGTGGTTGGTGCCCTTTCCCTAACCTCCCTTCCCTTCCTTTCCTTCTGTGTCATGTGTTACAAGAACAGGAGAAATACAAAACAACCAGAGAGGGGGAAAAAAGACTCTTTTCAGAGCCACCTTTCACAGTTCAAAAATAGAATTCCAATGAAAGGATGCAGGCCTCCGCGCAGCCTATAAGCTCCAAGGACAGCGCAGCAAAGAAATGTGAGGCATGGCTCCATCGTAACGTTGCACACATTCCCAAAAGGAACTGGTGGCTCTGAAAAGATGCTTTTTATGCTGTTTGTGTTTGGAAGGTTTGAAGTGCTCAACACCTACTGGGGAAATGCATGATATACTTGCAAGAAGTTCTGCACTGCATTTTCGATATTACATAGAAACAGCTGATTACCAGCATCAGTAAAATGGACTCCATATCTACGAAAAATGTTGGTACTACGAAATGGAATGTTTTCATTGTGGAAGGTGAACATGCCAACGTCTCACAAAAAGGTGCAAACAGCCTTGTTCACATTGCGCCTCGCTTTCTCCATTTACGGCCAAAATGAATAAGAACACAACCACATCTGTCTCTGGGCAATGTGAGAAAAAATTACTTGCGACACTGGAAACATTTCCATGACTTGCCGAAGTGTCTCCTTCATCGCAAACTGCAGTGAGATTCCGGTAACAGTTCCTAAACTTGCCCTCCACGATGAATAATAATAATGTCTGGATGAGCGAGCGTCACCAAAGTGGCACAAATAGGACCCAGGTGCAGCCACTTCATCTGACGTACTCCCTACCAGTGGATTTCCACATGATAGAACCCAAGGTGTGCAGCCACTCCACAGGGTTCTGCATATACTTCCAACCAATGTATCCAAGAGTCACGCAAAAGCCATACACTCCGCCTCCTGAACAGCACAGCCATAACCATCGCCATGTGCACTCCTATTTGGTAACACACCTTCTGGCACAATCTGTCCTTACACAGCACACCCAGGAAACCTTTTCGACCAATCCCCATGCCTACACGGTCCCATTTCCATGCCAGTCTCCCTCTGAAGACCCTCATGTGGCACATGCGCACCTCCAAATGCTGCCGTGTCCACAGACATATGTCCTTTATGCGCAGGAGCAGGGAAACATTTCAACCAGGGTAGAGGATCCCCTCTTTATTGTAGCGATGAAAAGTGTTTTTTTTAGTATATTTTTTAAAGGTGATTGTAAACAAACACCTTTTTTTGTATTTGTTGAGGATTGTTCTCTTCTTCTGCTCCTTACATTATTACACATGCTTCTCCAAAATAGATTTTAGATTCTGGAACACAAGAGCATTTTCAGTGGGGGAGAAAAAAATAATCAGCTCCACTGAAAAACCTTACATTAGAAGCACTAAGGTCCTTATGGGCACAGAAGAACATGCCAGCATCAAACAGAAATGCAGAAATGCTGCCGTTTACAAGACACCTTTCCTTCTCTACGTCGGACGAAAGTACATCGGGATTGTTCCACACTTGTCTTGGTGGTATGCATGAGAAAATCATTGTTGCAGTGGGAAAAAGGCACATCACTGCTTTCATCACCTCCTTCAGTTCACCGAGCAAACTTGCAGCAGTGCGAAAAGCCACATTCAGTGCTCCACAATTCAGCACTATTATGTCAACAGTACTCCAAGTAGCCACATCTCTGCACTTTGCTATCACAGTTTGCAAACTCGGTAGAGTCACACTACACCACAAAGCGTGCACTCCTTCCACACCAACATGTTCATCAACGCCGCTACCCTGGTCATATGTGTGCAGTTCACCCACAAACAAATCACTGACAATGAGCATTCTCACTCTCTGCATCCCTGCCATCATCACAGTACACAGCAATTAAAAAAAGAATATTACCACCCCTTCCTGTTAAGCACACCCACTTGATTGGATAATCCGCAGTCCCATTTCCATGCCACGCAGAGTAAGAAGAACAGCATGTGGCACGTGCGCTTACCCAACTACCATGAGGGCCGTGCCTCAGTAAAGCAGGGGCATTCCTTCTTCCCTTTCCAGTACTCCTTTTGCACCACACCCTCATTGGGTACTGTTGAACAGTCACACATGCATTCACCAATCACATCAAAGACCTCTGCATCTAACACTATCATCTCTGTTTAACTCTCCATACTAACCGTTAAACACTCAGAGTACAAGTGTCCTGTGAATCAAAAGCACCTCCACTGGAAAGTACTGTAAAACTATCTACGATTTCTGCATCCAGATTCATCCACATCGCCACCCATCACTACAAAATGCAGATATCAATATTTTTTATACAGTACATTTGCAACTCTGTTATAGGTGCCTTGCAACATGGTACCTGCCACTGAACCTCCATAACGTACTCAAAAAACATACTGTCATTTCTCCCATCACCTACCATCAAATGCCACCTACAGTGGTATGTGCTTGCATGGTTGACATTTACCAAGATCAGCCCCTGTAATATCGAAACGGTTACTCTCTTCTTTCTTTCTGTCAATTTTACAACCTTTTCCCCCACTAACGCACGTCCTATAAAAATCATAAAAATGTTGCAGAAAAGGATCAGTGAATGTATCATACCAAACTAAGCCAAGTACATACATTGCATGCCTGACAACAGGGTGCCTGCCACTTACCTTGCACACAATGCAAAAATGTATGTGTGCATTGACAATAGTACCATTCATAAATGTGCATAAATAAATGAAACAACTGAAATAATTGCTCCAATCATGTAGGAAGCATATATGTCCAGAAAAGTAAATGGAATTACACACAGAAAATCATTCTCCTTTGCGATCTGTACACATTTCTGAACCTTTTTCTCAGCCTTCTACAATGAGACCTAATCCATTTTCAAACTAAATAGTCCTGCACCAATACACACACTTGCTAAAGTGCACGGCATACAACACACTTACAAATAATCCACTTATGCCCTTACCAAACATGCTGATGCTCCCAAGTCCCCATTCATATACAGAGCCATCCATTTATACACACACACTAACTCTTCCTGCCAAGACATGCCCCTACACTTTTAAATAATGTATTCTCCAAATACAATTACTATGCAATTAACAAACATATTTCTGTACGATCTTCTTGTACAGTTGCAGTCCCCACCTCTGTCCTGAAAGCCACTGGCGTGTGAACTTGAAAATACAACATAGAATAAACCTACTCTCACCAACCAATAACGTAAGTACAATACTGCTGTACGTCTTATTGAGAGAGTGCAGTGTTCTTATATTGTAAGATACAGAATTGCGGCAACCCACCAGTATTTGCTTCAGTCTTACTCATGACACCTCTACAGTTCCTCACATTATATTATCATCTTGCCACCATTATACTAACCCCCGATAGTAATACAGCATTCCCAGCCTAAAGTTAGAGCCCATTACACAGTGACACACTCCCATGTATATGCCAACCCTCATATTCAACCACTCGTGCACATTGCACACATATGCATTTCAAAATATGCACACCCACACTTTCCTTTTTTCTACAACAGCTACTACATAATGGCTTCCAAACAGCGACTCCCTAGAAAACAACACAGTAATAGATCAGCGCAACCTAAAAGCATAGAAAGTAGCCATCTACCCCTAGCAGAATGTGTACAGAAAGTTCAAAGAGAAGAGCTGATACAGTCACTAACAAAAACGAAAGCACCTACCAGTAAGGAAAGTTTAATTCCTCTGTCAAAATGTAGAAATGAAAGAAATGCACTAAAAAGAGAACAACTCGCACTACTGCTAACAGAGAATGTACAAATGGTAATGGCACCACAAGGAAGCATTCCAAAAAATGTATTTTATAAAACATGTTCCACCACAGAGTCCTTCAGAACTGCATAAATAGAGGGGAGAAATCACGCTCAACCCTTAAAACCTAAAGCAGAAAAGTAATCCTGGAAGCTCTTGTAAACAGTGCAATGCTCCTGAAATGGAAATTGTCTATATTAATTTCAAACAGAATGAAACCACTCACAAAATGTATTGCTAAACTACAACCACTACTTTGAAACAAACACAATATCAGCATAGACACCTTTGGCAACATCTGTACAGGTGAGTGGAGTCACTTCAATAGCACAGAGCCATACTTCAATGAAGAATCATACAAACAAGAGCAAACAAACCAAATTGCCAAACATAGCAGTGGACAAGGGTATGAAAAGGTGCACAATACCATAATGAAAGAAAAACACTGCTTTCACAAAAAACCCCATCAAACTTAGATGCCACTCTCCATTCCACCGAACCTATACACCCCACCTACAAGTAACATTAGCCAAAACTCTATCAAATCTTTGCAGCTGTTCCTCAATCACTATGTGAAAGCCTACAACAAAGGGAAAATGAAAATACTACAAACTATAGACTCCTGTCCAGTGCTTAAATACTCAGGACTACAAGGACATTCCTTAGCCTGTATGTTTGGAACTGCTTGCAAAAACACCTTCCACTAAATCGAAATGTTAGCAACACACCATTCTATTGTAAGAAATATTATTTACAAAATGTACTATGCAAAACGTCCAGCTTTAGCACTGTAACATTTAAATGATATTCTCCTAAAAAGTACAGCAAAACAACTGCTTGAAGATATAGAGCGCATCCAAAGGAAAGATGTTGGAAGTGAAGAGCATTTACAAACACCAGCACTTTCAGACAACAGTAGCGACAACTTTGCAGATGTCAACGGTCTATCTCACACATACAAAAAAGAAATACGAAAGTTCAAAAGCACATCTGTATAGTGCCACACCAACTATGTGTGTGTTGTCACAGAACTTTGTATAGAAAGAGCACACAATCTATAGATATAATGCACAAAATAGAAGACAATCAGGAATTCCAATGTTTTAAATTAGCTCTGTACCTTATAGCTGAAAACAAATACAAATTTACTAACACCGCCATACTGTGCACATACTGCACTGCAAAACTTGACAATAACCAAATGCCTTCACGGGCGATCAGTAATAATTTGGAAGTATTTCCACTGCCAAATGCACACCAGCAGCTTAATTTGTATGAGAGGATTATGATCCAATCAGTATACCCGTTTCAAGCAACAATATGACTTCAACCAAAAATAGCAAAATTGCCTCCCACTGAATTACTAAGAGGCTTTCGTGGGAAAGTAGTTTATTTACCATTAGATCTCAAACAAAATGTAGACATTCTACGAGTGCAAAGGCAAATAAAAGAATCTTTGATTATCCTGGTAAATGGTGTATCTACAGAAGATAAAAGAAAATGCCAGCAACTGGTGAACTTAAAAAAGTTAGGAAAGCCTTGAAATACTTTAAACAGAACAATGAATACTACAAAGAAATAAACGTTGAAGAAAACCTCAGAGAAACCACCAAAATAATTCAGGACTGCTCAACAACTGGCCAATTTTAGATCCTACTGCAGCCTCCAATATTTTAGATCACTGTACAATTCACCCACTGCACTCCAAAGACACCATAGATGATGCATTAGAAACATATTAAATGCAGCCAGTCAAAGGATCGCAAATCAGTGTATGGGAAAAAGTGTAGAAGCATGCGGCTTTCCTCTACTCTTCCCGACTGGAAAAGGTGGAGGATACAATGAAAGATGCACACAAATAACCACATCAGAATACCGCTCTTTACGAATGTATTCTGAAGACATTAGATTTAGACAAAACGTGGAGTACATATTTTACCTCCTCTTTGAAAGTGAACTAGCAATGCTATGTTATGGAGTTGCAGACACATTGAAAACAGTTTCCCATTTTCAAAACATGTCTGCTACACAGCTACTTCAAAAGTTGCAAGACAAAGACAAAGTTTTACAGTCAAGTATTACAAATCTCTTGGCAAACATGATTGGTACGAAACTGGCTCAGACGGAACGCAGATGTATGGTGTATTCTACGCAACCTTGGCCCACTCACATGGTTTGTCACTTTAAGTTCTTTAAGTTGTGCAGAGTATGCATGGGAAGACTTGCACACTTTCCTATGCATAGCAAACAAAAACAAGACAGGTGTAGACATGAAAACACCAGGAGAACTTTGCTCGCTTGATCCTGTAAATGTATCAAGGTACACCCATCATCGGTACATTGCCATGCTGCACTTCATTTGCAATCAAACACTTCCTCCCCTTGGAGAAGTGGAGCACTTCTTTTGGAGAAAAGAATATCAAGCCAGAGGAGCACCACACATCTACATGCTTTTGTGGATACAAAATGCACCTAGATTTGGTGAGGACAGTGATGCAACTGTTTTGCAGTTCATCCACAAATATGTAACTTGTGAAATCCCTTCACGAAGTACACATAGTGACCTACATGCACACATTTTGCAGTTTCAAAGACACAAGTGTGACAAGTATTGTTGGAGCAAATGTAAGAACAAAGGCAAATACTACACCAAATGCCACTTTGGATTCCCTAGACCAGTTTCAGCAACAGGGCAAGTAAACAGCTTCATGTCTCGGGTTAGACACAGTGTGAAAAGGAAATCTCCTAAGAACACATACTGCATAAAAAGAACCGAAGCATCAAAATACATCAATGATCACAACTCAATAATTGCCCTCCTATGGAATGCAAATGTAGATGTAAAGTATATTGCAGGCAATTACACTGCAGTTGCACACTATGTCACAGCCTACTTAATGAAAGCAGAGAAAACAGAGCTCAAAGACCTCTGGGATGACATATCATCTAACAAAACACTGTCACATATGGGAAATCTGAAAACATAGTGTGGCTAAGCATTGGTCCTGCTGCATCCAGAAAAAGAGTTCTCAAATCATTACAAGAAAAAGTACTTATTGGACACATACTACCCAAACAGGATTATTACTTTAGAACTCATGTGCCTGTAGCACATAGCCCAAAACCTCTCATACAAAAATAACATTAAACCAGATGAGAAAAAAGGTAGATACAGAGTCAAAAGTTGTGAAGGCAGCCTGGTGAAACTGACCAAACAAAGCCTGATTAATCATATTAAATTGTCATTAAAAACTCCTCAACACAAAGAACTGCACTACATGGCTCTACTAAAACTTTTCAAACCATGGAGAAAAGAAGAAGATTTATTTGCCACTCATACCTCCTATGAAGATGCTTTCAATGCAAGTGAAAGTACCATAACAGATATAAACTTTACACAGTACAAAACAATATTGGACAATGAACGCCAACAACGGAAGTAGAGACCAGCATGTGTCAGTATGAGCAATCTGCAGAAGAGTTTGCTCTACTAAAATCCAAACTAAACAATGATTAGCATACCATTTTTCTAGAAGTAATTAAAGAAATTGAACATGGTATACAGCACAAAACTAAAACTTGTACCTGTGAACACTACAAACCTGTGCTGGTATATGTAAATGGTGAAGCTGGTTCAGGGAAACATTCTTAATAAAAAATATCAGTAAGTTCCTCCAACAATTAACAAACAATAACCTTTCAGGGGTTTTACCCCCCTCTCAGGTTTAGATGCCTACAACATAGATGGTGTCACTTTACACCGAC
The DNA here is from genome assembly GCF_040938575.1 of Ambystoma mexicanum. NCBI lineage: Eukaryota > Metazoa > Chordata > Amphibia > Caudata > Ambystomatidae > Ambystoma > Ambystoma mexicanum. Next base: position 701,910,159 of record NC_090930.1, on the reverse strand, counting down.
TGCTACTCTTTCCAGTAGAACACCAAAACAAAGTAGAGTTATACAAACTTACAGTAGAAGCTGCTATGGAGCTACGCAGAGTTTTGAAACAAATGAAAATGCTCCTAATCGATGAGGTGAGCATGGTTTCCAACCTAATGTTAGCTTTGATTCACCTCCGATTGCAAGGGGTCCTCTTTGGAGAAAAACATGTCATCAAACTGCGTCGTAAAACTCTTGGAAGCATCAGGAATGTAAATCTCTGGCAACATTCCCAATACAGAGAACTACCTGAAAACATGCTTCAGTCTGCAGACCTCACCTAACCCAACATTTAAAAAAACTTGCAGATTGGTGTACTATCAAAGGAAGCGCAGTCGACCCTAAATACCAGACGCATCCCTGAGCTGTACAGGCATAACACATATGCTACTGATGTCATGCAACAATTACCACACAACAATGGCAACTGTATGTCCTTAATGCCAACTCTAGCAAGCTGTGCACAATTCAATGCAACAATGCTGAAAAATGAAATGCAACCACTAGTGGACATTCTCTCCACAGACAAACTGGACTTACACGGTATGACAGTACCTATGTGTCAACAAGCCATAGCACGACTAAATACCTTAGAAAACTTTGTCTCCAACAAAGCTGGTAGTAATGCTAAAGAGTAAACTTGAAGTAGAGCAAGGTTTAGATAAGGGAGCACTTGGTACAGTTGTTGGCTTCCCGAAATACCCTAGTGACAACAGGATTCAGTTTGTCAACATCCACTTTGACAAACTTTCAGAAGTTAAAAGGATAGGATGCACAGCAGCTCGATTCCTTCTTTTCAAAGACATGTATGTACACAGAGAACAGTTTTCTCTGTCGCTAGTTTATGCAGTGATTATTCATAAATCGCAAGGTCTAACCTTAGATCAAGCATTAATTGATATTGGCAGCACAGTCTTTAAAGACTGCGTGAGTTACGTAGCACTGTCATGCCTACATTCACTAGAAGGACAGTATCTAGTCAATTCTGATGCCAGTGCAGTCAGCGCTGACATTCCTTGCATCATAGAGTACAATAGACAACATGCACTCTACACACCCCATCTCAAAATGTACTCTGTACCTCAAAAACGTAAAGGTATTAAAAGAAAACCTATGCAATCAGAAGTACTAAATGATCTGCCAGCAGCACCAGCAAAAATATGAAAATCAGCTCATACTGCATTAACTATCTAAAACACAGAGAAATAGGGCCTCATTACACAGAAGGCGGTAATGGTTAACGGCCACCGTTAATTGTAACGGTGGCCGTTAACCATTACCGCCTTACTACGAGGTCCCTTAGCGGGTTGGTGTTTTAACGCCTGCTTTTTGCAGTAGAAACATAGTGACCTACATGCACACATTTTGCAGTTTCAAAGACACAAGTGTGACAAGTATTGTTGGAGCAAATGTAAGAACAAAGGCAAATACTACAACAAATGCCACTTTGGATTCCCTAGACCAGTTTCAGCAACAGGGCAAGTAAACAGCTTCATGTCTCGGGTTAGACACAGTGTGAAAAGGAAATCTCCTAAGAACACATACTGCATAAAAAGAACCGAAGCATCAAAATACATCAATGATCACAATGCAATAATTGCCCTCCTATGGAATGCAAATGTAGATGTAAAGTATATTGCAGGCAATTACACTGCAGTTGCACACTATGTCACAGCCTACTTAATGAAAGCAGAGAAAACAGAGCTCAAAGACCTCTGGGATGACATATCATCTAACAAAACACTGTCACATATGGGAAATCTGAAAACATAGTGTGGCTAAGCATTGGTCCTGCTGCATCCAGAAAAAGAGTTCTCAAATCATTACAAGAAAAAGTACTTATTGGACACATACTACCCAAACAGGATTATTACTTTAGAACTCATGTGCCTGTAGCACATAGCCCAAAACCTCTCATACAAAAATAACATTAAACCAGATGAGAAAAAAGGTAGATACAGAGTCAAAAGTTGTGAAGGCAGCCTGGTGAAACTGACCAAACAAAGCCTGATTAATCATATTAAATTGTCATTAAAAACTCCTCAACACAAAGAACTGCACTACATGGCTCTACTAAAACTTTTCAAACCATGGAGAAAAGAAGAAGATTTATTTGCCACTCATACCTCCTATGAAGATGCTTTCAATGCAAGTGAAAGTACCATAACAGATATAAACTTTACACAGTACAAAACAATATTGGACAATGAACGCCAACAACGGAAGTAGAGACCAGCATGTGTCAGTATGAGCAATCTGCAGAAGAGTTTGCTCTACTAAAATCCAAACTAAACAATGATTAGCATACCATTTTTCTAGAAGTAATTAAAGAAATTGAACATGGTATACAGCACAAAACTAAAACTTGTACCTGTGAACACTACAAACCTGTGCTGGTATATGTAAGTGGTGAAGCTGGTTCAGGGAAACATTCTTAATAAAAAATATCAGTAAGTTCCTCCAACAATTAACAAACAATAACCTTTCAGGGGTTTTACCCCCCTCTCAGGTTTAGATGCCTACAACATAGATGGTGTCACTTTACACCGACTGCTACTCTTTCCAGTAGAACACCAAAACAAAGTAGAGTTATACAAACTTACAGTAGAAGCTGCTATGGAGCTACGCAGAGTTTTGAAACAAATGAAAATGCTCCTAATCGATGAGGTGAGCATGGTTTCCAACCTAGTGTTAGCTTTGATTCACCTCCGATTGCAAGGGGTCCTCTTTGGAGAAAAACATGTCATCAAACTGCGTCGTAAAACTCTTGGAAGCATCAGGAATGTAAATCTCTGGCAACATTCCCAATACAGAGAACTACCTGAAAACATACTTCAGTCTGCAGACCTCACCTAACCCAACATTTAAAAAAACTTGCAGATTGGTGTACTATCAAAGGAAGCGCAGTCGACCCTAAATACCAGACGCATCCCTGAGCTGTACAGGCATAACACATATGCTACTGATGTCATGCAAAAATTACCACACAACAATGGCAACTGTATGTCCTTAATGCCAACTCTAGCAAGCTGTGCACAATTCAATGCAACAATGCTGAAAAATGAAATGCAACCACTAGTGGACATTCTCTCCACAGACAAACTGGACTTACACGGTATGACAGTACCTATGAGTCAACAAGCCATAGCACGACTAAATACCTTAGAAAACTTTGGGCCTCATTCCGAGTACGGCGCTAACCAATGGCGCTATTAACGCCTTGGTTGACGCCGTACCCGGACCGGCAGCGCCTTGGTGGTTGGCGGAATTACCGCCCCATTCCAAGGTTGGCGGGGCGGTAATTCCCCAATCCCCATTTACCCTTCCCCATTCCCATTCTTGCCCCATAGGGCATAATGGGAGTGGGGAAGGCGTCAATTACGCCACCGTAAATTACGGTGGCGTAATTAACATCAAGGTCCCTTAGCGCCATGGTATTTAACGCCTGCCAAAAGCAGGTGTTAAAAGCACCATGGCGCTAAGGGAACTCGGAGTATGGCGGTAAGGGATTACCGCCACCGCTCTCGTTAGCGGTGGCCGCTATCCCTTACCGCCATACTCGGAATGAGGCCCTTTGTCTCCAACAAAGCTGGTAGTAATGCTAAAGAGTAAACTTGAAGTAGAGCAAGGTTTAGATAAGGGAGCACTTGGTACAGTTGTTGGCTTCCCGAAATACCCTAGTGACAACAGGATTCAGTTTGTCAACATCCACTTTGACAAACTTTCAGAAGTTAAAAGGATAGGATGCACAGCAGCTCGATTCCTCCTTTTCAAAGACATGTATGTACACAGAGAACAGTTTTCTCTGTCGCTAGCTTATGCAGTGATTATTCATAAATCGCAAGGTCTAACCTTAGATCAAGCATTAATTGATATTGGCAGCACAGTCTTTAAAGACTGCGTGAGTTACGTAGCACTGTCATGCCTACATTCACTAGAAGGACAGTATCTAGTCAATTCTGATGCCAGTGCAATCAGCGCTGACATTCCTTGCATCATAGAGTACAATAGACAACATGCACTCTACACACCCCATCTCAAAATGTACTCTGTACCTCAAAAACGTAAAGGTTTTAAAAGAAAACCTATGCAATCAGAAGTACTAAATGATCTGCCAGCAGCACCAGCAAAAAAATGAAAATCAGCTCATACTGCATTAACTATCTAAAACACAGAGAAATAGGGCCTCATTACACGGAAGGCGGTAATGGTTAACGGCCACCGTTAATTGTAACGGTGGCCGTTAACCATTACCGCCTTACTACGAGGTCCCTTAGCGGGTTGGTGTTTTAACGCCTGCTTTTTGCAGGCGTTAAAAACCAACCCGCTAAGGGACCTCGGAGCTAATTACGGCACCGCAAAATTGCGATGCCGTAATTAGCGCCTTCCCCATTCCCATAGAGCCCTATGGGGCAGAAATGGGAATGGGGAAGGGCAATGGCGGAAGGGGGATTTACCGCCCCACCAACCTTGGAATGGGGCGGTAAATCCCCTTTCCGCCAAGGCGGTGCCGGTATTTTACCGGCATGAGCCATGGCGCTAATAGCGCCATGGCTCACCGCCTTCCGTGTAATGAGGCCCATAGTCTTTAAAGGACCACAAATATCCAACTTCACACACAAAGTACCTCATCAAAGAAACCATGTGCACTTCCATCAAAGTACTCAGACACAAAACTACCTGGTCCATTCAAATCTTCCAATACAACTCGTGTAAATTGCTATGCAAATGTAGCAATGAATGTTCTATTCCAAATACCAGCAATTGATGAAAATAGTTATTTAAATTGCTTGGACCAGTTATGTTTACAAATGCTAATCCTTCACAGAAATGCAGCAAATAATCCTGACAACACTAGTGTCTCATGAATAAGGCAGGAATTGGACTACTGTTTTGGTATGGGGAAATTTATGTTAAACAGACATGAAGTTCCACAGGAATGTCTAATGTACTTACTACAAATGCTGGAAAGCAAAACAGACCTATGAATTAAATCTTTCAGATTTACTACATGTGGGAAAATATATGCACTCTCTGCAACCATGTCATTCAGGAACAAGTCCCTAACAAGTGTTTTGTCTATATATCAATACCTAACTGTGATTCCATTCCATTTCAGCATCTGTTACAAAATGCAAACCACAGCATATTTTCTACTTTGTACAATTCCGATAATCGTTCAATGTTACATATACAATCACATAGTCAATATGTAATATTAATGCATTTAAGATACAATGCAGATGGAACCAAAAATAACTTCAAACTTAATACCTTCACACACGGACAGGTATCACTTGGCAAGAAAACCTTCACAATAGTAGCCATAATCTGCCACACATGGTGACACAACCAGTGCAGGCCACTATACTGCATGCATTAGGAAGCAATGGTCATAGTTGGAATGCAATGATACTTCCATTACTCCAAAGCAGAGATTACCTGCACATTTTGCAAATGCCTACTTAATATTTTGGAGCCAAAATGTACTCATTGATGTACAAAATTGGAACACCCTACTCCCCAACACCCACCAGTACCTACATAATTGCACTAAGAAAGAATTACCTTCTACACTGTGGAATTACCTTCTACACTAGAACAACTTAGCATACAGTAACTATCTAACAAATTAATCAATGTGTCTGTTCTACAATTTTTCCCCAATGAACCCTATGATTACACTCAGAGAAACAATAAGTGTACAAAAATCACACTAACATTGTTTCCTACATGATACGTAAAAGGAAAACTACTAAGAATGAGGGTTCAAAACTATCCTCAGTAACCTCTGAAACTACGCAAATGAGTCACCACCTGTCTGACAATGCCCATACAAATTCAATACATATGCAAATAACATGATGTAAACCTATAATGCTGCACCACCACTTCAGAATGTGGAAAGATGTGAAACTACCAACAGGAATGAAGGAGCTTTTAAGCGTACCCTATAAAAATGGGAAACTGTAAACAGTTAGAATACGCCAACCGGTATCTAACTGCAACCAGAATACTTCAATATTACTTACAGCATTGAAACTGCCAAACGCCACCTTCTGTAACCAGTGCGCTACAAACATATCCTCAAACACTTCCAAACTATGAACAATTACCGAACAGGTACGTAACTGCCCTCACATTTCTGCAGTAGCACAGTGCAATGGCACAATACTTGCAAAACATCAGCAGCAACCAAACGCATAGAGAAATAATGCTAAAGGAAGGAAGCAGGTAAATAGTTAGAATACACCAACTGCTATATAACTGCAACCATAATACCAAAACATACAAAACAGAAATCATACAGCATTGCAAACCTCCTACTACAACAGTGAACCTTAAACGTTGCTATAATCTGTGCAAACGTTACTCTACGTAAGACCCTAGGCCTTAATGCTAATACTGATAATGGCTACTTAAATGTATTCTTATTCCTCTTAGTTCGCAAATACCTTGCACATTACTGCCTGTGCCACACCTTACAAATCCCAACATACGGGTTATGAAGCAATCATTACAAGATGAACATAAGAGGTGTGTTTTCACTCATTGCTATCTCGGACGACCACTATGGCCCTCTATGTCCATTTGCATTTCGGAAATAAGAGGCAACAGCAAAAGCGAGAAAGGAGTAAACAGTGTGGGTTAGACATAGTGAAATGGAACAAATTAAATATTAAGTAAAAAGGAATGAGCAGATGGTTTGTGAGACAGATGACAAAGAAAGAAAGGAAGAATATTAGGGGAAAAGGAAGGAAGAATATTAGGGAAAAACAAAGGAAGGAAGGAAGGAAGGAAGGAAGGAAGGAAGGAAGGAAGGAAGGAAGGAAGGAAGGAAGGAAGGAAGGAAGGAAGGGAGGGAGGGAGGGAGGGAGGGAGGGAGGGAGGGAGGGAGGGAGGGAGGGAGGGAGGGAGGGAGGGAGGGAGGGAAGGGAGGAAGGGAGGAAGGGAGCAAAAGAGGGAGGGAGAGAGGGTTGGTTATTACATATTTCAATGAAACATACTCAGACCAATCCCGGTTGGAGAATTTTGTAAACAAATACCAAGTCCACTGGAGAAAATCGCTCGCTGCATTAGCCCGTGTGCAGGCCATTCTCTATCTTATAAAACCATCTTTATTTAAATCTGTTGCTATTCTCTCAGGTGCCATGGAGACAGCATTAAAGATGTTTATAAATATTATGCCTGCTAACGCCGCTTCGACAGGCTATTCATCTCTCTTGCTATGTTACCATCAAAGCCTTTTCCCCATGAATGCTGGCAGAGGCCAAACTAGACACTATCCCTGCAGCTCTCCGACTGACGCAGGTGCTAAACCATCACGCCATATTCATTAGGAACATTACAGCTTGCAGAATGCGATACTGCTTTGGTTGGATTCAGAGCATTTAGAATCTCTATGTTTGATTATAATGGTTGATTACTTGTTTTGAATGTATATGTTTCATTTCCTAAATGCACAAGCTGCACTGCGAAGGGTGTCTGGATGGATTCCATCAGAAAGGTTGGTAGATTCATACAGGGTACCACCTTCATACAACATGTAACAGATGTAAAGCAATATAATCATACCATATAAATAGGTTGCACTCATGCATATGATCAAGGTATCAAGCATTAGAACCCCAGTTTTAAACGAATTAAACATGCATGTCACTATCATGTCTTAATAATTTCTCTGGGGATGATGAGTTGTCAGGTATTTCTACCACTTTCCCTTTTCTCATTAAAAGTCTGGTGCTATCGCGCTTTTAAATCTGGTGGGATACCACCAGGCCGTAATATCGCTTCAGGCACCTGATCTGCTGGAATTACTGTCAGATTACAGGTGCCAGTAAGGGCAGGTAAATCCCCATTCTATAGAGTTCCATAGGATTATCGGAGGACTGCTGGCATATCCGGCACTGTTAATACCATTGCCGGTAATACAGACAGTTATTTGCAAGTGGGGTGCTTGATTTACCTCCAGCTGCTGGCTGGAGATAAATCGGGCCACCGCACTGGCAACTGGTCCGCAAATGAGCCGATAAACGGAATTACTGGCACGTTGATTCCAGACAAGCATACAATGGCACTGATGGAGGTACTGTGCAGTTCCCACAAGCATGTCTTCTTAGAAAATATCCTTATGCAGTAGATGGTCACTACATGACAAGAGGATGATCAGTGCAAGAACAAAACATTGACCAACTTCCGGCATTTCCATGTGTTTTGAAAACAGTAAAACAACACACACACACGTTCATATATATTTTCAACAAACAACTACAAAGTGAAGGAAAACTGATAGCTTTTGCAACATGCCAAATGTACACCTGTTACCAGGAGATAATTGTTCTGCGTTTCAAAACCCAGCTTTGCGAGAAATTGTGAAAGTCCCATCTCGCCTACAAAGGTGCTGTATGCTGGAGAACGTGCCGTTTCTGGCGATTTCACATGTTTTTTAGGACACAGGTAAATACGTTTTATAGAGCCAGTAACATGAGGAGTGCAGTTTATGCTGGAAGGGAACACCCAGCTTACTTCTCAGAACAGGGTGGTGCAATGTGGGTGGACCCGTAAGGTGTTGGAGCGGAGATCCACATTCCTACTAGTTATTATAGGCATGAGGTTTTGATTGAGAAGTGCATTGCCACTCAAGCTACCTTCCTTTATCATCAGCACTTCTGTGCACCTTCCCAGGGGCGTTGCTGGGGGGGGCTAAGGGGGCTATAGCCCCTGATCTTTTGGTTGTAGCCCCGGATAGAATCTCAGGCGCTAGATAACAAAAGACTAGCTAGCCCCCAGTCCCAACAGTTCTGGCATCAGCTTAGCCCCGGGTCTTTTCCAGACCTAGCAACTCCCCTGCACCTTACTGTGACTTAAGCGGCGCTAGAATTGGGCTGAATTTTCCTAGTCATGAATCCGGCAAAATATGTCTCACTGGATCTCTGATCCACAAAAATCCAAAAGACCTGGGCCTGATTTACAAAAGTGTTTTGGAACGGATAATCTCCATAGGAAAATGCTTTGTAAATCAGGCCCCTTGTTTCAGCTGTCAGTGAACACTGTGCCCACAGCGATCCTGAAGTGCCAGAGTATCACATTTCAGAACCACAACCTGTGTTATGGGGCAGGCCAGTCTGGCCCCACTGTGGTGAGGGTGACCTGGGAGGCACGGAGGCCTGTCATGACCATTGCACATGCTGCGCCCAGCAGGGCTGCAAAGACCCACTTAGACATTCAGATGGGAGGCAACTGGTGGGCAGGAACCGGTCCGCCTGTATTTATTAATTATTTCCACGTGACATGCTGTAGTCACAACATCCCATGCCAAGGGTATAACGAACAATGGCAAACATAACACATTACTGGGTCTACCTTAAGACGATTAAGAATACATACAGATGCAGGACAACAGCTTTAACGGTGCATCATGGTACTCTTTGGAGCCTTAAAACACACATACATACATTTCCCATATTTACAGTAGTCCATTGTTATAAATAGGGAGTGCGCACCCCTGCAGTGGCAGGAAAAGCCACACCTGGGTGCACCAGGGGCCACATTTGCTTTGGGGTTGTCGATCCGTCCTTGGAGTACAGCCACCCTGCTGTTTGAGTGACAGCTAGGCTGCGAATGAATGGGAGAGACTTGCATAAAAGGCAAGGGGCCTCATTACGACCCTGGCGGTACGGGGTTAACGGCATCGTAAAAGGTGCCGGCGCCGTTTACCCCGTACCGCCTCATTACGAGGTCCCCTCGCGGGACCCAGGAAGTAACGCCTGGTCAAACCAGGCGTGCTTACCGGGTGCCGCGAGGGGAAGAGGGAGCAAACAACGGGCCAACTCGTAATGGCCCGTTGTTTGCTCCCTCTCCCATTCCCATTAAGCCCTATGGGGGATGAAATGGGAATGGGGAAGGACCGGGTCCGGGTCCTTGGAGGGAAGAATTACCGGGCCTTCCGATCTCAGAATGGCCCGGTAATTCCTCATTCTGTGGACCCAGACCCGGACACGATTTCGGCGACAGCCATGCCGCCAATAGCGGCATGGCTACCGCCAAGGTCGTAATGAGGCCCAAGATCTTTTGGAAGGAAGGCAGAGCCGACCACTAGATGAAGGAATCCGAAGAAGAACTTGGAAGAGATGCTTGCTGCAACTCCTGGACCATTGGTTTGCCCGGTGAAGTCATGCTGCAGTGCTGAAGCACCAAATTCACCACAACTAGATAAGCCCTGCCGAGGATGACTTCTCCCCTTGGGTTTTTGGGACCAATTGACCCCAAGACAAACACTTCTGGAAATCATCTCATTGCTGCTGCAGGAACCGAGTTCCAGGGACAGGAACAACAGAATCGAGTGCATTGTCTTTAAGCTGTACCTGAGATCCCGGAAGATCCTCCGCACTCCAACGGAACAGGGCTGTCCAACCTGAGTCACCTCAACAGAGTGCTGGACCCCAGAAGCAAGGAAAGTCCATAGGTGTCCAAGAACCGCAGTGGTGCTATTGACGAGAAGTTGAAATCGCAAAGTGCCGCTGATCTGAACTTTGCCCATTGCTGCCGCCGACCTGAGAATCGTAGTGCAGGAGTCCCAGACATCCTCCCTCTTGTGCCCATGACTGAGGCCCTGGAACAACAGGATCTGCAGGACCTACAACAGGAACAGAAGCCAGCTGGAACCAATTTCTTCAGACTTAAGGTACTGTGAACTAAGGGGTACCTCTTGTTGTGAAGCTTGATTACTTTCAGTTGAGACTTGCATGTGCTGGCTTTTGCACATTTGCTTGCAGCTTTGCCATCAAATGCCTCCCAGCTTGTGGCCCAACATTGATTTCATTTTCTACAAAACTCTACAACATTGCGCAAGACTTTTTACTTAACTTCAAGAAGTGCATCAGCTCCCCTAGACTTGGCTCAATTGACATTGGCTGTCCTGGCTCCCTTACAACTCTTCTAACCTCTGACTTTGTGTTTTGATCTGTCCCCCCAAAAAGTCATACATTCTTTACTTGTATAGCTGGGAAAGGGCTAATCTACATTGCATTGGGGGGTTCAAAAGTGATTACCTGTTTGAGAAACGTGTTAACCATTGTTTCCTTTCCTATCCATTTTCTTTTGACACCAAACTCAGTATTGCACTAAATGTACCAGTGATATATCAATGTCCACAGTGTCCTATTTATTGAAGTCACCTCAGGATGTAGGGAGTGTCTGTGTGCCATCCCAAAATGGTATCTACTGATTTATGGAAACTGAGAGTGTTTATTTTGAAGTATATTTAAATGTTACATATGTGCTGCCTTCTGACGAAGGCTTATTCAAATTGACTATTAAATTAATAAATATTGTTTAATCAAGAAACCTTGAGTGTAAGTGTTATTTGGATACTTGTCACTGTGAAACTCTATGTTGCAACCCTACAGCTCCCATCGAAAGGGGGTGGAGTAGCTGTCATAGTCAAAGAATCTCTTTCCCACAGACATTCAGACTCTTCTCTGGAAGGCAATTCAGACGCCTTGACTCCTAATCTCTCCCTCTCCCCTAACTGCACTATGGCCATTCACATTATCTACCAACCCCCAGGCCCGTTACTAGACTTTCAGGAAAACCTGCTCCATCTACTAGGTGAGAACCTGAAAACCACAACCAAATCCATTCTACTTGATGACCTACACCTTGGCCTGAATTAACCCAAAGACAAGCAAGCCAAGACAGTTGCAAAGGCACTGCAGGACCTGAGATTCCTGCAGTGAGCCCCTAACACCACACACTCTAATGGGCACACTCTAGATTGGATCACAGACCACAACTGTGCCGCAGACATCAGCTCCAACACCCCACGCCTCTGGACCAACCACCTCCTTATTCAGTTCTCCTTCCCAACACCCAAGGAATCCACTAAACCCGCCAATCCCCCACCATCAGCATTATCTAGGAGTGCCGTAATTTAACCAAGGACAAGCTCTTACCTTTGCTGGAGGTTCCAGCCCTCAAGCCCCTTTCTCCAACGACCCCCTAGTCCAGGCAGAACTGTATAATCTCATTCTAAATGAAGCTCTTCGATAAAAAAAGAAAGCAAAATCAACTAAACACACTAACTCCTGGTACACAGCAGAACCTCAGGAACTATGCTCCCTAAAGCGTATTACACTTACCAGGTGGTAAAACAATCCACAAGACACCACCAAAGAAGAATACAAAATATGTCTACCAATTTTAAAAAAGCTATTATCCTAGCTAAATCCGACTCCTACAACACTGGAATTATGAACACCAAATCTGAATCCAAAGAAACATTTGCCATATTCAGAGTACTTGCCACCCCTGCCCCCAGCACCCAAGACAATGTGAAAAATACATCCTGGTGCTCAAGCATCCAATCAGCTATGCACAACAAGTTAGACCTACTGCAGAACAAAATCTGTTCACACCTTGCAGCCCTACCCAAGTCTGACCCATCCTCTAAAAACACCCTCACACAAGAGATGTCTCTGAAACCAAAGTATTCGCCATCCTTAAAAACATAAAACTTTCCAATTGCAAGGGGGATATCCATCCTGCCAATATCATCAAAGACTGCGCAGACACCCTAGCTCCATTTTTGAGAGCATTCATTAATGCATCATTCGCATCCAGCATAATCCCATCATGCCTTAAAGAGGCTTGGGTATGCCTCCTCCTGTAAAAACCCTTGCTAGACACATGCTTACCTAACAACTACCAGCCCATTACAACTGTACCCTTCCTGCTGAAAATTCTTGACAAAGCCGCATACATTCAAATACAGCAGTTCTGGGAATCTAACAACATACTAGGAAAGAGGCAATCAGGTTTCCGTCCAGGCCACGGAACTGAGTCGGCCCTATTAGATCTAACAAAAACAACTAGCTGAAACTGTGGACGGGGGAAAACCAACCCTTCTCCTCCTTCTTGATTTTTCTGTGGCTTTTGACCTTGTGGACCATAAGACACTTTGCAAACATCTCACAAACTCAGCCCAATTCACCCCTGAAGCCACTACCTGGATCACCACCTTCCTTGAAGGAAGAGCAATGAAGGTGTTCTCAGAGCAGGCCTGTGGGACACTCACCACCATTCACTGCACTGTCCTACAGGACTCCTGCACCTCACCCACCCTATACAATATATTCACTAAGCCCCTCTTCGATAAGTTGGATGTTCTCAGTATAGCATACAGTGACTATGCCGATGACACCTAGGTCCTCCTACCTCTCTCTGGCTCCTATGAAAAAGACGCAGATACACTGCACAAGACCTATGCCACCATCCAAGCATGGATGCCAGCTAACAGGCTTTTCCTCAACGGGGACAAAACCGAAATCTTCATAGTCGGCCCCAAGGAAACCCTCAATAAACGTAATAAACAATGCAGTGCCTTTACCATAGATAACACTATAAGCACTGTCACATCATCATTAAATACCCTGGGGGTGTACCTGGACTCCACACTCTCCATGACACGCCATATCAGTGCCATTGCCTCTTCATCCTCATTCACCACGAAACTGATCAATGCAGTCTAACCTTACCTATCCATTCAGAACTGTCTCTCAATTGCCAGAACCACCATTGGGGCAAACCTTGTCTATTGTAACATTCTTATGTCTGAAACCTCAGCGAAAAATCTCATCAGCCTGCAAATTGTCCAGAATAATGCCCTGAGGGCTGCACTTAACATTCCCAAGAGGGAGCATATCTCCCAAGCTAGGCGAGACGCACATTCTCTCCCTGTCAAAGAATGGATCATTTTACAGACTCTGGCCATCACTTACAAATGCCTATCACTTGCTGCAGAAAAAATAGTTTGTGCCAGCTCCGCCAGACCCAAACAAGCTCACTACACCAACCAGCTAAACATTCCCTCCCACAAAAGGGCTAAAGCAGGCGGTGCCAGCTTCCCAGTCCTAGCTCCAAAACACAGTAATGCCCTTCCTACCACTCTATGGAATGAAACTTCCCACCTATCCATCTACAAAACTATCAAAACAAGGCTCTTTAAATAATCCACACCAGTACCACACCCCCAGTTGCACACAAAGACCTTTTTTCAGATAGTTATGAGTTACCTTCAGTTCCCCTGTAACCATTGAACTGTAGAGCCCCTCACTGGTATAACATTGCAGGAGTGACAACCACCTGTCTGGTATTAAGTTCACTGTAACCTCGAACCACAGACAGGCTGCCTTGTCATGATATTTTTTTTCCTTCTGTTTGTTCTAACTAAGTAAGTCCTGCTTTTAACAGCACCATGATGCCGTAGGGCTGCTTGTGCACTTTATAAATGTAAAAATAAACAAAAAGAAATGGACCCCTCTTAAGATAAGCCTGGCTGCTCAGTCACTCTACCAACTTGTGTAGTACAGACTTATACCAAGGGTTGGGTTAACTATTGCCAAGAGGACAAGGGTGGTGCAGTCTCCCACAGGATATTGCAAACAATCTTGCCTAACACTCCCCCAGGTGGGAGCCAAAGCAGGCTGCACTCCATCTGGGCCACGCCCCGCTCTCTCTCTCACCCAGGCGAGAGTTAGCTTCATACCAATGTCGCGTTAGCCCATGCCGCGCGATAACCAGGCTCCCCCAAATAGGAGTGCACCAAGGCTGGGCAGTGCTTCCATTCACGCCCATATTTGGCTCCTTCCTTTCGGAGTCCACAATGGCTGGCCAGACAGACCTGCGCAGCAGGGAGGTGCCATTGCCTTGATGCCGGACTTGTGCTCCCCTATGTGGGAGCAAACTTTGCCATGCCCTGGTGACACGGCAGAAGCAGGCTGTGCCTCCTGTTGCGGGACCAGTGGGGGCTGCATCCCATCCTCGTTGCCAGTTAATTTGGGCAGGCCAGTCCGGTCCCACCATGTTGAGGGTGCCCTGGGAGGCAGGGCGGCCTGTCATGGCCATCGCACACGCTGAATCCTGTAGGCCTGCAATGACCCGCTTAGGGAGTTGGGAGGCAACTGACGGGTTGGAAGCCGCCTGCCTATATTTATTCATTATTTACACATGGCACGCACCCTCGTGGTGACGTGCTGTAGTCACAACATCCTTCATTTTCAGAGCTCTCAAACATGACTTTCTGGTTCCAGCTCAAACTGGTTCCTGTGCACTGGACCCTTGATGATATCGGTGGATTAGCAGAGAGACCGTGCTGACTGGTATGTTAAAAAGAGTGCATGTATGTTGTAACGTACAAATGCAGGGGTGATGCTAGGTCTGGGGCTATGCTAATGTCGGGACTCGGGCTAGCTAGCCTTTTGGTTGTAGCCCCTGAGATTCTATCTAGGGCTAGAGCCGAAAGACCTGAGGCTATAGCCCTCTTAGCCCCCTTCAGCAACACCTCTGCGAAATGTGTGAGCCTAAGGGTGAGAAGTGTGAGTGTCTGTAAGCCTGTATAAGGATGAGATGTGCTAGTTTCTGCGAGTGTGTACGTGTGCATGCCTGCGAGTGAGAGGTGTGGGAATGTGCATGTTTGTGAATATGTGTAAATACATGTGTGCACTTGTGTATCTGTGTGTGTTGTTAACGTGGAGTTGCACGGGGAAGGGCGGGGGAGGAATAGGGTCAGATGGGACTGTGTCCTAAAACAAGGACAATTCATTTGTTTTTGCAACAGAATGACTACATTATCTGATTAGATAAGATCTGCGGGTGATAGAAACCATTATAGAGTCGTTTTGCCACATTCTTTAAGTAGCGTGAAAAATGAAAAGTCGTTTATTGAGCAAAATACAAAAACACATGAAGTCCACACCACTGGACCATTATATAAATGATGGGATATGGAAATGTCCAACCATCTGCCGACACCGTTTTATAGAGAGAGATTGTAAATGTGTTTATTGCAAAATGTGAGCCCACTAATTTAAGTATGGTGCTCAATGTTATTGTTACATGGATGTTGTTAAGCAGCTCATGTTGATTTGCAGGTCAAACAGCGTGTTATGCTGGGACAGTGCCAACCCGGCCCAAAGGAAGTCACCTTCGGGAAATAATTTAGGAGATTGCTGGGACGGGAGTGACACATTGTTGCAAAGTGACAGATTGCTGCACACTTTGTAAATTATATGAATTGGAAATGCATACTAAAGTAAAACAACACAATCTAACACATTATTGGTAGTAATGCACGATCGAAACATTGAATTGGTAAAACTGAAGTCTTGCTTTGAAATATTGCTTCATGGTTGTTGATGAGGGGCATTTTAACTGCTTAAGATTCATGCATTAGTGGGCATGCGTGGAAGATGAACAGAAACATGCAACACTTCACTAACGTTTAAGCTAACTCTTCAAATTACTAAAACGCTATCATGAACTTCTGAAAAGCACGTCTTTGACTTAGATCCTAGTGGTAAATTGCATTACATGTGATTGACATCTGCTTATACTTCGTGGCTTTAGTTAAAGAGATGCGTACTGTAGGGTATCATTGCATGTGGTAATGCCACTTAAAATACCACTTTCTGAAAGAAAATACAATTCTCATCCATGTACGTCCACACACAAACATGTGTAAACTTGTTACACAGACCTTAACCATGCTAAAGCAATCTTCATACGTGACTTCCCTGATACTATGCTTAAATATCCTGTATGAGATTGCACCGTCCATTTTGTTTCTGCCTGTTTACACGGGCACCCATTGAGCCAGCAACGTTATCAGATTTAAAGGGACTTTGCATTTGAATAAGTTGCAAGTGGTCATGCTGACATAATGCTTGCATATCAATCACGTGTTAACGTCTAAAAATATATATATATATATATGAAAAAAGAGTTTCTCCACACTTGAGGAGCTGCGCCACACTGGATACTGGTGGTGAGAAAGTATGTTATTTATTAAAGTGCCCTTTTGGATAACACGTGTTTCGACACACAAGTGTCCTTTTCAAATCAGGGCTGATAGCAAAACTATAATGAATATACACAAAACGTATTCATAAAGGAAAATTAACAAAGCAAATGTGTATCATAAATCATAATAGACAGTCACATAAATACGCAAATAAACATTAGAACATTAGTGTTGATATTAATTGATCACAGAAAAATAAGGAGGGGGAGGGGGAGGAGGTTCAAGGTAAATAGATACGAGAGAAAAAATAAGAAAAGAAAAAATAAAGAAAACAAAGTGTTATTGAATATCACAGTTCATATATGTAAGTCATATGGACATAGTGTTACTGATAAATGATATTTGGTTGCACCCATCGGAGCCTTATCTCTGTTGCAAGTTTCAAAGTTCCAATTGGGTAAAAAAGATGATTATCACGGGATAAATGCCCCTATAGAATTAGGTCAAAAATCGCGAGTTAAGAAACCAATTGCGCCAAGACACGTGATGGTGTCATTTCAGGTGGTAAGATTATGTTTTCAAAATGCGTTCAATGAAAGTTGGTCAAGTTCAAAAAGGCTAAGAATTGTATGAGTAACAAAATCGAGCGTGTTTAGCTTTCAACTTAGTTCAAAAAACCTGTTTAGATGCATCTCTGCGTGAACTCTGTGTGAGTACAGAACATATTTAAATGCATCGATGCGTGATCTCTGTATGAGTCCAGAATCGGGCGTTTTTAGCATTTAACTTAGTTCAAATACCTGTTAACATGCAGCTGTGCGTGGCAAGCGCTCGTGGTGCGTTACAATAAATTCTACTCCTTACGAGCGCTAGTGTCAAGGTAAAGCTCATTGGCTGTGTAGCCTGCTGGGTCTAACGTGCAGGGCTGCTAGGGCTTAACTGCAAGTTTCTGAAAATATCCTCTAGTCCGAGAAGCGGGCTGCACCTCCTGAGTTTACAAGGAGGTTGTCATGGCAACCCAAGTCCTACTTCAGCTGAAATCTCTTCTCTGACTCACCATGTCTACAAGGATCAACTTCTAGACCCTGTGCATTGTCCACAAGGCTTTCTGGGGCCTGGGACAGCTCTAACTTCAACGTTCTCTTCCAAAACATCTTCCTTCTCGAGCTCTCTGCTCATACATAACCAACTCTCTGAGGGGCAGACGCTTCTCCAAGCAGAGAGATTGGGGCAGTTTTATCTCCTCAGCTGGGGACTGTCTCTGGAACAGCCTCCCTGCCTCTCTCATAATTCAGCAGAACCACCTCCAGTTCCGGAAGCAACTCACGGTCTTCCTTTTTGCTTCCGCTTTCTCTCTTCCTCTCGCCTGCTGATGAACCTGACTGCTCTGCGCACTGGTCACCTGGTCACCCTGTGAACTCGGGCCCAGTCTCCTGTATGTCCAGTTGCCCTTGCACTGCCTCCGGGCTCCCCAGCACTTAAGGGTATGTATCTGCAACAGTACAGTCCCTTCTCTCTGCACTTATGAGCCACCCGCTGGCTGCACTTGTGAGTTAACTGCACTTACCCCTTGGCATTTCTCCCCTTTCCTCTTCCCTACACGTGTGCTATCTGAATGACACAAGGCCTAGTATGATCGTTATTTTGTCCTCCTTTGTTTTCCCCTACATGTCTTGTCGCGCCTAGAAACCATTGTGTACAGGTGTGTTATAAATGCCACATCATATCATATCATATGATTTAAAAAACACTTACCGTACCTGCATGCACCCTCCACACACACCCATGCTGCCACAGGGAGGAACGTGTGGCTGTCCCCTCCACTCCGTAATGTAAACGCACTGACTGATGGGAGAGGAGCCCCCTCCTGTCAGTCAGCCAGCATGTTCTGATTGAGGGTCTTCGCATCTCTGCAAAATGACCATGCTGACTGGCAGGAGAGGGCTATAAGGAGAGGCAGCGGGGCCAGGCTTCTGCCAGCCGCCAACTTCAAGAAAACCTTAAATCACTCTCTCTCTCAGTCTCTCTGCATAGCATTTAGTTTTAAGCCTCTATTGTGAATACTGAAATCATGTTCACGAATCATTAAATGTATGTTTAGTGTCTCAAAGGGACTGACTTCTTGAGCGATGAGCCTGTTACTACTTAATGATTGCAACCACTTTTTATCATAAATTAATGTGGTCAATTCTCTAAATTCATGGATAGAACTTCATTTTTTTTAGAAATGATAAACTTGTCGCTAGCCACGCCTTGTATATGTTTCGATCCTTGTATGTTTCGTCTTCAGGTGGCTATTAAACAAATTATTATCATCCATTAGTTTAATACAATAATTCTCCCCATATTTTATAACAAATGATTAATTGCTAGTGAATACCCTACACGATTTCTCAGACAATGTGAACCATCTTCTTCATACATTATACAAGAAAAATAAATCAACCGAAATGTATCTCACACTACTTCCTATATGATAGAAAATATGGTCTCTTATTCTCAATATCGGAGCTGAGTGAATTGTACTGTGTACAAAAAAGGGGTAACCCTTTACGAATGAGGTAACATCTTTCATTTTGTTTCTATCTGTAAACTGTACATAACACGATATTGATGTACACAAAAAAAGTTGCAATCTTAACTTTCATATGTATGCCTTCAGCCTCTATGTCTAGTGTAACCGTGCAACGGGTAAAGCCAGGTGTCTTTTGTTATGGAACTCCAATTTTCGGTGATATGTATAGAACAGGCTTAACTAAACTGAAAATGGACTTAAATGTGTCTTACCATGTTATGTCGCTGCACAGAGTGTCAACTTGCTGGTCAAATCAAAAAAATCTAAATGTCCGTAATGAAAATGAAATCCACTCTTCAATGGATAGAAATATCTGTAAACATTTAGATGATGCAGTCGCTGTGAAATCAAACTGGTATCATTGCATTTCTTGCTGTAGAGAAACACCTTCGACAAAAGTGACAATGGGCCTAATTCACAGAGCGTTTTCCAATGGAGCTTTGCCATTATAAAACACTTCAGTGAATGTGATCCAATGTATTCCAATTTGCCAACCCCTGTAATATAACTCAACATCCTGATCTGAAAAATCTTAAAACGAGACTGTGATTGCATTCAAGAGTGTGTAACATATTTTGAAATAATGTATAAACCTCAATTCTCGTTCCGTTGTTTACAAAGTGAGGAACACATACTCTCTGATCCCAGTTCTGTCCAGAGACTACATAATATTTATGTCATTCAATAGGAGAACAGTATATTTTCCTAGCTGGTTAAACAGCAATAAAAACTGTCCTTCAGCATACAACGGTGATTGGGCAGATGCTGGCATCCACTATGAAAAAATGACATCTGCAAAACTGTGAGTCCATCCTGTGTTATAGGAAACATCTTTGGTGTCTTCCGTTGTTTACAAAGTGAGGAACACATACTCTCTGATCCCAGTTCTGTCCAGAGACTACATAATATTTATGTCATTCAATAGGAGAACAGTATATTTTCCTAGCTGGTTAAACAGCAATAAAAACTGTCCTTCAGCATACAACGGTGATTGGGCAGATGCTGGCATCCACTATGAAAAAATTACATCTGCAAAACTGTGAGTCCATCCTGTGTTATAGGAAACATCTTTGGTGTCCATATTTGTTCATCCCGAGTTACATTAGTCTTCTCTCACAGTTTCCACTGCGTGGGTATCTTGAAATTACATCAATTATTTGAAATGTCATCTGTGACACTTTATGTTGGTGAAGTGTTTGGCTGCTAGAGATTTTGGGTTCTTCTTCCAAATATCTCTCTTGTGTTCTCCAATACGTTCCTGATTTGGTTGGATCATTTCCCCAGCATACATCTTGCCAGATTGGCATTTCAAGCAATAAACTGTGAAACTTTTAATGCACATTGCATAATGCTTTAATGGGATGTTTTAACCGGTCAAAAATATATTGCAATGTGTTTCCATGGATCAACTGATTACAGTTAATGCAATGTAGACATGGGAATGTACCAGTTATGGTTTGTTTAAGATATGTTTGATTGTCAGTCACTTGTAATAATTCTGCACATACGACTTGTTCCTGTAAATTCTTGTCTTTTGTATGCTATTTTTGGAATTTCCCTGCAAATCTTCTGTAACTTATTTTCTGTATGTAATATCAGCCAATGATGAGCAACTGGTATATATCTGATAAAAAAAAAACCGAATAGCTGTGCTGTAAAGGTTGATTTGGATTTATTTTGTAATAACTTGTCTCTTGATTTCAGTGTGGTCTTTGCGTGCACTTGTTTTAATACTGAGTTTGCGTAACAGCAGGCCAATAATTTGGACTTCAATCTAATTGTATTCTCGTGAGATTTATTGGTGTCAGAGTAGATTATCATTTTATGAAGAACAGTAAACCTTAATTTCTTGTCAGTTGACATATTCAAGTTCACATCCAAAAATAAGACCTCAGAATCAGAAAATGTTGATGTGAATTATATTTTGCTGTGAATAATATTAATACAATTCTTTAAGCCAGTTTCTGGTCCTTCCCAAAGTATAACAATGTTATCAATGTACTTTAGCTGTAATATGCCTCCTTTTGAAAGTTGTTAGAGGATAGGATAACAGCTTTGTATAGTTCTTTCATTAATAGAGTTGCATACAATGAGGCAAATCAAGCTACAATTGATGCACCTTTAAATTGTGCATTAAACTTCAAGTAGATGTTGTAAAGAACAAATAAAATGTTTGCAAACAATGCATGATAGGCATCTGTAACCTGAACTTTCTGTAATGCCTTTGCAACAGAACAGATCACTTCTTGATGGGGAATATTGGTATAAACGCTTGTTGTACTAAAAATAGGGTTGGGACATGTTTATGACACAACATTGGTCATTTGAAGGAAAGAAAAAAGGTAAGTACTTAGGGCACTACATAGGGACATGTGTCTTTCTATAGAACAAAAGTTGGTACTGGAAATAAGATGAAACAGTTTTATAAAACTGTGTTAAATCAAACAGGATATTTATGCACAGACATGATTGTGAGAGGATTATGAATGTTATCCAAATAAGATCTTCACATTCATTCTGGAATATAATGAATAGACTTGATAATGGATTGTATAGTTCTATGGATAATCCCATCATCTAAGTGGTGTGATCAATTTGTACACATGTTTTTCAAAATACAGGAAACCCCATTAATGTTAAATATAAACACACTAGCAACATGGAATGGGATCCTCTCGGCTAAAAATATAGAGAGGCAGATCAGAAAAAGTTAAAACTCTAGAGCTGCTAGTCCTGATGGCATTCTGAATCTGGTCGATAAAGCCAACCCTGAGCAATGGTCCTTTATATTATTGAAATTATTCTCTAATAACCAGAAATATGGGATTATTCAGCGGTTATTGCATAAGATCATTAGTGTGCCAGTTTTTAAAAATGGGGACACATTAGACCCTACAAACTATCATACAATTGCGCTTGTCGATTCAGTGTAAACAATCTTCACCTCCATCTTAGTAGACAACTTACATAATTAGGCTACTACAACCAATAAGCCATCCATATTCCAGAATGGATTTAAGTCAATTGTTAGAATTCCCTTGAATGGGTTCATCTTGCGAGTGATGTAGAAACAGGCAAATATGCCAAGTGGGTGTCCATTAAACATGGCTTGTGTGGACTTATCATCAGCATTTGACTGTGTCAATCAAAATAAACTTTGGAACAAGCTCTAGTCTTGTGGCATTCTGGGGGGGCTCTTGATTCTTTTGCTTTACAGCAAGAAACCACAATACAAGTAAGACTTAACATCAATGGGACAATGAGGACTAAGATCCGCACAAACTGTGGTCTCAGACAAGGATGTCTCTTTGCACCTACTTTATTCAAGCTTTACTTGACTGACCAGGATGATGTGCTTAATAAGTCAGTGACTTTATCTCCAAACCTGGGAAAACTAAAAATGCAAGTTCTTTTGCTTGCAGATGATATCATTCTTTTTGATAAAACACAAATCCGTCTCCAGCGTGCCCTTAACAATCTTGACAAATACCTGCAAACTGACGATTTGTAAATAAATGTATCTAAATTGATGATACTAATAAATAGTTATGGCAGGAAACAAAAAAGAGTGTTAGGTGGTTAATGAATGAGACCCCTCTTTCCATTGTCCAGAGCCTGACAATCTTAGTATTTCCGATCTGTACTAAACCCACTTCTGGAGCCACCTTAGGCATTTTGACAGTAAATATCTCTCCTTTCTCCTCATAGAGAAAACAAAAAAACATTAAAATAAGTTCTGTGGGTTTACACTACAACTAATTAAATAATTAAATGTATAAAGGAACAATAGTTACGGCACCATTTTATGGTCTGGATTTTCAGTCACCTCTAAAAACTCTCCCAACTTGAAGGTCTCTTGTGGAGAAGTGTACATGTCCCTGAGGCTCTCATTTGTTTAGAACTGGGTGTACAATCTTGGTGATTATCAATTGATTGGAAAACGGTAAAGAAAATCACAAAATCTTAAATCCTCCAAAAAACTCTTTGTATCTGAATTTGAATTTACTATTGTCATCCAATGCTTCACAGTTTCTATAAGACTTTGAGAAGGAGTGTGAGATGTTGTCCTGACTAAACTTGACTGTGGGAGGCAGACACAGATTCAGAATACGACTTTAGTAAAACATATAGATATTGATATTTTATTCATATCACACTCATGCACATGTGTTTCAGAGCACAAGGAGGCAAAGGGGAACAAGGCAGAACAAAAACAAGGACATTACTAGGCCTGATGACATTGAGAACGCACAAGTGCATGGGAGAGGGAGCGGTGTATGTGCAAGGGACGGGGGAGAGGTGGAAAGTGCTGAGCAAAATATGAATAAGTAAATAAAATATGATTAAATACATACATGACAACAAGCAACACAGTGGTAGTGCAGCCAGCAAGTGCAAGGAATAAGGCAACCGACAGGGTGTGTCTGAATAAGTGCAGAAAAATAAAAAAAAAGGGGGACTGTAGGGTTACAGATACAGACCCCAATGCAGGGGATAGCCCAGAGGCAGTGCGGATGGGTGGCATGGTAAGCAGGTACCTGGGCCCTAAGACAGAGGGAGACCAGGTGCACGATGCCGAAGCAGAGTAGATCCACAGGGGAGAGGAGGAGAGAAGGCAGAAGCGAGGAGGAAGGTCTTGAGATGCTTCCGGAACTGGAGATGGTTCTCCTCAAGTTTCAGAGTTGCAGGAAGGCTGTTCCAGAGGGATGTCCCACCGGAAAACAGAGATCTACCCCCAGCACATTTCTAAGAAAAACAACTGACCCTGAGGTAGTTAGAGGTAGAGGAGTCAAGGGCTCAGGAGGGAAAACATTAACACAGGGACAGCTGAAGGTATTTTGGACCCAGGCCCCAGAAAGCCTTATGGACAATGCAAAGGGTCTTGAATGTAATCCTTGCATCCACTGGGAGCCAGTGTAGAGATTCAGAGATGGAGAGATATGATCCCAGGGCTTGCGGCCAAGGACAAGTCTTGCAGTCCTGTTCTGGATAAGTTGCAAAGGGCGGAGAGTAGAAGCAGGTAGATTTAGAAAGATGCTGCTGCAATAGCCCAACCTTGAGAGAACCAGGGCTTGAGAGACAGTGAGCTTTTGAGGGAAGGAGAGGAAAGGCAGAATGTCTCTCAGGAGGTGCAGTAGGAAGTTTGACTTTTTTGAGACATCAGAGATGTGGGCAGAGAAGGAAAGCGTGGAGTCAAAGATTAACCCGAGGTTCTTGGCCTCACAGGTGAGGGTAGGAGGAGGGCCAAGGGATGCCAGCCAGAGAGTGACAGGAAAGGAAGGTGAGGATTTGCCGATGAGGAGTATCTCAGCCTTAGTGGCATTCAGAAAGAGATTGTTGGTGGCATCAGCATAGCACTGGACATTTGGGCAGAAAATGCCAATGTGGTGGGCGAGAGTTGCCAGGTATTGATTAAAGAGCCAGGGTGAGAGTGAGGTAGAGGAAAGGAAGGACCCATGTTGGACCTGGGAGGGTCGATCAGAGTGGAAAGAGGTCAGCCAGGCCAGAGCCTGATAGGTGCTGCCAAGGTTGTCATGGAGATGGTTGAGCAGGATGGTATGGATGACTGTGTCAAAGGCAGAAGAGAGATCGAGTAGGATGAGGACAGAAGGAATGTTAGAGTCAAGGTTGGAGAGCAACTCTTCATGGACATTCAGGGGAGCAGTTTCCGTGCTTCTGGCAGCTCTAAACCAGACTGATGGTCGTGGAGACAGCCAACAGAATCAGAGTTGAGGTTAAGGTGTGAGATGGCCAACTTTTGAAGGAGTTTGCCCAGAAAAGGAGTAATGGAAATTGGGCTGTAGTTAGGTGGGCAAGAAGGATCAGATGTGGGTTTCTTGAGTAGAGGATGCACAAGATAGTGTTTTGGGGGGAGGGGAAGGCTTCTGAGGGAAAGGTGAGGTTGCAGAAATCGTCTAGGGCAGGAGCGAGTGTGTCAATGTGGTCCATTATGGTTTTGTTTTAGAAGAACAGGGATAAACCTGTTTTGACAAGACTTCCATATATCGGACTTGTCTAGTGACCTCGTCAGGGGAGAAAAGAGGAAAGGAGGAGAAGGAGGGTTGGGGGGTTGTGAAAACAGAAACAAAATATTGAGGCTGAGTACCCCAAAAGGAAATACACCAAACACAGGTTTCAAAGCAACATACAAAGTACTTTATTCTCTCGAATACAATTACAAAACAGTGCAAAGTCAGATAGCTATCAGCCCCCAGTACAACACAACGAACTCCAGCGTGGTTCAGTGTGTTCAGTGTGAGACTGTACATTAGAATGCATTCGCTTTTTATACATTTTGTGAGCGCTATGGCCAACCCCTCTTCAGGTTAATCTTCTACTTTATACATCACCAATTCTAGGGTTTGTTGCCGAGACTCAAATAACCGCATCTAACTGGTTTGTTCATTATTACATGTAACAATACCCGTATGCATTAACTGTGTATTGTAAGTTTCGTATTGCAGGTCTTCTTAAACATTAGTACAATATAGTAAAACAGATGTTCTTTGTCCAATGTGTAAATACATTATCATAATACATACTCGTGGATTGGTTTACTTGCACGAGTAATCCTTTTACACATAGGTCAACGTAGGACGAGGTCTCAGTTCATGACCTCAACAAGTAGCCTGCAGGCAGATTACACATTAGCGATGTACAGAGGTCAAGACGGCCATGTTGTATTTTGCAATGACATCGTCCACCATTTTAGCTCACAGGGTGACTTTTCCACATAAATCCTAAAATGGCGGTTTGACCTAAAATGGCGGCCTACATAGATTAAAGGTCAGGACCTTGTAACACAGATCTCGTAAATGACTTTCGAGCAGCTTGGCGTAGGCCAATATTAATATATTCATTACAATAGGAGGCACGATATATGTTTTATTCCGACAGGGTGGCTGAAGGAGGGTCTGAGTTCACTGAAGGAGGGAGGAGAAGAGGGGGAGGGGACAGGAGGGTGGACCTGATGCCCTGGGTTTTTGAGATGAAGTGAGAGGCAAGGGCCGTGCAAAGTGCCTGGAAGGCGACAGGAGGGGTGTAGACTGCAGCAGGATTGGCCAGTTCCTTGCAGATTTTAAAGAGTTTGGCTGAGTCTTTAGATGCCACAGAGACACAGGCTTGGATATAGGCTCTCTTCTAAGTGTGGACAGAGTCGGTATTGCCTTAGGAGCAGGCAACAGGCCAGTTTGCCAGAGGATGAACAAGAAGCCCTTATTTTCCTCTCAGCCGCCCAACGCCTACATTTAAGTGTAGCTAGGTCAGAGTCAAACCAAGAATTGCACTTGGCTTTGGGCTTCAAAGGGATCCTCATGACAGGGGCAAGTGCATCAAGAGCATCAGAAATAGAAGAGTAGAGAGTAAACAGGGCTGAGTCAGGATGTGAGTCAGTCAGAGGTGAATATTGGGGAGAGAAGGTGGCGGCAAAAGCCTCCAATGACACACGCTTCATGGGACGGATGTCTGAGAAGGTAGGTAGCAGTGTTAGGGTAGACTTGCCTGGGGTGCAAACAGGGAGAGATGAGTGTAGAGGGGGGAGTGATCACTCCAGGAGATAGGGGTGGTCAGAGGGATGAAGAGGGGGAGGTCAAAGGAGATCAAGACATCAAGTGTGCGCCCTGCAGAGTGAGTTGGGCCACCAGAGGGGAGAATAGAAAGGAACAGGGACTCACAGAGGTCACAGAAGAGTACAGAAGAGGAACAAGGAGTGTCAAGATGGATATTGGGTCACCAAGAAGGAGGAGGTGAGGGGTTGAAGCCAGGAGGGAGGAGGAGAGGTCTTCCCACTCAGAAAGAAAAGAGGCGATCTGACCAGGTGGTCGGTAGATAGTGGTCACGGTAAGGGAGTGGCTAGGAGAGAGAGAGAGCCTGCAGACCAAGCATTTGAAAGAGGAGTATGTCTGTGTGGGAATGATAAAGGCTGGGATCCACTCAGGAAAGATCAGGGCTACACCCACTCTGGACAAGGTGGATCTCGGTATGAAGAAGATCTTGTAGCCATCAGGGAGGAAAGTATCAAAGCTCGTGAAAGAGCTGTCATGAACCATGTTTCGGTGAGACCGAGGACATCAAGGTCAAGTTTTTCTAGTAGGTGGCAGATGTCAGAGGAGTGTTTGACAGCAGAGCGAGAATTGAGAGTAGCTAGATGAAGGAGGTTGGGCAGTCTTAAAAACTTTACGGGGAGGGGTACTGATTAGAGATATGCCCTGCAGAGTTGAAGAAGGAGCCCAAGGTGGGACAGAGGAGGAGGGAAGAGAGGGCAAGGTAGCCAAAGGAGGAGAAGAGGGGACAGCAGGAGATTAAAGGAAATTGATGAGGTGAGTGAAGCACCTGTCAAAGAGGAGGAGATTGGCCTGAGGGCCTTGGACCATGATGGTCCCATTAAGGTAGACATTAATGATGACTTTAGAGGAGTCGAACGGAGCCATGAGAGCTTCCCATTGGGTGGCACATTTAATGGGAGACAAGGAGACAGGACAAAGCACAGGGATCATATGAAGAGTCCATAGATCTGGCGAAGGAATGACAAAGAGGATATTAGTGAGTGTCTGTCTGGCAGAAACGCTGGAATAGATGTCAGCAATAGGGAAACCAGGGTTGGAGGCCAAGCTATCCTTTTTGAACTTCTTCCTACCAGACTTAGTGAGAAGGGACATATAGTCAATGTACAAGCAGTTGGAAAAGATAGGAGAAACAGAAAGTGCCATAGGAATGGTAGTGTGAGAAGGAGGGAGAAAAGAGGGGGGAGGGTTGGAAGGCAGGTAAGAGTGGGAATAAAGAGAGCGTTGAAGTCACTGGGCCAGTAAGTTACAGAGAAGCAACAGTTAAAAGCAAAGTGCAGAGAAGTTTGCAAAGTACAGCAAGATTCGACTTCTGAACTGAAAAGCAAAACAGCAAGATTTGACTTTTAATCCTAAAAGCAAAAACAGCAAGATTTGACTTTCCGATTGGGATCAGATGTTAGCAAAGAGACTAAAAACACAATGCAAATCAGAATGTAAACATGAGAGAAAGAAGCAGAAGGAAACAGTGAAAGTCAAAGGGGGTAGGAGTGAGTCCAGAAGGAGGGAACGTACCCAGAGTTAAAGAGGTGACAATGTCACGGCAGTCCGGATTCCTTAGAGGAGTGAGGTGGCAGCATCATCATTGCAGTTAGAGTGCTAGGGTGCAGCGAGGACCCCAACTAGCGTTCTGGCAGCCAACAGGGAGCAGACAGGGGTCTTTGTTGTGTGCCTTTGTTGGTCCAGATCGGCTCCCGCCACCCACCTCCCGGTTGCTCCGATTGGCTTAAGAGCCAATAGCAACCAATTGGAGGAGGAGCAGGGCCGGGCCGAGGTATGCAGGGATTAGATCTACAAAGATACAGTCATGTTGGAAGGCCCAAACAACAATGGGCAATGCCACGAGGTACCAGAGAGAAAGGTACACAGCTGCTTACAAAGTGCAGCAGAGTTTGCAATGAGGACGTGCGCCAATCGTATTTCAGGTGGCAAATACCAAACAGCAAAACTTGTAAAAGTGAAAGCACTGCAGTGCACTTCCAAAATGTGCCCAGCCTTACCCCACAGGTTGTAGGAGATGAATGCAGTAAGGGCAAGGCTCTGCGCCATCATCACTCGATGCTGCATTGAAGAGGAATGTCTGAAGGGGCCTCGTTGTTGGCCTTCGTTAGACCAGGCCGACTCCCGCCTCCCACTTGCTCTGATTGGCTTAAGAGCCAATAGCAACCAATGGGAGGAAGAACAGGGCCGGCTGAGGTATGCAGCGATTAGATCTTCAAAGATACAGCCATGTTGGAAGGCCCAAACAACAATGTGCAATGCCGTACCGTAGAGAAAGGTACACAGCTGCTTTCAAAGTGCAGCAGAGTTTGCAATGAGGACGTGCACCGATAGTATTTCAGGTAGCACATTTCAAACATCAAAACTTGCAAAAGTGAAAGCACTGCAGTGTGCTTCCAAAATGTGGCCAGCCTTACCCCACAGGTTGTAGGAGACTAATGCAGGCATTTCAAGGTTCTGGTTCATCGTCACTCGATGCTGCAGTGAATAGAATTGTACATTAATAATACATTAAAACAACTTGACTGGTGTAAGTAAGTAACACATTAAAATCGACAAATAAACTTTCTAAAGAATATCGACCTTCAACACACTTTTTGGATCTTTCCCTAAATTATTGCTTACCTGATCAGAAAGTAAGTGCTATTAGTATGCATTTTCTATTCAACTTATTGGGTACATTGGATAGATGGGGCTCAATTAACCGACAAGAGGAAAAATGTCATTGCTAGTGCAAAGATCTCAGGAGAAATGAAACACTTAAACATTTGGTACTCTCTTGTGAGTCCACCCTGAGTTATAGAATTCTTATGCTTGCCAAATGTGTTCATGGCAGTGCAGTAAACTCAGAATTGCTGTCGGCCTGATATGAGGGAGGGGGAGCTTACGTCCTGAACAATTGCATTGATTTGATTCCTGTAGATAATCGATGTATTTTTGGGTGATAATTGTTATGCTGGAAAATGTTATAACATATTGTTAGAAATGTTTTAAGATGTAAGTTGTATGAGTATGTGTGTGTGTAATTGTGTGTGTATTGTATTAAAATTATTGATTATTGATTTGTTCTTATTGTACACATGTGCATATTGTATTAATTACATATTGTGAATTTTTTTAATCAACTATAACACAAAATAAAAAATGAATGAAAAAATTAATCAACTATAACACAAAATAAAAAATGAATGAAAAAAATAAGCTTGATCATTTAAATTGCATCTATCCAGTTTAGTAATACAATCATTGATGTCAGCCCTTCAGAACAAATGTTGCCAACACTTTACTAGTTACATCTATGCTAGAAGTAGGGCTGTAGTTTAATGGTGAATTCTTAGTGCCTATTTTACATATAGGCACTATACTAGCCTTATGACAGAACTTTGGAAGTATTCTTGAGGTGATTACCTGTTCAAAGAGCATCAACGGGCTATTAGACCACAGGTCTGCCTCCTCCTTAAGAGATGCATTTGAGAGTCCATCAGGCTCACATGCCCTTGAGATTCTGAGTCCCTGTCAAAGCATTTGTAAGTCCTCTCTGTCAAAGATTGGCTGCCAAGAGAGTGGTGAATAATGAAACACAGGCTTATGTAAGTGCTAGCATATACATTTCTAAAATCTGTGGTCCAATTATTGCTATTGATGCATTTAGATAGTTTCAAGTTCTGGTGTTTTGGTTCATCAGTCAGAAAGCACCACAGACCTTTCGAATTGTTCAATAGAACACACATGTAGGCTCGTTTTCGATCACCTATGTTTAGCTGGATTGTATAACTTTTGAGCCAGCGTTTGAAATGTGTTTTATGCGTTTCCTAAGGGTTACGGACCAGAGATTATCTAGCCCATATTCTTGGGTCACATTTTTCAGAGAAGTTCTTAAATCACCTTTCTTATTCTTAACAACCATATCAAAATCAAGTTGTTGCTTTTCGCTAATAGTTTTAATTCTACTTGTGGGTTTAGGCAAAACGTTACATTGCAATGTTTCAAGAGTTTTATGAAAGTCACATGGATCCCAGCTTTTGCGTTTTGTTTTCATTGACCATATGGCCCAACACCTTCTAATAGTGGAGTTTGCGATTGCAGTGTTCCATATGTGACATTTCAATCTTATGTCTTGAGTGTTCACTATCCCTGGATAATAGATGTATGATGTAAATTACATGATAAATCCATCAATGTGAGAAGCAATTGAGCATGTTCAGTAAATGGAGTTTTCTCATTCTGTATATAAACACATGTGTCATACAGTGTGATAGATACAAGCATGTAATTGATCGTAGAATGTGATGACCCAAAACAATCAAGTTGGTAGACTACGGATATCACCCTCTAAATAGCATTAATTTGAACCAAATTGCAGATTGAGAAAAATTCAGCCCATGCCCTTGAATTCAAAAGGCTTTTACCAGCCATGATGCTATTATTAGTCCTAATTATTTACTTGGAGTGGACAAGAACTTCTGATACATTATCGGGCAAAATCTGTTATATTTGCTGTGCATAAGATTTCCTGTGCACCACCTTGGTCCACATACCGATTTAGTATATCCACCAGCTTGGCTGTCATTAGGTCATCGGATCATGTTTTGAGGTTGCAATAAAGATTTGTCAAACTCAGATCATATTCTTTCATTCCATTTTTGGTAGACATCACAATGGCATATTTTGGATTCGTATTCAGGGGACATTCAATATATGACATATCTATGGTGCTTATAACAGCAGTCAACATGCCCACTTCCAGGGTGTCCCAACTTTCCATTTATGGCATTCTTTAGTAGAACTGCTAAGCTGCCTGTTACCAGAGGTTCACACATCCAGACTTTCTGAAATAACAGAATATCCATGTTAACCAATTGGTCCATTCCATTGGTGCACAGGAGGCTGTTATAGTCTGTAGCCTGGGTGTTTTCTAACTCTGAACCGCAAAACAGAGGGGGGCCATAGCCATGTGTCATCTCTGCTGTCCGTATAATGGGACCCATGATTTTCTCCATGTACACTATTTGATGTTTGCGCTACTGCTGACACAAAATATTTATCTTGCAGCATGGAATCAATCAGCCTATAAAAAGACCTGCTGCATATTGAAAACATTATAGGGACATGTTGTCACATTGTAACTTTTTTGTATTAACTTTATTATTGAAATATTCATAATTCAATCCAAACAAAAATGCCAAACAAACTAACAATAACATGCTTTCTATGTCAGATCCAGAAACCTGCCCAGGATCTCCTCATAGAGAACAAACCACCTCTGTCTAGTGAGTTGAACAACCAACGATGTGGACTCAGCCTTATCTTCACCCTCCCAGATAGGGCACAGCTGACCCACATGCCACAAGAAGCAACAAGTTCAGCACCAGTTGAAGACCCCCTTTAATAAATCTGTTAGCTCTTTCTACTAACACATTTGACCTCGGATGGTACAAAGCCGTTCCCAAATGTTTGAGGCCAAAATGCCCCAGGAACTCCTTCATCTTCTCTGAGCAGAATTGCACCCCACTATCAGTGATAATTTCTGTGGGAAAACCTTCCCCATAAAAGACTTCCTCAACTCATTGGTTGTGGCTTCCCTTAGAGCTTTCCATTCAATCCATTTGGTGTGATAATCAACTAACACCACCATGAATTTAAACCCATCACCCAATCCTTGGATGTGGCCAATTATGTCAACTGCAAGCTTCTTCCACAGTTCACTAGGAACCTGAACAGGACTAAGGGGAACTTCCCTGACCACCTTGCCTTTGTCTGCATTTTTACATTCTTTGCACCCCCGAACTTTCTTCTCTACCACACTATCCATACTAGGCCACCAGTATGACTGTCTCAGGAGTCTTTTGGTCCCACTGATCCCCAAGTGACCCTGATGAGCCAGATCGACTAAGCGGGATCTAATGCTCGAAGGGGGAACTATTTTGGAGCCTCTCTTCAATTTTACCCCGTCTTCAGACAAACTTAACTCCAACTTGACTTCAAAGTAGCGATCAAAGCTTCTATCTAAAACCTCTCTGTTGGGCCATCCACCGCTTGTCCATTGTTTCACCCTAGATAGTATTGTGTCCCCTGTATCCGCTTCAAGCCATTCCTCTTTCCCCACTGCACATGCTGCCACATCCGAAATAGTCATGTCTTCCTCATTGACCACTCCTGAGAAGTCTGCAGCATGCTCCATAGGGAGTCTGGATAAGCAGTCGGCCACAACATTATCTCTGCCAGGTATGTAACTCATTTTGAAATTGTAGCCCTGTAATCCTACCATCCATCTGACTATTCTTGGGGAACCTTTTGCCCAATCATTGCTACTCAGCAGTTATACCAATGGTTTGTGATCGGATTTTATTTGAAACTCCTGTCCCCAAAGGAAGAATTTGAAATGTAGGATGGCCTAGTAGACAACTAAGGCCTCTCTCTCAATTACTGAGTAGTTCTTCTCAGATCCTCTCAAGGGCCTGGAAGTGAACGCAATTATGTGTGTTTCCTTTCCTGAATCTACCTGGCAAAGTGAAGCCCCCAAACCTGATAAACTGGCATCTACCATGAGAACTGTCTTCCTCCCACTCACAAAACCACCTAATGAGGGGCTTTCAATATACCTTCTTTTATGGCAGTGAATGCCGCTTGACAGTCAACAGACCATCGGAAGTTTACCCCTTTTTTCAATAAATTCCTTGAAGGGGAGGAAATGGTGGTGAACTTGTCTACGAATTTGTGGTAGAATTCCTCCATCCCCATGAAAGATCTAAGTTGATCTTTATCAGTTGGAGCAGGAACACCACAAATTTTCTCCACCAGATTGGGTTTTGGTGACACCCCTTGACCAGACACTCTGTGTCCTAAATATTCCACCTCCCTGAGGGCAATTCGACATTTCTTCCTCTGAACTGTAAGACCAGATTCTTTCAATCTCTGCAACACACTTCTCAGCACACAATCATGGTCACTTTCAGAACCAGCATAAATAAGTATATCATCTTGGAATACAGTGACATTATTGAGGCCCCTAAGTACTTCCTCCATAACCCTTTGAAACACTGAGGCGAACGATGCCAAACCAAAGGGCATGCGCAAGTAATTGAAGGTGCCTTCAGGTGTAACAAAGGCTGTGATGTGTTGATAGTCGTTGGATAAGGGCACTTGATGATAAGCTGCGGATAAGTCAATCACCGAGAACCAACTGGGTTCTCCCAGGGTAGCCAGGGTCTCTGATATTACAGGCAACGGATGTCTTTCAATGAGGATGTTCTTGTTGAGGTCTCTGAGATCTACACAAAGCCTCAAACTACCGTTGCTCTTGGTGACAAGTACTACAAGAGAGAGCCATTTGGTGCTTTCAGTACGCTCGATGACACCTTTTTGAATCAAATCATAAAGTTCCTCCTGAAGTTGTTTTCGCAATTTCAGGGGCACGGGTCTCACTTTGTGCACCACCGGTTGTGAAGTCTTTTTCAAACTTATGTTGTGTTCAAAATTGTTCAGTTTTCCCAGTTTTGAAGTAAACACTTCAGGAAATACCATCGACCATTTGTCTTCAATTTCCGAAATTGTCACCAGTTCTGCAGCACTTGCTTGGATGCAAACACCTAATTTTCTTTGTTCGTCCCACCCAAGGAGTGACACTCCCTTTTTTGCCACTAATATTTCTGCAGAACATATTCTTCCCTTGTATGACACACTTCCGTGGAATTCACCAATTAATGTAATGGCAGATTCTCCATAGCCGCAAGGATGGACTTTGGCAGGAACTAGGATTTCATGATCTTTACCAAGAACATTTCTTAATGTATCCTCAGAAATTATAGTCCAGGGAGAGGCAGAATCCACCTTCATCTTGAGATGACACCTGTCAACTAAGAAATGGTCAACTGGTCCTTTGAAATCACCTGATACAGCATAGATGTGAAATATCTGCCTTGTGTTCCTTTCTTGAGCTGGTGGTCCTTCTGGCGTCTTACTGGAATATTGGTTGGTCATTTGGTTGTCCAAATCCCTTTGTTCTATAGCGTTTATAGAGGATTCTCTGCACATATTTGCGAAATGACCTTTGCGCTTGTATCTTAAACAGTCCGCAAATTTAACCGGGGATGTGGGATAGTTTGCTGAGTGTTTGGGGCTGCCGCACCGGAGCACTTTTGATTCCACCACTCCCTTTTTACGGTCGTCCTCTTCTTAGACGTTACCGCACACACACATTGTGCAAGGCTTTGTGTGGCTTGCTTGTCTATCTTCATGACCCTCATATATTGGGAGGTTTGTTCAATGCTGCGGGTTAGCTCTATGGCTTGCTCCACAAACACATCCTTGGCAAGTAGTTTATCCTGCACCCTGGGACTGTTTGTGCATCATACTAATTGGTCTCTCTGATGAGAGAGTCAATGAGATCACCAAAGTCACAAGTGTGACTTAAGGTTCTTAGTGACGCCACATAGGATTCCACAGATTCAGCATTATCTTGGGCGCCTTGAAAAAAACTTGTGCCTCTCGAAAGTTGCATTCTTTTTCGGTTCAAAATGCTTTTTGATTTTTTTTTATAGCTATGAGGTACTCATCGGCATCACCGGCACCTTCTTCAGCACCGGGTTTAAGACCATCGAATACATGGCACCCCTCGGGACCCAAGTTGTGAAGAAGTAGAGCTTTCCTTCTGGCAGAACTGTACCTGTCTCCTCCAATAGCTACAATGTAGTTCTCAAACATACGGATACACCCCGCCTCTGACCTGCGATCCAGGGGATGTAGCGTCTGCTGCCTGGGTCTCTCCGGGTCCTCAGCTGCAGGCGCACTCCACACAGCACTCCTTGCGGGGTGGGAGGAGGGATGCTCCAAAGTGGCATGGCAACGCGGTCACAGCGCTCTGGGACCTCGCTCCCCAGCACCAATCCCGGTAGTGGGAAAATCAGGAAGCAAGCATAGGTCGGTTGTCGAGGGTCCAATAGATCCAGAGTCGTCCTTGTCGCCAGTGTTAAGAGGAGATCGACACCAGCAGAGCGATTAAAGAGGTATATTTATTAAGCTTTATGGAGCAGGCAGCAGATGCACCTGCAGAGTACAGAAGCAAAACTCAACTGACAAATTCAACAGACTCAAACCCAAATGGAACACCAACAGCACACATATTAGAGAATGTGTATACATTACAATAGCCTAAGGGAAAAAGGAACACACAATCACATTAGAAAACCTATGAACATGACAAGCAGCAGAGTCCTATGCATGCCTCACTTTACTTTTATATAAAGCATACTTTGTTTGACTCGCAATCTTTCTCCTGGTCTCATTCCCTACTTTGGTGTGTCCCTTTATTCTGAGTTTTGGATTTGTATTTTTGGGGAATGACTACTTTCAGGTCCAAGAGGGGGTCAGCAGTCACATTAAAATCACCACCCAGCAATATGTTACTATCTTCCCCCTGTTGATGAAACTGAGCAAGGGACAGAAAAAAGAAACCCCCTGCTATTCAGGGCATAGCTATTACATATCTCCATCACAGAGACTTACAACTTAATTGTGACATAGACAATCCAACCTTTATTGTTGTGACAAATGAAGCTGGAGGCCAATTGAGTAAGGGGAAAGAGCTTTATTATACGGCCCCCGGAGATGAGGAGGGCGGTTGGGCGAATCACACGTTACCCCCGAACGTGGGGAAACAGGCGTTCCTCACTCCGGGTGGAACGAAGTAAATTATGACATCACAACATCTCCTTATCTATGGGAAAGAGAGGAACGGAGGGGGGGGAACAGGGTAGGCAGGGTGGGATAAATTCATTATTTAATTTAATATGTAATCAATAGTAGATGAAGTCGTCGCTGAAGTTGCGGAAAATCTTGCGATTCCTTTTCGAGAGGCCCTTGGCAGGTTTTCCTCCATTGGTATGACAGGGTTCGCTCTTTCTTGTGTGTCTGGCGCGGTAACTCTCCTCAGGAAAATGTTCGCTTTTTGATCTCATGTCATCCTGTGAATCTAGGGATGTGCTAGGTCTGTGAGTGTCGTTGGTCGTACTCTTCACGTTCTCTCTTGACCATGCATCATATAAATGGTTTTGTGAAGTGCTAGGTTTGCTGGTGTCGTTGGTTATTTTCACGAGGTCATCGTGAGACCATCTCCCTCCATCGTCCAGTGTGACAGACTTGTTGTGACACTGTATGATCTTTTGTGGAGATCTAAATTTTGATTCGCCCTTTAGAGTTTTCCTGGGTTCTTTGATGCATACCCAGTCTCCTTCCTGGAAGAACACCCTTTTGGTTCCGTTTCTTTTGTCGTAGTATGTTTTGTACTTCTTCTGCTTCTCCTTTATAGTTTTATGGATTTGTTCTATGTCCAATTTTGGTTCTGTGTTCATTCTCGCTTCACCGCTGTCCAAAAAGATCCATGCCGGTCTTAATTGGTTGGTTGCGATCCTGCCCCGCATCAAGGTGAAAGGCTCTACGTTGGTGGTGGAGTGTGGCGTTGTTCTATATGCGTACAGAGCCTCCTTGAGGGTTTCTCTCCAAGGCATGGCATTCGCCGTGGCCAGTTGGATGACGCTTTTTATCAGTCTGTTCATTCTTTCTACCAACCTGTTGGACATTGGGTGGTACAGTGACGTAGTGATGTGGTTGATCGATCTTTTGTCAAGGAATTCTTGAAATTCTGACAAAGTGAACTGGGATCCGTTGTCTGAGACTATATCCCTGGGGTCACCTTCCCTATTGAATATATCTGTTAAGAAGTCAGTGATTTTCTTTGTGGTTGTGCTGGTATGTACCACACCCCATTCGGTCCATTTGGAGGTGTAGTCGACGATCACGATGATGAATATTTTTACTTCCTCCAGGTTCTCGAAGGGACCCATGATGTCTATTGCCAGTTTTGACCATACCTGTTTGGGTGTTTCTACCGACTGAAGTGGGGTTTTCCTTAGTACTTTCGATTTGTCACTGGAAGCACATGCGTTGCAGTTCTTTACTGTCTCTTCCGCCTCTTTCCACATGTTGGGCCACCAGTAGCTGTTCCTTATCCTGTTCTTTGTCAAACTCCTTCCCAGGTGTCCTTCATGGGCTAAATCAAGTAATTTCTTTCTGAGGGTCAGGGCTGGAATCACTCTATTTCCCCTGAAGATGTGATTTTCAGTCATGGATATCTCATCTTTGAATGGGGTGAAATTTGCCAACTCCTTCCCTACACCAACCCAGTCGTTCATTACAGCTCTTCTGATTTCCTGTTGTTCTGTGTCAGCTTTGGTGATGCGTATCCATTCGTCGGAGGGTATGGCAGAATTTACAGTGGCTATGATATTTTCTTCTTGATCCTCACTTTCGACATCTTTATTATCTTGAATGGTAGATAGTCTCGACAAACAATCTGCTACTTGATTTAGTGGACCAGGGTTGTAACAAATTTGAAGGTTGTATTGCATAATGTCTAGAAACCAACGCCTTATCCTTGGTGAGATAAGGTGTGGCAATTTGGATTGTAGGATGTTGACTAAAGGTTTGTGATCAGTCTTTAGGAGGATCGGTAGACCCCATATTAAATTCCTGAAATGTTGTAAGGCCCATTTGACAGCCAGAGCTTCTCTCTCGATGGTGGAGTAGTTCAATTCAGCACCCCTTAGTACTCTGGATGCAAATGCGATGGTTACGATGTTACCGTTCTGTTGTTGTTCCAGTACTCCACCAAGGCCAATCTTGCTGGCATCTACCGACACTATCGTTTTAGCTTTATAATCAAACATACTAAGGGCTGGAGCTTGGTTGATGTCAGACTTCAGGTTCTCAAATTCGTTCCTACATTCTGTGGACCATTCAAATCTGTTGGATTTCTTCATAAGATTTCTCATGTTTTGTGTTCTGTTGGCATAATTATTCACGAATTTGGAGTAGTACTCCGTCATTCCTAAGAAACTTTTCAATTGATCTTTGTTGTTGGGCTCAGCTAAGCTCAGTATTGTGTCAAGGAGTTTTTTTCTTGGGGCGGATGCCCCTGGAGTCGATGAAATGACCAAGATAGGAGACTTCATTACACTTTATATTGCATTTCTCCAGTTTGAGGGTGAGTCCACTTTTTTGAATTATCTGTAATACGCCCATTAATTTGGCGTTGTGCTCTTCTTCAGTTCTTGCTAATATGATAATGTCATCCTGGAAACATTGTACTCCATCGAGGCCACCAAAGAGGTGTGACATGAGCCTCTGGAATACTGCTGCGGTGGAAGCAAGCCCGAATGGCATTCTGTTGAGCATATATGCTCCCAAAGGTGTGACAAATGAAGTGAGGGCTTTTGAGCTGTCATCTAATGCAATTTGGTGATATGCTGAGGAGAGGTCTAAGGTGCTGAAATAGCTTGCAGGTTTCATGGTCGATAGGAGTTCGGCTATGTTAGGAAGTGGGTGTCTGTCAACCCATATATTTTTGTTTAGATCTCTCAAGTCAACACACATCTGTATGGAATTGTCGGGTTTCTTTACGAGAACGATGGGGTCAAGCCATTCAGAACTCTCTATGGGTTGTATGATGTTCTCATTGCAAAGGCGTGTGAGTTCATCCTTGAGTGCTGCTTTAGTTCCAAAGGGGACTCCACGTACTCGATGGACCACTGGGATGGCTCTTCTTTTCAATATGATTTTGTGTTGGAAACCCTTGAGCAGGCCGATATTTTTGCAAAACACTTTGGGGAATTGCTAAGCCAAGTTGGACTTGATGTCAGTGTTGCCTTTGAGCACGCTCAATATAGGAACATCTTCTCCTGGGTGGATTTTCACTTGGAGAGCTGCTTGTTCTTCCCATCCTACTACTGAGGAGCCGTTCTTGGCCACAAACAACTTACAGTACGTTTGTCTGTCATGAAACTTGAGTTTGACCCATGTGTACCCGATGATGTCGATGGGGGGTTTTCCGTATCGTGTGGCTCTCACAGAGGAGTTCCGTAGATCATGGACTTTGCCAGAGAGCACTTTTACAAAGGTCTCAAGATCCACCATGGTGTATGGGGACCCTGTGTCTACCATGATCTTCAAGGGTATATCGTTGACATACATGTTAACCCACGGACCGCTCGACTCTTGGAAGGAGGTCACTGTGAGGATCTGCACTTGTGGACGTGTCTGGTTGATAGACAACATGTTCTCTGACACTTGGTCGTAGTCCACTGTCTTCACAGACCCATGTTTGTTGAATGGTCGTCTGTTGGGGTTACCGGATCTTCCTGGTCTCCCTCGGATGTTACGGCAGACCTTGGCGAAATGACCCATTAAACCACATTTGTAGCATTCGACACTATTAGCAGGGCACATCTTCCCCGCGTCATGGCGTTTATACCACCCACACTTATGACAGCGCGTGGGGTTTTGATTGTCATATACTGAAACCCTCCCTCTTCTGGAGTTACTTCTGTTTCTTTGAGGTGCACTCCTCACGGCCGCTACTAAGGCCCCATCATGTTCAGATTCCGAGAAACCATCTAAGCCATCTATGGACTTCACCTCAACACTCTCTTTTATGACCAGTCTCTCCTTCATGCATCGGTCCCTGAATTCCATACTTCTCACTATTTCAGTGGCTTGATCTAGTGAGGGATTCTTCGTTTGCCACAGTTTTTGTTGTATGCGGGGGTCTGCTACATTGAGTACCAACTGGTCTCTCAAATATTCATCTCCAACACCAGTGAAATCACACGTAGACATGAGCACTCTGAGGGAGGCATTGTAAGCATCAACTGGTTCACCCTTTGTCTGTTTTCGGGAAAAGAACTTGTACCTCTCCAAAACTACGTTTGTTTTGCTGCCAAAATGTTTGGTGAGTTTTGCCAAAGCTGTGTCAAATTTCCGGTTGCCGTCACCCTCTGCATGATCTGGCTCGGGAAGTGCCCTGAATATTCTTAGACCTTCGGCCCCTATGCAGTTCAAGAGGGTCGCTTCCTTGAGGTCATCATTGAATTTACCGCCACCAATGGCTCTGAGATAAATCTGGAAGCTATCTAGCCATTGCTCCCAGGGGCATGTTGGAGTACCGGGGCAAGGAAGAAACTTGGTGGGGTGTGGCACGTTCTGCATAGTTGGTTGCGGGGAGGGTGTAGTCACTCTCCCTTTCAGTAACTCCTCTTTGTGATCCCAAATGTGCTTGGGTGCAGTATTTGATGTTTAAATCTGTTATTTGCACTAAGAGTCCTGTGCACAGAGTTCTTGGAGAAGAGTGAAACTTGTTCTTCTGTGTTTAGCAATGTCTTACTGTGCTCTGCTCACTGTTTCCTGTGACCTATGAGGGCGCTGGGGTGTGAGGCTATATGTATTTGGGGCTGCTGGAATGGTGGTTATGGCGTTTCATTAGCAACCAGGTCCCAAAATGGGATTGCGTCCATCAAAGAGGCAGAGGCTCATAGTTTGGTTATTCTCCACCCTTTGCCAGTCCAGATCTGGAATCCTGTCTATGGCAGGCTTTCTTGTCTAAGTTGAACACCCCTTTTTTTTTTCTCTGCCCCCTGCAGCCAGTGGTGGCGCTGAGGTGCGCAACCTTTTTTTTTTTTTTTTTTTTTTTTTTACTGCCCCCTGTGGCCTGTGGGGGCACTGTGGTGCGCGACTTAATTTTTTTTTGGTTTTTTTTTTGGGGCTCTTCGATCAGCTGCCGTGAAAGCCGATGTGGGCAAGATGGCGGTACTTGGGGCACGTTGTGAGGTGCTTTCCTCACATGGCCGTTGGTATAAGATCATATGATGCGCGTAGAGCGCTAAAGCTGTTATGGCCAACAAAGTAAATAAATGTGTACTTGCTGTGCCGTTCTGCGACTGTTCTGCAACTGTGTCGGCGGCCCCTCTCCCTTCTCACCAGGGGCTGGAGAAGGGAGGGCAGCAGGAGCGGCAATGTGGGGAGCCGCAGGGAAGCCGCAGGGCCGCCACTGATGCTGAATGCTGGTAGCAGGACGATCAGGGAAGCTCCGGGGGCCAGATGCGCAGATCACCGGAGAAGGGTTCCTCGTCGCCAATGTGACAAATGAAGCTGGAGGCCAATTGAGTATGGGGAAAGAACTTTATTATACGGCCCCCGGAGATGAGGAGGGCGGTTGGGCGAATCACGCGTTACTCCCGAATGTGGGGAAACAGGCGTTCCTCACTCCGGGTGGAACGAAGTAAATTATGACATTACAACAATTGTCTGTTTTAGTCGAGAGGACCAACATCGGGAGACCTTTCTGAACCAAAATTGAGACCCCCTCGAACACAACAAAGACACATATAAGAACACACAAACAAAGAACACCAATATACCTGCAAACTTCGTGTAGCCACACCAGGCTGTAGCATGCTGAAACATTTTGAATGTGCTCCAGAAGATCCAACCCCCCGCCCCCAGTTACCAAGCTCTCAAACCGGGTATACCACCCAGATTTCAAATCAATATCCAGTGCCCTCACCTGCACAGTACAGGGCAAAGGGCCATGATGATGATGCAATATACAAGACAACCATGTGCCAATTATTAACCACTCAAAAAAGTGTGCAATTAATATCACAGCATGCCAGAATTGGGTACCAGTCAGCTGAGTAGGCCTCGCCCTTGGGAACCCCAAAAGCTGAATAAAAAAGGTTCAGTCATCCACCTTGCAGCAACTCAGAATGAACATTCTTGAAAAAAACAATTGAGCATGCATCTCATTTCCACATTAGGACTCCTCAGCAGCCCACCTTGTTTATGAAAACCTTCAAGTGGACTACATTAAGTCAAGTGGACTGGCACTTCAGGCAATCATCAGTGAGGCTAAGTCGGTACTATGGACGGACTGACATTACAAAAGAAATCCCTTCTGAAGGAATTTACAAACCTGGATCCATTGTTCTCAAAATAGCCTCTGTACCACATCAGACATTATATTGTGTTCAGTGGTGTTGGCACCACTGTAGTCATCAAGATCTGGCAGCAGACTGTGTACACCTTAATGCCTATGATTTGTCACGCTAACCTTTAGATGTAAATTGGTACTTTCATCAGAACTTCATTCATTGCAGGATCATCTCACAATGAACCATCAAGTAGCCTACAGTAGTCTTATGGGACACTTTAGCCAATGACTAGTGAGGTGCACTTGTACACGGATGTATGTGGCGTGCTGAAACCACAAAAGAGAACCCTCTGAAGGAAACAACAAAGCTGGCTCCAATGCCATCAAAATAACCTATGTCCTACATCATACAATCTACTGTTACACACAAGTTTTCACAGAGCCAAATGCCCTTATTCAGAATTGCTTGTACCACTGTAAAACACAGCAGACTGTGTACACCTTAATGCATATGAATTCTGTATGCTAGCGTGTTGATGGATATGGGTACTTCAAGCATTGCAGGCCCTTCTCAT
This sequence comes from Ambystoma mexicanum, assembly GCF_040938575.1. Lineage (NCBI taxonomy): Eukaryota > Metazoa > Chordata > Amphibia > Caudata > Ambystomatidae > Ambystoma > Ambystoma mexicanum. The sequence continues at coordinate 701,866,868 of NC_090930.1, read as the reverse complement.
GTTGAAGTATTTATATACCGTATCCCTGTACACAAATGTTTTATTCTGCTTAGAGCAGGCATCAATGGTATGCAAGCAAATTCCTATAAATGAGTATTGGCCTGGCTCATCCGATCAGACACAAAAGGACATACATATCGTATCCCCAAAGCGCGACCAAATGACACCGCTAACTGGATGAACTGAGAAGAATTGTGAGTCACTGCCAATTCACAATCCCACTCAGCATGCATAGGGCTTCACTGTCAGCACTGGGCAGCCCAGCCCAGCTAGGTCAGTGCCCAACAGATCGCTCCGACAGCGTGCAAGTAAAGCCGGCAGGCATCCAAAACTCTTCTCCATTAAAAAGCTGGTGACTTTAAACTAGAAGCAAGCACCCGGCAGAATCAGGATACCAATAGAAAACACAATAAACTTCCTGCAACTACGAGATCCGAGTAAAGGACCGTCCTGTGCTCAGAAGATTAAGCTCGATCACAGGAACACGGAGGAAATTCAAAAGGCGACCTCACGAAAACCGGTAAAGAGCTCTAGTATGTAATAACAATGTGTCCATTGAATTGAAGGGAGCAAATCTCTCACTCAGCTAGTCCACGTCTATCCTTGATGGGACCTCCTTTATACACTGTGCAGCCTCATGGAAGTTTTCTGTACTCTTTATTTCATACCCAGAAAAATCTTCAAAGTAGCTGGTTCACCAGAATCGCACACATGTTTTCATCCCGGGCCAAATACTTTGCTTCCTTAATGGCCTTTCTCTACTCCACCACATCCTGGGGATAGTCTGGGAACACAGACAGCACAGACACTTCAAATATTACCTTTTATCTCTCCATTGCAGCCTTAAGGAGCCTTTCTCTTGAGCTTGCTTTTGTCATGACCGTGATAACATGCCAGGGTCTGACACTAATATATCTGCAGACACTATCAGCATAGTCCAGGTCCATAGCTGTTAGTGGCGGCTTGTCAGAAATCACACTTAGCACATTGAATACCCTTTCTGACAAATCCTTCACTCAGTCAGGAACCTGTGGTAAGCCCACCAGGCACAGATTAAGGTATTGGGACATCATTTCCAGCTTCATATTTTTCACCTTCAAGTAAGCCACCTCCCTCTGTACATATGCCCCTAAAGTTCCCTGTAACCTCAGATGCTAAGCCTGAGGGTCAGCCTCCACTTTCGACATTCTGGACTCCAGACGGACAACTTTAGATGTAAGGTCAGCAAAAGATGGCTTCATCTCTCCAACATCCCGAGCCACCTTCAGTAGAAAATTATAAATGTCCCCGGTGCTATAAACTGCTGGAAGTCTTGAAGCTGCTTTAACATTTTTGGAATGGGATTCTCTGATCCATCAATCTTCTTCCTTTTCATATTGGGAGCCAAAATCCACAGTCAAATCTTCAAAAGAGGGAGGTAGCAGGAGCTGCTGGATCAAGCTGCTGCCTGGTTTGGTAACATTCTAGAATCTGCCACATTGTTTCTTGAGTGACATGTGATGTGACACACAGAGCAGATAATCACACATAGTCACTATGGTGCCCTAGAAGTGACGTTTCTGTGTGTAATTACATGTAAACAGTTTAGATCATTGCAGGACGAATTGGAAACCTGAGCACGATGAACAGAATGAACCAGCACTTCCAAGTAATTTCTGGATTGGACCTGTCTTTATTAGACAGTCAGACAGTGCTTTCAAATTGGGCCTACTGCAAGCCCACTTTCGCTAATTTAAGAAGCTCATTTTATTTACTTCTCAAATCGATACTTTTGAAGCAGCTCACGGTTGTTGATTTCTAGGACAAAAATTGTTATATGGTGGTACAGTGCCAACATTGCACAGAGAAATTCACCTTGAGGAAATCATTCTGATCATAGTTCAGACATGACTGAAATATCATTGACAATGTCAGATTGCTGCACACTTTGCAAATAATGTGTGAATTGGAATGTGAAAATAAAGCAAAAGTACACGACATAATACATTACTATTGTTATAATAATATTTATTATTATTATTATTATTATTATTATTATTATTATTATTATTTTTATTATTATTATTATTATTTTACATGGCAGCCTGCAATATCTGTATAAAAGCCTGGAAATTATGTTCTCATTACAGGCTAGAACATGACATCACAACTTCTCTTTATTCAGTTATTACACTTCAGAGTGACGTCACAATGACTGGTGCTTGAGTAAGCGCAGACCAGAACTCCAGCTGTGACTGATGTACTTATGGCCGTGAAAAGCCTTTCAAATTCTGTGCTCGTAAAATAGTTTTCTGTGACAGTTTGCAGACAGTAATTGACAAAGAACTGTTTATGTCAAATTGTGTAATTTGTGCAATTCTGGAGCATAAACACATGTGAGCACGAACCTCCACATTCTTTTAAATTCATTTTTATTAAACTGGCCAAACAATTTTTCTGCCACAATAAAAGCTGGATAGTAGCATTTAAAATCCAAACAAATTTTACATTGATTAGATAAAACAGCAAGGAAGATCTCTGGCATTAGATTACGCAAGCTGATAGGTATTAAAGAATATGGTAGTGTGTGCCCATGTATTATGAGGAATAAAATACCCCACATTGAATATAAAATGGATATTTGCTAGCCACTTTGAAGTTCCATGACCTTATAAAGGAACTCTGTCTTTGGCCTCGTTCCTCTGTTTGGTCTATTTGAGCACTGTTGGCACAGTTTATGAAGCATGTTACAAATAGTTCAATATATATTACGGGGGATGCATCTTTTTGTAGCATTCCAAATGCAGTCAGTTTATTATTTATATTTGTTTTTTCTCTGCACACCTTTCCCTACCCTTGGTATGTGTGTTTTTCCCCTCCCTACGGTTTATGATATTTTGTATTGTGATACATGTTTCTTCTATGTGACTCATGGTGCACTTTTTGGTGATGGATCGAGCTTTGTTCATATGGTACGTACAACATTGGTTGCTCATTTGATAATGTTGAATTATGTTATGGTATGGTAGAATGCTCGCAATTCTTTCTATTTGGATTGTATATATGTGAAATAATGTGGATTGATCAACAAGTCACGATGAAGACATTGTGAAGCTCGAAACACGGGTTGGCATTGAATGTTTGGATATTTGTAGTAAAGAAGCAACACAGTAGGTAAGTGAAATCCTTTATTGGCAACCAGCCTCAGCCCAGCAGTGCTGAGCCTACAGTACAGCTCTTCAGATAACCACCATGTGGAATGTAGAACAATAACCATCAGCCGGTCAAGTGGCACAGCGAGTAGAGCGCTCGCTTTGACATCCGTGCAGAGCCTGCTAACGCAGGTTCGAATCCCGGCGGGGCCAATCTCAGCCTTTCATCCTTCCGAGGTCGATAAATGAGCACCACACACCGTGGGTAATAATAAGCAGCGCTCAGATACCTGAGGGTTTGTAGCGCTATATAAAAAAAAAAAAATAATAAATAAAAATAAACACATGCAACATGACATCATAGCATGGGTGGAATTCTAGCATTCCACCCAAGAATCATTATAACACTTCTCCCCCCTTTATTCCCAAAAACAACCACCCCAGGTTACTCACTCACACACACCACACCACACAAACACTTAAGGAAGGACACACTTGTAACCAAAGCATGGTGTTCTAAGGAATGAAGAAAACAGACCAATAGGTGCTACTAAACTACAGCACCCAACACAAACACAAACTCTTTAAACTTGCAAGGAATCTTCCTCTCCCTGCCAGACCGAGTATGAGTAGGAATAGAGTCATCCACCCCAGAAACAGAGACCTCACTCCCACCCACTCCTAACACCGTAATCAGACACAGAGACGGAAGAGGAATGTTCTTCCACTCCCGGGGAATCAAGAACCACACCAGGGACCACAGGCTGCAAATTGACTGGTAACTCCCGAACTGCTAAATCCTCTAAGGGGCCATCACAAATCACCCCATCATCTCTTGAACTGTCCCCAGGCACACTAGTCTCACTACCTGCAGAGACTACTCTCTCTTTATCCACCACCACTACTCGCCTAAGACTCCATGTGGATCTGTCATCAAGTTTTACATAGCCACGGCCTCGCTTGACTACCTTGCGTGGATTTAAGTATCTGCTGAGACCCTTGGCCACAAACCTAGGATTCTTGACCTGAACCCAATCCCCAACCTTCACAGCAAGGGGCTTCCTACGGGCCAGTTGTTCATTCAAGAAGCGTTCTTGCTTTCTGCGAACTCGATCCAAAACTCCCTGCATGTCCACCTGGGTCTGAACACCGCCGCCCAGGGGTGGCACTCTCAACTTGGAGCCAAGTTTCCTCCCCCGCATCAGCTCAAAAGGAGAACGACCCGTGACAACAGAAGGGGTAATTCTGTAGGCTTTAAGCGTCTCTGACACCACTTTTCCCCACGGAAGACCATTGGCAAGAGCGAATTGGATGGCTCCCTTGATAAAACAGTTCATACGTTCCACCAGACCGTTGGCCTGTGGGTTGTATAGTGCGACTCCATGATGACGAATCCCCAAGTCACTCAAACATTTCTGCATGTACTCCAACACAAACTGAGAGCCATTGTCAGTCACCAAACCTGCAGGAACGCCCTCCCTGTCAAACACAGCAGAGAGAAAATCAACCACTTTCTCAGAAGTAACCGTAGACAAGGTTGTGGCCTCCACCCATCTCGAAGTATAATCCACCGTAACAACAATACATTTTAAGCTTCCTCCCAACGAATAAATGGGGCCCATTATATCAAGTGCCACCTTGGACCACACCTCGCTGGGTAGTTCCACCGGATAAATGGGCTGGGCAGCAGGAGCTTTGCTCTTGTCACTGGTGGAACAAGCTGCACAATCTTTCACTACGTCCTCCACATCATCATCCATTCCTGGCCACCAATAATCTTCCCTGAGCCTTCTTTTAGTCATGGATCTCCCTATGTGCCCCTCATGGGCCAAATCAACAAGTTTCCCTCTAAGGGAACAGGGAGGGACCAACCTTGGGGCCCTAGCCACACCCCATGGACCCACAGACAATTCCTCCCACACATACCCATAGGACTTAGGCAACTCAGGCCCAACAACTCCACTGCTGAGCACCCTTTTAATTTCCATCAACTCCGGATCAGTTGCACATTGTGCACTCCACTCCAATTCTGACACTGCGGGCACTATACTGGCCACCAGGGTACAATCGTCCCCCTCGCCACTTGCAGCTCAACATCATCAAGAGATCTCGGAAAGCGAGACAGACAATCCGCCACCGCATTTCTAGCTCCCGGAACATATTCAACTTTGAAATTATACTCAGCCATATCTGCCATCGACCTCATGATGCGCGTAGACGCGTGAGACAAATCCCTAGTCGTCAACACATGCACCAATGGCTTGTGGTCCGTACGTAGGGTGTACTCAATTCCCCACAGAAAGGTAAGGTTCTGAAATACTTGGATGCCCACACAGCAGCAAGAGCCTCCCTCTCAATGACGGCATACCTACCCTCAGCCTCTCTGAGCACTCTGGATGCAAAGGCAATGGGTCGTAGTTCACCCTCCACTCTTTGCTCCAGAAAAGCGCCTATACCATACTCACTGGCATCTACCGTGAGAATAGTTTTTCTGGCCGGGGAGAAGGACCCTAAAGACGGGGCTTGTTCAATTTCCTGCTTCAATTTGATAAACTCTGCCTGACACTGATCCGACCACGGAAAATGCACACCCTTTTTCAGTAACGACCTCATACTGACGGTCTTGTCAGCACATGAGGGCACAAACCTGCTGTAATACTCCGCAAGACCCATAAAGGATCTCAATTGGTCCTTGTCTAACAGAGCTGCTGCATCACTCAATGTCCGCACCAATTCTGCCTTGGGATGAATACCCTCTGCATCCAATGAATGTCCCAGATAAGTCACGCAGGGGACACCTACTTTGCATTTGCTGAGTTTTACGGTGAGACCACTATCCTGCAAAACGCCCATCACCTCCAGAACCCTGCAATCGTGCTCTGCCTGCGATCTTCCCCACACAAGGATGTCATCCTGAAAACACTCCACATCCTTAATAGTACCGAAGAGTTTTTGCATAATCCTCTGAAAAACCGCAGCAGCGGAAGCTAATCCGAACGGCATCCTACAAAAGCGGAACACGGCAAAAGGGGTTACAAAAGAAGTAAGTGGGCGAGAATCTCTGTGTAGGTCTATCTGATGATATGCAGATGAGAGATCAAAAGTAGAAAAACATGAAGCCCCAGACACCAATGATAGCATCTCATTGATATTGGGTAGAGGGTGTCTGTCAACCCAAGTGCATGAATTGAGATCTCTGAGGTCTACACACATTCTCAATCCTCCATCACCCTTCCGTGCTAACATCACCGGGGCCAGTCATTCTGAACACTCCACTTTTTCTATGACCCCTGATTCCTTGAGTTTGTGCAGTTCTTCTTTTAAAGCATCACAAGCCATGATGGGGACCCTTCTGACTTTGTGAACAACGGGTGTTGAACCTCTCTTGAGAACTATTTTGTGTGCAAAACCTTTTAATTTGCCCAACTCAGAAGTGAAAACAGACGGAAACCTACTCTCCAGGATCTCTGCCGTTATCCTCCCAGACCACACATTGCAATTGTTACTTTCAGTCACACTCATCACCGGAATAGGTTTTCCCTGCCTTATAAGTAGTTCCAGGGCAGCTTGTTCCTCCCACACCACAACAGGGTCACCCTTGTGGGCTACATACAACTTACCCCTAGCCTTCCTACCTTGAAACTCTATGTCAGCCCATTCAAATCCTAGAACTTTAATTGGTAGACGTCCATAGGCGTATGGGTTTATGTCGGGAGAGGACAAATCAGAAACTCTTTTGTGGAATTTGGACTCATATAGCTCAGGGGATATCATGGTATATGGAGACCCTGTGTCCACCACCATCTCCAAAGGAACACCATTGACCATAAGGGTCACCCAAGCTCTCTTCTTGCAATTTCCCACACTCAGCATTGAACCCTCCAGTACGCTCCTTTCACTCCCATCAGAACAACCCATGTAGCTTACTATGGTCACATCATCATCATCATCCTGAGTATCCACCATGTTCACCGAGTCCTTAGTGGAGACAACACTCCTGCACATACGGGCATAATGTCCCTTAGATTTGCACTTCCTACAAACCACATTGGCAGCAGGACATCCCTTTACACCCGCAGCATGGCCACGCCACCCACAATTCCTGCACAGGTCCTTCCAGGAAGACCCTGCTCTGGTGTCTTTGTTCCTCCCTCTGGTTTCCGTGGACCTGCGTGGGATGATAGCATGTACAGATTCTCCCTTGTCAGTCATGACTCTCACACTTTTCCTGGATTCTTCAATGGCACGAGCAATCTCAATGACCTTATCTAGAGGTGGATCTTTCTCTATCCACAGTCTCTCTCTGACACGCACATCACTCGTCCGCATCATCACTTGATCACGGATGTATTCGTCAATGGTGCCTGTGAATTTGCAGGTTGCTATCAAAGTACGTAGAGCAGTGACATAGGCATCAATGCCCTCACCGGAACCTTGAGCCCTCGAAAAGAAATGATATCTCTCAAGTACCACATTGACTTTCTTGCCAAACCTCGCTTCCAACTTGCCTAAGGCAGTTTCATAGGCTAGTACTACCCCTGGTAGGGCATCACCCCCTTCAGCTCCTTCCGCGGGGGCAGCTGGGGCAGCATACACATTGGGACCAGGAAGGTGCCAGAACAGCCTGAGTCCTTCAGTGCCCAAACAGTTAAGTAATGTGGCTTCTTTCTCATCATATGTGAATTTTGCGCCACCTGCCACCCTTAAGTAAACATTGAACGTGTCAACCCATAAGTCCCATATAATTGCAGGCTCACCGGGACTAGCCAGAAAGGCTGGGGGTGGACAGGCATTGTTATGCTGCATGTCAGGGCCGATGCAAACCAGCTGCCAGATCCACTGAGCAAGGGCACTGTTCAACTTTCTCTATGACTGTCACAGTCTTCCAAACTTGTGGACGACAAGCAGTGAAAACAGTGTCAGGTGGATGGACACAGTATGCGCAGGGTTAATATTGTCTTCAGGCGCGGAAGAAAAATTCACTGAGCAGGAGACAGTTCAACTTTTCCTATTACTGTCACAGCCTACCAAGCTCGTGAACGACAAGCAATGAGAACAGTGCCAGATGGAAGGTCGGTATGCACAGGGTTAACTTTCTCTCCAAGCGATGAAGAAACACTCCTTGGACACGCCCTCCTCCTCTGTGTGTGCATGGGCGGGGACCCTGCTGGGTAAGAGAGCCATCTCCACTCACTTCCTGGTGCTGGCTTCCTCTTGGGATGTTGTACGGGGTTAATTTTCTCTTGCTCGATGAGAAAACACAGCTCTGACACACCCCCCTGTGCGTGGTGGGCGGGGGTTCTATTGACCCGAGAGCCTTCTCCGCTCTGCTTCTGGCAGCGTCCGTTGGCCGTGTGCCTGCTGACTCTACTGCTTACCGAAGCAGGACACGGTGCTCTACCCCGGCTGGGGAGCACAGACCAGGGACGGCAGCCTGTGGCGTAGAGACGGCGCAGGAAGGATCTCTTCTGCGCCTCAGCAAGTCGTTGGACGTGGACAGCGTCGGTTGGCACCTCTGCTCGTACAGAGCTCAGTGACGGCCTGCAGATCACGTAAGCAACTGCTGGGCCAGAAGTGGCTGCGTGGGTTGGGAGACTGGTTGCCCTCGTCGCCAGTGTATTAAAGAAGCAACACAGTAGGTAAGTGAACTCCTTTATTGGCAACCAGCCTCAGCCCAGCAGTGCTGAGCCTACAGTACAGCTCTTCAGATAACCACCAACTGTATTCTTGGAATGTAGAACAATAACCATCAGTAAACACATGCAACATGACATCATAGCATGGGTGGAATTCTACAAAGTAGAATTCCACCCAAGAACCATTATAACAATATTCATAAAACAATGTGTCAAACTTTGCTTTGTTTTGTTTAATTGTTCTAATTATAGACTTGGAATATGCATTTGGTTATTTCTAATTAATGTTGGGAGGTAAGGAGAACATGGAATAGAGTCTTGTTGTTGTTTTATAGCTTGACCTTGTATATGACTTTTATGTTTGAGTCTCCTTTCAAATCCACACCATGTTCCTCCATGTTTAAACGTGTGCATGCATTTTTGTCACTCCCTTAATTTGACAACACTTCATATTTCTGATTTAGGTATGGGGCCCCATGTGTTTGTCCTTTGAATTCTCAATTCAACACAGCTTTCATTGTGTACATTGAACACATAAGGGGTGTATAGTGGGGATCCACAGGTTGTTTGATAGAATATCATTTAAGACATGGCGGAAAAGGTTGCACATCAAAAAGGATTATATTCTGAGCAGTTTGAAATATTGAGTCAGTACTATATTCCAGCAGATCCTACCGTCCTAGAGACATTAGCCTTATCTTCTTAAAGAAGTGAGTGTATGACTATTTTAGATACACACTGTATGGTTTTGCGGACATGCTTGAGACATGTTAGCAATTGGGTCATTTTCTTGCACTTACTTAACAAGAAAAGTGCACAATCACTTTTCAGTGAACAATACATTCTGTAAATCATGCCCTAAATCTCTTTTAAGGCTCTCTTATAACCATTAGAGACCATAACAGGATTGTTTGTTGTTTTTCTACAATTGAATTTGATATTTTGTGGATATTGCAGATTTTTCTGTGATATATGGATTGTAAAACACACCAAGCTTTCCCCCCACTATAGACTGTCAACTTGCAGCTCTCTATCATTTGTCAGGTGTCTTGACCCACGTTTGAACTATTATGCTACAACATTTGGTGCTGTGGGCTTAGAAAATCCAAGATGGCTGAAAAGCCCACATTTGCGCCAGAATCCAGGAAAACCGCGCAGTTTTGCGCACACCAAAATGGTCGCCTGACCTCCACCCACCAGTGCGAGCGTGATGGGCCAGAAGCGCCATGAGTGAAACGTGGTGCCAAAGGAAAAACAGCAGTGCCTGTTAGCTCAAAAAGCGCTTTGAAATCACCTTTATTTCTCTGAAGTGCAAGCTCAAAATGCCTATTCCAAATAATGCAAGATATTCAAAAATCTCACTGAACACCAGCAGACATTTGGCAGAATGTAGTCTTCTGTGCATACAAAATCTGGAAAGATGAAGAGCCTAAAATAATGTTCATAACAAAACTGGCTAAACTGTGGATGTCAGCAGCTTAAGTGAAATTGGATTTAAAACCACTAAAATCGAAATGTTTAAAATAAATGAGTGACCTACTTTTGAGTGTCACAGAGGTTGAAACTGTTTAAATGTCATAGTTTTGAACTTAGAATCGAATCAGCGTTGTAGCTGCATGTGTAAAAATTGTAAGTTTGATTTGAATGAAGAAAAATTGGAACCAAAAGTGACATTTGGCTAAAGCCTGGCTTAAAGGGACTGAATTCTGCCCGGCAACTACCCCCAACAGGAGTGGAAACTTGCCCAGCAACTGCATTCCCAGGCCTGGCCTCCCTTCTGCTGCACCGCCAAAAGGAGATCACACCTCTCTGATTGAATCAGAGGAGGGGCACCTGAAATTGCAGGGAAACAGAACAATGAACTTCCCTTTGCTCCAAGCAAATGCTAAATCAGGGGTCGTAAATGGCTTCCTCTTGGAAGAAACTGGGAGGAGCAGTGCCTCTGTGAGCCAGCAGAGCTGGAGGCGGGGACAGACAGAAATTCCCCCATGTCCTTTGGAACCTAGACCACACCCATCTGGGCCAGAGCATCATTTTTAAAAGATGGATAATTCATAGTACATAACTGTCAAAATGATATCAATAATATAATTATTCCTGTGATTTTTCTATGCACATTTTAAGAGGTGTTAGGACCACTATAAATTACTCCAAACATCTGTATGTAAAAAATCTGACACTTCATCATTTGATGCCCATATTCCTTGCGCACACTTGTGTAAATTCTGGAAAAGTTTAGAGGTTGTGTTCTGGATGAAAAGGGCAGAATTCTGTCAGAGGTGGACACGACATCTTACAAAGACAGGGATCGGATGGTTTGGTGCTACAGAAAATATGTTAACTGGACATATAATATTAGAAAAATTGTACATAGATAAATATGCATTTGGATCAAAAATAGATTTGTGTGCAAAGTGACAAGGGGAGGATGCTCTGACCCATAAACATACCTCATCACGATGACACTCCATTTCCTTCCCCCAATCAAGGGAGAGAGGAGAACTTGGCCAATGATAAGTTGTGAGGGGCAGTCTTAGTTATGGCCATGCACACACCCATTTTCAAAAGACATAAAAGGAGTCATTGAGACCCAGGTAGAGACATTCACTTTCCACTTCAAACTGATTTCTTGCGAAGCATTTTGCCGGACCATACAATATCCAGAAGACTCCAGAACCAGAACTTAGAATCCAGACTTCAGAACTTGCAGCAGAGAGGCGTAGTCCAAAAGCTGAATCCTTCTCAGCAGGCCTCAGAAACCAGCAACCTAGCCAAACTATTCAACAGCTGGGCGAGCTGTTTGACTCTGGCTAGAACCCTGTGCCAGAACCCAGAAAGCAGGGCTGTATCCAGACCGCCGTGCAGTGCCGATAGAAGACCAGACCCAGACCAGACCAGACCACTGTGCAGTGCCAGAACTTTTGCCAGAACCAGAGATCCAGACCAGCAGAGCAGAGAGAACCGCAGCTAAACCTGTTGACCAGATCTGTGACGAGGTTCAAAATTAGGAGTGATTATCCAGCCAGAGCTGTGCAAACCAATCTCTTAGTGCAAAACTAATCGAATTCAAACCATTTCAACCTATTAATAATTGCATAGAAATCGTGTGTCCATTCTGTAATTTCAAACCTGTGAATGTGTCATTTGCCATTCCGAATCATTATTTCATTTATGAAAATCTACCTCCACAAAATCGTCCGTATCTTTTAGCTTTCCAACAAGCCCAAAACCGACTTTCTATTCCTTATAGTTTTTCCGTAATCGCGCTCGACGCATTCGGAAAAAGTGCAGCGAATTGAAAACTAGCTCAAACTTCTTCACCTGTCAAAAATAGCTGTCTTTTGCTTGAACTGCTGACATCCGTTTTCAACCTGATAATCCCTCATGAATCACTGATAGTGTTGACCTGAACCAATCTTAAGTATCACCTAACCTGAATCTCCTATAGGGAATTAAAATCATTTTTAGCATATTTTCACTTCTTTGCAAATCACATTTAACGTATTTTTGCCTGTGTTTTAAAATCATCCCTTTTACTCTAAGCTTGTTAGGGGGGAACTGAATTGGTAGTACATTGTGATTGTATTCCTCTCCTTCCATCTCTTTATATTGCATAGGGGGGGAGTGAATTGCCACCAGGGGAAAAGTGATTATATTATCTCTTGTTGAAACCATATCAGTTTATTTCTGTGCTGCATTCTTTCCATCATTGTTTTTCCTTGAAACCATAAAAGCATTCTCAGCTACTTTATCCTCTCTATACCAACTCCTATGTAAAATTTAAAAAAGTGTGCTAGTGTAATATTATCCATTGTTGATCACTGTCATATTCATAAGTGTGCTATCAAATATTAATTTATTTATAAAAGTGTGATATATAGATATTGTTTAATTCGTAAAATAAATCTTTTCATTTGCAAAACAAACCTACTTCTTGGCTCAGTGAGGTCAGGGGGATTCAAAGAGAGGGGCGTTATACAAGGGTTTATCATCCAGATTCATGAACTTGTCATAAAAATATATAATTAAGGGCTTTCCTTGGGCATCCCATACTAGGCACTGACTTAGTTGGAGTGCTGAATTGACGTCACTTAACGCATTGCAAAGTAATTTTGTGAGTGTGAGATATGGTTTTACCATTTTTTTTTAATATCACATTGAGAAGGAGCCACGGTATTGAAATTCAGTTCCATTCATGAGGCTTTCTATTGAGACTGATGAGCAGGAGATAGTCTTTGAAAATGCTTTTATGACTTTTAAGTTGATTGTATCATCTGGAGTAGAGTTCATGGCTCTCATTGCGAGTTACCTGTTACGGAAATAAAGGTGCCAATAGCAACGTTACCTGCACCTTTTATGGACCGGGTCACTCAGAGTCTGCCGGTAGGAGCACTTAACAACCAGCAGGCTTGACCTGCCGCTAGTTCAGGCACCTACCAGCAGAAATATCCCTGAAACACTGGTACCGTTAACAACGGTGCTGGTGCTTCAGTGTTCCATTCCAATAAAAAAGGAACAAACCGTATCATCGCCAACTGTGATATCTCGTTAACACTGGGATGTCCGGTGATGGAAACAGTAATGCAAGGCTGCCGGGAGCCCATCGGTAGTACCTGCAGGTTACCAGCAACCTCGTAATGAGGCCCATATTTTGGGAAATGATAAAATTGTTTTCATTTATAACCTTTCTCTTACTGTGTGTGCTAATTGCAGTTACAGTGATAATGCACTTTGCAGCAGAGTATGAGAATTTTCATTGAATGATCTTTATTGAGAATCAGCACATGAACATTTGTTCATGCATACTAAGTGTAGGGCATCTTTCAAAAGTACCATATATACTTCTACAGTATTTTCAGCATGTGTTGATTAGGAATGGGTTGGTAGGAGGTTTAAAAGCAGTCCCACTATAAATTACATGACATTAGTGAACCACTCTGGTGTGGATGAGTGAGGGTGTCTAGCTCACTACTGGGGTTTATTGTCTATTTTCTCTTTGATGCACAGGGACAGATAAGTGTTTTTCTTTACTTCTGTTTCTCCAAAAGCCACTACTGGGGAGATCTAGGACACTCCCCATGGGACATAGGGAAGGGTCTAGATGTAGGGGTGATAAAAATCATGTTAATTGATCTCCCTGGGTAAGGACTGTCCTACAACCTACTATATTTGCCATACCTAGCTACTGACGAGGGGTAGGAGGGTTGCTACAGGCCTAACGATACAACAAATTGCTTTTGAAAGAAAGTCTTAAAAGCATACTCTAGTGAAGAGCAGGGTATCTGTATTAAGCAAGCAATCTTAAACAGTCTAACTAAGTGTTACTAGTACGGCTCACTCAAATATTGATGTACATATACCTATACCTTGCTGCCAAGCAGTAACTAGATGGTTACATGAAGGAGGTGTTAGAGATGTTAACGCTAATTTCACTACAACAGTGGCTGTGCCTGGAGGATTGCCATGGAAAACCATTTTTAACGTTCATGAAGACACCTGGTGACGAGCCAGGGGACATATTCGAAGCTCTCTACATTAAGTGGTACTTAAATGCAATGCAATATACACCTTATAGGTATCCTGAGTTAGCTTTGCAGCAGATAGACCACCTGAATTGTTTTCACAGGTGTTTGACATATCGCCCTACAAGGGCTTTGCCTGGTCCTTTTGCTAGCAAAGGGTTAAATGTAGGACACATCCTTAGGTGTCACCCAAATAGGGAGACACATGATCCCTACACCAGAGAAAACTATGACATTCTGATTGGGCACTTAGGAACTGTTCTTGTTCTGGCTGTAGAGCTGAAGCGGCATTCCCATTCCAGAGCCTCAAAGCTTTGTTGTGCACTGTGAGAAACCTGCAGGTATGCTTCCTTCTTTTCCATGGGGGGATCCTCTGCTCAGGTAGCCAGGGTGGGCCATCGCTTTTGGATCCTGACCATGGGGGTGGACAAGCGAGGGAGGATCACCTGAGTGGGGGGCTTCTTTGGATTGGTCAGAGAGTGTTCCCCATCCCTCTTATCCACCCTCCACCCCACTTCTCATGGGCTACTTACACTTGGAACCTCTCTCACTCTCTCTCTCTCTCTCTCTCTGTTTCCAAACACTTGGGACGAAGAAGAACATGCTAGGAGTAATGAGGATTACCCATAGGAATCCATGGTGAATGGATTCCCTTGGGCATTCTCCATGTTGTCCCTTTAACAAGGACAAGCAGAGTGAGGCAATTCTTCAGGTTGACCATCCACACATGACTCCGATTAACTTTCAAGGCAGGTATAAAAGGTGTGGTTCAACTCAAAGGTTGGTGCGGGTTCGGAAGGAGGTCCAGCGCAGAGAAGCCACAGTGCAGGGAGTTGCTGAAATGGCCAGGGAGAGGACGGCATGCTGCAGCATCAATTTGGTGAGCTGAGCTTTCTGTTGTGTAAGCCGTGCATCCCGTGGATGGGACTTCAACAGCCAGATCCCTGCTGGCACTTAAAGGACCAATGCTCATTGTCTTGGGGCCAGAACCGACCTCAAGGGTGTCCAAGGGGCAGGTGGTGATACCCTGACCTCAACCTCACACTGTTTCAGGAAGCCGCTGCCTTGCAACGGCACCCAGTGAGTCGTGTGAGAAAGAGAGACTCCAGTAAGAGTGCAAGTAGGCAGAGCAGCGTTGAGGTACCGCAAGCAAAGACAGGTGAAAGAAAGCAGAGTGTAGAATGAGAGTGGCGCTGAAAAAGGAAACTCAAAGAAGAGTGAAAGATGAAATTGAAACGGGCAAGCGACCCAAAACTAAGAGAAAGAGGAAAGTAAAAGCGAAGAAGCAACGCGGGTAAGCAGCCCGAGCACCGAGGGAAAAGGAAAGTGGAAAGCCAGATGGGCAAGTGACCCGGTCCAGCAGAAATAAGAGTACAAAGATGCAGGAGTGCATGAACAAGTGAAGGTGAGCAAGTGGCCCAAAAGAAGAGAAAATGTGTAGGAAGCAGAGGAGTAAAAGAAGGGTAACGAGAGGTGAATAACCAGGGGCAAGCTGTCAGAGTGGTCGCACAGGAAGGAAAAGAAATGCCCTGCAAACTCGAAAGTCTTTGACAAAACCCTGTCCTCCAGGAACTGTATGCTGTATGGATTTGAGTTGAATAAGCTATAGGGAAGGGAACCCCTGAGGCAGTTTGAACTTGTGTCTGAGACAATTTCTTTGAAAATCTTTGAATATTTTCTTTGGAAAGTGACCTAAGCTTGGGGAAGAGAATGCTGATAGGTATAAAGATATCATTTAAAATAAGTGTGTGTTGTTTTCAGAACTTTAGTCATATCGCAACTCAGGTGAGGGGAAACCTGGAATACTTACAGTGAACTGTTATTCTGATATATATATGGTCAAGAGCTGAAAAGCTAGGGGAAGCTGGCCTGAGCGATCTAAGAGCCAGCCCCTCGCTGAGACCAGGAGAACCACAACTCAAAAGTAAGACATTGCTGAGTCAGAACTGGTATCTGCTTGGTTTTTGAATCGCTATATTTCTTTTATCAGAGACACCCTTTTCACACCCTTTTCAAATTTTTTTAGTTTTTGAGGGCAAATGTAGGTTGATACACAGACAGGCTTTATTCTGGGACTCATAGCTTTTGACGTCCTTAGTTACCTGGGCCAGTAAGGACTTCTACCAACCCCAACATTTTGTTTAATAAAGGTTTTCAAACTTCACTTAATGAGTCTGTGTCTTGCTTGATACCATGCCTGTCTCACAGCACCTACCCCTGTAAGCATGACTAGATCCCTAAATGATATTCCACTAAACTGAGCCAGCTTGATGCTGCCAACCCTCAGGTTACTGATCATAAGACGCAGAGGGCTTTTGCAATTGCAATGCCAGCAGTTTGCAATCCACCATTGACAACTGTGACAGCTGGGTTCCAGTGTATAGCTGGCTATACCTTAATCTAGTAGGGACTTCCTCAAAAATTGCATTAACCTCCATTCTGGGAGAGGTATTGAACACACATGGAGCATAAGTAGCAATGATTCTTGGACTAGTCATAGCTGGGTGCAATTAGCCCATGATAGAGGGGCTAATCGTGTCAGTTATTAGAGGAGAATCAGTGAGTCTTGAAATCTTCCAACCCCTTGCCATGAACAAGAAAAGAAAATTCAACTTGGTCAAATTGTGACAGCTACCTATAGGTCCCAAAGTAAAGATCACCTGGGTAGATGCCCTGGGAAGAGGACAAGAGAAGAGTAAGGAGTGAGTAAGCAGAATAAAAGGGCACCACATGCTGGCACTGCAAGAACCAGACAGGACCACCTTCTCAGCAAGAGCTGAAACGGAAAAGACACATGCCTTCAGCCTGACCCAAATAAGAGAGGAAGAGAGTGAGACCTTTCATGACAGAACAGCTTCTGTAGCAATGTATTGTACCAGCCGCAGGCTGGTTGGGGTAGAATATCCTGTTGGGGCATGAGTGGTGGGAGAGTTACCTTTCATATTAGGGATAGGGTACAGCTTAGGCAACCACACAGTACAGAGATTAAGATGATCCTTCTTCTCCTTCACAGAACAAGAAGAAACATGGCTCAGTACCCAGGGGAGAGCAGAATTGTGAAGAGGGAAGTGAAGAAAGGAGAAAGGAAGCACCCAGCAGCTTTACACATGGACAATGTCAAAGACACAAAATCAGACTCACAGGATAATACCCGACTGGCTAGTAGTACTTTGGGCCCCGGCCCACTCCGCTTTCAGTGAAAGACACAATAAACATGAGTGACATCCCTATGGATCAGCAAGTAGAAGTCACCACTCCCACTGGAGTAGTGGTGGACGACAGTAAGGTGTACTTGGTTACAATACAGCTCGAAGGAGAGCACCCAAAAGAAATAGTGGCATTATTGATCATTTAGCAGAAACATTCTGGGCCAGGCTTTATTTTGGGGAAAGCTATAGGGGGGAGAGGTAATTAAGCCAGTGTTCTGAAAAGAGGATTAGAACATTTGGAGAATAGCTATACAGCACCATGGGCTGTTCTTGGTGCAGCACGATTATTATTCAAAAATCATGTGGAACATGGCATTGCCCCCTACATGGAATGCCATTGTTTGTTACAACACAGCCTCAGAGACAGTATCGAGTCAAAACATAGGTGACATCACATTTAAAAATACTAGTGGATCAGTTATTAGACATTTGAGGTTCTAGTACAACAAACAAGCCACACACCTCAGCAGCACCTCTACCAGTGTCGGAGTCCGATGGTTTGTATCATCTGGTGATTGATTTCAGAATACTCTATGCTAACACACACACTGAGGCTGTTCAGAACATCCACAGTTGAGGCCTTTTGAGTAACACACAGATGCAAGTATACAACTGCGTTGGCTCTGGGCAATGGATGTTTTTTAACAAGGCTGCAATATTGTATTTTAAAATCAACCGATACAATGAGACTGTGAAGAGTCAGAAAGTGGTGGAAAGGAGATATTATTTGTAAAATGGATTTGTATGCAATGTATGAGATATATGATGTGTCCTCATTGACAGTGTAACAAAGGGGATGCTTTCTTACAGCGCAAACTACAAAAGAATGCTTAGTGCTGGTACACTCTAAAAAAACATTTACAATCTTGTTGCACTGCACACGGTGGTTCTTTGTGTTAAAATCGCGGCAAAAATGGCCGTGAACACAAAATATCGTGGCAAAAATGCTGTGATTTTGCCGCCACAATCCATGTAAATCCGCAACCCATGTAAAGGATGCAGGGGACACCCCCGCAACCCCTGTACCCATTATACCATTTAAGGGGAGCAGAGGACACCCCCGCAACCTCCGCTCCCCTTAAATGGTGTAATGTGGTATACCTTTAATGGGTCAAACCACAGCATTTTTGCTGCGATTTTTTGTTCAGGCGACATTTTGCCGCCATTTTATCACTGCATACCCACACGGTGGCTTACATGCAGTATCTGTAAATTGCTGCACATTTATACAGGCGCTTTGCACATTTCTGTGCTTTGTCGTTTGCATAGAGAAGCGTACTTTGCATTTTCGGCAATGCATTCATGCACTGTTTGTTGTAATTATGTCACAATGGAATCACAACATGCTCTAGGGTATCTCTGAACCGAAAAGGAATTTAGTGTTTGCAATGCAGTATCTCTTTCCAAAAACGGTGTTCATAAATAAAAATATTCAGACCAAGCTTGGACGTAGGCTGCTCGAAAAGGTCAAGGGCCTGATTTATGGAATTATTCTGTACACATGAATAGTGACTTTGCACACTAATCAGCGTGCAAAACTCCTTCCTTCGATTCATGGAACCGACTTTGCCTGCCTTTTTGGTACCATGCAGGGACTCCGCGCAGGCCTGTCACGGATTTGCATGCAGTTAAGCGCCTTGTGCGACAGTTGATAGAAAGTGTGGGATGGGCCTATGCTGAAAAATAAATAGGGGACAGGTATTGCATATACCCCATTTTCCCAGCAAAATGAGGAAGAACGTGGGTGTGTTGGGGGACGGACAATGCAGGGCAATCCCACGCCAGTCAAGAGCACACCAAACTGAATACATGGAACCGAACACGCAACTTCACGTCTGGCAATGTTACACGCAAACCTCTTGGATTCACCACCACATGATAGGAAGCGCAGAGCACTGTGCACATAGGATCCAACACACAGAGGTAGGGTTTGCATAGCAATTTCGGGGTGATGGAACGTAGTTGAGATGCCTGTTGAAGTTGAGGGTGCGCGTATGCAGATTAGCAAGGCGCAGCAGTAATTTACAGGAGTTAGCACACAGATTTCTCGAATGCCGACTTGAGTTACGTGACATACAACACAAATTTTCGGGGTGCAATTAGGAGTTACAGTCCACAGTATGCAGTGTCACCGGAGTGCTGCCTTGAATGAGGGGGACGGCCGCAGTATTGCCTGGGTGCATTATTTCACAGACTTGGAGGGCGCAAAGGTTGATGGCTGGATATGCCATGCGTGGGGGCGTGTCCTGGGCATTTCGGCCGCTAATAGGGTTACTTTGCGGTCAAGATTCCATGAATATGCAGAGCGTGCAAAGAATGCGTGGCGGTGGGCTGCCTGCAGCCAAAAATCCCAATTCATTCCATTCTAAGAATAGGGACTTTCATGAAAATAGTGTTTCCCGGGGGGTGACCGGGCCCCGGAGCACCTGCGTACTTGGCGCCCCTGGCTACTAATGAGTCATGACAAGTATAAGTGTGGTCCAGTTTGTTTGGTTAAAGTGGGCCACTGTTTTGGCTAATGTGGGACAGTTTTCTGAGTTACTTCACTATGTGGCTAGTAGTTTGGGCCAGTGCCGCTGAATTCATATTCTTTAAAATGCACAATTTGCATCACATGTTATCAAAAAATGACTCATTAGGTACTGTTCAAAAAGTATATCACTAAAGGAATAAATTGCCATTTGCAACTGTGGGCCACTTTCATTGGTGCCCGAAACAATTGTATGCCCCAGTCCGTCTCTGGCTGTATGCACCTGTGTGAGAGGAGTTTGAAGCTTATGATAGACTCCAGGGAAGACCTCTAGGAGAAACCTGGAGAGGATTCTGGCCCACAACCCAGTTAACTGACAATTATTGGCCAAACGCCTTCCATTCGCCCTAATGAGTGTTGTCCTGGTGGTTGAAAATCCCTCCAGGCTAATGTGCAAGTTATCTCTAAGCTGTCCAAACACCATGCTAAGGTACAATGGGTGCAAATGGTCCTTACATTTCAAGTAGCCTTTCTATGAACCAACCATTTTTGCCTCCTATGACACATAGCATGTAGCTTATCGTAATGATAAGAATGTCCACAATGCCCGTTTTCCCTCTTAAAATTCAAAGAATCCTTCACCCATCAACACCACAGGCATGTCTCTCCCTTTATCCCATTAATGAATCATCTTTTCCTCCAAAGCCAAACACATCAGGGCCTACAAAAGGGCTGAAGACCCCTATACAAGATCAGATCTTGGGCACTCCCCTTTGGATAACATACTCTGATGTGTATCTGCCTGACCCACCCAAAACAGCTCAATGGAACAGGTCCATTGACCCACACCACAATTGTCATATTTTCTCCCCCACTATCCCATGAATGAACCCAATTTTCTTAGATACCAGTGCACAGCAATGCCAACAATAGTGTCAAAAGACCACTATGCAAGACCAAGACTTGCTTCAGAAAAAAAATGTAATGGGTACTCTGGATTGGGCTTATTCTGAATTTGATGGAGTTGAGTGTCTAAGGCAACTTAAGAATCTGGGTATCAGATCCTGGAACTCTGGGGGGCATAGAGCAATCCTTGGGAATCCTCTGGGTTTTTAATATTTTATCACAGTAGATATTTTTCTGTTGCAAGAAACATGGCTAATCCATGATGTTTGCTTAGATGACTTCACTGCCTTCCAAAGGGGGGTGCAGAAACATGAGAATGGTTGCCCCTTTGGAGGCTTCCTCACTGTGGTCACTAACCGATTAAGAGCGTCTGAATGTATTCCTACACAGTGTTCTGAACAGGTTTTGGCAGTCAAGGTGGAGCAGAGCTTGACATATGAGACCGTAGTTATTCTTTTTTTAAATGTATATAACACTCCTCAGAATGTTAAATTGCAGCATCTATTGACCACCTAGATTTCTTGATTACAAATTGGAGATCCACCCACCTGAATGATGCATATTATATAATGGGGAATCTTAACTTTCACTGTCCGCGATACAAACTAAAAGAAGTTAAAATCTCACAAGAGTGTTAATATACCCTGAACCAGTTTGATCTATGGGCTTTGGGTTCCTATAAAGAGTTAAATGGAAATGACAATATTGGTTGGCTACTGTTCTTTTAAGCGCATCAATTGCTACAACCTGTTAATGTAGAAAAGGATGAGCTCTACTTTACATGGTCAAATGAAGTACAGCACTAATGGATTGATTTTGTCCTAACCAACGGTGATGTTTTGTTTTGCATATTAGCAATTTGTATATTTTCCCTAATGAGTTGAGTGACCATGTTATTATTGAAATCACTATTAATCTTGATGCAGCGCAACCTTGCAAACAATTCGTCGGGAAATGTACAGTAAACAATGTTGGTAATAGAATAAGGTGGAGAGAAAGAAATGTAACTGAGATTG
This sequence comes from Ambystoma mexicanum, assembly GCF_040938575.1. Lineage (NCBI taxonomy): Eukaryota > Metazoa > Chordata > Amphibia > Caudata > Ambystomatidae > Ambystoma > Ambystoma mexicanum. Next base: position 701,844,978 of record NC_090930.1, on the reverse strand, counting down.
CTCTTAAATTGCTCTCTATGCTGATAAAAGAAAATGTTATACATTTAACAAATGTTGAGTCCTATTACCAAATTACTCAAGCCTTTATGATTGCTCTTGCATATGAACAGAGGAAAAATATCTATTTTGGTCATAAGGTACATCAGAAAGCCTATGGGCCTCATTACGGCCATGGTGCTCCCGCAATGAAGGGTGCCGGTACGGGACCGGCGCCCTTCATTACGGGATGCCCTATTACGAGGTTCCCTTGCGGGACCCGGTAAGGATGGCTGGTAAAACCAGGCGTCCTTAGCAGGTCTCGCGAGGGGACCAGGGAGCTAATAACGGGCCTGTTATTAACGGACCCGCAATTAGCTCCCTCCCCATTCCCATTGAGCCTATGGGGGCTCAAATGGGAATGGGGATGGGTTTTTCCAATGAGGACTTACCGGGTCCTCCATGGTTGGAATAGCCTGGTAAGTCCTCATTGGCGGAGGAACCCGGTACTGGAACCCGGTATGGAGGCAGCCATGCCCTTATTAAAGGCATGGCTGCCTCCATACTCGTAATGAGGCCCATGACTATAATGTCGTACAAAAAAAGAAAGAATGCAGGACATTAGATGGATCAAAACATTTTTTAAGGATAGTTCTGAGCAGAGCTCAAATATAAACAAAACTCAGACAGTAGTTTAAAAACTGGTGTAAAAGTGCACAGGGGCTCCATCACCTTGGCCCAGTGGAATGTTATGTTCTCCATTTTAAAGGTTAAGGACTCTAAAAAGTGTTGGCACATTGTTAGCACATTTTTCATAAGCATAATATGAACCAACACTCAGTGAGAGAAATTAACCCTATCTCAACTGAGGTCTGGGAGAATTACATGTAAAACCTTATTCTTTAAGGAATGCATATTTGAAGAAACTGAAAATTACTTTAACATTGAAGATAGAAAATACTTTCAATTCACTAAGGAGGACATAGAAAAAATTATAATGGTTTGAAAGCCTTCCAGGACTCTGGGGGGCCAATGGATTACCTAATGCACTTTTGAAAGCCCATCCTCATATCTGGGATCTCATTCTTTGTCAGTTTTCAGAGTATTGTGACCTCAGGCCAAACTCCAGCTTCTTGGAAACAATCACTATTAATTGCAATTTATAAAAAAGACCCTAGAAATTCACCTGGAAATTGCAGAATCTTGGCCATGATTGATTCTAGTGCCAAGATCTTCTGTAAATTACTATTATGATGTATAAATATATTGCTAGAGCAAAAGAAGATTTTTTTGGTATACAACAAAAGAAAGAAAGGGTTTTAATACTACTACACACTTATGGATCTTCATGTATTTTATTTGAAGCACCTTGTTGGATAGGAATAAGTGTCTTTATATTTGTTTTATTGATTTCACGAAAGTGTTTGACACTGTCAACTGCCAAATTTTATGGAAAATAGTGAGAGTGGGAAAAGTACATAAGCAGATCCTGTATTTTATTACATTTCTATATTCAAATAATAATGTACAGATCCGGATTAACCAGGAAGGTGATTTAAGTGAGGATCTTTAGGTTAACAATGGCTTAAAACATGGTTGTACCCTAGCCCCCACGTTCTTCAATATTTAATTGGCAGACTTAGGAACTTCACTACTGAATTGCAATAATAACCCTCACACATTGCACAATGCCCCATTGCCTGGCTTTCGTATGCAGATGATATTGTCATATTCGATCAAACTGCAATGGGGCTGCAGAACAGTCTAAAAGCATTAGATACATTTTCTTTAGAAAATGGTTGATTATTAACCACCCCAAAGACTAAGATCATGACGATAAAGGCTAATAGACAAAACATAAAAAAATATTGCTGATCCTTACAAGGGAAGAAAATTCGGGATGCATCAAGCTATATGTACTTGTGCTCTCTTGTCACAAATAATATGAATATGGAGACCTTTTCCAAATCCATCACATATTGTGTTGCCAAATTTAATGCAATAAAATGTTTCCTCCATAAAGCTGGAGGGCACTCTATCAAAGGGCTGATCCAATTATATAAGACGTGTGTGGTCTTGGCTATACTTTATGGCCTGGAGATTTTCTCCCCAAGAGAAACAAAGTGGCTGTCGATTCTAGAGGAGGAAATAGGGTGGAAAGCATTAGGACTTTCTCAATCTGTAACAGTGGAAGCTATCTGTGGGTAACTAGGTATAAATTGCTTAACAAGGAAAATTATTTTGTAATTTCTATATCAAAATCATAATGAGCCAAGACAAATCACAATTTCCATATGCTCGCTTCCTGAATCAAAAGGGTCTCTTTGATAGTTTTGCTGCTTTAAAAGACTGGAGGAATGTAATTGATAGTGTCCTGGAAAATAGTGGTCGTACCTGTGACGTCAATGATAATCTGGTGAACAAATTCAAAGAAATAAAAAGTAAAGCTGCCATTTGGGACAGGAATGTAAGATGTGACCATTTAAGAAGTGTAGATATGCTGAATATTGTATACAATCCCTCCTTGTGGATATTCCCTATACATATTTAAAAATCTTAAGAAACCAGGATGCTAGATGTTTTATAATGCATTTAAGGTGTAATCAACATCCAACACTGACACATTTGGGTGCTTGAAATAGTATTCCATATGAGGAATATTTGTGCAGATTGTGTAATACAGAAGTTGAAACCCTGAGGCACTTTTGAACCAATTGTTACCAGCTGATCCCTTTTTATGAAAGGACCTAAGGTGTCCGGGTAAGAAATTGCTAAGAAACTATGAGGGTGAACCTGTCAGCAGTTTCAGCTGTGATGTACTTTATCTATTGTAGTCATTTAGATATTATATGTATTTTTGTGAAATGTATTTTAAATTGTTGATTTTATAAAATTGTGAATGTGTAAAAGGTTTGATTTAACCAATAAACACAATTATTACTATAATGTTTTAAATAGAATCGGAGATCACACTTAACATAAGGAGTTTCATCCACCCAACTGAGATGGCCCACAACATACCTGTGATTTCAGATTCTGCAAGCCCATCTATGACTCATTTAGAACCATGTAGATCCCTCCTTCTGTGCCAACAATGAGCCCAGAACCATGCTGTGGTATAGAGCGAATATGTATTTATTTAAAGTTTATTTTCAATAAATTTCCTTTAATAGTTACACATGTCACCTTCTCTATGGCACAAAACAAAGCTTCAACAAAACATGAACTTTCCTTTTTGTATTAAAGAGGCAAATATTACTTGATAAAATGTAGATTGAAAACAAAGCACAATTTCAATTTTAAAACAAGTTACACATTGCACATACAGTTTTGGCTACATGGGGTTGCCCTGTACACTTGGGAATGCGAGCAGTTTACAATCATACAGACTGTGAAGTTGTTTTTCTTTACTGATAGAACCTTTCTTTCTTCAGCCCAAAAGTAATCCAAAAATCGTTCTGCTATCAGGGTCACTTCCTCACTCCCAGGAAAGAGTGTATATTTTCCAATGGAGAATTACACTATGGGCCTCATCATGAGTTTGGCGGTAACCCTTAAATCCAGCGGTAGCGCTATTACCGCTGGATTTAAGGGTTTGCCAAATCAGGGCTTCGGCGGATTTCTCCGCAGCTCTGACCTGGGGGGAAATCTGCTGAAAATTTGCGCTCATACCGCCGGCGGGAAATCCGCCAGCGGTATGAGCGCAAAAATTCCCCATTGGGCCCAATGGGGAATGGGGCATTCCCGAATGGGCTCAGTGGGGAATGGGGACTTCCATTACCGCCAAACCCATGATCCAGCGCTAATAGCGCCGGGGGCTTGGTGGTAGGGCAGATAGCGCCAGCGCTATTAGCGCCAGCGTTACCGCCCAACTCGTGATGAGGCCCTATGTTTCTAGTTTGCAAAACACTTCTCTCCCTAAACACCAAAAACCCAGGCTTCAGTTATATGCAGCACCTCTCTGTTTAAAGGCCAGGTCTGGGCAGTGGGGACAGTTTAGGATTTTTTTTTTTTGGGCCAAGGGTACCCCTTTGTTTAAATCCAATATTTAAGGAGTAGTGACAATTGGTAATTTTGTTTTGGAACAAACTCCTTGTTGTTTTAAGGACAAAATTTGGGAATGGTGGTAATTATACATTTTGTTTTGTGGACAGGAAAAATAAAGGCACCCAACTACATCACGTAACTATAACTTAATTTCCACAAGGAAAGAGGGTGGAAGTTTCAAACTTATCCAAGCTCCCCTTGCGTCAATCTATTTGAGAGTTAATTAAATTAAGGTTCACTAAAATATGCTAAGAGTCTACACAATTTACCCACCACCCTCTATGAAAGAAAGATATTAAAGCTGGCAGATCCCCCACACACCTGGTTTCAAATGGATCAATTCTACTTACATTGGATCTCTGTATTGGGGCACTCAGGAAAGATAGCTAGGCTCCTCTGTGGGAACAGGATAGATCTGGTCACAGGCTGCTCTACTGTCATAGATAGTCCCAGCATCCATCCCTCATTTGACTCTCCTTAAGAATCAAGGCCCGATCAGCTGTTAGCTTTCCCAGTTTATCTCTGCCATGCAAAGTTAATGCTCCATTCATTTTAGGCCTCACCACCCAAGTAAGGTCAGGCAGCTGTCTCAGGATACCCCTAGGTGGATTAAGGGCAATACTCCTTCAGGATGTTTACCAGCTCCCTCTCCAAGATGGTTTTAGGCAGTGTGTTCTGGCTCTGTCCTTGTCTGTCTCCCTCTGCATAGAGCAAAGTATTTTAAATTCGGAACTCCCTCCCACAAAAAAAAATCAAGATCAGGAGGTGTCAAATTAATATCCTCGAATTTTCATTGGACCTCTGCAGTTCTCTCTTTCCCCCAAGGTTCCACCCCTGATATCCAATTGAATAAGCCATTAGCTCCCCAACTATCAGATTTATAACTTTTCAGGGCAGCTAGAAAAATCTTTGAGGTTGCCACAGGGTCAAAAGAAAATTGAATTCAGATTTGAATGGCATCAACAGCATCGCCTTGACAACAGCTCTAAAAATAGATCTGTAACAACCCTGTAAATATCACGGTCTATATGGTTATTACATAAAAGGATATTTGTAATGTGAGTCAATTGTCATATTTTTATACATAGATCTGCTCAGTTTCTTTTTTCGATTTCCTTGAAACCACGTGGTTCAGTGCATCTACACTATCTTGGCTGAATGTTGATTTAGGCTGCAATAAAATGATCACTAACTCTTGAGGAGCCAGAAGTTGAGCTAATGGACACTGCAGAGATTGTATCAGACCATTTTGTGGTAACATTTACTATCCCAGCATTCCGTGCATCACCTGTCGAAGTCTTAACTACTTACGCATAAGTCTTACATAGTAAAAAAAAGCTTGATCTCATTACTAATGATCACCTACTAGATGATATGACCCACCTGCATTCGACTCAGAATGTGCCAAACGTTACCCGACTTACATGTGAAGTTTACAAAAATACGGTGATTCTATTGCACCTCTGAAATGTTCTGAAAAAACAAAAATCAATGGTATAAAATCTCACTAAAAACACTCAAGAAAGATAATAGGTAAAAAAGGAAAATTATGGTTAAAGACTAGAGACATTAATGACCGTCAGAAGGAAAAGTCAGTGCTGAAAACATATAAAAAAGGAATAATATCAGCCAACTCTTTATGCTTACAGAAGCTGAAAATAGTCCCAAAACATTATTTGCAACCATAAGGAACTTTGCCTCCCCCATATGTCCTATCCTCTTTCTTCCTGTCCATGTCACTTAATCTGTCAAATGAATTCATTTTTTTTTCTGGATAAAATAAATGTATTCCAGACAAAAACTGACTGCCAGCCATTTGACCAACAGGCCACAACACAAACCATGGAGGTAACAACAGTTGCAGAATCAACTCTGCCCAGCGTTGGCATTTGATCCTGTTAATCTAGAGGTTGTTTCTGATCTTATTGGCAAACTCAAGCTGACCGCTTTCAGCTACAACCCTATCCCAGCAAACCTGTCCAGACAACATGCATCAGCACTGAGTGGGACTATTCGATGCCGTTGTTAGATGCCACACTAGCCGAGGGATCTGTGTCAGTAGACGTAAAAATAATCATACCTCAAGCCACTATAAAATAAAAATCTGCTTTAGTCCGTAAAGTGCTCTAAATTACCATCCAGCGTTGGTATTTGATCCTGTTAATCTAGAGGTCGTTTCTGATCTTATTGGCAAACTCAAGCTGACCGCTTTCAGCTACAACCCTATCCCAGCAAACCTGTCCAGACAACATGCATCAGCACTGAGTGGGACTATTCGATGCCGTTGTTAGATGCCACAATAGCTGAGGGATCTGTGTCAGTAGACGTAAAAATAATCATACATCAAGCCACTATTAAATAAAAATCTGCTTTAGTCCGTAAAGTGCTCTAAATTACCATCCAATTGCTTGCCTTTTATGGCCTGCAAAGATTCCTGAAAATATTGTCACCATACAACTCCAGAGCTTCATAGAAAAGGATGATATTCTGGATGTGTACCAATCAGGATTCAGGCCAAGACACAGTACTGAGACAGCACTTATTTCTGTCTGGGACGAAACTTTGAGCTTTGAGTGCTGCCGACGAGGGTGGCATTAGCATGCCGCCCATGCCCGAACTGTCACAGCCTTCAACACGATCGACTTAGACATCCTTATTTCCACACTGTCTTTGGTGGTTCGGGTGTCTGACGCTTGCTGAAGGGGTTTACCTCCTTCTTAAATGATTGATCTCAGCAAGTTAAGCTGGATCTGTACTTGTCTGACTACTTACCAGCCAGGTGTGATGTGCCCCAAGGAACGTTTTTGTCCCCTCTAATATTTAATGTTTATATGTGTCCATTGTTGAGCATTTTCTCTCACTTTCATGTGCAGTATCATTCCTATGCTGACGACACACACATCTATGTCCAGCTAAAACAACCTGTCGAACCAATTGACCGAGTATTATACAGTGCAGAAAAAAATAAAATCAGATGCTGTAAAAGAAACTTCAGTTAAATCCTCTAAAAACAGAAGTGATTGTATTCGGCTCAATGAAGCAACTTGCTAACATTATGCAAACTGTCTGATGTACAGCACTTTTTGAAGTGCCAACAAAGTTCGAACTAAAGGTAAAGAACCTTGTCAAATATGAACTGCAATCTGCAGGTCAATCAAACTGTTAAATCGGTCTACTTTCAACTTAAATTGTTGAAACCTCTGTTACCTCGTAGTGCAGAGATTACAAGTTGCCCAGAATTCAGCTGTTAGGCTAATTTGGTTCTCTGTGCCCATGATATTGTCTATTTCCCAATTTCGTAGGAGCCTCCTGGTGCAGCAGAGGGTCCTGTTTAAGACGCTCTGGTTTTAAATGCATTCATGGCCTGGCTCGGCTCCCACCTATCTTTCTTCAAAGATTGCAGTTTATCACCAAAATTGGTCACTTCGATCTCTGTGACAATGTCTTTTGGTGGTTCCATCATCTAGGTCCATCTTTTGGGGTGATAGATGTTTCTCATCTGTAGGCCCGCAGACCTGTAATATATTGCCAGTTGACCCATGAAAAATCGATTCTTTCAGGATCTTTAGGAAAAGGCTTAAAACATACCTTTTCGAATAACGCATCGGATGTGGCTTAGCTTCATGTTGAACTACTTTTATCATCTGTGCCTAGATGGAGACTCTCCATGGTTCAATGTGATATGTGCGATACAAGTTCAAAATCAAATCTCTGTCACCAGATGGTCTCTGACATCATGAGACCATGCTGGCCATTGCCATTGTGTCCTTGTAATCCTGTGTTTACCACAATTCTGATCTAATAGTGTATATTTTTAAGTATTGCAACCACTCTGGCTGGTTCTGTCGTCAATCAGCCCATCGTAAATACCTGGCATGCAGGAGCCTCAAAGAGATCTCCCTTCCAGAGAAGGAGTGAAGCAGATCTGCATTGAGGGAAGGCACTTTGAATTTCTGTGTTGAAGTCAGCCCCACTGACCAGACTCCTGTACTTCACCTGTCACAATATCTTTCTTTAGATATGAGGCCTTCCTATTATTTTCAACATGATTGCACATTGTTTTTCATCTGATCATCATAATAGATTCATTCTTAGCAACATGTTTCCTTTGTCCAAAATGCACATGCCTCTGGACATTGCAGTTTCAGTGATACAAAACCCTGTTTTTCATGTAACATTAATTTCTTATTTTTTTCTTGGCCTTCAAAGTACATGCACGACCCTTTTGAATCAGTGTCTTTCTACTTTCATGCAGCATTTTTTTAAATGAATATGGCAATCTAAATGTGAAAGGCTGCTGTTTATTTTGTCCTTGACAATGGGCATTTTAATCCTTAGCAACCTTTTTAACTCCATGTATTTCTGACTTTAGCTCCCAAAATGCACATGGCTTTCCATTCAACATGATGTCAGGTTCTTTGTTGCTCAATTTTCAGGGTGCACAGAATTTTGATGTGTGGCAGTTTCCATGACAAATGCCACTTTTTGTCTCTCAGATAAAATATGCCTTTTCCATCTTCAAGTATCCCTTGTGTGAACTGCAGGAATACCAGTATGTGGATTTGCTAGCCACATTTAACAGTATTGAAGTTTAAAGGCAGACTTTTCATTCATTAGAGTGAATTGATATGGTGTGATATGACATTTATAACGCGTCTGTACACAAGTGTTTCAAGGTGTGACAAGGTAAGTAGGGGGAAACAAATGGAGGACAAAACAATGATCTTACTGGACCTTGTGTCATTCAGATTGTGAAAGTGCGGAGAAGAGAGAGGGGAGAAATGCCGGGTGGGGGGGGGGAAAGTGCAGGTAACTCAGCAAGTACAGCCAGAGGGTGCTCATAAGTGCAGAGAGAAGGGATTGTAGGGTTGCAAATACAGACCCGTCAGTGCCGGGGGAGCCTCAAGGCAGTGCAAGGGCAACTGGACATGCAGGAATCTGGGCCTGAGTTCAGAGGGTACCGAGGTGACCAGTGCGTGGAACAGTCAGGGACATCAGCAGGGGAGCGGAAGAGAGAAAGCGGAAGTGAAAAGGAAGGTCCTGAGTTGCTTCTGGAACTGGAAGTGGATCTGCTCAAGTTTTAGAGAGGCAGGGAGGCTGTTCCAGAGGAGGCCCAGCTAAGGAGAGAGATCTGCCCCCCACTCTCTGCTTGGAGAGGCATCTGACCCTCAGTGAGTTGGAGGTGAATGAGTGGAGAGCTAGAGAAGGAAGATATTTAGGAAGAGAAAGTTGGAGGTAGTGCGGTCCCGGTCTTAGAAAGCCTTGTGGACTATACAAAGGTCTTGGGGGTCGCATGGAGCCAGTGAAGAGATTTCAGACCTGGAGAGATACGATCCCTGTGCTTGAGGCCAAGGACAAGTCTTCCAGTCCTGTTCTGGATAAGTTGTAAATGTCAAAGAGTAGAGACAGGAAGATTTAGAAAGAGGCTGTTGCAGTAGTCCAGCCTAGAGAGGACCAGGGCTCTGGCAACGTGAGCTTCTGGGGGAGAGTGAGAAAAGGAAGAATAACTCTGAGGAGGTGCAGCTGATAGTCTGACTTCTTAGATATGTCAGGAGAGAAGGAGAGGGTGTAGTCGAAGATGACAGCAAGGTTCTTAGACTCATACGAACAATGTATTTCAAATTAGATTTCCAACTTGGCCTTTACTTTTGTGTGCTGGGGCTGTCATTAACCCCCTGACTATTTTATGGATCTCTCATGTGAGAGTGGGGTTTTCCTCCAAAGTCCTTTTTTGTTGCAGCATGCTGCTCATTTTCTTTCCTTCGGGAGTGGGCACTTCAGCCTCCAATTCCATAGTTTGATGTTGTGGGGTATGATATGGAACTCCCTACCTTTTCCTTTGTCCCTTGGGTCCTTGGGAAAAAGACAGGTTCAGTATTTTATACACAACATATTTAGCCAGAAGATAGGCCAATATTGGGACAACATCACCTATTTCTAATATGAAACATTTAATAGAATTGCACAACCGTCACCATATTTCAGATGTAAATTTTCAAGACAAAACTTTCCTTTTGGACGTTTTTCATGGGACTTAATTAACGCACTCTAAATTATATATATTTTAGTCTCAGTCTGGGGTTTTCATCCTCACCACTCATTGCAAAGATGGTTCCTCAGTTCACCCTTCATTTAGCTCCTCAATAAGTCATAAAGCTTATCTCGAATGACAGCTTTACAACTAATTGATATGGACCCACTTCTCTTCCGTCTGTTCTCCTTTTGGTATGCAGATCCTTTTCACAACAGGTGATATTTCATCTATAATTTCAAAGCTGCCACGTCAAGATGGAAGGAATTTCTGCTCTTTGGTCTGGTTCATCTGAAAATTGTACAGGCAAACATTGCCAACTACCTTGTATTCCTTCGTTGTGGTCTTTAGATCATAATATGTTTTCATTCCTTCAGCCGACTTTTCTGTATTGTGCTGAGTATAAGCAAAAGCGTGCTGGAGATGCTTTCTTAAATTTTCAATGTACTCATGAGTGGTGGATGCATTTATCAGTGTCTGCTCCTGAGTTGTATAGAGAAGATGCTGAGGTAACACCATATTTCGGCTGTACATAAGCTCAAATGCAAAAACCTGTGTTGCAGAAGATGGTGTAGACCTGATAGCCATCAAGACATGTAGTTATTGAATGTCCCAACTTAGAACAGAGTCTGCCACAAACTTCTTTAAGATGGTCACAATTGTCTTGTATCCCTCTAGTTATTGAACGTCCCAGCTTAGACCAGCGCTTGCCACAAAAGTCTTTAAGATGGTCACAATTGTTTTGTTGCATCTCTCTGCACCCCGATCGAAGCCAGGTGGTAGGCAATGTGGTGTTTTCTTTTTACTCCTAGAAACTCCCACATCTTCTTCATCACTTCACTGGTAAAATAAATCCCTGGATCCAACTCAATCCTTTGCAGGAGGCTGAAACTAGAGAACATGTTATTGATCGTTAGCGCAACAGCCTTCTCCGCCTTTTGATTCGGGCCCGGAAGACATTCTACCCACTTAGTGAGCGAGAATGTTACAGACAACACGTACGTGTTTCCTCTAGAGGAACGAATCACTGGCCCATGAAATCGACTTGCAAATTTGACCAAGGCAGTATCATTCTCCTTTTTTGTAGGGGTGTTCTGTTTGTGAGTGAACTGGGTTGAAAATGAGTACACACAAGACATCTCTTAGATAAATGTCAAGTTCCTGGCCCATGTGTGGCCAGTAAGAAACCTTTCCCTGGATTTCCAATGTCATATGTAACCCCCTATGCCTGGCAGTGACTCCGTCATGGGTGTGGTACAACATCAGGCTTTGGAATGAAGTAGGTATCACCCATTGGTCAAATCCAAATAGGGATCTCCGTACCAGAAAACCACCATGGAGGTGGAACATCTTGGCAAAATTCATCAACACCCAGAGATCCTCTTTACTGGCAAAATCCGATTATGTAAGATGAAAACCCATAGGATCTTCAATGTGTTGATAGAATTTTCCAATAATCGGGTCCTCTTTCTGTGCAGTGATCAAATCTGCATCTGAGGCATCTTTGCTCCACTGGGCAATCAGGAGCTCACTATTGGCACAGGTTTGTGACCAGGTGACAGTGGCTACATGGATTTCACCCAGCATGGATTCCTTTTCTATGAATCCCCCTGCAGAGCGTTTAGCCAACTGGTCCGCCAGGTCATTCCCAGTCTTATCTGGCCCCTCTATTTTGGAACAAACTCTTATCTACTTCCAATACATGGTCATATCATTAAAGGTTAACAGATCATCAATTGACTGGATCAATTTACCATGCTTCAAGGGTTTGTTGTTTGCACGAAGCATGCCTCAATTATTCCAGTTAATTAGGTACTCAGTGGACCCATTCCTGACATAATCAGTCAGTGAGTATGACCAGTTCTTCAAGTTGGTGGTGCACTGCCTGATGATGGCTTGATAAACGTCCATCAACTCTGCCACCTGACTTCTTCACCGTCCTATTTTGTAACCAGCAGAGGGTTCTTGGGTATCATTCACCCAGGTATTCCAAATGCCAGCCACAAGTTATTTTTCCTCGTTATTACCAAAATGGTAGGTGTATCCATCCAGGTAAACTGTGGGTATCCGCTGACCCATGTATCATTCATAGACCTTGTTCAGGGAAGTTAAGCATTCCTCAATGTGACTGTTGGTCATTAGACTCTCGTCCTCGAGTCAGTTTCCTTGAGAACAATCATGCAAGTCCGTCAATCCATGCGCTAGAGGATTCTTCTTGTTTTGGCCATATTTGACCTCCACAGGAATGACAGAATCTGCATGGACAGAATCCAAGAGATAAGTCTGAAATTACTGATGTTCCCCGCCCGGATTCTGTCACTTTTTAAATATTGCAACAGATGGTATGGAGTCTCAATGATGATGTGCTCCCCATGGATGAATGTGTTGTGGTTTTTCAACACGCGAACCGCTGACAGGAGTAAATTTTCACAGTCGTTACATTTTTCCTTCACAGAGGACAATGTTGTAATCGCGTATGAGATTACTTTATTGACCTTGTCGCAACTGTTAGGCAAGTATCTTAGAACCTTGTCTCCAAGAAGACTCCTTGTTGTTGATGGGGGTAAGCCAAACAAGTAGCTTGAGAAAGGCGTATTTTCAGTTGTTTAACTGCCTCCCATTTGACTCTGGCCTCCAATAAATGGACCAAAGGTCGAGTGACCTCTGTGTAGTCTTAAATGAACTTACAACTATAAATAGGGAATCCAAAAGGGCTTCTTAAATCGCACAGCGTAGAAGGGTTTTTTAATTTCAATAAGGCTTCCAACCTTCTTCTCCTGGCTAATAAGACCCTCAGGGGTCATATCGTGCCCTATGAAGATTCACTCAGGTCTTACACAACTGTGCCTTCTGACAGGACAGTTTTACTTGGCTTTTTGCAACCGGGTCAGACCATAGGGGAATCCTGCTATATGTTCTGCCACTGTGGAGCTCTTGATCAAAACATGATCAGCAGTAGGCCAAGTTTCCCCTTTCACCCAAATTGGCCATGGCATCATGCAGAAAGATGTCAGAGTTTTTGTTTCCAAAATGTATTGCTGCCCCATAAGTAAAGGAAAGCTTGTATTGGTCTTCCCTACTAACAGGTACTGTCCAGTAGCTGGTGTTCAAATCAAAGGCGGTGTACACCTTTACCCTTGGCTTTGAGCCAGCGCTTGATCTATGTTGGGAAATGGCCATCTTGACTTGTGGACCCGTTTGTTCAACTCCCTAAGGTATGCACACAGTCTCCATTCCCATTTGGTCTTAGTTTACCCAGTACGTATGAGTCCACTGAAATGATATCCTGGAATTCCAAGAATACTTTTTTCAGCTTTTGACTTTGATCCTCGGTTTTACAGGCATCAGCAAGTTTTATCCATTCTTCGACCATCTGCTTAAAACCTGGGAAGACTTCAGGGTTGGCAATTTCAGCTGCATCCTCCAGTTGGGTGAAGACATATCTTTTTATGGTGTTATCCTGGACAGGAGGTTCCAGGGATTCGAGGTAGTGGTTCTTGACTCTGAACACTACCTCATCCCACATGATGTCACAGAGGTCACATCTAAAAACAAAGAGGTGATGGCGGGAGGGTTTAGAATGAATCTTAACCACTGGCAATGCTCTGGGCAACCCTCCAGACCACCGTTCTTGGCCTGCCAAGCCATTACAGAAGGGGAAAGACCATATGCAAATCAGGCTTGGCCCCACCCCAAAAGGGGCAGTCCAGCCTGAATTGCTAGGCCACATCCCTTCTGAACGAGACCACAAGCATCCCCAAACATGTTTAGCCCTTGTTGGGGCTCATCAGTGAGCAGTAGCTTGGGGCTCTTGGCCCAGCAGGCACGGGACCCACATCTGGGCATACCCGTCCCACTCAGGGTGACAAAGCAAAAACAAAGAGGTGATGGCTGGAAGGTTTAGAATGTAACCACTGGCAATGCTCTGGGCAACCCTCCAGACCACCGTTCTTCGCCTGCCAAGCCATTACAGACGGCGAAAGACCATAGGCAAATCAGGCTTGGCTCTACCCCAAAAGGGGCAGTCCAGCCCGAACTGCTAGGCCACATCCCTTCTGCACGAGACCACAAGCATCCCCAAACATGTTATGCCCTTGTTGGAGCTCATCAGTGAGGAGTAGCTTGGGTCTCTAGGCCCAGAAGGCACGGGACCCACGTCTGGGCATACCCGTCCCTATTCGGGGTGACAAAGCAAAAACAAAGAGGTGATGGCTGGGAGGTTTAGAATGAATCTTAACCACTGGCAATGCTCTGGTCAACCCTCCAGACCACCGTTCTTCGCCTGCCAAGCCATTACAGAAGTGGAAAGACCATATGCAAATCAGGCTTGGACCAACATCAAAAGGGGCAGTCCAGCCCGAACTGCTAGGCCACATCCCTTCTGCATGAGACCACAAGCATCCCCAAACATATTTCGCCCTTGTTGTTGCTCATCAGTGAGGAGTAGCTTGGGTCTCTAGGCCCAGTAGGCACGGGACCCACGTCTGGGCATACCCGTCCCACTCGGGGTGACAAAGCAAAAACAAAGAGGTGATGGCTGGGAGGTTTAGAATGAATCTTAACCACTGGCAATGCTCTGGGCAACCCTCCAGACCAACGTTCTTCGCCTGCCAAGCCATTACAGAAGGGGAAAGTTCATATGCAAATCAGGCGTGGACCCACCCCAAAAGGGACAGTCCAGCCCGAACTGCTAGACCACATCCCTTCTGCACGAGACCACAAGCATCCGCAAATATGTTTCGCCTTTGTTGGGGCTCATTAGTGAGGAGTAGCTTGGGTCTCTAGGCTCAGCAGGCACGGGACCCACGTCTGGGCATACCGGTCCCACTCAGGGTGACAAAGCAAAAACAAAGAGGTGATGGCTGGAAGGTTTAGAATGTAACCACTGGCAATGCTCTGGGCAACCCTCCAGACCACCGTTCTTCGCCTGCCAAGCCATTACAGAAGGCGAAAGACCATATGCAAATCAGGCTTGGCCCTACCCCAAAAGGGGCAGTCCAGCCCGAACTGCTAGGCCACATCCCTTCTGCACGAGACCACAAGCATCCCCAAATATGTTTCGCCCTTGTTGGGGCTCATCAGTGAGGAGTAGCATGAGTCTCTAGGCCCAGTAGGCACGGGACCCACGTCTGGCATACCCGTCCCACTCGGGGTGACAAAGCAAAAACAAAGAGGTGATCCCTGGGAGGTTTAGAATGAATCTTAACCACTGGCAATGCTCTGGGCAACCCTCCAGATCACCGTTCTTCGCCTGCCAAGCCATTACAAAAGGGGAAAGACCATATGCAAATCAGGCTTGGCCCCACCCCAAAAGGGACAGTCCAGCCCGAACTGCTAGGCCACATCCCTTCTGCATGAGACCACAAGCATCCCCAAACATGTTTCGCCCTTGTTGGGGCTCATTAGTGAGGAGTAGCTTGGGTCTCTAGGCTCAGCAGGCACGGGACCCACGTCTGGGCATACCCGCCCCACTCAGTGTGACAAAGCAAAAACAAAGAGGTGATGGCTGGAAGGTTTAGAATGTAACCACTGGCAATGCTCTGGGCAACCCTCCAGACCACAGTTCTTCGCCTGCCAAGCCATTACAGAAGGCGAAAGACCATATGCAAATCAGGCATGGCCCTACCCCAAAAGGGGAAATCCAGCCCAAACTGCTAGACCACATCCCTTCTGCACGAGACCACAAGCATCCCCAAACATGTTTCACCCTTGTTGGGGTTCATCAGTGAGGAGTAGCTTGGGTCTCTAGGCCCAGCAGGCACGGGACCCACGTCTGGGCATACCTGTCCCACTCGGGGTGACAAAGCAAAAACAAAGAGGTGATGGCTGGAAGGTTTAGAATGAATCTTAACCACTGGCAATGCTCTGGGCAACCCTCCAGACCACCGTTCTTCGCCTGCCAAGCCATTACAGAAGGGAAAAGACCATATGCAAATCAGGCTTGGCCCCACCCCAAAAGGGGCAGTCCAGCCCGAACTGCTAGGCCACATCCCTTCTGCACGAGACCACAAGCATCCCCAAACATGTTTCACCCTTGTTGGGGCTCATCAGTGAGGAGTAGCTTGGGTCTCTAGGCCCAGCAGGCACGGGTCCCACATCTGGGCATACCCGTCCCACTCAGGGTGACAAAGCAAAAACAAAGAGGTGATGGCTGGAAGGTTTAGAATGAATCTTAACCACTGGCAATGCTCTGGGCACATCTTCCACCCCTTAAGGACAGGAAAAGTACACCAGGAAATTCCCACCACGCCTGGTAAAAATAATTTCTGGAGGAATACTGTTGCTGATGTCAAAACAGTCATTTGGGATTGGGATTTCTTTACCTAAATCAGTATAATAATGTTTGGCATCAACCGCCATGCCAATGAATGTGTCTGCGCCCCAAAGCGATACTTTGAGGGTCCCTGTTATCCACCAATATTCAAATGGAGTCATGTTCCAGGTCTACTAGAGGTGTCAGATTTAAATACAAACCTTGCTGGGAGAGATGGGAATCCACATTTATAGAGGTGTCCTTATGTTTGAGGTTCTGCCCTTGCCTAATCTGGAGAGGAATAGTGAATTGTTTCACCTGTCCTGGGATGGTAACCTCTTCTCGCACTTGAACTTCAACCACACAGGGCAGAAATTAAGCTGACCGGAATGGTTTTTCGTTGTTGTAAAAGCCTGTAGGGTTCCCCCCCAGTTGTGACCAGCCTGTATTATTATTAGGTCCAAATTGATTCTGAATCAGTTAAAAATGTCACTACCTAACTAAAAGGCAGAAGGGATACCTCTCACAACCCAACAATCATGCTCTATGCTTTTGTTGCCAATGGAAATGTTTAGCATACACCTGCTAAGCAGGAAATGTTTAGAATTTCGGTTTTTCCAAACATACTTCCAATTTAACAATCAATTTAAATGTGAAAATGATCTGATCTTTTGGGAGTTTCCTAAATAATCCTTTGCTGATGAAGCTTTTTTACTTATTCAGGCATTCTCTGGCGAGCACAGGCTCTTCCCTCTCATTTATCGGAATGGTACAAAACAACTGTTTGCCCTTTTTCTGAATGTCTGTCAGACTTTGAGCTGGTTTTTCATATTTATTTTCACAGGACACAATGTTTCTTCTGAATTTAGACTGTGTAACATTTCAGAGTGTTCCATTCTAGTGTGGAATGCCACTTAAAATGGGGAGGATGTTTGATTTTCATGAATGGAGAAGGGGTCCTATCACCAGTTTGTTCTCCTTCCGAAATGACAGTCATGTCTGGAACCTGGTTATTCTTGAAATGGAATTCTACTTTCGCAGATTGTCGTTCAATTAAATGACATGTACCATTCATGCTCACACAATAAGTACCCATTTTTAATTTTATCGGCTGGTTAGGTTTGGTCGAGAGGACCTTGTTTAAACAGTTGGTTAGAGGTGATAACTCCCCGGGAGATCGTTCCCTAGTAAACAAGGTGTGCCCTCTGGAGTCATGACTATCACCGGATGTTTCAACCGATGTCGCTCAATTTTTATTTCTAGATCCGCAGTCCCTTCTACAGAAATGTCATTCTGATGAAAAATGTGGAGTTGTCTAGGAAGAGGTGTGAGGGAAATTTGGTGACCCTCTTCCTTTGTGAGATGAATTGGTGAAAGGGTGACCCTCCCCCTTTGTGAATTGAGTTGGTAAAAGGCCTTTTGGACAGGAGGGTGGCTTGGAATCCAGTGTCCAGCAGAGCTGATAATTCACACTGACCCTGCACCTTGACCAGTGCATACAATCTACCCTCTTTCTCCTCAAGGGTGCAAAGAAAGTGTGAGTTATTTGCTAGCTCAGTGGTCATTTTCTTAGTATTGAACTCCGACACTGTGTGATCTTGGGTGATTTTTCCATGTTGGAAATCAGAAACCTGTAAGAAACATTTTACAACTAAGAATGGGCAAATTTGGGGGATGCTCTTTCTCCCCTGATTCTTAGCTGTCCCCCTTAAGTGGAGAAAGTTCTCAGAGACTGTTTAGGGAGTGTCACCTCCTCTGTTTCTACCTTGTCTGGCTCACATTTTCAGGGTTGAAGAGTTTCTTGATCTGGGTTGGTCTCCACAGATACCCTGTCCAACTCACAGACTTTTCCTTTTGGAGGGGTCCACCGTTCCTTACCTCAATCCACCTGGGACTCTTTTCTTTCAAATGTGATTATCTTTAGCTCCTCCACAAAACAAGGCCTTCCTTGGCCTCTCCTACTTACTCTTTGGGTTCTAACTTCCTGGGGGTAGAAGAGTCATATTCAGGCAGAGAGGTTTCCAGAGGTTCTGTCTGGGTGAGAAAGGAAGCATCCTCTAGGGCTTGGCATCTGCTAGCTACCCGGGCCCCCTTCTTTGGAACCTGTAGCTTGTTGGATGTTTCAACCGATCATTTCCCTCCTGGGGCATCAGGCCCGGGTGTTGGGGAATTCTGGGAAGCAGGGTTATGTTGAGGATTCAACTGAGCCCTGAGCATGCACCCCAGATTTCCCCCAGCTAGACCTGTCGCTCCAGCTGCAAGACTTTTTCTGGATTGTAGGGATGTCTCGAGCCATGCCTCTGCTGAAAATGGTAATTGGCCTTTCTCCCAGAGTAGCCCAGGTGCTGAACATTTCCCCCATAATTTTCCATTGTGAGTCTTCCTTCTCCCTGGTTCAGGGATCTATTGTCCTGGAACCGGGGAGATAGAGGAGGATTATTCTGGAAGTTGTAATACGTGGGTCATCTGTGGAAAAAGTTCAGTTTGGGAGGTGGAGTGATACTTCCCTGCCGGGGGAAGTTTGGAGGGAAGGTTCCCAGGGCAATACTTACCTGGTTGAGTCCTCCCTCCATGCCCGGGGAGTGTATACATACCCCAGGATTGGTTTGGTACTCTTGTAACTAGGACTTACATAGGTGGCAGGGTCAGAAGGATCATTGTTCTGGACCCCTGCCTGACTACCATTCAATTGGGCCATGGTGGGCATGGGAGGGGGTCCCTACTGCCCTCCATTTTGCTTGTGGTCAGCATGAGTATTTTTTGTCCCCCACCGTCTCTAGGACTGACCGACCGGGGTAAGTATCGTCCCTCAACCCCCGTATGATTTCAGCCCCTCTGGGCCCTCTCCTCACCTGGTGGTAGAATTAGGCGTGCTTTCCGTCCTGCCTTTTTTGCAGGAGCGCGTTGTCTTTCATGGGCGTGTGCGGTCCAGTTACTTCACGGTCGCCAGGCCCGTTTGATATGGTTCAGGTAGGTCTTACTGCTGTTCTTTAGTTTTGTTGCTATCCTGCATGCCATTCTTTGTTTAAAATGTCTCTTTTTCCTCCCTTAGGAATGCAGAGCTTCAGCACGGCGAACTGGCTTGGTTGAGCCCCGTTGGTAAATGATGGCGCCTTAAGAGCGCTATGATGCGGTAAGTAAGCGCTATGCACAGCGATGCAAAGTCTTGTCTTTGCTAACCTGTGTTTTCCTTCCTTGTAGGTTGCAGTGTTCTTCAACATGAGTAGAATGTCCGGAATGGTGCCAGCCGTGAGGCGACCAGCCAGGTAAGTCTTTTGAGCAGTTCGTACTTTACAAATGCCTCTACTGCTTTCTTTAATGTTGCCTCTATCTTCCTCTTACAGGTCATACTGTCCGGGAGGCGTGCTGATTTAAGGAAGCTGTTCACAGAAGCTGCGAGTGGTTAAAGATGAAGACTGCAGGTAAGATGCTGCTGCTAATGATGTTCCTTTTGTCTCCTTGCAGGTTCTGCCTCTCCGAGGTTCGAGGGAATTGCTGGACACGGTGCGCGTCACGCTGCAAGCTGTAAAGTAACGCAAAGCGTGTTGACTTGCTCGGGTGTGGTTTAAATAGCCCCAACAAAATAGTCCAGGAAAAGTAGTCCCTAGGCTACCACACCCAAAACACTAGACCGCATAGCTTGGTTCTTGGGAACCATGCTATGTGGATGCCTCCATGTTGGCTGGCAACACAATAAGTAGTTCCCAAGCACATGTTTCTCATGGTGTATGAGTCTACCCTGATTACACCCAGAAAGTTCAAAGGGAGAGGAACTCATTCATGCCAGTCAAAGCCAGGCTCAGACATTTAAATCTGAAATATATGCTGCTCTACCCTTCCAGACTGAAGGTAATCTACAAGGGCCGTGCAATTTTTCTGGAGACCCCCGCAGCCGCCAATATGTGGCTGGAGGACAATAATTTGCCAAAAAGCAAAGACATCCAACCTATGGAAGACTGAAGTGAACCCTACAGAAGCGCTCGAGACACGGAATGCCACATGACACGCAATTTCAACGCAGACATAAGGTGAACAGAAACCAAGAAGGTAAACCACACAACAGTTCGCCACACAGATGCGGCCCTCGCTTGGCCTCCCACCAGGCACAAGGCACTACCCCCACGAACAGTTCAGGGCAGGCCAGTTGCCTGACCGACCCCACTCGTGCCCGATACCTGGATGGGTTAAGACGGCACGAGAGCGCCTGAGCACCACAAGGAAAATGTAGTTGTTGGGTGCACCTGTTCCAGTTATGTTAATTGTTTTGTTAGTTACACAGTCTTCAAAACATTAAGGAGGGAGCGTCGTGGAGACAGACTCAGGAGCCGGTGGCAAGTGGACCCTGGAACCCAAGCAAAAGACCCCGCAACCAGGGGCAGAAGCTGCCCCGAGAAACCTGAGGCCATAGGAAAGAAGGGACCACAACACCAATGCAATGGCATCCCAACTCAGGGTGATGACGTGGAATGTGAGAGGGATGGGCTCATATCTACGAAGGAATCAGATCCACTCCTACCTGCACAGAAAAAAGGTCTCGATCACGATGCTCCAAGAGACCCACCTCACGGAAGAATCCACGTCCAAACTATCTGAATGATGGGGAGGGACCGCAAGAGGGGCACCTTATTCCAAGTTCGCTAGGGGAATATTTACGTGGGTAAACACAACTGTGCCATTTCAACTGCAGGGCTATGAAGCCGACAAAAAGGGAAGATACTTAATAATGTGGGGAACCATTGAACATACAACTGTGTGCCTAGTAAACTCATATCTGCAGAACATCAATGGAATACCTTCCCACCTCAAAATGCTATGCGCTAAAATGATGCTCCACAGAGAAGGAGCATTTATATGGGAGGCGATTTCAATTGCATCAGAAATGGAACCGTAGATAGGTTGGACTCCCCCCATCAACTAAATAACACTGCAACCAATGTACTAAACAGCACAATAGAGCACCCTAACCTAGTGGATATCTGGAGAGAGCAACACCCCACTGAGAGGAACTACTCTTACTACTCGGCCCCACACAAAATCCACACGAGGATAGAACACCTGTTCATTGACCAAGAACAGGTTCTGCTGGCAGAATCCACAACATACCTAGGCAGATCCATCTCTGACCACTCACCGCTATTCATGCAATGGAAATTCACAGGGCCAAGACCACCAATCCCGATGTGGAGAATGCCAACAGCAGCACTCACTGATCACGCATTCAGAGAAGAACTTGGTAGCAAATTAGAAGACTATATAGACATTAACAAAGGCTTGGTGGCAAACTGGGGCACACTATGGGAAGCTATGAAAGTAGTGACATGGGGAGAAGTAATATCAGGTGCGGGGGGCATCTGGAAGCAACTGAAAACAGAACTAGAGGATCTAGAGGCTAAGATAGCACACCTAGAATCCACACTTGATGCCACACCAGAGACAGAGACGGAATTGAAAAGAATCCGAGAAGAATGCCACTTCGCCTGGAACAAACTGTCCAAATTTGACTATGCGACACACACTGCTAGGACACACAAGGAAGCGGATAAGCCTGGCAGAATATTGGCCTAGTTGTGCAAGCGTGAATACCCAAAACATCTCCCAACTGAGATTACGGATGAAAGAGTGGCAACCTTCAAGACACAGCAAGACATCAACAATGCATTTGCGGATTTCTACTCCAAACTATATACACACGACAAACAAATACCTAGAGAGGACATCAGAGCTACCTTGGAAGAGATAGGACTTCCAAGGCTATCAGATGACCAAAGGAAGTCACTAGACACAGAGATCACTACAGAAGACGTGACGGAAGCTATTAGGTCAATAGCTACATGCAAGGCTCCCGGGAGCGAAGGCCTCCCGCCTGAATTCTACAAAACATACGAAGCAACTCTCATCCTGATCCTGCACAAGGTATATATGGAGGCATATGAAAAAGGGATCCTGCCCAACACCATTAAAGAAACAATAATAATTTCTATGCTTAAGCCCAACAAACCCAGCAACAACTCTGACTCATACCGACCACTAGCAATGTTAAACTACGATAGTAAGATTCTGACCACAATTCTGGCCAAGAGACTGGCGAGGGTGGTGGGAACCCTGATCCATGATGACCAGAATGGCTTTGTTCCAGGGCGCAACACCACATCTAACCTGAGGAGGCTCCAACACATTATGGCAGAGACCTACGCTAGGGACGAAGATGTAGCAGTGCTCTCGCTTGATGCCATAAAGGCCTATGATTCTATCTTCTGGTAGTGGCTGGTCGAGGTGCTGAGGGGGTTCGGCTTTGGCGAGGAAACAGCACTTCGATGCGGGCATCTGGCTGGGCAATGATCACTCCATAATATCATTCTATGCAGACAACATTCTCCTATACCTGAAGGATCCACAGCTTAACGCACAAGTCGTCTAGATGTCCTAGATAATTAGGCACGATACTCTGGGATTGAATTCAGCAGGCTAAAATCCTGTGCATTTCCACTAGCTAGACTCAGGATCTTAGATAATTCCAAATGACCAGATGTTGGGATAAAATTGCAACCGGAGATGTTTCGATACCTAGGAATCGCCGTGAGGCATACCCCGGAGCTCACACACGAACATAAGACCGAAAAAGTAATAAAAGGCCCCCTCAAATCTATGACATTTTGGTCGAAGCTACCGCTAACAATGATGGCCAGAGCTGCAATTGTCAAAATGATAGTCCTTCCCCGTTTCTTATATTATTTCGTGAACGTTTGCCAATACATCAGATCTCCCTTCTTCAGGAAGCTGGAATCATTAATCAGAGACTTCATATGGGGGCCTCCCAGACATAAACTCTCCTTATCCACACTCACGCTCCCTTACAAAGAAGGTGGGGTACAGCTACCAGACCTTCGTTCAAATGTACTATCTAGCAGCACAGCTCAGCCACGCGGCAAAGTGGCTCTCCGATGAACCGACCGCTGAATCTAGACTGCTGCGGCAAACGCCCTCCAGGCTATTCCCTAAAGAGACACTCTGGAATCAGCTGAAACTGCCAGATGATGTCCCCATTATCGTAACTAGGCAGATATGGTCCAGAACCTGCTCTCTCCGGCAACTGAAACACCCCTACTCCCCCAATACCCCCATCCTGGCAGACGCATGTAGGACCCAGACAGACCTCACGATAGCCAGAAGCTGGGAAAGAGCTGGAATTTATACATGGGGTGACATGTTTGAAGAAGGCACATTCAAGGAATTCGAATCGCTACAAGCAAATGAAGGACTCACGAGTGGCCAGTGTCTATGGTACCATCGCCTCACGAAGACTGCCAAGAAAAAATGGAATACATGGCCAGAGGAACCCCCGCCAGAGCCCCTCCTGCAGGAGATGCTTGATCATGCCAATGGCTGGAAACC
Organism: Ambystoma mexicanum; assembly: GCF_040938575.1. Taxonomy (NCBI): domain Eukaryota; kingdom Metazoa; phylum Chordata; class Amphibia; order Caudata; family Ambystomatidae; genus Ambystoma; species Ambystoma mexicanum. Next base: position 701,821,279 of record NC_090930.1, on the reverse strand, counting down.
GGTGGCCCGCCTTTACTGTCAGCTGATGGACAAACCCAACCCGAAAAGCGCATAATTGAAGGAAAAGTGGGAAGCAGAACTATAAACTACATTTAATGACAATGAATGGGAGAGAATATTACTCTACCCCAAAGAGGTGTCCAGAAATGCCAGATTCAAGCACATACAATTGAACGTTTTATAGAGGACATACATGACCCCACAAAGGGTGGCCGCCTTCAATAAACAGACATTGTCAAAGTGACCCTGGTGCAAAGACGACAATGCTGACCTGGTCCACATGTTTTGGACTTGCACCAAGACAACAAAATTCTGGTCCATGGTAAAACAAACTTGCACGGGCTAACCAGATACGAGTGGAACCGGAAAGAATGTTTATTAGGAGCTCATCCCAGACTCAGCAAACACAAGCACCTGGTCAAACTATTGGACTTAGCCTGCATCTTCGCAAAGAGATCCATAGCAATGGCATGAAGTCACCAGGGGGCTCGAGACACGAATGCTGGCTTAAAGAACTGGAAAGATGGGCGGAAGCAGAGACCAGAGCTTGGCAGGACGGAACCAACATAGGTAGTGACAATGTAAACGACACCCTCGAATCATGGAAAGCCCTGCTGCGTGACATACAATTTGCCGCCGATCATAAACCCCCTTGAGAACATTCCCCCATCAACACTTTGACTAAGAACTATCTAAGCAATGGGAGCCCCCTGATCTTGACCCCTCACGACGCCTGAACTGCTGGCCACCTGCCCCCTTCCCCAAACAAGATTGCAGAGAACAATATACCATATTAAGAAGACTGTTTTTGGTAACCGTTTATTATGTTAATATCTGTTAATTGTTACATTTTATATGTATTTGCACAAATATCAATAAAATGCATTACAAAAAAAAATGAAATACCGGGTGGATTTGTAGATTAGGTGGCAAATCCAGTTTCACGGGTACTGGGTTGATAATTGCCTTAATGGTATAGGGTCCTAAGAATCTGGGATGAAAGGTCCGAGTTCCCTTGATGGGTACGAATTTAGCGGCTAACCAAACTTTGTCTCCTACTTGATAATCAGGGGCCTTTTTCCAGTGTTGGTTGGCGAACCTCTTTTGTTTTTCTTTGTCATGAATAAGGTGTTCCTTTGCCCTTTTGAAAGCATAGGTAATGGTTGTGTGTAGAGTCTTTACCGCTGGCATTTCCAAGCTGGCTGAAGGTCTAGTTCAGAGGTACGTGGATGTCTGCCATAAAGGGTATAGAAGGGCGATTGTCCTGTGCTTGAATGCAGAGAATTGTTATATGCATATTCAGCTAGCAATAGTAGGTCTTTCCAATTCCTTTGTTCATGGCGCAGCATGCACCGTAAATATTGCTCAAGTGTCTGATTGGTTCTCTCAGTTTGGCCGTCCGTTTGAGGATGGTGACTGATAGATAGCCGAACGTCAATCTGCGCCATTGCACAACATTTTTTCCAGAAGTTTGAAACAAACTGGCTGACTCGATCAGAGACCAGAACCGAAGGGAAGCCATGTAGCTTAACCACGGCTTCCAGGAACACTTTTGCTAAAGTGGCTGCATCTGGGAGGCCTTTGAGAGGAATAAAATGGACCATCTTCGAGAATAAGTCCACAATTACAAGGATGGTGGTGAACCCTTGGCTTGGGGGTAGATCAGTGATGAAGTCAAGGGAAAGAGTGTGCCATGGAACTGGAGGAATGTCCAATGGTTGTAGGAGACCATATGGTTTTTGTTTCTGTAATTTATTTTGTGCGCAGACACCGCAGGACTGAATATACTGAATGATGTCCTTATGCCAGGTAGGCCACCAAAAGTTCTCTTTCACCTTAGCCAGGGTTTTGGCGATCGCTTGATGCCCTTTGATCAGTGAATCATGATAGTTTGAAATAATATGCTGTTGTAATTCCTTCTTGGGTACATATAGGCGATCCCTAAAAAAGGGTAGATGGTCCTTGATGGTATATTGTTCTCCTTGAGATTGCCATGCAAGGAAGGCATCAGGATTCATTGTTGGATTTCTTTTCGTAGTTCTGCTTGTGTTAAGGCTGTTGTGATACCCAAGAGTTTGTCTTCAGGTATAATTGGTACTGGGTCTGGAGTTGTATATACCATTTCATCTATGCCCATGCGAGATTAGGCACCCGCCTTTCCGTTCCTGACTCCTGGTCGAAAATGTGATTACATAATCATATTCGGCGAAGAAAATTGCCCACCGTAATTGGCGCGAGGACTGGGCCTTGGCAGTTTTGAGATATTGCAGGTTTCGGTGGTCTGTGATGACTGTAATGATGTGTCTGGCCCCCAGAACATAGTGCCTCCAGGCTTTAATGGTGGATTTGATAGCCAGGAGTTCATTGTACGTAATGGCATAATTAATCTCTGGAGGTGAGAACTTCTTCGACCAGAAGGCCACAGGATGTAGCTGGCCGGTTTCCGGGTCTCTCTGTGAAAGGACAGCCCCCATTGCGAGACTGGACGCATCAGTTTCAACGACATAAGGGAGGTCTGGACGAGGATGTCACAGGATTGGAGTGGAGGTAAACCTTCGTTTAAATTTCTGAAAGGCTTCTTCTGCTTCTTTGGTCCAAGCAAACTTTTTGTTTTTTCGTAATAGTACTGTGATTGGGTGCACAACCTGAGAGAAGTCTGGGATGAAACGGCTGTAGAAGTTTTCAAAGCCCAGCATTCTTTGTACCCATTTCAGAGACGTCGGTGAAGGCCATTTCAGAATGGCATCTACCTTGTGCACGTCCATTCTGATGCCTCCTGGAGTAAGGATAAAACCAAGAAACTCTACTTCTGTGATGTGAAAAAAGCATTTTTCAAGCTTTGCAAACAATCAATGTTGACGGAGCTTGGTGAGGACTGAACAAACATGCTTGACATGATCTTGTTTCGAGGCCAAGTATTCTAGGATGTCATCTATGTACACTAAGGCGCACACATCAATTAACTCCCTTAAGACGTCATTCATGAAATATTGGAATGCCGCAGGAGCATTGCATAACCCGAAGGGCATGACTTGATATTCAAATAAGCCGTACTTAGTACGGAAGGCGGTTTTCCATTCATCTCCTTTTCTGACTCGGACCAGTTGGTACTCTCCTCGAAGGTCAATTTGGTATAAATCTGGGCATCTTTAACTTGGTCTAGCATCTCAGGGATAAGTGGCAAGGGGTAGCAGTTCTTCACAGTGATCTGGTTCAATGCTCGGTAGTCAATACAGGTTTTCAAGTCTCCTTCCTTTTTCAGTACGAAGAACAAAGGACTGGCTGCGGGGGACTTCGAAGGACGGATAAATCCGTTTGCAAGGTATTGGTCTAAATAGGATTTCATATGAAGGTTTTCCGGTTCTGTGAGAGCGTAGATCCTGCCGCAAGGGATTTGTGCACGAGGAACAAGGTCGATCTGACAGTCATAGGGCCTGTGCGGCGGCAATGTATTGGCTTGATCCTTTCGTAAAGCATCCTGGAAATCATGGTATTCACTTGGCAAGGCATTAGTTGCTCCCAGGGTTGACACTGTCGCTCCGGGAGTCATGGGGATACAGACGTTGGGTTTCTCCTCTTGGTAATAGCAGGGAGGGGAGCAGTCCCTAGGGAAGGTTATTTTTCATGCCCGCCAGTCTATCAAAGGGTTGTGAGCAACCAACCATGGCATCCCTAGTATTAGCCTGAACAGAGGTGCCCTGATGAGATCAAATGAAATAGACTCCCGATGTCCGTCCTGGCCCTCAAAGAAACTGGAGTACTAAGGTGAGAATGTCCATTCAGCAAATGCTATACAATTCACATCATTTCCGAGCTGTTGTGACATTATCTGTTCATAAAGTTCTAAGTGCTCCCACACCGAATCCTTGCCATTTTTATGGTATCGGGTCAGGAAGCTCTTTATGGCCTTGATCTGTCTAATTGGGTCTTTATAAAGCCCTCCCTCTATTTTGCTGTCTTTTACTTCCTCTGCACCTGAGTCCATTGATTTTCGGACTCAGAGCTGGTATTTGGACTTAATTCCCTGTCTTTTAGGTGCTCCCCATCTCTGTAAGATTGGGAATATCTCCCAGACTCATCAGATCTGGACTCCTCTCGCTTGGACCACAGTGAACTATCCGGGTCACTTTCCCTGTTGCCACTCTTAGGACCAGGATAAAACACAGTTTCTTCATCCCTCCTTCCAAGGAGTCTGGGTAAATCCCCCTTCCCATGAATGCATGGAGGTTTTTAGTATACCCTTCATAGGCTGAATCTCTGGCTCTTCTCCTCCAGCAAAGCAGGCTAGGTGGTCTCTTTGTAATCTCATCTTCAGCCAATCTAACTCCCTGATTTTGTCATCATAGGAGTTTTCATTGTCAGAAGCACTCACAACATTTGTTTTAGTCTCCCAGGATACGCTGGACTGGCCCTCTTGCCTTCTGTGTGGTAGAGATGAACACTCATCAATGTCAGACAAGGACAGACCTTCTGGATCAATTTGGCCAGGCCTGGGTTAGTCCAATTGCCTCATGTTACTCTGTTCTTTACAGGTGGTCTGCATGAGGTCAGTTCCCTGATGGGAGGGGCGTATCTCCTTGATCCCAGGGCCCTATCCCATACCCTGATTGGTCAGCGTGCTTCAGGGTCTGTTTATATTTCTCAATTTCCTTTGGTAGACTCTCACTCCTGTGTCTCTCTGTCCTTATTTCCTGGTGGTATTCAGAGAGCTGGCTTTTTAACTATGACACCAAGGCCTGACTAGTCTCAAGCACCCTGTTTTGAGCCACTAATCAACTCTTAATTTCCTTTACTTCCTCCTAAAATGTTTCATTTTCTCTCTGGGAGTCCTGTAGTATGTGTGCATATTCCAGGTGCCTTTCTTTCAAGAAACAAATCTCTTTCTCTTGCTAGTCACTTCAATGCATTGGCTGTGACTGGTCAGCTTCTGCTGGCTTCACATGCTCCACAAGCTCCATGTTCTTTTCCCTAATTCTGGTCAGTTCCTGAGAAACTGACTGATCAGTTTCTGCATCCATTTTCAATTTTAATGCATCTTGGTCTTTACGCAGTTGTAATTTCTGTTGCTTCAGAATATATATATATATATATATATATATATATATATATATATATATATATATATATATATATATACACATATATATATATATATATGTTTCTTCTGAATTTAGACTGGTGTAACATTTCAGAGTGTTCCATTCTAGTGTGGAATGCCACTTAAAACGGGGAGTTTAATATATATATATTAAACAGAAAAGAGACTGAAATCCAGTCTTGGGCGCAGCAGCACTCCGGCAGTAGTTGTGGTGAAAAACGTAATTCTTACTCATAAATCCACACGCAGACCATGTTTACTGTGCAGCCAGAAAGTCCTTTATTTATAAAAAGGTATATGGACAAGGAAGGCAGCAGCAGTATTGCACAGGAAAGAACAACGCGTTTCACCCTACTCGGGCTTCGTCTGTTATGTGTAATGGAGAGAGGACTGCATTATTATAGACAAGTTGTATAAATCCATCTTCACTGTTTAGCACTCTCACTAAGTTTCATTGTCCCAAGTGGGTATAATAAAGTGCTTAGTGCTACTAATTGCATCATGGTGACCCTTCAGAGCCGCTTGTTTATATAACTATTGTAAGGTGCACAGTGCCTTGTTATTACAGTTGATGTTATATACTAAAGTGCTATGTGCTATGAGAACACAGTTGGACTACGAAACAATAAAGTGCTATGTACTTTCAATGTGAATGTTACAAATCTGTGGATAAATCATATGTTGGAGTTGGAGACTGTGTGTTGCCCTTGCGGGTGCCTCTGTAGTAATACTTGACCAACTTGATTTTAACATTTTAAAAGAAAGGGATCTTAGAATGGATCATTGATTACAAATGGAGACTGTGTGTTGCCCTTGTTGGTGCCTCTATAGTATAACTTGACCAACTTGATTTTAACATTAAAAAAGGGGATTTTTAGATAGATCATTAATTCAAATTGGAGACTGTGTGTTACCCTTGCGGGCGTCTCGCTCAAATCATATATTTAAAAGATATTTGAATGAGTGGCAATTTAAAGTGGGAGACTGTGTGTTACCCTTACATGTGAATGTGATCCTTATAATTCATAGGACATGCAAAGTCCCTAATGGGTTGCTTTGTAGAAAAAAAAAGGTTGAAGTGCATAGTGCTTTGCACACGGATCACATGTTAAAACCAAAAGGTAAAATAAACTTATTCGTTTAACTCACAATGTCACAAATGGGATCACCTTGTGGTAAAAAAAAAGTTATAGGTTAAAGTGCATGGTGCTTTTGTAAACAAATCACATGTTAAAACCAAGGAGTTAAACATATTGACGGAATTGTCTCCAAAGGTAGAATTGCCACTTTTTCATAATGACGTTGGTCATAGTTTTAAAATCCCATCAAATCTATTCACATTGTTAAAAATGTCTATGAAATTCACAGATATAAGATTATGGCACATTGCAAACCTGTGAATGCAGCATACTTTGTCTATAAGTGCACATTATTCTCTCCTATTTACAAGTGATAAAACAATAATTTGAAAAAAAAAATTAAGAAAAACCAATAAGAAAAAAAGAGTGCAAAAACTGCAACCAGATGCTTAGACGTCTGATTCATACTTAGTGTACTATAAACCTTAACTTTTTCTTTTTGCACACAAAATACAGAAAACTAGATTTCTAAGAGATACAAGGGTAAACAAAGTGTATACTTGATGAAACATTAGAAGTGAAGAATAAAGGACAGAAGTTAAACATACACCCTGTTTTCATATTTTCCTAAATATTCAAAATGTATTTCATGGATCTAATTGTGGGAACACAGTCTGATTATCGTGATGGTCATAGTTTTAGGATCCAAAGAATACATATAATTCTTTGTCACGATTGTGACCTCCCGGAAACTTGGTGTTGAAATCCACTATGTATCTTGGTTCCATTTGTCTCAATTTTCGTACTCTGTCCCCACCTCTTGGGTGTACTCCCACTGGGTCAATAATGAAATATTTGAATCATCCAATATCATTCTGATGAATGTCTTCTAAATGTCTGGCAAGTGGATAGGACATGTCATGATTCTTAATTGCACGTAAATGTTGTTACATCCGTAACTTGGCTTATAGTTTTGTGCTACCAATGTACCACAAATTACATGCGCAAGTAATCACATAAATGACAAATTGTGTAGAACACCTCAAATCTTGTTTAATCTTGATTTCCTTTTTGGTTCGAGGATGTAAGAAAACCTTGGTGTTCATTCCGTAACAACACGCTTTGCATTTAGCACAAGTGTAGAAACCTGGTAATCTTTTTTTTAACCAGGTATTGGTGCTCTGTTTTTTAGGTGACTGAAACATACTGGGTGACAGTTTTGTTTGTATTGATGATGGCTTCCTATAGGTTATTGTGGCATGTGACGGCAGGTGTGGACTGATATCAAGATCTCGTTTCAAAAGATACCAATGCTTGTTCAAAATCTGTTTTGTTTCTTTGGCTCCAGAATTGTACGTAGAATTTAATCTAATAGTGGAGTCCTCATTCTGTTGTTCTTTTGTCTGTTCTTTATGCAAGCTCTTATTTGCTAGAATCATCTCTCGACTTTTTTTGCAGCTACGGTCATAGGCTTTACTTATGATACCTTTCTTGTATCCTCGCATTAGGAATCTTGCTGCGGTTATTTTTGCGTTGATCTCCCACACTTCATTCTCACTACAATTCCTTTTAATCCATAAGAACTCACCATACGGAATGCTATTTTTGAGGCATTGTGGGTGAGCACTTGTCACATGCAAAAGTGTATTGGTGCTTGTTTCTTTTCTATGTAGCTCTGTACTTATGCTGTTTCGTTTAACTTTCACTTTTATGTCTAAATAGACCATTTCTGACTTGTTATGTTGTTCTGTAAATTTCAGATTCTGATGGTTTTGGTTGAAGCTGTGAAAGAAACAAGTCCATTCATTTGCCGTTCCATTCCAGATGATAAATAATCAATATATCTTTGCCACATAATTATTCTGTCTGTATGTTTCTTCTGGTTGTCACTGGAAAAGAGTTATTCTTCCCACACACCCATATACAATTTTGCAAAGGTCGGGGCTACTGCTGTGCCCATTGCTGCTCCACAGATTTGATTATAGTACGTGGAATCGAACATAAAAGAATTGTGGGTCAGAAGGAAGGACAGCATGTCCAAAAGCATACGTGAGTATTCTTGATAGCTTAGCGACCTGGTGGACATAAATCTTTTGACCCCATCTATGCCCTTGGAATGTGAAATACAGGTGTATAGGGAAACTACATCCAATGTAACCTGAAGGAAATCCTGTTGCCAAGGGATGTGTGCAATTTGATTAAAAAAAGCTGTTGTGTCCTTGGTGTAAGAAGATAAAGTTTCCACAAAAGGGAACAGAACATTATCTACATATTTCGAGGTGTTTTCTAGTAAGGAGTCTATTGATGCCACAATCGGTCTTCCTGGAAGTCGGGACATTGATTTATGAATTTTCGGTATGAAATGTATGATTGGAGTCTTGGGGTAGTTTTTGGTTAAGAATTGTTTCTCTTTGATTGTAATGAGATCCAAATTGTGCCATTTGTCCAACATAATGCCAAACTGCACTTTGTATTCAGGATACGGGTCACTGGGTAATCTCACATAGCTACTGGTGTCTTTCAATTGTCTTTCTGCCTCCCTCTGATAGTCCTTGGTGTTAAGGACTACAACATTGCCACCTTTGTCTGATGATCTTATTGTGATGGAGTTGTCTGCTTGTACATTTTCCAAAACCTCCAATTTTTTGAGGTCGTCCACAACAAGGTCCTCAAATAAATCTATTGTGGGACAAAGAATATTGGAGGGATTACATTTTGATTTATTTTTCATTTTGCAAGGAGCGGCCATGCCAGTATCACTTTCTGTTGATAATTCTATTTGCCACTCATCTTGTGCTTCATGGGGGGAAATCATAGTAGCTACCTCTTCTCCTAGCGTTGCTAGGTCCCTTAGTGCCGGTATGTCAAGGATGTTGAGGTCTGAAGGAATTATCTTTTCACTTGGAGTTTGTATATGGTCCAAGTTAGCATGGAATTTTGTTACTCCTAGTTTGCGAATGAAACAATATAAATCAATTCTTGCTTGGGAATAATCAAATTTGGTGGTTGGGCAAAAAGAGAGCCCTTTCCCAATACTTCATGTTCATTTTGTGTTAGGTTTCCGTCCGACAAATTGATTACTTGCATTACATCTTTGACTGTGTGTTCTTCTTGTTTCTTCCAGAGCGTGTCTGACGGCCTGTTGATTCATCCCGTTTTCCTCCTCTGTCCCCGACGCCCCCTTGTTGACCTCCTTTTGATAACATTGATTTCGAGAATTGTTTGCCTTTGTTTGTATTTCGCACTTGTGTTGTTTTGCCCACCTGATGTAATAGTCTCATTTCTTTGCAAAATTTTACCTAATAGGGGTATCTTCATTGCTGGAATTTGAGACATCTGTGGAAGTGCTGGCATTTTCCTCTATGTCCGATTCAATAAGAATTGTGTTTTCATCTTTGGCATCTGCTTTCTTTTGAATAATTTTACAGACATTATCATATTTTCTTACAAAGGTGTAGATACGACCTGTTGCGTAGTCTTCCTTATCTCTCAAGAATTTTCTCTGTTTCTGTTCTTTTATTTCCTCTTCATATTTGCTTATGTTTGTCTGCATTTGAATTTTTATATTGTTTGCTGACTCTGCATCTGGACCTTTGTGTACATCTTGTTCAAGTACTTCAATCTCATTGAGTGCTTTAATTCTGTCGCTTTTGGCATATTTGACTAACATTGTCAGCATTTTAAAAGAACATTCACTGGTTGCTTCCCCCATTCATTCAACATTGCAGAATCAATATATATATCATCATCATCATAAAAGTTTATTCGGAAACAGATTATCCATACACCGTTAACAGAATAAAAAATGCATACATTACAAAAGTCAATTCAAAGTATTAAAAAAATATCTAGAGTATACATTTACAAACAATACATACAGATTTAAAATGTGCATGTGTGTAAGTCAGATAATATCCACAAAGAGCAGACAAACAATTCATTATGATTAAAATTTCAGAGCTCAATCAAATTCTGTGCCACAGTTTTGGATCTCCGATACCAGGCCAGTCTCAAATAATCCACCATACCCCAGGCCACTGGAATCGTAGCTGCCGACAGTAAATAACATAAGGTAGGCTTAGCCTGAAACATGTCGGCCGATCTGAGTAGTGGCAAAAGTGTTCTTCGTCTGAAGTCTATATAATGTGGGCAGAACAATACAAAGTGTCGGAGATCCTCTGCCGGCCACTGACAAAAGGGGCAAGTTGTAGGTTGCTCACTATCTGTCCAGCTTTTAGTTCATGCCCCTAACCATAAGCAATCAAACCGTGCTCGAGTCAAAGCCCAGCGGTCTACAGGATTATCACTATGGAGTAGATATGGCTGAATAGCATCTGTTGTTGCATACACAATATGCCTTCTGTTTGCACCAATGCGTAAGGCAGCAGACTCCCTACTTGCCACCAAAATGGTTTTGAACAGTTGCTTTTGTGCCATGACCATACATGGGGTCAAAATGTTTGGTGGGCAAACTAGATTGGTGCCGTTTAACTGTCTGATTCATTTCTGAATATACCTGAGCCATGGGATTTTGTTTACTGCTGAGCTGCTTAGGAGGGCTCTTAAAATCTTATGAGAGAGAATTGCTTTCTGATTTGCCCATAATGCCAACCAATGCGAGACTGGAGCCAGTAACCACTCATCAGCAATATGGGGGCATCCTAGTTCCAAATGTGTCCCATAGTTTGAGGCAGACTGCAGCAATCCAAGAAGTTTTTTAAGGAAGGCATTCTCCGTGTTTTCAATTTTTCGGATTTTTATTTTTATCCTGAAGCATTTTATGAAACTGTCCTGTTGTGGGTCCATCTCTTTGATAATGAACTGACTGTTTTCCCTTTCAAATTTCTTGTTTCATTGTTTGAGTTGTTTGAGAGCCACAATGTCATCTAACATCACTCTATTGAGACCAGTCTTGTCATTCAATTTGCAATGGAGGTGCCTCACAGTTTCTGCACTCTCTTCACATGTTTCTTTCAGTGCAGCAACCTAGTTCAAGCTCTGCACTGGCCTGTAGGTGGGTTTTTGCCTCACGCTGTAATTGTTCAATGAGGTTTTGTTTTACTTCAGAAATATGGCTCTGTTGTGCTTTATCTTCTGTTATAGTTCTTGCTGGGCCTCATTCAGCACAAGGGCCTCACTATTTTGCACTCTTTCTTCCAACTGCAAGTGTAAATACATATCAGCTGTGAGCTGTGCCATTTGACTCAAGTCTTCATGAGCATTTTGGTTTATTTCAAATGCCCCTAATGCGTTGTATAATATCCCACCTTCAAGCCAAATGTCACTGCTCACTATGGTAACCTCTTGCAACATTCTGATTTGCCAGCTCCCAGCTTCGCTCTCAATCCATTCTCCTCAAATGAATAGGTTAACCAGGAGATGCTTCCTGACATCACTCACTTCTACGGTAGTCATTTTTAAAATGGATTTTTGCAACCTTGTAAAAATTTCTGTGCGCAGATGAAAATGCAAAAATCACCTATTCCTGCTTGATTTCCATGCACAATGTCAAATCAAACATCAAATCCAACCAATCTACCTCTTGCATTGGTACTCTACACAATCTTAACTTTTCATCTACATACCTCCAATGAACTGAGGGGTCAAGTTGCAGTGGTACTTTAACAAAGCATATACTACCTTCTTTCCGCCTCAATGCAGTTACACCAGAATGAATAATCAGTCACACTGCACTTGTCATGAGTCAGACAGTAAGCTAAATTCTGGTACGAGGCCCCACTTTGTAACAGTATATTGGGAGATCACGATTCACATACAGACTTCCTCCACTCCCAACAAAAAGGGTCCACAATATACCTTTGATTTTGGATTCGGAAAGCCTTATCTATGACTCATATAGAGCCACATAGACCCCTCCCCCTCTTCCAACAATGAGACAACAGCCAGCCCGGGGTATAGAGAGAAAATATACACTTGGTTTCAAATTGTTAAATATTACTTTCGTTGCAATCAAGACTATGGGACTTTGAGAGATTGGCCCAGGGCAAATTGACCCTTTAGGATCATAAGTTGGAACACCAGGGGCCATGGCCACTTACTGTCTGATGTGAGGTCAATGTGCACGGTGGCTAAATAACGATCTTTTCCAACTTCAGGAAACCTGGCTCGACTGTGCCCTGTATGTTGAGGGATACATTTTATACCAAATCATGGCAGATAAAGGCCGCTTGGGAAGTCCCTATGGGGGTCTTATCATCGAAGTGAGACAGGACATTAGTTCTAGACAAGTCCCCCTGCCGCTGGTGAGGGAAAATGTCCAGGTGGTCGAATTAAGATCTCTAACTCTGGGGTTGAGTGCTCGGAGATGCAGGTTATGAATGCATATAATCCTCCTCACATGAAATGTATGGAGGAAGTTCAATCACTCCTGGAAGAAACTTTAGGTGCCTGTGAGGGGACACATGAGGAGCACGTCATCCTGTTGGGAGGAGACTTCAAAGCTAGGTGCCTGGAGCGGCGGAGTGCTGAGTACTGCAATTTGGTTAACCAGTGTGTGATGCGGCAGGGGAAAAGCAATAGCAAGGGAAAACAATGGGTTTCTTTTTTGAGACACTGGGACTTGTTCATGTTGAATGGTAGAACAAAGGGGGATATGCCTGGCCAATTCACATGGACCGGTGTAAGAGGATTCAATTCAACACTACAGCTAAGCCAACGCCTAGTCTATAATACTGAATGAAAACCCTTATTGATATAACTTTACATTGGATCCACCTCTCAGTAAGTCTTTCTTTGGCCTGTTTTGGGTTCATTTATTCAGTTTTGCAAAAAGTAAAATCTGGTGTTGTTTTAAAATGCCGGCTTTTGGATAGTGGTGAGTACTGGTACTGCACCCCTTTTTGGGATTTAAGAAAATGAATTCCCAACAGTTATGGGTTTGCTTTTGGCAATCAGCATTGCCATTCCCAATGGTTTCAGACTACTGTGTGGGTAGTCCAATGGTGGTTTTAGGCAGTGTCCTTCTGTGCCCATAACATCGGCAAAAATGGGTGGCAGCCTATTCTTCATGCATTTCCCTGTGCATTTTCTGGGAAGCTCTGGCCATCCTGATGTTTTCCATGTCAGTACTGCACAGTTTTGAGGTAGGGCTCGGATGCATGGGTAAATACATCCCACAAGCCCCCCTCTTGCGATGGCCATTCGGTTTCACTGATGGGACTTGCAAGATCTGGGGTGTTTCCTCATCTTCTTCCAATAGATGGCACAGTTCAGCATCTTTTCCTCCATCCGGTACTGATCGATGGGTTCGCCTCGTCGGTCCTGATGGGAATATTGGGCGGTACCCCGGGCCCATTGGATCTTCGTTCCCGGTCCCTGGGTCATCCTCCTTGGCCAGTCTCAAGGTCTTCTTTCTCCTAGGACGACAAAGGAAGAGCGGCAATACCTACTCATAGACGTTTTCCCACCACTGTTGAGATAGTGGGGCAGCATATGCATTTCATCATAACGAAACATTACATTCTTATTTTGAAAAAAACAAAAAAAACAGTATAACTAAGAGACAGTTTCATGCGAATCACAATATTTAAGAGACTAGATGTGGTATGTTTTATGGTTGGAACTGAATTAGTCTGAGACAGTGCCCGCTAGGATTCCAGAGGATTCCTCCAGTTGTTGCAGAGTGTGCCTGGGATGGCAACATTTCAACTGGTTTATGTGGACCCACTTGTCTTCCCCCGCTGCCAAAGGACCTTTGGGGATGTGGATTTTGTAGGCCACAGGAGAGATCTTGTCGATGATCTCAAAGGGTCCCTTCCATGTAGGCAAAAATTTGCGCTGCTTGGCCTGGTTCCTTTGGAAGTTGTATAGATAGACCCGGTCTCCCACCTGATATTCCTTCCTGGAAGTTTTCAGGTCATAATGGGTCTTCATGCTATCAGCCGATCTTTCTAGATTCCGCTGAGCGTAAGCAAAAGCATGTTGGAGGTGTTTCCTTAAATTCTCCACATACTCATGAGTAGTGGAGGCATTTATCAGTGTCTGCTCTTGGGTCCTGTAGAGCAAATGCTGAGGAAGCACCATCTTGCGCCCAGTCATCAACTCAAATGGGGACATTTTGGTTGCAGATGAAGGGGTAGATCTGATGGCCATTAGGACCAGAGGTAATTGGATATCCCAACTTGGCCCAGAATCTGCCACAAACTTCTTTAATATGCTCACAATGGTTCGGTTATATCTCTCTACTGCCCCAGAAGAAGCTGGCCGGTAAGCAATATGCAACTTCCTTTTGACCCCCAGTATCTCCCACATCTTTGTCATTACTTCACTGGTGAAGTGGCTACCTCTGTCTGACTCAATCCTTTGAGGTAGACCAAAACGGGAAAAGATGTGGTTAATCATCAAGGCAGCTGACGTTTCTGCCTTGCAATTTGGGGCTGGGAGACATTCCACCCACTTGGTAAACAAGCATGTCACAGTCAACATGTACTTATTCCCCCTAGCCGAGCGAATCACGGGGCCTACAAAGTCGATTTGTAAATCTGACCATGGCAGTGTCATCCCCCGCTTTTGGAGAGGCGCGCGGTGCGTGAGGGATGATGGCTGAAATTGTGCACACACGAGACACCCCTTCAAGTATTGGTCGAGGTCCTGCCCCATGTGTGGCCAGTATGCAACCTCTCTTAAGATTTCCAGTGTTGTGTGAAACCCCCTATGACCGGCGGTGGCCGCATCATGGGCGTGACTTAACATCAGGCTTCGGAATGAGGTAGGAACCACCCACTGATCGTGGCCAGCTTTGGATTTCCTTACCAGCAGACCGTCTTGGATCCGGAACATTTTTGGACATTTCATCAACACTCTTAGGTCCTCTTTCCCAATGTAATCGGTATCCGTCAGGGGAAAGTTCTCAGGGTCCTCAAGGTGTTGGTAAAATTTACCAATTATTGGATCCCCCTTTTGAGCTGTAATCAAATCAGCATCAGGGGTCTCCTTACTCCATTGTGCAATTGAAAGGTCATTGTGAGCATTTGTCTGGGACCTAGTGATAGCAGTGACCTGGATTTCCCCCAACAGGGACTCAACCTCAATTAGATCCCCTTGGATGGCCCCGGTTTTGGCCAGCTGATCAGCTAAGTCATTTCCAGTTTTGTCTGGTCCCTCTACTTTGGAATGACCCTTGATCTTTTTCCAATAGATGGTCATCTCATTCGAGGTGACCAGATCATCAATGTTTTGGATCAACTTCCCATGTTTCAAGGGTTTGTTGTTAGCACATAGCATGCCTCTGGTTTTCCAATTAACCAGGTGCTCCACGAACCCGTTCCGTACATAATCCGAATCTGTGATTATGACCAGTTCGTGGAGTTGATGCTGGACAGCAGTGAGGATGGCCTGATGCACAGCCATCAATTCTGCCACCTGACTACTTCGGGGACCAATTTTGTATCCAGCGGAGGGTTCTGGGGACTCATTCACCCATGCATTCCCTACGCCGGCCACCAGTTCTTTCTCCCCGTTGGTGTCAACATGGTAAGAGCATCCATCCACATACACAGTGGGTATTCCCTCACACTTGTCTTCTTCAAAGACTTTGTGGGGGGAATTAAGGTATGCCTCCATGTTGTCCTTTATTTTTAGACTTTCGTCCTCGAGACAGTTTTCTCTGGCACAATCATGCAAGTCAGCCAGATCTTGCGCGAGGGGACTCTTCTTGTTTTGGCCATATCTGACCTCCACAGGAAAGCCTTGCATTGACAGAATCCAGGAAGTAATTCGGGAATTACTCACATTTCCGGCCCGGATTCTGTCACTTTGGAGATATTGCAGAGGCTGGTGTGGAGTCTCCACTATGATGTGTTCCCCCTGGATAAACGGGCGGTAATTCTTCAATGCCCACACCGTTGCCAGGAGTGCCTTCTCACAATCGTTGAATTTTTCCTCCACAGAGGATAAAGTTTTGCTCGCATAGGAGATTACTTTATTGACCTTGTCATGCTTTTGGTATAATACTGCCGTCAAGCACGTATTAGAGAACCCCGTCTCCAGGAAGAACTCCTTGTTTCTGACAGGGTAAGCTAGGCAAGGCGCTTGTGAGAGGCTTCTTTTGAGTCGTCTTACTGCCTCGGATTGTTCTGGACCCCATTCCCACTTGACCCCCCCCTTCAGGAGATGAATCAGGGGTCTGGTAATCTCTGCGTAGCCCTCAATGAACTTTCTGCTGTAATTAGTCAGTCCAAGGAGGCTCCTTAGTTCTCGCAGAGTTGTGGGGTCTTTCAGTTTCTGAAGTGCTTCCACTTTCTTTTCCTGGGGACAGAGACCCTGAGGAGTAATCTCATGCCCCAAGAAATTAACACGGGTTCTACACCACTGTGCTTTCTGAAAGGAAAGTTTTGCTCATGCGGCCCTCAACTGCGTCAGAACATAACGGATCTCCGCTATGTGTTCCTCCACAGATGAACTTTTGATGAGGACATCATCTACATAAGCCTGGTTACCCCTCGCACCCAGGTCGGGCATGGCCTTATGTAGGAAAATATTGAACTCATTACCGGAGTTAAGGTATCCGAAGGGAGTCCGGGTCCAGGTGTACTGCTGGCCCCCAAAGGTAAAAGCCAGTTTGTATTGGTCCTCCCTACTGACAGGCACGGTCCAGTACCCATTGGTCAGGTCTATTGCAGTGAATACCTGTGACCCCTGGATCTGGGCCAGCCCTTGGTCAATGTAGGGCAGAGGCCATCGGGAAGTATGGACCCGTTTGTTGAGCTCCCTGAGGTCAGCACAGAGTCTCCACTGGCCGTTTGGCTTCAATATTCCCAGCACCGGATTATTGAAGGTGCTGTGGACTGGACGGATTATTCCCCTGGACTCAAGGTTCTTAATTATTTCAGTAAGGGACTCCATTGATGCGAGAGGCAAGCGATATTGCTTCACAAACACAGGAGTCATGCCAGGGTCCGTGGGGATTGTTGTTGTGTGGATGTCAGTGCGACCACAGTCATATGAGTCTACCGCAAAGAGATCTTGGAAATCCAAGAAAACTTGTTTCAACTTTTGCTTGTGTTCCAGAGTCACACAGGCATCAGCTAGGTTGACTCTCTCTTCCACCATCTGCCTGAAGCCTGGAAAGACTTCTGGTTTGGCTATTTCAGCGGCCTCCTCCAGCTGGGTGGAGAAGTCCCTGGTCAGAGTGCTGATTTGGACTGGAGGCTTCAGGTGGGAAAGGCAGCCCTCATGGACTTGGAAAATCACCTCATCCCTCCTGAAGTCACAAGTCACATCTTCCTTACCATAGGGGCAGGAAGTGTACACCAGGAAGTTCCCCCCATGCCGGGTAAAAATCCTGTCTGGTGTTGTGTTGTCATCACTGTCACTGTCAAAGCAGTCCTTGGGGATTGGCCCTAACAGTTAATTTCCAAGATCAATGGAGAAATGTCGGTCATCAACCGCCATTCCAATAATGGTGCCTGCGGCTAGAGTAATACTCTTTAAGTCGCTGTTATCCACCTCTATTGGAATGGTGTCATGTTCTATGTTGACTAATGGTGTTGGGTTTACCCCTAACCCTTGCTGTTGGAGAGAAGCATTTAGATGTATGTAAGCATCAGGGTTTTTCAAATGTTGTCCTCTTTTAACTTTCACTTCCAGGGAGAATTGTCGGGTCCTTTCTGGGATGGTGACTTCCTCTTTAATCTGAATTTCAACTGCATAAGGTAGCAATTGAGCTGACCTAAATGCTTTTTCTGGATCATCAAAGCCCATGGGATTATCCGCTATTCGGGACCAAGCTTTGAAGTTTATTAGGTCAAAACTAATGGCAAAGCGATTGAGAATGTCACTGCCTAAGTAAAAGGCGGCATGGACGTCTCGCACGACACAACAATTGTGGACTATGCTCTTGTTGCCAATGGAGATTTTGAGCATACACCTGCTTGGCAGGAGATGTTTGGAATTAGGTACTTCCAGGTCCATTTCCCATTTGTCTATCAGTTTGAATGTGGGAATGGCTGGATCTTTTGGGAGTTGGCGAAACATGGCTTCGCTGATGAAGCTCTTACCATTGTTCACGCACACTCGAGCGAGAACAGAGTCCTTCCCATCATTTAACTGGACAGGGATGAACAACTGCTCTCCAATTTGCTGAATATCAGCCAGGCTCTGAGCTGATTTCACATCTTTCTGGACTATAGGAGTGGGAGTTTCTGATTGTGGATTAGTAAAGAATTTCAGAGTGTTTCCTTCCAGCGTGGAATACCACCTTAAACTGGAAGGAAGGTTGATTTTCAGAAACAGAGAGGACCCCCCATCACCAGTCTGTTGTCCTACTGCTATTACTGTCACGTCTGGAATCTGGTTATTCTGGAAGTGAAATTCTACTTGGTCAGGTTTTTGTTCAACCATGTGGCAGGTGCCGTTTAAACTAACATGGTTGACACTCTGTTTTAATTTTATTGGTCGGCTAGTCTGGGTCCAGAGGACCTTGTTTACACAATCTATTAGGGGTGACAACCTTCTCAGGAGGTCATTCCCCAGTAAACAAGGGGTGCCCTCTGGAGTCCCAACTATGACCGGGTGTTTCAACTTGTGTCGCCCAATTTTAATGTCCAAGTCTGCCGTCCCCTCGACGGGAATTTCCTTCCCGTCAAAGTTCTACAGTTGTCCAGGAAGGGAGGTGAGAGGAATTTGGTAATTCTCTCCCCTTCCTGCATTCAGTTCGTCAAAGGCCCTTCTGGACAGAAGGGTAGCTTGAGATCCCGTGGCCACCAGCGCTGAAATTGTACCCTGCCCCTGTACTTGTACCGGGGCATAGTATCTTCCCTCCTTCTCCTCAAGGGGGCACAGATAATGCACATTTTTGGACAACTGGTGGGCTAACTTTCTGGTTTTGGACATCGCTAGCGAAGAGATTTGGGCAGAATTCTGTGGAGAGCCTTGGGAATCTGAAAGAAAAATTTAGCAACTGGAGATCAGAGCCATTGTGGGTTCCCCTGGCTCCGGTTCTGGGCCGCCCCCCCCTTTTTGGAGGCAGTCACCAGGATGGGTTTGAACCAGGGGATTTTCTTGCTGTTGGTTCTGGGATGAGATGGTGGGCGGCGGTAGCTCAGTCTCCACATCTCCCCAGTCTGGATTTGCATCCCTAGGGACCCATTTTTCTTTGGGAGGAGTTCCCCCCTCTCTGAAGGAGAAGATCCTTTTCCCAAGATCCTCTGAGGATCCCTCTCCCTCAAATTGGAAGACCTGTACCTCCTCCTCAAACTGAGTCTGTTTGGGTCTTTTGTTTCTCCTACCCCCCCTCTGCTCCTTAGGAGGCAGACTTTCAGGGGCAAGAGATTTTGTTTCCGGTTCCTGGGTTTCCAGGGGCTGTTTACAAGTGAGGAAGGAAGCTTCCTCCAAGGCTTTACACCCCCCTTCCCCTTGTGCCTCCTCCCTGGGGACCGGTGTGTTATCGGGGTGCTGCCCCCGTCATTGTTCTGGAGCACCAGGTCCAGAGTTGGGTGCGTTCTGCGCCGGCATGCCGATCTGAGGGTTCTGCTGAGCCCTCAGTATGTGACCCAGATCCCGCGCCATGTTTTGAACCTGGCGCTCTAACTGGGAAACCCGCTCAGGCTGATACGGGGCCCTGTTTTCTCCCCTGGGCTGATCCCGGGAAGGGTAGCTGTCCCTCCTCTGGTAATACCCCGGGTTGGGAAGATTTGGGTACCCCTCCACCCTTGGCCTCCCCTCTCCCGGATTCAGTGGTCTGGGCTCAGGGAATTGGGGAAAGAAGGATGGATGGTTTTGGGGCTGAAAGTCGGGTGGATATCTGGGGAAAAAGTTCTGCCCAGGGTTTGGTAAATTTCTGCCCTCCTGTGGGAAGTTTGGAGGGAAGTTCCCTGGGTTAGGTGCTTGGCTGGATCCCCCCCCTTGGGCTGGAGGAGTCCACACATAACCCAGGATGGGTCGATTTCCCTTGTAACGGGGACTTACATAATCAGGAGAGCGAGGGACCCCATTTGTGGGGCTGCCTCCTTGGCTCCCTGTCTGTGCCTGGCCCGAGGACCTTCTGGGCCTAGCATTATTAGGTGCAGGTAGGTTTTTAGGCCCCCCCATCTCCAAATCCAAAACGGGGGTGACCTTTACCTCTGCCACCTTGGCAGCAGCAGGGGTGCTGTTGGCTTTGGGGTTTTTCTGGGCATTACTTTTGCTATCTACCGGTTTCTGCACCTCATAGATCCGGGTCGCCTGTTCAATGACCCAGTCTAAAGATCTTTTCTCGTGGAAATCCCTCACGAGCTGGGTCATTATGTATTTGGGCAAGGCATGGAAAAACGTATTAATAAATTCTCTGCTATCCGTGCGCACCCTTCTTGTGGTCTGTGCAAAAGCCCGCTTTAACTCCTGCACAAATTCTTGTGGGGCCTGATCCTCCCCACATTGCAAATTGTAGGCTGCCTTGCGAGCCTCTTGAGGATTTCTGTGAACAGAAAAATGTTTCAAGATGGCCGCCTTATAGGTGGACCATCTTAAATGATTTTGGTCCTCCAGCCCCGCAAAGAAACTGGAGTATTCCGGGGAGAAGGTCCACTTTACATATTGAATACAGCTTTGGCTGTCCTTCAAATGGAAAGTCTCCATCATTTGCTCAAACAGCTCTAAGTGCTCCCAAACAGAATACTTAGCGTTCTTATGGTAAGGCGTGATGACGCTCCTGATTGCCTTAATCTGTTTTAAGGGGTCCTTAAGCAAGGCCCTTTTTGCCTTATTGGCCTTTTTGGTTCGGGTAACCCTTGTCCATTCGTCCTCGGACTCAGAGGCACTGCTCCCTGAGGTTCCTGTCTGATCTTCCAGGTTTTCCCAGATTCTGCGAGCCTGGGAATGGCTGGCAGAATGTGGGGACCTGGTCTCCTGTGTCCTGCGCAGTTCAGAGGAGTCTTCAGATTCCTCCTTGCTGCCAGGATTTGCTGGGTACCCCCCCCCACTGACCTAACTGGGCAGAGGTTTTCAGGATGCCCTTAATGGGCCTATTCTCCCGGGGTTCCCCATTGAACTGTACTGTACTTGGGTGCCCATACCCGGATGCCCACCCCTCCATTCCTGAGTGGTACTGGCCTATGAGCCCCATACTCTTAGCTGGATAGTAATCTGCCATCCCTGTGGCCCTGTGCTCATGTGCGCCAGGGGACATGGGGGTGGTAGAGTCCAGGGACTGGGGGAGATGAAGGCCCCTGATGTTAGGGCTCCTGCGGTTATGGTCAGGAGTCTCTCTTTCCCAGCGGACCTCATCTCTATCCGCCCCTGCTCCCTGTTGCAATGCAAGAGCCTGCATTTGTGCTTTCAGTTCCTCAGTCAAGGCCTTACTAGACTCTATCAGTCTCTCCTGCATCGCTACCTGTTGTTGGAGCCTATCATTGTGTTGACAGAGGGCCTCATTTTCCCTCTGTGCTTCCTGGTTGGTCCTGGAGAACTGGGCCAGTCTTTGCTGCAGGAGGTTTACCTCCTGAGTCCCATCCCTACCGGCCTGCTCCTTTCTTGCCAGAGCATCTTCCACCCTTCTGGTGTGCTCTACCAAGTTCTGGTTTTCTTTTTGGAGGTCACCCAGCCCCTGGAGGGCCAGGTGATTTTCTTCAATTTCCTTTTTTAAGTGGCAGACTTTCTGGCCTAAAGTGTCTCTTTCCTGACTGAGAGCCTGCATCTGTGCTGCCAGGTCGTCCCTTTGCCTTTGGAAGGCACCAGCTTTCTGGCGCTCCTGATCAAACTCTGCCTGGGTGTCCAGGTCTTTCAGAATTAGTTTGTTGCTCTCTGCCTTCACTCTATCTAGGTGGCCTTGCAGGGTGACTACCTGCTCAGCACATACCCTGTTGAAGTCCAGTTGTTGCTCCAGCTTTTTCTGGCTTTGCAGTAGGGAGTCCAAACCTTCTTGGTGTTCCTTCTGCAAGGCCAGAAATCTGGTATCCTGTTCTGACTTTTCCTTTTGCAGCACATCCATATCCTCCTTTATTTTAGTGATGTACTGCCTGGTCTCATTTTCTGACTCCTGGCTCCTGTGCAGCCTTTGCTCAGAAGAGTCCAGATCAGATTGGGCCTTCTCTAACGCCATCTGTTGTCTTTTTGCCAGATCATGGCCTTCAGCACATTTATTCTGTATGGCTCCCATATATAAATATAAATATGCCGCTATCCTAACAATCTTGTCGTGTTCATCTTTGGCCTTAGGAGCCATATATAGTTCACTCAGGGCCACATGTAATGGACCCTGATCTCTCCATAAGTCTGACCCTGTTTCAGTGACCTGTCGCGTGATGGCCTGCAACCAGGCATCCTGGCCCTGCTCAGCCCATTCACCTCTCACAAATAGTTTATGTAAGAAGTGCTCTCTGGCTATTTTCATATCTACCAAGGTCGTCATTCTAGAGATTGGTCTCTGTCCTGACTTACAGAAGTTTGTATTTTATTTTTGCAGAACAGAACTTTTCTTGGAGTGTCCCTTTTGAGGAATGCTTCACAGCGTAATGCAGCGTGGTGATCCGACTGGATATGTGTATCTGGTCAGCTGGCACGCTGTATTAAGCTGCACAAGTGGTATTCTAACCCAAACGTCCGGCCCGAGCCCCCAATTTGTAAGAGGATTCAATTCAACACTACAGCTAAGCCAACGCCTAGTCTATAATACTGAATGAAAACCCTTATTGATATAACTTTACATTGGATCCACCTCTCAGTAAGTCTTTCTTTGGCCTGTTTTGGGTTCATTTATTCAGTTTTGCAAAAAGTAAAATCTGGTGTTGTTTTAAAATGCCGGCTTTTGGATAGTGGTGAGTACTGGTACTGCACCCCTTTTTGGGATTTAAGAAAATGAATTCCCAACAGTTATGGGTTTGCTTTTGGCAATCAGCATTGCCATTCCCAATGGTTTCAGACTACTGTGTGGGTAGTCCAATGGTGGTTTTAGGCAGTGTCCTTCTGTGCCCATAACATCGGCAAAAATGGGTGGCAGCCTATTCTTCATGCATTTCCCTGTGCATTTTCTGGGAAGCTCTGGCCATCATGATGTTTTCCATGTCAGTACTGCACAGTTTTGAGGTAGGGCTCGGATGCATGGGTAAATACATCCCACACCGGGGATAAAAGCCAGGCTACCATTGATAATTTTTTTGGGAACAATGCCTGCCTCATGTCAACAGTGGACCTTACAGTGATACCCAACAACTATAGTGACCATGATATTCTTGCGCTTACCATTAATTTGCAACCCTTGGTGTCAAACCCACATGGATGCACAGGCTTACAACCTAACCATGGGGGTATTCGTATCCTCTGGTCGCCCAGACATAGCCAAAACATGGAATGGGTGGTGGCTGAGCTGATAAGTGATGATTTTAAGGCTCTGTGTACTCTCGACAGTAACCAGGCCAAAGCATGGTTTACACATCTGGCTACTAAATCAGACTCCTGCCCAACTTGTTACCTGCTGTCATGTAATAAAACTGGTAACCAATTTGATAGATCTATTCATGATGCTAAAAGAGCTTTGTACAGGGATATAAGAGCAGTGAGAGGTATCATGGGGTTGGTGTGTGAGAGGACCACCTGGCGCATGAAACATATTAAGAATAATTACACTTGCTGGCTTAAGCTATAGAAGAGCTCTATCCAAAACATGCATTGGCAAAATATGATTAAGGTTCTTAGAAGTGGCAACACTAGGAACATTTGGGCTACGTTAAATAGAGCCAAAGAGGACAGGAGGAACGGACGGATGGGGGTTTCCACTCCCCCATTTCCTGATTGGTGGTTGGCCACTGGAATCCTGTGAAGGCGAGATTGAGGCTATAATAAAGAATCTTAAAATGCTTAAAATATTGTTTGACGGGGTATGTGCTTCCCAAGAAATCCCTATTTTGTGGCAGCAGCCTGTGCTTGTCCCGGTGTACAAGAAAGGTGATCGGACCTTACCAGAGAACTACAGACTGCTGTCACTTCTGGATGTTATGGAGAAAATCTTCTCCACCTTAGAGAATTGGGTGGAGCAGGCTGATGTGTTATAGTTTACAAAGACGGGGTTTCACCCAGGGTGCTTTACTTCCCATAATTTAAGGGTCCCAGATAATCTGTTTAGAGGAGCCACGGCTCCTGGGGGGGGTCCACCCTACACACCATATAGACTATTTTCGTCGACTTCCGGGCGGCATATGATAGGGTGAACCAAGATAGACTATGGTTAAAAATGGAAAACTGGGGCTGCCCCAAATGGTCCTGAATTTCCTTAAGGGCTTACATAACAACACACAAGTGCGACTGGATGATCAGGGAGGCATGACAGCTTTGTTTGACATCAGTAGGGGGGTGAAGCAGAGCTCTAATTTGGTACCCCAATTGTACATTATTTACATGTCTGACCTCCCTTCTAGTTTCCTACAGGGAGTCGGATGTAGCCCTAGAATTGAGACTCGGCAAAATCCTTGTCCTTGTATGTTATATGCTGATGATTTGGTTATGTCCAACCACACTTACAGTGGAGCTAGGGCAATGTTTGACACTGTAATAAAGTTCTCCCTTGATAATGATTTACATATTAACATGGAAAAAACAAAGGTCATGGTGGTTGGGCCCAAGAAGTGCAAGCGCCCAGATTTCATTACCAGCCTGGGGGAGATGGTGACAACATACCTGTACCTTGGGCTAGAGATGAGCGCTAATAGATCTTATACCAATATTAATGAGGTTGAGGTCACCAAGGCACGAAGTATTACTCACATGATTGAAAGATTTGCCAAACAAACAGAAGGGTACTCATT
The DNA here is from genome assembly GCF_040938575.1 of Ambystoma mexicanum. NCBI lineage: Eukaryota > Metazoa > Chordata > Amphibia > Caudata > Ambystomatidae > Ambystoma > Ambystoma mexicanum. The sequence goes on along the minus strand of NC_090930.1, from coordinate 701,796,368 downwards.
GGAAGGAAAAATTACCCTCTGCAGCCAGTGCATTTGCCCCATGGTAGTCTATGGTCTAGAGTCCCTAGCCATGGGGGAATTGAATTGGTTGGAAAAAATTGAGGGCCGTTTCTGGAAGCAGATCCTAAAACTGCGACCCTCTACACCAGTTGGAATTGGGACTGGTTTCTCTAAAGGGTCAATTGATGATCCTCAAGGGGTTGCGGCACCTCAAAAGCAATTCCAGCCCAAAATGCCAACTGCTGACTGTACAAGAACATGGTATTGTCCCCTGACTTCTATCGAGGTGCCAGTTATGTGACCTTGAAATCATTATTTAAAAAGAAATTGAAGTCTTGGGACTGGACAAATAACTATGTGTACCATTCAAAATTGCGTACTCATATTATTTAGTACATTCTTTATTTCGGATTAACAAGAATCGATAAAATATACAACGCATTCAGCAAGTACATCTTAAAAATACAGAGTTACAGTTCATTCTTAATTTCATTTCATGTCGGGTCAGAAAACATTACAATTTCAGCAGTTTATTAATGTACAGGGAAAATAGCAGAGGTACCAAATAACACCCCTGTCTAACCCCAGATTCAATTGAAAACCAGGCTGTGCAATGACCCTCGCTACCCGAGCGGATACACTCCTCATTGACCTTATGAAGGGCTTTCAGGGTGTCTAATATGGCTACCGGACAGTCATAGGCCCTGAACACCTCCCAAAGTTTATTCCTATTTACTTTTTCGAAGGCGGTGCTCAGGTCCATAAATACCAGGTATATGGTTCCTATTTTTATACTTAGGTAGTAGCCAACTATTCGATAGAGATTCAAGCATTGCTCCACTGTCCACAGTTTGGGCTTATAGCCCAACTGGATTGCTGATAAAATACCCTTTGCTGTGACCCATTCTTCTAGTTTATAGAGCAGGCACTTTCCAAACATCTTAAAGCTTGTATGCAGGAGGGATATAGGCCAATATGATTGTGGGCAATTCCTACAGCCCGTTTTATATATCAGAATAGTTATTGCTCTTTGACATTCCCATGGTACTAATTTTGTGTTCATACTTGCATAGAACAATATTGTTAACACATGACCCCATAATTTATCATTATCCTGGTAAAATTCAGCCGGAATACCATCACTGCCCGGGGCATGTCTTCTTTTAGCAGCTTGAATTGCTTTTAACACATCAGCAATTGAAAAATGGGCACCCTGGGGGCAGATTGGCACACCATTGTGCCCATCTGCGCCAAGGCAAGTTCGGTAAACAAAGAAAAAAATTGAAAATGGCAGGCTGCTCTTTAGGGGGGGCTCAGGGGCACCCTAAACCACCGGGGAATTTTTTAATGTGAAGAGGGGCGCGCCTCTCCACCCCTCCCGGAATGGAGGGGCAGCGCATCTCATGTAGCCCTCCCGGGGGGCAGATAAAGTGGGGGCTGTCATGCACTCCTCCCTGGGGTCAATTGTCCATTCCTACGAGCAGAGATCTGCCCCCAGGGAGGGCTGCATGACCTGGCCCACACTCCATTGTGGGTGGGGGGAAGGGGCCACCACCCCTTCCCATTTGAAAATTCCCCATCGGTTTGGGGTGCCCCACAGCCCCCCCTAAAATGCTGTCCACCATTTTTACTTTTTTACTTTTGGTTACCCAACTCCCCTTGGTGCAGATGGGCCCAATAGTGTGTCATTCTGCTCCCAGGTGCCCAAAACCTACTGCCCCACCCATTGGGGGGGCCTGTCTGCCATTTTGTGGTGGCCCTCTCCTCCCTCACCCCAAATGGGTTGCAAGGGCACCTCATGCAGGCCTCCCTAGGCCTCCTACAAATGGCTGCGTGTGGTACACCCCCCCCTCCATTTGGGGTGGGGGGAGGGCCACCAAAAATTTTGGAACAAGCCCCCCAGTGGGTGGGGCAGGAAGAATTGGGCACCCTGGGGCCAGATTGGCACACCAATGTGCCCCTCTGCACCAAGCCAAGTTTGGTAAAAAAAGAAAAACATTGAAAATGGCAGGATGCACTTTGGTGGGGCTGAGGGGTACTCTCCTTCCCCACACCAAATGAAAGGGGGGCCCTCTCAATAAGCCCTCCCTGGGGGAGGATAAGAGGAAGGCATCTCATGCAACGCTCCTTGGGGTCAGATGCCCCTTCCTAGGAGCAGATATCTGCCCCCAGGGAGGGCTACAAGTGGTGCCCCCATTTCCCCTTGGGGCGAGGGGGAGAGGGCCATCCCCTCTTTTCCGTAAAATAAATCCCTGGTGGCTAGTGGTCCCCCAACCCCCACCCAAATCTCAGTTTTTTTTTTTTTAATTTATTTTTTATTTTGCCCCCTTCACTGGGGGCAGATGATCAGCCATCTGCCCCCGGGGGGGCTAACCTGCAGGCCCCATCCTTTGGGGGGGCCTGCAAATTATTTCTGGCCCCCCCTTCAATTGGATGGTGGGGCCACCTCAAGTACTCCTGCCCGGGTTGCAGAAATCTGCCAACAGGGCGGGCTACAAGGGGTAGCCCCCCTTTCCACTTGGTGTGGGAGGGGGAGGACCACCACCCTTTCGTGTGGCACAAATATCCCTGGTGCATAGTGGCCTCCCCACCCCCACCCTCCCATCCCCATTGCATTTTCTTTTTTTTATTTGCCCCCTTCCCTGGGGGCAGATGCTCAGCCATCTGTCCCCAGGTTTATCCATGTGTGCTCCCATGCTTTGGCGGCCGGGGGAGAGGGCTGCTTACTGTAAGCAGCCCCCACCTCGCCCCACATTCAAAAGACATCCCTGGTGTCAAATGGCATTACTAGCCACGGACCTCCCCCTCACATAGCCCAGGGGTTGGATTACAGTTTTGAGCGATCCCTGCTTTGCAGGGATCGCTCAAAACAAGGTGCCAAAAAGGACGAGCTATCTCGTCCTTGGCACCCTGGAGGTAATCCCAAGGACGAGATTCCTCGTCCTTGGCACTTTAGGGGATTAAGATACCGGTCCAATATAGGACCTTCACATATGTAAATTGCCTGACTAGCTTGAAACTGCAAAACACCTATTTACAGCATGTAAATCCCTGGGTTGAGCTTACATGACAATAATGGGTAGTTTTGTCCACAGCTATGATTACATAAAAGATCAGGCCTTCTGGAACTTCTGTCTAAACTTAGTGTCTGTACAAGTGCATAAAGCTCTATTCCGGCTATGGTGTATAATTGCCAAGGCCCTCCCAAAGGCCCTCCCAAACGTTAAGTAAAATCGCCCATGAACATGTTATTTACACTGAATCATTAAATATTCTTATCTTTTATCATGGATTTCAGTATTTTACACAATAGTTAAATTGTCTTAACTGCTTGAATTCTTTTAGTCGCCTAAAGTAGGGTGTTTTAACTTCTGTTTTAACTTTAGCATTTTCTATTTTGTTACATTTGCTTGTTTACATTGCTATTCTTTAACTGTTGTGTATCATATGTTACATGTTATTGTTATGTTTTATTGGTCTGATTTGTAAAAGTTCTTTGAACTAAATACAAATGAACAAATAATAATATGCATTTTGGGGCAGTCATGAAAGACAGCTAGCACAGGTCTGGTCACTGGCTGCTGTCAAAGATAGTCCCAGCATCCATCCCTAATTTGTCTCTCCTTAAGAATCAGGGCTCAGCCAGCTCTTGGTTGTCCCAGTTTCTCTCTCCCATGCAAAGTTACTGCCCCATTAGTGTTTGGCCTCTTCACCCAAGTAAGGTCAGGCAGCTGTCTCAGGATACCCCCGGTGGTTATAAGGGCCATTCTCCATCAAGATGTTTAGCAGCTCTCCGTCTAAGCTTATCCTAGGAATGGTTTCTGGGTCTGTCCTTGTTTGTACACTCTCCATAAAGCAAAGGCTTTTTAATGTATAAGTCTCTCATACAAAATATTAAGATCAGGAGGTATCAATGTATTAGCCTCAAATTTTCATTGAACCTCTGCAGTTCTCTCCTCCTCCCTGGGAGTAGCATGATTGAAGTTAAGTGGAGAGGTACACACCTTCTGTCATTTACAATGTATTTACATGACAGCTTTTGAACTCAAAAGTCACTATCAGGCAAAGTGTTGTAATTTAACAATGCACGTCATAGCATATATATATTACTGTTCCCACAAGCATGACGGATAGATGTAACTGACTTTCGTATTGGCAAGTTATTGCACGTGCAAGCAATGATTTATTCACCCATTTTATGAAAACTTGCATAGTTTGTATTATGAAACTTCCTAATCAAATATCTAATTTACAAAGCCATCAGTTCCCCAACATTCAGATGTATAACATTTCTGGGAAGCTAGAAACACCTTTGAGGTTGCCACAGGGTTCTAAAAAAATGGAATGACATTGTCACCATCGCCTTGACAACAGCTTTAAAATGAGATTTGTCACAGCCCTCCTAGTATCACAGTCTAAAATTTAAAAGGACATTTGCAATGAAAGTCAATTGCCATATATTTATACATAGGTTTGCTCAGTTTCATTTTTTTCATTTCCTTGAAACCACATTATTTAGAGCATCTGGGGTTTCTTGGCTGAATGTTGATTTAGCCTTCAATAAAATGATCATTCATTCTTGAGCAGCCCAAAGCTAAGCAGATCGACACTGCATAGATTGTATCTCTGTCGCCAGATGGTCTCTGACATCATGAAGCTGTGCTGGTATTTGCCATTGTGTCCTTGTAATTTTCAGTTAAACACAGTTCCGATTTAATAGTGTACATTTTTAAGCATTGCACCAACCCTAACAGGCTCTGTGGTCAATCAGCCCATCATAAATACCTGGTTTGCAGAAGCCTCAAAGAGATCTCCCTTCCAGATAAAGAGCCACTCAGACCTGCATTGGTGGAAGGCACTTTGAATCTCTGTGTTGAAGTCAGCCCCACTGACCAGAATTCTGTATTTTGCCTGTCACAATATCTTTCTTATGACATGAGGCCTTCCTAATATTTTCAACATGTTTGCACATCGCTGTTCATCCGATCATCATAATCGATTCATTCTTAGCAACCTTTTTCCTTTTAGCGAAAAGCACATGGCTCTGGACATAGCAGTTTCTGTGTTAGAAAACCCTGCTTTTCATGTAACATCAATTTCTTTATTTTTTCTTTCCTTCTAAGTACATGCAAGGCCCTTTTAAATCAATGTTTTTCTTATTTCAAGCATCATTTTTTTATCAAACCGAAAGTGAAAGGGTGCTGTTCATTTTGTCCTTCAGAATGGGCATTTTCATCCTTAGCAACCTTTTTAACTCCATGTATTTGTGACTTAAGCAGTAAAATGCACACAGCTTCCCATTCAACATGTCAGGTTCTGTGTTGCTTAATTTTCAGGGTGCACAGCATTTTTATGTGTGGCAGTTTCCATGACAATTGCCACTTTTTGTCTCTCAGCCAACAATGTGACTTTTCCATCTTCACATATCCCTTGTGTCAACTGCAGGAATGTCAGTATTTGGATTTGCTAGGCACATTATAGCAGTATTGAAGTTTTAAGGCCGGCAAGGCCGGCTTTTAATTTAACAGTGTGCCTTTTCCATCTTCACATATCCTTTGTGTCAACTGCAGGAATATCAGTATTTGGATTTGCTAGGCACATTTAGCAGTATTGAAGTTTTAAGGCCGGCTTTTAATTTAACAGTGTACTTTGCCATAAGAACAATGTATTTCACATTAGATGCCTAACCTAGCCTTTCCTTTTGTGTGCTGGGGTTGTCAATAAACCCAAAAGGAGGAGATCATCAGAATATGACACCCTAAAATAACCCTGGGGGGTGTTGGTGTGATGGTGCACATTGCGACCAGACTAACTGGGATACACTGTACTGATCGCAAAGATATAGAAAATATAAAAATGTAGGGAGCAATAAAAATAAATGGAGAGTGGGAGACAAGAAGAGAGACACAGACAGAAAGAAAGAGAGAGAGAGAGAGAGAGAGAGAGAGAAAGAGAGAGAGAGAGTGAGAGATAGAGAGAGAGAGAGAAATGGATGAGAGAGAGATATTGACAGTGTCAATGTGGGAAAGATAAATGGGACCAGTCAGAAAGAGTGACATGGGTGAGCAGGCACCACTTTACTTTTAAATCTTATATGGTTGGTAGTGTATCAGTAGATAGTAGGTAAACCAAATTTGATTGCATATCCATCAAATAAATGTCTCAGCACGGGGCATTGGAAATGTGGAACAATGTGGACCTAGGCTAAGAGAGCCTGCAGTGTGGGTTGCACACCCTAAGTCTAGCTCTGCAGCTAGAGGAACATTCAAAAGTATTGTTGATGCAATCCACATTGGTTTAATGTTTCTGATAGAAATGACACAAACACTCTTCACTCGTGAAAAATCAGCTATATTTGTTTTGAAAGATGAATGACACAGCACGTCTCATCCGCTGAGGTCACATGATCAACTTTTGTGCTAGGGATTAAAGAGCGCAGATACGCTCGTTCTTTCAGAGGATAAAATGCGATGCAATGGGCTGATCTAGAAGGTAAGAAGGTGCACCTTGATTTCTGGCATCATTATAGAGGTCAGTGGCTCTTAGACTGACATTTATTCTTTAGGCTTTGTGTGTAGGTTCAGTTTTGGAATTTTCTGCAGTACATGTGAACAGCCGGGCACTCTTCATCATGAGTCTGAAAGTGCTTGTCTGGATGCATTGGAAAAATCATCCTAGATAATTAAGCATGTCTGACTGGCACACTCTGCAGATTTTTACCAGCTTGTCCAGGTTATACCTTCATAGCTTGGAATAGCAGTTGTGAGATTCATAGATACACCTTTTTATAAGTACTGATCATTATTTTCCAGTAGATGCACCAGCACTTTGTTGGGTTCTAGGTAAGAGAGTTTGAAGTGCACAGATTGTACTCATACTGACATACATGCCAGCTTGCTACCCAAACCCACCTAACTATTCTCTTTTTTTTTCCTTGGTCTTTTTTCTTTTTCCCCGCTTGCAATTTCTCATAATGTATACCCAATCCATTGGAAATTATATTGACCGCATATTTTTGTGCATTTACTAATTGCAACACGCATTCTGACAATTAGGTGCACCATAAACCTTTCTGGGCTTTGAACATTAAGATTTAAATGTTGGTGATGGGGTGCTGTAATGATGTTGCACATTCATATGTCACAGTGTGATGTGGTTTTCATTCTTTGTGCAGCTATTAGCCCTGATGATGTACATAACATCCAAAATGCATTGGCAATTTTAGCACTTCTTGGCATAGGCCGCTTACAATGGTCATCTTTCAACACAAGTATAGCTGTTTTTTACAAGAAATGAGTGTTGGTGTCAATTCTATCAGAAACTGCAAACCAATGTGAATTGTATCAATAATACTTTTGAATGTTCATCTAGCTGCAGAGCTAAATTTAAGTTGTTCAGCCCGCAGCAGAGGCTCTCTTAGCCTATGCCTACATTGTTGTCATCTGTCTGAAAGTGGCCAGTGGTAGAATCCAGGATTACAGGTTTTTTGCCTTCTAAGACCTAATCCCTTCTTCCCCTGACTAATTGACTCACCTCCAAGATTTCGTGCCACTTTACACTACACACACAAGTCCTCTACAGAAGGCGACCACAAGCCTGGCCATTAAGAAATCAATGCACATCAAGCTAAGAATATAATGACCTCTTTAGCTCTATCACAGTCTCCCTTATCAGCATCTAAACAGATCCAAACCACTGCAGTCTATCAGATCTTGGGTGTTCCTTTTGGATCGCATATTCCCAACTGTCTCTGCCATACTCAAAGAAAGTAGATCAGCACACAGGATTTGGTACTTCAGACATGACCCATCAACAACACAGGTGTCTCATCTTTTACTCCCACTTACCCACTACAGGCCCATCTTTTCTTTCAGTTCAAGACACAACAAGGTTGACAAAAGTCTCAAAACTAACTACAGTATGGTAGGTTAAGGAGATAATCTTAAAACAACACCCTAAGATAAAGCTGGGTGTTGTGTTCATACTGGTGCACTCAAAGACCGGACCCAATAAACTCAGTTTAGTAGGACTATGTTTTATAGATGCAAGAGACATTCAGCTCTTGTTTGGCACTGAGGCAGTCCAGCCGGTGGAACATATCTACTAAAGATGACACACTAAGTTAAACATTGGTGTCATCTGCAAACTGCTGCACCTAAAGTTCCAACCTAAGAACCAGATCTGTCAGATGTTTTATGTATATGATAGACACAATGGGGCAGAGGATCACATCCTGTAGGACTCCACATCCCGTAGAACTCCACATCCCATGGTGAGGGGGTCCGGCCTAGGATAGTCCACCTGCAGGTACTGTGCACATGAAAGGAGGACAAGTGAAGAGATGCAATGAAACCAGTTGCGAGGTGAGCCACTTTATTAAAGCTTGCAGATAGACAGAGCTCAACCTCTCACTAATACCCTTAACTGACACTGAACTTCTCATCCCAAGCATTCCAGAACCAGATTACATCATAACACGTCCCCCTTCCTACCCAAAATAAGTTACACAATAACCCCCAACAACAAAAGGAAACAGAACATGAGTAATCCAAAAGTAGATTCCACTGAAAATTAAAGAAACACCATAGAAGAAGAACTGAGCAAAATAACTTTATCACACATAATTCACCACACCAGTTACGTTCACACTCTCAGTGACCCATACTTGTCTCTCACCCTCTGTCTGAATGGCTCTCCTGCTCTCACCAGTCTCCACCTGACCAATGGATCTTGCACCACTCTCCTCTTCCACACCACCACCATCAGCCACTGCTTTGTATGGAGCCAACATACTGATTGACCACACTTGTCCTCCCTCAATGATCTCCACACCGTTTGTCACTGCCATAATTCTCTTGGGGTCCAGGAACTTACTCCCATGGTATTTGTGCCCGAGCCGGGGGTTTGTGGATGAGCACCAAATCACCTACAGTCCAAACCACTTCATTTAGTTTCTTCTCCTCATAAAACATCCTCCTGTTATGGTATTGCCTTTCTCTGCTGATTCTTACCACCTCCTCCCTGTCAACATCACAAAACAAACCATTCCCAACTAAACGGGACACAATCTGGTACTGGCCCCTACCCATTGATCAAGAAAAACAGAGACACCTTAGTCACTGAGTGTGGTGTGGTGCAAATCTCCCACATCATGTGTCTCAACAGACTGTGCGAGAGCAACCCAAATTGCACACCCAGTTGGATTCTGCCCTTGATGAACCTGATTATGTGCTGCATCAGGACATTGACTCTGGGATAGTAGAGCAAAGTGTGAACATGACCAATGGATTACTCTCGCAGAAACGTTTTCATAACCTCTGAACAGAACTGCACCCTGTTATCTGTCACAATCTTCATTGGGAACCCGTTATAATAGAACACATCCTGAAAGAATTTCATCAACTCCACAGTGTTCGCCTCACTCACTGGCTTCCACTCCACCCATTTGGTGTGTTAATCCTCCATCAAAAAATAAGAATCTGCGGCCTCCTCCTAACCCACCAATGGGCCCCATCACATCCACTGGCACTTTGCTCGATGGCTGGGCTGGTAGCTCCACTGGAATGAGAGGTGTCTCTCTCACCACCTAGTTTTTATTACTGGACGACCATGGCACACATTCCATCATGCTCCTCTCTACACAACTGTCCATTCAAGGCCACCAGAAACTCTGTCTCAAACCTATTTTAGTGCCTCCAGCCCCCAGATGCCCATGATGAGCCAAATCAATCAAGCTTTCTCCCAGAGCTTCTGGCACACCAATCTTGGCTCATTCTTGAGCGTTTCAAAGACAACTTGTCTTTTACTTTAAACCATCTCTCGTATCTGTGGTCCACACCTTGTTTGCTAGGCCATCCCGACACTGTCCACTCCTTGATACACTTCACAAACTCATCATAATCCTTAGCCAATTCCCACTCAAGCTGCCCTACAGCCTGCTGATCCACACTCACTAATACCACTTCTTCACCACCATGCACATCTGTTCCAACACGAAGTCGCAACAAGCAATCAGCCACCAAATTCTTGTTGCAAGGTAAAGAGCGCACGTGGAAATTGTATAATAGTAACCCCAAAAACCAACTAAATCCTAGGTGATGCTCTACTCCACCAGCCACTCACAAGCATCTGCACCAGGTATTTGTGGTCAGACCGCACCACAAAAGGATATCGACACAAGAAAAACCTGAAGTGAAGAATCGCCCATTAAACTGTGAGAGCTTCCCTCTCCAAAGCTGAGTACTTTCTCTCAGGCCTCTTCACAGGCCTTAATGCGAACGCCACCACTCATTCCTCCTTGTTCACTCCACACTGGGTCAATGACGCACCCAACCCTAGCATACTAACATCCACCGTGAGTATGGTGTAATATGATGTAGAAAACCTCCCCAAGGAAGGGACTGCAACTATGTCACTCTTAATTAGTGCAAACGTAATGTCACACTCCTCAGTCCATATAAACCTAGTTCTTTTTTTCAATAAGGATCTAAGTGGAGTTGAGATTACAGCAAAATTGCTGATACATTTATTTTTTAAATTAAAATTTTATTGAATTTTCAATGCAAGGGTGGTGCACAATGGTACCATTTTGTTATCTTCACATTGTTACATCGTTATCTTATTATGTTTGAACAAGGATCGTACAAATATCACAATTAACTTTCCCTTCCCTTTTTGCGTAAAGTTAGTTTCGTCCATTCTTCCTCCCCCAAGATGGTCAGTCGGTTTTATCTCGATTGCTGGCAAGAACTTAAACGGTATTTGATGCGAGCTGGGACGTTTTCTTCGTTTGACTATGTGGGCTCATGTTGTGCGACGGGTCTCTTCACCTGGGGCATAGTGTGTGGTGTTTAAAACTCGTATAATTGTGTGGTTTGTGTTGATTCTGAGTCTGCGAGTTGACTTCGTCTTAGGCTTGGGACATAAGTTGCGGCAAAGTCGCTCCAGGTTTCTTCGTGGCGTGCTGCTTTTCCATGGAGGGCCGCCGTGATTTTCTCCATTGTATAATATATATTATAGTATATATTTTTGTTGCAATGTTTATCCATTCTTTTTTTTGGGGAGGTGTGGAGATTTCCATTTGATAACTAGGCCCGCTGTTGCAGCTAGTAGCAGTGGAGATGCAAGTCCCCTTATCCTGATTAGTTTGTCATCTCCTTCTTCCAGGCCGAACAAGGTTAGGAGAGGAGTTGCGTTTCTTTCAGTGCCGTCTATTTGTTTAATCCATCCAAGCACCTCGGTCCAGTATATGCAGACTGTTGGACAGTCCCACCACATGTGCTAATAGTTGGCGTCCATTCCGCATTGTCTCCAGCATTTTGGGCTGTTGGTCTGGTACATTTTCGATAATCTGTGGGGGTCATATTGCCATCTGTGAAGTAGTTTTATTGCGTGTAGTTTGTATTGTGCGGCAATTGATATCCGGGATGGTGTTTGGCAAATCGTGTCCCATGCCTGTTGGTCAAATTCTCTGTTGAAGCCCTTCTCCCATTTCCCTTTGAGGCGGGGGTTTGGGTTCAGGTCTTCACCGATCAGGGCGCTATACATGCATGCTATGAGGCCTTTGTTCGTAGAGTTTGTGAGTTTGTGTTGAGAATTTTCTCGACAGCAGTGAGTTTTCTTCGCATCTTGGATTTCCATTTGCATTTGGATAGGACGCCCTTCAAGCGTAGGTAGAGGAAGATCGGTATTGGGTGCAGTTGGAGGGCTTCCTCCAGTTCAGTGATTGGTATGAATTTGTCATCTCGCCATTGCTGTCCGATCCTTTTGAGTCCTGCGTCGAACCAGGTTTGATATCTGGGGTGTTCTGGGATTGCTTCTCTGACTCATGGAGCCCGTAGGTGGCTCAAGGGGGATGGCCATGTGGTTACTCCCATCATTCCTTTTCCCTCCTTCCATATGTTTCATATCGTTCCCAGTATTGGATGGTCACTTAGTTTTCGTGTGAGTTTCAGTCTTGGGACCCATAGCCATTCTGAGAGTGTAGTGGGGGTTAGGTTGTCGTTGTCCAGCTGTACCCATTGCAAGTCTTTTCTGTCTCACAGGTGAGGAATGAGGACTCTTAGCTGGGTCGCCTGGTAGTATCGCTGAATATCGGGGAGGCCGACCCCTCCTTGGTCTTTGGGTAATATGAGGGTTTCGTAAGGTATTCTGGATTTCTTCCCTTCCCACAGGAATCCGGTTATTGCCTTTTTCACTTGTTTAAAGAAGTCTTCTGGGATTGACACAGGGAGGACTTAGAAAGGATATAAGAAGCGTGGGAGACTGACCATTTTGATGGCGTTCAATCGTCCCATCCAGGAGATCGTAAGTAGTTGCCATTTTGCGAGGTCTGCTTTAAATGCAGTGAGTAGTTGGGGAAGTTGGCCTCATATATGTCGGTGATGTTTCTCGATATATTGATGCCCAGATATCGAAGCGTAGGGCCTCCGATGGTGAGGCCTAATTGGTCGAATTCTGCTTTCTGGGTTGTGTTGGGTTTGTGTAGTGGGAAGAGGATGGATTTGATTCTGTTAACTTTGAAGCCTGATAGTGAACCATATTCTTCAATGAGTTGCATCGCTCGGGGGATTTACGTCATCGGTTTCTGTATGTGTAGTAGAATATCATCTGCGTACAGGGCCAACTTATATTCTCTTCCTTGCACTCGATGATCTGCTCTGAGAATTTGGGCCAGTGGTTCCAGTGAAAGCGCAAACAATATTGCCGAGAGGGGGCATCCTTGCCTCGTGCCTCTGCTCAGTGGGAACCAGCGGGAGTACTGAGAGTTCACTGTTAAGGATGCCCTTAGCGATGTGTATACTGCTTTGATTCCTCGTCGGAGAACAGGTCCAAGGCCTATTTTCTTTAGTGTTGCTTCCAGGAAGTGCCATTCGACCCTATCAAATGCTTTCTCTGCGTCGATGGACAATAATGCGGGTGTGTTCGGCATTTTCCAAGCCTTGTTTATGAGGTAGAGAGTCTTGTGGGTGGAGTCTGTTCCCAGTCTACCAAGGATAAATCTGACCTGGTCGCTGTGGATGATGGCAGGCATGTGTGTTTTCAACCGTGCAGTGATGACCCGCGTATACATTTTTGCATCTATATTTAGGAGGGAAATAGGGCGGTAGGAAGTACACTGTTTGGGGTCTCTGCCCTCTTTGGGGATAACCGTGATTAGGGCCTTGGAGAAGGATTCGGGAGCGGAACCGGTTTGGAGGATATCGTTAAAGAGTTCGACTAAAAACTGAAGGAGGGTATCAATGACGGTTTCATAGAACCCTGTTGTGTAGCCATCGTTTCCGGGGCTTTCCCTGTTGGGAGCCTTTTGATTGCATCTTCTACTTCTTTGTCTGTGATGGGGGCGTCGAGGGTTTGTGCTATTTCAGTGGATAGACTTGGGTAGTCATCTTATCCATGTATTCTGTGATTACCCTCTCATCGTGTATGGTCTCTGAGGTGTACAGTTTTTCATAGAAGTCGGCGAAGGCTTTGGGGATGTTGGGGGGGAGATCCCTGTGAGGATCATTCTCTTTTTGTATGGCTGATATCCATCTTTCTTTGCATTGTCCACGGAGCCTGGCTGCGAGTAGTGCGTCTGCTTTGTCTCCTTTCTCATAGTGTTTCTGTTTCAGATATTGAAGTTTGCTTCTAATTGTCACAGTTACCCTCACTTTCTGGTTGCCTCTATTATTGCCTCTATTATTTTTTCTTCCCTCTCAGCGTCTGCTGTTTGGGCGCTAAGGTCTAATTGCGCTATTTTGTTTCTGAGCTTATTTTCTATCAGGTAGCGCTTCCTTTTCTTTGCCGCTCCCTCTTTGATTAGTACACCTCTCCACATGGCTTTCCCTGCTTCCCATACCTTGTTCCTCGAGACTTCACCAGTGTTGTTTCGTTCGAAATATTTGTCAATGTCCTTTGCCAATTGTTCTCGGAATATTGGGTCCTTCCAGAGCGTCTCGTTACAGCGCCATTTCGAGCTTCTGCAGTGGAGCATCACCTGACTGAGGGTGATCGTGACCATGTCGTGATCTGACTACTTTATGGGGGATGTTTTGGATGTGGACAAACCTCTGTTAACTCCGGTGTGAGGTATATATGGTTGATTCTAGTATATGTGGTGTGCGGTGCGGAATAGAATGCATAGCTTGTTTGGTGGGGGTTCATATAGCACCATGCATCTTTGAGTTTGTAGGCGTCCATCATGTCTATTACTTCTGAGCGGCCAGCCTCTGGCGGGTTATTCGCCTGGGGGTTTCCGGCTTGTCTGTCTAGTGTTGGGTCTGTCCACATATTGAATTCGCCTCCTAGGATCACTTCGCCTTCTGCTTCAATCATGACTTTTTGGACTATATGTCAGAGGAACCTGGATTGTCCAGAATTGGGGGCGTTTAAGGAGGGAGGTGTGATGGTAGTGCCCTGTATGTTACCGACCAGTACGATCGCTCTGCCACTTACATCTGCCCAAGTTTTTTGGACTTTAAATTGGAGTCATTTGCTGATTAGGATGCCGACGCCAGCTTTCCGGAGTGGGCTTGAGCTCCAGTGTTCGGTTCCGGACTTGGCATACAGAACTCTTCTTTCTTCACCTTTGATGTATCTAGTTTCCTGTAGGAAGAGTATGTCAAGGTCTGCCCTTTTGAATTCCCTGTTCAGTAGTGACCTCTTGGTGGGGGAATTGAGTCCCTTGACATTCAGTGTCCCGATTTTAATCATGCCGAGCCCGTCGCTTGTATTGTTGCGGTTAATGGCCATTGATATGTTTCCTTCATTTGTTTACTCGGTCCCATTTTTTATTGCTTTATGCCAACGGGGTTAGAGTGTTTTGTTGGACATGCCTGACTGTCTTGAGTGTCATTGTTTTCATCTCCCCTCCCCCATCCCTCCACTAATTGTTTTGCAAATTAACATTCCCTTCCCTCCTCCCTTGTTCACCTACGTGCTCCCTCCTGTCGAGGGTTTCCATCCGTGATTGGTGGCGTCCGATTTGGACTGGGTGAAAACTGTCGGTCCAATGTTGGACCACCGGTACGAACCGTTACCGCACGGTCCCTATGGCAAATACAATCACTTTAACATTTTGAGCCCTCTTCCCACTCCCCCCCAATGCTTAGAACTCAACATTAACTTTCGTTAAAGGATGTACTGTGAAACATGTTGTTTCATGGTGCATCTTCAGCTGATAGTTCCGCCTCTCTCCTCCAGGGTGGACTCTTCCACAAGTCTGGCCTCGTGTCGAAGAAGTGTGGGTTGTCTAGTTCTTGACGGTCGCTTTTGCTGTCTTGTTCAGATTCTGGACTTGTATGTTCAAGCCACTGAGATGCTGTTTTCATTTGTCATTGTCCGACGTGTTGTTACCCCGCCTGTACTTTCTTGATCCCTTCACTCTTTTTCTCCTTGGTCCCTGGAGTTCCCATCGTGATCCAATGTGCTCTGGTTCTCATCTGTCTTCTTCTCTTGGGCCTGTTCCAAGGAGTTCCGCAATGCAATCTCAGATCTCCTCTTACGATCTTAGCTGTATTCTCTTGCTTCTGTGCTCGAATGTGAGGGTGAAAGGGTATCCCCATCTGTATCGGGTGCCTTGTTCTTTGAACCATTTTGTCAGTTGTTTACAGAGGCGTCTCAGGGCCAGGGTGAGCGAGGATAGGTCCTGGAAGATGGTTATCTCGGCTCCTCCGAGGTTGAGGGGACCTCCGGATCTGGCTTTTTCTAGAATCCTGGCTCTGTCCTAGTATCGATGGAATCTGGCAAGGACTGATCTTGGGCCACCGGGTGGTCCTCCAGCCCTGTGTATTCTCTCTGTTTTGGGCTCATCGATTTCTTTGATCCGCCATCAGAATTTTGATGATGTCATGAATTGTTTTTTTGAGTTTTTCCTCTGTTTCACCTTCATGTCCTGGAATTCCAAAGAAGCGCAGGTTGTTTCTCCTCTTGCGGTTTTCTAAATCGTCCATTTTTAGTCAGAGTTCCTCTTCTCTCTTCTGGATTTCCCATATTCTGAGGTCCATTTGAGATTCGAGGATATCTATGGAGGCCTGGTTGTTTTCAACCCCTTGTAGTCCCTCCTCAATGTTGTCCATTCTCTGTGTTAAATAGAGAGTTTGCAACCAACCAAAAAAAGCTTGCCTTGGCGACAAATTTTGTGTAGTCAAACTGATCCCTTATTTGCTTAGAAGGTTGTCAGCATGAGTAAGACTCTAATCCATGTGTGGTTGCTACACAGAAGCAATCAAAAAATAGAAAAAGCGATAAGAGTTATAATTTTACTCTAATGCGCCAACCACTTGTATTTAGTTTGTTTCGGTGAGTATTGATGAAAATAAACAGTAAGGTTCAACAGGTTAATGATTCCAAATAGTCAGATCTGTAATTCCATAGTTCCATTTATTGTAAATTAGACATGTTAACTTTACATGCAAGTATATCCTTAGGATTTGTGTATCAATTTTCCATATAGTATCTTTCAATTCCCAATTACTACACGTGTTTCCCCATCACATTTTGCAATGGTTCTTCAGGCGAGTTTAACACATTCTTGATTACCTTATTAAGAAAAAAGAAAATAATGTATCAAAGGTTTACATTAGAAAAGAAAATTCATAAAATGGAGGACCATTGCCACTTAATTTGTGACTTCATAATTTACTTTGTGAAATTATTAATTAAATAATTATTGTTTTGTACTCACCAAAAAAAACAACTTAATCTGGTTCCAATATCCTTTGTTTGTGAAATAACTTTCTCTTTACTCCTTGTTTAAAGTAATTTATACCATATTACAGCCCTCTGCTGTCTAATCTTTTTGGATTCTGTGGGGTATAGAGAAGGTCTTGTTTACTTTAACTAGTTAAATTTATATTCAACAAATATTTGGCTCATGGAGTTCTTTTCAATAACCACTTTTTAGTCTTTTTAGGCTATTAGTTAATTGAAGATTCCTCACCTTAGTATTTTATCTGGCTTCTCCTCTCAAAGTCCTCTTTTCAGATTCAGGTTACATAGCAGAGTGCCGCCGAATGCTTTTGCAACTACTCTGTAACTGATTGCTCTATATATGTCCCTCGCACGGGTCGCGATGATGTCATCACGTCACGCGTTACGTTATATAGCGTAACCCGATGACGTCATCGCGCTCAATCGCGCTAAAGCGACCATTTTGTTTGTAAGTTCGTGCCTATACAAACTAAAGGATACATGCTCATGGAAATTATCGATTTTTATGAAAAAAAGGTTTGTGAAGTTGATTTATATTGGTTTTTACTTTGCACTAAATAAAAATAGAAAAAGGTACCAATAATGTTAACCTTATAAGTTTCTCATATAAGCTTATTTTACCAATAAAAATTGTTATATCATCAATTTGTTGAGAGAAATCTAGCAACGAAAACTCAATAATTGTAATTATACATTATCTAACCGAACAGTTTGCACACCATATTTTTGATTAATCTAATATCATAACCAATAATACAATTTCACCAACATAATCATTAGAAAATGGTATCATAACCAGTTGTACATTTCAGTGTCATTATTCAAACCAGTTATGCATGTGTCCATTATGCATATCCACTTGCACTCCTGTTTTCTTAAAATTTCTTCTTTGTTCCCCCCTCTCGGTGGTAGGGAGATTTTCTCCAGGCCAAATATTCTCAATCCTTTTACGTCAAATGTAGGATGATTTTCCAAAATATGCATTGCAATGGGAGATCTTAGATCCCGGTTTTGGATAGCTCTTAAGTGCTCAGACATCCTAACTTTTAGTTTCCGTATTGTACTGCCGATGTAGAGTTTTTTGCAGACATATTCCAGTGCATATACCACAAATGTGGAATTACAATTAATCAGTTCCTTGATTCGTTTAGTATTGCCATTGGGTAGTAAGATTTCCTGTTTTCCTGTGCTCAAAAAAGGGCATAATTTGCAATGTCCACACTTTTGAGTACCTTTCATGAGCGATTGAAAGAATATCTTTCTTGTATCTGGTAATGGTTTTAGAAAGCTCGGACCCACTAGATTTCTTATGGTCGGAGCTTTTCGAAAGCAAATGCTTGCTTTGTCATCCACATGGTTTCTTAAGCTCAAATCAGTGAGAAGAATATTCCAATTCTCTGATAATATTTTCTTTATCTTTTTTTGATTCTGTGGTATAGGTTGTTATAAATTGAATTCTGCGTTTGCTGGCTATGGTTTTTGGGTTGTCCATTAGTAAAGAGTCTCTTGAAATGGTTTCAGCTTCCTTTATTGCGGTTTTGATGTTGTTAATCCCATAACCTCTTTGTATAAATTTTAGATGAGTAGATTTCAAATTTTCCTTATAGGTAGAGGCAGTACTACAATTCCGTTTTACTCTGAGGATCTCCCCAAATGGTATATTGTAGATTGTATGTCTTGGATGAAATGAGGTTGCATGAAGGAGACTGTTTCCTGCTGTTGGTTTGGTAAGTAGCTTTGTTTGAATTTGTGCATCCTCGATAAATAATTCCAAATCCAGAAATTCTATCTTGCTTGAGTCAACTGATTTTGTGAAGGATAAATTACAGTTATTGTTGTTTAAATGAGTAACATAAGTGTCCAACTCTGTTGTGTTGCCTTCCCAGATCAATAAAATGTCATCAATAAAGCAACCCCAAAATTTAACGTTGGTGTTGAAAAGGGGATGTTTCCATGCGTGTTGTATTTCAAAAAAACCAGCCCTGTTTATTCTCTCTGTTTTGGCCTCATCGATTTCTTCGATCCGCCATCAGAATTTTGATGATGTCATGAATTGTTTTTTTGGGTTTTTCCTCTGTTTCACCTTCATGTTCTGGAATTCCAAAGAAGCACAGGTTGTTTCTACTCTTGCGGTTTTCTAAATCGCCCATTTTTAGTCAGAATTCCTCTTCTCTCTTCTGGATTTCCCATATTCTGAGGTCCATTTGAGATTCAAGGGTATCTATGGAGGCCTGGTTGTTTTCAACCCCTTGTAGTCCCTCCTCAATGTTGTCCATTCTCTGTGTTATTTTATCTATTTTATCACCTAGGTTGGCCCCCATGCTTTTTATTTCATTCAGGAGGGCAGTGATGTCACTGCTGCACCAGTCTCGGAGGCATCCATCGTCTCTTTGTTTTTGTTCCCTGATAATGACGGTAGCGGGTCGTATGCATATCTAGCCAACTTCAACTTAGTGTTCATGAGGTGGTTACTGTGGCAGAAGAGGCACACGCCCCTAGTTTGGGGACCCAACCCTCTGCCCTACAGTGTGTTCAGGTGGCTTCAAATTGATTCCAGGTTGTTGGCCGGTGATAGCGTCTACCATATGCGGCGGAGGTCAATGAGGGGGGGTGTAGATCTCTTCGGCCAAGTCTGTGCACCGTCTGGCTCCCTTGCAGTCGGCAGTCACTAAGGTCACTTTCTAGTTCCACGGTGGGCAGTTCTAGCTGGAACTCGAAACGGCATCCGCTCCTGGGTGCCTTTCTTTATATTTTTTGGAGGGAGCTGTGGTCTGGGTTCGGTGTTGCCCTTCAGTCTGCTGTGGGGTACTATGCGGACCTACTGCAATCTGCCGTCGTTGAAAGTTCCTTAGTGGGGGCCTGTGTGAGTGCTCTCGAATCATAGTATGGGTGGCCTTTCTCCTCTGTTGCCAATTCTCTGCACTATGCGTGTGGTGGGATAAGGTCCTCGGATGGTGAAGGGGTGTTGTGATGATTCCGGCGATGCTACTTTGTACATGTGCGGTTAGTCAGGGGAGGCTTTTTAGTGAAGTGTGCAGGCTTGCTTTTTATTATGTCACCTTTGCTTCCTACGAAAGAAGTGCGCAGTAGTTAAACGCTACGATGTCAGAACATCTGCATTTTCATTATAGATTTAAAGGCACCATTTTCTTTACACCTTTATATGACTGTCATTGCCACACAGCTCAGTGAGTGCGTATTTTCCAGTTGCCCTTTGGGCACTTAGGGTTTGCTGCACGTGACTGCTGCAGGGTTATGTGTGTGGGGTATCCAAGCCAGTAGACTGGTGCTCCAGCATCTCCACTCTCCGCCCTTCACCACCGTGCGCCACGTGAGGCCGACCTGTTGACGGCGCACCAGGTGTTGGGGACAGGGAGCGTTGTCCGGAGGATGTTGTGGTGGGACCCCCCAGGCCTCCGGCAGGGTCGGGGGCGTCCGCCCGCGGGGTGCTGCGCTTCTGGGTGGCGTGGTTTTGCGGGCTCTGCAGCTCTATGGGGAGCGTCTGCTTACCGCGGACTGCAAGAGCTCTGTCTCCGAACCCCACGCAGGCTGGGATCTGCAGCAGGGAGGTCCTTCTGTGCGTGCTGGGCTTTTAGTCTGTGCACTTCTACACTCCCTGCATCGATGGGGGTGCAGGGGGAGACGAAGGAAGGTGTCAAGCAGGCCATTCATCGAAGCGACCGATATCCATGGAGAACCATTTCCCGGCTGGCGCGTTGATTTCAGCGGGTTTCACTTTCGCTTTTGAGGCGTCCTGTGGGGTGGAACTTTGAACAATGGTTTCTCCCTCTTCTTCGCTCCGATTTTCTTTGCGTTTTCTCCTGTGGGGGTGGGGGCGGAGGGTCTTCAGTCAACATCTTCTTTGTTTGTTTTCCGGGGGGGGTCTTGTGATGGGGGCTCTAATCACATCTTGGACCTGCGGTAGAGGAACTCACACGGAGTGGAGACTCATCCGTGCGCCCCCTGGTGGCCAACCTCCTGACACATTTATGATAACATTCCACATAGGACAAGAAAATACATAAATTGGTATGTATCCATGGATACTGGGGCCTCACTTATTACCCTCGCCCAGCTCACCTTCGGGCTGATGCCATTTGCTGACACACAGTGCCCCAAATACTCCACACTCTCCTACACTTGTTGCGTTGAACCATCAAATCAGCATCCTTGAGCCTCAACAGCACCTGTCTCAACACACTATCATGCTCCTCATGTGTACATGTGTGTATTAACACATCATCTCAGAACACTACCATGTTCGATATTCCTTCTAGAGCTTTTTCCATTATCCACTGAAATAAAGCAGCCGCTGAAGCTAAGCCAATAGGCTTTCGGAAATACTTACACGCACCTTCAGTCAGTGGTCGAAGTGTATGACAAGAAGTAGTGAAACTAATGTCCACTGCTGGGCTGCACGCTCCCCACAAACCCCATTGCCACGCCCCCTCTCACGTACAATACAGACCCCCAAACAAATGTGCCTGCTGTTTAAGGTAAGGTTCAGTGCACTGTACTGAAGTGCAAGTTTCGACTGCTTCCTACACTTTTATTTTAAAACGAAACCATTTCTGAAAGGTTTCATTTTAAAATAAAAGTATAAGAACAGTACAACTTAATTCAAAAATGTAGAGAAGCACTGGTCCCAACCGCTCCCACCCACTTCGACCACTGCCTTCATTAGTGATAAATGCTGCAACATGCTGACAATCCTGTGCTAACTGCACTTGATATGAGCAGCGGAAAAGACAATGACGGTAACAATCTTCGCTTGAGCCTATGTAGGAGAATAATATATATTTTTTAAAACTTGTGACTACCATGTGTGATGCTACTGAGCAATACAGGAGGAAGAGAAAACAATCCCTGCTACCTGAGTGGCTGTTGTTTCAGTGCTACAGACAGGGTGCAGTCCAGATTGATAAACCCACAACAAACATTATTTGAATATGTATAGGCAAAGAATAGTTGTTGGACCCTTCTCATTGTGTATCAAAATGCTACCAGGCTAATAGTTCAATAGCTGACCTTATCCACAGGGTTGAGGCCAGTTTTCTTTTCAAAGGAGGGAGTACTGTACCATATTTTAAGGAGTTCAAATAATGATTTGCCTGAGAGAAGCATTTATCAGACGCAACCAGAAAGAAGACATAGATTCAGGAAATGTTTTAATAAAATAAGTATGAATGGAGTCCTCAGAATAAGACATAGATGTCATAGACGAAATAAGGCAGAAAAGGTCAGGGGCAGAAATGGGAGAGGAAGTATCCGTTCTAAGAAGAATAGGCGAGATAGGGTTAATAGCATTAGGCACTTAAGAGACAATAGGAGTTTGAACATTTTTTATTTGATCAAATAAATAAAAAGATGGGACTGTGTAGGGGAAATGGATGATGTAGAAGCAGGAGATGGATTAATAAAGTGCCAAGGGTGATGTATCTCGTCCTTGGGATTGCCTCCCTGTTGCCAAGGACGAGATACCTCGTCCTTGGCATTTAAGGGGTTAATGAAACAGAAAACGTTAGAAGGCATTGAATGGTGAAATACCAAAATCACCAAAAAAGGACTTGGCACTGAGGCAGGGGGAACCCATTGCAGTTAAAAGGTTGATTATTTTTAAAAGTGCACACTAACGTGTGGCTGCAGATATGTTGTAATTCAGCAAAAGGTGTTTTCCATCGTGAATTAGTGATTTGTACAATGCAGGGAAATTGCGAAGCTGATTGAGAAATGTATGATAGAGATTTTACTCAAAAATGTTTCCATGCCATACTTTCTTTTGAATGGGATGATTACCAGGGTGCAGGGGGGTGCATTTTAATTCAAACTGACTGCGGTTTCTAGAATAGAAACTAGATTGAGATAATCCAAAGTGGGAATATTCACATTCTCACAAGAAGAAGCATGGAACTCGCTACAAAGAAGAAAAGGCCTTCAATAAATAATAATAAGAAACAGTTTTAAAAGACTTCCACAAAGTGTAGGAGCTAAAGTGAAAGCTGGGAACCCCCTGTCTTCTCCCCACGTCTCCCTTCTCTCGTCACCCTGTTTACCCATCCATATCCTCCACTTCCCTCTCATATACCACCCATTATAACCTAACATCATGTATTTTGCCCATCTCAAGTCGTCTGTTCACACTTCTACCTCTCTTCCTGCTGTACCTGATTCTGAACTGGCCAAGGGCCTTTGGCATGCCCAATACTCGGTAAGCAGATCTCCTATCCCACTGATTATTCTGATACTCGGCACCCCAAAAACCAGTGATAGCAATCACCAAAACCTGGATTACCACCTTGATGTTGCTAACAGGGCAGCCACTCACAGTGACTTTGCTTCGTTCTCACACTCAGTCTCTCAATAATTGTGCTGTTGTTGTTGTAATCATAAGCACCAACACATGTTCAGAGCGTTTCCTCTTTCACTTCCTCTTCATTCGTCCACATCTCAGTCCACCTCATTTCTTGCACCCCGATTAACATCAGCATTAGATACCACAGACTCAGCACCCTCAATCTATTTACTCTGATCTTCAACTTTTACTTGAATCCCTCGCAGCTGACGGCCCTGCTGTCATATTGACTGACTTCAAATGCTCCAAGATGCTCACGAACCTCAAATTGACCCCACTCTCTCTGCAAATCATTACTCAGCCTATAAAACCTTGAACCCCACACCCAAAGCAACCCTCTCAATCACATATTCCTACCTTTCACAATGGTCTCCTCTGCTCTCAATATTGATCCCTCCCCAAATGAACACTCACTCATACACTTTAGAATCACTTTCCCCACCGCAACCATTCTACCCACCCATCCCACACCACACATTAGTTTAAGACTATCACCATAATCCCTTACCTTGTCTAAATCAAAACGTACCAACAAGCTCTCTCTCCTCTCTACAACCACCAAATATAACTTGTTTTCTGTAAATCTGACCGTGTAATGTCCACCCCTTCCTGTATCACTACCCTGCATACCCCTTCATCTCATTCCACCCACACCCTTTACCACGAATCGTCCTTGACATGCTTGCGAACCAGTTTATGCTACTGGTACAAAGGCCAAACTACTTATCTCCTCACTGGGTACAAGGACCAATTGCTAAGCCTGAGCACAACCCTTGACGCAGCAATATTGTACTCTCTCTCTAACTGTATTTCCCTTCTCAGATCACAGGATAACAACTATGACCTTCCAGGACATGCCACCCCCCTCTAAAATCATGTGATGTCCACATCACTCTCCACTGATGATTGTGTCTACTTGCCCATCTTTGCATCTCTCGCATATCTCCCATATTTCCCTCTACTCCCACACTCCCCACACTCTCCTCCATATCCTACTTCTTTCATTCTTTCCCACTCAAAACCCCCATCTCATTCTTACAACCCATCCTGCTCTCTTATTGACCATTCTGCACCACAAATGGGAGGATAGCTCAGGGGCAATGCACTCGCCTTGGAAGCAAGACGACATGAAGCAACACAGGTTCGATCCCGGGGTCAGTGCTTAGAAACCTCTGGGTATTAAGTGTGTTATAAATAACCTATCATATCAAGCAACCAGCACCTGTCATCTCCATTCACCTCTCCGACCTATTCAAACTATCTCTCTCAACTGGCATTTTCCCAGCCTGCTACAAAAGTGCCATAGTCTTACGTCTCCTGAATGACCCAAAAGCTGACCCCAACAGCCCATACTGGTGAACATGCAGTAAATGGCTTCTCCTACACAGGTAAAACATTTATAAAAGTGCTTTGATTTGGAGTGAGAAGTCACTAGAATCAAGGCAAAGAATCTACATAACAAACATTGAGAACATGAATAGATACAATACATTGATATTTTAATTATCTTTGAAAAACAAAAAAGATAACTTAATAGAATTTCAGTATATTGTGAGCAGGAGAGGAAACCAATGGAAGTCCCACAACGATATAGTTGTGTACAATGAACATAATTTATAAATATTGATGACATGATTTGATGTAAACACTGTATGTTACTAACAAAAAATAGATGTGAATCCATGATGAAATGCAGATTGCTTGAAACATGTGGAGGCTGTTTCGATGTGATATGGTAGCCGAATTAATCCAGCTGCAAAAAAACTGTGTTTTTATGTAAAGAAAAGTTGCCCTTTATACGCAGGGGAGACCCCCACAGCCCCGCCCATACCCGCCATACAATAAATAATTGCCCTAGCCCACCCCCGACATATATATGCGCGAAAAGTGCAACACATTTTTTTTTTATTCAGTCTTTTTGCCACAGGATTTTTCACGGCCACCATTGTAGGCTGAGGTTGGTTTCTGGACACGATAGCGTGGAATGTGATGATTTAATTGCAATGATAGTGATAATAATAGTGATAATAAAGTGCACTGAAACATTGGGCTGAGGTCTGTTTCTCAGCACTAAAGAATGAAACATGATGATTCATATGCAATATTATTGATAACAGAGATTATTGAAACACTGCTAAAAATGTATCACAAATATTCTGTTCTAACTAATACCATTTTTTGCAGGACATGGGGACAGGCATTCACAATAAGTTGATTTCGATTGTAACCGAAGGTGCATGGCTGACTCTGTAATATGCATGTGTATTATGACAAACATGCTTTTCTCTGGATTTGCAAGAGAGTTCACGTGAATGGCCAACAATGTATAAAGAAAGAACAGATGCACTGCATAGTTCACGCGCCTCTAATCGCACGCATGTGTGAATCTGCACCACAATGTGTTCCACCCATTAAAGAAAGTCCACCTCACAGCTGGCAGTAGAAACTCAATTGGATGGCAGACAACTCAGCCACCCAGAGGAATTGTGGCAACATGGAACAGGCTATTTGTGTCCTGTTGCAAAAACAATGGCACACACCCAACTATGCCTGCTGTAGCAAAGGGAGCAGACAAAGCTACACTCACAGGGTCTGCCAAATGATAATGTTTACATCTAGGTAATCCAAAGTACAGAATGGAAAGGATGTGTGTGGCAACTGCCCAACGTTTGTTCAGAATATTGTCACTTTGACACAGGCATTACTGCAATTTTCCACAAACATTACATTATTTTAATTGGTAATAGATGTAATGTAAGATCCCATATCTAGAGGGTTTGTCAATGGTTGCATTTTACAAAGTTGTGTTCTAGCATTATTTTTTATTTACCGTCCTTCTGATGTTCATTAGAACTTCACATACATGTAAAATGCAACCACTGCTAAACCTAGTTAAGAGTTATGTGTTACAAATACATTGCAAAAGAAAAACGAATCTGAGATCGCATTCACAATATAAATGGCTTAAGAAATATAAACAGTATTAGCATTACTACTGCGTACATAACCATCAATATGAATTGCTATGCTGTTTATTATTGTATCTTCGGGAAGATAAACGTATTATGTGCATTCAGAGACGACCTTAAGCACATATCACCTCAGCAGCAACATGCAGATACCCGTGCTTTGATGTGTCCGAGTAGTATGTTTCTGTTGCTTGCACACTGCTTATGTTTTGTTTAAAGGAAGATCATTGTTCGAGGTAGCACATCTGTTCCAAGTTAATAATGTCACATTGAAATCTAATCTAAGATTGTTTGAAAATTGATGTGGTCTCTAATTGCACCTGTCTATCTTCACCACAGTGACTTTGAGTCTAATCCTATTTAATGCAATCAAAACGTCTTTGAAGTCTCCTGTTTCATAGATCAAGTTTTGAAAGAAGATCAAAAAGCTTTGCTTTTTTATTGTGTTATATTTGTTTTAAGAGATGTTTGCTTTAGAGTGATGGTAGATGTAGCAATTTCTGTGGAATATTTATGAATGTCTTGTGACCGTCAATGTAAAGCCGGTGAAAATACACATATGTTTCCGGACATGGTCTATGTCTGTGGTCCCCTCGGTAGGTCAATTTGAGCATATGGCCTCAGCTCTAAACTGCTCTATGGACTGCAAGGGAGTTCATTCAAACTAAGTATGAATCCAAAAGCCAACAACTATATGCTACATGCATTTTGACAAATCCAGCAAAGTCGTTGCCAATTCCCCGGGGAGAGTCTACCTGCATGTGGCCTGGGGAGAGCAGAAGCTACCTGATACCAACCCTGGGGGTGGCTACTGGTGAGAGGACCACATGGGAGGCAATCTAAGGGAGCAGGGGAGACTCGCTGGATAGAACATGGCATAACCCCCTTTCCTTAAAGAACAATGATGACAATAATAATCTGTCACCCTCCAACCTTTGTATGGCATACTGTGAAGTAAGTACAGAACATACAAGTATGAATAATAATCACCTCCATACATATTCCCATAGAAATACTGGGACGAGGAAGAGGGTCAAAGTAACGGAGATCACTAGAAGTGGGAGAAGATTAACAGATGCTGGGACATTCAAATACGGCTTACATGAACAGGGCATAAGACTTGCCTCTCCCGATGCTGGTTGGGACACCATAGAAAAGCAAGCTGCAGATTGGAGCGGAGAAGCTGTTTAGAGCGTTGTCCAGGGAAGTCAGGAAGGTGTACCGTGCTGGAGTTGAAGGCAGCAGGAGCTGACAAGCGAGGAAGGAGACCAGATGGGATCCAAGGAGCCGATGGGACGCAATTCCAGCCAACCGGCTGCTTGGAGAACAGTGAGATGAGAGGGATGCCGAAGCTGCCAACGGCGATAGCTACGCCCAGAAAAGGAGATTGGGACACTGGTGTACTTTAGGACAAATGTTGCGTACCATTAACACATCAAGGGAACCCAAACAAGGAAGTTGAGACATTAAGAACTGCTGAGAAAGGGTCGCTGACCCAGTGTTTGAAAATAACTAGCTGGATGCAAGAGAAAGTGATTAATGATGAGAAGTGTAAATCTGGGATTTGCACCCAAATACTGAATCACCTGAAAAAGCACTGGCAGAAGAGTAAACAAAGCATTGAAGAAAAAAGGGTAAGTCAACTGCATGTGCATTATTGAACTTAATGTAAAAAAGCAATGGCAGGAGAGTAAAGCAGGCATGGGAGAAAAAGGGGGAAAGTCCCCGGAATATGCACTATTGAACTGAATGGAAAAAGCCATTGCAGGAGAGCAAACCAGGCATTGGAGAATTGGAACTAGTCCCCCGCATGTGATCTGAAGGTGAAACTCTCAAAGGGACGAACCATACCCCTTTGGAGTGTGAACATTGCCTTGACTTGTGGAAATTGAGAAAGTCTCAAAGGGAAGAATCATATCCTTTTGTAGTGTGAACATTCTTGAACTGTGAAACTGAAGGAAATTCAAGGGAAGGATCATCCTCCTTGAGAGTGTGGAGTATATTACAGTGACATTGAAAAGCCAGAGACATCTTGGGGAATAGAAAGACCCTTTTTGGCAGAACTTTGTTATTATTTTTTTTTTGCACTTTATAAATGTTGTGTTTTGAAATTTGAAAGTAGCCATAGGTGTTTGGCTAAAAGACATCCTCATTTTACATTATATTTAATGTTTGAGGATCAGTTTAGGATTTTGGACACAGGATAGAGAACTCTTTTGATTTGGACATTCTGACACAGACGTTCCTTTGTTTATTTGAGGCAGGTAAACCCATCCTAGAGTTAGGGATGGGAAGGATTTCCCCAAACCTCTCTTTTATTTTATTAATAAAGGTCTTTAACCAACACCAAAAATGCCACTTGATCCCTTAGAGCACACAGCAACTTCCTGCTTCATGGATTGTAGACAGTAAACTTAAACCGCAGTCACTATTTCATTTATGAAGCACGTGTAGTTATTAATCAATTTGAAGCTGCAATGCTGGCTGAGATACTCTGGTTTATAGTAGCCTAGGTTCTTGTGATTGCCAATGAAATACAATAATTATGTTAACCCCTTCTAACCTACACTTCAGAAATATCCTAAATACCCTCCTCTTCAAAGAACAACTTGCAAATCGCTGATTACTAGACCACCCTAACTTTCCCCTTTGCAGCACCCCATCTCCCCTGCAACCATTGTCCATCCCCGCTCCTCTGCTACCTTGCCATCATAGTTGTAACCCCGATGCTTCCCCTATGTACAACACTTCCTATCTAGGGTTCAACTTTATAAATCCCATACATATATGTATGACATGGCCACGGTAGTGGCCATGTAGTTATGGTTAAGTTGCTGCTTTCATAGGAAGAGCACTTTTTGGGCAGCTTATAACTCGGCTCCCCCTGGACGAATCCTTACCAAAGTGTGCAAAAGAAGTATATGGATTTTCTTTCCAAAGTTTGGTAAGGATTCGTCAAGGAGGGCCAAAGTTATAGGGGGGGTCCCAAAACGTCTTTATTCCCATAGACTGAATGGGGCAAAAACTTTGCGCATGGCTACAGGCCAAACCACTGGACGGATTGTCATCAATTTTGCGGCAGGGGCAGGGTTTTGTTCCCCAAAGCATGCTTTTGTAAATTTTGTGCAAAATCTTATTGTACTTTCCTTTAAAATGATCAAAAAATAGCTCTCTAAGAATTAGTGATATCTATGTCCGCTCCGCGGTCCCACTTCCCTGTTCGTTCAGTGGAGAATATTTCTATTGGCTAATCCATGGAATGCTGTACGTCAAGATGTTGCGCTTTCACTGATTGGGTCTGCCGCAGCGTCAAGTGCGTAGCATTCTTTTGATACGGCCGCCATGGTCACTTAATTTTTGAGTTGTACGCCGAAATCACCGCAAACAAACCCTTATGGAACCTTGTGTCAAAAGGTAAGCATTACTTATAAGTGGCAGTAGAAAGTGAAACAGTACTTTGTTCTTGTTACCAGTATCGTACTGTGCACTGCACCTTGGTGGACAATGTACTACAATTCTTTACTGCGTCTTTGTAAGAAGCCAACACCAACATTACTGTGGTTAGACTGGCATCCTATATTTTGGAATGAGACGCAGCCACCTGCACGGTTTCGTAAACAGAGCGCGTCTGCACGTGGTCGGGAGTAATGGTTCTCATGAGTGACTGCTGATATGTAGTAGCAAAAAGAGAATTTATTTGCGTTCGGAGTGAAGGTCAGTTCATCCCATTTCATTTTTTCAGTAGGCGCTCAGTATGGTCGCGCACGCAGCAAACCTCACAAGGGTCAATTGTTTTTCGACCTTGACGTACAGGGAACAGAGACAGAAAGAATGTAGGGAGTCACAGTTTGTGAAACATTCCCTTTGACATCTTTTGCTTCAAAAAGGTTTTTGAGGCACATGAAATATCAGTTCCCATGGAAGTCTTCTAGCAAAGAACTACTATGTGACTGCGGGGGTCGAAATGGAGCCAGTGCATATCATGTAAGCTTAATTTAGAGGCCTGTACACCAACCTGCCATTATTTACTTAGTCTGAAAAAAAAATATGTATTGCTAGTAATAATTTTGAAAGTTTGTGTGCCGTTGAAATTTCATATTGCACATTACCGCCCTTTTGGAAGTTTGTGTGCCATTCGAAATTCATATCGCACATTAGCGCCATCTGTACAATGTCACTACAATTTGCACTATTACCTATGACATTTATGTGACAATCATATTTTTTTAACTACTATACTGATTGTACATTGTCACCTTTTCTAAGGAGTCAATACATTTCCCCATGTAAAAATAATTGTTTATAGAAATGTAATGTGTTACCCTTTACATTTCCGCAAAGGCTTTGTATTCATGCCTTTTTTTTTGTCATTTTATCCTCAGCTACTTCCTTCCATACTGCGAATGTCATGGACTTCAGCGTCCGACTGACGGTTTCTTTAATCGTCAAGTGCAGCTTTTCGTCACCGGTCGTATGTGCGTCATCATTGAATGGGATGACTGCATCGGACCTCTATGTCCGTACGCGGTTGTAGCAGTAAGAAGCAACATACCATCCTTTCTGGTGTCATAGTTCGCAACCATTCACGTTGCCTTGTAAATCACTGTGACAGGAATACGCCTTCTGTGTCAACAACGCATAATTTCAGTGTGGTTAAACAACAAAGTCACCATTGCCAGTAACATTATAAGTAACATACTATACTTTCTGATGGACTACATCACAGCAATTGAGGCCGTCTTTACAATGAATGTGAGAGGAAACCAACTACTGTGTCGCCACTGCATACTGTGTATGTGTTAAACACTGTAGCGCCAACGCATGGTGACTGTGTGGGAAAACATCTACGTGACCGTCAAAACTAACATTGCAATTGTGCAGCAGAGACACACATTTCCAAATTCTTTGCAACTGAGAACAGGGCGATGATTTCATGTTCCCCTTCATAATCTGCCATGCTATGTTGCGGGTTGTAATATGTTCTTTCATAGGTGGCCTATCACGGTACGTAAGCCTTTATGGAAACATTTCTTTACGCTGCCAAGGTACGTTATCCAGAGCGCTATTGGACACCACTTGCTTTGGCAACGTTAGACTCAGGGCCATCTATTATGCTTTTGTGCCGTTAGGGTACTTTCTGAAACCCAGATGCCCCAATTACCGAGATCAGTTCTGCATGAAGACGCTATGTTGTCAGATTTGGTATCTTTCTATAAGTGGAAAAATTAGATCAGGTGCAGTGAAAGTGTTTGCTGTACAGAAACGTTTCAAAAGCAATGCTTCCTTATACCTTCTCAGTACACCTTTCTTCACCCATCTCACCTTGTGACACTTACACAAAAATGTGTGCACAGGTCAGTGGTAATGGTGTTGCTTGCAATATTTCTACCATTACTGCACTTCGCTTCACAGGGTTTGTCATGATTTTGTCCACACATTAGAACAGTATATTTTTGCCTTATGTACGCACGTTTTTGCCAAACATATTCCTTGTATGTTCCACATTTATGGAAAGGTTATTGCGCATGAACAAACACCTTTGTGTTTTACATGTGGTAGTGTTTTCACACTTCACAAGTGTCGTCATGTACATAACACAACAACGGTACGCCTTTCGTCTCTGAAGGGTATGCTGTAGGTATGCTTACTGACCACAATATAGGGGCGGCACATACTGCCATTTACTGGTTGGGGCAAAATATTACATTGCAGTCACCATATGCACCAGGCACTGGTTTCTGTTAAAGGTGTTGCGGATAACCACACATTTGAAAACAAATACAAATCTTCTTCGCCCACTACGATTACACGTTTTACTTTTTTACTTTCTGGCAGCTGTAATGGAAAGCGGAAAAAGACTTTCCATCTAACGGCCGCCTTCCCTTTCCATGGTGGCCAACTTGGAAAAGGATTTGCTGTTTTCAAACGGGAACACCGGAGGCGTTCCGGTTGAAGATAAAAAATCCTTTGTTTTGGTGCAATGGGTTAGTGGCATAAAATCTGTATAGCTAATGGAATTCAGCACCCATTCTTTTAGGAATCAATGGAGTTTGCTGATTCAAATTCCTCGGTATGCACTCTTCCTTCTATTGTGGTGCAAACCTCTTTGCCTTCTGTATGCACATTTTTGCTAAACATATTCCCTGTACTTTCCACACATTTACGGAAAGGTCATTGCCCACAAACAAACACCTTTGTGTTTTACATGTGGTAGTGTTTTCATACTTTACAAGTGTTGTCATGTACATAAGAATTCAACGGTATGCCTTTTGTCTCTGAAGGGTACGCTGTAGATATGCTTGCTGGCCACAATGTCGGGGACATACATACTGCCATTTACTGGTTAGGAGAAAACATACCATGGCAGCTGTAATGGAAAGCGGGAAAAGACCTTCTATCCAACGGCCGCCTTCCCTTTCCATGGTGGCCATCTTGGAAAAGGATTTGTTGTTTTCAAACCGGAACACCGGAGGCGTTCCGTTTGAAGATAAAAAATCCTTTGTTTTGGTGCAATGGGTTAGATGCGTAAAATCTGTATAGCTAATGGAATTCCGCACCCATTCTTTTAGGGTTCAATGGAGTTTGCTGATTCAAAGACCTCGGTATGCACTCTTCCTTCTATTGTGGTGCAAACTTCTTTGCCTTCTGTACGCACATTTTTGCCAAACATATTCCATATACTTTCCACACGGAAAGGTCATTGCACACAAACAAACACCTTTGTGTTTTACATGTGGTAGTATTTTCATACTTCACAAGTGTCGTCATGTACATAAGACATCAACGGTACGCCTTTCGTCTCTGAAGGGTACGCTGTAGGTATGCTTGCTGGCCACAATGTCGGGGACATACATACTGCCATTTACTGGTTAGGAGAAAACATACCATTGTAGTCGCCATGTGCACCCGGCACTAGCTTTCTGTTAAAGGTGTTGCTGATAACCACACATTTTAGAATTAATACAATTCTTCTTCGCCCAGTACGGTCACACGTTTTCCTTTTTTACTTTCTGGCAGCTGTAATGGAAAGTGGTAAAAGACTTTCTATGCAACGGCCGCCTTCCCTTTCCATGGTGGCCATCTTGGAAAAGGCTTTCTTTTATTCAAACGGGAACATCGGAGGCGTTCCGGTTGCAGATAAAAGATCCATTCTTTTGGTGCAATGGGTTAGTGCCGTAAACTCTGTATTGGTAATGGAATTCAGCCCCCATTTTTTTTAGGGTGCAATGGGGTTTACTGCTTCAAAGACCTCGGTATGCACTCTTGCTTCTGTTGTGGTGCAAACTTGCCCTGTTGAGTTGTGAACAGGAATTGTTTCAGTTACAAGTTCGTACAACAACATACAATGGCCCTCATTACGACCCTGGCGGAAATCGAAAAACGATGGCGGAAATGCAATACCGCCATCGAATAGCGCTCGGTGCGACTATGACCCGTCACCGCAAAGTACGATGCCATTAGCGACACCGTAGTGAACGCCAACCCTAACTGCACCAAGTACGCGCGCGCGCGCCATGCCAAACCGTAAAAACCACCATGGCGCAAGGGTACGCGAATTCCGACCCTAGCGGACATGTACCTAACGCCATCATGCACGGCGGAAAGTACCATTCCGCCATGGCGAGAAGTACGGCATCGCGAATCAACCGTAAACGGCCAAACTGAGTGCCTGTACACCGCTCTCTGCCCACATAGTACAACTCCCCGTAGGTGCAATGAAGTCACAATGCAACCAGTGAAATGTACAAGTCACCCATGCATGCCAACGAACAAATGAATCACAAGAGTGGCCAATGGGAGCTGCAGGGCACAGATGGCACGAATACAGAAGCCATTCCAATGGACATGACCACAGTCCCCCACCAAGAAACGCACGCAAACACAGGCACCTGTGACCAGCAACATTCCGAAAATCACATCATTCCACCAGTCCACCTGGCTGACCGGCATCTGTTACACAAAACCTAATCCCCCGCCCCTGAGCATGACATCATTCAAACAGTCATATTGGCAGCCCTCATCCCTGACCTCACTGGGCTTCGTAGGCAAACGCGCCCAGCACAGTACCACGCAACTATACTCCGAAGCTGGAACCCAATGCAGATCTCCTCACAATACATCGCTCCCCAAATAGGAACATGCCACATCACTTGCAAAGAAGAACGCTACACGGCCCATATCAGAATAGAAATTTAATGCACAACAAAATCACCAAGCCTATACAGCCATTAGGCCATGAACTCCAAAACACATTTCACCATTGTGGGCTGCATCCGCAAGAAATGACCAGCTACTTCTTGTGTGACGCCCTGTTCCTTCATGGCACACAGAGCCACATTCACGTACGAAAAGGCAACATGGAAGCGCACAGAACCGCAGGGCCGTCCCAATGGGGAGGCACTAGTCCGGCTGAAAGGCCGAAATGTTGCTCCGAGCCACTAGTACTGCGTAAGGGCATGTGGCCCACTGGCGATCGTCCCATAAGATCGTAATGCTGCTCCACTGATTAACACGAAGCAGCAGGTGTCGGGAGTAAAAGCCATCTGCAGGAGTGGCATACAGATGGCAGTGGCAAAAGGGGAGGAGATACCTGTCAACCAAAAGAAAAGAAAAAGAACAGAATGGCCATCAGAACCAAATTGGAACAACTCACTTCAATGATCACACTAAATCCACAGCCATATGCATGCTAGCCCACTCCAAAGGATCATCACCACCCCAAAACCACTTGCGACTCATAACTATCTATATCGAGGTGTAAACACCATCACACACGAGTGTACCTGTGCATGCGTCTGTGAAAACAGAATCCATCAGATGGGATTGGTAACGTGCATGGACACAAGTGTCTGAGGGCGCGTCGAGACAGGGAGGGCTCAACAAGGCCAGATAGACGATGGTCCCACTATGGCAGCCCTGCATCACATAGCGCAGGGGAGGCGGACAGATTCCAAGAAGCCCTGTACATGGCAAACTCTGTATCAAATCATCTGTCCATGCATCCATTCATCATTCCCTCATCCCGGGATAAAAACGCCTGAATATTTACTCACATAACATTAGAAATATCCATTGAGTCTGTGCGTTATGCAGCCTGCAAAATCCACTGTGCCCCAGCCCGTAATTCCAGTGTTGTGAAGTAACATGTATTTGGGAACGTCCGGCCTCATCGCCCACGTCGCTATTGCGCATCCCAAACTATTCATATCAATCATTGCATCCTCGCCATGGCCCCTGTCCCAAGGACATTGAACAATAGAACGTTATATTTGCAGTCAGACCTGTGGGCATCTCCTCGCCGCTAGCTGATAACCGAAAGCGCCGCCCTTCGAATTCCTCATTTGCAACATCACGTCGAAAAGGCATCTGTGGCCGCTTGAAATCACAAATTAATCCATCTAGTGCGGCTGTGTGTGAAAATGGCAACTGCCTTCACTCACAAATGGGACGCCCCGCCCGTCGTTGCAACTCGGTACAGTGATGCATGAGGGCCCACCGTCACTCGAGTACTACGTTCCACTGACCCCTCACAAGTCTGTTCGCGACTGCAAAGATTGCATGTGAAACAATGGGACCATAGCCGAATGAACATATCAACCAATGTTACACGGCCATCGGGTACAAATACATGATTGCAATTGCAAGATGCCATGCGTCGAAATGCAGCGTTGTGTGCGGGACGTGCTCGGCCAAAGGGGAGAGCAGCTTGCACAGGTGGAATGAATCACCACAGGTGGAGGCCATACAGCCTGAAAACACATAAATTGCACACCCAGTCTCCTCCCACAACCACACCCACTCCGAAATGCTACCGGCAGGACTCGCGATGTTGGCCCTGGGGGACCTGATAGCACTGCAAGTACTCCAACTCCAAGAAGAAGACGA
This sequence comes from Ambystoma mexicanum, assembly GCF_040938575.1. Lineage (NCBI taxonomy): Eukaryota > Metazoa > Chordata > Amphibia > Caudata > Ambystomatidae > Ambystoma > Ambystoma mexicanum. The sequence continues at coordinate 701,760,470 of NC_090930.1, read as the reverse complement.
ACACCAACTACAACCGGCCGCACGGAGGAGACGCAGGAGGAGGAGGAGGGCAAGGCAGGGCCAGCAAGGGCCGCCAGCACAGCCACTACCACCACGCAGGCAGCCCGCAATCCCACGCCTCCGAGCACATCCGTTCAACCTCACTGATGAGCAGATCCACACCCTCTACCGTTTGGACCGGGACACCATAGCCGCCATCGTGGACATGACACAGGCTGACCTTGTCAGCATGATAGATAGCCCAACCGCCATCCCACCCCTACTGAAGGTGGTGTCTGTACTCCACTTCCTGGCCACAGGCACCTACCAGCACACAGTCGGACAGTTGCATGGCATTTCTCAGCCACTGTTCTCACGGACACTATTGCAAGTGCTCGATGCCCTCCTGCAGCACGCAGACGACTACATCTCTCTACCACGCTCGGAGCAGGAAATTACCAACACAAAAGTGGGATTCCATGCACTTGCCGGGATACCGGCTTGCATTGGTGCCATCGACTGCACCCATGTGGAATTGGTCGTCCCACATGCCATGGAGGCCCAGTACCGCAACCGAAAACAATTTCATTCTCTGAATGTACAAATGGTGTGTGACTCCAACAGGATCATTACACATTGTTGTGCCCGATTCCCTGGATCAACCCATGATTCTATGGTCTTGAGGAACTCTACAATACCACGCTACATGGAGCGACACGCAGGGAACAGATCATGGCTACTCGGTGAGTCTCATTTCATGCATGATGATGTGGGGTATGAGATTCGGCAATGACCTGGCAGGAAGGGGGGGGGTGTGTGTGCGTACGTAGCAATGGCATTCCACATTATACGTTTATCGTCCACATACAGGTGATGCTGGATATCCACTGAAGAGATGGCTCCTCACACCAGTCCGGAACCCACGGGACCAGCATGAGGAGGACTACAACCATGCCCACTCACGTACCCGTGTAGTCATAGAACAGGCATTCGGCCTACTAAAGACTCGTTTCCGCTGCCTCAGCAGGTCTGGCGGGGCACTCCTGTACCGCCATGAGAAGGTTGCAAAGATGGTGATGGCATGTGTCATGCTCCACAACATGTGCGTACGTAGAAATGTGCCCATGCCCCCTGACGCAGAACTGCAAGCACCTGAGGATGGTCATGATGAGGGTGGGGATGTGGCAGCACCTCAAGGAGTCTGCGAGGCACAGGAGGGCCGTGACATTCGTCAGCATCTCATTGATGCATGCTTCTAGCACTCACGCCTGGTGGCTGATACATGGACACGGTACTCGTGGCACTGTGTGTGTCTGGTACATGCACAATATGGACTGTACGCCTATGATGGCCTAGTACACAAAGATCATTGTCCACACATCTCATTGGTTGATCGTGCATTGTTTATGGCATATGTGATATCATGTTGAACACCCTATCGACCCGCCACCCAAGTGAGCCCAACACACCCCCTCCACCCTCCTACCTCCCCCCCGAACACCAGTGTCCAAAGATGCTCATTGTCAGTGGGCAGTCGCTATTGCAAGCCCCCTCTGCGGGTATCAGGGGCACCCCTGCCTGTGGAGCGCAGGTTCCTCCCAGATCTACGTTGGGGGCTGCCCTGGACGGAACTTGCAACGGATGATGTCTCTGCCTGCTCACGTCCATGCATGTCCCTAAGGGTTTGTGAGAGCTCAGTGAGCACACGGCGCACTGCGGCAAGTTCGGCACATACGTCTTTGGACGTCGCATGCAGTTCCCCCCTCAGGCTCTCGGTGCTTCTCTCCATTTGGACTCTCAGGCTCTCGGTGCTACTCTCCATTTGTGCCCTTAGTGTCTCTGTACTTCTCTCCATTTCTGCCCTAAGTGTCTCAGTTGATGTTTCTATGTCTGCCTTAGTGCCCCCACATTCATCGGCATGGTCCTTGAGGAGCGTGGCCAGTTGCTGCTGTTGCACAATTAACTGGTCGAGGGACTGTTGCCTCTGCTGGGCCATGGCCATTTGCGGTGGTGTCACAGAGGGGCTGTTCGCCTCATGTTGCCCTGCCACAGGGCTTGTGGGGGATGGCCAGTCGTCGTCTTGTGGGTGCCCCTGCGTGGTATCCTCATGTTGTACGGGATGGGACAGACAGGGGGATTGGGACAGGTCATGGATGGATCTGACTTCGACATCCCCGTCTTCTGTGTCGGAGCATGCTGCCATCAATGGGGTGTCACCTATGGTGCTGCTGCCACCAGAGGCAGTGCCTTCTGTGGCATCCGTTGGGGGGACCTGTGGTGGTGGTGTTGTGGGCATGCTGGCTGCTGGGGTGCCTGTTGATGTTCCCTCCTCTGTGCTGCCACCTGATTTGTGCTGCTGCCGTGTCTTGATGCGTGCAGCTGAGGTGGAGGGTCTTTGGCCGTTGGTCTTGGCCCTCTTTGCAGGTGTGCTGGTAGGGGTGTCCTGAAGCTCGTCGTTTGGATCGGACCCTGTGGTGGAGTAAAGGAGGGCGAGGGTTATTAATGGGTCTGTGGGAATCGGAATGGCATTGTATCACATGCATTGGGGTGGTACCTGAGGGTGATTTGGGTCGGGGCCTTGGAGATGGTTTCATTTGTGTGTGGAGTGAGGGTGCCGTTGTTTGGCAGCCTGCAGTTAGGGTGTGCCTGCTGCACGTGTAGTGGGTGTTTTTGGGGGTTTTAATTATTTATGTATTTATTGTGTGTTTTAAAGTGCGCTATCAGGCCAATGTGTGTGGACGTCCTCCTGGCCATGTGTTTCTGTTGCACTATGTGGACACATGGTACTTCACATGATTGGACATTGTGGATTTGGCATTGTTTTATTTGGGCCACCTACCTGATTCTTCGGATGTCTGCACTCCTTTCTCCATCCCTCCGACTCCCTCTATACTCTCCATTCCAATGGTGGAGGCACAGATTTCTTCCCAGGGGGTCAACTTGATGGGTGATTCCGATCCTCCCCCGGTGGCTGTGGCAATGTTGCGGTTGGCAGAAAGTATGCTACGGACGCGTATCCGCAGGTCGTCCCATCGCTTTCTGCATTGCTGTGGGGTGCGGGGTGCGGTCCCCACCGCACTTTCCCGCTGTGCCACCAGAGCCCATATGGCCTTCTTGTTCGCAAGTGCCGTCCTGGTCATTTGCGTGGAGAAGACGGCGGCGGCATTCTCCTGGAGGGTCTCTGTTAGCACGGTGAGTTCCTCACGGGAGAAGTGGACCTGCCGCTTGCGGTCGCACGCTTTCTTCGCTGCTTTTCCCATTTTTCTTGGTTTCGCTAGGGTGGATGACGGGTTGGGGTGTGTCTCAGGGTGGTGTATTTAGTGGTTGTGTGGATTTTGTGGTTTTATAGGTGTACGGCGGGATGTTTCCCGTTCCGGGCCCATGTTTTTACTTCCGTTTCCGTATATTTCCGGTCACCGTACTTTCCGGTTGGCGCTCACTGCGGTGTCCGCTGAGATGGGTGGCGGTATTGCACCTAGGGCGCCGTACGGCGGCGGTGTGGGCCGTTTTGGGGTCATTTCCGCCATCGCGGACTTTGCACTTCCGCCATGCCGTGGTGCTCGTGCCCGATGGGTCGGAATGGGCCGCACTTTGCTCCATCGTGCAATGGCGGAAACGCTATTTACGCTGTGGCGGTCCGGTCAGTCACTTTCCGCCAGGGTCGTAATGAGGGCCAATGTCTTTCCACACTATCAACAACTCACCCATACTACTGTGCAGTGTGTATGAGTTTTGTACCATGTGACCATGCTGTGCTACAGCATATGCTACCGTGCAATTTGTAGAAAGAAGGACACTGCAGTGAAATGATGCTTTACAGTATGCTTATGTGTTATTGGAACCCTTCCAAATACTCAATACAAACTTTGGTCAACTTATGATATGATTCACTTACAATATTGCCAACGTATGCAAATAATTGAAAAAACGTTTCCTAAAGGGACATTATGGTTATGTTGTCCTACTAAAAACGGCCAAAATTCACTACAAAAAAAACTTTGTTAAAGGGACGTTATGGTTAAGTTGCCCTATTAAAAACCTATGCCATTCTGTACAAAAACTTTGTAAAAAGACAGTTTTGATTACAAGTCAGAGGATGTGTATCCGTTGGGAATGTGGTGGGTCATTTGCAAAGAACCTGTTGTAAACAACACCAGCAAGTGCTGCTAACATGGATCTTGTGGAAATTGGTACCAAACAACTGAACATGACTGATCGCTCACCTCAAGAAGACGGTTTTAGCAGGTGCACACCTTGCACCAGTGGTCTTCTACCTAAGTGCAAGCAGATGTGCAGCATGACGACCAGTGGGAGAGGGCACATTTGAAGCAGATCCTGCATCAGATGGTGGCCCAGTACTAGTGTTCAAAGAGTATCATGGGTAGTTTGGGTGACAAAATCAAAGGGGTCACGAGAGGACATATGTGCCTGATAAGTTGGCGGAAAACTGTGCATATATTTTGTTTGTTGAATGCAGCGCAGCACAGCATGGGTGCCACTGACATCACACACCCCTTTCAGCCACCACTGTTCACAATATCAACTATGTTGTGAGAAAACACACCTAGATGAAAACCACTAATACATGCAGTACCCCTACATGCACATCTTTGCCACACCAATGATACGTAGGCTTTCTCCCAATCATCAGCAGCCACAAGTCATGCACCTAACATCTAAAGGCCCACAACCTCAGAGGAGGTATTCTGCCTGTACCATCTTGCTCAACAGACAATCATGGACCTACCAGATGCCCTGATTGTGGACCTTGAGTCACAGATAGAGATTAACTTTTCAATGCCGCCAATACTGAAGATGATGAGTTTCTTTACAGAGGTGCCTCAGAGAAGCAAGTTAATATGGTCTAGTTTCAAACCGATAAGGGCCTTGGCAACTTTAAGTCAGTTTGAGGTGGTATGCTGGCGTTGATGAGCTTGGTGGCATAGGCAGATGCTTGATGCAATTTGGTTGACCTAGTGGGACATGGTCAGGGATGAGTCGATGTAGACGCCCAGAGTTTTGATGGAGGAGGTGACAGTGATTTTGTGGCCATCAATGGGAAAGGAGGAGAAGTCTCGAGGTAGTTTTGTCAGACAGGCGGTAGTCGAAGACTGGTTGTGGTCATCCATGTTTGTAGATGGAGCTAACTTTGAGAGTGTCTTTGAGGTTGTAACCGGTGAGGCAGATGAGAATTTGGATGTTGCTTATGTAATTAGTGTATAAGATCCCCAGGGCATCAAGCTGGTCAAACAGGGGCTTTGTGTAAACATTGTAGAGGGTGGGTGAGACACATGAACCTTGGGGTACTCCACAGGCAATGGGTGTTGGTGTGGCCGCAGCTTTTCCACCAAACACTCGTAAGGATCTGTCAGCTAGGAATGATACGATCCAGCTTGTGGCTTCTGTGGAAAAGTGAGGACATGGCAGAGGATCTTGTGATCAACCAGGTGGAACACTGCAAAGAGGTCAAGTAGCAGGAGCAGGGTGAGTGTGCCCTGGTCGTTTGCATGGTCATGGTGGCTTTTCTGGTCTAGGAGGGCTGTTTCAGTCCCATGTTTGGGCCAAATGCCCAATTGATGGACCCCCAGGATGTGATGGAGGTTTAGAAAGGACTGGATTTGTATGTAGGCAACTCTGTCATTGATTTTCAGGAGGAATGGTACGTGATGATGGGACAATAGTTAGTGGTGATGGCTGAGTAGAGAGTGTGTTTTTTAAACAGTGGGGCAATCCAAGATTCTTTCAAGGTGGTGGGGACGCTGCAGGTAGCCAAGGAGGTATCAGGAGGATAGCTCAGAGGCAATGTGCTCACCTTGGAAGCAAGACGACACAGACCATACAGGTTTGATCCCCAGGTCCACGCTTAGAAACCTCTGGGTATTAAGTGCGTTATAAATAACCTATCATATCATATCATATCATATCATAGTGGCAATGAGAGAGGGTAGAGGGCCAGTGCATTCTTTGAGCAGAGCGGGTGGGCATATATCCCCCCTGCAGGAGGAGGTCTTGAACCCAGCAATGATGGTGGCAAGGGAATACGTGCTGATGGGATGGAACGTGAAGGGAGGGAAGTCTTTTGAGCGGGTGGCAGTGATGGGCAAGCAGCTAGAATTAAGGCTCAAGTTTTATTTTAGTTTGTAATTGAGTGATTTTTCCTGTGAAGATATCTTGGATTATGTTACGACAAGCAGTGTGTTTTAGGACTGAGGATGGTGGGAGATGGGAGTTTCTAATTCTCTGAGAATGGTGAATAGTTCCCCTGAGCCGGAGGAGGCCTTGGACACTCTGTCATTATAGGTGGCAGTTTTGGAGCTCAATATAAGTTGTTTGTAGTGGAGCAATAGTCTGGAGAGGTTAGTTTTGGTGGCAGGGGTAGGGTCTTTAAGCAACATGGCTTCTGCTGCTCTTTTTGCGGCTTACTCGGCACAAAGGTCTGATGTGTACCAAGAGTTGAGATGTGTAGGGATTTTAGTTTTTTTCTGCCTTGAGGGGTTCCAGGAGGTCACTAGACTTGTGGAGAAAAATATTTTAGTGATCAACCATGGCTGTTGGATCCTGAGTAGGCGGGAGTGGAAGGTTGACAAGAGGGATGAGGTTTTCGCTAGTTAGATTGTGTGAGCTGTGGACCATGATGATGAGTGAGGCAGGCTCTAGTCAAGGGTGATTGCGACTGATGGATATGTTAATGTAATGGTGTGGTGTTCTGACCAAGGACATGGATGGTTGTTCAGTATATAAATGTTACTTTTGTGATCCAGGAGCCAATCAAGAGTGCAACCGTGGGTGTGCGTTGGCTCTGTGATAAGTTGGATGCAACCTAAGCCTGCCAGGGAGGTAGCTAAGGCAGTGGCATTTGTGTCAGAGGGGTTGTTGAACCCCAAGTTAAGGTCATCCAGTATGAGAAGTTGCATGCATGGTTTAAAGAAGAGATGAGCTGTAGGAGGTCATCAGTTAATGAGAAGGAGAGTGAGAGTGGAGTTAGGTGAGCATTTTAGTTTGGCAGACAAGGTTTCACAATTAGGAAGTGAGGTGGACTGGTGGCATAAAGTGCAAGGAAGTCCTTGAACAAAAGGGTGACTCTGCTGCCTTTTTTTTCAAGTCTGTTGCAACTGAGCATGGCATAGCCTGTGGTGATGGCAATGGATAGGGCTGGACCAGCCATAGGGGTAAGTCAGGTTTCTGTCAGGGCTAGGACATCCAAGTTGTCTGCCAAGATGAGGTCGAGTATTTCCAGCTGGTGGACTGTGAGTGTTCTAGTCTTGAGGAGGACACATTTGAGAGCCAGTACAGCAGGAAACCTTCTAGGTGTGAGAGAGTTGTTTGGTGGAATAGTGTTTCAGGGCATCACTGTGGGGGGTGTAGTGCATTTCTGCTGTCATTGAGTACATGAGATGGCATCCTCTGGCGTGGGGAGGAGTGAGGTGAGGTAATGGAGCACGGCGTGGTACGAGGTTGAAAATTTGCATTGCAATGACTGTTTATGGGTGGCCGAGTGGTTAGGGGAGGTGTTGTGGGTTGAGGGACATGATGCCACTTGTGGTCTCTTTGGGGGAGAGGCTGAAGTTTTTGAAGGTGCTCTCTGGGTAGTTTGGGGTGGATGGCAGAGTGCCAGGAAGGGCTGGATGGGCTACGCCTCATATGTTTAGTGATCTAATGAGGATAATTCTTAGTCCTCAGCTAAGTGGGTGTTTTACATTGTACTCTGGACTTTTGTATTCGCTGGCATGCAGAGTGTGTGGGCAGGCAGTGTGGCTGTTGTGCTGGTGGCATCTCATAAGTGGACAACTGGTTGTGTACCGGCACACTGTGCAGGTGGGTGCACGTTGAGGAGGCAAGGGTGGAGATGGCAATTAGAGGGGGTTTTAAGGTCAATGTGGAAGGGGCTGAAGGTTGTGCCATCGTATTTCCAGGGAGGCGTGACTCCAATAGGGTTGGCAGTGAGTGGGTGACTAGCGGGCTCCTGCTACGTGGGGCAATGTGTTCCCAAGAGGAAAGTGGCAGTGCATTGGAACCATCAGGAGGCACAGTGGGAAGGATAGTGGCAGGGGGAGATGTAACGAAGGGGCAGGTGCATATATGGCACAGGATTGGCCAGGTGGAAAATATTCAAACATAAAGGCGGGAGGAAAGGAGATGGTCGGGGGAGAGTGGTTTGAGGCATAGTGGCATGTGTGATATGACAGACAAGCGTACCCATGCCTGAGCACAAAGTACTGCCAGCACGGTAGGCTTAACTGGGAGGTAGGTTGTGTGTACTGGTGTTGAGGGGAGGTCAGCATGTTGTTGGAGGGGGCGGCATTGGCACATCGCCAGCCAAAACCGGCAGAGACAATGTCCATGACCCTTATGTGCAGGCCTTTGCATTATGGCATCATGTGATGCCCACCTGATCTTGATACATATATTTGCCAAGTTCCTCGGGTCCACCCATGATGCCATAGTCGTGCAAAACAGATGTCTGGCATATTTCTTGTGTAGCATAAACAAAAGTTGGACTGGGATACTAGGTAACTGTTCCAACACCCAAGGTGGGCAACTATGTTATTGTCACATACCATGTATGTCTACCAAATTGATTGTCCACATTGAGGGACTGGCAATAAGCCTCGCATACACCCATATTAACATGCTCTGGATTTCTGTAATGGGCGGCCTCTTATGTGCCCTTTTGCAGCCATGCATGGCCATCATTCAGGTCACTAGAAATGGTGGTCTGACAGTGGGGGGCCCTTTAAACATGCATGTAACACTCACCTGTAGTGTCTCATCCACATCCGAAGGTAGGATCAATAGCACTGCCCACCCACGCAGACCCACAGGGTAAGTGTACATCCTTACATTCATGGCACATTGCCTCATGGGCCTGGACATGTGCAGCCTGTGAGCCTCGTGTAAGTGACTCCACAATGCCATATTAGTGGATCATGCCCAAACCAACTCAGATGCACCATCCCCTCTATTCGGGCAGTGGCTGTATCTCAGATGTGCCTCGTAGTGATGGTGGTGTGGATGTTGCATGGCTCCTCAAGTGTGGTGGTGCACTCCCCTGAGGAATTAGGATTGACATATATGATGGTGATAACTGTGCCTGCTGGAGCAAAGCTTTTTGCACCGATTGGTTTTCTTGGCCAGCACTTTGGCCACTTTGGCCTGCATACATTACTGACATCCAGATATTTCATCAAGTCAACATATAAGTCACGATGCAGAATTCCCATGGCACACATGACCTGCATGACACCTTTTGTCTCCTCCCTTCCACAAAAAGCTTGTGGTCCTTCCTTGGTTGCTCCAGCATGTCCATGAGTGCTAGGTCATGATGGGTGAGGAACTCATTAATGAAGGGATGGGGATCTGCCAACTGAGCAGCTTATTTTGTTCCTCATGACTTTGGGAATAGCCCTCCTGGCGCTTCATCTGATGTTCGACTGCCTTAACTTGATTTGTGGCCCATGTACAGCGTCATTTTAGACCTCCACCAATAGAGAAATGTGGTCTGGAATGCCACTGTTATCCAATGGGGGCGGTATGTGGTGGGGGACGCGGTGCTCATTAATGTCAGTGTGGTGATCCATGTGGCTTCTGGGTCAGGAGAGTACAGCATTTCCACATGTTGGGGTGCCTGCTCTTCCTGCTGTTCCTGGTATTGAAATCGATTGTCTTCGGGTAGCTGCTGTTGCACATCACTCTATACCTACACTTGTGTGGTGTGTGTGCTGTCTCCTGGCTTGGAGACATTGCTTGCTGGCATGTGCAAATTTCAATCCACAATGGCAAGAGCTGTGTGGCTCACCCTGACCTGTGCCCAAGTTGTCTCTTCACCAATACCATTTGTAGTTTCCTCGATGGGGTGTGTGGCAGTGAGCGTGGCAGTGGTGCCTGTGGCATCCACCTTTTTGGCAAACTTCCATCACTATGTCTCCCATTCGTTGCTGTAGCCACTGTGCCAGAAGGGTCCTATGAGATGGTGCCTGATGGGACAGAGATGAAGATATGATTGCCATTCATTGGTGGATATTTGTATTGGCTGTGCGTCACTATGTCCCCCAACAGGCTACTTACAAATGTTTTATAAAGTGCTGCATGCAATGCTTTTCCATACATGGGACCATCTGGTGGCATGTGTCTGTATGAGTCTATTATGTGTTTATGATTGGGGCTGTGCGCCTGGTCATTGTTGAATGAGTCATTAGAGTGTGTCTTCTATGCTGGGCCTTCATGGAGTAGAATCCTGTGACCTATGTGCAATGTACGCTCCTAGCAATGTAATTGGCTTGTCAATGGCATGTGTTGCACTCACCTACATCATCATGCCTCTGCCGAGCCAAGGCAGACACACTCACCAATTCAATGATGGACACAATTTACTGCCAGTCCCCTTTCCAGTGCAATCCTTTGCCTCTTGGGCTTTTGAAATCTGTTTATTCATGGCACGCTTCAGATCATTCCAGTTCTAAGTATGTCTTCCTTTCCCAATTACACAGTGGACAGCCCATTGACAAGTTCTTCAGGGTAGCTCACTTCCATCTCTTCTCAGAGCCAGTGGATATATGGGTCTCACATCCTAGGAGCAGTGCCTCGACAACCATCAGCTCGTCTGCCAGAGTCTCAAGTTCTAAGTCCACGAAGTATGGAGTACCTGTCATTCATTTCTGGTTTTTGATGAGTGTTCTGTCTGCTTGCCAGCCGGTACCCTTGCTGGCTATCTTGTGACCTGCTTGGTACTGCACTGATGCAGGTGGATTTGTTGGTATAGTGCCTGGTGAGATCACAGGGTTTTCACCAGTGTATAATATTGTGATGGCAGCTGGTGAAACCTTTAACTGGAGGGGCGTAAATATATGTCTCAGATTGCCATAGCGACTGACCGTAGCGAGGGAGGCCGCACCAATAAAGGGGTGTTCGGGGGTGGGGGGGTTCTGACCCCAAATTCTTTATATATATTTAAGAGTGCACTTTAATGAAAAATAGGGTAAAAAGCCAAATAGTTTGCAATTGGTTTTGCAGGGTAAACGCATGAAAAATATCCATTAGATGCAAGTCACCAACAGAGACACAGGAGCATTTCTCCAGCACATTTTTATGATGCCTTTTTGCACAATATGTGCCAGTATAAAATATGTGGACACTGGCTGTGGCCATACAGTTTAGATCTGTGTGATTTATCCGCGGCTGATTTTCCTGCAACGGAAATGTTTGCATGGGAAATGTACGCATTACAAAATGTTCGTACATTTCCCACGCGAACAGTTCCATTACAAATCACTCAGATTTCCTCACTCACACCCTCACGCACACCCTCAGTCACACCCCCACCACACCCCCTACTTACCTTTCCTGACGCGTTTTGTCCCTGCAGCGCTGGCTCCCTTTCACTTCCGTGTCTTTTGAAAAAAAAAATGTATTTTTAATTTTTTTTTTGCTCGGGTGAGCTGCGGGGGTGTCCCCCGCCCACTATACTATATATTATAGTGAGTAGGGTGTTGCGGGGGACACCCCCGCAGCCCCTGTTTTATTTTCATTTTTTCCCCCTCAACACCCCACTCACTATAGTACACCCCCCAAGCCCCTTACCAACCCCACTGAAACACCTAAACACATACCGCAAAAAAAGTTTGAACTTTTGGTAGTTAGAACTTTTTCGTGGTGTGTGTTTTAGGTCTTTCGGTGGGGTCGGTAATTTTAACTCAGACATTTCATCCTATTACTACATTTTCATGCGGACTGCACCAGTATACCCTAATATTCCCATATAAGAACATATTTATGTTTCCTTTTCACATCATGCCAGTAATGATACTATAAGAAAACATGTCCATGTTTGTTCTGCTTATATATGGCAGTATCCCCACCTAAGAACATACTCCAGTTGGCTTTACCATTAAAAATGCATGCCAACACATGAAAACATGTTCTAAAATGCCAGTCGAGCAACATAAGAAAACTTATCATGCTTGCTTCAGCAAAGATGCCCAATACAAAATGTCATACCGCAATAAGAAATGACTAGACTGCTTGCTTAAAAGTGACAGTCTTTCTTCATAATACCACTTCTCATGCTTGCTTTACCTAAGATACCCAATACAAAATGTTATATCACAATAAGAACTGACAAGACTGCTTGCATTGAAATGCCATTCTAGCTACATAATAACACTTATGCTTGTTTTACCAAAGACACATGTCATGTCACAGTAAGAATAATCCATCTGATCCTGCTTGCTTTTCAAAGATGCCCAATACAAAATGTCATGCCTCAGTAAGAAATGGCTAGACTGGTTGCATGACAAATGCCAGTCTAGCTACATATTAACACTTATCATGCTAGCTTTAACAACCAGGCCCAATAATAAATGCCATGCCAGCCCCACGGCATGCCAGCACCTTTCACTCAAACATAATCACATTAATGATTTATGTGATTATGTGTGATTGTGAGGCACTGGAGGGCCAGGGGGCAGATGTGTGTCAGGAGCTGGGGTCCCAGGGTCTAGCCATGGCATTTTCTGTTTGGCATAGATCCCAAGGATTGTGTGCATGCGAGGTGCTGGGAAGCCCTGTCATGGTATTTTCTACTGGGCATCTATCAAATGCCCATTAATAAATGTCATTATTTCCTTCATTGTGCTTCAGCGCCTCATATGCACAGATACAGTTTTTTTCCCCAAAAATAGGGTGTTTGGGGGGGACCCCCCAAAAAATGGACCCCCCAAAAAAATAAAAAATAAAAAACATGCATTTCGAAATAAAAATTTCGAATGCATTTTTTTGTGTTGTTTTTTTATTGCATTGTTTTGAAATGCAGTAGTTTCGAAACAAAAAGGACCGAAAAATAAAAATGTCGAAAGCACGTTTTTTTTTGGGGGGATCTCCCCCAAACACCCTATTTTTGGGGGAAAAACTGTATTTTTTCCTATACGAAAGCCCCCAAAAAAACACATTTTAAAAAAGGCATTTGAATTTTTTTTTCGGTCCTTTTGTTTCGGAACTATTGCATTTCAAAACAATGCATTCGACCCTTTCACTATAAACCTTGCACTACAGACATGCATTTCTCCAGTCAGCAATTCCAATGAGCCATGCAACACTGGGGAAGCAACACACCCCAAGCCTTGCATGGATCATTGAGCTTGCATGCCTAGTGACTTGTAACTGTCAAAGGGAAACTGTGTATCCCTTTGACAGTTAAGAGTGCTCCCTCAGCTGAAAAAAACAGCTGAGGGAGTGCTTGTATTTCACTGGGTTGGATCCTCCATAATGGGTGAGAGGGGACCAAGAACCGGTGGGTCGATGCCCCCTCGCCCATTAAAGACGAGCCGCCTATGCAAACTGATGATGAGAGATGTATGTTGTCACTTCTGCCGTCAGGCATTCTGATGCCAGAAGTGGAATAATGTAATTTCTGCCATCAGATGCTGGGATGATGTCATCAGGTCCACCACTGTACATGTATCTACTGGCAAATAGCATGTTGCTTTTCCGAATGTGCTGCATATATTCCATTATACTGCAGTTTCCTGGTATGCAGGCTTTATTCTTTGGCCTTGTGGCCATTTGTCACATCCGTGTGAACTGTCCGTGGTGCATGGGTCATTCTTATAGCCCCGTGCAGTGGGCTATGGGTCAGGAAAAACTCACATTTGCTTGCAGATGTGGATGGAATTTGCTCACTTATCACTGCTGTCATCAGCGGAACAGGTTACTGTGTTAGCCTTGCAACGATACTAAAAAGTACATGGCACTCTTATGAAGTATTTTCAGTTGTTTCATGTGCACTGTGTCTTTCGAAATGTATGGCATTACATGCTCCATCCATAGAGATACACATGTAGGAGGACTGTTGGCACATCTTCTCAATAGCATCATCATTTGTTTATTTCAGATATTACCATCCATAAAACAGCAATAGAAATCATACTTAAACAAATATTGCAATATTACATTTGACATCATCTTCTTAGTTTGTGACATGATGGCATGACAAATGCTGTCCTGTACTTATGTTTGTCATTCAGAAATTGCCTCCTAGCAACCCTGGTGAGCCTCCATTTCCCTTAAAATGGCATTGCATTTTGTATCAATGACAGTGAATGGGCGTATGACGTGCCAGTGGCAGTGGTCCATGTCAGGCTAGATGATGGCCACATAACATCAGTTACCTCTCCAATGCTCCTCACTGGAAGATAGTCATCATCTGTATCATACGACTATCATAAAGCAAGAATAGTTTAGGGTGTCCCTGTAAGCCTCTGCAGTTGTGCCATCACCTTAACATTGATCTGGTAGGTCAAGTGTGTGCAATTTCTGTAGAGAAATGTGCCAGATCACCACCTCTGGTAAATTGTGTGGAGCCAGGAGGGTGATCTCGGCAGCATTATAACAAGGCCTTACTTGGTGTTGGCTTTTGATTTCCTCTTTATTTTCAGTGCCATGATAGGTGTTATGTGAATGTGCATAAAGAGGTCTGACAAACCCTCTAATGGTATGAACACGGCCCATTCACCTGGTATGTGTGGATGGCCCCTGAGATGGCCTCAACCACGCTTTAGATCACTTTGCTTTCCACAGAGGAGACATGCCCATACACATGTCAGTCTTCGTCACACCCATAGGTAGTCCAGCACCGAAATGGTAGGCAATTCTCCTCTGAACAAGAGTACCAACAGCAACCCCAGACAGTGCTCATTTCACTTACATCAGTGCTAGAACCAGAACATGTCCTGTTTGTGGTGGTGGTAGAGTTGGTGCCAGCAACTTTACTGGGAATAATAGAGGTAATGCTGGTGCTAGCTGATGGCCAGTTTTGGTTGTGGCGCTGCTGCCAACAGATAGTATGTTGATATTGTGCACTTGGCTTGATGATCTATACTTTGTCTCAATGGAGGTTTCCTATGTTAGGAAGAGAGAACATAAATGTTCTGGCCTCTGAGCAGCAAGTGGTGGTCTGTTGCTCTTGACAGCTTCTAGGGGGCTCCCTTAATATACATCACCACTTGCTGTCTCACAGTTTCCTGACTACTTTTGAGCGGACACCACCATGCCCTGTCCCTTACAAGTAATGGCATTTTTAACTGTCCTTTGTTGTGCAGACCCTTCAGTAATGGATAAAGCTGGGGGTAGTATGTGCAGGATTGTAAATTGTTGCTGTTCATGTAGTAGCTAGAAATATGCCTGGCACATATGGTCATTGGAACTGCTTGTCGAAGGTGTCTTGTTGTATGCTGTGTTTGGAATTTGAGTCTCATGGGAATACTGATATTAGTATTCTGTTTGATGCTAATTATGGAAATTGTCTGTGTCAAGCAAAATTATTGTTTTGTTACCCCCTTCAATGGACTTGGACCTTTGCATTGTGGAACACACAGTGTCACTGGCAGTGCCATCAATGTCTACGCCATGTGGCACAGTGGTGTTTGGGTGTCTTTTTGACACCTTTCTGGCAGATATGTGTCATGCATGATGTTGTTGGTGCAGATAGAACTGTTGTACTTTACATTGGATCACTCTTGCATTGCTTTGTATCATTTTGTGTTTGTTGAGATGTGAGGACAAGGTACAGTATTTACATGCAGTACTGATGTGTGATGTGTTACGCATTAAAGCTTCCCACCTTATCCACAGACATGCATGATCTTAATATTTGATCTTATGCATGTTCATTACATATTTACATGGCAAAATCTGGTATCATATTTGCTACAGAAACAGGACAGTTGCTCATATTCTCACCTTCCATTATCCGGGACCTGCTCCGAACTCCAAATCTCCATAGCCTGTCATGTCTGTGATATCAATGATGGAGGATGCCTTCACCTCTTGAGGGTGCATGCAGGGATCTGAAACGGTGGGTCTAATTCACAGAAACATTTTATAATGGCAAAACCCCTTTGGAAAATGCTTTGTTAATCAGGGCCTGCTTCTTTCTTTGCTCTGCATACTGAATACTTCCATAGTGAGGGCAGTTAGCTTCTGCCTGTTAAAATCAGGATTCCTCTCGCCCCCTTCAGCTATCAAGACACTAGTGCTGATCCCAGCTTCCTGATTTGTTTTCATTTTGGTTAGATGGCAGCCCAGGGCAGTGACGTAGTTTGAACTGTATTGGACAGTAATTAAGTCTGAACAGACACTGTATTTGTGTTCCTGGTACTTAGGTATCTGTTAACCAGCATTACAGCAACATGTTTTTGATGGGTTTGCATGTGGTAACTAAGCTCTTTAGCATGCAATGATGACCGTTTTTCCATTATTTCCAATTCTGCGATCTTCCGATCATCTCCCCTGGCCTGCTACTCCTTAGCTGGAGCACGACACGGTAAGCAGCCATCCCAAAGCCGGCCTGCCTTTGCAGCCAGCGACAACCATGTTTCCTCAGTTATCCTCCTTGCCCATTCCTCCAGAACCAGCCTTTCCTCCCACCCACTCCTGCACACCCTGTCCCTGATTGGCCCTTCATCCGCCAGGAAGTACTTTGCAGACAGTCCCAGGGTAACCTTGCCCGGGCAGCAGGCTAAGGGCCAAAGGCAAAGGGCACTTCCCTTAGGCACCTCACACTGCCTGTGTGTGCCTGCTTGCCCTGAGTGCATCTACCAGGCCTCCAAAACTGTCCACAGTACTTGAAGGTAAGAGACAACAACTATGTGGTTGCACACCCAGTGCTTTATTGGTGACACATGTTTGAATTTAGTTGCATTCCATGTACAACCTCAGTGCCATGACCTAGCCACTACTTAAGAATAGCCAATGTATTGCACGTAGAAGTATTTTGAGTATAGCCAATGTACTGCACTCAGATTAATTTATTTGAGGTTAGACAACGCATCACACTTGGAAGAATGTTAAGGTTAGCCAATGTATTGCATTGAGAAGATTTCCTTTAGAGTTGCCAATCTATTGCACTTAGAAGAATGTTGAGGGTAGTCATTTTATTCCACTTAGAAACATGTTGAGGGTAGCCATGGTATTGCACGTAGATAATCTCTGAGGGTAGCCAATGTATTATACATAGAAGAAGTTTGAGGGTAGCCAATGAATCACACTTAGAAATATTTTGAGAGTAGCCAATGTATCAAATGTAGAAGACTTCTGAGGGCAGCCAATATATTGCACATAGATGACTTCTAAGGGTAGCCGTTGTACTGCTCCTCTCCTGCATACCTCCCAATATTCACACACACCCTAATGGACCTGCCACACTATACACAAAAAACACACAAACCACACATCCACCACAACAAATATCTGCAAACAACAAACAATTCCAAGCACTTGGCCTTACCCCTCCGGACACAACAAGGCTGTGCACACAAACAAAGCACAACTAGAAAGCAGACCTACACAGATGCCCTTTTCTCCTGGTTCTTCAAGCACCCAGAGAAGAGCACAACCTCTATCCTTTCCCTCTTCCCTCACTAACCCACCCCACCCTCTTCCTTACAGAGCCACGTGAGCACCTGGATGGAGAGCATGCAAATGGTAACTGTGTGCGGTACAAGTCAACATAAAATAATATAACATGTATGGCAGTAAATTCTGAATTGTGCCATGTGCCTCCAATTACTACATGTGGTATCAGTAATTGCTGTATGTGATATTTCTGCATGTTTTACTGGAAAATTCGTAAGGCCCCCCGAACACATTTTTGCCAATTAAAAGTCTTTGATATCTTTGTAGGCATTCAGTTTCTGTACCTGAAATATTGTCCTCTTTGTGGCAAATACATATTTGTGTTGCTTGCTTGATAACATCCCAAAATTGTATTTCTATAAATGTATGTGTCTATAAAAATAAATAAATACAACCTTTGTGTAGTCAGTCAACATACCTGTTTCAGGAGGAGATTATATTATAGCCATTGTGAGTGCCAACATGCTTGAAACCCTTACACAGGAAGGTATGATGGTGGAGGGTGTTTTACAACAGCCACTACTGATCCTGTCTGAACCAGGAGGCCAGATTTGTTCATGGAAAATTGACGATATTGTTGTCCCATTCAGTAGCACCGGTGGCACAAGGGAAAGTAGCACATACACAGGTTTTGTGATCAGAAAAGATGGATCAAACCACTGCTTCTGGACAGAAAGAGAGAAGGGCAGGTCGATGAGCTGAAATAATCATGCACAGTGTAGAGG
This sequence comes from Ambystoma mexicanum, assembly GCF_040938575.1. Taxonomy (NCBI): domain Eukaryota; kingdom Metazoa; phylum Chordata; class Amphibia; order Caudata; family Ambystomatidae; genus Ambystoma; species Ambystoma mexicanum. The sequence goes on along the minus strand of NC_090930.1, from coordinate 701,742,360 downwards.
AGCATGATGGGACAGGGGGCACAGTGCACACTATAAACAAACATTGTTTGCCTGGACAAACAAAAAGCAGTCTATTGGATGATGATCTAGGAGAAATAGCAAATGCTATAGAGGGCCAGGATATGAAAAGTTCCTTGTCTCCAACCATCATATCTCATGAGTATTAGAACAATAATTATGGGGAGCTAAATAAACATGGCCAATCCCAGTACAGGCAGCAGTAACACATAATTCTGAAAACCACTGATATTGAGATGGATATGGACAGCACACAGTTACAGGGATCAGAGAGAAAAACAAAGCTACCCTTCATCATGTGTACTGTTTTTCTTTCAAACACAGACTGCAGGATCAGTGTGTGGTAGCCAGAAGAGAAATGTCTACACCACAACCAACACCACCACTGTCACAGTCAGATATAGAGAATAGCCCATTTGTACTTAAGGAACATTTGTATGGCACCTATACATGAAAAGATGTTTCCAGGTGCCACACAGCGAGAAGGGGGAGGGACAGGGGAGAGGAAAACAACAATAATAACAGTCCTAATAGGCTTTGTGACATTTGGATCATGCAAGTGCAGTATCAAGGAGTGCAGGGGGAGGGGGTATTAGGACGAGGTGAAGGCATAGGAAGAGGGTAGAGAGGGAGAAGTGTTGGAAGGAGGGGCTCCCTGTGCTGGGCTGGAAAGGTGCTAATGGAAGCCCAGGAGGGCAAGTGCAGGGGAGGAAACAAGGTGGGGAGGGGCTAACTGCGGGGAGGATGGCAGACTGGCCTCAGAAGGCTAGTCAGGGAAGGGTGCCCATGGGCAAGTGCTGGTAGGAAGTGGTGCAGGATGACTGGTTGGGGGACCTGACATAAGTACAAATCATAAGGAAGCACAGGTAAATCAGTCACAGCAGCAGTAGTGGACTAGCAGTGGAGTGGGGAGTGAGAAGGATGAGGAGAAAAAGAAAGTTATCAGAAGCTTCCGGAACTTAAGGAGATCTGGTTCAAGTTGTAGAGGGGCAGGGAGGCTGTTCAAGAGGGAGGCTCCTGCCAAAGAGTGAGATCTACCCGCCACTCTCTGGTTGGAAAGACATCTGATCTGCAGAGAGTTGGAGCTAGAGGACAGAAGGACTATTTAGGGAGAGAGAGTTGGATGTAGTGAGATCCCTGGCCACAGACAGCCTTGTGGATGATGCAAAGGGTCTTTAATTGTATCCTTCCAACCACTGGGAGCTAGAACAGAGATTTTAGGGATGGGGAGATGTGGTCCTTGGGCTTGAGGCCAAGGATACGTCTTGCAGTCCTATTCTTGATTAGTTGAAGAGGACAAAGGGAGGAGAGGGGCAGATTCAGGAGGAGGCTGTTACATTAATCAATCCTTAATAGAACCAGAGCCCTGGAGATATTGAGTTTCTGGGGGAAGGTGAGCAAAGTAAGAATGCAGAGGTGAAGCTGATAGTGGGCATTCTTGGCAAGGTCCACAATGTTAGGTGAGGAGGAGTCGAAGATCACACCAAGGTTTTTAGCCTCACCCGTGGTTGAGGGCAGGAGGCCCAAGGAGGATGGCCAGAGTGTAGGAGGGAAAAGGGGTCCCAATTAGAAGTACTCAGTTTTACTGGCATTTAGACAGAGATCATTGGCAGCGCACCATGCCTAAATAGCAGTCAAACAGTGGGGAATGAGAGTGGTGGGATAGGAGGAGCGGGAGGAAAGCTTAAAGGAGAGCTGTGTGTCATCAGTATAACAATGGAAATGAGGTGAGAAGGTGGAGATCGGGTGGACCAGAGGGGCAAGGTAAATGTTGAAAAGTCCCGGTGAGAGGATAGAGGCCTGGGGGGCACCACAAGTCGAGAGTGAGGTAGAGGAGAGGAAAGAGCCCAATTGCACTTGGGAGGGCCGATTCAAGTGGAAAGAGGTCAGCCACCCATTACCCGATCTGTGATACCCAGAGTATCACAGAGCCATTTTATGAGGATGGAATGGTTGACTGTGTCAAAGGCAGAGGACAGATCGAGGAGGATAAGGCAACTGGGGTATTTGAGTCAAGAAGTTTTGTGCCGCTCGCTGCTCGGAAGACAGAGTGGTGATCATGGAGGAAACCAACAGATTCAGTGTGTTAGGTGGAAGATGACCAACTATTTCAGGAGATTGCTCAAAAAGGGGGTAGTAGAGATAAGAAGGTAGTTAGCTGGGTCCCCATAAGGTTTTTTTAGGAGGGAGTGAACAGGGGAGTGCTTCAGGGGTGGGAGGAAGGTGGTTACAGAACTCACCCAAGGGGAGAGAGAGAGAGAGAGAGAGAGAGAGAGAGAGAGAGAGAGAGAGAGAGAGAGAGAGAGAGAGAGAGAGAGAGAGGCAATGTTGTCCTTGATAGTTCTGGAAGAGCAGGGGATCACCTGTTTCGAGGAGACTTTCATAGAGCATACTGTTTTGGTAACGTCATCAGGTGCCATGGGAGAGAAGAGGGAAAGGAGAGGTAGGTCAGGGGAGGCCTGCATGCAGGAGAGGGGAGGCAAGAGGAGAGAGAGGACAGCATGTCCTGAGGTTTAGTTGTGAAGTGGGAGGTAAATACTGTGCAGAGGGCCTGGGAAGGAAGAGGGGAAGTGGAGACTGCAGTAGCATTGCAAAGTTCCTTACAGATTTTGAAAAGTTCAGCCATGCTGTTTGAGTCCACATGGATGTGGGATTGGGTATGGGGCAGTTTTTTTGGAGTGGATAGACATGCAATATTGCCTTTGGAGCATGCAACAGGCCCGTTTTTCAAAGGATGTGGTAGAAGCCAACAGTTCAGCAGCTTTGCATTTGCTTTTCAGTGAGGCTAGATTGGAATCATACCAACTATTGCACTTGGAGGCTGGCTTCATGTGTATCCTGCTGGCAGGGACAAGGATGTCAAGGGTGTTGAAGATTGAGAGATTAAAGTTAGAAAGGGCTGAGTTATTGTGGGAGTGGGGATAGGAGTTAAGGAGGTGGCAAAAGCAGCATTTGATACTTGCTTCACTGGTTGAATGACAGAAAATAAGATTGGCAGTGTGGGAAGAGGCCTAGCCAGGGAGGCCAGGAGCTCAAGGTGAGAGGAGAGGAGAGAGCGGTCAGACCAAGAGAGAGGAGTGGTGAGAGGGTTAGAGAGGGAGATATCAGCTGAGATGCGTACATCGAAGATGTTCCTGGCTGAGTGTGTTGGTACTGAGGGAAGTATAGTGAGGGAGAGAGAAATGAAGAGGTTGCAGATGAGTAAGGTGGATAAATCGGGAAAATCAAGATATTGAAGTCCCCACTGAGAAGAAGCTTAGAGGTAGAGGTAGAGGTCAGAAGAGAAGAGGCAAGGTCAGCCCACTCTGAGAGGGAGGGGGTGATCGGCCCAGTAGTCCTGTAGATAGAAGCGAGAGTGAGCGAGAGGGTAGGAGAGATGCAGATCTTGCAGACAAGACATTGAAAGAAGGGGTGGGATTGAGTGTGTATGATGGTTGCAGGGACCCACCAAGACAAGGGACACTCCACCCACTGACCAGTTAGACATGGGCTTGGAGTGGATCTTACAGCCCTCAGGGAGGAGAGTGTCAAGAGCAGTGACAGATTTGGCATTGAACCACATCTAGGTGAGAGCAAGAAGGTAAAGGTCTTCAGGGAGGTGGCAGATGTCAGAGGAGTGTTTGACATCAGAGTGAGAGTTGAAGGTAGTTAAGTTTAGCTGGTTGACACCTTTAAAGATCGTCCTAGGCGGGGAACAGAGGCACAGTACACATGGCAGAGGGCAAGAAGAGGAAATAGGGGTGTTAGCCAGAGCAAAGGCAGGTGAAGGGAGGAAGTTTATGAGGGAGAGGAGGCGTCTGTGAAGACGGAGGAGGTTGGGCTGGGAAATATACCACCACGAAATCCAAAGTATGCAGTCTGTTTCATCCAAGACAAAGACAAACAACAGCTCACCACCTGCACTCAGTGGGAGGAAACTGTTTCCCTTTGGAATCCTGCGGCCAACTTGGGTTGCAGAATGTTATTGTGTATACAGTGATGTACTGAAGTTTACAATGCTGTATTTTATGCATTGAGTTAGGCACTTGATCAGAGCAAGGGCCAGAAAGTGAACTTCGCAATGGATATGCGGACCAGTGGGCAGAACACTGACAACATGGCTTTGACCACATACAGTGTGACCTTCACTTCCCTTGGCTCTTTAAGTAAGCCTAAAAGGAAAAAAAGTGCATCAAGTACAACACCAATACACTTTGGTTTAGAAAGATTTGAAGGCACATAAAAAGGCAGAGTTGATATCTAGATGAATGTGGGGGAGATGGTGGGGCAATGGTGAATAATACAACTGCAACAGTTGGAATGTATTGCTGCAGTGGATAGAATATCCTTGCTGCACTTGGATGTTTCAATTAAGTGGCATCTAATTCATGGGAATTTTCCACCCACAACAAATCAGGCGTGAACAATTCATATTTATTGAATAAAGTTATTTTTATGAACCCAGGACTCCCAATTTAACAATATGAATTCTCTGAAACCTCCCTGACCTTTCAGGACAAGAAACATACAGAGTTGCACAGAAGGTATATTTATTAATAAAATGAAGATAATCACATTTCAATCTAAATATAAAGTAACTCTTTATGGATCTATGAAATTCCAAATTCAATGAAGAATGATTCATTCTCTGGTTGCATCACCTCTCTATTTCATTTGCATGAATTGGGACTTTGGTCTGTTTATTTTATAGGACACCAAATTAAATCAGAACTTCCCTGCCTAGCTAAATCGTTCTGCTTCTTATTCAGTGCAAATAAACAACCGACCCCACTTAATAGACATGTCAGACTTTTATATAGAGTTTTAGAAAACTCAATTGAAAAATGTTATTTTTCTAGGTATGCACACATTGAGATTTCCTTTTTTTTTCTCAGAATGCTTCTTCTGTGCTTGATCGTTACACAGAGAAGGAGGCAGAAATCTCCCAGCATATGCACCATAGGACCTATTCTATCAAACCTATGATTCCAGAAGCATATACACTTCTGACATTTTCCCTAACTTCTCTGGAAGTACAGCAGTTTGTCTATGCCTCATCCTCAGTACTTTCAATAAAAAAGATCTATCCCCGAGCAGCAATTTGTGCAACAAGTGCACACTGTCATTTTATAGTATGTTTATTTTATAAGAAACCAAATTAAATCAGAACTTTCCTGCCTATCTAAATCTTTCTGCTTCCTATACACAGAGGTTAGAATATATACATCACTGGAGTGTGCCATTTCTTCATGTAGATTTCCACATTCACTGAATTTAGATACTGAACATAATATCACTTAAATATCGTTGTACATCCAGCAAATGGAAATTAAGTATCTACGACCTTCCGCAAATAGCTAAAGTGAATATATGACTCCATATGAACATTTCACATTATTTTACATGATGGGATGAATCACAATCTGAAATGTCATGCCAATTGCTGGCTGGTACAACCAAATGGTGCCTGCTCCACTTGGAGCTGAGATCTCAGGCATGTATGACTCCTATTAGTGGTTTTGTCATGATGAAAGTTATTTGACATTAGGCTGTTTTTAAGACCATTGACGACTTCAGTTCCAGCCCTTTGGGTGATCCCAGGTTCTGGCTGCCCCTTTTGTCAGACATCTAGTCTCCATCCCTCCAGCGTACTGCTGCAGGAGTCTGTCTTGATACATTCTGGTTTCACCATCACCGTATTGTCGCCAATGCTGGATTTGACTTTTATGGACTTCATTGATTCACGGTGTGTCACCCTTTCTCGTGGTGTCCCTGCATCATGCTGTTCCCATCCCATCGTGTATCCAGGCTTGCAAAATTATGTCTTACTACTGACATCTGCAATTGTATTTGCTCTCCCATCTTGCTTCTCCACTCTTTTTGACTACTTACTCTCTGTTCTCTGTTCTCTCCTCCTCTACCTTTCTCCCTTTTCCTATCTCCTCCTCTCCTCCCCTTACTTTCTTGTATGCACTTACTCTATCAGAATTGTCCCAGGACATAGTATGACTGAAAATGTTAATCAAAACGAAATAAGACTGATAGAGCTACTAATCATTGTTTAACTTTATATTGTTAAGAAGCCAACACATTCTGTGAATTGATGTTTTGTATATCATGTTACTGCGAAGAAACGGTAGCAAGTGTTATGACAATAGGGACAATAATTGTATTAGATTTTAAGCAATAATTGAATACCATGTTAGATCAATGTGTGTCTTGAAATACCTCACAGACCAAACAGCTTTGGAAATAAACCATAATGAACAAAGTCTAAAGGTTGATGTTGTATGGATATAGAGTAAAGGCAGAGATCATTTACCTTCCAACCCACACTTGAAGTGTTATATGGGACACTCATTATACCAAGACAATAGTTTCTGCTGTCTGATGTCTGTTGTGAGCTCTGGACTTTACAAGGTGTCCAAGCATGTTAGCCTCCACATTGATAAGTGACTCCCTGCCATTGGTGTATTTGCTAGAACTCAAATTATCTAACATGTTAAGTGCCATAGATTTGGCTGGAAAAGTAGATAAAGTGCACACGGTGAGATATCTGACCTCAACTATTCATGGAAATCCATGCATAGCCTCATGACACACAGAACTAAATACCTCCTGGCCTTATTTCTTGACCCACTTCTCAAGATAATAGTGTTTGATTTTCAGACGCATGATCTCTCTGAAACCCCAGCAGAATGTGACACATATCAGATTAATAAAGGTGCAATGATGCAGCAGATAGAGTTAGGCAGTGTGAGAAACAAAGGTGTTCAAATGGAGCTAACAGGAATACCATGAAGTCAAAAGATACTTTATTTCCAGAACAAGCCCAAGAAAGTGCAAATTCAAAAAACATACAGATCATCACAAAATTCAGGTCAAGTACAATAAATACACAGCACGAAATACATGTGTCATAAAAAGAGAACAACATGATAATTAAAATTGATTAAAGGAAATTGCAGATATATTTGCCTAATAATTAGCATTCTACAGTTCATGTAAATAGTGTTTTTGATCTTTTCCACCAAGCCTTAGATGGACAGTTCGAAACTACATAGACAACTTATTTATAACACGTTGTTTTGCAAATAACAAGGTCATCACAATGGGCCTCATTACGGGTCCGCGGTAACCGTGCCGGTAAAACTGCCAGGTTGCCGCCAGGCCCATAATGAATTACCTGTGCCTGACTTCCTGGTACCGAGAAGTCAAGCGCCGGCAATTTTGTTAGTCCCCATTCCCATGGAGTCCGCTAGCACCATTGACACTGGTGCCAGTGCTCCTGTGAGTGTTCCGCGAGCGGGTGCCATCCCACCCGGCAGGTCTGACCATAGCGGGCGGAATGGCACCCGCCCGCAGAGTTTTACTGTGCCAGTCCGTAAACAACAGTGCTGGTAGGCTTACCGGCACCATTGTTTCCGGACCTGCACAGTTGTAATCAGGCGCAATGTCTAATAGATTGATATTTGAACTGGGAATATCCAACTTTTACGTAAATATTAGTGTAATCAAAAAGAAAGTGGTGCACTGTTTCCATCACAATAGGACAGAAAGGGCATTGGTGGAGTTGCAGGGAGCATCTACATAATTACTCTGGCACTGGAAAAATAATCAAGCAGGCAGGGAATATTTAATTCACAAAAGGTTCAGGTGTTAGTTCAGGTTATGTATCATAACGCCAGGAAACCTTGACAGGGTTGTGAATGATAACATTTCCATTACTATATAAAAAAAAACATCTAGCTTGCTCCAAATGTCCTTGTATGTTTCGTCAGTAATGTGAACATATGTATCAGGTTTACAGATGGAACTTCCTTATTCAGCAAAGCTGATATGTGACAAAACCAGTGCTGTGATTTCCCCCGGTAGTGTTTATTACATCTCACAGCATCTCTTTGTGATAGTTTAATCTGGCAAACTTCTGCAGGCATAGCCAGTAAAAAAGAGGCTTACACTGTGCTACAACATTCACAGATTTCACCCCAGAGTCCATAAGCAATGAAACTGTAGGGGGGCTTGTATTACGCCAAAAAACATGTTTCACAAATGTATTTTTTTCTTTGGCTTGGCGGTCTATTCTTTCAGTGTCCCGCAGTTCGCTGCCATGAAGTGCAGCTGAAACTGTTTGGGTCTTGTATTCCTCAAGGACTGTGAAAGGGGATTGTTTCCCAGGTTCTATTGCTCTAGAGTGGCGTTTCAGAGGTAGTTCAATCTGTGATCTTTGTATAAGCCTTTGTATATCTTTTTGGAATCGTATACCAAGATAATCGGAATGATTAACCTCTTGGAGAAATGTATCATTATTCATTCAAATTAATATTTGTCTTACACTTGTGGGAGTGGTGGCAGGGCATCACCATCGTGTTTTGGTGTTTCATAGAAAGACTTCTTTCTTTAGTCAAGCATAATGTCTACCTGCAGACCTGCCCTTGTTTTAGATATAAGGACCATATTATCTGGCTATAATAGGATGCTGACCTTTCTATTAGCTTACTTGGGACTGACTAGATTAGAGTTTGAGATTTTAAATGTCGGGTAATGTATATAAAGACGAAAACGTAAATGAATGAGGTCACAACCTTGACACACCCTGCTGTGCACTGGGAAGGAGTATGTCATCTCACCATCCTGCCTGAATCTGACTGCCGCCGAGATCAGTTCATAAAGCCTTTGGATAGGGTTAAGAGTATCAGGAGTGATTTGTATGTTCACTAAAATTGCCCACAATATTGATTCACTGAATCAAAAGCGGTTTTAAAATCAATGAAAGCCAAATAAACAGGTATTTATTTTTTAAATCACTAATTTACTTAACATAGGTAAAAGACAACAGGACTGGCATGTAGTGCCTACTTCTCGTGTGAAGATCAGAAACTAGATGTTTGCCTTGCACTCAATTTTCAAGGCTGTTCAAGAAAATGTTCCCATAAACATAAGCTAAACTGTCAATAAGGCTAATGGCCAGGGATGTCATTTCACCAAAATGCCTGGGGTAACGCAAGTGATACCACACAGCCATTGACCTCTGATGACATCATAGGAAGTGATGGCACATGACCTTTCACCCTTGACAAAACAAGAAGTGGTATCACATAGCTTTGTTCCTCAGTACACTAATAAAATGTGATTATGATATTACTGTAATATGATACACATTTAATTTAAGAATGGATCACCATATGTAGCATCAATATCAGAATGTATAGGCCCATATTACCAAATGACTGTGAATGTAAGCAGATGTCCAACAAAAGAACCTGGACTATTGTACATCACTCTGGTTTAACTGTAAACGGACAGAACATCTTGACGAGGCCTAAATCCCAAAGGACAGACATCCAGTACCTGTCAAGTGTCTGGCACAGACTGCAAACAGAAACTGACTGACATAAGTCCAACATTAAGACAATCCGAGACTGTACCACTTTATGATTTTACACTTGGACAATACACAGAGGGATTTTCTTGTTGATAGTGCACTTTGAACCATTGCACAGCAACCCACTACCCCCAGTCACCCAAAGTCTTAATATCCCCCAACCATTTTCACCACGGGCACCCCACCATCCACTGTGAGTCGCTAAGGGTCCTCCGTCAGCAGCTTTAAATGTCTGGCATCCACTCCCACCCTCCAACACCGTAAACCTGCAATGCCTTGCTCCAACACCTTCATGTTTACACAGTGCCACCCTCCAGCAACTTAAGTATCCAACATTCTCCAACACCATCAACCTCAAGCAAACTAGCAACTTAAGTCTCCAGTACGTTCATTCAACACCCCAGCAGTGTGAGGCTCAATTACCCTCCTCAAACATCTTATATCTGCATTTAATGCATTTCAACTCTGCCACAACACATTACGTCTCAGACAATCTCTCCCAATATCTGTAAGTTACTAGTACAACATCTTAAGTCTCCAGTAACCGACACCATAACATTGAGACTCAAGCACACACCTCAAAACCAAAGCTATGCCAGTGGCTATTAATGATTTTAAACCTTCCAGGCATTACCTTTCGGTTTTGCTTATTTGGTAAGTAATCCACACTTTTATTTGTTAGATGGGAGACAGAGGGGAGGGATGTGTTGCAGGTCACAGTAATTGCAGGCTTTTCTTTCATTTTAAAATGTAAACAACAGCAGCAGCTCCATGACATTACCCCTAGAAAAGGCTCATTTGATTATTTTCTTTGGTCCTTTATATGTTGCTTAATGCCAGCCTCCTATAGCTTCGAAGCAGTCGAACAGGAACTGAGCCCATGTTGCACTGATTCCTCTTGTTCCCGAAGCAAGTGTGTTGCCCCTGAGCTATCCCTCCAAATGTATATTTTATTTTGCTTGAGGAAATAACAGATGGTTTACTTCAAAGGCGCAGGGCAACTTCATGTAAATTAATGATCTCACTGTCGCAGATCTGGCAGATCTCGTCAGGACTGGTGTCAGAAGCCACTGGGGCACACTCCTCTCATCACAGGCCCAGTGACTGACTGGATGTGCAAAGCTGACAACGAGAAATACTGATGAGATTTGCCTTCATGCTGTGCTGTCACTGAGTACTGAGCCTGATCTACAGAATCGTGCCTCTATCACAGGAGCAGGAGCTCCCAACACTGCAGGAGCAGTGTCCATGGCCCCTGCATCTGCTAACAACCACTAAACGCAACAGCCGTTGCAAGGTAGGCCCCTGGGCTTATTACATCGAATCTCCTGCAAAAAAGAAATTGCTTTTATTTGTTTGCATTTTTCGGCGGAATGCGCCACAATTGCAGTATTGTAAACTGCCTTGCCCAATAATTGCGTGCAAAGTCCCATACTAGCTGGGACCACACTCAGCAGCCTAACGTGCGTGCATTCTCCATTAAACAACACGAGGAGACCAGCCATTTCGAAGATGGCCGCCCGAGAAATCCGAGCTGCACCTCCTTCCTCCTTGTGTGCAGCCAACTCCTGATTGGCTATCCGCTGCCTTTTCTGCACCAACTACGAGCCGACAGGCTCCGAGCCAGCCTCCAACACGAAGGCTGGAAACACTAAGGCTCCTTCCTGTCCTGAGCCTGATCTACAGAATCGTGCCTCTATCACAGGAGCAGGAGCTCCCAAGACTGCAGGAGCAGTGTCCATGGCCCCTGCATCTGCTAACAACCACTAAACACAACAGCCGTTGCAAGGTTGGCCCCTGGGCTTATTACATCGAATCTCCTGCAAAAAAGAAATTGCTTTTATTTGTTTGCATTTTTCGGCGGAATGCGCCACAATTGCAGTATTGTAAACTGCCTTGCCCAATAATTGCGTGCAAAGTCCCATACTAGCTGGGACCACACTCAGCAGCCTAACGTGCGTGCATTCTCCATTAAACAACACGAGGAGACCAGCCATTTCGAAGATGGCCGCCCGAGAAATCCGAGCTGCACCTCCTTCCTCCTTGTGTGCAGCCAACTCCTGATTGGGTATCCGGTGCCATTTCTGCACCAACTATGAGCCGGCGGGCTCCGAGCCGGCCTCCAACACGAAGGCTGGAAACACAAAGGCTCCTTCCTGTCCTGCGCCTGTCCAGTGCCGACAGTGCCAAGGGCCAGGACTTCTGCTTGTTTGGACACGACTACCCTGATCCCTCCTGCTACCCAACAGACAAGCGGTAGGAAACTTAGAACTACTCCCCTCCTCTGGGCATTGCCCCATTGCACTTTGACGGTTTACAGTGCCTATCATCTTGCCTAACCTGGCATTTTTTATCTTTTGCTGCACCATTCTATCAACACCTTATTGGTATTCCCGCCACCCGCTGGGGCGCCTGCCCCCCATCACCTGCGGGAGTCACTCGGCACAGTCACCTATTACGTGCCCGATGCCATAGTGACTTGCTCTGCCACCGAAGTGATAAACGGCATTTCACTCACTTCTAACTTACCTGCTAAGTGAACCCTTATTCTGCACAGTACCGATATCTACATACTGTATTCTAATCCTGCTATACATGTATCTTTACAACCAATGAGTACTGTCTGGGAAAAAATGCTAATTAAGCCTTCTTGTGGATTTTCGAATTTAAGTGGCCTAGTGCCCTGATGCACCTGTTTGAAATAATGCCAGTTGATTTATGTCGTGCCTCTGGTCGCCCACAGACCACACTTGATTGTATCATGCCTTATGGTCACCTACAGACCACATTTGATTGATTTGTGTTGTGCCTTATGGTTGCCTACAGACCACACTTGATTGATTTGTGTTGTGCCTTATGGTCACCTACAGACCACATTTGATTGATTTGTGTTGTGCCTTATGGTCGCCTAGAGACCACACTTGATTGATTTGTGTTGTGCCTTATGGTCGCCTAGAGACCACACTTGATTGATTTGTGTTGTGCCTTATGGTCGCCTACAGACCACATTTGATTGTTGTGTTGTGCCTTATGGTCGCCAACAGACCACATTTGATTGTTGTGTTGTGCCTTATGGTCGCCTACAGACCACATTTTATTGTTGTGTTGTGCCTTATGGTCGCCTACAGACCACATTTGATTGTTGTGTTGTGCCTTATGGTCGCCTACAGACCACATCTGATTGTTGTGTTGTGCCTTATGGTCGCCTACAGACCACATTTGATTGTTGTGTTGTGCCCTATGGTCGCCTACAGACCACACTTGATTGATTTGTGTTGTGCCTTATGGTCGCTAATAGACCACACTTGCAACCCCTGCCTACTAGCAACGCTACTCACATCATGTATTGGTGCCTAACTACTCTCATCCACCTACTGTATATCTACACTAGACACTGGACTAGTCAACCCAACCCACATTCTAATCAAGACACATACACTAGCACACATATGGTAACCACCACCCTCACCTTGTGGCCTAGCACCATGACACTTGCAAACCCGTACTTGGATGATCCAGCACTCTGGATACGCCACTTTGCTACTAGACCAACACCTAACCAACCTTGTACCACTGCTATTAGAAACATTAGATTGAATTCTAGGACTATCCCACCTACCTTTCCATGCTATCACCACCCTAGAATTTTAACTAGAAATTCTAGATTAAGAGTCCGTTGTATGAAACATTTGTATATTGACCACAACCATGCCAATTCGGCCATTCACCCAGACAAGCTAGCCCATATCCTCTTGCATGACCTACCTATACCACCAGAAAAATGTCCCCAAAAAGACAAACTTATTAAAGCAGCCTTGGTGAATGCCAGGTCTCTTCCTGCCCATGCTCTCGACATCGCTGATTTTATAACTTACGAAAAACTCGATCTCCTTGCAGTCACGGAAACCTGGCTTAATGCTGCCTCCGGTCCATCTCTGGCCCTTGCCATACCTAATGATTATGCTATCATTAGATGCAACAGAAACACCTCTCAAACGAAGGGAGGTGGACTCGCCCTCATATTCAGAAATACCTTCGACATTAAAGTCATCCAGGACGCTCAAATCCCCTCTGCTGAATCCTTGTCCATCAAGCTACCTATATCACCCAACCACACGGCAACTATGCACCTTATTTACCGACCACCAGGTCCCATCTCTTCTTTTATAGAGGACATTGCATCACTCATAACCTCAGATACCAAACCTAATTCTCAAACCATCTTACTTGGGGATTTTAATCTCGGTTTTAACGACCCTAAGAACACTAACGCCCATGACCTAGCCAACACCTTATCTGACTTGGGTCATACGCACATTATTCACGAGCCCACTCATATCAAAGGCAGAACACTGGACTGGCTCACTCACCTCAATTGCTCTATTGACCTCCTATCCAATGACCCATGCAGGTGGTCCGATCATCATAAAATAACCTTTTCGATCAAAGCCAACACACCACACCTGGCGACTATCATCGCCCCAGCCACCAGCACGAGAAATAAGAAAGACATTACTCCTGACAAACTCCTACCTATATTACTCCCCATCCTGAACAATATTGACTCAGATGCTGACCCCACAGTTTTAGTGGATATCTACAACCAGGCTATACTCAAAGCACTGAACACCATCGCCCTTCTAAAATTGCGGAAACCTAAACCACAGCGTCACCTTAACACTTGGTTCACTCCGCAGTTAAGAGCATTACGCAAAACTAAGAGAACTGCTGAGGCACATTGGAAAAAACATCCCACAGCATCCAATAAGACAGAGCTAACCCTAGCCTCCTCCAGTTACAAAGAAGCCATCCTTCTTGCCAAAAAAGACACCTATAACAAAAGGATTACACAAGCGGAATCCAACACAAAAGAACTTTTTAAGATTCTGAAAGAACTAGAATCCCCCATTGCCCCTATAGACAAATGTGTTACTGACGCACTATGGTGTAGTAATATTCAGAAGGCCTTATTAGATAAAATAGCATGCCTACAATCTAAAATCAATGCAAAAAAATCCCTATTACTAGCTGACCTGGACTACAAACAATTACCTAACAAATCACCTACCTTTAAGTCAACCTGTAAACCTTTCAGCTTCTCACCCCTCTGAACCTGGGAAGTAGAAAACATCATCAGGAAACTCAAACCCTCAAATTGCCAAGGTGATGCCTGCCCTGCCCCGACCATCAAAGCCGCCGCGCACTATCTGGCACCATTCATCACCAACCTCCTCAATGCATCCTTCAAATCTGGAGTAGTACCTGATAACCTAAAAGACGCATGGGTCATACCACTCCTCAAAAAACCTACACTTGACCCAGCCAACCCGTCTAACTTTAGGCCGATAACGACTGTACCTTTCTTAATAAAAATACTGGACAGAGCAGCCTATTTACAAATACAGGCCTACTTAGAATCAAACAATCTCTTAGGACTCAGGCAATCAGGTTTCCGACCTAGACACGGTACGGAAACTGCTTTAATAGATCTCACGACCCAGATCCAAATCCTGAAAGACAATGGCAAACTGGCACTCCTCTTACTGCTTGACCTGTCAGCAGCTTTCGACTTGGTCACCACCAAACACTCTGTCACCACTTGAAAACTGCAGCACACTTCTCAGACACAGCCACGGCTTGAATCAGTTCCTTCTTGGCGAACAGAACCATGAGGGTCTTCTCTCCCACTGATTCTGCTGAACCCTCACCAGTACCTTGTGGAGTCCCGCAAAGCTCTTGTGTGTCCCCGACACTTTATAATGTATTCACAAAGCCCCTCTTTGATATCCTTGACTATCTGGGTGTCATGTATACCAATTACGCGGATGACACCCAGATACTCATTCCTATCTCGGGTAACTATGAAACAGACAGCAAAATCCTTAATGAAATATACTCAGTAATACAAGCATGGATGGCACATCATGGACTTTGCCTCAATGACGAAAAAACCGAGCTGATCATCCTTGGCACCCACGCCAAACTCAAAAATCTTAATCATGCATTCAAATCCTTCACCATAGATGGCAATCTCATCCCTGTGTCAAATAATACTAAAACCCTTGGTATCTACATCGATGCTACCTTATCCTTCACCAAACAAACTAATGCAGTAGCATCATCAGCCGCTTACACCTGTAAGCTGATCACTGCATGTCTCCTCACCCAATTGCATTACTCTTGCTAGAGCATTAGTCCTATCCAAAATAGACTATTGTAATGCCCTTTACTTAGGCACTAGCCACAAAAATATCAACAAACTGCAAGTAATTCAAAATAATGCCATCAGGGCCGCCCTCAACATTCCCAAAAAGGTGCACATCTCTGAGGCCAGACGCATACTACGCTGGCTCCCAGTCGAGCACAGAATATCCCTCAAAACTCTGGCCCTTACACACAAAGCCAGGGCCAACCTGGCACCAGCATACCTTACCAACCAACTTACACCTCACACTTCTTCAAGACCACTCAGAGCAGCACAAGCTAACACTATGTCCATACCGAGATTCAAACTTCATAACTCGGGTGGAGCTAGCTTCCCTTTACAAGCTTCTAAATTATGGAACACAATCCCTGCGCTTTTGCGAGCAGAACCTTCATTTAACCTATTCAAATACAACACAAAGTGTTGGCTTCACAACATGGACTCTATGACAGCCTAACCTCCTGATCCTAGCATGATTGACTGCTGACTGCACACTTTTGTAATTAATGTATTTATCTTAGACTATGTATGTATGACATCTTAGACTATGTATGTATGCATTTGAAACACTAAGTATGTACCTACCTGTAACTGTAACATAACTCTTTGTTGACTGCTTTTAATTGTAACTGTAACCAGATCTAACTTACGCGCCCGTATGCCCCCGGGCCTGGCTGCGCTTTATAAATAAAATAAATACAAATACAAATTCTGCAGGCTGCTCTTACCAATTCCCAGCTAGCTAGACCTAGCCTGATATGCTTCATGTTGCTACAGTACTCGGTATGAGCTGCAAAAGCAGCCCCTCTTCTGAACCCAAACATTCAGGTATTATTCAATAATGGACTGCCAAACCTGTTTGTGATGGTGGATTCCTGATTTTTCCTACATCCCTGTTATCTCTATCAGCTAACGAGCTCTAGATTCCAAGTTAAAACAACTGTGGCACATTTAGCTGCATTTACAACCACCTTTCTCAGGTGGAAAACAGATATCTTCTCTTGGCACTGCCTCTTTGTCCAGTGGTCCAGGGATCACAGGAACAGGTCTAGGGGTAGAAGAGCCTGCAGAGTGGGGAGCCAGGGGTAGCACCTGCTACCCCTCGAAACCCCCAAATAACGTCCCTGTGTAACCACTGTCTCAATGCTACTTGTTTCTCCCTCAACATTTTACATCAAAGCTCACAGTCTCCGGTTGCCAACATTCTTCGTGGACAATGCAAAGTTTGAAGCACTGTTTTCTTTTTTTGCATTACCTGTTCTTGTGTATTATAATGGCACTACAGCATGAAATCACTGAGCGCCTTAAAATGTTCTGCCTTTTCCACTCCATTTTGAATGCATCAACCGTTGCTCTATTTACTTTTAAAAGAGTGTACTACACTGCCAGACTTCTCCCCATTGCTACCCACTTAATAGTAAATTATAACACCTATCCATTCGCTCGGAATTCACAATTGTATGTCAGTATGATTTTCGATGACACACATGACCACAAAAAATTAGAAACTGTCGAACTGCACATGGCTAGAAAGAATTAGGAAATGAGCATGTGTGCAGGCTATGTTCTCATGGCTAGGTGTGCATCCTACTACATGACAAACCTGATCTCTTTCAACAGAAACATTCTTAAGTCAGGTGACCAACGTGGCAGAGCCCATGTCAACTGTTAAATGTCCCACACAAGAAGTGGTGCATGGCCCTCCATGCC
The DNA here is from genome assembly GCF_040938575.1 of Ambystoma mexicanum. Taxonomy (NCBI): domain Eukaryota; kingdom Metazoa; phylum Chordata; class Amphibia; order Caudata; family Ambystomatidae; genus Ambystoma; species Ambystoma mexicanum. Next base: position 701,725,063 of record NC_090930.1, on the reverse strand, counting down.
TGAGAAAGTAGAACAGTACCATACAAATAGCAGAGTCCATCTCTTGCATATAGTCCCTGAATGTGCATAAACAGCGTGGGATTTACAGCACGCCTTGAAGGATTAATCGGCCCTATTGTGCAAGGGATTTATCCATGTCAGACAAGGCCACTTTAGACAGTTCCTGCAGTGCTCTGATGTTAGGGGACTGTAGCAGGGGTGACTAGGGCTTGACAATATAACCATCTTAAGCAGTGACTGGGTTTGACGGGTCCTATATTGTGGAAATGTCACCCTTGAAATCTGTTGTAAGATGGATCGGCTTGCGGCATGACTGGTTTGGGAACATCCAGCCTCAAATACTTGCTTGCATATAAGAATGCTACTCCTCCTCTACCGTTTTGCACTACACTGGGTAGACCACTCCCACGCAGATCCTGGTTTCCAGAGCCTTCTCTATTGTGCTTTTACATCAACATCTTGAAGACTTCTTTGACAATTGCTACAACAACTGCAATATTTTTCGCCCGGTGGAATGACACATGCTGACATACATTATCTGCTGGTACGAAGATTAAGTTTACAAGCATACCTTTTGCATTAAACATGCGCATTTGTTTACAGTTACATTTTGTATTCTAGAATACTACTGTCCGCCACCCACCGTTGTTGTTCATTGACATGCTTTGTAACAGTGGAAGTGGCATCCTGCTTGATGTTCATTTACACGCTTTGTAACAGTGGCAGTGAAATCCTGCTTGAAAAATCAGAAGTTGCAATTGTAAATGAAGTTTCACAGATCAAGGCTGAGTCAAGGTGATGTTGGGGTGGGGGTGTTGAAGCTACAGCCTCCATTTTACACAGTTGTACATGAACGTTGTCATGCTGGACAACATGACGATAATAAGCATTATATAAATTGACTGAGAGCAGGGACACTTTACTTGAAATGTTATAGTGAGGTCCCACTGACCTATTCTGAAAATAAGTTCACAAAAAGTGACCCTGCGGACATGACATCCTGCAAATGGGGCTCATACAGTGCCAGAGCAGCATACTCGAATTCAGACATCTTAAAATATTTGACAAGGTAAGGAGGACACTGCTGACCTCTCAGGGAAATTGTCAAAAAGGGTGTATTTGCCCGTAATGCACCAGTAAGCCTACAGCTGCATGCACACCAGATGTCGTTTGATATTGTGACTCATACTCAGCACTAGACAAGACAATACGATGAAGAGTTTCCTCAAGTGAAGGATGGTCATCATATTCACCCATTAATTTTCTTACCCCGTGATCTGCAGATTGGTGAATGGTTCAGCCCACCGCCTAACACATTACATTTCATTGGCTATCAAATTGCCAGTGAACTATGTCTGTGACTGGCAGTCACAGCCATTTCAAAATAAATGCGCTTTCTGCGCATAATGTCTCACTGCCGGGGCCACACACACTACTGGCGACCCACCAGCTGACTAAAGAAAACACCATCAAGAGCTCCATTTAAAAAAAAACATTTTTAAAACTTTTTTCTAAATGTCAATATGTGGTCGCAAGGGACACCACAGGGGTAGCGACTGTGACCACAGGGGTCATGACTGTGACCCCTGTCGACCCCCAAATGACGTCCCTGCTAAAGGGTCTGTAGCTCCCAGAGAAGGAGCAATCTCCTTTTTTTTAAATGGAAATGATTTTGCCCATTTCCCAGCTTGTGGGAACATATTTTGCAGCAAATAGGCAGTTAAAAAACATGTTAAAATTGGAATCCTTATATCTAGTTCATCTTTAATAAGATTAATGGGAATTTTATTTGGGCCCAGTGCAGTACCCTTTTTTTAGATTTACGTGCTATCACGACTTCTGTTTCCAAAATGTTGTTTGATTCCCAGTAATACTCCTGCATTACAGTATGAGTTGACTGAATCTCTACTTCCGAACCATATAGTTGACTAAGGTGGCAGAACCAATTGTTCTTAAAAACGAAGGTCTCGACTTCCTAGTTGTTTCCGGCACTGCTACACGTCAACTCGGAAATAAGCGTCAGATGTGTTTAAAATATGTACTCTCTCTTGCCCTAGTGAGGAATTCCCAATTCTTTTGCTCTGCTTTCTATTTCTTATTTGAAATAGGATGTCTATAGGCTGCACAGAGTATGGAAATTCTGTTCGGGTCTTTAACTGATGTTATCTCTGCCAAGAAGGCGACTATGCAGTTCTACATTCCTTCGCAATACATGAGTTTCACTTTCTAGTCGAAATTATAATATGTTTATCTGGTTTAGTTTCAAAAGGAAAGAGCGTATCAGATAGTGCGTGATAGAATGATTCTTTAGAAACTCATACTCTACAGGACTCAATAATGTGGCAATAAGACCGGAGGCGGCGGGCCAATATCGCCCCAGGTAATGCCCGGGGCGTAGCGAGAGCCTTAACGAAGCCCCCGGGCATTACCTGCGGCAGTATTGACCCGCCGCCGAGGGTCTTATTGTCATTAGCACCCCGGCCTGTTGGATCGGGGTGCTAATGGCATTTTTTTTCCTGTTTCAGTGCGTTTCAAAATAGAAAAAAAAAATGGCAGCCATCGGGAGCAAGTGTTCCCAGCGCGTCCGGTCCCGAAAAAAAAGGTAAGTGGGGTTGGGAGGGTGGAAGCGAGGGAGGGGAAGGAAAAAAAAAACGTACCTGCGTCCCCGCTGGGGGACAATGGAAGCCTCCAGCCGTGTGGAGGCGCGGAGCGGGGATGGTTATCGTTGCCCAGCTTGGACGCTTGGACGCAGGAGCAAAAAGGTAAGTGTGGTAGGGAGGAGGGAGGGAGGGAAGGAAAAAGAAAAAGCTTACCCGAGTCCCTGGCGGGGGGCAAAGGCAGCTTCTCAGTCGTGGGGAGGCCCGGCGCAGGGGTGGCCCCGCTTCGAGCCTCCTCATTTGCTGAGGGGCCACGCCCCCGCCGAAGACAAGGCGGCTGGAATCCCGGCCGAGAATCGAAAATGCTTGTTTTGCATTCTGATTGTCTCTTGCCGGGTACTAATGGCTAATATTTCAGAGTACATCAAGGGGGCATTATAGAAGTAGTCAAGATCAGACCATCTTAATCTCCTTCAGTTATCATTAACATTTTTGAATTTTTTTTTTTATATATTGCACTTAATACCGAAGAGATTACTAAGCGTGGACCTGGGATTTGAACCTGTGTTGCTACGAGCGTGTGGCCACTGAGCTTTACTACCCATGTCTAGACAGAGTAATGTCAGTGGCTGTTGAATCCTTTGAGATCCCTGTTTTTACAAAGGGTTCGGGGTCTGGCATAAGACAAACAGGGTCATGGTTGCTCTCAACCCGGGGGATAATCGTCAGTGATTTGGCTATATGCCAATGCGTGGGTTCCAAGATGATACAATCTATGCAGCCATTTTTGGCAGCCTCTTCTGAATGTTACAGCTGCTGGGCGATCAGCTGAAAGTTGCCCTTTGCATTCACGGAAAACCAGAGTGTATAAGAGAGAGGCTATTTCATGTGTATAACTGCACATTTACTTGGGGTTGGACAGTCTAGAAGAAGAAGGAGAAGAAGATTAATGCCGAGCAAGATTAATTATGGGGAATATCACCCCAAAATACATCTTCTTCAGTAATCCGGTTATCTACCGGGCATGGAGATTCTAGTTTTCTGTTAAAATTCACAAATACAATATTCACAAGTATTCCCCACTACATTTATTTCTAGTATGTTGGGTTACACATTTTGTTAGCTTATTTAAAACCTGAATTTTCAATTCAGAAATAGTAGATGCAACATAAATATTAAATAAACAACAGTATTACCAGTAGATGAACACATTTTAAGGTGCACTAATTCTCTAGTTTCAGTTTTCTCTATGACAGCATTGAACTTGATATCTATTCATGGTAGCAACCCCACCCCCCAAACCTTACAGCGTTGCTTAGCAGGTATAAACAAGTTTGCATATCCCATGTTATAAAAAGTTCAACTATCCAAGTCTCTTGGAAACAAATAATCTGAAAGGGATCCACAAAAAGATGTCAATCCTGGGCTTCCATTTTGCTTTGCCTCCCTGCTATATTCCAGGATACAACACTTCGATTTGAGAGGGCTCTAGGATTTTGGGGGAGAAGGCTTTCAAGATGGAGGAAGCCAACACAAGTCCCAAGGTGTCAGATGGCTCTGGCTGAAGAAATTCAGAAATTGGGTCTGCATGGGTGTGATGATAACTGCCAGAGTTGTTGAGTTCTCGAAGGGGAGGCATTCCACCAATACAACCTTACTCGAGTTTCACCTGTCGGACTTCTGGAGGCGATCTGAGGTCCATGTGAGAAAAGTTATTTTGATCATGTCTGAAGTTTGATTCAGTTGATCTTGTGATCTAGAGGCTCCTTCCACATCATCTTTGATAACGGAGAGACAACCCTGCTTTTAGTGCAGCCAATGAATGACTTTATTATTTAGAGAGTGTCTATCTTGTCTTAATCCTGTTGACAGTTTGGGGATATTAATCATTGAAAGACAATTAATTGAATGGGCATCTGCAGGTTTGGCCTTCTCTACTGGGACACTGTGTTCTCGGCAGATCCTCTGGGATGGAAAACCTATTTTTGGGCATACATCTCAACGGGTAATGTTTTATTAGGCCCCCCTACTTGCTCTGCAACATGCAGTATTTCGTATTTAGACTATTCTTCAACATCTAGGTTGGGTAAAATTGAGGGTCTGTTTATATTGTAAAATACTTGAAGTTTATTTAAACATAGTTATGTTTAAGTTTAACACCACTCCTTGAACATCAGCACACTACGCAGAGATTCTGCTTTCACGATCCAGCCTTGTCCCACTGTACTCACGGTGAGTGATGTGATTCTTGAGTGACTTCCCCCCGCATTGGATTGCAAAGGAGGTTTAGATACCGCTAAGGAGGGACGCAGTGTTAGCCCAGGATCAGTTATAGGTATAGGAGTTACTGCATTTAAGCAGGAACACAAGCGATACTGTAGAGAACATGTGATTAGATGTTGATTTGAAATTACTGTTATTTACCAACAGTCGTCACAAAATTAAGTAGCACAAATAGGTTATTGATAAACCTTTTTTTACTGCTCCTTGATAGGTGGAGATTCTTTTCCGGGTCAATTGACCATAAGGGGAACAAAACCCAGTGGAGTCAGAATACCATTGCAACCCGGACAAGAACGCTACAAAGGATTTGTTCTAGATTGAGAAAAAAAATGTTTTCCTGTTTTTTTAAATGCTATACTATTTTATAATGTGTTGTATGTCTTACTAACCCCTCACACTAGCCCCTGAAGAATTTCCGGGTATTCAATACGAAACACCTAGCACGGAAAGAAACATGTCGGGCACATGTTGTGGATGTGGAATGACATTTTTAATACTGAATGAAGGTAGAATGATTGGAATGTGATTGAGTGAGTTGTGATTAATCAGGTATGGCCCAGCGCGATTAGTAGCACAGCAAAAGACACTTGAACGGTTTAGTACCCTAACCAATTGACTTACCGCTTGAAGGGGGTTACCATATGTTGAGACAATAACACACGAGTCTTTCTCAGGTTTTTGACAGAAGACTGTATAGGCACTTTAATATTGTGAGTTTTTAACTTTTTGTATGTACTTGACTAATAAAATTTGTATATTTTTTGATAAACTTGCTGTCATGCAAATGCTTTTTTTCTAGACCACAAGTGAAAATGGTCAGAGAATAGAATCCTCCTAGATAGGTAGCAGTTTCAAACCACAAGCTTTGTGTTTCAATGTATTAAGGGTTGATCCCTTTAGTTTAAGGGGTTGCTTGTGGTTGATAGCCCTTAATCTCCTTCTGTTTGATCATGTTTAAGTTTAACACAATAACCTGAATTGTTTACTTCATTTGCAGAGATTGTTATTTTGTTTTATTATTTTTTTTAATTGTGTTTCAGTTCAAAGAACTTTTCACAAATATATAAATTAAAAACAATCACCAAAGAAAATACATTCCAAAAAAAAGAGATTACGATTTCACTTTTAACATTTTGGTAAAAAGAAGAAGAAATATACAAATAGGATAAAATAAGGTATGTCAAAAGGAAAAACAGAAACATACTCTTAGTAACTCATTTATACAAATAATTAAATGAATCTCAAATATAAAAGTACTGCATACAATTAAGACAGTAAAAGAAGAAGGAGAAAAAGAAGTCAATAGATGTACATAATGCAACTATATCACAGATCAAATTTATGACAAACCAATTGCTTATTAATCAGCTAATAGCTTCACATCTTCAAATTTTCTTAGACGTGCATTTGCCACCTTCCATATTTGTGTCACAGCAATGTTTAAACTCATATTCATCCCTGCTAGATACCTAAGCCAAAAGCTTTCACTAGTAATATAGATTGAATCATACTCAGATGTTATAAAGTGTTTTTCATAGGTGGAATTTATACTTTTGCACCAAGTAAGCACATGCCTTACTGTTTTGACCTCTGATTCATCTAAGCACAGTCTACAAAACCATCTATCCATCGGGATACCCATCCCCGCTCCACGTATCCCAAGTACATTAAGTCGATTGAGTCTGATGTCCAGGGATATTTTATAGTTAGCCTTAGATGGCATACATTTTTGGTAGTATTGAGGTTTTTTATTCATAATCGATTCTGCTACTTTATCATGACTGGCAACCCAATCCCATTTTTATATAGAGTTCTTCAAAGATTTTAGTACTACCCCCTCAGCATGGTCCCACATGGGGGAGTACCCTATTTTTTCAAAGAGAGCTAGGACTTTCTTCTGAAAGATATTCAAAGCCTCCATTTTTCTTCCCTCCAATTCTTCGCAAAGTGTATGCAGTAACGTGCCGTGGAGCGCATATTTTATTTCTACATACAGCCTAGCCCTATTGTGTTCGGTCTGAGCAGAAAGAGAAATGAGGCCCATTTCTAACCGAATGGCCTGTCTCGGGATATAAATGGAGAGACCGTCTCGGGATATAAATGGAGAGACCAAGTAATCGTCTCCAAATAAGTCCCTCAGTCATGTCTGCCCAGTCTGACCAGTCAGAGAAAGAGGATGCCAATGCATATAAGAAAATAGCCGCCAGCTTTTGCTTGTGGATATTAATAATACCCAACAAGCTAAAACCGGCAGTTTTCTTAGGAAATGACATAACTGCTGTTAGCGTAGCCATTACTATAGTTCTCTTACTTAATTGGACCCGAGGATTCATTTTTCTTCTTTCTCCACATATCTCATGGCCCAAGTATTTATAGCTCTTCACCTTTTGCATAATTCCCAAAGAGCATCATGGCATGGTCATTTTTTTACAATAATTGTGGCCAACTGCCATGAACTGCGTTTTTATCAGATTAACAGAGAGTCCATTTGTTTTTGCATACTCACACAGGGCATTAGCACTGTTACAAATACCTACATAAGGATTATTGAATATAATAATGTCATCTGCATAGCAGATCCACCCAACCTTATATAGGCCAATTTTAGAGAAGGCATTCATCTTATCTTTGAAAGTTCTACCAAAGGCAGCCTTGAATAAATCATACAATGTAGGGGCAAGTGCACATCCCTGTCTTACCCCTTTTTGTATATTAATAGGATCAGATAGTGTACCCCAGCTATCCAACCTAATCTTAGCCCTACCATCATCATATATTATCATACAACAATAGAGGAGGTGAGGGGGCATACCAAAATATCTACGTTTCATTCAAAGCTTCAGGCGCTCCACAGAATCGAAGGCAGAGGACAAATTTACAAAAACAATGCAACAGTAATTTATTGTCACAATTAGCCTGCTCGATTAGCATATTTAGAATGAAAATATTATCCACAGTGGAGCAGCCTTTTCTGAAGCCAGTTTCGGCCTCATCCAATATATCTTCGCTCTCAATCCACTTTTTGATTTCCTGGAGAATAACAGTGCAGAAGAGCTTGCTAGAAACACCAGTAAGTGTTAGGAGCCTATAGCTCTCCGGCAAACAACAGGGACCACTCTTATATATCGGAATGATATTAGAAACCTTCCAAGAATCAGGCATCATCCCAGTCTCTACATCATATAACATCCCAGTTTGTTATACTCTTCAATTTTTCCATATCCACGTTTGAATTATTAGGTTTTAAATTGTTAAGCAGGATCTCAATGTTGTTGAATAATGAATGAGCTTCTTCTGTGGACAAAACAGTAGGGTTAGTTCTTTTCTTATGCTTGTGGGACAGAAGGCCCAGAGAGGATTTCGTTTTTCAGCTATTAAGCTTGTTCAAAGTATTGTGGCAGTCAAATCACCCACATAGTTTGATAATACATAGCTCATAGAGCTATGGATGATGCCTGAATAGCTTCACAACCATTTTTCCACATTATTAAATCCCTAAATTGGTGGTGAAGGAGAGGAGTTACATCTCACACATTACCACTAGAAATGGTCTAATTTACCACAATGGAATTATCACTCACGGTGCATGCAATGAAATCCACATGGAGTCCATTGTTACTCCACTTTTAATCATGTGCTAAGTTCATGGCACAGAGAGGCATTAACAATAAATATGTTTGCTATAATCAAGCTAATAATGGGACCCATTGGCTCCTTCATCAGCTTGCTCTTGCTACTTACACCACTTCATCTCCAATTTCTATCAATACCACTGACTGTACTGGTGGCCTGGCGAGAAGGATCCTGACGATACACTCCTTGCTCAATCAGGAAACTTTGTTGTGGATACGTGTAAAAGAATATACATTCATCAACCTAGTTTGTAGATGCATCACTTCTAAAAGCATCTCTAATGAGTAGGGATAATGATACACTATAATATTGGTTCAGTAAGTGCTCCATCTGGCCTCCACTTCTGGTGGGAGTTGCTATAGAATCCCTCAGCTGACCCGCTGCCAGGGTATAGTGTGAGTGAATTTTTAGTGCAGCCAAAGCTATTGCATCTCACCACAGGAGAAGTATCTTAGTGTCCCATCTTCAACCATTTATTATCATTAAAATGAATAAGCACTTCGTTGAGAAGCAATACTCTGGGAAGACACCTAGACATATCCGATACACTAGCTCTGATGATGAAGATGTGTGGCCCGGTTCAAATTACACAGCATAAATGGGAGTAGGGTTCTTGAATGGGGCCTGATTTAATACAATGGAGTGCTTTAGTGATAGTCTGCTACTGTGGGTGACAAGAGACTGTCCTATTATGATGAGTTCATATTAACGTTAGTGATACTACTATTCTTTCCTTATGTGCTGCTGATATACGTAATTTTGTGGAGTGCTGCCTTTAAACAGTGCTAAGAGAAGCCACTGTCTTACATGATAAAGATGTTGGTTCTACACACCTGACAGTCATATGTATTGGGTTTCTCTGAACACCTTGCTTGATGATAATGTGCCCGCTGGTGAATGGTGAAAGATAAGTAAAGCCAGGTTGGGGAGCGGTGGGGGTGCTAGTCAATGATGTAAAAATATTCAATGCTTGTCATTTTTTGCACCTTGATTACTAGGGCGTGTTGGGGACATACATGAGCCTACCAAGCATTTTGAAGGCAGTGTCTTCTAGCTCTAACTCGATGATCAACAGCCCACATTGGAAGCAACGGGCCTCATTATGAGACCGGCGATAGCCGTGCCAGTTAAGCCGCCGGTATGCTTTTTTTTCTGGCGCCCAGGAATGGGCAATTACCGGGTCATTACGGCCCTGCCGGACCCGGTGATTGCCCATTCCCGTGAGCCAGAAAAAAGTACTCCCCATTCCCATTTGAGTCCCATTGGACTCAATGGGAATGGGGAGACTGGATGCACCAGCACCATTTGTGAATGGTGCCGGCGCATCCGACATGGTCTGCTCGCGGGTGCCGGTCCACCTGCCAGGTCAGACCTGGCGGGCGTGAAGGCACCCGCGAGCAAACCTCGTAGTTTGCCGGTCCGGTAACAACGGTACTGGCAAGCTTACCGGTATCGTTGTTACTTTACCGGCAAACTCATAATGAGGCCCAATGTGTGCCTGCAAGTCTGAACAGACACACATGTTGGATGCTCATGTGTGGAACAGTCAACTAATCTACCACAGGGTGACAGGGAGCCAAATGATGAAAGACAGGCCACATGGCTTCAGCTGGTGTCTCTCACTGGTGCTGGCCACTTTCATATGCCTCCCTGCTCTCTGTTGCAGTGGGTTACAAGCTGTGCCTCCAGAGCTTCAGCCAGATGCTTCCATTACACCAGTGGAGGAGATCAACTCGTTGACAGACGCAGCAGATGGCACATGGCAACATGAGTCCATTTTATGCCACTGCCAAAAGTAATTATGCATTGAAGTTGTGCCGCCAGCATAATGCTTACTCTTCTAGCCCCTCTACACTAACTTATTGCAGATCTTGCTCAGGAGCTTTGGTACTTTCAGGAAAAATGTAAGCCGTGCAATTTTATTTAAATCGCAAATTGTACGCAGGGGATTGCCAATGTTGGTACTTATCTGATGTTTATTTCCTGCGTGCAATTTTTACCTTTTGGAAAACTGAGTGCAAATGTAAAAAGTAAAAACAGGCTCGATTGATTTACTTTACGTTTTGTAAAAAATAAATGTAAATGTCAACCACAAATGATTCGTTTCAGTTGGCATTTGCAAAGGGTTCCTCTGGATGCATCCAGCTTTTTATCACACATTAAGTGCAGGTGGATTCCTTCGTAATCCATTATTTTAACCCCACAGTGAAAATGCATGCTATCATGAAACCTTGTGCTCATTGGAGATGGAGCAGGAATTCACAATGAAGTGCTTTACTGTTACATGAATCTACTCCACCTTCAAAAAGAAAGACAATCTCTTGGAGCTGAAAAGGTAGCATAGACTGCTACCTACCTTGGCTTTACTGCTGCAGGGCTTATAAACTAATGGTTGGATTACTGTGCATTAACTACCATAGTCTAGAGCCGGCGTTGGTGCTAATTGCCTGGCCCCACAAGCCATTGTAGGCTTGAGCAATGTTGTATACTTCTATAAAGGACACTGTTGCTTTGCAAAACCAGGTCCACGCTCAAATACAATAATAATAATAAAGATAATAATAAATGGATGAGGGCTCAGGATTGTTATCACTGAAGTCCACTACAGATTGAGGTAGTTAAAGCTATTAGAGAGGGAGGTTGAAGGCAGGGCGGCAGGCTTCAATGAGGTGTGAGGAAGGCAAGGTGAGATGTGAAAGAAATCCCTGGGCACCAGCAAAAGGAAGCAGCATGTCAGTTTGTGGGAGTGGTGCAGGGGACAGGAATGGAACGCAAAATAATGTGTTACTACTGACTTCTGCAATTGTATTCACTCTCCACTCTTGCTTCTCCACTCTTTTTGACTGCTAACTCTCTGTTCTCTCCTCCTCTCCCTTCTCCCTTTTCCTATCTCCTCCTCTTACTTTCTTCTATGCACTTACTCTATCAGAATTGTCCCTGGATCTAGTATGATAGCAACCTCATCGGTCTCCTCCCACTCTGCTTACTGTTTTTTTCCTCCCCACCCACCCTCCAGTACTATCTGAAATGTTGTCAGGCCTAGTATGATAGTCGCTTGTTTTGTTCCTCCCCTACCTTTCTGCACTCCTCTCCCTCACCTCTTGTTTTTCTCCGGCTCTACCAGAAATGTTGTCAGGCCTAGTACGGTAGTCGCCTGTCTGCTTCTATTTCCTTCCCAATCTCCCCCTTACTTCCTTATCTATGTCTTAACTCTTGCACTATCTGAAATGTCGTCAGGCCGAGTACGATAGTTAATTTCACATCCTTACTGTTCATGGCCTGTAAGATTGTCATTGTATTTTCCCTTGTTCCCTCCCTTGCCTTGAAGCGCTTTGAAACACATTATGCATAGGCGTTATATAAATAAACTATCATATCATATCACATCAGGTTCATACTGTGGCATTATGTACACATTCCATGGACAACATTGGGGTTAACGGTCCAGGGCCCTAGTTAACGGTGCAAGTGAAGCGAGGGAAGTTAACGTGGGCCCCAGCCTGTTACCCCCTGGTTTTGCCTGTGGGATGGGTCATAAGGCAATTAGCACCCGTTCCTGACACAGGAAATTAGAAAATAAAAAAAGAAAAGAATGCAAAAAGCGTACTTACCACGAGTGCGGAGAACAGGCACCTGCGCACATTCAGCCAACATCTAGAGCTAGATATCACAGAGTGTGAATGAGCACGAGAATGCTCATGGAAAAATGGTATGGGGGAGGGCGGTGGCCATGTTGGAACTAGAAATAGCCATCACAGAGAGATCCATGGGGGAAACGTTGTGGGCTGGAGCAGAGTAGACGTTATCAGAGGATACCAAAAACCGGGCAGAAGAAATTGTGGAGTTTGCAGGACTTTTTCCAAGAAGACGCTACATTGCGGGAGTGAAGGATCAACAATCAACGTGGATGAGGCTTTACTAACAAGGGCTCAGATGGAACACAGGCTCAGATTGTCTTTTCCAGCCCGCGGTTCCACTGACATGATTGGCTTAGCGCAAGTTCCCGGGTGTTAATGTTAGTTCGAGCCCACATTGCTAGCCGACTGATTTGTGGGCACCGGGTTTTATATTAATAGCACATGTTCATAAATGCTTTGTATATACTGCAGTCTTGTGAGAATGAATATTTCAAAGGACATACATGATAGCAAACATTTTTACAAAACATGTAAACACAGTAACATTTCATTTGACTGAACTTCAGGGAAAATTTAATTTCAACATTGCAGTTTTGCTATGCTTTCAGAAGTGCATTAATTGAAAAACATTGCATATGTAAACATGGCATACTTGATTACTGAAACAGTTATGTTTATATATGACCTACTTTGTGGCAAATAAACCTGCATCTTTTCACATTGCCAGCTGCGCTATCAAGGTATTGTGACAGCTTGATTTGTAACAATTAGGAAACATATGGTCATGTAATATGCAGACACATGGCAAGTGCTCTGTCTTTTGCTGTAATGTCTGTCAGAGGATCTGGTGTGGCTCTGTCAACGAGATCCTCTCATCTGCTGGACAGAAGCAATCTGTATGAAATGGGGCCATTCGGGGATTAGAAACTCATCAATAGAGAATTGGCATTAGAAGTTCACCCTTTCCTATGGCAATTCACTTTACCAATGCGCAAATAAATGCAACGTGTTACACATATGTATAACCACAAAATAAGCCTGAAGCCAATAGTATTATTAGGAGCAGAAAATTAAGATCGTCCCCAGTAATTAGGTACATCTGCACGAGGCACATCTAGAAACAAGTAAATACTAGATTTACGGAATAAAAAGTATAAAACCATCTCTCCAAAATTTAAACTTCTGGAAACAAATCTGTTTTGCCTCTGGCAATAAGTATTATATCATCTGTGTTTATTCGATGCAGATTTGTATCACAAGTATGATATGATCATTTATTTATAACGTGCTTAATTCCCAGAGGTTTCTAAGCACAGACCCAAGGATCGGACCTGTGGTGCTCAGCGTCGTCTTGCTTCCAAGGCAAGCACGTTGCCCCTGAGCTATCCTCCAGAGACGCAAATATCGCTTGTAATGCCAGTTCATTTGGAGATTAAAAGTCTTCATTTGTGTTCTTTTGCATCGTAAAGTGTCAGAATAATCAATCAGTGAGAGGTCAAAAGAACTAAACTGTACCTCTCCGAACCTGTTATTTTTTTATGACTGGTTTATTATTTTTGTAATGTTTCTGAATCTGAGGCCTGGGCTTGGATATGGCTCTGTGATGTGCCCCCTATGGAGCCCCAAGTCTCTAAAGGTCAGTTTTTCCCAAATTGACAGACTTCCTTGTGTGAAACAGGGATGTCATTTGGGGGTTACGATGGGTCACAGCTGTGACCCCTGAGGTCTCCCTTGCTACCCCTGTAGTCTCCCTTGCTACCCCTAAAAAAAAGATGAAAGTTGTTTTGTTTTAAATTGGAAGCTTCTGGGCTGTGGCCAGTGCCATGTGGCTCTTTGATTCTGGAGTGGATGTCTTTCTTGTTCAGGCCTCTTTAAAAAAACAGGGGGATCCACAATTGTAGCACTTTGAGCAGTGACCCTAAATAAGAAAGAATAGGAACAGCAAATAATGTGTCTTTCTGGAATTCTATACATTAATTGCTAGACTCAATAAAGGTTTATTTCAGGCACACTTCAATGCGTGAGCCACTGATTTAGTCTGTTCTTAAACACATCAAATTCACAATGCAGACAAAAACTCCTAAAAAGCATGTAGAGTGCAATAAGCATTCATTTCGGACGATGTATTCTGCTTTTGCAGGTTGCAGTTATAGCATGTTTTTTTCTGCCTTTGTCTCTCTTACAATCTTCACAAAACATTCCATCTCGGTGTCCTCGGTTACTTGACAAAATCCTTGTGCCTAAAAGCGTGTGTACGGTGTAGAAATGTTTGACCATAGCACTTAAACCACAATTAATGAGTTGTTGTAATGTGTCTGTCTTTCATATTTCCCTGGCATATTGTTCAGGGTGTTTGTTTGAAGGTATGAGTTAATGAGTGCCCAGAGTACGGGATGACGTGCCAGTGAGCTTCTTTCCCTGTGCTACTCTAAATTCTTTAATACTCAGTTATGAACCCTTCCAATGATATGTAATTTACCAAGCTCTGAGGCCTGACACGTGGCCAACTTTGCACCAGTCCTGCAGATGAACTGGCCTGCTGTTAAATCGTAGTTACCAGTTTCATGATATACACCAGAGTGCAATTTTCTTTCTGACTTTGAGTACATTCACTTATGTAGTTGCAAATTTTACTATAGCAGGTAAGATAGTTATAGCCATTAAGATAGCTCAGTCGGTTGAGCACTAACTGCTTGGATGTGTCTGTGATTTGCAGGTTTGAATCCCAGCAAGGCCAACTCATCCTTCTGAGGTCGATAAATGAGTACAAACACAGATTCAGTGATATTGTATGTGTATTTGCTCAATATAAAGCGATTAAGCGTAAATGCTTTATAATAACACATCCTCATCATTTGGCCTTAGACGTCCGTCTGCATTCACAGTAATTTGCTAATATGGGCCTATGCACACTGATATTAACAGTACAAATGGTGATCATCCTTGTATGAAATGTATATCACATTACAATGATATCTTAACCATATTTTTCAATGTACTTAGGAGCAATGCTATGTGATGTCACTTCCTGTTTTGTCAAGGGCTGTTGGGTTGTGTTCCATTGCTTCCCGTGATGTCAGTTCAGGGTGGGGTCAAATGACATTCTTCCTGTGATATCATCAGAGGTCAAAGGTCATGTGATGTCACTTCCGCTACCCCTGGCATTTTGGTGAAATTACCTCCTTGGTCTGAATACATGCAAACAGTCTGTTGTGTGGGCTACATTGGTCAGTGGCATTATACATGGTATGTGCATTTCTTTAGTGTGTCACACATTGTTTGCTGTACCCTGGGGTGTGCTTACCAGGAACCTCCCTAGAAAACCCAGAGCCAACTCAAGCAGCTATAGTTTATTTCCAAAAGGGTGGATGGGATGTAGTGCCCACTTTTCCCATGCAATATTTGGTCACCACTTCTATCTGCTTTGTAAAAACAAGGGCTGCACAGCCAAATAAGTACATATCTTAGTGAAAGCCTGGGAAGGTACCTGGAAAGTTTGCACGTGGTGACCCCCACTGATTGTATGGCTGCCAAATGTTTATAAGGATGCACTCTTCTGATTGAGATCTGCATGCTCACTCAAGTTCCAAATTCCATATGAAACTAAACAGGCTTTTTGGAACAATGCAAGTTGAGTGTTACAGTTGATCCCCATGAGAATAATACACCAACGCCAAAGGGGCCTATGCAGCTGTTAGGAAAGATTCACATTACATTTATGTGAAGTTTCCCTTCAGTTGAATACCCCACAAACTTTCTGCTACTGTTTAAACACCATAATCTGTCTTTGCCAGTGGAGCACAGCCTTCTGCTGCACTCCACTGGGCTTTTTTTCGCTCACTTTGTCATTGGTAAACTGACATGCCGTTAAAGACAGTCAGAACTGGGAGACTTTGTTTCCCTTAGTCCTTTCCAATGTTGCAACTTTTCTGCAACATGTTGCAAGTGCACAACGTAACTTACAGTACAGAGCACTTGGGTCTTCCTTTCATTTTCTAAATGCCCTAGACACCCTCGAAGGATTCTTTGGAGGTAGTGTGGATGTGCCTTGGACAGGGCTGGTGGAAGCTTATCTTTTCATATATTTGTTACCCTTTCCTGCCATGCAAACTGCATTTGGCATGGAAAGGTGGCCTGGCTCCAAAATGGCCATGCCACGAGGTTCTTTGTCCTGTCCTTTGGCCATCTTGCCCCTTCACCTTACCCAGGTCGAGCCGACCTGGGTCAGTCCTTATTTGGGAATGCATTCTACACGAAACTGTGGTACATGATTGGTCCACATATGGTATGCCTGTATGTGAGCAGATCTCCCACTAGGTCCTATTCGTTTTGGCACAAAGGAGATTCTGGATATGAGAAGGCCCAAAACACCCATACCAGGTCAATCTCCTGACTTCCCACTGAACTAAGGATAGGATCCAAGTACCCTGAAACTAAGAAGCTGAGTTGAGAAACCGCTGGTGACCCACTGGAAGGTTTGGCACCCTGAGTCTGCTGCTGTCCCACTGGACCCCTCTGCATTTGATCGAACTAGAAGGTCTGAGAAGATGCTTCGACCCATTGGAATAGTGGGACTAACTATGCTTGCCACCTTCATCAAAGCCTGGAAGTAAGCCTTCTCGGAAGTGTCCCTTGTCCAACCAGTGGGCTTACCAGCTTGTGCAGGTCCTTTGCTCTGACACAACAGTCATTTCGTGGAGACCCTTGAAACTTGGTACATTGCAACCTCTGTGTTCACAGCACTGTCACAATGAATTTTGTATACTTGGCATTCCCAGGACTGGAGTGAAGACAGAGCACCCAAACCGGAGTACACATGGTTACTGTGTCACTCAGCCGGGGTGACGAACTTCGCAGGTGCCTTGTTGCTGTACCCATCTGTGCCCTGAAGCCTGCTGCAGTGAAACTTGCCTGAGACACCTACCAGGAGCGGAGAAATTGTCAATGTCCCATAGAGGAATCATCACTGTATCTTTGCAGCTGAAAGCCGCAGAACCGCACAATTGCTGCATTTGAACCTGCAACCACAGTGGACTAGACTGCCGAAGTTTGGTCCAGATCACTCTGGGGGTCAGTGAGTACTTGCAACCCTTACCAGTGGCCCCTAGTGTCATGATGCCTACCCCCAGGCATCCGGACCAAGCCCATCAGCTCCGGGAGCATGCATCTAGACATTTAGTAAAACCTCAGCAGCCCCGGCTAGGGGCTATCTGGGTTCAGTCCTGGTGCCTTAGACGCCAGGCCATTATTAAGAATCAGTCCTGGTGCCTAAGGCACCAGGCTCATAGTCATTACTTACCTCAGGCAGACCATGCTGCAAATGACTCCAATCCAACATGAAGCCTGAAGGGACTATTTTTCTACAGGGCCTATTTTTTACTCGGGTGTGGTTCTAGGGACTTCTTACCTGGGACTACTTTTGAGGCTATTTAAATCACGCCCGACCAGCAACACACGCTTCACGTTATTCTGCATTCAGTCTTCTGCCACGCCTGCCTCGAATCCGGAGCTCCTAAAACAAAGAGGAAAGAAAGGGACAAGGTTAGAAAACAAACTTATTTCTATTCCACACCTGATTCTGGATCCATCTTGTCTCCGGACCTGTAAAGAACATCATTGCTGCAGCGCCGCGCCATACTCACCAGTCTTCACAGCATCCTTCGGGTTGGCGTTGCCTCCATCATTTCTTCGCCGAACTTCGGCACCTAGGAGACAAAAGAAAACCACAAGGTGAGCCGAGGGAACCAACAAATATAATTCTTACCACCATAGACTTACCTGATTTACCACCGGAGGCATCCTTTGTGACTCTCCATATTTTCATGTGCCACATCTGTAAAGTGAGACAAAACAACACGTTTTCCTCGTTTAACATTTACCGGACAGCGCCGGGTAATACAGACTCTTACCTGAGCGCCACCAGCTGCCACAAGAGCATCTTTTCACGAGCCAGCTGCAAGACAAGAAAGGATGGGGGGAACAAGAGTGAACATCGGACATATTGAACTCTATGAACTTAATACTTACTGGTCCTCACCAGGAACCTCAGAGTCAATACTCTCCGGAACTCTCCCGAGCGTTCAAACCAGTGAAGTAACTGGAAACGACGCACCCCTTCAAATTCACGCAGGATGGAGAGCTCATCTCTCAAGAATATAAGGCGAGATTGCTGTGAGGGCATTTCGGAGGTGATTAATTGGGGAGGACTGTGGGGGTGCCATCACTTGAATCCACAAGTGGCTAAATCCATCCCTCCACTTGCAGGAGAATATTTCTACGGGTTAAGCAGACAAGATTAGGAGGGCAGATCCAGTCAGTCATCGCTGCACTACGCATCACGTGGGTGGAGACCGCAGCTGTCCGGGTCCGACCGACGCCCCTGTGGGAGCCAAGTGAGCGTAACAGAACACGAAGCCTACTTACAAATCCCCACCCAGGCGTTATGGAAACCTCAGAAACCGACCAACTAGCCCTATTGTTATGGGAATTTAGGGCAGAAGTGCACTCCGCGCGCCAAGAGACTAATGCCCTCAGGAGAGAACTGATTGTGTCAAAGGAGGGCACTGATGATCTTGCTAGACAATTACTGCAAAACCAAGCTGGGCAAACACCATTACCTGGACTCGGGGCGAATCCAACTCCTGTTTCATCGTGCAATCCTGTGTAAGTGGTTCTATCAGGGAGCATTCCTTTAGCTCCACCCGAACGTTTTGTTGGGGACCCAAAAAGGTTCGCCTTGTTTATGAACCAATGCCGCTTGCACTTTTTATGCAGACCTGGAGCTTTTCCGAACGACCAAACCAAAGTAGCCTTTGTACTATCATATTTTAGTGGCAGTGCAGCGGATTGGTCATTTCCATTAGTTAACCAGGATGACCCTCTTCTTCGGGATTTTCAAGGTTTTCAATTGAGCATGGAAAGACTATTTGCCAGTCATTCAAAGGGACAGGCCCTGGATAACGAACTTTTATCATTACGACAAGGAAACCAGGATCTAATAACCTATATCACCACTTTCAATAGGTTAGTGGTGGAAACCGGATGGCCAGAGGTATATCGAATTACATTATTTCATCGTGCACTTCGGGGTGAACTCAAAGACGTTTTGGCCCAAGTTGTGAACCCACCTCAGGATTTTGCAGAATATATAGACTTAGTGGTCCAGTTAGACCACCGACGTCAGAATAGAAAGGCTGATCGAGCGAAGTTCGAGAATCGGGTATTGGTTAAACCCAATGTTACCCTCAAAGGAACAGATGTATCAGAACCGATGCAGATCGGGGGGTCAAGGGACCCTTAACTCAAAAGGAAAGAGAAAGAAGACGGCAGATGCAATTGTGTCTGTACTGTGGGGCCTCAGGACATTTTCTACGGGATTGCCCTATAAAAACATCTAAAAAAGGAACCGGAGTTGCTGATAAAAATCAAACAGAGCCTGAATCGGGAAATGACCACGCCCGACAAGCGTAGAGGTCCGCTTGCCGAGCTTGAAGAAGGATACTCAGACCTCGCACTTCATCATACCAATGGTTCTTATGGATCCAAGGCAGCCATCACGTATACACGCAGTGAGGGCATACATTGATAGCGGGGCCATAGGAAACTATGTGGACCACAAGTTGGCTTTTAGGATGAATCTATCTCTCTGCAAAAAGACCATTTCGGATGCCATCACCACAGTCGATGGAACTGAAATTGCCTCTGGGCCTGTAACTCATTCCACCGCAGAGATGACACTATTGGGTCAGGATGGGCATCGAGAGACTATTGTGTTTGATTTAATCAAAGCTCTGCAGTTCCAAATAATACTGGGGATACCTCGGTTGGAAACACATAATCCTTGTATTGATTGCCGAGAGAAGAGAATAACCTTCCCGAATTGTGCACATACTTGTTACCCAAAAAAACCCTTGAACCAAGGCCTGGCCACAGTCGCTACTCCAGTCGTGCAGTTACCTCAGGAATATCAAGAATTCCAGGATGTTTTCCAAAAGGAACAGGCAAACACCCTACCACCTCACAGATCATACGATTGTCAAACCGATCTCATACCCGGTGCACAACCTCCATGTAGTAGGATCTACTCCCTTACGGAACCCCAAAACCTTCACCTACGACAATACTTGGACCAATACCTTGCTAATGGCTTCATTCGTCCATCCAAGTCCCCTCCATCTTCAGCTTTGTTCTTCGTGCCTAAAAAGGAAGGTGACCTCAGAACGTGCATAGACTACCGCGCATTAAATCAGATCACAGTTAAGAACCGATACCCATTGCCTCTGATCCCCGAATTACTAGACCAAGTAAAGGACGCTTGCATCTACACTAAATTAGATCTCCGAGGGGCATATCATCTGGTACGTGTAAAGAAAGGCGACAAATGGAAGAAATGTTGTCAACTGGAGCAAATCGATGTGAGGTTATCAACCAGTCACCATCCCCAGACCGATGGTCAGATGGAGAGGACCAACCGGATCCTTGAACAGTACCTACGTTGCATGCTACACCAGACCGAAAGTAATTGGAAAGATATTTTATGGATTTCCGAGTATGCATACAATAACTCTGTACATTCAGGACCCGGACAAAGCCCCTTTTATACCATATATGGACATCACCCTCAAACCTCAGAACTGGATTCACCTCAGCATTTAGAAATGCCTGCAGTTAGTCATTTGCATTCTACTATTACACAAGCCTTTAAAGAGGCAACAGAACATTTGAAACAAGCAAAAGAGAAATATAAGAAAAATGCTGATCAACATAGAAGTGAAACTCCACAATACCAGATTAGGGATCAAGTTCGGCTGGCTACAAAACACATACCTCTGAAGGGAACTCAGACTTTTAACCCTAGATATTTGGGACCTTACACTATTAAGACCATTATCAACCCAGTCGCCGTCAAATTGGAATTACCCTCTAATATGCGCATTCATCCTGTCTTTCATGTTTCACTTTTAAAACCAGTTCAACCAGGAACAAGATTAACCAAACCACCCGACCCCATCTTGATAGATGGAGAATGTTAGGGAGAATTCTCTGTTTAGGGTGAATTTCCTAACCTAGTGAGTCCCCCAGCAGCTTTGCTGGATTTCTGGAGTTTGTTTTTTTCCATCCTGCCAAGAGTGAGACTCTTTTTCTCCCACTCTTGGACATGAGTGTGTGTAATTCCTTTGAATGTCAATGTGTTCTATGGGCTATGGGGTCTTTTACTCAATAGGGTCTCATATGTTTTGCTATGTGTGTTACACCGCACCCTCCGTGCCGTAACACTGGGTCGTCCTAGCGGATTTCCCTCATAGACTCCATACCCGGGGACTGACTACTGTCTACCCGGGCATGTAAAGTCACCATTGGCTTTACTAGACCTAAATTTACTAACAGAACTAGTACAAACCATCCTATTGTGGACGTACTAGTAGGGGTAATTCGGTTACTCCTGGGTCTGTTATTCGAGGGGGCACTGTCCCGTCCCCCCTCGTCGAGTTTTGGCTGGTGGCAGTGGAAACTACTTGTTATGATCGACCCCGAATATAACCCTATGGGATTCTTCCCATTGTTAGAGATTGATACTTTTTCTCGTTAATATCTAACGTACCACCGGTCTACTTATCTTAAATAAGTCTATCGGATGGTATTTTCTGCCAGAACTCGGTTTTTAAAATGGCGTCTGTGTTCGTCTCTGTGACTCCTGAACCAAAGGTCGAGCCCTTTGTTCCACTTTTGGTGGGCTTCTGTACAGAGACCCTCCAAAGTGGTGCCATTCTGTCTGGGTTACCACAGGGGTGTGGGAGGGGATTTAGGCACCCTGGACCGAGTTGCCTTGCCAACTCCGGTCGCACTCTGGTGTGATTGGCCCAAGTGGTGAGCCTCCCCGCTCACCACTAAGCGTGTGTTGATTGACAGCTAGGCTGAATGAATGGGGGTTTTCTGCATAAAAGCAGGGCTTTTGGGATTGGATCTTCAGAGGTCGCCACAGGACCTAAGAATCCGACAAGGGTAAAGCTGAGCCGACCTGCAACGACGACACCTCCGGTGGAGCCCTGCTGAATCGACTCACCACTTCCCAACGACAGAGGAGATCTCCCTGCCGGAGAGTCTCTTCCCCTGACTGGTGGGAACAACCAGTCCCCTTTGCTTTTTCTTCGCCTCAGGACGCAGTGGTCGAATTGCCCGTGCAGAGCACTTCGGCAACCGTATAGCCACTACCCCTGTACCGTGACCAAAAGGTGGTGCCTTGTGACGGAGCACTCCGCGGCTGGTCTCTTCCCTGGTGGTGCACCGGACTTCACTTTTCTTCGACGACAAGATCATCTCTACTCTTGGCAAACACCCGACGTGCATCCACCACCAGGAACAACTGCCCCCACCGGAGCTGCCCTCCACAATCAAGGTAAGGTGTCCGCCTGGCTTCCCTTGTTGCCGGATAGAGTGAGGTGTCTTAATCCTCGCCTCTCCATAGGGTCGCCTACTAACTTTCTCTAGCGCATTGTTCTGAACTGGTTCAATCTTCCAATAACAATTTGCTACACAGACTCGAACGCATTTCCATAAAGAGACTTTTTGGGACATATCGCCTTGCCTCTCTCCGAGTGGGCCTGGCCTCTGAACTTTATGATCTATTGTGGTTCTTGTCTTCTTGCCTTGCATTTTTCCCGTGAAGTATCGAACTGTGTTGATTTCGTAACCTACTTATTTTTCTCTCCCGTCCTAACGAATACTAGAGTGCCATCTAGGTGGCAGCTTACACCTCTGTCTGCAAATAAGTGATGCTGGTAAAACTTAGACTTGTCGAATTATTGTTAGGAGGATTGATCTTTTGCTTCGTAGAGTAATTGTATTTTAATTGTTTGCCGTGATAGTGCCAGAGTGTTTTCGATAGATGTTCCGTTATAAATAAATACCTTTATATCTTTACACTGAAGCCTTGTTGCGTGTTTGCTTATTTTACTGTGAAGAATTGCCCTATGTTGTATACTCCACATACTGCTTAACTCTTCTTGAGGGAAGTCTGACTGCTCAGCCACAGCTACCAAGTGAATCTGTGTGGTACAGACTGCTACCAAGTGCGTTTACTGCCAAACACCTGTAGTCCTAAATATTTTGCAGTGGTCCCAGAGGGAGCTGCACAGGTTTCCGCCTAACACTGGTGTACAGCGGTGGGATTTGTATCGAGTATACAGTTTAGAGTGCTTTTCGACACTTTAGGATAACTAACCACAAAGCTTAGCACTAAAAAGCAACTTTCAAAAACATGTCTACGATGGAACCTTACAATCAAGAATCCTTGTCAGGTGAAAATACTGAGAGTTTACGAGCTCTCTGTAGGCAAGAGAATCTTTCTGTAAGGGGCAAGAAGTTAGAACTAATAGAGAGATTGCTGGCGAACCAAAGTCTGGGTACTGGTTCAGAGGAACCAATTTCTCCAGCAAATGTAGATAACAGTGATGCTGTTGATCTAAATCGTAATTCTGATGATAGTGATGAAGAGGCTGAAGAGGAAGGAGAGGCTAACAAAACTGTCTCCCCTGCCCCTCTACCTGCCTTACCAGCTCTACCTATGGGGCCTGTGGGATGTATTTACCCATGCATCCGAGCCATACCTCAAAACTGTGCAGTACTGACATGGAAAACATCATGATGGCCAGAGCTTCCCAGAAAATGCACAGGGAAATGCATGAAGAATAGGCTGCCACTCATTTTTGCCGATGTTATGGGCACAGAAGGACACTGCCTAAAACCACCATTGGACTACCCACACAGTAGTCTGAAACCATTGGGAATGGCAATGCTGATTGCCAAAAGCAAACCCATAACTGTGGAGAATTCATTTTCTTAAATCCCAAAAAGGGGTGCAGTACCAGTACTCACCACTATCCAAAAGCCGGCGTTTTAAAACCACCAGATTTTACTTTTTTGTAGAAAACTGAATAATTGAACCCAAAACAGGCCAAAGAAAGACTTACTGAGAGGTGGATCCAATGTAAAGTTATATTCTGAAGTGACTTGAAGGTTTATAACAAGACTGGCTGAGCTGGGGATTTCAACAGTTTAAGTAAATTTGGACTGAAAGACATTAAAAATCTCAAGGTTTAAGAGAAATGAGTGACCTACTTTTGAGTGTCACATAGGTTGCAATTGTTTAAATGTCATAGTTTTAAACTTAGAATCAGCCTTCTAGCTGCATATGTGAAAATGTTTAGTTTTATTTGAATGCAGAAACTGGGGAACAGAAATGACATGTAGCTAAAAAACTGGCTTCAAGAGATTCCAATTTGCCTGGCAACTACCCCCATCAGGAGTGAAACTTGAGTCACAGCTGTGTTCCCAGGCCTAGCTGCCCGTTTGCTGGCTACACTAAGGATATGCCATCTCTCTGATAATTGAATTAAGGGGAGCCCCACAGAACACAGGAGCTCTGAACAATGCAACCCCCTTCACCCAGGCAGATGGTTTATTACAGAGGTCGTAAAACAGCTTCCTCTTGGCAGAAGCTGGGAGGGGCAGGGTCTCTGAGCTTGGCAGAAACTGGAAAGACTGGTTTCTGTACCATGTGACATGAAAAGACACACCTCTATAGCCAGAATATGGTTTTAGGAAAAGATGAATAACTCATAGAGCGGACTTGTGAAAATTATTTAAATGACACCATAATTCTTGTGATTTTTCTGCCCACATTTTAAGAGGTTTTTAGAACCGGTGGCATGTTCAGGGGGGTTTTAGCGGAAAAGAGGATATTACTCAAAATGTGTGCATGTGAAAAATCTGACACTTCATCAACTAATGTCCATACTCCTTGCGCACATGTGTGTAAATTTGGGTCAATGTCCGGAATTGCAAAATCAGTTAAAAAGTGAAATATGTGCCATTTCTGAATGCAAGCCCCCAGGAAGAGCAAAGTTTGGACAGGGTATATCTCCTGTGATATGTGATGTGTGCATGTAATTTTAAACCAATGTTTACCTGTGCAAATATGTCTTTTGTTATCAAATATAGAATGTGTGCAAGTTGACAGGAGGAGTGGACTTTCTGCAGGCTGTAAAATGACATCACTCTGACACAATTTAGCTCCCCCAATCAAGTGAGAAATGGAAGTTTGACCAATTAGAAGCTGAGAGAGAGGTAGGGTCAGTGATGCTAGAACACACCCACATTCTAAACACATAAAAGCAGACAGACAGGACAGATAGGGTCTCTTTCAAATCCATTTGCAGCTGGAAGCTCTGCCGGGAAAATCCATACTTTACCTCCATCAATCTCCAGAGAAAGCTGTGCAGAAAGATCCAGACTTTAAATCGCTCAATCTTCAGAATCCAGAGAGAGAGCAGACCCAGATCACTGTGAAGTGCAGAGACCAGAGTCCCGTCTAAAACCTGACCAGATCCATGGCGAGGCCCATTTCACTCAAGAATATAGTGTGAGTACCTAGAAAACTGTGCAGAACCAATCTCTTAGTTAAAATAATATAATCCAAGCTATTTTAATCTAAGTAGAACTGTCTCCTAACTGTCACCTGTCATTTGTAAAGCTGTCACCTGTGATTTGCTAGTTGCAAGCTGCACTTGTCTTTTTAACTTTAAAATTTCAAATCTGAAAAACGACCTTTATTTAATCGCTCATATCTCCGCGACCGTTTGTGCTAGAGACTTGCAGTAACTTTCATCTGAAAGCTGGGATCCTAGGCTTTCTTAGGACCCCAATAGGATAGTGATAGTCCTTGTAGTTCCTCTGTAATCTCGCTCGGCGCATTCGCGAATTTTACCACGATTTGCAATTTCTTCACGTGTAAAAAGCTGCTGCTGCTTGCCTTCCATTTGCCAGAAATTCGTTTAACCTGCTAATCATCCCTGAATCATTGCTAGTGTGAGCCTGGACTAATATTAACTAGATACCACTCACCCTGAACTTCTAGAGGGAATTAAAAGCAAATTTAGCATATTTTTCACTCCATTTCCAGCACATTTAAAAGCATTTTGCCTGTGTTTTCAACTTCTGTAGTCTAAGTTGCTGGGTGAACTGAATTACGTTTGAATTGCATTTCTGAGAATTGTGTGCCTTCCTTCCATTTCCTTGCATTGCATAAAAGGGGGGGTGAATTGCCAGAGAAAAGTGATTACATTGTTTTGTTGAAATCATTTGAGTATTTTCTATACTGCATTTCATTCATTCAACCTTGCATTTCCTTGAACCCTATAAAACATTCTCTTCCACATTATTCTTCTGTCCCTATTTACCAGTGTGCTATCTTATCCATTTCATGTCAACTCCTTAGTGATTATAAAGAAGTGTGCTAGTGCCAGATTCTCTGTTGTTAATCTTTATCATATCAGATTAAGTGTGATATTCAATTATTAATTTATTATAAAGTCTGATATATATATCTATTGTTTAAATTATCAAATAAACCTTTTAACTTGCAAAACAGAACTACTTCTTGGCTCAGTGGGGTCAGGAGGATTCCAAGAGAGGGGTGTTATATAGGGGTAGTCATCCAGAACGCATGAACTGGACATAAAGATATATCAATAAGGGTTTTCATTCAGTATTCTAGACTAGGCGTTGACTTGGCTGTAGTGCTGAATTGAATCCTCTTACAAATTGGGGGCTCGTGCCGGACGTTTGGGTTAGATCTACCATTTGTGCAGATTAATACAGCGTGCCAGCTGACCAGATACACACATCCGGTCGGATCACCACGCTGTGTTACGCTGTAAAGCACTCCTCATAGGAACGCTCTTAGGAAAAGGTCTGTTTTGCAAAAATAAAATACAAACTTCTGTAAGTCAGGACAGAGACCAATCTCTATAATGACGACCTTAGTAGACATGAAAATAGCCAGAGAGCACCTCTTACATAAACTATTTGTGAGAGGTGAATGGACTGAACAGGGCCAGGATGCCTGGTTGCAGGCCATCACGCGACAGGTCACTGAAACAGGGTCAGACCTATGGAGAGATCAGGGTCCATTACATGTGGCCCTGAGTGAACTATATATGGCTCCTAAAGCCAAAGATGAACACAATAAGATTGCCAGGATAGCAGCATACCTGTACCTATATATGGGAGACATGCAGGATAAATGCACTGAAAGCCAAGATCTGGCAAATAGGCAACAGATGGCATTAGAGAAGGCCAGATCTGATCTGGCCTCTTCTGAGCAGAGGCTGCAGAGGAGCCAGGAGTCAGAAAATGATAGTAGGCAATATATCATTAAAATAAAAGAGGATATGGGCATCTTACAACAGGAAAAGACAGACCAGGATACCAGATTTCTGGCCCTGCAGAAGGAGCACCAAGACAGTTTGGACTCCTTACTGCAGAACCAGAAAAAGCTGGAGCAACAGATCAATTTCAACAGGGCATGCACAGAGCAGGTAGCCACCCTGCAAAGCCAGCTAGATAGAGAGAAAGAGGAGAGCAATAAACTGATTCTGAAAGACCTGGATACCCAGGCAGAGTTTGATGAGGAGCGCCAAAAAGCTGGTGCCTTTCAACGACAGAGGGACAACCTGGCAGCACAGATGCAGGCTCTCAGTCAGGAAAGAGACACTTTAGGCCAGGAAGTCTGCCACTTAAAAAAGGAAATTGAAGAAAATCACCTGGCCCTCCAGGGGCTGGGTGACCTCCAAAAAGAAAACCGGAACTTGGTAGAGCACACCAGAAGGGTGGAAGATGCTCTGGCAAGAAAGGAGCAGGCCAGTAGGGATGGGACTCGGGAGGTAAACCTCCTGCAGCAAAGACTGGCCCAGTTCTCCAGGACCAACCAGGAAGCACAGAGGGAAAATGAGGCCCTTTGTCAACACAATGATAGGCTCCAACAACAGGTAGCGATGCAGGAGAGACTGATAGAGTCTAGTAAGGCCTTGACTGAGGAACTGAAAGCACAAATGCAGGCTCTTGCATTGCAACAGGGAGCAGGGGCGGATAGAGATGAGGTCCGCTGGGAAAGAGAGACTCCTGACCATAACCTCAGGAGCCCTAACACCAGGGGCCTTCATCTCTCCCAGTCCCCGGACTCTACCACCCCCATGTCCCCTGGCGCACATGAGCACAGGGCCACAGGGATGGCAGATTACTATCCAGCTAAAAGTATGGGGCTCATAGGCCAGTACCACTCAGGAATGGAGGGGTGGGCATCCGGGTATGGGCACCCAAGTACAGTACAGTTCAGTGGGGAACCCCAGGAGAGTAGGCCCATTAAGGGCATCCTGAAAACCTCTGCCCAGTTAGGTCAGTGGAGGGGGTACCCATCAAATCCTGGCAGCAAGGAGGAATCTGAAGACTACTCTGAACTGCGCAGGACACAGGAGACCAGGTCCCCACATTCTGCCAGCCATTCCCAGGCTCGCAGAATCTGGGAAAACCTGGAAGAGCAGACAGGAACCTCTGGGAGCAGTGCCTCTGAGTCAGAGGATGAATGGACAAGGGTTACCCGAACCAAAAAGGCCAATAAGGCAAAAAGGGCCTTGCTTAAGGACCCCTTAAAGCAGATTAAGGCGATCAGGAGCGTCATCACGCCTTACCATAAGAACGCTAAGTATTCTGTTTGGGAGCACTTAGAGTTGTTTGAGCAAATGATGGAGACTTTCCATTTGAAGGACAGCCAAAGCTGTATTCAATATGTAAAGTGGACCTTCTCCCGGAATACTCCAGTTTCTTTGCGGGGCTGGAGGACCAAAATCATTTAAGATGGTCCACCTATAAGGCGGCCATCTTGAAACATTTTTCCATTCATAGAAATCCTCAAGAGGCTCGCAAGGCAGCCTACAATTTGCAATGTGGGGAGGATCAGGCCCCACAAGAATTTGTGCAAGAACTGAAACGTGCTTTTGCGCAGACCACCAGAAGGGTGCGCACAGACAGTAGAGAATTCATCAATACATTTTTTCATGCCTTGCCCAAATACATAATGACCCAGCTCGTGAGGGATTTTCACGAGAAAAGATCTTTAGACTGGGTCCTTGAACAGGCTACCCGGATCTATGAGGTGCAGAAACCGGTAGATAGCAAAAATAATGCTCAGAAAAACCCCAAAGCCAACAGCACCCCTGCTGCTGCCAAGGTGGCAGAGGTAAAGGTCACCCCCGTTTTAGAGTTGGAGATGGGGGGGCCTAAAAACCTACCTGCACCTAATAATGCTAGGCCCAGAAGGTCCTCGGGCCAGTCACAGACAGGGAGCCAGGGAGGCAGCCCCACAAATTGGGTCCCTCGCTCTCCTGATTATGTAAGTCCCCGTTACAAGGGAAATAGACCCATCCTGGGTTATGTGTGGACTCCTCCAGCCCAAGGGGGGGGATCCAGCCAAGCACCTAACCCAGGGAACTTCCCTCCCAACTTCCCACAGGAGGGCAGAAATTCTCCAAATCCTGGGCAGAACTTTTTCCCCAGGTATCCACCCAATTTCCAACCCCAAAATCATCCATCCTTCTTTCCCCAATTCCCTGAGCCCAGACAACCTAATCCGGGAGAGGGGAGGCCAAGGGTGGAGGGGTACCCAAATCTTCCCAACCCGGGGTATTACCAGAGGAGGGACAGCTACCCTTCCCGGGATCAGCCCAGGGGAGAAAACAGGGCCCCGTATCAGCCTGAGCGGGTTTCCCAGTTAGAGCGCCAGGTTCAAAACATGGCGCGGGATCTGAGTCACATACTGAGGGCTCAGCAGAACCCTCAGATCGGCATGCCGGCGCAGAACGCACCCAACTCTGGACCTGGTGCTCCAGAACAATGACGGGGGCAGCACCCCGATAACTCACCGGTTCCCAGGGAGGAGGCACAAGGGGAAGGGGGGTGTAAAGCCTTGCAGGAAGCTTCCTTCCTCACTTGTAAACAGCCCCTGGAAACCCAGGAACCGGAAACAAAATCTCTTGCCCCTGAAAGTCTGCCTCCTAAGGAGCAGAGGGGTGGTAGGAGAAACAAAAGACCCAAACAGACTCAGTTTGAGGAGGAGGTACAGATCTTCCAATTTGAGGGAGAGGGATCCTCAGAGGATCCTGGGAAAAGGATCTTCTCCTTCAGAGATGGGGGAACTCCTCCCAAAGAAAAATGGGTCCCTAGGGATGCAAATCCAGACTGGGGAGATGTGGAGACTGAGCTACCGCCACCCACCATCTCATCCCAGAACCAACAGCAAGAAAATCCCCTGGTTCAAACCCATCCTGGTGACTGCCTCCAAAAAGGGGGGGGCGGCCCGGAACCGGAGCCAGGGGAACCCACAATGGCTCTGATCTCCAGTTGCCAAATTTTTCTTTCAGATTCCCAAGGCCCTCCACAGAATTCTGCCCAAATTTCTTCTCTTGCAATGTCCAAAACCAGAAAATTAGCCCACCAGTTGTCCAAAAATGTACATTATCTGTGCCCCCTTGAGGAGAAGGAGGGAAGATACTATGCCCCGGTACAAGTACAGGGGCAGGGTACAATTTTGGCACTGGTGGACACTGGATCTCAAGCTACCCTTCTGTCCAGAAGGGCCTTTGACGAACTGAATGCAGGAAGGGGAGAGAATTACCAAATTCCTCTCACCTCACTTCCTGGACAACTCCAGAACTTTGACGGGAAGGAAATTCCTGTCGAGGGGACGGCAGACTTAGACATTAAAATTGGGCGACACAAGTTGAAACACCCGGTCATAGTTGTGACCCCAGAGGGCACCCCTTGTTTACTAGGGAATGACCTCCTGAGAAGGTTGTCACCCCTAATAGATTGCGTAAACAAGGTCCTCTGGACCCAGACTAGCCGACCAATAAAATTAAAACAGAGTGTCAACCATGTTAGTTTAAACGGCACCTGCCACATGGTTGAACAAAAATCTGACCAAGTAGAATTTCACTTCCAGAATAGCCAAATTCCAGACGTGACAGTAATAGCAGTAGGACAACAGACTGGTGATGCAGGGTCCTCTCTATTTCTGAAAATCAACCTTCCTTCCAGTCTAAAGTGGTACTCCACGCTGGAAGGAAACACCCTGAAATTCTTTACTAATCCACAATCAGAAACTCCCACTCCTATAGTCCAGAAAGATGTGAAATCAGCTCAGAGCCTGGCTGATGTTCAACAAATTGGAGAGCAGTTGTTCATCCCTGTCCAGTTAAATGATGGGAAGGACTCTGTTCTCGCTCGAGTGTGTGTGAACAACGGTAAGAGCTTCATCAGCGAAGCCATGTTCCGCCAACTCCCAAAAGATCCAGCCATTCCCACATTCAAACTGATAGGCAAATGGGAAATGGACCTGGAAGCGCCTAATTCCAAACATCTCCTGCCAAGCAGGTGTATGCTCAAAATCTCCATTGGCAACAAGAGCATAGTCCACAATTGTTGGGTCGTGCGAGACGTCACTGCCGCCTTTTACTTAGGCAGTGACATTCTCAATCGCTTTGCCATTAGTTTGGACCTAATAAACTTCAAAGCTTGGTCCCGATTAGCGGATAATCCCATGGGCTTTGATGATCCAGAAAAAGCATTTAGGTCAGCTCAATTGCTACCTTATGCAGTTGAAATTCAGATTAAAGAGGAAGTCACCATCCCAGAAAGGACCCGACAATTTTCCCTGGAAGTGAAAGTTAAAAGAGGACAACATTTGAAAAACCCTGATGCTTACATACATCTAAATGCTTCTCTCCAACAGCAAGGGTTAGGGGTAAACCCAACACCATAGTCAACATAGAACATGACACCATTCTAATAGAGGTGGATAACAGCGACTTAAAGAGTATTACTCTAGCCGCAGGCACCATTATTGGAATGGCGGTTGATGACCGACATTTTTCCATCAACTTAGTAAATGAACTGTTAGGGCCAATCCCCAAGGACTGCTTTGACGGTGACAGTGACGACAATACAACGCCAGACAGGATTTTTACCCGGCATGGGGGGAACTTCCTGGTGTACACTTCTTGCCCTTATGGTAAGGAAGATGTGACTTGTGACTTCAGGAGGGATGAGGTGATTTTCCAAGTCCATGAGGGCTGCCTTTCCCACCTGAAGCCTCCAGTCCAATTCAGCACTCTGACCAGGGACTTCTCCACCCAGCTGGAGGAGGCCGCTGAAATAGCCAAACCAGAAGTCTTTCCAGGCTTCAGGCAGATGGTGGAAGAGAGAGTCAACCTAGCTGATGCCTGTGTGACTCTGGAACAAAAGCAAAAGTTGAAACAAGTTTTCTTGGATTTCCAAGATCTCTTTGCGGTAGACTCATATGACTGTGGTCGCACTGACATCCACACAACAACAATCCCCATGGACCCTGGCATGACTCCTGTGTTTGTGAAGCAATATCGCTTGCCTCTCGCATCAATGGAGTCCCTTACTGAAATAATTAAGAACCTTGAGTCCCGGGGAATAATCCGTCCAGTCCACAGCACCTTCAATAATCCGGTGCTGGGAATATTGAAGCCAAACGGCCAGTGGAGACTCTGCGCTGACCTCAGGGAGCTCAACAAACGGGTCCATACTTCCCGATGGCCTCTGCCCTACATTGACCAAGGGCTGGCCCAGATTCAGGGGTCACAGGTATTCACTGCAATAGACCTGACCAATGGATACTGGACTGTGCCTGTCAGTAGGGAGGACCAATACAAACTGGCTTTTACCTTTGGAGGCCAGCAGTACACATGGACCCGGACACCCTTCGGATACCTTAACTCCGGTAATGAGTTCAATATTTTCCTACATAAGGCCATGCCCGACCTGGGTGCAGGGGGTAACCTGGCTTATGTAGATGATGTCC
The DNA here is from genome assembly GCF_040938575.1 of Ambystoma mexicanum. Classification (NCBI taxonomy): domain Eukaryota; kingdom Metazoa; phylum Chordata; class Amphibia; order Caudata; family Ambystomatidae; genus Ambystoma; species Ambystoma mexicanum. The sequence goes on along the minus strand of NC_090930.1, from coordinate 701,692,190 downwards.
TCATCAAAAGTTCATCTGTGGAGGAACACATAGCGGAGATCCGTTATGTTCTGACCCAGTTGAAAGCCGCCGGAGCAAAACTTTCCTTTCAGAAAGCACAGTGGTGTAGAACCCGTTTTAATTTCTTGGGGCATGAGATTACTCCTCAGGGTCTCTGTCCCCAGGAAAAGAAAGTGGAAGCACTTCAGAAACTGAAAGACCCCACAACTCTGCGGGAACTAAGGAGCCTCCTTGGACTGACTAATTACAGCAGAAAGTTCATTGAGGGCTACGCAGAGATCACCAGACCCCTGATTCATCTCCTGAAGGGGGGGGGTCAAGTGGGAATGGGGTCCAGAACAAGCCGAGGCAGTAAAACAACTCAAAAGAAGCCTCTCACAAGCGCCTTGCCTAGCTTACCCTGTCAGAAACAAGGAGTTCTTCCTGGAGACGGGGTTCTCTAATACGTGCTTGACGGCAGTATTATACCAAAAGCAATACAAGGTCAATAAAGTAATCTCATATGCGAGCAAAACTTTATCCTCTGTGGAGGAGAAATTCAACGATTGTGAGAAGGCACTCCTGGCGACGGTGTGGGCATTGAAGAATTACCGCCCGTTTATGCAGGGGGAGCACATCATAGTGGAGACTCCACACCAGCCTCTGCAATATCTCCAAAGTGACAGAATCCGGGCCGGAAATGTGAGTAATTCCCGAATTACTTCCTGGATTCTGTCAATGCAAGGCTTTCCTGTGGAAGTCAGATATGGCCAAAACAAGAAGAGTCCCCTCGCGCAAGGTCTGGCTGACTTGCATGATTGTGCCAGAGAAAACTGTCTCGAGGACGAGAGTCTAAAAATAAAGGACAACACGGAGGCATACCTTAATTCCCCACACAAAGTCTTTGAAGAGGACAAGTGTGAGGGAATGCCCACTGTCTATGTGGATGGATGCTCTTACCATGTTGACAACAACGGGGAGAAAGAACTGGTGGCCAGCGTAGGGAATGCATGGGTGAATGAGTTCCCAGAACCCTCCGCTGGATACAAAATTGGTCCCCGAAGTAGTCAGGTGGCAGAATTGATGGCTGTGCATCAGGCCATCCTCACTGCTGTCCAGCATCAACTCCACGAACTGGTCATAATCACAGATTCGGATTATGTACGGAACGGGTTCGTGGAGCACCTGGTTAATTGGAAAACCAGAGGCATGTTATGTGCTAACAACAAACCCTTGAAACATGGGAAGTTGATCCAAAACATTGATGATCTGGTCACCTCGAATGAGATGACCATCTATTGGAAAAAGATCAAGGGTCATTCCAAAGTAGAGGGACCAGACAAAACTGGAAATGACTTAGCTGATCAGCTGGCCAAAACCGGGGCCATCCAAGGGGATCTAATTGAGATTGAGTCCCTGTTGGGGGAAATCCAGGTCACTGCTATCACTAGGTCCCAGACAAATGCTCACAACGACCTTTCAATTGCACAATGGAGTAAGGAGACCCCTGATGCTGATTTGATTATAGCTCAGAAGGGGGATCCAATAATTGGTAAATTTTACCAGCACCTTGAGGACCCTGAGAACTTTCCCCTGACGGATACCGATTACATTGGGAAAGAGGACCTAAGAGTGTTGATGAAATGTCCAAAAATGTTCTGGATCCAAGACGGTTTGCTGGTAAGGAAATCCAAAGCTGGCCACGATCAGTGGGTGGTTCCTACCTCATTCCGAAGCCTGATGTTAAGTCACGCCCATGATGCGGCCACCGCCGGTCATAGGGGGTTTCACACAACATTGGAAATCTTAAGAGAGGTTGCATACTGGCCACACATGGGGCAGGACCTCGACCAATACTTGAAGGGGTGTCTTGTGTGTGCACAATTTCAGCCATCATCCCTCACGCACCGTGCGCCTCTCCAAAAGCGGGGGATGACACTGCCATGGTCAGATTTACAAATCGACTTTGTAGGCCCCGTGATTCGCTCTGCTAGGGGGAATAAGTACATGTTGACTGTCACATGCTTGTTCACCAAGTGGGTGGAATGTCTCCCAGCCCCAAACTGCAAGGCAGAAACGGCAGCTGCCTTGATGATTAACCACATCTTTTCCTGTTTTGGTCTACCTCAAAGGATTGAGTCAGACAGAGGTAGCCACTTCACCAGTGAAGTAATGACAAAGATGTGGGAGATACTGGGGGTCAAGAGGAAGTTGCATATTGCTTACAGACCAGCTTCTTCTGGGGCAGTAGAGAGATATAACCGGACAATTGTGAGCATATTAAAGAAGTTTGTGGCAGATTCTGGGCCAAGTTGGGATATCCGATTACCTCTGGTCCTAATGGCCATCAGATCTACCCCTTCATCTGCAACCAAAATGTCACCATTTGAGTTGATGACTGGGCGCAAGATGGTGCTTCCGCAGCATTTGCTCTACAGGGCCCAAGAGCAGACACTGATAAATGCCTCCACTACTCATGAGTATGTGGAGAATTTAAGGAAACACCTTCAACATGCTTTTGCTTATGCTCAGCGGAATTTAGAAAGATCAGCTGATAGCATGAAGACCCATTATGACCTGAAAACTTCCAGGAAGGAATATCAGGTGGGAGACCGGGTCTATCTATACAACTTCCAAAGGAACCAGGCCAAGCAGCGCAAATTCTTGCCTACATGGAAGGGACCCTTTGAGATCATCGACAAGATCTCCCCTGTGGCCTACAAAATCCACATCCCCAAAGGTCCTTTGGCAGCGGGGGAAGACAAGTGGGTCCACATAAACCAGTTGAAATGTTGCCATCCCAGGCACACTCTGCAACAACTGGAGGAATCCTCTGGAATCCTAGCGGGTACTGTCTCAGACTAATTCAGTTCCAACCATAAAACATACCACATCTAGTCTCTAAAATATTGTGATTTGCATGAAACTGTCTCTTAGTTATACTGTTTTTTTTGTCAAAACAAGAATGTAATGTTTCGTTATGATGAAATGCATATGCTGCCCCACTATCTCAACAGTGGTGGAAAAACATCTATGAATAGGTTTTGCCGCTCTTCCTTTGTCGTCCTAGGAGAAAGAAAACCTTGAGACGGGCCAAGGAGGACGATCCGGAGACCGGGAGCAGAGACGCAACGGGCCCGGGGTACCGCCCAATATTCCCATCAGGACCGGCGAGGAGAACCGATCGATCCGACCGGATGGAGAAAAAGATGCTGAACTGTGCCATCTACCGGAAGAAGATGAGAACTACATCCCAGGTCTTGCGAGTCCCATCAGTGAAACCGAATGGCCATCGCAAGAGGGGGGCTTGTGGGATGTATTTACCCATGCATCCGAGCCATACCTCAAAACTGTGCAGTACTGACATGGAAAACATTATGATGGCCAGAGCTTCCCAGAAAATGCACAGGGAAATGCATGAAGAATAGGCTGCCACTCATTTTTGCCGATGTTATGGGCACAGAAGGACACTGCCTAAAACCACCATTGGACTACCCACACAGTAGTCTGAAACCATTGGGAATGGCAATGCTGATTGCCAAAAGCAAACCCATAACTGTGGAGAATTCATTTTCTTAAATCCCAAAAAGGGGTGCAGTACCAGTACTCACCACTATCCAAAAGCCGGCGTTTTAAAACCACCAGATTTTACTTTTTTGTAGAAAACTGAATAATTGAACCCAAAACAGGCCAAAGAAAGACTTACTGAGAGGTGGATCCAATGTAAAGTTATATTCTGAAGTGACTTGAAGGTTTATAACAAGACTGGCTGAGCTGGGGATTTCAACAGTTTAAGTAAATTTGGACTGAAAGACATTAAAAATCTCAAGGTTTAAGAGAAATGAGTGACCTACTTTTGAGTGTCACATAGGTTGCAATTGTTTAAATGTCATCGTTTTAAACTTAGAATCAGCCTTCTAGCTGCATATGTGAAAATGTTTAGTTTTATTTGAATGCAGAAACTGGGGAACAGAAATGACATGTAGCTAAAAAACTGGCTTCAAGAGATTCCAATGTGCCTGGCAACTACCCCCATCAGGAGTGAAACTTGAGTCACAGCTGTGTTCCCAGGCCTAGCTGCCCGTTTGCTGGCTACACTAAGGATATGCCTTCTCTCTGATAATTGAATTAAGGGGAGCCCCACAGAACACAGGAGCTCTGAACAATGCAACCCCCTTCGCCCAGGCAGATGGTTTATTACAGAGGTCGTAAAACAGCTTCCTCTTGGCAGAAGCTGGGAGGGGCAGGGTCTCTGAGCTTGGCAGAAACTGGAAAGACTGGTTTCTGTACCATGTGACATGAAAAGACACACCTCTATAGCCAGAATATGGTTTTAGAAAAAGATGAATAACTCATAGAGCGGACTTGTGAAAATTATTTAAATGACACCATAATTCTTGTGATTTTTCTGCCCACATTTTAAGAGGTTTTTAGAACCGGTGGCATGTTCAGGGGGGGTTTAGCGGAAAAGAGGATATTACTCAAAATGTGTGCATGTGAAAAATCTGACACTTCATCAACTAATGTCCATACTCCTTGCGCACATGTGTGTAAATTTGGGTCAATGTCCGGAATTGCAAAATCAGTTAAAAAGTGAAATATGTGCCATTTCTGAATGCAAGCCCCCAGGAAGAGCAAAGTTTGGACAGGGTATATCTCCTGTGATATGTGATGTGTGCATGTAATTTTAAACCAATGTTTCCCTGTGCAAATATGTCTTTTGTTATCAAATATAGAATGTGTGCAAGTTGACAGGAGGAGTGGACTTTCTGCAGGCTGTAAAATGACATCACTCTGACACAACTTAGCTCCCCCAATCAAGTGAGAAATGGAAGTTTGACCAATTAGAAGCTGAGAGAGAGGTAGGGTCAGTGATGCTAGAACACACCCACATTCTAAACACATAAAAGCAGACAGACAGGACAGATAGGGTCTCTTTCAAATCCATTTGCAGCTGGAAGCTCTGCCGGGAAAATCCATACTTTACCTCCATCAATCTCCAGAGAAAGCTGTGCAGAAAGATCCAGACTTTAAATCCCTCAATCTTCAGAATCCAGAGAGAGAGCAGACCCAGATCACTGTGAAGTGCAGAGACCAGAGTCCCGTCTAAAACCTGACCAGATCCATGGCGAGGCCCATTTCACTCAAGAATATAGTGTGAGTACCTAGAAAACTGTGCAGAACCAATCTCTTAGTTAAAATAATATAATCCAAGCTATTTTAATCTAAGTAGAACTGTCTCCTAACTGTCACCTGTCATTTGTAAAGCTGTCACCTGTGATTTGCTAGTTGCAAGCTGCACTTGTCTTTTTAACTTTAAAATTTCAAATCTGAAAAACGACCTTTATTTAATCGCTCATATCTCCGCGACCGTTTGTGCTAGAGACTTGCAGTAACTTTCATCTGAAAGCTGAGATCCTAGGCTTTCTTAGGACCAACACGATAGTGATAGTCCTTGTAGTTCCTCTGTAATCTCGCTCGGCGCATTCGCGAATTTTACCGCGATTTGCAATTTCTTCACGTGTAAAAAGCTGCTGCTGCTTGCCTTCCATTTGCCAGAAATTCGTTTAACCTGCTAATCATCCCTGAATCATTGCTAGTGTGAGCCTGGACTAATATTAACTAGATACCACTCACACTGAACTTCTAGAGGGGATTAAAAGCAAATTTAGCATATTTTTCACTCCATTTCCAGCACATTTAAAAGCATTTTGCCTGTGTTTTCAACTTCTGTAGTCTAAGTTGCTGGGTGAACTGAATTACGTTTGAATTGCATTTCTGAGAATTGTGTGCCTTTCTTCCATTTCCTTGCATTGCATAAAAGGGGAGGTGAATTGCCAGAGAAAAGTGATTACATTGTTTTGTTGAAATCATATTGAGTATTTTCTATACTGCATTTCATTTCATTCATTCAACCTTGCATTTCCTTGAACCCTATAAAACATTCTCTTCCACATTATTCTTCTGTCCCTATTTACCAGTGTGCTATCTTATCCATTTCATGTCAACTCCTTAGTGATTATAAAGAAGTGTGCTAGTGCCAGATTCTCTTTTAATCTTTATCATATCAGATTAAGTGTGATATTCAATTATTAATTTATTATTAAGTCTGATATATATATCTATTGTTTAAATTATCAAATAAACCTTTTAACTTGCAAAACAGAACTACTTCTTGGCTCAGTGGGGTCAGGAGGATTCCAAGAGAGGGGTGTTATATAGGGGTAGTCATCCAGAACGCATGAACTGGACATAAAGATATATCAATAAGGGTTTTCATTCAGTATTCTAGACTAGGCGTTGACTTGGCTGTAGTGCTGAACTGAATCCTCTTACAGGCCCATACCAGGTCCCACATGTAGACCCGCTTATTTTGAACTTGAAAAAATTAAGCTCGAATCAGAATACAAACGGTTCTTGGGTCAATCTGAACGAAACCAAGAGCTCGAGTTCAGGCGGATGAATGCCCAGGCTGAACAGAAGCAAGCTGAGTTAAGACTCAAGGAAATAGAACTTAATCACGAGTTAGAGATGAAAAAGTTGTCTATGGAAAATGTTTCTCTCTCCTCTGGTTCCTCTAGGAGCTCCAGTCCCAAAAGACCCCGGATGCCGAAGGAATTAGTGGGTATGTATGAACCGAGATTGGATGTGTTGGATTGGTTAAAACTGTTTGAGTACAATCATGGGCTCCAGGACATCACCGGGAATGATTTACTTCCCTGGTTGTTCTCTAGGCTCCCTCCTGTTGTGACTGATGTGGTAATGGAATTAGGGGAGGCGGATAAGACGGATTACGAAAGTGTGAAACTAGCTTTGATAGCTAGATTCGGGAAGACCCCTTCCCAGTATCTTAAGAGGTTTAGAACCCTCAAAAAGCATGATGGTACCCCTTGGGCTACCTGGGTGAGTGAAGGGTTGAAAAACTTAGAGGGATGGATTAAGGGTTACAAAGTGAACACTTATGAGGGTATGAGGAATCTTTTTATGTTGGAGTCTATTTATGATGCCTGTTCTCCTGAGCTCAGACAGCACTTGGCTGATTCGAAGGAATTGGATTCCCGGAAGCTAGCTAAGGCTGCTGACTTGTGGGTTGCCAACAGGGCTACTCATAAGGATTCTGGGGCAACTCAGAAAAAGGATGAGGGAAAACAGCCTAAAAAAGACTCAAAAGAGAATTTGAATAACTCAAATCCCAAAGAGGGCCCCAAACAAAACCAGAAGGGTAAGCCACCGGGAAAAACACAGCAGAACAGTGTGTCTTCTGGTGCCAAACCGGAAGGAGGCCAGAACAAGCCACCATTCCAGAAAGCATTCGGTAAATGCTTTGTTTGTGGCTTGACTGACCACGTGAAAGGAGATCCCAGATGTAAGGGTAAACCTTCAGGGGTCCAGCTTGTCTCCTTAGCCTTCGCTCCAGAGGAGGAATTCCAAATGGCAAGTGGAAACTTTCTACTGCTAGCTGATGAACCCATTGGAGTCTCAGCCAGCGTTTCTTTAGTATCTCTGGGGTTGTGGGAACAGCAGAATTTAGATGTCTATAATTTTATCCCCGATAATACTAAAGAGTATTATAAGGACAGTGTCCAGGTGAATGGTCAGGAGACTCCTGCCATTAGGGACACTGGGGCCAGCATAACTGTGGTGGATAGATCGTTTTTTCAGGCTGAGGATGTTGCTAAGGCACCCAAACGCCTCACCAAGTTAGCTGGAGGGCCTGTGCAGATGCTTCCCCAATTACCAGTTCTCATCCAGTGTAAAGACATGACTGTGAAGATACCTGTCAGAATACAGAGTGAGGTACCAGGACGCGTACTGTTGGGTAACGATTTGAAAATTCTCGGAGTTGTATCGCATACTCCCAGACCTCCTAGTAAACGGTTACAGGAGCTAACCAGACCCGCAAGTGAGAGGACCATGCGAGGTACTCTCCAGGAGATGATGAAGAAGGAAATCACTCCCGCTCCACTGGAATTGTCTCGAAGAAACCAGAAGCGAAAGGGAAACCTAAGACTTCTGCCCCGAAACCAGCAGCCGGCATTACAGTGCAGCCTACACGGACTTCCCCGCGGTTGTCCAAAGTTACACCCGTAACTCCACCTCCGGCTAAGGCTGAGAGGGAGGTACAACCCTGTGTGGTAGAATTAGACTCTGAGGAAGAGCTAATGGAAGGCCAGAAACTCATTGGAGATCTGGATCCTGTTGAACATCCTGAGCTGCAGTCTTTACTGGCAGAAGGTGGACCCAGCAGGGCAGACTTCAGTAAGGGACAGAGAGAATGTCCAACTCTGGAAGGTCTTCGCCACCAGGCAGAAGCTCAGGCTGAAGGGCAAGAGCCTGGGAAATACAGGTTGCACTGGGAAGATGGCCTCTTCTACAGTAAACCAACCGAGTCTGCACCTGGAGACTACAAACGACTTGTAGTACCCCAAGAGAACAGACCACAGTTCTTGCAGTTAGCCCACGAGATTCCTTTGGCTGGTCACTTGAGTTTCAAGAAGACTAAGGAAAGGCTCTCTCTCTACTTCTATTGGCCAAAGATGGGGGCCGAAGTGGAAAAACACTGCAGGAGCTGCCACACCTGCTAGACCTCTGGTAAGGTTGGCTCCAAGAATGTGGCACCTTTAGTGCCTCTCCCAGTTGTGGGAGTCCCATTTGAGAGAGTAGGGATTGACATTGTTGGTCCCCTTGATCCTCCAACCTCCTCAGGCAACAGGTTTATACTTGTTGTAGTAGACCATGCTACTAGGTATCCTGAGGCAATTCCTATGAGGACTGTTACCGCTCCAGCTGTGGCTAAGGCCCTCCTTGGTATTTTTACTAGGGTCGGGTTTCCTAAGGAAGTAATCTCTGACAGGGGGTCAAACTTTATGTCCCACTACATGAAAGCCATGTGGAAAACCTGTGGAGTTACTTACAAGTTCTCAACAGCTTACCACCCACAAACCAATGGGTTGGTAGAACGGTTCAACCGAACCATGAAGAGCATGATAGGTGCTTTAGAAGAACCCCTTAAGCGTAAGTGGGACCTTCTACTGCCATGCCTTCTCTATGCTTATAGAGAAGTCCCTCAGGAGGGAGTATGTTACTCTCCCTTCGAGCTTCTCTATGGTCATCCCGTCAGAGGTCCATTGGCCCTGATTAAGGAGGGGTTGGAGAGTGCTCCTTCCCCCAAGACAGTCAGAGTGACTGACTACGTGATAGGTCTCCGGAGGAGAATGTCGCACATGATGACGGAAGCAAGCGATAACTTGAAAGCTGGACAAGCATTGGTCAAGCACTGGCACGATCAAAAGGCTAACATGGTTGAGTTCACTCAAGACCAGCTCGTTCTCGTTATGATCCCAACAAGGCAGAGGGCCTTGCAAGACAAATGGATGGGACCCTTCAGAGTTGTGGGTAAACTCGGAGAGGTCAACTATCTGATGGACTTGGGCAATCCCAAGGAGGCTCCGACAGTCTTTCACACCAACCGACTCAAAGCGTATGTCTCAAGACCCGATGTAGGAGCGTTGCTTCTAGCATCATCTGAGGAAGAAGAAGAGAGTGAAGCTCTTCCGGATCTCCTCAGAGGCTTACCTTTGGATGAACAAATTGAAGGAGTAAATCTCTCCTCCAATCTGACACCCGAGCAACAAGAAGAGTGCAAATATATGTTGAATCAGTTTGCCTCTCTGTTCTCGCTGTCACCAGGCTTGACCCCTTGGGGCCAGCATGACATACTCACTGGTGACTGTCTGCCAGTCAAAAGCAGAGGATACAGAATGTCAGAAAACGTACAAACCCACATCAAAGGTGAGGTCAGCAAGATGCTCGATCTCGGGGTAATAGAGCCCTCTACTAGTCCATGGTCTAGCCCAGTTGTGTTAGTACCAAAGGCCGGATCTAAAGAACTTAGATTCTGCGTGGATTATAGAGCTCTTAATGCAGTCACCAAGACTGATGCCCACCCTTTGCCAAGAACAGATGAGTTGGTGGATAAACTTGGCGCCGCCAAATTCCTCAGCACATTTGACTTGACGTCAGGCTATTGGCAAATAGCCCTGACAGACCATGCCAAGGAGAAAACTGCATTTTCTTCCCCCGTTGGCTTATACCAGTTTAAAGTAATGCCTTTCGGACTGAAGAATGCACCTGCTATGTTTCAACGGATGGTAAACCAGGTTCTGAATGGGATGGAGGACTTCTGCATGGCATACTTGGATGACATCGCAGTGTTCAGCAATTCCTGGGAAGAACATGTAAACCACCTGAGAGATGTTTTGCAGGCTCTTGGACGAGCCAATCTGAGAATAAAGGCGAGTAAATGCCAAATTGGACAGAGTAAGGTAGTCTATCTTGGACATGAGGTAGGAGGTGGAGAAATAATGCCTTTGCTCAGTAAGACTGAAGCTGTGCAAAATTGGACAACACCTACTACTCAAACCCAAGTGAGAGCCTTCCTAGGCCTCACTGGGTACTACAGGAATTTCATAGAGAACTATGGGACCATAGCTTCTCCACTGAATGTCATCTCATCGCCCAAATTTCCTAAAAAGGTTAGATGGAACGAGGAGTGCAATTAGGCTTTTGAAAACCTGAAAAAGGCTCTTTGCCAAGCCCCAGTACCGCCAACACTTCATTGTGAAGACAGATGCTTCAAATGTAGGAATACATGCCGTACTCAGTCAACTGGATGGGAGAGGTAGGGAGCACCCCGTTTGTTTCATCAGCCGCAAGCTGAAGGAACCTGAAACAAGGTGGGCAACAATCGAAAGAGAGTGCTTTGTTATCGTGTGGGCTCTGAAGAAGTTTAGGCCATACTTGTATGGTTCTACTTTTGTCATTCAGACTGACCACCAACCCTTGAGATGGTTAATGCAAATGAAAGGGGAAAACCCAAAACTATTGAGATGGTCGATCTGCCTGCAAGGGTTTGATTTCACCATTGAGCACATGTCAGGGTGTCACCACCAAAATGCTGATGGTCTCTCTAGGATGTATGTCATCCACTAGAGGTATGAGATTCATCCAGGAGTGGATTAAATCCTCCTGTCCCTTAGTTTGGGGAGGGGGGCGAGTGTAGGGAGAATTCTCTGTTTAGGCTGAATTTCCTAACCTAGTGAGTCACCCAGCAGCTTTGCTGGATTTCTGGAGTTTGTTTTTTTCCATCCTGCCAAGAGTGAGACTCTTTTTCTCCCACTCTTGGACATGAGTGTGTGTAATTCCTTTGAATGTCAATGTGTTCTATGGGCTATGGGGTCTTTTACTCCATAGGGTCTCATATGTTTTGCTATGTGTGTTACACCGCACCCTCCGTGCCGTAACACTGGGGTGTCCTAGCGGACCTCCCTCATAGACTCCATATCCGGGGACTGACTACTGTCTCCCCGGGCATGTAAAGTCACCATTGGCTTTACTAGACATAAATTTACTAACAGAACTAGTACAAACCATCCTATTGTGGACGTACTAGTAGGTGTAATTCGATTACTCCTGGGTCTGTTATTCGAGGGGGCACTGTCCCGTCCCCCCTCGTCGAGTTTTGGCTGGTGGCAGTGGAAACTACTTGTTATGTTCGACCCCGAATATAACCCTTTGGGATTCTTCCCAATGTTAGAGATTGATACTTTTTCTTGTTAATCTCTAACGTACCACCGGCCTACTTATCTTAAATAAGTCTATCGGATGGTATTTTCTGCCAGAACTCGGTTTTTAAAATGGCGTCTGTGTTCGTCTCTGTGACTCCTAAACCAAAGGTCGAGCCCTTTGTTCCACTTTTGGCGGGCTTCTGTACAGAGACCCTCCAAAGTGGTGCCATTCTGTCTGGGTTACCACAGGTGTGTGGGAGGGGTTTTAGGCACCCTGGACCGAGTTGCCTTGGAACTCCGGTCGCACTCTGGTGTGATTGGCCCAAGTGGTGAGCCTCCCCGCTCACCACTTAGCGTGTGTTGATTGACAGCTAGGCTGAATGAATAGGGGTTTTGTGCATAAAAGCAGGGCTTTTGGGACTGGATCTACAGAAGTCGCCACAGGACCTAAGAATCCGACGAGGGTAAAGCAGAGCCGACCTGCAACGACGACACCTCCGGTGGAGCCCTGCTGAATCGACTCACCACTTCCCAATGACAGAGAAGATCTCCCTGCCGGAGAGTCTCTTCCCCTGACTGGTGGGAACAACCAGTCCCCTTTGCTTTTTCTTCGCCTCAGGACGCAGCGGTCGAATTGCCCGTGCAGAGCACCTTGGCAACCGGATAGCCATTACCCCTGTACCACGACCAAAAGGTGGTGCCTTGTGACGGAGCACTCCGCGGCTGGTCTCTTCCCTGGTGGTGCACCGGACTTCACTTTTCTTCGACGACGAGATCATCTCTACTCTTGGCAAAGACCCGATGTGCATCCACCACCAGGAACAACTGCCCCCGCCGGAGCTGCCCTCCACAATCAAGGTACGGTGTCCGCCTGGCTTCCCTTGTTGCCGGATAGGGTAAGGTGTCTTAATCCTCGCCTCTCCATAGGGTCGCCTACTAACTTTCTCTAGCGTATTGTTCTGAACTGGTTCAATCTTCCAATAACAATTTGCTACACAGATTCGAACGCATTTCCACAAAGAGACTTTTTGGGACATATCGCCTTGCCTCTCTCCGAGTGGGCCTGGCCTCTGAACTTTATGATCTATTGTGGTTCTTGTCTTCTTGCCTTGCATTTTTCCCGTGAAGTATCGAACTGTGTTGATTTCGTAACCTACTTATTTTTCTCTCCCGTCCTAACGAATACTAGAGTGCCATCTAGGTGGCAGCCTACACCTCTGTCTGCAAATAAGTGATGCTGGTAAAACCTAGACTTGTCGAATTATTGTTAGGGGGATCTATCTTTTGCTTCGTAGAGTAATTGTATTTGAATTGTTTGCCGTGATAGTGCCAGAGTGTTTTCGATAGATGTTCCGTTATAAATAAATACCTTTATATCTTTACACTGAAGCCTTGTTGCGTGTTTGCTTATTTTACTGTGAAGAATTGCCCTATGTTGTATACTCCATATACTGCTTAACTCTTCTTGAGGGAAGTCTGACTGCTCAGCCAGAGCTACCAAGTGAATCTGTGTGGTACAGACTGCTACCAAGTGGGTTTACTGGCAAACACCTGTAGTCCTAAATATTTTGCAGTGGTCCCAGAGGGAACTGCACAGGTTTCCGCCTAACAGAGAACCTGAATTCGAGGTAAAAAATATCCTGGACTCCAAGATGGTTAAATCAAAACTTTTTTATTTAATCGATTGGAAGGGCTACGGACTACAAGAAAGGTCATGGGAACCTAGTGACAACGTCCATGCACCTCAGTTGGTGAAAAGATTCCATCGGAACTTCCCAGACAAACCAGGGCCCAGGGGAAGAACAACTTTAGGAGGGGCCTTGGGGGGGAGTGCTGTCATGATGCGTACACCCAGGCATCCGGACCAAGCCCATCAGCCCCGGGAGCAGGCATCTAGACATTTAGTGAAACCTCAGCAGCCCCGGCTAGGGGCTATCTGGGTTCAGTCCTGGTGCCTTAGGCGCCAGGCTCATAGTAAGAATCAGTCCTGGTGCCTAAGGCACCAGGCTCATAGTCATTACTTACCTCAGGCAGACCATGCTGCAAATGACTCCAATCCAGCATGAAGCCTGAAGGGACTATTTTTCTACAGGGCCTATTTTTTACTCGGGTGTGGTTCTAGGGACTTCTTACCTGGGACTACTTTTGAGGCTATTTAAACCACGCCCGACCAGCAACACACGCTTCGCGTTATTCTGCATCCAGCAGCGTAACACTCACCGTGCCTGCAGCCTGCATCCAGTCTTCTGCCACGCCCGCCTCGAATCCAGAGCTCCTAAAACAAAGAGGAAAGAAAGGGACAAGGTTAGAAAACAAACTTATTTCTATTCCACACCTGATTCTGGATCCATCTTGTCTCCAGACCTGTAAAGAACATCATTGCTGCAGCGCTGCGCCATACTCACCAGTCTTCACAGCATCCTTCGGGTCGGCGCTGCCTCCATCATTTCTTCGCCGAACTTCGGCACCTAGGAGACAAAAGAAAACCACAAGGTGAGCCGAAGGAACCAACAAATATAATTCTTACCACCATAGACTTACCTGATTTACCACCGGAGGCATCCTTTGTGACTCTCCATATTTTCATGTGCCACATCTGTAAAGAGAGACAAAAAAACACGTTTTCCTCGTGCAACATTTACCGGACAGCGCCGGGTAATACAGACTCTTACCTCAGCGCCACCAGCTGCCACAAGAGCATCTTTTCTTGAGCCAGCTGCAAGACAAGAAAGGATGGGGGGAACAAGAGTGAACATCGGACATATTGAACTCTATGAACTTAATACTTACTGGTCCTTACCAGGAACCTCAGAGTCAATACTCTCTGGAACTCTCCCCAGCCTTCAAACCAGTGAAGTAACTGGAATCGCCACACCCCTGCAAATCCACGCAGGATGGAGAGCTCATCTTTCAAGAATATAAGGTGATATTGCTGTGAGGGCATTTCAGAGGTGATTAGTTGGGGAGGACTGTGGGGGTGCCATCACTTGAATCCACAAGAGGCTAAATCCATCTCTCCACTTGCAGGAGAATATTTCTGCGGGTTAAGCAGACAAGATTAGGTGGGCAGATCCAGTCAGTCATCGCTGCACTACGCATCATGTGGGTGGAGACCGCAGCTGTCCGGGTCCGACCGACACCCCTGTGGGAGCCAGAGTAGCGTAACACCTAGCGCATCCATCCGTTGTTATGCACAAGTGTCCCCTGGGGGCCACTCTCCCTTCCACTGATAGCTTGAGCTATCAAACCATTCCCAACTCTTGGAACCTGCTCTGGCCTATTGGGTGACCCTCGACGAATAGTGGAAATGTATTCTGAAACACCTCACCCACCTTCCTGAGCTGTTACAGACCATAAAAGAGACCCCGTTTTTGCCCCTCTGCACTACCGTGTGCACCAGCATTGCAAGTACATTTGAACAATATGCTCCCCTTTTCTTAGGGACTGGACTGCCTTTCAGTTAGGATTGTGATTACTGAAAAACTGCCTAAAGATAATGTTCACTGCCTACTTCCTTCCCTTGCAGGTTGAGGACCTATTGTGCGTTTAGCCCTTTAGGCCACTTGGTCTTGCATACATATATTTTAGTAGAATTGTGTTGGTTTAAAAGTATTACTGTTGATTATTATTGTGTGTTGAACTTCAAAGGCCTTGAATAAATGTACTTATATTTTTAATATAGATACACCTGTCTGGGAGTGATTTATAGTGTCCTTTACTCTGTATGCTCATTGATGTCTTTCAGTCACCTAGTCTTGACTGCCGCCAGTGCTACCTTGATTGGTCTGGCTTGTCCAGAAGGTTACCCTGTTCCAAGAAACTAGGATGGGCTCCTGAACCTCTGGCCACAAGGTCAGAGTTCAGAAATCCATCTTAAGAGCAGCTCTGCTTGCTTGCATCTTCTAAGACCACTTTGCCAGAGAGACAGCAGCAGAGACATTTGACCACCATAAGCTAGTGTGACCACAGGATCCACGTGGAGCATTGTTCGATCCCCTTGTCCTGGTAAGCATAGTCAAAAGGCCAGCCTGTATGACTATCTGCACCCTGGAACACTTGCTGCTCTATCCTCTGTTGACCTGACATGGAGAGGAAGGAACACTTGACAGTTGGAGCAAAGCAAACAGACAGAACTCCTCATCTGTCCGTCCTAAAAAGCATAGAAGTGCAATTAAAATGTAAAGGCTCTGAAAATGGGATGATTCTTTCAGCACTTTGACTGCTGGACTCCTTGAACTCTGCTTGCAATTTAGGGCAATCACATATGTTTCTATTTGCTTCTAGACAATATGGATTGGAGCACAGAAAATTCATTTCACCTTCTTTTTTAGGTTGAATACATTTTCCCATCGCCATCAGCGGCACAAACACTGTTGACCACCACACTTGGGAGGTTGAGAACCATTGATGACAAGTGGCCAGGAGAACACAAAGATTTTCTGTTACATGCTTTCTGTGGACATTCTCTTATGCCTTCCACTCTATATTGAAACCACCATGCACCCCTGCTCAGAATTAACGATGATTACTCAGCATTGCTACCGCTAAAGGAGTCATGGAAAGCTTGCTGAAAATCATGTCGCCGAGATGTGGGCCATTCATTGACTCTCATACCGTTTACGCAGGCCAAGAGAAACCACCCCAGCAATCAGCATTGTCCCTTAATGCATTAACTATGGAACTGATTCACAAATATAGGCAGCTAGCTAAACGTGAAATATACACCTTGCACATTTTGGCCACTTCTTGGCTATATTATTGACGAAGAACAGTGTGCAACCTGTACACAAACTCTTGATGTTATAAATTGTTTGTGCAATTGGTATTTGTCATTGTTAGTGTGGACATATGTGGGCATACTGTGTATTCATTGTATGTAGGATGTTATGAGTTATTTCAAATATGAATTTAAATGTCCTTTCAGCCAATAATTTCCCCAAAAATGTAGTCATTTGACAGTAGATAGTGTTAGGAAAGATTTCATATTGTAGGTAATTTTCCTTGCATGTGGCAACCCCAAAACGTTTTGCTGTTGTTTTACACCCTGATCTAGACTTTCCCAGAAAAGCGCAGCCTTCCGCCGCACTCCTCTGGGCTTTCGCTCCATTCTGACGGGGAAACTGACATGCCCTTAAAACAGTCAGTACCGGGAAACGTTGTTTTCCATAGTTCTTTTCTCATGTTGCAGCTTTCGCGCAACATGGCACAAGAGTGCACCATAACTTACATTACCGCGCTCTTGGGTCTCTAGTCATTCTACAGATCCTAGTCACTCTCGATGGATTTATAACGAACTGTACAAGTATGTCATGGACGGGACTGGTGGCAGCGATCGTTTCTTTGTGTTGTGAACTCCCTTATGCCCTGTTAACCGCGCTTCTCACATTTGGCCAAAATGCGTGGCCTGGCTTCCAAAATGGCCAGAACATGAGGTTCTTTGTCCTGTCCGCTGACCGTCTTGCCCCTTCACCTTCCCCAGGTTGAGCCGACCCGGGGCCATCCTTATTTGGGCATGTACTTTCCCACGAAACACAGATGCTTTCGCGGGCTTCTACAGGCCTGTGGTGAGCCTCCAGGATGTGGGCTGGGATGTCTGGTCCCAATACACATCCTGGGTGCCAGAGAGTCTAGTGTGTGTTGAATGCCTGGGACCACCGTGGTCCATGATAGGTCCACGTATGGTGTGAGTGTTTTGTGAGCAGATCTCCCATTGGGTCCTCTCCGTTTTGGCACGAAGGGAACCCTGGATAAGAGGAGGCTGGAAACACCACTACCATGTCGATCTCCTGAGTTCTCACAAACAAAGGATAAAGGAGCCAAGTATCCTGCAACTAAGAAGCTGAGTCGAGGAATCGCTGGTGACCCGCTGAAGGTTTGGCACCCTGCACTGCTGTCGTCCTGTGAGACCCTTCTGCCTCTGATCGAACGAGAAGGCCTGTACTGGCGCTTCGACCCTTTAGAATAGTGGGAACAACTATTCTCGGCATCTTCACCAACTCCTGTATGTAAGCCTTCAGAAGCGTCCCTGGGCCATCCAGCCGACTGACCAGCCTACACAGGAACCTTGCTTTGTTACCGCCGTCTGGTTGCTGCTGAAATCCGAGCCCTCGACACTCTCACACACTTCGTACACTTGGTGTTCCCAGGTCTGAAGTGAGAAGTGTACATTGGGCCTGGAATACAAGCGGCTGCCGAGTTGCCCTGCTGAGGTAACCATCTGTGCGTGTTTGCTGCGTTTGGGACACCCTCGACCCTGACTTCTGCTGCCGCGGAATCTACACGGTGCTGAGACGTCCCTCTGATTGCATCTGAACCTGCCAGCGAAGAAACTAACTCGGAGAAGCCTGGGTCTGCCTGCATCGGGGACCGGTGAGTAGGCAATACCCTGAACCGGTCTCCCTCCTGCAGAAGCCTGTGGCTTTCCCCCGCTGTTGAAACGCAGCACCCCTTTCTCCGTAGTCGTGCCCTACTTCTGCCAACAAGTGGAGGTTGTGCTTGAGTAGCGGAGGTCTATTCGCCATTGTTTGTTCACCTTTCTGAACTGCCTGATTTCCCCGAAGAGACACTCGTTGGCCCTTTGGCACCTGCGTGTGCAGGTACTTTTGAGCACAAGGCTCCACTCTTCGTAGGGCTCGGACTTCCTTCTGGTTAGGTGGTCTCTGATGTTGAACTGGGCCTAACGATTACTTGCACTGCCTGTTTTCCTCCTCATCTAGGTGGTCTGCATATTTCGTGCTCCTAACTCGTTAGATCCCTCGGTCTTGTATATATATTGTATTGATTGTGATGTGTTGGCTTACTTGAGTTTTATCGTGATTCTTTACTATGGTCGATGTTACAAAGGCCTTGTAATAAATGTGTCTATATTTTTAATATAACACCTGCCTGGAGTAATTTGTAAGCGTCCTTGCTTTCTGTGCTCATTGCAGGCTTTCAGTCACCCTCACCCCTCTTGAGACCTAGTCTTGATCGCCGCCATCGCTACCCTGATTGGTCTGGCTTGTCCAGAGGTTACCCTGTTCCAAGAAACTGTCCCCTCCAGGACAGAGTTCAGAAATCCATCTTAACAGATGGTTAGCTCCTCCCGCTTATACTGCAATGTTTTGAGTACCTTGGCATAATGTTTAGCAGTCGACTAAATTGTAAGAACAACCTTTAATCAGCAGGTGTAAAATGAAAAGAAATGATCTGGCAGTATGTTTACATTTTCCAAATCGCTACATTTTTCTGTCAGCTATATGCTAAAGGGGTAGGAGTGTGGCGGCAGGTGTCTACGGAAGTGACATTTGGGATGTAAGTGACGTGGAGGACTTCAAGCAGAGGACAACGCCTTCATTTCTTGTCTTTTGGAAGTACCTCCGACAACAGCGTCATTTAACACTCATCTTGAAATACGTCTCCCTTATATTAAGGACACCCTGAAGCTCACACCTGTTCTTTTTTGGCTCTCTGTGTAAGAGCAAAGAAGGTAATTAAACTAAAGTCCTGACCAGCCACTTACTGTCCATAGATAATTTCTAAGTTGACTGGTTACTTCATATCAGAAGAACTCTTGTCTCTGTGGGTTTGGAATGTGGTTTTTCCAACCCATCATGTATTGTGGATATGTCTGCAAATGAACTTAAACGGAGACTTCTGAATCTGTGGAATAGTACAACGGAGGATATGAACCTTGCAAAATTGACTGTAAAATACAGAGCTCTCACCATTAACAGGGAGGGCTGTGTATTTTGATTTTGTGAACAACTTTTAGCACAGCTCTCTCTGGTCATGAGCTAGATAAATAATATGTTGCAGCTAAAAGATATATGCTATCATATGCTATCAGGAACTAAGCACGCACATGATAATTGCTGTGTATGTGGACAGGCCAAACTTTAGTCCACTTTGATTCTGTCCATTGTATATTGACCTGTGTAAACCAAACCTCCTAAGGTTACCTAGAAGTTTTGGTTTTAATCACTGGAAACCTGCTTTTATGATGCTATTGTTCCCTTCTGATGCAACCCGTGCTTTTAAACTTGCAAACTACCTGCAACATGCTTGGAATAGAAGAACATAACTGTATTCTTCCTGCTTCCAAATTACAGATTGTTAGTTCATAATGTGTTTTTATAATTCTGTCATTTAATTCTGTCATGTATTATGATGTATTTGATCCAGATTTCAATCTATATTACTTTTGCTTGAGGTTTTATGGAGTATTGTTGCTTATGCGAAATAAACTATACGTTCATTCATTCATTCAAACATACAGTATTCAATGGGAAGTCTGATGTTCAGATATGTTTGTCGAATGCATTTGCAAATGTTTGTGAACAGCCATGAGGTCTATTGTTCATTCGGGGGGGCTATCCATATTCCTTACTGCCCTTCTCGTGCACCTCCCTGAGGCATCCCTTGGAATGCCCACAGTTCCAAATCTTGTGTTAGATATGTATTGGAAATGAAGACATTCACATGTGTAGCACATGCTGTTGGGTTACATTTGCCCTTTGGATATTCACCCATAGTGAATGAAGTTGACCACACACAAGCCTAAATGTTAGGTAAGTCCAATGTCTATGTGAGCCTTTGCTTAATTCTGCAAGGACTTCCAACTGCATAGTCTGAACCCATGGTCAGTTTTTGCACTAATGGCCCCAGTATGAGTGTGAGATTATTACTAGTGCTAATATTGCCAAAATCAATAACAGTTACACCAGTGGGAAAAGGGGTGTTGCTTTCGCAATATAAGTTGTTGGTTATGCCCCATTCTGATATCATATTGTACATCATTTGGGAATGGAGGTATTAACATAGACAGTACTACCCGTGGTACAGTACATTTGTCAAAGGTGAGATCGCCATGCACCCATAATCAGGTGGGATATAATGTTATTTCTACCGCAAGACTACACATTCCTTAACTTCCTGCTCTGTCCTTTTGTGTTTTGGTTGAGATGGGAATGCATTCTTATTTAACTCATATAGTGGAATGTGATCATCAAAGCCTTTTCATCTTTTGAAATCCACCTTAACTGTAGTGACTGTGTGCCATTTGGCAGCCCAAGTGTTGTAAGCAAGGTTTAAGTGCACAGAAAGAATTGTGTTTACGGGTCCCTAGTGCCAACATGTCTTTTGTTCGGGTATGTTACAGAACCCAGTACATGATGACAAGGACCTGTATTGCTGAATGATACTTCTTGAACATCATAAAACAATCAAACATCTAATAACAACATCATGTGTGTCAACATTCAAAAGGCATGGCTGAATGCAATCTCTACATTTGAAATGGTATTTCTTTCATTTTTCTCAAAAATGATTTTTTAAGACCAAACGCAATGCTATATTTTGCATCCACTGCTGGTAAGCTTTCTATTTATTCTCTTCTAATGTCTGCAAAATAATGCCGATTGCAGATCACACCTTCTCAGAACCTCAGGCAGATCACTTCTTTTCTCACATCCAATGTGTTTGGCAGATGCCCAAATGGTGACCTTTAACGAATGTGTGTTTGAATCCCAGTGGCGCGCCTGCCTACTGCTCTGTGCCCCAACTGACAGTGGCATTTTGATGGATACAACAGGGTCAGAGGAAGGGTAGCGTCTTTTGAGAATCATAGTCACACCTGTAAAATACATCCTACATCCCACACTGTTGAAAAAGCGGGCATCCACCAGCTTAAAGAATGCTGAGTTTGCATGACTGGAGTAGGAGTTGGTGCCTGATAATCTCGAGTCTCTTCTGGTTTTAAAGGAAACTTGGAGACCCTGTGCAGTGTAGCATCACGGGGTACCTGTGCTTACCTGACCAAGGAGAGGCTTTCTCAATTGGCAAGCTGCATTCCAGGACAGAAAGGCTGACTGCAAGCGTCTGGTAAGAAAACCTCGCGATAATTCCACAGGACCAGTTGGAGCAGCACTGACTTTGCACTATTGGCGTATATGCCTAGTGTCGTGTGTTTTATGTAAACCAGGCCAGATAGAGGAGGAATGCTGCCTGATGCAGGGATACCGAGGTACCCCCCTCCGTGACTCAATCACAGAAGGAAGCTAGCAGCCTCTCTAAAAGACAGGCAGCATAGACTGTAGAATCCAGGTACAAACAGACATCTCCGTTCACCTGCGAACACAATCTCTTTATACTTACAATCAACTAATATTTATTTTCTATGAGTTCTTGAAGCCAGTCCGCATCATAGCCAAAGCCTCAGCCACAGAGTTTGGAACCACCACTCTCTATTTCAGACCAGAACATTCAGAAATGCAAAAGCAGGTTCATAATGCAAAACAAATATAATGCAAATTCCTTGCATCTAGCTCAACCTTTAAATGCTAGTATATATTTCCAGGAAATCATGAGCCACTTACCAATTCAAGAGCTTCTCTAAAACCCAAGACTTAGGTGTCTCTTGCCCTTGTGGCAAAAGATACCCCCAGGAACACTGTCTGTGGACAGACCCCTTTTGGGCTGTTTCTACGAGGACGCCTTCTCCTCTCAGGACAGTCCTTCTCCAATCGTCTCACCTGCCAGCCTCCAAAATGAAACTGCTGGCTAATTGTATACCTCTTGATAGGCGGTGACAGCTAGCTGTCTGCTGGTTCCCCCATGTAAACCTATGTGGCAGACGCTCTGATGCCCTGTCTTGTCACACTCTTAACTCCAATAATTGCTGGCGCAATGCATAGTTCTGTTGTATAATCCTATCTCTCTGATGTCACATCAGTTAATTCTGCTGCGTCTGCACTTTCAGTCAGAGACACCATCAAGGAATTTGCTGCATCCATGTCCCTATGTCCCTGGAGAGATGGCCACGAGTGTTTCCGGGATGGTACATCTTATCACCCCACTGAATTTTCTTGTACGGAAACCCATAGCTGTCCCAACGCTAGGTGACACTCTTCCTTCTTGTGAACTAACATAAAGATGTTCTTTTAACACGAATAAATGAATGTTTTCCATTTTCCAATAACTGGGCTGCACATTGCACGCTTTAATATTGCAGTGCAAAATGGGCATTTAGAATAATGAACGTTACATACTGGGACCAAGCTTTTTCACAGTGTGTGATGTACCCTTCCAATATATAGGACTTTCAGGGTTTACCTGTCTATGTAAGGCACTAGGTTGCTTGCATCTCTAGACACTTGGTATGTATAAATCATATGCAACTGACACGGATTTAGGCTCCATTGTTATTCATTAAAGACTTTCAAGCCTGGCTAGGTAAAAGAAGAGGAGGAGGATGCCAGTAATGGGTCCTCACATGCTCATTACCTCTTTTAGGGTAGGACTTGATCAAATTACATGTTACTATCCTTAGCATTTCCTATGCTGCGAACAATCTAGTACAGTAGAGCAAAAGGCTCCCTGCTCTTAGCTGGTGTCTGGAATTGTGTGATCTCACCCACTGCGAGTATTTTCTTTCAAGCAAAGTTCCTTTCTGTGAGTCAAAACTCAGTCAGTCTGACTTTTTGAAAACCTCAGCAACCCTGCAGATGGCCATCTCCATTGAAGCATCATGTAGGACCCGTGGGAGCAACTCTGACTTTGTTGTTTCACCTCCTCTGATTGATGTTAAAGAAACAAGTGCTTAAAAGTCTTAGGGCCTCATTCCGAGGTTGGAGGTACCCATGGTGCTTTGAGCACCATGGCTAGCCCCTTTCCGCATACCGGGTCCGGGTTCCCTGAATGGGGAATTACTGGGCTATTCCAACCTTGGAGGGCCTGGTAATTCCTCATTCAAGGAATCTGGACCTGGTACATCCCCATTCCCATTTTAGCCTCCATAAGGCTCAATGGGAATGGGGACCATGCTAATAACGGGCCCGTTATGAACGGACCTGTTATTAGCATGCTGGTCCTTTAGCAGCTCCCACTAAGGGCACCTGGAAAACCAGCCACCCTTAGCGGGACCCACTAAAGGACCTCGTAATGCGGCGGTTAGGGGTTAATGGCACCGGCACCATTACCAGTGTCGTTAACCTTTTACCGCCAACCTCGGAACGATGTACTTAATATTTTTCTTGGTAATTAAGAAAGCCCAATGTCAGATGAAGACACTTCTTCTGGAAAAGTCATCCAGAATGGTGCCTCTGCCCACATGACCATGTACGTGTCTGATTTTTTTCATAACACAAAGCTCACACACAACTAATCTGATTTTGTGAAACATTGACTGGTGTTTGGTTGTGACATCTCAGTCTGAGGAATCCTGAATTCCATCATCAAAGATCCCTGAAAAAAGTGAAGAAAAATCCACAGTTTGCAATAACGATCCTTTCATATGGTTTGCCCACCAAAGGGGATTTCTGCCAACTGGATCTGTTCCTTCTTTACAAGCAGCTGTGAACAAGGGTTCTCACTGTGCATATACAAGGCCCTTGAGCCCCCCTCTTGAGCAATCAGATTTGACCACCTCTCATATGCCCAGTATAAGCGTTGTACAATTCTCTAAATCAGGAATGTACTTTTCCTACCATGCTGTAGACCGCCTCCAACGCTTCCGATTTGACTGTGGTTCCGTCCTGATGCTTTGTTCTTGCCTTACCTGTCCCCCACATCCTTCTGAATCATGTGGGATTCACTCTCTAAGTGGGCAGGGGCATCCAGATGTGGACATTTTGCTCCCCTTGATCACTGCGCTTAGTGAGACAATTGCACGGCAGCCACACCTCAAAGATGATGCAAAGAAAGGAAGAAACACATGTTGCTGGGGTTACAGTTGAGATTCTTGCTTAAAGTGTTTACCGACATTTTGTCTCTGGACTGCCTTTAGGAGCAGAATCAGACTGACAATCAAAGGCATTTCTTCTCTGGAATTACCACATAGAGTTGACATGTGATTGAAATCCACTTCTGTGGTTCACAGGCAAAAGAGCAAACTATTTTTGCTTTCTTCATTCTCAGTAGAGGTTATCGGCTATTGTAGACTAATTATGTATCCTTCAGTGTTCAGACAAAGTAAGAAAGTGAATATAGACGTTGCACCTTCTACAATGTGCCATGATCAATTGCGAATTGCACCTCAGCCAGACCTTGCGGATAACACTCGATGAGGCAGAAGCATATGTATTGCGATGCAGTTGACTGAATTCCTCAGAGGACATTTCTCAGGCATTTCAGTACAGGAACACCCTTACAGGTGGAGTCAAAGAGATAGGAATATTGAACATCTATTCATGTAAGGACCAGAGGTTAATGTGAATAAGATACTCTGTATTGGATCACAGCTTTTGATCATTCTCCAGAGAAGATGTCTCCCTTTTCGGATCACTTGGGGTTTAAACTGACGTGAGTAGAGGATGATAGACACAGACCCAAACTCTCTGGACACGCGCCTCAGCCCCACCTCACAGACCTCTAAGGAAGCAGAAACATGTCTGTGTTTGCTGTTGGTACTCTGGATGAGATTCAACTGCATGGCATTTCAGTGCTTGACCACCCTTATGGGCACATTTAGAATGATATTGTCCTCTGGCATTGCATAGAGTTGGAACATGATTGAGATGCCATTGAGTGAGTCAGAGCCCTTACAATAGCCTACGTTAGCATGCCTTTGATTTCATGGGTTGAGTGAAGAGGAGATTCAGACACAGACATAGCGTCAGTTTGTGCTTCGAGAGGAAGCTGCACCACAGCCAAACCTCACTTATGATGTCCAAAGAGACATAAACATGTGCCAGGCGTTGCTGCTGGTTCTCTTCCGCAGATGACATTTACCTCGCATTGAGGTCCTGGCTTAACCTTGTATTGTATTGTAATGTACATGATTTTGATGCCTAGTTTTTTTACAATGGTAGAGGGTTCAGGGCAAGGGCCAAAAGAGGAGTGCCAGTAGTCGGTAGTCCAGGATGAGCCAGAACAGGTTGAGCCAACCAACAAGACCTTGGTCTTATCACACAAAAATTTGAGCCAGTTTTTGGACATCCAATCAGCGACTGCCGAGAGACAGTCCTTTGACTTCTGAGGGGAGTCAGTAGAGGAGGCATTAAGATGGAAAAGGATCTGTGTTTCATTGGTGTAGGAGAAAAAATGTATACTGTGACTGGAAATCAATTTGGAAAGACCCAGCATATACAGATTTAATAAGAGGGGGAAAGAGCTGATCCCTGTGGGACTCCACAGTCCAAAGTGGTTGGAGAAGAGGTAAAAAGAGGGAGAGTGACCAATTGAACTCAGTTGGAGAGAAAGGCCGAAAATCCGGAACAGGGCTGCGGACCTTGGTGGCCAGTATTACGTGCGTGAACATATGCCAGTTTAGCAGAAGAATCTAGAGAAAGGTGCCATCTACGTTCAGCTTGTAAACATTTTTGTTTTACAGTTCGCAGTTCGGGGGAGTACTGAGGAATGGAGTGTTTGGCACAAACCTTAGAGATTTTAGAATGTGCCAGGAAGTCTGCAGTTGAATGCAAAGCCTCAATCAGAGAGTCACAGGTATTAGTATCTGTGATAATGCCTTGTTGAGTAAAAGTTTCAATAGACTTAGCAATGGTTTCTGGAGACAAATTAAGCCAGTGACTTTGGAATTTGGTTTGAGAATTCAGTCTGATTTTAGACTGGGCAGAGCGAATGGAGAAAGGAATAAGAAAGTGATCTGACCAAAGCACCAGCAGTGGGGAGAAAGAATGAAGGTCAGGAATATTTGAGAACATGAGATCAAGCTGATTGTCAGCGGAATGGGTGGGTCTGTGATTACTACGATGCAAGCCACAGTCAGTAAGAGACGAAATACGTTTGGCAGCCTGATCAAAAGGATTACTAGGGTAAAGATAGAAATCTCCTAATATAATTATTTTAGGATGAGCCAATGATAGGTCAGCCAATAGTAGCGCAAACAAAGGTACAAAGGAACTAGTTAGTAGCGTAGAAGGGAGGGTGCTAGATAATAAGAAAATGTATTGAGTGTTCAGGAGAGACCTGGATTTTTAAAAAGCAGTAACTGGCAGATAAGTTGGTGATTAAGTTTGATAAGTGAGCAGCTAAGAGGTTTTTTAAACACAATAGCGACTCCGCTTCCAGCTCTGGGGGTGGGTTGGTCAAAATGAAGGATGCCATATTGGGCGGGAAGCATCGGAACAATATTGGGACCAGAAGTGACATTGAACCCAGTCTCTGTAATACAGAGAAGACCAGGCTTACCATCGCGATGGGCCACACCAGACCTAGAATTAATGAGGAGCCATTTTAAACTAGAAGGAGCTGTGGTAGTGATCCTTAATGTAACCGTCAGGGAGGAAGTAGTAAAGCTGTGAGTCCAGTTCACGCTAGGTGGAGCCAGAATGATAAAATGATTGCACGAACAGATAGATTTCGCAAATTACAATTATTGTCTGCATTGGTCTCCAGGGCCCAAAGCCCGGAGCAGTCCAAGTAATCAGATTGATATGCACACAGATATCCGACTCCGATAAGGAAATGAGAGGTAAAATGTGAGTGAGATACTGCGTATATATAGTTTGCTATCTCTTATTTATCTGTAGGGCTTTTGGAACATGTGACACTCAACTCCACAGCACTGCTCATTTACGTTCAGGCCATTTTCACCCCGATTTATTTCCGAACAGGCCACTTTTGCTGAAAGTGGTCATGCCAGGAAATAATGCACGTGCTTATAGAACTGAGAGGGGGCAGGAAGTGACAGCAGCCGGAAGAGAAACGTTCAGAGAGGGATGTGAGTAAGCTTGGGGTTGGAAGAAGGTTTGGATTTGGGGACTAAGAGGGTTGGGAGTCAGGAAGAAAGGGGCAGAGTCATTGAAGGGAATGGAGAAGGGCCTTTCAGTAGACCAGGTGCTGCTGTGGTGTTCCCTGCATAAGATGAAGGCTGTAGGGGAGGGAATAGCGGTTGCGGGCGTTCTACCCAGCATACATTGATGGAGCAGAAGTGGAGCAGCTGCAACAAAGATGTCTTCCCACAGTTTTAAGGCTGGGCCTGGGAAAGCGGGCAGTGGAAAACTGGGCAGCATTAAAACGCCATGCGTCCCTCAGTTAGGGCATTGTGACAGCACAGCTTAAGAATAAACAATTAGCCCTGCCTTGTGAGCACCTCTCATACTATTTTATCAAATGTTTCACTATTTATGCGCCTAGAAACATTTGTGTGCAGGCGCGTTATAAATGAATATCATATCTTATATCATATCATATGTATTACATTCAATAGGGCGAGTTTGAATTCTATTTAAACAAACTATCTGGACACTATTCCATTGATATCACAGCAGGCACGACTCGGCTAAATACTCACCCTTAAAGGAAACCGTAGGGGAAGCTTGTCAAAAAAAAACACGCAGATCCACCTAGTCACAAATACGTGCAACAGCCCTCCTCACTACGATGTGTTGATCTTGAATAAAACACGTACCAGATGAGCAGAAGTCAGCTATTCGTGCAAATCAAAGTGCAAAACATGCCCAAAGTAAATGCACATGTAATGCCACAAATGAGCAACTATTGAAAAACATACGTTACATCATATTAGAACAATACAGATTGACACTATTTAAATGCAAATGCCATGGCACACATCACGCTGTGTCATAAATGTTCACAACTGACAGATGTGTGTAAAAAGTGTGCAATTACTTTGAAGCGTCTCACAAACAAGGCAATGGGCATGGAACACTTCAGTGGGTCCAATCTGACAGATGGGAGACAAGGAAGGCCAGGGGGCCAGGATGGAGAGAACGTGCATTGGGAAAGGGGGTGGCCAACATGGAGGTGCATGAGGCCTCCATGAGCATTGCTCCACCGTTGCTTTGCACAATGCCCTCTGGCTGGTGTTTACAAATGACATCAATGCCCTCGGAGTGCATAAAGACACTACAAAGGAGGTAAAGAAACACTAAGGGTACTCCAAGGGGTGTGCTACAGAGATGTTGACACATAGGAGGGACCATCAAGTGGAAATGGTGGCTGATCTGTTATGAGGGAACCCTTAAACGTGGAGGAAGCAGAGGCTTGGGGATGCCTGACATTTCTGTGCTGGGAATAAGAGTAACTAACATTAACAAGGCAGAAAGGGGTGAGTATCTACACAACTCTGTGTTGCTGTAGCGTGGGAGTACATCATGTGCAGTGTGATGTAAGAATGAAGAAAGGGTGCGCAGGTTGTACATCTCCCAGTTACTGCCAAAGAAGGATGTGTAGAGGAATTCGTTTGAGCAATATCCAGTCTCTTTTTTGGAAATGGCACAGTGAAACACAAGTTTGACTCTTAATTTAGTGCGATACTGACAGAAATGATTGGGGCCAAGGCTGTGTGGGTGTACACAGTGGGGGCATGCAAGAATGCATTGTTCTGCTGATGTTTGCATAATGGAAGTACATTGCTACAGTACATGGGTCTATTTATAAATGTTTCATGTTGAAGGCACTGAAGGAATCGGTTTGTCTCCCATTCCCTTTATTCCCAATCCACCTCTTGTATCTAATCTACAAGCATTGTCTCTCAAACCCATACCTGCAGTTTTCTATGTACTTTGAACGGGAACTCAACAGAATGACTGCCACCGTGTGAATACTGTCCTACTTGAAAGCATTACATCACATTGGATGATCACGTGCCCCTTTCTGATGTATGCCGGCAGCTCAAATGTGTGGCAGCCATCTTGTAGGTTCCAGGTTAAAAGTGAGTGCTGAGTCTGGATAGACCCCAAGGGTTTTGACTGCGGGCATCACTTTGATGACATTGTTGTCAATGTTAAACGAGGCATAGTTCGGGTCAAGATTTTTAGTAGCTGTTCTGTGCCAAGGATCAGAATCTCCGTTTTATTGTCATTCAGACAGAAGCCATGGGATGCCATCCATGCCTGAAGGAGGAGATATATCTTGTTTACCAAAGCTGAGTCTTCCAAGAAGGGGCCCGAAAGGGGAATGAGGATCTGAGTGTCATCTGCATAGTTAGTGTATATGACACCCAGTCTATCCAACTTGTCAAACAAAGGTTTGGTAAAGGTGTTATACATTGTAGGAGATACACATGATCCCTGGGGGACACCGCAGGAGACTTATATGGGATTGTCAGCTGCTAGGGGGAGAAGACTCTCATTGTACGGTTAGCAAGGAAGGATTGTACCCAAGTTTTGGCATCGCTTGAAAAAAAGGCTGCCAAAAGGTCAAGGAGGAGTAGCATAGCTGATTTTCCATTATCCTTCAACTCATCTATTTGAGTCTTTAGATCATTGAAGGCTGTTTCAGTGCCGTGAAGGGGGCGGAAGCCGGATTGACATGAGCCTAGAAGGTTATTAGTTTCAAGGTAATCCTGAATTTGCAGGTAAGCTACCCTGTCGATGATTTTGAGTAGGAATGGGACGGTGGTAATAGGTCTGTAATTTATCAGAATGGAAGGGTCGAGAGTTTGTTTTTTTAGTAAAGGTAGGACCCAGGACTGTTTAAGGTTATTGGGCACTAGGTTAGTCTTAAAGGAGGCGTTGATCAGTTTAGAGATAAAGGGAGCTAGGTCTTTTGCTGCATCTTTTATGATTTGAGCAGGGCAATTATCTCCTTTACAATTAGAAGGCTTTAGGGAGAGTATGAGTTTTTCTGTCTCTAGTATGGTTATTTGTTTGAAACTAAAGGGGTGAGGAGTGTTATTGGGCTGGTTTAGGGAGGGCTGTACCTTAGGAGTAGGCTCCGCTGGCAAAAGCAAGGCAGCTTTTTTGATTGCAATTTTGGTTTGAAGAGAGCACATTTTTCCTGCAAGGGCATTTTGTATATTAATGCACCAGAGCTTATTTTTGGGACTATTATCAGTCTGTGGTATGGGTGATTCCATTTCACAGAGAATGGAGAATAATTCCTTAGTGTCTGATTTGGCTTTAGCTATTCTGTCGTTGTAAGTGTTCTTTTTTGTGCTAATAATTTACTTTTTGTACCGTTTGGCATGGGTGGCTAACTTAATTTTGTTCTCCTCAGTAGGCGAGTCTCGTCCGATTGATTGCAGTTTTCTTTTTTGAATTCTAAGGTCTTTCAGTTGTGGTGTGAACTGGTTATTCAAGTGAGAAAGTTGTTTGCCTTTACAGATTTTGGTAGGGGTGATCAGATCAAGTGCCTTAGTCATGGTGCTATTATAAGTGTCCACAAGTAAGGTTGGGTCTGTGATAATGTCTACATTGTTAAGTGTGGGGGAGGAGGTGTGGTTGGAATTGTTCTACTGGAATGTCTTTTTTACTTCTAGTGGGGAGTGGCGGGTACATAATTATAGCTTTATGGTGGGTAAGGTCAAATGAGGCAGAGAATGAGATTAAATGGTGGTCTGTCCATACTTGAGGAGTTACACTGCTAATGCTGATGTTGCAGTTCAAGTCAGCAACCCAATCTAGAGTCCTACCTTTAGAATGTGTAGGGGTACCGTTAGAATGTGTAGGGGTAGTGACTATTTGCGTCAATCCATAATCATGCAGTGGAGAAGACCGGCGTGGTGAAAAGGGTGCCGTGCTGACTGTTTGGAGACCGTTGGAGCTGTGTGTACTCTGTTGTTTTCATTAAAAACCACCAGAGTTTATGTCCAGACTTTCCCGGCGATTCGTGTGAGGCGAAAGACACAAGGAGACAAGGGGCGTGTGCAACTCACTTCCTCCTCCCCTGAGGCTGCCTGCCGAAGGCGTGGCACGTGACACATCACGTGTGGAGGAAGTGCTACAAAACCAGCGTATCTTCACCCTTGTGGCGAGAAGCCCGGCGTGGTGAAAAGGGTGCCGTGCTGACTGTTGGGAGCTGTGGGGAGCCGAGAGGACCACGCGTATTCAAGGTTTTTAAGACTCACTACACAAGTAATCTGCTGCTACTGTGAGAGCAGTTTACACCTGTCCCTTGTTCGGTGGGGACGGAATTAGCTAGCGAAGAGGTCCCGTGAAGAAGAAAAACTCAAGGTAAGGAATTCACATGGGAGATTTTGGGCCTCTAACACGCTTTAAGTTAAAACAAGTACAGAAGTCATCGACCTTGATACATACTAATACAATGATTAATGAGCCGATTTCAGAGAGCGCCAGTAAAAGTACTTATGAAATCGAGAGTGACATAAACCATTGTGTTTCTATGGACGCAGTACAAACATCGGGTGAAAGTGGTGCGCCAGAAGGGACAAAGATTAACATGTCTGTAGTCCCCAATGGTAACTGTTTGTATGACAAAAATCTAGACACGCGAGAAGAGGTGTTCAGTAGATCTACTGAAGACACAGAATCAAGACACAAGGAAGTCGTTAAACCGATTGAGTTGGAGCCGGCACAAGAGCAGAGCGTGGACGACCGATTACTCGTACAAACTAAAGTTCAAGTTCAAGTACATGCGCCAGACGAAGGCAGTGCTGAAATGTCCACAGAAATCACTGATGTTAGACCAAAGCATATTCTGCCGCGAACACATTGGCATGCCGAGGCAGAAACTGGAAATATATGTGTGATTGCTGAAAGGAATGAGGATGAAAGGAGAGAAATAGACAGTAAGGAAAAAGATGCATCTACGATCTATTTTAACACCATGAGGTCGTGCAAAATGACAGCGAATATTGTTAAAAATAATGCTGAATCAAAAGCAAGCATAGCCAATGAGGCAAATCAGTGGTCTGCCAGTTCAAAAAGGGGCGAGTTGGATCCAGAGGTGATCGAAGTAAATGCAGTAGCATTTCAATCTCCCTTTGACGTAACAGACAATGGGCCTCATTACAACCCTGGCGCTAATGGGTTAACAGCGCCGTAAAAAGGCTGCGGCGCCGTTAACCCATTAGCACCTGATTACGAGGTCCCTTTGCGGGACCCGACCTTAACGGCTGGTCTACACCAGCCGTTAAAGTAGGGACCCGCAAAGGGACCTTGGTGCTAAGTACGGTACCGCAATTTGCGGTACGGTACTTAGCACCTTCCCCATTCCCATTGAGCCCTATGGGGCAAACATGGGAATGGGGAAAGGCCATGGAGGAAGGGGGAATTACCATCCCGCCAAACTTGTAATGGGGTGGTAATTCCCCCTTTCTCCATGGCGGAGTCGGTAAGTTACCGGCATGGACCATGGTGCTATTAGCACCATGGTTTTCCGCCTGGGTCGTAATGAGGCCCAATGAACTTCTGGCGTTAGAAATACCAAATAAGGCACTGGACTCTACTTTACTAAAATTTACTTTCCCGTTGTTGGCTAAGCAGCAAGTAATTCAACAGAAGGAAAGTACTCCAATTCAAAAAAACACTAATGGAGTTAAAATCACGAGTCAATGCAAATCGATACCAGTTGAACAAAACAGCTATGAGACACAATCTACAAACTCATTTAGAAACATACCATCTTGGACCGGAATGAGAGGCCAGACAAATGATTTACATGAAGGCAATGGAAAAATTCTGGCGCCACAAGAAATTGACTTGGCTGCTCGAGAAGCACGTTTGACAAAGAGGCTTCTGGCAGACTTTGAAGAGATGAAAGAGAAACTAACAGCAAGCTTCTCTCCGGGAATATCACGGAACAACAGCATCTCAAAGTTAACCATAGACAAAAACACAGAAGGGGAACAACAGCAAATCCCCAACAGTAGAGAGCCAGGCCTGACAATGACATGTTTGGAAGAGAAACGTACAGCCAACTTGCTAGAGGTAAACCAAAAGACTATAACATTGCTAGGCTCAAAAAACAAAAGAAAATACCTCTGCCCAAAAGAAGACACCAGCCCAGATACGGAAAAAGGAGAAGCTTCGGTCGAATTAATACAAGAACAGTCAAATAGCAGCCTAAAAAGTATACCAGGAACTAACTTGTGCGATCAGACCACACAAAGCAAAGGATATAATGGTAGTCCACAGAAGAAAGATGGAGAGACAAAATCAAACCTATCTGTAGCAGCTGCCATTCAAATTCATAATAATGTTTTAGCTGCAACATCATTAGCCTTAATCCCCTTTATTAAGCTATATGAAAGTTTGAATGAAGCTGTGCAAAACAACAGAGCAATAATGAGGCATCTGGATGAGAAACTTAATAAAATCGAAACTCAATTTGTGTTGTTCCAAGTAAAACAAGAGGCGGAATACACTCAAGCAGTTGGTCACATGAGTGGGCTCTACGAGCAATTGGTAACAGAACACAAAGGAACTAAATTACGGATAGAGGAAATGTTTGATAATATAAAACAAATGTCCATACTCTCACTAAAAAAAAGATGCCTCCACTGAAAAAAAAACCTATGGGGGAATAGATGTAGAGACTCAAAGTAAACTGGAAGCAGAAATATCTGGATTAGGGAAGAGGAATGAAAAGGACACCATAGCTACCAGTTCTGAGAGATTGGTTTCCATTGATTTAACAAAAAACTTTGCTCAAACAGAACAGTGATGCCCAACAAAAAGTATAAAGATAAATTTAAGTGAGACTGCTAACAGCCCAAAAAAGCTTGCTGCACTTGGTAGCAAAATGGTGGCCGATGTCAGAAATAAAGGGGGTGAGGACACAAGGACAGCAGTGGAAAGCTTCGAGAAACCATCATGCTCCAATTCAAAAGCGTCCTATGGCATCTTTAGTGGTCCTGCAAAAAATCTCGAACCTACAGCCACCAACAACAATAAAAAACAGACTTTGGAGTGAAACAGTAACGTCAAGAAAAAGTTTGATAAAAAAAAGAACACTCAGACTGTAACTAAGCATAGAAGCAATACAAAACAGTTTATAAGAAATTTGACAACTCCAGTAAAAACAAAGTTAACCATATCAACCAATTTGCGTACAATAGAAGATACGACAGAAGAGGCAAAGGAAGTATCGGAAAACAGAACAAAGAGCAAAGATAATGGAAATCCCAAAAAGAGAAGGCAAATTGAATCAGATAAGAGCTCTGTTGATTCTGGTGATGTAATGGAAGAATTTTGTAATCTGTCCTTCTATTCCGAAAATGAAGTTGATGAAGGATCAAAGGTGATAGAGGCAGACTGCTCAATACAGTCAATAAACAGCCTTGATTCTCCAGAACAGACTAAATCTGTCAATAGATTAGCAAAGGAAACAATGGAGCAGAGAACCGGACAAAAAGAGAATCGAGAAATGGAAAAACCTAGTACCAAACACATTGTTGAACAGAAGAGATACATAGCAGATAGCAGTGGAAAGGTATCTAGATACACTCGATCCGTCCTGAATCCAAAACAAACA
The DNA here is from genome assembly GCF_040938575.1 of Ambystoma mexicanum. Lineage (NCBI taxonomy): Eukaryota > Metazoa > Chordata > Amphibia > Caudata > Ambystomatidae > Ambystoma > Ambystoma mexicanum. The sequence continues at coordinate 701,657,526 of NC_090930.1, read as the reverse complement.
ATAGTGCATAGTCGAACCACTGACTTTTCATATGAGGCCAACAGAGAGACACATAAAGAATCTTCGCGAAAAATTATGATTGAGAACATTTTCAAAAACGAAATGGACGTCAATTTAAATCGCGGAAACACTATGCGCCTATTACACGCAGTTCCGGCGTTAAGGAACATTATATCAGACGACATACGTATTGTCGAATATCTATCGGAACAACGAGTAGATATTGTTCTACTTCATATTCATTCCCAAGCGGTACGCAGAACGTTACTGTCTGCAAAGCAAGATCTAATGTGCTTGGGTTTTGAAATCTCAATATATGACCCACCAAATTCACGAGGCTCAATGGAGACAACGGACCCAATTAGTCCCAAAGAATCCATGGATGAACAACGAGAAGAATTAAGGAAACACCTGAAATCAGTACCGCTTCTAAAAGTGAAGAATGGGAATGATGTCACTAATTCAAACAAGCATTAGCTAGAAGAAGTGGGGTCAGATGCCCTTGTAACAGTGATTTCATGGAACACAAAAGGCTTCACTCATTTATATAATGAATTTCCGGTAGATCTACATAACAACTTCGCTATCTGCCTACAAGAAACATGGCTGCGGGTGTCACCAGTTAAAGACGGCTACATAACACTACTAAATCCAGCTGGAAAAAACAATAAGGGACGTCCTTTTTCTTGATTGCTCACATTGATTAAATCGGGAACAGGCTGGGAAATAATCAAAAAAATCAATCCAAATAAATATGTTCAGGGCACTGTATTGCGATCAATGAATAACCAAAACAACAAAGAACATCTCCTACTGTTGAATGTGTATTGGAATCCGGTAAAAATATCAGCTGAAGCGTTCATTTCTGCGGTAACCAAGATAATAGACAGTCAGCAAAGGAACTGTCTAGATCTCGAATTAATTATATGAGGAGATCTTAACATCTCGTGGTTCGACGATCAAAAAAAGCATATTGAGGTTAAAAAAACAGGCGAATGCCCAGGCAATGAAAGATGAATGCAATGGAGTAAAGCTCTGCAGATGCGAGATTGTATGATGGTTAATGGACAGGTGCGAGGTGACATACCACCAAATTACACCTGGGGAAACATGGGATACAAAAAGATCATTGACTATTTCTGGACGTCGTGGAACCTGTTCGTAAAAATAGATAATCTACAAATTATGTCAACAACAAATAGTGACCATCATCCTTTAGAAATGTCTTGGCTGCTAAAGGACAGAAAGAAGTGTAAAAACAACAAGCAAGCTCTTGAAGTAAATAATGGGCGTAATCGACTCAGAATCAAAGAACCACAAATCATCAAAATGTCAAAAGAGTTACAGGACCTAAATTTTGACAAAACTGTCCAGTTGGATTACATACCACTACTATCAGATCTGAAAACTGGGTCCCTACGAAACAACTTGCAAAATATGAATGTCCACCAACATAAATGGAGTAGGAGTCTGATTGACCAAAAGAAGCAGCTCAGGAAAGACGTCAAAACAATAAAGAAGCAAAACGGACCGAACACCTTCAGTTTATTAAAACAGAGGAAACAACAATATCGGAATTGGGTAAAAGCTTTTGCCTATCAGAGAGACCAAGAGCGCGGCGAAGAAATGTTGGCATTAATCAACAAAAACAATTCAAGGGAAATTTGGAGAATCTTGAATAAAGGATCAGTAAATCAAGAATCTCTACTGTCAAATGGAGTCGCCGAAAACGACTGGGTCTCACACTTCCAAAAGGTGTTTTCTGGAAATGGGTTGTCTCAATCTGTTGACACTAGAAATGATGACACGGCTTGGGATATAATCGAGTCTGGCGATGATATTCTCATGGCTATATCAAGATTAAAAATGTCAAGAGCTGCCGGACCTGATGGCATCAGTAATATGCTACTAAAAGAGCATAAATATGCATGGGCAATATTCATCAAAAACCTATTTGTGGCAATAGCCGCAAGAAGACAGGTCCCGAAGTCATGGTCTGAGGCAATACTAGTACCAATATATAAGAAGGGCAATTGTGGCGATCCAGCAAACTATCGCCCGATTGCCCTTCTGGATACAATCGGAAAAATACTAGCAACATTTCTACAAAAGAAACTATCAACATGGGCAAAAAAAGTCGAATTGCCGGATATAAGACAAACAGGATTCACAAAGGGCGTAGGAACAGGGAATAATCTCGCCCTAATGAACCTATTAAAACTCGAAGCCCTAAGAAAAAAAGAACAGCTATTCATGGCATTTATTGACTTACAACAAACATTCCATTCTATAAACCGTGAAAAACTATGGGGAAAGTTAAAAAATAGAAAGTGCCCTAATTCTCTGTTACACCCTATTAAGGCTTTACATTCTAACACTACAATCAGAATAAGGCTAAACGCAGAAGGTGACCTGACCTATCAAAATCAATTACTACAACTAGAGGGGTGAAACAGGGTTGCCCCATAGCTGCAACCCTGTTCAAATTTTATATTGCCGATATTACAACAGCCCTTGCAGGTGCCAACTGCTTCCCTCCTAAAGTCAATGGTCAACCAATAAGTTACATGATCTATGCCGACGACATAGTGTTGGTTGATAAGACTCGAATAGGGCTACAGCGGCTTTTGTCAGAGCTAGATTCCTACATGACCGATAATGAACTGGTCATTAATGTGGAAAAAACAAAAATTATGAAGTTTGGATGTACGCATGGCACAAAAAAAAAGATCTTTAAATGGTGGATTGACAAAAAGCAGCTTGAAGAAGTGACAGAAATCCGCTACCTAGGAATAATGATTAACATCTCGATATGCGAAAGGAGCTGGGTGCAGGATATTATCCACCGAACAAGAATGCTTGCCTTACAAGGTGCTAGATTACATGCCCTATATGGAAAATTCTCAATGATACCACTGATAATTTTCTACCTCCAGAAGGTAATCCCCACAATAACTTATGGTTCAGAAGCAGGTTGGAACATAGACCTAAAAATCTGGTCCAAACTGGAAGGCCTATTTTGGCGATATGCCCTGCGGTTGCCTAAAAACATTTCAATGACCATCTTGCGCCATGAATTAGCATTAGAAACTCTTTATAGAACAGTATTATGGAAATCCCTGTTACTGTTACGAAAGATTGAAATGTCGGAGCCAGAACCTGCTTATAGAATATTAAACCTAGGAGAGACACATCACTATACTGGTCTATTACTAAACTGGTCAGAGAAAGTGAAAACCATCATGTTAAATGCGAGCATTTCAATGGACACGTTGTTAAATCGGCCGCAGTCTGCGAGAAGACTGTTGAAAGAATGGCTGTGGATCAAAAATTTGGAAAAATATGACATGATGTCGACAGCACTGGATCCCGGACCTACAAAGAACAAGGGGGATAAAATGCCAAAGTACTTATGCCAATTCCCGTCGAGATATCACAGGGACAGATTTCTTAGACTCAGATTGAATCTCTATAAGACAAATTATATGACGGTAAAAAGGAAATTGGCAGAGAATATTAACGCAGCTTGTCGGCATTGTAAAAGCCAAGATGAGACAGTAAAACATTTGATAACCAAATGTGTGGCAATAAAGGAGCTGAGATCAATCCACTTGATTAAATTTAAGCCAGTAAATGAAATGATGGAAGATCTGTGGTATCGAATATTGAGTGGCAGCTCGTTCCATCTAACTTGTTCAGTGATAAACTTTCTGGACAAAGTCTTGCTCTGAGGTATTAAAAATCTAAACGGTCTTGTAAATATGATAGAAGTGAATTGACGATGTATTGTAACAAAAGTTTGTAAGAAACTAGATGTTGCAAATAAAATAAAATAAAAAAAAAAATATTCATGCAGTAGTGCGGCAACAGATGTGGCATGTTTAGGATACTAGTTAGGTCATCATCGAAAGTTCCTAGTGGCACATGTGGTCTGTAGATCACATAGATGGTGAGAGTATGGTTGCATGAGAGTTGGAATTTGGCAGTGAGGAGTTCACAGGACTGAAATGGCGAGGTAGTGACTATTCTGAAGGCAGGTTAGCTTTGTTGATAATGGCTAAGCAACCTCCTTTGGTATTAGGTCTGTCAACTCTTAGCAGTTGGTAGCCATCTGGTATTGCTAGCCTAATAGCGGGGCCAGCAGCCTCATGGAGCCAAGTTTCAGTTATGAACAACAGGTCCAGGTTCTCATTAATTAGGGTGTCTGAGGGTGTCTGAGATCTCTGTGGCGTGGGCTACCATGGATCTGGCATTGATGAGGGACCCAGTTAGGAAAAGGGTGCTAGTTGGTGTTGTAGTAGAGGGTTGCATCTTTTTAGTTAAGATAGCTACTTGAGATGGTAGCTGCTTGGTAGGTGGGATGCCTAGAAGCAGAGGAGTAAGCTTAGGTTGTTGTGAACGTTTGTTCGTTAGGTTAGTTAGGTTGGTATAGCCCCTAAAGGTGTGGTAGGATGATGGTTAATGAAGATAGGACAGTCTAGCCCTTAGTCTCATATTTCCATCTTTAGGTGGGCAAGAGGCAACGGGTGCGAGTGCCATGAAAGTAAGGAGGCTCAATGCAAAGTGTAATTTATAATTTTAGGAGGTTTTCATTGTAGTCTTGAGCAAGGAGGAACTAAGTTTGTTAGTACAAATTAGGCTAGGACCTGGACTTGCATGGACATGTATAGTTTAGACAATGTGCTGGAAGTTGGGTGGACTAGGCACGTACAATTATACTATAAACTACAAAGGCCTAGACTTGTGCAGATCAGGCAATGTACTGGACATTAGACTGACTAGACAAGTACACTTATACCATAGGCTACAGAGGCCTAGACATGTGCAGATTAGGCAATGTACTGGACATTAGGCTGACTCGACAAGTACAATTATACTATAGGCTACAGAGTCCTAGACATGTGCAGATTAGGCAATGTACTGGACATTAGGCTGACTCGACAAGTACAATTATACAATAGGCTACAGAGGCCTAGACATGTGCAGATTAGGCAATGTACTGGACATTAGGCTTCTAGACAAATACAATTATATCCTAGGCTACAGAGGCCTAGACATGTACAAATTAGGCAATGTACTGGACTTTGGGCAGACTAGGCAAGTACAATTATACTATAAACTGCAAAGGCATGGTCAACTGCAAATTGCGCAGAGTACTAGGATTGGCAAGAACTCGGGTTCACTAGTATTGGTATAGGCCAGCGAGTCAGCAGAAACAATTACAAAAGTTCAGATAAGCGGAAGATAAACGTTGCACTCTACATGTCTCATTCTCTCAAGGGAGGGTACTTTAGCATACATTTGGCGAAAGGCAATACAACGGACATTAGGCTGGATACATAGGGTGCCGTGTGCATCAGGGGAGCCGAGTCATGGAATATAGTAGGAGTCTATATATGTATATATTGGATGAGGAGCGTTGCATGCCTACAGTGCCCAAAGTATGCGCGTCCGCATACCAGTCATAATGGCAGTTGTACGTGGTGGATACTGTAGGTTCCAAGAGTCAAATCAAGGTTTCCACAGATATTTCAATTGTATTAATGCTTGCACGTAGAGCCGAGTCAGAGTAGCCCATTAGCAGTTCTGTCCGTATTGTGGCTGAGCAGGGGACGATGTTAAACGTTAGCAGCGGTTACAGTACCTTGTAGACATATGCCGGGTGGGTCATGAGCAGTGTGCATTTGGAACCCAGAGCGGCCCGCGATTCCCTCAACACCATCTGACTCCCCAGAATTAACCGAGTATATGTCCGTGCACGCCGTAAGAGCTCTGCACTTTTTCACCCCCAAAAGTGCATGTTCCAGCGGTAGTATGAATATTCCCGAGTCGGCAAACTGAACGGGTATCCGTTGGCTACTCGCCCATTGCACTGTAATTTCACTAGTGTATTCATCGCAGTGAAATTGGCAGGTAGTAGCTGCTATTGTTAGATCCTTGGTAGCTGGATTTCACATTCAGAATGTTCTTTTTGGCATCCCACAACTTCTGGACTTCTGCAGACGGCAGCTATCCTCTATTACTGAGTAGGTTTTCTGTCGATGCTTAGCACCAGAAAGCCCCTTGAGTGAACTCAAAGGGACCACACCCTTCAATGAATGTTGCTAAATTATAGACTCTCACACAACTTTGTAAGTACTGTGGTATTCCCACTAGGATGCCCGTGTGTCTTCTGGAAGGACACAGTTGCAAAGAAATGCAAGGCGGGTACCTGCTTCAGTAGTGAGGGTATGGCATGACCTCATATGGCAGGTGCAGTAAGGCCCTCCCCCACTCAGTTATCATATCCAGTATTTCCTGTGATGGAATGACATATGAATAAATGACCTGCTCATCTTCCAAATATATCTGATTTTTCTTGTGGTCTTCTACAGATTGGAAGTGATATAGCAGGTTGGGCTTGGCTGACCCTTTTGGAGTTTTGACCAAACCTGATTTGCATATAGTGTTTCACTGTTTGTAAAGAAATAACAGGTTAAAAACAATGGCCTAGAGCAGTTAGAGCAGTATTCCATGTTTGGGGTTACTCCCATTCCATTTCATGGAACATCTAAACTTTCTGATTTTGTCCTCTTTGGTTTCTAGCATCTCCCCACCGTAAACCTTATTGAGTATATGGTCTTATGGTAGCCAGTATGGCACCTAGGAGAGGAGTGATTTTTAAGCAACCTACTTTGACCTTTTGGGTGATATGACCACATTAGGTTGGAGAGTAGGTTGGTTACAGCTGTCATTTATCTTTAGCTTACCTCATTAGTAACACAGTGTAGCTCTTTGTTTGCCACTGAGGTATTCATGTATTTATTTAAGTTCTGCCTTTGCATATTTTGTTTTGGCCCATTCATTTGTTTAGGGAAACCATGAGGGAGGTCTGCCATGGGTGTTGTGCAAACATGGCCACATTCTGATCGCAGCCCTGCCAAGTCAGTAATGGGTTTGATTGGTGTAGAACTATCACAAGCCTAGACAAGTCAACACACATACTGTGCATGCATACCTGGGCATAACTAGGTGTTTTGTAGTTTTTAGGGCCACCTTGATTAGTTAACAACCAACGCCTTTGTTTGCATTTCATGCCCCTACGTGTGTTTGGAATCATGGATTAGGCCAGCCCATACCATTTAGGGTATATCTAGAGGAGACCCTAATGTTGCCTACGTTATGTTGTTTGTCTGCTGTGCTTCTACAGGTATATTTATTCTGTGGAGTATTTTACACAAAGCTGATGCTACTTCAATTCAAGGATCATTGTTACCACTCTTGCTGGTTGTGATATCCTTTCTCTGTTGTAAAGTTTTTTTTTTTTTTTTTTTTTTTTTTTTCTTTTTTTTGCAACTTTATTTTAGAAAAAGAAGAAATGACAATAACATATTCACAAAAAAAAATTACATACCAGTTCACTGAAACATCAAAAACAAGAATATTTTAAATACAAAACCCAACCCAACCCACAGTTCACATCACATTACCTATAAAATCAAACTCAATACAGATCCAAAAAAGTCCCCCATATTTTTGCAAACAAACCATTCTTACCCTGTTTCCTATATATACATTCCTCCATAGCTGCCAAATCTCGCATTTCACTTATCCACAACTCTTTCTCCAATGCAGCAACAGATTTCCAATTTCTAAGGATAATTTTCTTACCCACTGCAGCTCCTCTAAATAACCATTTTTTCTGGCATTGAGAGAGATCATCCAAGTTGAAGTCGCTCCCCAGAATGATTGTCTCGAAATTAAAATCAATTGTCACATCCAGGATTTCTTCACAAATTACACCGACATCATTCCAGAACCCTCGAACCTTCACGCAATCCCACAACATATGCTCCATTGTACCATTCTCCTGAACACATGCCCAGCATTCCGGACCATCCCTTAAACTTCGCCTCCACAATTTTTCCGGGGTCCAATAGACCCTATTCAGGATCTTAATCTGTCTTGTCCGCTCAGTCAAACTCAAGGAACACAGTTTGACATTCTCACACATCCGTGTCCAAACTTCCACAGAAATGTCCGTGCCAATTCTCCTACTCCATTCAAATCTTAGAAAATCATTGCCTTTATATTCAAGCAGAATCTGCCTGTATACTCTGCTCGCTAAGCCGCCCTCATTCACCAAAGATTTCCTCGTAAGAAATTCCAGGTTCAGACTATTTTGAAAATCACACACACCAACAACCAACTTCAGTTTCCTGTAGTCTGAAAACTTGAAACCCTCAATGCGAAATTCTCTCTGCAAATCTCTAGCGCTTTTCCATTCACCCTCAGTGAAGAGGTCACCAACCCATTTGACACCACCTAAAAACCATTCAGGCCAAAATATTGTTTTGCCGTTTAGTTTGATAGAGGGATTCATCCATAATGACGCATTCGGATCTCTGCATGCATCCACACCTAACAATGCATTCAGATTCTTCCAGGAATTTCTCAATGATGTAGTCAATATATCTTTCACACCTTTCGATACTGTGGTCAACAATGCCCTAGGTGACAAAGGGCCATTAGCACTCGCCTCGGCCACAGCCCACACACTAGGATTTGTTTCCATGAAGTCAACCACAAAAGCACAATTAAAGGCTAGATGATAGGCCCTGAAATTTGGTACTCCTAACCCGCCTTTCTCCAATGGCAACTGTAACTTCCACAAACTCAATCTTGGCGGTTTCTTGTCCCATAAAAATCCTTGTGTAAGCCTGTCTAATTCTTTCCAATAAGAAGCCTCAATATTCAATGGGATCATACCTAAAATATAGTTGATTTTAGGGGCGGACACCATCTTCAAAGCGTTAACCTTCCCCCAAAGCGAGAGATACAGTAATTCCCATCGTTCCAAGTCATTTTTAAAAGCCACAGTAAGCATATTCATGTTCACTCTTACCAAGTCACTAATCCTCGGAGTGATCCAAATCCCCAGATATAACACCTTATCTGGACACCAACGAAAACCCAGATCAGTGACATATTTTTTGCTACATCCAGGAACCAGCGGCATCACTTCCGATTTGCTCCAATTTACTCTATAACCAGAAATCTTCTGGAATGAAGTTAAGACATCCATTAATGCTGGTAAAGATAGATGCAAGTCCCGCAGGACCAAAAGTATGTCATCTGCAAACAACCATATTTTCTGTTGTAAACCCCAACACGAGACACCGTCAATATCCAGTTCATTTCTAATAACAGCTGCCAAAGGCTCAATCGCCAGAACAAACAACAAAGGCGAAAGCGGGCATCCCTGTCTCGTCCCCCTTTCCAGACTAAAAGGAACAGAGCGGATCCCATTGGTATTAACATCTGCTGTCGGCTCCGAATATAAGAGCCTGATCCACGATCTAAAATTCACTCCAAATCCCAATTTCTCAAGGACTAAGAACAAGAAATCCCATTCCACCCGATCAAAAGCCTTCTCCGCGTCCAATGAAAAAACGGCTGCATCCCCTGACTCATCCGTCGCCTTATTAATCGTATGCAATAAACGCCTGATGTTGCTAGATGTTTTTCTCCCTTTCACAAAACCCGATTGATTTTCATTGATCAACTTCGGGAGAAGATCCTCCACTCTAGAGGCCAAGATCTTCGCCAAAATTTTGTTGTCCGTGTTAATAAGACTAATCGGACGATAACTCCCAGGAAGCGTCTCATCCTTTCCCTTCTTCGGAAAGACAGATATCATGGCGTGTCTAGTCGAAGGCGGCAGTAGGCCACTAGCCAAAGAGGATACATACATGTCCCTAAGTAGATACAGGGCTGAATCCGGCAATATCTTGTAGAACTCAACCGGAAAGCCGTCTGGCCCAGGTGACTTCCCAACATTTAATTTGCTAATAGCCTTCTTAATCTCATCCAATGTCAGGTCCTCCTCTAGTGTCTGCGAATCAAAATCAGAAACTCTAGCAAGGTTCGCCCTCTCAAGAAAGTCCACACTCCCGAGTGGTTCATCGATTTCACTCTTATATAAATGCATGTAATAATCCCGAAAAACACTGTTAATTTCATTTGGCATAAATGTGATCCGGCCATCTTTATCCTGAATAGATGCAATCGACCGTTCAGATTCCCTCATCTTCAACCTATATGCTAACCATCTATCACACTTCTCACCTTTCTCAAAGTACTCACATTTCAGGTTATGGTATTTCTTTTCCGCTCTCTCCTCAATTATATCACTAAGTTCTCTCTTTAGTTTTTTCAATTCATTAAGACCATCTCTGTCAAACGGGTCAGTCATGACCACCTTAGATAAATCACCAATCCTCACCTCAAGTTCCTTCTGCCTACCAGAATTCTTCTTTTTCAATCCACACGTCAAATTAATCAGATAACCCCTCATAGTGCATTTCAAAGCTTCCCATACAACCTCAGGACTCAATTCGCCCGTGTGATTTACTGAAACAAAAAAATCAATTTCTGCCCTCAACTTCTCCACCTCCTTATCCATCTTCAAATACGTATTATCCATTCTCCAAGTATATTGCTTCTGAACAGGACCTCCCAAGCTAATACACATCACCACGTGTGCATGATCCGTCAGTAAGATTGTGCCTATTTCACTGGATTTATAGTTCTTCGTCATTAGTCCAGCTGTCAGCAACATGTCCAGTCTAGAGTAAACCGAATGTGCACCTGAGTAAAAACTATACTCTCTAGCATGTGGATGTTCCAACCTCCAACCATCCCGCAAAGCATGTTCCTCCAGCAAGTCCTTCAGAGAAATCAAATGGCGGTCACTATGTCTATAATTTCCAGACACACTTCTATCCAAATCATTATTCAAAACAGTATTAAAGTCACCACCAAGAATTATATTATCCGAACCCAAGTCTTGAAGCGTCTGAGCCACCTTCCTAAAGAATGAACCATCATCCACTGATGGGGCATAAATATTACATAGCGTCACAAAACAACCTTGAATATTAACCAGCAAAGCCACCATCCTACCCTCACCATCTGATATTTCCCGTACAATCTTCAATGGAGTATTCTTCCTAATTAAAATTGCCACTCCCCTTGATCGAGTGGAAAAACATGAGCCATAGACCCTTCCAACCCAACCTTTATTAAGGGTACTGACTTCATCTTTAAGCAGATGAGTCTCCTGAATAAAACAAATGTCGCACTTCAGCTCTTTCATGTAATTCATGATCTTTAGCCTTTTCTTTGAATTATTTAGTCCATTAACATTCCACGTAAGTATACGTAAATCATCAGCCATGTTCACTGACCCACTATCAACGCCAAATTCACCAAATATAGGATCCACTACCAAACCAGAAAATCTTAAAAGGTAACTACAAGATGTGAACAAACCCTCCCCCCCTCTGAAATAGAAGCAAGTCAGCAACAACAGACAAGTACTATACACTAGATATAACATTCTAAATAGCCCAGTGTCCTGGACACCCCTCCTATAAGCTTATGAACATTATCTATAGAAATAATCCCCCCAAAATCTGTTGTAAAGTTGTCCTCCTGTCCCTGGTCCGGCTGACTGGCAGGGCTGTGATATCCATGCTGGGACCACTTCTGGGAAATGTTATATTTTATTGCAGTGTTTCTGAATTACTGCGAAGGTTGTCTGCTATGTGGTCAGAAGCTGGCGTCATCCAGAAGGGTAGTGGTACACTACTGCCCCCTCTCTGATGTACATCTGGTTATGTTGTGGGTCATCTCCCATATATTGTTTCCACTGTGGGACCTTTTTCTGCTGGATTGAGCTGTGCAAAATCTTCTTGGTCAGATTCCCAATATTTCTGGAGGCATTTTCATCATTGTTTTCACTCCTGTCAGGAGGGTCTCACTCCTGGGAAGGTCAATTGTTCTTCTTTTGGGCTATCTAGGTTGTCTTTTATCTGCGGCCCGAATACTTGGGAGGCTGGGTCCAGCAACTCACCCTGCAAAGGAAGACCTTTACTCGAGGTGTCATTCAGCCAAGTTTTGGGGATATTCCACCATAAATACTTACCTAAGACCCTGGGTTTCTGGTCTATTCAGGTTACTTACCCCCAGGGGTCTCAGTGATCCATGGTCATGAGTTCTGCAGGCCCCTTTTAGCTGTGATTTGTCATTGACTTAAATACGTTTGAATTCTGCTGCACTTCCATCTTCTTGAGGCTGCTGGGTCTTAAAATGCACCCCAGCTCTTAGTGGGGTCTTCTTATTGTGCTCTTGGAGTAGGTTGCTGCCTTCTGCACACCTGTAGGGTAGAACTCAGACTTACCTGACTTTTCCATATAAACACTGCCCTGCCTACAGACTGTGTCCCATTATATCCTACAGGGAACTGTTCCCCCCCTAGAAACTGTAGATAAGCAACTCCTAAGGGTACTGACCCAAACAAGGGCATTTTTCCAAGGTCTCTGTCGTTTCCTTGAAGTTTACTACAAAAGATATATCTGTACATTAACATTCTATTTATTAGTCACATTACTGAACATGCTGTAAATTACATTTTATACTGTAGGTAACTATTGTGTCTGTTTTCTAGGAGTGTAGTAAGATCTTATGTGTGCGTTACTATAAATATGATCCAATCCCAACTTCTGTGGCCCTCTGTAAAGGTAGAAACCCCTGTGGTGCCTTATGATTGTTTAGTGTGTGTTTGTAATATTTGTGCTGCTTTTGTGTGCTAGTGCTCTATGAACAATGGTAACTATTTGCTGAGTGGCATTTAAAAATGGATAATGACTTTTTGACTGTTTCTGTTGTCTAGGTTTTCCTTTTATGTACACCACTTAGCCTAAGTGTATTGTTCCCACCACTGGGAAGAGTGCATACACTTTCGAATTAGGAATTGGTTATGTCTTAATTGAAATTTACTGTGTTTATCCTATGACTTATTCTTAATCTAAGTACTTATTTGAACTGTCAGAGATACTATGTTTCATTTCATAAATGTTTATATTTTTAGTATAACAATGTGGTGTATTCTTTGGGGATAACGTTATGATCGTTACTGTGCTACACTAACAGCCTTCCTCTCTCTTGAGTTTGGACTGCATGCCCTACCATTGCTAGGACCATAGAGAGAGATCTCTTTTATGTTTCCCTTTGGTTTGATTGCTGTTCCACCTTAGGTTGTTTTCACATCCCTCACATGTTCCTAATTGGAGGGTTGCCAAGAGCAATGCTGGTGCTTCTGATCAATTCAAATCCTTCCATGTACAAGCATTCAGTTTTACTTATGTCACCCTGACTAGGATGGGTATACACACGTGGTCCTGAGCATGGTGTGTCTAGATACCCGGGCTATCCCACCTGGATGTGGACAATGCCCTCCTCGAAGGCCTCCTGTCGTCCTCCTTTGTGCCCCTGAGAAGTGTCAAACAGGCGGTTGCACGCCTCATCAAGGGTCTATGCAGATACAATTGCATCACCCCGGCCTTCATCGACCTGCACTGGCTCCCGCTGCATGCATGAACCATCTTCAAGTCATGTTGCATCATCTATAAGCAAGTCAACTTCAAGTCACCCAGCTACCTCGTGGAGAAACGTAGCAACTCTGGCAGACAGCACACGACCATAAGCAAAGAGATGCACAGACTTGAAATCTGCTGCTGCAAAAAGGAAATGACTAGCTAGAAAACAAGCCTTCTCTGCATGCGCCCCAAGACTGTGGAATCGCCTCCCCATCAACATCAGACTCGCCCCCATGCTATTGAGAAAAGAACTCAAGACCCACCTCTTCAAGGAGTCTCACCTCCTTAACACTTAGGCCATCACTTTGGCCCCCTTGCGACCTGATTCAGTAGACATCATTCGCCCCTCTCCTCCTCACCACCATCTACAGCTGTATCCTGCCTCTGTGTCCCTCTGTATGCTACCCCTGTGGTATATCTGTTCTGTTGTTACTATTATTATTGTTATTATATATTCTTGTAACGTGCAGCTCGCCTGTAGGCCTCAGCGCACACAAAAGAAAATAAAAGAAAGACAAACAATGAAGAAAGCCAAGAGGAACAGAGCAAAGAGAAAACCAGGAAGTCATGTCTCCCAAGAGATAGCTATTCAATCATTGGAGTTAAACATCGAGTGTGTATCGCCTTCTCAAAACAGAGCACATTCTTCAGTGTCCGAAGTGTTGGAGGAAGATTGTTCCAGAGAGCAGGCACACACACATTGAAACTTTTTACAAGAAAAAGGTTTTGATTTTAAAACGGAGATGGTGAAGCTTATTCTCCCATTTAAAGCTTAATAATCTAGGTGCAAGAGCATCAAGCAAACGATAAGGTGGCTTGGGGCCTTCCCTCGACACTTTTGTGTGAGATTGAGTATCTTCTGTGAAATCCAGTGTTGAGCAGGAAGCCAGTGACGTTTTCTTCTGGCTTCTGTAACGTGTCCATTCTACCTAGTCCACCCACAACTATTATTTCACCATTTTGTATGACCTGCAAGCTGTTAAGGTTGGATTTAGACATGCCCACCAGCAAACTATTGCAATAATCAATATTCGAGTTGACTAATGCACCAGCCAGGAAAGCCACATTTTTGGTGGATACATAGGTTCGGATCTGCTTAATCAGTGTCTGGTGTGCGGGCAGGTTGATCAAAAGTGTGCAATATGTTTTTTCCTGGACAGGTTAGAATAAAAATACACCGAGGGTCTTAACTGAAGACACACCAGTTATTATAAAGTCAGCAATCCTGATCTCACAGTATCTTTCATCTAGCTTGTTCAGGCGCTGTGCAGTTTAAAAAATGAGCAGCTCTGTTTTACCATCATAAAGCATGAGACAATTAATTGCTATCCAGGCCAGAATAAGAGAGAAGGTTTTATTTATCAATGAGGAATCCAGGTCATAATTACCAGTTAGTTCAAAGATAACCTGTGTGTCATCGGCATCGTTGTATATGTCGCCCCAACACTGTCCAACAGATCAAATAAAGGAACTCTGAAAAGCACTCAATTATGCATCTGTACTTTTGAGTATTAAGTTCTGTATCTGTATTTTTGTATCCTCTGTAAAGCGCTCCGTTGCTTGCCAAAGCTAGGTCCTCACTCAAAAAATGCCATATTAATAATAAGAAAAGCTACAACTCACTGACATGCACAATGAGGTTGAACCCGGTGTGGGTTACTTGTTATCTTGTGCAGAGGGGATGTGACCTAGCCATTTTCCAGATTGGGTTTGGACCAAGCCTGCATTTGGTCTTCCTCCTTCGGTAACCCCTTTGCAGGATGAAAGAAAACGGTTTGAAGGATTTACCATAGTTGTGCTAGTGATTATGAGTAATTAAAAATCTTCCAGTCCTTCATTTTCAGTTCTGCGCCTCATCTGACAAAGCAAAGATGGGCACTCGCCACCTGTGCATATTGTTCCTCCTTGACACAAGTTGATACAGCATCATGATGCCCACTGGAGCAGCCTTTTCGGGGGTGTGTACCTGCAGTATTGTACAGGTTTTTCATAGAGTGGTTTGTGTTCTGATTGAGGTATGATGTGTGACTAATTTTTTTTGGGAAATGACCCGCTCCCTATTCCTGGCCATTTTCTTCAGTTCGTGATAAGAGCAACTGATGATGGGCACTTTTTGAAGCAAAACGTTTTCCCTAGTTTTGCGAGTAGGGTTTATTGCATAATTTTGCTCATTATCATGACCACTACCCACTTGCAAGCATGATTTGGCAGAATGACATGCTTTGTGGTCACTTTACACATCCTTGTCACTAGTATTGTGTTATTTGCAGTAGCTTACACATCTTGCAGGAACAAGTTTTTTGAGAGTCACACATGTTTTTTCTTATGCAAATATGGCTTTTGCATACACAGTTGTTGGTGCTCCAACCACTAGCACAAAAAAAGGTTTGAAAATGAGAACAATACTTTGGAAATTATATATATTATATAAATATATATGAGAATATCAGAAACCCATGTATATGTCTGCTGATAAAAATGCGTGTTCCTAAACTCAGGATGGTACTGCAATATTTATCATAGAGTAAAAGCACTGTTTTTGCAGCACTCAATGTTACGGCACACAGTACAGAGCACACACCCCACGTCCTACTACCAGCATCGAATGCAACACTGTACCTGTGCATTATTGTTTAGTTACAGCACAGCTGAGGAGGCTATACACATTGTATGTCTCTTGTTATGTCTCTTGTTATCCATACTGTGCAGTCTATACATTAAGTACATTCCTTTCATCTCTGTACTTTGTCCTGGGAGATCCGTTTTAGGATTTCTAAGCTAACATATTAAACATGCTAAGTTATGTACAGAGTATTTCTATATTCTTCATGGGACAGAGCATAGTAGTGTGGAGGAGAAATACACATGTATGTAGATGAACGCTTAAAGAATGTTGCTGTGAAATGTAAATGAAAGTGCATTTAAATGTAAGTGTAAGGAGCAAGCTGATTCAAGAAAGACAAAGAGCCTCATTACTGGTCCAGTGGTAACCGTGCCGGTGATACCGGCGGGTTGCCGCCCAAACCGTAATGATTTACCGACGCCTGACATTCTGATAACACTGGGGCATTAGAACCCCGGCGGGCCAGAAATTCAGGCACCAGTAAATTGTAAATCTCCATTCCCATAGATAGGACTCTATGGGAGTGGGGACCACGGAAGCACTGGCATCATTACTAACGGTGCCGGTACTTCTGTGAAAACTCTGCTTACCCTGTGCCGGGAAGCTTACTGACACTGTTGCTTCCAGACCGGCACACTTATAATGAGGCCTAAAGACTGTATAGTTAATATTAGGCCTAATGTAGCATTATGTAGGACAGGATTCAATTTTGAAATGTATGCCTAACAATGTATTAATATTCACACGTTTGCATTCTGCTGTCCTAGCAAATTATGTAGAAATATGTTTAAACTACCAAATGTTTATTAGATCACATATATTCAGTTACATCAAAGAAATTATTTTAGATGCGTGAAAGTCTTTATTGTATTAGAGGTACACATCTGTATAGGTTATCTTCTGAATACTAGAAAATGACCTTTGGAGTCTGAGTTTCCTTGGCAATACACATTAGGGACATGTGTTCCCATGAAGTCTGACAGTCCGACATTTTAATAAATGAAATCAAAAGTGAACCAAAATGACAGTTTTTGCTAAAACAAAAGGATTAAGGCACACATATAAAATGCTGTTTTTAAACCAGTCCTGTATTGTTAATAAGGATGGTCTTAGAAGAAGCGCATGAAAACTAGAGGTCTCTTTCCCTGCCATCTGAAAAATACAGCTGATTTGTGCACTGCTGGTGCAGCTCGCTGTGTTATGCTCATTGGGACTCGTTTGAAGTGTGATGCATTATCAGTGATGCTGATGTCTGCCCTTTGGGCCCTTGTCTCATGCTGAGGCCTTTCTTATTACTGCAGCGTTGTGAGCATCAGGTGGTAGTGACTGAGTTGATGCAGCTGGCACAGTGGTGCTGGGCGTTTAACGACAATGTCCCCTTGCAGAACAAGTGAGAAAACACAAACACGGTGGTGTGTGTTGCCAGTGTTAGGCAGATTGTGAATGTGTGTAGTAGTGATAGCAGCCTATATGATTGCATGGTCAGAGGTGGTGGTGTAGTGTACCTGGCCATTTCTTCCCTTCGGTTGTAGCATCTGCAGTATTTGAAGTGTTGTTGGTCTGTTTAGTGCTGGTGCCCCAGGTCAGGTCGAGGTCAGGTTCTGGCTAGCAGTGACATAACAGTGAGCTTTGCCCCGAAGACCACTGTAATGCCAGATTTACAGAACAATTGGTCTGTCTTGTTTTACTGTTCTTTATAACAATTGTATTCACTGAATAGTCGCAAGCTTTACAAAGTGAAATGGGTCCAGATTTGCCTGCCACAAGAGCACCACATCTAATTTTCCATTTGCACAAACACAAATCAATTTAGGATAATACATGCATAATAGTGCAGATATCGGATTTTGAGGGAGCATGGCGAGTAAATAGGTTAAAAAGGTCTTGGGACAATAGTGCACCATCCACACTGAGAGAACCAAAAAGAAAAATTGTTTGATATATTTTTTTAATCTGCTGAAGGCGGTGCTGCTGCAAGACAATCAGGATGGCCAGCTCTGATTATAGCTGTCCACCTCGAGGAACCTATGTGCTGCCTCGCACCCTATTACACACACCAAATACCAGTATTTGGTGATTCTGAAGACTTGTGACTGTTGTCATTGCTGCCGGCATCACCCTCTGAGGTGGGCAGCCTGTGTTGCATGGCAAGAGCTCCATGAGCAAAGTGAGCTGGCAGTGCACACAGTTAATCATCACAGCAGCTGCCCAAAATGGGGAAAGTGTGCCCTGCGCCGGGAGGCTGTGGTGGAGTTCCAGCTGCCCTGCACCTCCAATACACAACCAGTGGGAGTTGAGAAGCACATTTAATAGATAACTATGGACCATGGGCTGCCCCGGATCTGCTGATGCCAGGAGGACTGGGCCAGCACTTGGGGCTGTTCCCACTTGCTGTGGCTTAGCCTCACTGGGAGCCGCACTTTTCTGATGACTCAGGTTGAATTCTGGGTCAGCGGGCATTTGGCTTGCCTACAACGTGCCTTGATCCCTGCGCTTGATGCCCTGCTATACTAATGTGGTCCCCTAACCCATTTTGGTGGTCCTAGGTAGATAACCCTGGATGGCGTCTCAGTGAGCAAGATATAGCATTACGTTTGGGGGATATACAGCCACAGTTTATAAAGGTCCACATATGAACCCCCCTCCCCCCAGTGTTTTTCTTTTCTTCACGGTGGTGTGATGACAAAAAGGGCTAATGGAAAACAGGGGAGTATGGACAGTTTCAATAGGTTGCACGGAAAACTCCCAACAAAATTGACAGTTTTGCTGGAACGATCAGTCACTTTCCTCTGCCAACAGATCAGAGATACAGAAGATGATGGCATGTATGCAGGATACAGGAGGGCTTCTCGGTTGCCAATGTAAAATGAGACAACATCACAGGTAACATTTACTCCCTCATGGAGCAGATAGAGAAAGAGGTTTCCAGAAGCTGAGACACACATGGGAGTGGTGCAAGATGATGTTTCTACCTTTCCGACCAAACTCTCTCCGTCCTCAGTGAGTCCAAAGCAATGCTTGGAAATATGAGGACCTTGAATACAGTTCCGGCCAGAACAATATCAGATAGCAGGAGTTTGTGAGGGTCTCCTAAAAGGCAATATGGAATTATTTGTTGTGCAAACCCTCCTATCGGTTTTGGAAATTCAATGGCTCTCACACACCTCCCATCTTATCATACTGCTACATTATCACCTATCCTATCCCTCTGAAAGCAAACCCCAATTTACAGGGGGTGCCCTTTAAATACATGGGACCCATAATCACCATAAACCAGAGTAAAATGCCCACCTCTAGGGATTTAAAAGCCATGAGTCTGTCTTGCAGGTGATAACAAGGCTTTAATCTTTATAGATCATGAGGATTAGGGAACTGGCAGAGAACTGCTATTCCAGGCCAGCATTCTGTCATCGTCCTTTGCTGACTCCAAGACCCTCTGAAGACTGCTGCTGTGCCTGGGGTTTAAATACCCTTCACTTGGTCACTGGATACCAGCGGAGCTCCTCCAAACTTGTTCTTATTGACATACAAGGGATGCTTCAGAGGCTCCAGTGTTGCATGGTCATGTTCCCTACCTAACATTAATGCTGTATTAGCAGAATACTTTGTCACTCTTGTTTAGCATAATTTACTATGTTCCTGCCATTCCCTGAACATTAACTCCATAAAATTATATTTGATGTGGTCCAATAACTTCTACAGAAAAGCACTTTTCTAATAATATGTTGTGCTGAATCTAAGTCTCCATTGACCTGTGATTGACAGGAACAGTTGGTCAGCCACATCGTTCTCTCTTCTAGCCTGCATGTAGTCTATATTTAGCACAGCTTGACTTTACCGTGTGCTAAAGGCAAAGCTAACTTAAAATGTAACAGTTTTACAAATGCATATATATCCATCTACATAGTTGTTTGTACTTAGATTTAAATTCTAACTATCTTTATTTAGTGACTGCTATGCCTGTGTGTGATTATCTTTGCATGAAAAAGCTTGTTCAGTGCTATAGTGCATAGAGAAGTCTTGCATCATTTGTAAAGTGCTTGGACAGTTTAGAAATGTAGGAAAGCACTAGGCTCCTTCCCAACACCTCTTACTAAGTCTGGTAGGAAAAGGTTTAAGCGGGATATCCTGGTCTCTAACCCTGGCCTCCCTATCATTCATACCCACATCAGCACTTCCTCCAGACAGACCCTGACCCACATTCACTTTGTCGTTCCTTCTCCAGTCCTATGGACCCCTCTTATGGTGTCGGCTCTCCATCTTATCTCTTCCTCTCCCATTACTGGTGGCACTCAGTGGGAGGTTCTATTGGCCTCCTTCCACTTCTCCAAGACCATCATTAATGTTTATCTGAATGGCACCATCTTGGTCTGGAATCCTCAGCCCAATCTCCTCCTTTTCGATAGGCATCTCCCGCATCTTATCAACTTCCTTCCTTCTCCCGCTACTCCTACTAGCACCTCTCTGGCTCCTCTGTCACCTTCTTCTTCTTCCACCTCTCTGGATTCTTCCTCCTCCGCTATGGCTACTATGCCACTTCCTGCTACCACCTCTGACCACTTGAGGGCCCCTTTACCACTTCTGCTGGATCTACCTCAAGCCTGTACCCCACCCCGAAAGTCTTTCAAATGTGGCAACCTGCTCCACGTCGCTACTCTCAACTCTCCCTTTGATATCAAACACTCCTCTGACATCTGCCACCTCTTTGAAGAACTTGACCTGGATGTTCTTGCTCTCACCGAGACATGGTTCATGGCCAGCTCTGTCACAGGTTGACTCTCTGCTCCCTGATGGCTACACGATCATCTCCAAGCCCAAAACCAAAAAACCCAGCTGTGGAGTAACTTTGATCTTTCCAGAGTGGATCCCTGCTTCTGTCATTCCAATGGAGGCCTACTTCTCCTTTGAATGCCTGGTATGCAGGCTCTCTATCTCTCCTAGCCTCGCTCTGTCTGTGGCCATCATCTGCAGGCCACCTGGCCAGGTTACCCTCTTCCACCTCAGAGTGGCCTGACCTCTCCTATTCTCTTCTTGCCTCTACCGCTCAACTTCTCCTCCTCGGAGACCTCAACATCCACCTGGATGCTTCTAATCTCTCCCCTGGGCTCTTCCGCAAACTATGCAAAACACTCTCTCTTTCTCCATTCTACCCTCCGGCCTGACACACTCTACCGGCCACACCTTGGATGTTCTCATCTCCTCAGGCATTCCCCTCTCTAACCCTCTGACCACTCCTCTCTCTTGGACTGACCACTTTCTGCTTTCCTCTCGTCTAAAACTCTCTCTCTCAGGCAAAGCATACCCAAGCACGGCCACCTACCTTCTTTATCATTTGACTCATGAAGCGTGTGTCAGTGGATGCCTTTGCCTCTAATTTGTCTGCTCCTCCTACTCCTGCAACTGACTCACCCTCTGGCACAGCCTTCTCTAACCTGCATCTTCTATATCCAACACTCTGGACATCCTTGCACCTGTCATGAGAATACATTTAAAGTCTACCTCCAAGTGCAACCCTCTGGCCTCCTCTCCCTCTCTTCCTCCTTTCTCCTCTTTCTCTGTGACAACACCTGATGATGTTTATAGACAAGTCCGATCTATGAAAGTGTCGTCCAAACAGGTGTTCCCCTGCTCCTCTAGAACCATCAAGCTCCTCTCCTCTCTCGCTCATTCCTGACTATATATTTGCAAATCAGTATTGGTGCGCCTCCAACAATCTCTGCCTTAATGCCAGTAAGACAGAGATCTTTCTAATTGGGACAGCTGCACCCGCTTTCCCTCTCTAACTCTGCCCGCCGTCCTTGGGCCCTTTTCCTTTCCCTTCCTGTGAGGAAATAACCTTCTTTCTGAGGGTAAAAACCTCTATTTAGGACATGTCTTTTATGTAAACTATAGTTTCACAGGTCAAGACGTCTATCAATACCTGAAAATCTGTGAGTCAGATTGTACACCCTGCTCATTGAGTATTTTATTATCGAGTGATTATTCAGTTTTGTCTTTTTGTTAAGATGAATATTGCATGTGCGACTTTATAGAATAATGTAACAAAATAATCTGCTAAAGGTTTAATGAGGATGTAAAGGGGGAACTAGATTCTGGGTTTGTTACCTTTCTTATTTGGTAGTGAGGGTAATGCACTTGCCCTTTAACTTGCATGTATGCATGTGTTCAGGCAAATGCAAAAATGCATCCACGTCTGCTAGAACTGAATTTGGATATGTTGGTTGTTTAACTGTAATTTTAATGTTGGTTAACATGAATGTTTCTTTATTCTCTTCTTGTTCTGTTTTCTTTTGTGGCAATGGTCGAAATCAATCAAATGAAATATGACTATTTTTAACACCTGGGAAAGGAAGGCACATTCGATTGGAATGCATTGCAAATTATGTCTACCTTGTAAACATGTGAGCTGACATTTACAAAGTGTGCACTACGCAATACATACACAAGTGTGTTATGGCCATTTTGCTTGTTGTGGCACTTTTTTTTACACTTTTTAGTGTAAATGACAAACATTGCATTGAAAGGACCAAAATGTATGAACATATTAATGTAGGTAGTCCCCTATGAATTATTAGCACTTTTTGGGAAATTAGTCCTAAGAATGGAAGAAATATGGAGTAAAAAGATACCTGCTACCAGTAACTCTGAATCCAGAGGCTGGAAAACCTAAATGCCCTGAAATCAAATTACACCAAATGAGATGAGCCTGCAAAAAAGGCACAAAAAGAAAAGTTGAAAATGAAAAAACAAATCAGGAATCCATGGTCCTGCATAAAAAGACCTGCATCAGTACAACATCTTTGAGATCCAAACCCATTATGGGTGAATCAACAACTATACAGTTTGATGACATTCCATCCAATCACTGAGCAGAACTTCTCTGTGATAAACAACACCAGCAATCCTGCAGAATCCTCCAATAAAAGGCACAAAACCATCATGCATCAATCAGAATTCCTACATCACTTACAAATGGTAAACAACAAGTTGACTTGATCTTGGAATCCTTCCTGGCTCCCTAAATACAGTGGGCCTGATTATAAGTGGGGTAGTAAAACACGTTCCAAGACAATCCAGTAGATACTGTTACTGGAAGCAGCAAATGGAGCCGTACATGCTATGTCTGTGTGGGACACTGGGCAGCATGATGAGTGTTATAACCCTCTAGAGTCAGCGCATGAGGGTAAGAACTGAGGCTACCAACCAGAGCTTTGCACTGTCTGGCATTTCTTTTGGCGTGTGGATAGGAACATTGCAATCCTTGCCCAATGCCAACTAACCATCATCCACCTCCATCAACACCTTATTTAAATCTGTCCACTGTAGCCTAACCCGTAGGTCAAAGAGAGAATCATGCCCCAGGCCCCAAGCCTGCTTGGACAGGTTAAGAAACTCAGGCACAAATGAGGATGATTGCTTATTGTTCATCAATTCCGGGAGGGGAAATTGAGGGATGTGTTGTCGAGTGTGGTATTTGAGGGGTGTGTTGGGGAGGGGGAGGTTGAGGGGTGTGTTGGGGAGGGGTAGGAGTGTTATTACAGTGGGAGTGAATAATGGCTAGATGTTCGGTTCAACAAAGGGTGTCAAGATGCAAACTCCATATCTGGCTAGACAGTGTTTCACACTCAAATTATGGATCACATCAGATTGCATGTGTAGTTGTTAAAGTATTGAATTCATATTTGCTCACATTGCCTGAGAGTGCACAGTCATACACAGTACTGTCCAATTTTGTTAAGTGGCTACCCAAACTCCCACCCACTCACTCAGAGATAGTATCACTTGGAAGGGTGTGGGCGGGACATTATTCAATGCATTTATTTTGTTTATTTAAGCAGCCACATTTGGGATGGTGTATATGCAAGTGTTGATCCATGGAGCTTGGGTGTGGGTTGTGGGAGATGATGCGGTTGTACATTTGTGTCTGTAAATGGCTGATTTAGGCCTTCTATGAACATAGAACCCCATTTGAGTGGAACATGCCATCCATGTTGCACTTACCTCGAAGCCATAACCTTTGTACCCAATGTACGGTCATGCACGTTGGATAGGGACTGTTGTGCAGTACGATTGAGTATACCCAGGAAACCTTGCACAGCAGTGTGCCATGGTCATATCAGCATCACGTTTCATTAGCACTTTCAGCTGCTTCCTGTAGACTTCTTCTGTCTGGGGGTGGGGAGGTGCACAGTGGCACATGTGTGCAGTAGAAGGTACAAATTATATTTGGACATTGGGTGACATCATAGGAGTATCCTTTCATGTCATTCATGCCCTTTTGGGTTGTTGGTAGGGAAATGCTTGCTGCTGCATGGTGTTGGAAAGCAGCCAACAAGTATGTCAGTATATTTGAAAATGTGGGCTTGGCCATGTCATGCACTATGGAGAACAGGCTCTAACTTTAGTAGAGGGGAGAGACTGCGGTTTTTATGTCAATTTGGCGCTCAAGGTTATTCTGAATGAGCTAAAGTTCATGAACGATGGTAGCCCTGCCCAGCCGATGATTCCTCAGGGTGTGGGTTTCTACTGCCTATGGGGTTCTTCTGTTGATAAGTATTGGGGGCTTCAGCCTCCTCCTTTGTCCTTGTTGGCCCATCTGCTGCATGATTGCTCATTCCTCCAACTAGCTCCCCTAAGTACATTTTCAGTGCTCCACTGGTCTCCATAATACTGATGGTCTTGGGCGTGGTCTGGTGAAGGCTTCTTGTCTTGTGAGAGCTGATTATGTGTAGCTGTGTTTGAATTTGCTACAGATGCCCTTCATTTCTGCCTGCTTTTTCTGGATGTGAATTTTGAATGGTTTTTCATGTGTTTCTTATACTGTTAATGTTAGTCAGAATAATGTGCTACATATTGCATGAAGTATTGCCCACTTTCCACATCGGTCTTGTGCGGGTATGGCAAGGCATGGTTATCACCTCCGTTATTTGTGGATGTTTTATCTTTGGTATTTTCGTATGCAGTAACTGGCTCGTACTTGTACGGTGCAATAAACCACCCCGTAATTGCCTGTATGTTTTACCATTACCACCACACTGCTAATGATGTCCAGTTTCTATTAAATCACATCTAAAAATGCAAACAGCATCCACATTAAACATGCCACCAACTGCTGGCCAATCTCCAACCACCCTGTGCCAGTCGCATGTAAGCAAATCAGAGGGAAACACATCTAGCTATCTAAGACAAACTTCAAATGGACCCAGAGTTAGAAACTGTACATCTCAACTAGGGGTGTCACTGTATTAGTTTTACGACGGTACGATAACCTTCTTGCCAAATGACGGTATATTATGGTTATCGCGGTATAGCAGGTGGAGTTAACTAATCTTAACAAATATTTTCTAAAAGGTCATAAATTGTCAGATTTATCAACACAAACAAAATCAGGCACCCAGGGCCAAAATTGGGCTTTTCAACATACTTTCCACTGAAATGCCACCTCTTGCTTCCACCAAACACAAACACACGTGTGGAGAGGAGGAGGGGTGGGGAGCCCTGCTGCGACTGGCAAAGTAAACTGAATAACTTTTCGTAAGTGGTCATTTAGGCTTTTAGCTCCCCCACTGGCTACTGGGTAAAATGAACATGTTGCCATCTTGATAACCTGCATGCCACAGATCAATGGAGGCTGATGGTAGTATACGGTTGTGTGCGCACACACACACACACGCACGCACTCTCTCTGTACGTTACAGACTTTAGTTTACTTGCGGGCCAAAAGGTGTTCAGTAATCACGGACATGTTACCCTTTGGTAAGGCAGCAGGGAATACCCACACAGATTAGTGAATTTCGCAGTGTGACTTGTATGTAAATTCAATGATAGAGCCAGGGAAATCCCCCATTGTCATACGTTTAGCAAACATTATCCATTATAAATATATACCCCCAAAGCCGCCAACCCAAAATAAACCTTTTTCCTTCTTGGCACTGTATTTATTCCTATTGCTAACATAGTGATTTTGTGTCAGGCACGTGTGGTTTATGGAATGGCATTAAAAACTGCTCCATCTGAAACTACTTTGCAGGTGGCACATCCAACAGTGCAAGACCAAGACTGCGCAGCACTTGCTTACTGCAGCCTTTACAAATCAGATTGAAAAGCACACTTAACGGTATAAACGGTATACCGGTATAAACAATGTGATGGTTATTATTGTTCGATTAAGTGGTTCACAGTATCTTTAACGGTATACCGTTATACCGTTACATCCCTAATCTCAACGTCCTTTGGCGTGATTAGTCATGAAATCCTGATGAACAGACTAGTGGACGAAGGGCTGGAGCACACATAATTAAACCGTATTGCCCCATCTTTCTCACAGAACAGAGACAACACCGATGACTCCATTCAAATCAATCCCCCTGTACCAGAACATCACATGTAGCTTCCCCATAGATCCGACCTCTCTCTGCATCTTTTTAACATTTGTAGGGTCCCTTATTTGACATTATCATCGGACCAAAAAGAACTGCTACTACTAAACAGCAGACACTAGAATGTTCTAAAAACTCAAAATATATTCAAGAAAGTGACAACTAGATCCGCACAAAGTTTTAATATGGCTTTCACCACCACAGAGGGGGGTAGCCATGGCCGGCAATGGCCCACCAGCCCGAACTAAGGTAGGCTGAGCGAAGCGAGCACCTCATTGAGGGCTGTGGACCGTTACTAGCCATGGCAGCCCCCCACTGCCGTGGTGAAAGCCATTTGCATCCTGGGTTTAACCAGGGTTCAAATGTTTCATTTTTCTCCTGCAGGAGATTGACGCAGCTTGCGCAGCCAATCTCCCAAGAGGAAAAAGAATGAAAAAAAGATGGCTGTCACCATACGAAAAAAGGGCTAATTCCCTTTTCCAATTCGATGGCAGTGGCTGGGAGACAGGAGGAGTGCTGGGTGGGACTGGAGCCCAAAGCTAAGTGGGGAGGGAGGGTCTGTTGAAGGAGTTGGGGTTATAATGGGGGGGGGGTGGAGAGGTGGGGAGGCAACAGTGAGAGGCTCACTGTTGCCTCCCCACATTAAAAACAACACCCAAAATGGCACCACCCGAGGAAGAGCCTCAGGTGGCTGGAACAGCAGGCAGGGAACGTGCATTCTCACCTGGTGTTCCAGCCACCTGATTGGCTAAACTGTCTTCCCCAGGTGAGAATCAGGATTGACTACTGAATAAACAAGAACAGACTGAAAATCAAACAGTATATGATATAAATGAGAATCCGTGCAACCAAGACAGTCCACGCCTCCACAATTACTTGGCAACAACAGATGGGAGCCTACACTCACCCCAAAACGTCAGTAAATGTAAAAGGATTATTTTGTTCATTTTCCTTTCTATGGAACCAAAGCTAAACGTGCTGCCAAGCACTGCACATATCCCCCAAGCAACTATCCATCATATTCTGTCTTATTTATCGCTCCCACCGAGACAACTCACATTAATTGTACTGGTAATAAATAAATTGGCGTATGCCAAAGCCCTACATCATCCTGCCGCACTTCCTTTTCAATTGCCTCCAAATCAGAGAAAATTGAAGTAAAGACTGCCGTTAATACTGAAAAGTTGACGACACATCATGCCAACCCTTCGCACCCTGCAACGGCTTCATGTCCAACATATGATTCAATTTGAAATACTTTGCATTACCCACAGGGTTGGATACCCATGACTGAGGCCCTGATGTTATAGTGCAGACATAGAACCCTTATGTCCAGGGAAAAACTCTCTGATCAAGCAGCGCAGGCTTGGCGATAGTTCCCTGTTAAACAAGAAACACACATAGAGAGACTGACATAACTGTGTTGACAAACAGTCTCGGAAATACCATGCATAGCCAACTTCTGAGAGGGCAACTTGATAGCTGAAATCAATCCATTACTTTTCAGACAGCTGTTTTTGCTGCTAGACTTAGCAGTTTTACATCCCCTTATTGCAATCATGTTTGCCCAAAACATCATATTTCCCACTGGTACGTCCATTGAAATACATGTGTCCTTCCACAAATGTCAGAAAAATGTGCCAGGGCACATACGCCTTACCAATAGTGTTTGCCCCTTACAAATGGCTAGTGTTACAATCATGAGACAAAAGGTATGATACTGGAAAGTAGCACTCCACTGCAATCTAGATTTACAATCTAGATTTGAGCAAGTGGCTAATAGTTTCCAAAAACGAAATATATGGAAACATAGGGTGTGGCGACGAGTCCAACTTAAGATGTGCATTTTTAGAACATTTCTACTGGAATTCCTCTGTGTTACAATATATCCTCAGAATCACCAAAAGGACGCTTTGTAGATAAAAAAAACAATGAATAAAAAAACCTTTTTGTTGGATCATGATTCATGTAAGAGTCCAATGTCTATTCCCGAACTAGGTACTACACACGTGCTGCTCTGCATTGTCTTGTTTCCCAGATGAGTGTGTTGCCCCTGACCGATCCTCCCAGCCAAATGGATAGATAGACCATGGTTACCATGTGAAATTACCATTTCATAACAGCCTGGATTTTATCCAACTGCCCTATACAAGTGAGAACTGTTGTGCACCACGGTTGTGGTCTGATGGCTGATCTTGTCACAAACCAGTGTTAGGTGTAGCTGTAATCGTTGCATCATACCAAACGATAGGATTCTTGCACCCAAAAGAGCAACTGAGGGACCTTTGGAAGAGATTGGAGGTAATGATATTCAAAAACTGTCTGGCAGAAAAGTGAAAACCCACCTTCAGGCGAGCAAGAGTAAAGAGAGACAACCGAACCAAGAACTAGGTAAAACATCTCTGCTGGAGGATGATGTGTGGTGAACGTGCATACAGAGATTCGATTGAATCATGCAAGTTTGGAATAAACAAATAGAATACAAGTGAACTGCATGGTTGCGGAAACAACATCATGGAAATCCAGAAGTAAATATTTCAGTGAAACTGCCAAGGAAAGCTACAACTATTTCAACCTACATTACAGCATCCCAGAGAGAATAGGAGTACACGCACACATGAAAAATCCATCTTGATTGCAATTCAGACTAAAACATTAAGGGCATGGTTCATTGATTATTTTGCATGGTGCAAAGTGACTTTGCACTGCCAACAAACACCCTGATACATGGAACAGTGCAACGTGTCTTTTAGCCGTGCAGAGTCACTTTGGACTGCAGAAATACACTTTGCACAGCTCCACCCTGATACATGGAGCAGAGCAAAGTGTATTTGTGCAGTGCACAGGGACTTTGCATGGACACTTTGGGGTCATCACGAGTTTGGCAGTAACCCTTAAATGAGGCAGTTTGGTAGGATTTACCCCCAGCTCTGTGCTGGGGTAAATCTGCCGCAAATTTACCAATTATCAGCGCAATTAACGCGCGGTAATACCACCAACGGTAGTCACACCAAAAATTCCCCATTGCGCCAATGGGGAATGGGGAATTTCCAAATGGGCCCAATGGGGAGTGGGCAATTTCCGTTCCGCCAAACTACTGCCTAAATAAGGCCTAACTAAATACATACAGAAAAAATAAAACTCCCCTCAGACATTATGATTTTCACTTTTAAGCAGCATCTCGTTGTTAATGTTATTGCCACTGTTGGCAGTGGTCGTACGGGTTTAAACCGACCTCAGTTTGGTTCGTTTTAAATTGTTGGACTAATTTGTTTCGACCAGGTCCACCTCCTTTTTGTTTTTCTCTCATGGGGTGGTCCCCTCATGCCACTCCTTCCTACCCCAATGCCTTCTTCTGCGCCCCTCAGCATGCCATCCCACACCTATACACCTCTACCCCAATATATATATATATATATATATATATATATATATATATATATATATATATATATATATATATATATATATATATATATATATATATATATATATATATATATATATATATATATATAAATATATATGTGTGTTTTTTTTGCCTCGACCAAAGACAGTCGACCAAATGTAAAAGGACCAATCTGTGGTCGTTTTAATCCCAGCATAGCGCGGGTATCATGAGTAACTCACTTCCTAATTTTATCTTTCTGTTCGTAAATCCTTTCTGTCAGAAGACCATCCCCTAGGAAAATGTCGTGGGGCCTGGTTTTATGGTTATTCTGAAGGCACTCTGTCAGGGCTATGCATGGGATGTAACACTTCTGTAATGCTTTGTCTGTCACTGTGCACTAAAGAGTTGTCATGGAAACTTACTATGGCAACTCGGTTGGTCCAGAATTTGCGTAATGAAACATCACATTTTCAAACCTGCACAAAAGACCAGCACATGGCGTAATCAGAAACAGACAAGATTACATTGTATTCATATTTGCTCTTTGTAGGATGAAATGAAGTACTTCTGTAATCATAGTAATACTGATCCCGCCACGTTTTAAATACCGCTTTCAGCCACAGTATCGAAGCAATTTAGGTATGCAAGTAGAAGCTGCTATTTATGACATGACTGAAAGGCAGTCCAAGGTAGCACGAGATTTTACCAGTTCATCAATGCACCCCCTCCTCTTATAATTGGTAATACATTTGGAATAAAATCAGCATGGAACCAAATGAACAATATGCAGGATTTTCAAACAACAAACTATTACTTGTTACAGACTCACACAGCATGTGTGCCTGGTATTTGCACCAGCACCAAAATTGCTCTAGTGCAAATATTCATTGCGCTGATTCTAAAAAAAGAACATGCACGAAATAGAAACACAGAGAAAGTGGCTTTATGTATATTATTTCACCATACTAAATAATGAGCTGGCACGCCCTCTTCCATAAGCTCCCAAAACTAAGGTATAAATACCATTCAGCTGGCTTTAAATTTTATACTGGTGGCCCTCGTCTTGTAATTCGGCGCACAAGAAAACTACATTTCGGCAATGAAATAGCCTATCAGAACAGTTCATATTTTCAGGCGAACTTGGGTTATGCTAAGAAATATAAACCACCAGCTTTGGCAGAAAGAAGAAGGCCTGCTATCAAACAGAGCTTTGGATTAAGAGTCTAGACAATTTGGTGTCTGTATCTTTAATTCAGACACACGTAGCAGATTGACGCAACTCTGCCATATGTGGGTTAATGAAGGGCGCGGATCACGTGAGCGCCTGTGCGCCCATGGAGCCCGACCAGAGAGCATCACATCCAGTGGGCTTTGTTGGCTGGGTGGGCTCACGGGGTGCAGGGTGACCATGTCACATCATAACATGGGCAACGAGGTCGCTCTGATGCTTGGACCAATGCTGCAGTGATTATTTTCGAGCGCAGCTCAATAGTTTCCTGCCGTAGGTCGGCGATCACAACGTGGAGGGCCTCCATTTTGGACAACACGTGGAGAAGGTTGCGGCTCCCTTGTGGAGTGCTTGTGCAGCTCGCACACATTTTTGGAAACCCGACCTCTTGTGGGGGTGTTTTATCTTTCACGTACACTGTTGATTTCCTTGTTCCTGGTTCCTTGACTCACTGGATGACAAGGTGAGGAGGAGGTAGAGGCACACAAAGAAAAAGAAAGGAGATGGACATTTTTTTTTCTTCCATTTTGCTTTCATCATCTGTGTACTTTTGGTCAACGTGCTCAGTTGGACTGGGGGAGCACAGCTGCTGGTCTGTGTTGGACACTGTTTGGAGAGTTGCTCTGGCAGCACGCTCAATTTGTTTTGTGGGGGACACTTGCAACTTTTGGATCTCATGTGTGAGTTGCAACCCCAGAGGCTATGTGCAGGTGCTCGTGCGCTCCCTAACATGGGTGACCAAGAGGGAGGTGGCACAGCTGGTGGAAATGTGCTGCCAGTGCCTGCGGCCCCTGTGGGAGTCTGTGTTCCTGCCAGCAGGGGGCAATAACACTGATGCTCGAATTTGATGTTTCTGGGGCCCCGTCGAGCCTGCGGCCAAGGGGGAAACACTGGAATGGCCACCTGGACATTTACTTCAGGGCCACCGGTGAGACAGATGAGAAGAGCAATGTTGCTTTACTCTGAAGGGCCAGCGTTCATCACATTTTCCAGTCTCTGCAGCCAGTCAATGACTCTTATATGAAGGCCAAGAATGCTTTGCTCGAACGCTCTATGCCCCTCACCAACACCAACGCAATTTCATCATGTGCAGTGCAAAACAAAAAGACAACAAATCCCTGGACAACATTTATGGCCGCCTCCGGTGCATGGCAATCTCGTGTGCAAGGGACAATGAACAGTCCATGATCAGGAACCAGTTTATACAGGGCTGTTTGTCCGGGAAGCTCAGACATCAGGTGTTGCGTGAACCTGGCATCACACTACCCTGCATACTGGATTTGGGTCGCTCCCATGAGGTGGCAGAAGTGAGAGCATCAAAGAATTAAAGATGGATGCGGCTATTCGGCCAGGAAAGGCAGAGGAGGTGTGTGCCATTGGCTGAGGTCAGTGGGGAGAGGTGCACGTCAGACGACTGGTGCCCCACGAGACAGAGCGGGCAGCTCACCTGAGTCATCCCTGAAATGAGGATACAATTCCCACATCCTGAGGAGTGACCCGCACAAGGAAAGGTGTTTGGAAGGTGCGGAACAACAGATCACTATGCATGAATGTTCAGGGCTCTGTTACCCGTGGAGGTACAGAGAGGACCGTTCCCGGGACGATTCTTCCAACAACAATGCCCACCCAATATAACCTTAGTGGACCAGAAGGAAGAAAGGTTAGCCCTAGAAGTGGAAAAGAAGGACAATGAGGAAAACATATTTTTAATCTCCCGCGTAAGTGCGCTGAGTACCAACACCTGAAGACAACTGAAATGACTTCTCCATGTAAATGAGTCGAGCGTGCCAATGCTGGTGGACACGGGTGCATCAGTGAATGTGATGGCCAGAGTGCACTATGACGCCATGACTACGCTGCCCATATTACACAAGCTGAAGCCATGCATATTCACATTTGGGGGTGAGCAGCCCATTCCACTTGCTGGAGCGTTCGTAGCAAGGATGGATCATGGCAGCACCTCGATCAGGGCCCGCTTCTACGCGACTGACGTGAGCGATAACACCCTACTGAGCTGTGTGGCAGCTGAAGTCTTGGGAATTGTCCTTTTTGCCTATGGTGTCTATGTAGAGGATATACTAGAGATTCTCTAAAAGTATGGTAGGCTGTTCGAAGGAATTGTCCACATGGCTGGCAAGCCAGTGAGGCAACACATAGACAAGTCCATTGAACCGCTAGCCCTGAGTCCTGTTCCACCTGTGAGACCTTGTGCACAAGGAGTTGGACAGTTAGGTGTCTTTGGACATCATAGAGAAGGTTCATGTGACCACGCCCTGGGTGTTGCACATAGTCATTGCTTGCAGGCCAAAACAACCTGATTCAGTCAGGGTATGTGTGGACATGAGGTTACCCGACAAGGCGATCAAGCGTGAGAGACACCTCACGCCCACAATTGATGACATCATTGCAAAGTTGAAGGCGCCAAGTTCTTCTTGAAACTGGACTTGAGGTCAGAGTACCACCAGTTCGTAGTGCACCTTGACTTGAGGTACATTACAACCTTCACTACACATCAAGGGTTGTATAGGTACAAGCGCCTGAGTTTTGGTGTGTCCTCAGCAGCGGAGGTCTTTCAGAACATCGTCCAAGGAGCCCTGACATCCTTATGTTTGCCAAGGTTTATAGCCATATAATCGAATGTAAAAATGTCAAAAGTCATAATCTCGGAAAAAAAATGTTGAAAACAAAAAAGTCTATTTTTTTTTAATTACGTTTTTTATTCGAAATGGGGGTCCCTCCCAACCCCCCCCTTTTTTCTTTTTTTTTTCTTTTACCCTTTTCTTTCATTCCCGGACCCCAAAAAAATATATAAATAAAAAAATAAAAAATGTGACTTTTTTTCTTCGAGATTATGACTTTCGACATTATTGATTCGATATTTTGACTGCACACTGTTTGCCAAAACAGAGGTTGTACACATGGCATGCCGAGAGAAGACCCTAAAGCATCTCCAGGACCTGGGGCTGATATTGCACAAGGAGAAAATATGAATTCCTGAAGACCATCATTAAATTCTTTGGGTTCATATTTAAGGAAAGAGGGGTGTCCCCAGATCCTGGCAAAGTCAAAGACATTATGGAGGTGATACCACCAGAGACCGTGACTGGGGTCCGCAGCTTCTTGGGGATGGTGACCTACTGTGGTCAGTTTATCAAGAATTTGCCGTCCAGGTCAGAGCCACTGCAAAGCCTCATCAGAAAGGATGTCACATGGCAATGGGGCCTGCTGCAGCAGGCAGCATTTGAGGACGTAAAAGGGGCTCTCACAGCTGAAGACACCATGGCCTTCTTTGACCCCTCTCTCCCATCTGAGGTGGTGGTGGACACCAGCATGTTCAGTTTAGGCACAGTCCTCACCCAGGCGGATGCCCATGGGAAGGTCAGGCCCATTGCCTATGCGAGCAGAGCCCTGTCAGAGACTGAGCAAGGTTATTCCTGGATAGAGTGGGAAGCACTGGCAGTGCTGTGGGGATGTCAGCATTTTCGGCTCTTCAGTGTTACGATGGTCTGTGACTGTCATGACAGACCACAAGCCACTGCTGCCGATCATTAATGGATCCTCCTCGAAACCCCCAGCATGTATCGAAAGGTGGATGCTGGCGCTCCTTGAATATGGTGTGACAGTGCATCAACCTGGGAGCAACAATGCGGCCGACTACCTGTCACGACATCCACGGTACAAGGCTGAAGATGGGGAGAACATCAGTGTGGATGCGGCTGACGAGCATGTGCAGCTGCTCGTTGTGTCAGCAACCCCGAATGCCCTGCCCCTCCATGAGTTGGTGCGGGCATCAGAGGTGGATGAGTGCTTTCAGGGGGCTCTTCAAAAGGGCGAATGGAGGTCAGTTGTGCAGACCCTTAGGAGAAGAACCCCAGAGGCACGGACGACATTGGAACACCTCTGGAGAGTGAATAATGAACTAATGTTCGTGGAGTTGGGGCTTCTTCGCCGCAGAGATTGTATTGTGGAGCCAGCAAGCAAAGTTCAGCAGGTCATTGAGCTGGCACACCAAGGACACTAGGGCATGACCAAGACAAAGGCCAGGCTGCAGCAGAAAGTGTGGTTCACTGATCTCGAGAAGAAGGTGTAAGATTTTGTCTCAGTCTGTGTGTGGGTCCATGCAGCCTCCCCAACACAGCGTAAGCCCATAATTGAAGCCATGCCCCTAGGAACATGCCCCAGGGAAATCGTACATGCAGAATTTGGGTCCTCTGGCAGGGACGTTCATTTCCTTGTGGTGATGGACGAGTGGTCACGGTACCCCAAAGTTGAGTTGCTCGAGTCAATGTCATTTAACAGGGTCATAGTGGCTCTTGAGAAGGTCTTTGCCACTCATGGGTTGCCCCAGACTCTGTGTTTGGACAATGGACCACCGTTCCAAGAGGACAGTTTTGCACAGCTCAAGGAGGAATATGGGATCCATCACCGAAAGATCACGCCCGTCTGGCTGCATGGGAACGGTGAGGCAGAGTGGTTTATGAGGACCCTCTACAAAGTCTCCAGAATTGTCCATTGACAGGGACAGTGCCATCCATCGGCAATATACCAATTCCAAATGGAGTATAGAACTACCCCTCATGCGTTGACCAGAGTGGCACCGGCGGAGGCAATGTTTCAGCGATGCCCAGGGGGCCTGATACCTGATGCAAATGTGAGGGAGCCAGCAGTGATCGATGATTCTCATGTCAAACAGGAAAGAAGAGCAAGGCGGACAGTGAGTACGTGAGGAGGGGCCTCCGATAGCACCAGCTAAGCCCCAGAGATGAGGTACTGGGGAGAAACCGCCGCCCTCAAGGCAAGCTGTCCCTGACCTATGAGCCCAAACACCCGGATGTTGTTTGCATTCAAAGACTCCATGGTAACAGCATCCGATGGAACTGCAACTGTCATATGGAATGCCAGTTTCTTCAGGAAGGTGGGGGACCTCAAACAAGAAGAAGTGACTGTAAATGCCAGGCCATAGGTGACCCTGAGGAGAGACTGTCAAGAGGTGTCCGACGAGGGCAGTGGCTCTGGCCACCTGCCAAGTTCCCTGGGTCAAGGGGACGCAGATGAGAAGAGTCCAAGCCGGGAAGGGGGCAGGAGATGTCCCCAGAGAGTGGGAAGGGGGAAACCTGCATTTTTGCTGCCTGTCCATTGGTCCGAGTGGGGGACAATGGGTGCCTTTTTGAATAAAGCATTATGTGGGAATGTCTGCAGTGAAATGTTGTTATGGTTATATGTCTTATACCCGATTTATACCTCCTGTTGTGTTTGTTATGAAAAAAGAGGAGTGTGGTGTCTGTACATTTGGTTCAGCCACACATGGCAGAGTGGCACAACTCTGCCGCATGTGGGTTAATAAAGGGGGCGGATCACATGAGCGCCAGTGTGCCTATGGAGCCCATACAGAGAGCATTGCATCCAGTGTGCTCTGTTGGCTGGTGGAGGTTAACAGGGTGCTGGATTACCATGGCACATTGCAACATGCAAGATGTATGGCAACTCACAGAAATACACCTTCAATCGGAGGAAAGTTGCATCACCTCCATGACCGAGGTTGGGTCTGCTTTTCAATGCCTAATCTGTCTATTCATTGTAGCTCTCTGAATCCCATCTCTCTATAGCCTCCTAACTGTACCCTCACAGTTTAGCTTTCTAATTGTATCGCTATTATTGTCTCATATTACTGCATGCCCTTATTTGTCTGCACTCCAATACACAGATGCCTGCATGCATACTTACCTTCATAGATGCATGTGAAATGTATAGCAGAACAGGAGGAAACCGCAGGCAGAGAACATGACTCTACTTTGGAAACAGAGAGGACATATCAAGCCTCTCTGTAATTTCACTGCTGACCCTCCACTAAAGCGCCTGGTTGAAATGGTTTCTCTTGTGTTATAAGTGTAATGTGTTGGCCCCTACATGGGGTCCTATGGGCGATTCTCCCTGGTGCAGATTCTTTTCCATAGCACACAATAAGTAGTGTCTGGTGCCCCGTGGCAGCACAACGGAACAATTCCTAGAAATAAACAATTGTAAAATCTGTTTGAATTTTGGAGCAGTGCTCCCTCCTTTTGCTGGTTCTTTAGGGTTATTCCCAATACTGTGCTGACAGAAACAGGCCGCGGGATCCATATTCATGAAGCATGCTCCCATGCCAGTGCAGATTGCACAATCTGGTGGATCTAACCTGTTGCCTCTAGAAGCAGGTACCTAACAATAGCAAAGACATCTGCTACATGTTGCCTCGCCTTGTTTGGTGGGCTGTACACACCACATTACATGATTACAATATCGTACCACCCAATACATGGTTTGGTTTCATGTGTCATCTTGGAGGTTGCTTTATGCAGGTCTCAACTTGATTTACTTTTGTTAGGGAGAATTCTCCAGAATGGGTAATTTCCCTTACCTAATGCGTCCCTCAGCAGCTTTGCTGGATTTCTAGGATTTATTTTTTTCACCTGGCAAGAGAGTGAGCCTTTTTCCCATTCTTACATGTGTTTTGCTGTGTGTTTAACATTTTTGTGTTCATAGACTGTGGAGCCTCACCTACTTCACAGGCTACATCTTTTTACAGTGTGTCAAACAGTACCTTTTGTCTGTTTCTCATGAAACATTATTTCATTCCCCTTTCTTTAAGATTTGGCTGGTGGCAGTGGTATCTACCCTATTTTTCCTACCGCGGTCTATGAAAATAGCCTTGGTACTGTTTTAGGCTAAGTTAGTAGCCTCGAACTTAAATCTGCTGGACCCCTTTTACTTTTATTTGGTTCTGGCTGGGTTTATTTGCCATTTCTTTTTGTAAAGGTCTTTCTCGTGTTTTACTCTGCGCGCCAAACCAGGTTTGGTTCCTTTGTTCGCCGTCCTTTGGCGGGCTTTTGCACAGAAGCCCTTCTTAGGCGCTTGAGAGTCTAGATAAACAGGATGTGAGGGAGCGGTTCTAGGCCCCCTGCACAGGGTCTCCTTGGAGACCCACGTTTCACTCTTGTTTGATTGGCTAGGTGACTGTCCTGTCAGGACAGCCACCCTGATGTGTGATTGACAGCCAGGCTGCGTGAATGGGGGAAAACTGCATAAAAAGCAGGTCTCTGGGACTTGGAAGGCAGAGTCGCCACTGGATCAAGAGAACCAAAGAGAAGCTGGAGGAAGACGACCACTACCACGGCTGAACCTCCCGGTGAAGCCCTGCTGCGGGTCCGAATCTCCTACACTTCAACGACAGAGAAGATCTGCAAGGAATCTTCTTCCATTCAGCTGGTGGGACCAACCAGTTAGCCAAACACCAAGCAAGGCCTCCCTCCCCTGGTCAAATTTACTGTGCATCGCTGCAGTGAACCGGATAGCGAGGAGGACCGGACCCTGTTTGGGTTTTATGGGAGGCACCTTTTATTTGTTGCTTTACTCGGCTGCTGGTTTCTTCCCTGGGCAGTGCAGGACCCTCCAGTCTTCCTCCTTCATGTCAGTCTGAAAGTCTCTTGAGGAACCGTGAGCCTGCAGGATCTGCCAGAAACTTCTGCCTCAGCTACAGCATTCTTCTTCTTCTAAGGTACTGTTCAAACCTGGTTGTTCATTCCGTCCAACCGCGATGAAAGTGTTTTAAATCTTTCACCAATCCGAGAGCTTGTCCTTCTCTACTCTTTTAAGTAACTTTTCTTGCGACCAACTTCGTTTCAAACTCTTGGCAAAGACTTAACCGCAAACTACTCTGAACTGTGTGATCCTCTTCAAAGACTCTGAACCATTAACATTGGCACAGGCCTATTGATTTGAATCCTCATTGTAGTAAGCCTTTTCTAGATTGCCCTGCTTACTTACTTGTTGGTGCTGCTTAATTTTGTATAACCTTTGTCTTACCCTCCCTTTTTAAATTGCTGGAGTGACATTTTGCTCACACTTAATTTTGAGCTTAACTTGTCCATAATTCATTGGGTGTTGTGTAGTGTATTAAGATTGTGATTTTCTGCTGCTTTTCTTGGTGAACTGTTTTACAAATTAATGTGTAAATAAATGTAGATTCTTTTACTGAGAAACCTTGAGTCAGGGTTTGTTTGAACCATAGCAATTGCTGTCCTTTGTGTAACTTCTGATACTGCTCACTTTACTCTTGAGACAAGTCTGGCTGCTCTGCCATCACTACAACTTTACTGTGTAGTACAGGCTTGTACCAAAGGTGAATTTGCACTGTCACTTGTAGTCTTAATTGTATGTGGTGTTTCCAAAGGGTACTGCATATGATTCTGCCTAACTGTACACTGGTGTACAGCGGCGAGGTTCAAGTATAGTGATTATAGTTAGAGTGCTGCTATTACCTTGGATCAACTAACCACAAGGCTAAACATCACTAAAAAGCAATTTTAATCATGTCTGATATGGAAAGCAACAGTCAGGAGACCCTCCTTAGTTACACTGTGGATTATCTGAAAAATCTGAGTAGAGATAGGAATCTCTCTGTTAAAGACAACAATCCAGAATTAATTGGAAGGCTGTTAGATAAACAAAGTCTGGAGAGTGGGTCTGAAATAACTCACCCCCACCCCCAGCAAATGTGGAAAATTATGAGGATGATAATGTGTCAGTTATTATGGATGAGTTAGATGAGGCGGATATGTCTCACAATGTAGGTGTTACTGCCCCTCTAACTTTTTAACAACCACAACCTTTGTCCACGGGAACCACATCAGGTCCTACACTCAGTCCTGAATTCATTGCTCTAGAAAAGATGAGGCTTGAATTGTAATTCAAACTTTTTAATGTTCAAACTGAACAAAAGCATCAAGAACTTAAGCTCAGAGAAATGGAGTTGAACCATGTACTAGAAATGAAGAAATTGTCTATTGAAAATGCTTCTCTCCCAGAGTCGTCTAGGTCTTCAGTCCTAAGAGACCCTGTATACCTAAATAAATTATTGGTATGTATGAGGCTAAGCTTGATATTTTGGATTGGTTAGCAATGTTCGAGTATAACCATGGGATTCAAGACATTACAGTGAATCAGTTGCTTCTGTGGCTCTTCTCTAGGCTTCCCACTGTTGCATCTGATGTGAACGAGTTGGGGGAGGTGGATAGGATGGATTATGAGTGTGTGAAGCTAGCTTTATTTGCTAGATTTGGGAAGACCCCTTCCCAGTACCTTAATGATATGATATGATATGGCATTTGTAACGCGCCTATACAGAAGTGTTTCAAGGCGCGAGTACCTTAAGAGGTTTAGGACCCTCAAAAAGCATGATGATACCCCTTGGGCTACCTGGGTATGTGAATGTTTGAAAAACGTAGATAGTTGGGTTTAGGGTTACAGAGTAATCACTTATGAAGGTATGAGGAATCTTGTTATGTTGGAGTCAATTTATGATGCCTGCTTTCCTGAGCTCCGAAAGCACTTGACTGATTCTAAGAAGAAAAATCCCAAGAAGTTAGCTAAGGCTGCTGACTTGTGGGTTGCCAACAGGGCTACTCACAAGGATTCTGGGGCAACTCAGAAGAAGGATGAGGGAAAACAGCCAAAGAAAGATAACAAGGAGAATTCTAATACCTCCAATCCAGAAGAGGCCCCCAAACATAATCAGGGTAAGCCACATGGGAAACCAAATAGGGCTAGTGAATCCTTGGGTGCCCAACCAGAGGAAGGTCAGCAGAAACCCCATTCCAGAGAGCATTTGGTTTATGCTATGTTTGTGGGTCAACTGACCATGTGAAAGGACATCCCAGGTGCAAGGGTAAACCTGCAGGGATCAGCACTGCCTCCTTATCCTTCTCCCCAGAGGAAGAAGTACAAATGGCTGATGCCCACTTTCAACTATTTGCTGAAGCACCCTTGGGTCTTCAAGCTTCTGTATCCTTAGAGTCCATGGGTATGGGTAAAAAACACAATATGGATGTGTACAACTCCAAACCAGAAAACTCTAGAGGGTATTATATGGACAGTGTTCTTGTCAATGGCCAGGATACTCTTGCCAGGAGAGACACTGGGGCCAGCAGAACAATAGTGGATGAAAGCTTTTTCAAGCCTGAGGATGTTGCTAAGGCACCCAAAGGCCCCACTAAATATTCTGGACCCCCTGTCCAGTTGGTTCCAATTCTACCAGCTCTCATTCAGTGTAATAATATGACAGTGAGGATCCCTGTCTGTGTCCAGAATGAGGTGCCTGGGAGAGTCCTGTTGGGGAAT
The DNA here is from genome assembly GCF_040938575.1 of Ambystoma mexicanum. Taxonomy (NCBI): domain Eukaryota; kingdom Metazoa; phylum Chordata; class Amphibia; order Caudata; family Ambystomatidae; genus Ambystoma; species Ambystoma mexicanum. Next base: position 701,616,329 of record NC_090930.1, on the reverse strand, counting down.
GATTTAAAAGCTCTAGTAGTAGTATCCAGTACCCCCAGGCCTCCCAGTGAGAGAAAACAGAACCAAACCAAATTGGCTAGAGAGGCAACCTTAAGAGTCCACTCTGAGCCTGTGGGAACCTCCACAGAGAACCCCACTTCAAGCCCTGGTGTTAGTAAATTGACCTCTAACCCAGGCAAATCTTGGTTATTATATTAGGGAAATGGGAGCCCCAACCAAGCTCCATCATTGCCCATCCAATTGTAAAGGCTTTGACTCCCCCTGCTTCTGAGAAGGAGGTAGATAGGCAAATTGGACCCCTCTCTAGGACTGTGAGAACTGGTAATTTTCAAAGCTGGTGGAAAACCAGGAAAAATAGGTCTAAGGTTAAAAACCTTAAGACTGTTGGATCTACGACTGAAGACTCCAATGTAAATCCTAGTATTAGGAGGGAAACTTCTAAAATAGGTAAGGTCAGATCTCAGCGGAAGTGGCAGCATGTACCTTGCTTGACCACAGCCCCTTCAACCAAGACACCTGAGACCTAACCTGCTCTTGTGAGAGAGGTGGTGAGGAACCATGGAGCCCCCCCTAAATCTAAGGGATTCCTTTCTAAGGACCCTTGAAAAAGCTTATTATAAATTCAGAGGTTGTTACAACTTCTGAGGGACTGTTAGATCAGATCCCCTGTACATTAAAAAAGAGAGTTGTACCACAACAGGTTTGTAGGTCATATAGTGTACCAATGAAAGCCACTGATAAAGGTTTCCTAGCAAGGGTTACACAAGGTTGCTGGTGTACTCATCAGGCCATTTAACTGTCTTGTAACAGGAGATCCATCCTGGTGGGGATTAGATCTTCCTGTCCCTTAGTCTAGGGGGGCGAGTGTTAGGGAGAATTCTCCAGAATGGCTGATTTCCCTTACCTACTGAGTCTGTCAGAAGCTTTGCTGGATTTCTAGGATTTTCTTTTTCCAACTGGTAAGAGTGTGAGCATTTTTCCCACTCTTAGATGTGTTTTTCTGTGTGTTTAACATTTTTGAGTTCATAGACTGCGGAGCCTCACCTACTCCATAGGCAGAATTGTTTTACTGTGTGTCACACAACACCTTTAGTGCAGTGACACAAGGTTGTCTTTTTCAGACTTCCCACTTTAAACTCCATTTTCGGGAACTGACTACTGTCTCCCTGAACATGTAAAGTTGCCATTGACTTTATTAGTCTTTTTAAATCCACAGACCCAGTACAAAATATCTTACATAGAGTACTGGAAAGGGTTAACAGTTATCCCTTTTTGTCTGTTTCTCATGGAACAATATTTCATTCCCCTTTCTTTAAGATTTGGCTGGTGGCAGTAGTATCTACCCTATTCTTCCTACCGCGGTCTATGAAAATAGCCTTGGTACTGTTTTAGGCTAAGTTAGTAGCCTCAAACTTAAATCCGCTGGACCCCATTTACTTTTATTTGGTTCTGGCTAAATTTATTCACCATTTCTTTTTGCAAAGGTCTTTCGCGTGTTTTACTCTGCACGCAAAACCAGGTTTGGTTCCTTTGTTTGGTATCCTTTGGCAGGCATCTGCACAAAAGCCCTCCTTAGGCGCCTGGGAGTCTAGGTAGACGGGATGTGAGGGAGGGGTTTTAGGCCCCCTGCACAATGTTTCCTTGGAGACCCAAGTTGCACTCTTGTTTGATTGGCTAGGTGACTGTCCTGCCAGGACAGCCACCCTGCTTTGTGATTGACAGCCAGGCTGTGTGAATGGGGGAAAACTGCATAAAAAGCAGGTCTGTGGGACGTGGAAGGCAGAGTCGCCACTGGATCGAGAGAACCGAAGAGAAGCTGAAGGAAGAGCACACTACCATGACTGAACCTCCTGGTGAAGCCCTGCTGTGGGTCCGAATCTCCTACACTTCAACAACAGAAAAGATCTGCTTGGTAGGACCAACCAGGTCACCAAACACCAAGCAAGGCCTCCCTCCCCTGGTCGAATTTGCTGTGCATCGCTGCAGTGAACCGGATAGCCAGGAGGACCGTACCCTGTTTGGGTTTTAAGGAGCGCACCTTTTATTCATTGCTTTGCTCTGCTACCGGTTTCTTCCCTGTGCAGTGCAGGACCCTCCAGTCTTCATCCTTCGTGTCAGTCTGACAGTCGCTTCAGGAACCGTGAGCCTGCAGGATCTGCCAGAAACTTCTGCCTCCGCTACAGCATTCTTCTTCTTCTAAGGTACTGTTCAAACCCAGTTGTTTGTTCCGTCCGACCGTGGTGAAAGTGTTTAAAACTTTTGCCAAACAAGGACTTGTACTTCTCTACTCTTTTACGTAACTTTTCTTCCGACCAACTTCGTTTCGAACTCTTGGCAAAGACATAACAGCAAACTACTCTGAACTGTGTGATACTCTGCAAAGACTCTGAACCATTAACATAGGCCTGTAGGAGGTTTTGTCTTAGTGGGGTAAATTCGGGATTTGGCAGCATTTTCTTGCCGTAATATTTTGGTGGTAAATTGGTGGTAAACTGGCCTTACGTTTAGAGATAGTTTAGTATTACTCTATTTTGGTGATAAGATAATATTAGCTTGTATTGGTGGTAATTTTAGTGGTATCTTACTTTGTGGTATTTTCAGAATTACCTTATTTTTGTGGTATAGTGTTTTTTTTATACTACGACCCCATCATAAAACAAACCTTTCCTCTCTATCAGAATATCTTTTGGTCACCTGTAGAGAACCCCCAAACCTATCACATTTCAGAGAACCCAATGAGTGTATTCAGAACACCACCTATGGTTTGTGGCTGGTATTACTGGCTTATGTACATCCAGTAATCTATGTGTCTCACCTGACACTGCCTTCTTTTCTGCATGCAAAGAAGGAATCACTCACAACACTTACACACACCTTCCACCTTGCATGTATTTATTCACTTTTCCTTGCTTGCTATTTTAGCTACAGTGGTAAATTAGCAAATGCTTTACCACTCTGGTATAAACATCAAACCCTTGTGATTCCCCTGTATAGAAATGATTCACAGACGCATGAATGACACCAAAATACCAGCCTTTGTTTTTTTGTACACTCTGTATTATTATAACTATTATAAACAGAAATACATCTTACCACATGATATCACAGCATCACCTACAAAATATAAAAGAGAACGGAAAACAAACAAGCACATTGCAAAAAATGAATTTGGTGTTTGGCACTTTAAATATAGAGAAATATGAACATGCACTATTCTTTTTTTTTCTTAACTCTCTGCACTGCCAATAAATTATGTCATCCCATTCAATCTTTTTCCTCACTTGGCACTAACTCACCCAGGCTCGTGAAGTCCAAAACTCTCGTTATCAGGATTTTCTCCGTACGACCTTGTCGCTTTGCAGACCCAGTGCCAAGAGCTCCTTTGCATGTGTGGGGAGCTGCCAGCTGTTTAACTTCATAGCTAGCACTCACACCCACATGGAGTCCAGCAGCATTTATTATGTAGCACCATCTGTCTCTCTGTCCCAGCACGATCTGAACTCTTCCCCCTGGTTATTCCTTAAGAAAACTCCTCCTGCCTATCACCCCTAGGTCAGCCCTCTATTGACGTGGCCCAGCTACCCTCAATCTCTACCAATCAGAATAAAAGAATGTGTCCTGTACCAGCTCTCGTTTTTCAAGATAATGAAGATTTCAGCTCTGGAAAGCAACTGTTTCTGTTTTCCTTCCTTCCTTCCAGTGGCATATTTCTGCTCTCCACAGAAAACAAAAAAACGCTCACATGGACTGAGTGTACATCTCTTCATGGAAAATTAAGTGAATTTTAAACCGTGCATGTAAAAACATAGAATGCATTTCATTGTGCACAAAAACTGCATTAATAATGTTTAAAGGGTTGAAATTAATATATTAGTAAGGCAGTTAGTAAAAGGTTAATTAGTTATGTATTTCTAAAGCAGTTTGCACACATGAAAACATCCAATTTATAAAAATGGGCACCTCTTCATCTTAAAATGGCAGGATACTGTGCTAAAAAGTTTTTTTTTTTTTTAACTAAATGCTCTGAAAACATTGCCTGCTGGCTGTTACTGAAAACTGCTGTGCACCTATTGTGCATCTATTTTGAAATGGCTGCATTTAGATATTGCATACTGCCGACAGACTAATTGCTTTTAAAAATAATGCCTGCAGTTTGAAAAACTAAGCCTGGCTGCATTTCCATACTGCATACTGGCAGTAAAATCCCCACATATATCCTTACAGGCCCAGGCCTATTGATTTGAATGCTCATTGTAGTAAGCCTTTTCTAGATTGCCCTGCTTACTTACTGGTTGGTGCTGCTTAATTTTCTATAACATTTGTCTTTCCCTTCCTTTTTAAATTGCTGGAGTGCCATTGTGCTCACACTTCATTTTGAGTTTAACTTGTCCAGAATTCATTGGGTGCTGTGTACTGTATCAAGATTGTGATTTGATTTTCTGCTGCTTTACTTAGTGAACTGTTATACAAATGAATGTGTAAATAAATGTATATTCTTTTACTCAGAAACCTTGAATCCGTGTTTGTTTGAACCATAGCAATTGCTGTCCTTTGCGTAACTTCTGATACTGCTCACTTTCTCTTGAGATAAGTCTGGCTGCTCAGCCATCACTATCACTTTACTGTGTACTACAGGCTTGTACCAAAGGTGAATTTGTACTGTCACTTGTAGTCTTAATTCAAAAGGGCACTGCATATGATTCTGCCTAACAACTTTGTAAACCCACTTCATCCCTCTTCTTCTTCCCATTCCTTAAGTCATGAGGGTAACCTACCATCGGAAACAGACACTTCCCAGCAAACCTTTCATGCTTTTCTTGAGTCATTGCTGCCCGACCCTACCAACAGCCAGCATAGAAGTGCACCACCTGCACTGCTTTACACTTTTTCCTCAGTAGAAGCAGATTTTTGGGGGCACTAAGCAACCATACCAATAGAGGTATGCAACTAATACATTCTGGCTTTTGAGGCTCAATACAGGTTTGCCAGTATCCTACCGGTAATACCGGCAAATTGCAATACTGTTTCCGCCACTGGGGTTCCCGGAATTACCGTAGATTCCAAATGGCGAAAATGCTGTTAAATCCCCTTTCCATGGAGTACCATAGGACTCCATGGTAGAATTTTCCGGTATTAGCGGCACTGGTTTTACCAGACCGGTGATACCTGCAAATCTTTGCTGGTAGGGTGGTGGATATACCTGCAGCTCATAGCTGGAGGTAAATCCCCCACCCTACCAGCAAACTTTTGTCAGCCAGTCCAGAAAAGTGCTGATACACGTTATTACCGGCACCTTATTTCTGGATCGCCCAACTTATAATGAGGCATTTGTCTCTGTAGGGGAATCGAAGAAAAGATAATGGCTTTATAAACCATCTAGAGGAAATTCTGCCTCTCCAATCTGGTTTATCGGCCTCATATCTTGATTAAACACCACAACCTACCCTTTGATTTTTTGATAGGATAAACTCCAGTATTACATGGTGACTCTGACGTCACTAATTCCTTGATCCATCATGGCTCATATAGTCTTAAAAATACATTTGTCTGCCTCTCGAGACGTTGGCCTCATTACAAGTCACCCGGGATGGAAACAATGGTGGCGGTAAACCCGCCACCACTGTTGTTTCCATACCGGGTGATCACGAGTCCTGCAGGTGGAAGTGTCATTCCCGCCAGGTCTGACCTGGCGGGTTTAACACCTCCCGCCTGCAGGCAGGCATGGAAACACCAGCACCATCACGAGATGTGCCGGTGTTTCCATGGTCCCCATTCCCATTGAGTCCTATGGGACTCATGCCCCGTGTTGCTCTCCTGTTGCTCCTATAGGACTCAATGGGAATGGGGATTTACCGAATTCCGCCTCCAGAATTCCCAGGTCACCGGGGTTGTAATGCCCCGGTAATTCTGGGAATCATGGAGGCGGAATGGTAAGATGAGTCCAGTGGTAACCGAGCTGGAAAAACCGCCAGGTTACCGCCGGACTCGTAATGAGGCCCACTGTCTTGCTCGAGGTAAAATTGCTCCTGGCTTCAATTTAATTTTAACTTCTCCCACTCCTTTTAACAAGGCCACGTCATAGGGGCCCATAGTCCATAAGAAAATGGTACTTTCCCCATGCCTTCATCAAAAAATGCAGGACTTTGCCATACTATCATCATTTTCTGTGGAACCTCTCGTCTTTCTGTCCTGATCCAGTATGTAATGCTCATTTTGAACACTACCTTGTCATCAGGCGGGTCATCTCTAAACATATCCTTGTCAGTGACATCAATTAATCTGTATCCTTCTCCAATAGCAATCATTATTCTCCATGGCCTGCCCTTATCTCAACCTTATCTCAACCTTCGAGCATGGCCAATTCCCCTCGTACTATGGCTCCCTGTAATTCCAAGGGAAAAACGTGCCCCCCCCCTCTTTGTCCACGGGTATCTGTGGCCTGAACAAAAATTAATCATGTATTCTCATAATCTTGCCCACTAAACTGAGTAGCCATGTTAACAAAATGCGTACCCAATAGTGAAAAACGTCAGGCTCCAACAGTGTTCCCCGCAGAGCTATTTGCCTAGTAAATGCTGTATTAAATACAACCATGTTTAAATAATGTATTCCTGGCACTGAACACACTATGCCTTCATCAGTGAAAGAAATCGTCATATTTAACTTTGTCATCAAATCTCTGCCCAGTATATTAACTGGTGTCTGTCTTAAATACAACAATGGGACAGACATATCACACTATCCTATAGAGACTGGCAGTTTTTCAGTGAAAGGAACTCTACTTGTATCTCAAGAGAACCCTTGAGCATTCATGGCATTTCCTGATAACGAAAATGTTCCCTCTTGTTTACATGAGCGAGTTGCCCCTGTGTCTATTAAAAAAGAAAGGATTTGCCTCCTATGGTAACATCAACCCTCGGTTCCTCTTGAGGATCAGGCTTCACCGATAGTACTGAACATATCAAGTCACCCTGTGAGCTGTCCTATTGTGGGTACACACGTATTCCCGTACCTGTAAAAGGATTTCCTCCCGCAACAGTGACACCCCCAACTCTAGGAGTCAATAGCTGTCCTGTATTGAGATCCATTAACTCTCTTGAATTGTTTAAGAAGAGCCTAAAGACATATTTGTTAAATTAATTGATTATGAGACAGCTATAAACTCTTTTCTCGTCATGATTCTGCATCTCGCACCTGTTTACTCGTTACTCGTTGTCTGTATCTTGTAGTGCCCTCATGCCCACGGGTTCATGGCTGTGCTATATAAATGTATTAAAGTAAAAAAAAGTAAAAGTATTCATGCTCTGCTGTATCTGCATGGGTGTGTGCTGTGACTGCTTTGTGGCGGATTCAATGGTGCTTGCTGTGGTTGTAAAGCCTGTTGTGTTTGTGGTACTTGTGCTTGATACACTGTCTGATCTCGGGTGAACTCATCCCTACTTTGTGGGCTATGTGCTGGAGGATAAGCTGTCCCCCCTCTTGAGAATTGCCCATGCTGCACATACCCTTGGCTCCCACATCTTTGCACAATATATCCTGTCATTCCACATGTCCAACACACAGGAGGGAATCTCCTAACCTGCCCTTCCTGCATGCCTGGATTACCACCTTGGATGTTCTGAAAGCTGCCTTGGTTATTCTGAAAGTTTCCCTGATTATTCTAAAAGCATTCTCTTCCTCCCCGGACTCTTGGCATAAATATGTTGATCCGACTGCTTTTTGTTATTCACCTGCGGCATACCTGCTGTCTGCTGAGATCCTAGCCCTTCTCCACTGGTCAACATTGCCCCTTCAATAGCATATTTTGACAGCTTCTTCTTCACTAGTTTAGCTTCCTCAAGCTTCCTAGCATCTTCTCTCTTTTGATTATTCTCTTGCAACAATCGGCAATAGTGCGCAATGGTCAGCTGTATTTCTGTCCATGGCTTTGCTTCCATTCCCAATGAGCATCTTGAGCTGTCTCTGTACCTGTTCTGGCAACCCTTGACACAATATGATAAAATACAGCTATCGATTTCCCCCATGGCTCCCGTGTCTCCAAAGACCACTGTTCCTGAAAATTCTGAATGTAAGCAAGCAGATCTTCGCCCTCCTGCATCTTATGTGCCATTATTGTGCCCATATCTGATGTATCAGGATATTGTATTCTAAGCGCTTTCCAGACTGCCGCTATACAATTATTAAACAGCGCTCCATCATGCTCTGGGTTCTGTGCTGTGACACTTGCGTATCCTGCTCTCATCCAAATGTCATCAGCCCTTTCCCCAAGGATAAGTGCTAGAAGACTCTTAATGTCTCCTATAGCTAACGTGTTTCCTCCTGTCATGTTTGTCTAATTCATAGATCCATTTCCCGGTGCCCAAAGTCAAATTCGGGAGCTTACACCTTAGATTATCCTTATTCACTCGGGGCCACAGGATATACTGCGGTCTGGCCCCTCCTTTTTCTAACAAGGGAAACTGTGAAATACCAAAATCGCAATCAGCTTCCATTGTCTGCTTATCCATAGTAGGGACAATGCTCCTGATTGCCTTTTTCCTGGCAATTGCCTCAGTCTGTTCACATATTGTGGTTATTCCCCCCTCTCACTAAGAGGTCACCTTTTAGGTCGCTCTGGGTGTGCCATGGACACTGATGTCCTTTCTTTAGGCAGGACCAAATCTGACCATCTAACTTCTTTTTCTGTCTGAATGCATCCCTCGGGACCACATGCACCATCTCCCTCCTACCCATGGAAGGTTTCCCTGTCTTCATCTGACATATCTTGACCCCAACTTGAATGACTGTCCTTCTTCTCATCTGTCTTTTAAGTTAGCCTGTCCAAAGACCGCGCTCTATGCTAGAGGCTAAACACGCCTCCCTCCTTGCCTCGTGACTAGGCACTTTCAGATCAGTCGTCTTTCCCTTTATTTCTCAATTCACTTTTTGTTCTCATCTCTTGATAAGCCTTCTTGATTCTGTCTCTGATGCTTCCTATCTCAAAATTCTCCTCTAGATTTACTCGAGAGGGTCCTGGCATAGGTTCTTGTGATGGGAGGAACTCCTCTATGTCCTCCCATGCCACTAATGGACTAGTTGCCATTAGCTATTTCTTGATGTGATCAATGTCACGTGCCCTCTGCCTTCTCCTCATCACATTCTCTTTGTGTCTTTGCTTCCTCCCTAATTCTTTTCTCTTCCTGTCGTTTCACTTCTCTTCTCTTGTGTGCCCTACGCGCCTCGTCATCTCTGTGTTTTTGTATTATTTATGCTTTAACTTCTGTTCTTCTACTTCTTCTCTTTTCTTTTCTAGCCTGTCTTGTTCTTCAATTGCTTTCTGCCTATTGACATATTTTCTTTGCTCTTCTGCTCTTTCTTAACTGTTCTTCCTGATGCATCTGTTCCTGTGTTAGTCTGCTCTTTTTTTTAGACGTGTCTTTTTTCAATCGCTTCTCTCGTTCCCTGACTTTTTTTTTATCTTGCTCGTCTTGATCTTCCGCTTGGCATACGTCCTTTGCTTTTCCCCTCAAGTTTGAGCAATATCTGACCACGCATCCATTCGTCAGTTTTTTCCTTTTCTCCTTGCCATCTCTTAATTTATCGTTCTATATCTAGAGTCATACTCAATCGTTCACTTCTGTCTTTGTCCTGTAAGACTTTAGAGATCAAGTCACTTTCTGGAGTTTTCTCTGGACTCTCTTCACTGCTATAAGCAGGTGGCTCATGCGTCGGATTGCTATATCCTGCCGCTGCTTTAAGCTCCCTTGATGGGTCTTTCGTACTAGCGCCATTTATTTCAGGCACGGTGGATGGAGCAGAAGCCTCAACACCCCCCTCATTACACTGGTTAAGCATCCAGTCTTCATGAGGCAGGTCTTCGCGTTCCTCCTGGTACATCTTCCAAAGCTCTAAACTAGCTAACCTTTTTCCAATTTCTTTCCTGTGTACTCAGCATGCAAATACGCAGTCATGTGTTGCAAAACTGCTTTCGACAGCGATCCCCCTTATAGCAATGGCATGAACATCTTATCTGCTGTACACTTAACCCATTCTGCACTATATTGCTTAAATGTGGGTGTGTGTTTCGGCAGCTGTTTGCACAGGTGCATGAGCGTAGTAACATCTTCCATCTTGACAAGTCGCAATCAACTCTCAATACTTACTATTATTTTACACAAAAATACTTTTCAGAAAGAAATTACAATTTAAGCGTGCACAAATCATCACCGCTCCAAACCTCTATGTCTCACTTTACTTCAATCCACCTATTCAATCAATACTCTCAATGACTAAATAAATAAATCAACTTTCAGCCTTTTTACCATAATCTATTATTTGTCGTTCTTCGACATCTCATCATTTCCTCAACACTTATAACATTTACAATACGCAAACAGACAGACTGGCCAGCCCCAACATATATCTTTTCCAACGCTCCTCATGGCTTCTCTCGCCCCTAAAATGACTCCTGATAGGGATCGTGAATTGTTTCCTTTAACAGATCTATCTGTTTGTAGCCTATATATCACTTTGGAGTTTGAAACAATGACCTCTAGTCATCCTTGGCGTAGGATTCTGGGCTTATCTTATGGATCAGTCCTCGTCAATGTATCTTTACTTGAAGCTCTTTGTCATTAACTCAACTACCCAACCACCCCTCTGTTACTTTCTTCCTATTATTACTTTCCCCATTTAATACACATTTGTTTTTGCCACCTTTCTCAATCTACTCACAATTTGCTTTTCAGCTACTGACCCTCGGGATCGCCTCCTCCTCAACCGGCCACCTTAGCCTTCGGTCCACTCAGCTGCCTGTAGAAACCGGGAAGGGAATTCCGTGAAAGAGGGACCCGTCCCACCTGTCTTGTGTCTTACAAGATCTTGTTTTGTCTGCTTTCCACAGGAATAGCAGCAAAGAAGTGGGCACCACTCAAGGATAAAATCCTTACTCAAATATTGATTTTTCAAAAAATGAGTTTCTTATGTAATTTCTTGTCCAAAGATTGTAAAAGGGAGCCAGCTGAGATAAATAAGGAGACACCCAAATTCAAATTCAACTAAAAAAGCAAAAGACCAAGTACGCAACAAGGTCACTCAGCCGCTCTCCAAAAAACCCAATCCGGGTAAATTGATAATGCAAATTTTTCAAAAGTTTAATGTATTTCCGAAAATATATGTTCACATATAATAACCACGATGGTCCATTGATTTTTCAAAAAAAGAGTTTTTATCAACAAGTAGTTGCGTAAAAGCATAATAATCCGCCTCGTGGTGTGAGGCGTTGCTAATGTTTATTTAGCGAGGAAGGAAAAGCCACTTAGCATCTCATATCAGACTAAAACATTTGCCAATGCATTTCGGATTCATATATCCTTCTTCAGGGCGAGTCTGCAAATAGTACATGTGTCATTCCATAATATTCCAAAATTAGTGTATCGACAATAATCATATGAATAAAGTAAATAACATACCAATAGTTGTGGTGGTGGAAAAGGTCAAGATTGATAGATGCGGATAACAGGAAACAGAAAAAGAAGAAACCAGCAGTGAGAAGGCTGATGCATATGAGATTGACAGAAATAAGAAGTTCGAATAGCATTTACCTGACTGAGTGATAAAATGCTTGCATACGTGGTGGCTTGGTGTGCGAAAACATGTAGACGGCAGTGAACTGCCCGGGAAAATGTCAGCGCCGTAGCGCAGCCTTCGGAATGGGCTGAAATGTAATAAAGGTACCATGAGCTATAGAAGCAGACAGGTACGATCAGTGTAGAAAAATCTTTAAGAAGGCTTACCGTAAGACCAGCGAGCGGTGGAACTGTCCCTCTCGCTAGCTCGCCTGAAACTGCGGTGCACGCATCGGCGCGTTGTCAAGACAACGCCTCTTAAATATTCCACGTGACCGCGCTCCCGAAGGACACGCGGCTAGAGATAACAGACTGTGTGTGGATCTCCGGAAGGGAGTGCAAAATAAAAAATTAATTATCTTTCTATCAAAAGGTGATCACGGAATAATGGTGACTCAAAAATATAATAATGTAATTAATGGAAAACATGGAAACAGAAGAAATACTGACATTTGAAGCAGAAGAAAAGAAGAGTAAAGACAAGCGATGGCAAGAGGTGTGAAAGTAAGATGGCAACTAATAAGGTGCCCAATCTAGGAACGGGCTACTAAATATGTTAAGCACAGTATACATGATATTAGTAACACATAGTTGTGGAATTACACTCTGAAATTACAATCGACATACAATATGCAGTGTCGAACAGTGACGACACCAAAGAGAGTAACACTGATGGCACAAGCCTCCCCACTGCTATGGCGGCGCAAAACGCCACCTTGGGTCCCAGACAAATGTCCAGGAGACGTAGCGGGGAGGACACAAATAGATCAGTCACATGGAAATTCACAGTATATAATAGCTAGAAACATGTCCATAAAATCAAAGAAAAATTATAGAAAACAGTGATAATTAATCTCCTCGTTCATTCCATGGGGAACCAAACTCCCAAGTTTGTCGATCCAAAATGTCTCTCTTCGGTTCAACCGCTGGTTCAAATCTTCGTGAGGATTATTCTTAGTCAGTACCTCCAAGATCACAAATCTGATTTGGGTCAAATTATGACCATTCTCCATCCAGTGGCGGGCTACAGCAGAGCTGGTGTTAGCAATCCGGATGCATGAGCGATGCTCATTCCACCTCATTTTAGCCATTCTTGTGGATTGTCCCACATAGAATTTTCCACACGGGCATTTAATGCCGTAGATTATATTGGTGCTATCACAAGTACCATAGTTCTTGAGCGGAATCTTTTCCCCTGTTCTGGGATGGTTGATAAAGTCTCCTTTAATTACTGAATTACAATTGGTGCAGTGGAGACAAGGGTATGTCCCAGTGCGTTGGGTTACAGATTCTTTCAAGGGGGGTCTAGTATATACCAGTTCATCTCTCAGGTTCCTGCTACGTTGATAGGCAAATACCGGTAATTCAGTGAATAAACTTTGTACTCGGACATCATTCTTCAAAATCCCCCAGTGCTTACTAATGGTTTTCTTAATCCTGCTGCTCTGAGTTGAAAATTTAGAAACAAATACCGGTGTTTTTAGTTCTCTCTATTTCTGGGATTTTGGGTAGATAACAAAGTTTCTCGTGTCAGGGTACTGACCCTATTTGATGCTATGTCGAGTTCTGTTTGTTTATAGCCCCGGAACAGAACTCGACATAGCATCAAATAGGGTCAGCACTGGGGGATTTTGAAGAATGATGTCCGAGTACAAAGTTTATTCACTGAATTACCGGTATTTGCCTATCAACGTAGCAGGAACCTGAGAGATGAACTGGTATATACTAGACCCCCCTTGAAAGAATCTGTAACCCAACGCACTGGGACATACCCTTGTCTCCACTGCACCAATTGTAATTCAGTAATTAATGGAGACTTTATCAACCATCCCAGAACAGGGGAAAAGATTCCGCTCAAGAACTATGGTACTTGTGATAGCACCAATATAATCTACGGCATTAAATGCCCGTGTGGAAAATTCTATGTGGGACAATCCACAAGAATGGCTAAAATGAGGTGGAATGAGCATCGCTCATGCATCCGGATTGCTAACACCAGCTCTGCTGTAGCCCGCCACTGGATGGAGAATGGTCATAATTTGACCCAAATCAGATTTGTGATCTTGGAGGTACTGACTAAGAATAATCCTCACGAAGATTTGAACCAGCGGTTGAACCGAAGAGAGACATTTTGGATCGACAAACTTGGGAGTTTGGTTCCCCATGGAATGAACGAGGAGATTAATTATCACTGTTTTCTATAATTTTTCTTTGATTTTATGGACATGTTTCTAGCTATTATATACTGTGAATTTCCATGTGACTGATCTATTTGTGTCCTCCCCGCTACGTCTCCTGGACATTTGTCTGGGACCCAAGGTGGCGTTTTGCGCCACCATAGCAGTGGGGAGGCTTGTGCCATCAGTGTTACTCTCTTTGGTGTCGTCACTGTTCGACACTGCATATTGTATGTCGATTGTAATTTCAGAGTGTAATTCCACAACTATGTGTTACTAATATCATGTATACTGTGCTTAACATATTTAGTAGCCCGTTCCTAGATTGGGCACCTTATTAGTTGCCATCTTACTTTCACACCTCTTGCCATCGCTTGTCTTTACTCTTCTTTTCTTCTGCTTCAAATGTCAGTATTTCTTCTGTTTCCATGTTTTCCATTAATTACATTATTATATTTTTGAGTCACCATTATTCCGTGATCACCTTTTGATAGAAAGATAATTAATTTTTTATTTTGCACTCCCTTCCGGAGATCCACACACAGTCTGTTATCTCTAGCCGCGTGTCCTTCGGGAGCGCGGTCACGTGGAATATTTAAGAGGCGTTGTCTTGACAACGCGCCGATGCGTGCACCGCAGTTTCAGGCGAGCTAGCGAGAGGGACAGTTCCACCGCTCGCTGGTCTCACGGTAAGCCTTCTTAAAGATTTTTCTACACTGATCGTACCTGTCTGCTTCTATAGCTCATGGTACCTTTATTACATTTCAGCCCATTCCGAAGGCTGCGCTACGGCGCTGACATTTTCCCGGGCAGTTCACTGCCGTCTACATGTTTTCGCACACCAAGCCACCACGTATGCAAGCATTTTATCACTCAGTCAGGTAAATGCTATTCGAACTTCTTATTTCTGTCAATCTCATATGCATCAGCCTTCTCACTGCTGGTTTCTTCTTTTTCTGTTTCCTGTTATCCGCATCTATCAATCTTGACCTTTTCCACCACCACAACTATTGGTATGTTATTTACTTTATTCATATGATTATTGTCGATACACTAATTTTGGAATATTATGGAATGACACATGTACTATTTGCAGACTCGCCCTGAAGAAGGATATATGAATCCGAAATGCATTGGCAAATGTTTTAGTCTGATATGAGATGCTAAGTGGCTTTTCCTTCCTCGCTAAATAAACATTAGCAACGCCTCACACCACGAGGCGGATTATTATGCTTTTACGCAACTACTTGTTGATAAAAACTCTTTTTTTGAAAAATCAATGGACCATCGTGGTTATTATATGTGAACATATATTTTCGGAAATACATTAAACTTTTGAAAAATTTGCATTATCAATTTACCCGGATTGGGTTTTTTGGAGAGCGGCTGAGTGACCTTGTTGCGTACTTGGTCTTTTGCTTTTTTTGCTTTCCACAGGAAGCCTCATGGTCCTCCAGCTAAATGGCGGAGGACATCCAATATTTCCGAGACCCTTAAAAGCTTACTGGGTCGACGGATCTTGAACCATCCTCTGCTACCACATGAACCCATGAACCTAGTGCCCTTTAAGACAAGGTAGCAATACTTAGAGATGGATGGGGATGCAGAATTTACTCAAACTTCAATAAGGAAAACCGACTCAGGAAGTTGGCAAAACTTTGTTCTGTTTTATTTGCAATTGCCTAAAATATGGAGGTTACAACGGACATCATCCGACGTTCGCTTGAGCTCTAAATACATTTCATAAAAAACATCACTTTTATAGTCAAAACTCATCATCAATGACATCAGACCATGTGGCAAACTATTAAAACCTACTTGGGGATGTGATAGGCTTCCAGGGAACATCTAAGTATATGCTCCATACTAACAGGGATAGTGATTGGGTCTCTAACATCAGGTGGAAACCTAAGCTAGTACAAGACATCTTCATTGTCATAAAATACACAATGATTCATTGGTTAAATAAACTATAAGGCTCTCTTAATAAGTAGCCCTTTTACAATTGGTTGGCACGCTTGTACCCTTCTGAAATATTCCACACGCTAGCAGCACACATGCTACCAATCTAGGTGCATGGAGGGTCGGCGTGGTCATGCCTCCCCACCCAATTAGCCCAACATCTGTCATCACTCTTGCCGTTTGCCATTCAGGCTCTCTGTGCCTGAGAATTAAAAGGAGTATGGCATGGTCTTATCTACAGGTTTTGGTGTAGCTTGACCCAATGTCTATTTTCATCAGACAATGTGACTGGAGACCATGTTTTCGAGCTCTTATCTGCCTACAATACTATTAAATGATGAACTAATCGCACCTTCAGTGTTGTTCAATTTTGCCTCAAACAGAAGTGTGTTTCTTTCTCACATTCGTGTGACTAATTGATGGACAACCAGGCTCACGGTGGCCTCGGCTCTTGGTGCTCGGCCAGCCAAGTCTTTCTTGAATTTCTCCTTCGCCATTAGCTGTTTTCCAACTGTGCCATACCAAAAACCCTTTCCAATCATGGGGTTTCAAGCCTTGCTAAGGTGCATTGTGGAACAACCAGGTTCTATACATTCCTATGTATACACATTCGTACATCACCGCAGACTATTTACTATGTAGCCAGCCTTAAGATCGCTTTGTCTACTTGCGTTACTGCATCTGTACAAGTGTAAAATGACTTTGCATTTTCTTCAACGTTTCTTTGCATGAGCATCTTCAATTTATGCCTGAAATGCTGCTCATCTTTGACACCTCCTCCTCAGATCTTATAGAATGTTTATGTTCTTTCTTACTCATGCATCTTTTCAAGGTGCATCAGTTTTGCTTCGTATGATGTCACCAGTTTTCTTCCTCACTCATTTTCATACTTCTTCCGGGACTTCTTCCAGAAGTAGGTTAATTCTTTGTGCATGCATGTAGGACTTTCTCAATGGATACCTAGTTCCAAGGATTCTTTGCGGTACAGGCATCCTCACTGGTACTGTACATGTTGCAATTTTCAGTTCCCAACATAGAGGCAACATGGGGGCGGAGCTTCTGGTAGGGGTATTTGACTCCTCACCTACAGTTACCTCTGCAAATGGTGACAAGTGCCTTCCACCATTGCAGAGTGAAAGCATCCAAAAAACAATCTGGAGTTGAAGGTGCTGCCTAAACCATGGTGGTTCTCTCCCAGCTCGCCAAGCAGCACGTGTCCAGAAGCACTGCCTTCCCCACTGCTTCCACGCTTGAAGCCTATGGCACACATTCGCCGGCAATCTTTGTAAAACTGCAGCTTGTGGCACTGTTCGCCCCATACCCCACTGTGCGGCTCTGATGAGTAGCCCATTCTCTGGCCAGGTGGAACACATCCAGTTGCATGGGAAATTACAAGAGCCCCCGGGCATGAGCACGCTGCCTCAGCACCTGCTGCCTTGTGTGAACTCCGGAGCGGCTGCACGCCAGCAGCCTGCTCCCCTTGCATGTGGCTGTGCCTTCCCCGGCAAAGCTTGCTCTCTCCACCAGCATCTGGCCCAAAAGTCAGTGGGTGGCTCCTGCCCCTCAACACACTGCACTCCTGGCTGCCGCCTCACTCACATCTGGGCCGCTGGTGATCCGCTCACCAGTGTGGTGCCTTCTGGCTGCACCATGCACCTGGTGATATCTTCCCAACAGCACCTCAGGCAACCTTCATACTTTGCCCGCCGTTGCTATAAAGCAAGTTGCTGTACTACATGTCATACAATGGATTACAATCCAGGCTGCAGTGGACCTAGCCTCCTCCTCCTGGCTTACTCACTTGGAGCACAGACCGCATCTTGGTCACCAGCTCACAAGCGCCCTATTTTGTCCCAAATTTAAATGAGCATGTGGACAATTTTGTTGATATTTGTATGGTTTGTCAAAGATGTACTGCTGGTCACACATTAAGAACGGTGAGAGGTGAAATACCCTGTCCTACTGGACCATTTCGGCATTTGCATATTGATTATGTAGATATTCTTCAAATTTGTAATTGCTACCAATATATGATCGTGGTAGTATGCCATTTTTCCCACTTGATAGAAGCGTGGCCTTGCACATTCAGATGCCATATCAGCTGCAAAATTCCATGTACAAGAGGTATTTCCTAGATGGGGAGTGTGCAAAGTGTTACGTTCTGATAATGGACTCCATTTTGTAAATGAAGTGTTTGAACACATTACATCTCTGTTGGGAATAAGGCATACAATCTCATCGATCTATTATCCTCAGGCACATGGAATTTATGAGAACCAAAATGGCCTCTTGAAGGAACACATTTCAAAAATAAAAGAGACTTTGCACAGAAATTGTTTGCACTGCCTTCCCCAAGCTCGTTTTGCCTTACTCAATCAGCCAGGGTCTGACCACCACCATCTGACACCTCATGAGCTGGTGCCAGGACACAGTATGAATGTACCAGTTGCTCCTGCCAGACATGCCCGAACAGATGCTGATAATTCAGTAACACTGCTTGATAAAGAGATGCATGATTATTTGATGGCTATGACTAAATCTCAGAAATGTATATCTGGACAGGTGCTGGTGAGATGGGGGGCACAGCAAGATTCACTGAAAATTTGAATGGACATTTTTAAACTTCCTTTTTTATCCTGGAATACAGGTCCTTTGAAGTAATTATACTAGAAAATGACAGAAACCAACGTTTGAGGCTCCCTATAATGTAGAAATGGTGAAACCTTCAGCAGTGAAAGTTTGGGGTAGGCGAGCATGGCTTAATGTCAGTGATATAAAGAAATGTTGTGGTGAGGCCTCCCTGTCAGAAGATACAGAGCAAGAAGGAGAAGAAGAACTCTGGAGACCCTAGATGAGGGCAGTGATCAAAATGAATCAGAGGCAAGAGCAGCAGCAAAAGTAGAGACAGTGTGTTGTTTTCCAGTTCCAAGAAGACCATCGAACATTCCCCCAAAAATCGTTAGAATACTCGTCCTTTTTTCTAAGAGATGTGAACATTTACATGATAGTTTTTCAATGAAAGTATATATATATATATATATATATATTACATGGCCACGGTAGTGGCCATGTAGTTATGGTTAACTTGCTGTTTCCATAGGAAGAGCACTTTTTGGGCGGCTTATAACTTCGCTCCCCCTGGACGAATCCTCACCAAACTTTGCAAAAAAAAGTATATGGCCCACTCTGAATTTTGCGCAAAGTTTGGTGAGGTTTGGTTTGGGGGGGGCAAAGTTATAGGGGGGTCTTAAAACTTTTTTTTTTCCTATAGACATAATGGGAAAAATCTTTGCTCATGTCTACAGCCCAAACCGCTGGACGGATTTACACCAAATTTGCAGCAGGAGTGGCGGCTTGAAAGCATGCTTTTTTAATATGGTGTAAATCTGTCCAGTAGTTTTTAAAAAAAAGACAAAAATGTAAGTGAAAAAAATTAGTGATATCTGTGTCCGCTTCACGGACACACTTCCCTGATCGCTCCGCGGACAGGACGGGGATTGGGCAAGTGACTTGAGTGATGTCCGCGGACATCTGACGTGCTCTTCCATTGGCTGCAGTAAAGCGTGCAGTGCGTCTTATTTTCAGAGACGCCCGCCATCTTAGTTTATTGTTCGTATATTGGCATCTGTGGCAAGCTCTGCGGTGACTTCAGACTTAACAAGTGATTATCACAATGTAACAAGCGAAAATTCCGATGCAATAAGATCAGAGGACAGCGGGGCCTCCAATGGGGCTGTGTGAGGTTCATGAGGATTACACTTCCTGAACATCCCAGGCTGCTGCAGACTTGCAGGAGACACGCCATCGGTACACGGTGGCCTGCGGAGGACCGAGGAGCGGATATCCCATTCCCCCACCCCCGCTCATTACCCGTGTCTCCCTCCGGTATACCCCCACCCCCGCTCATTACCCGTGTCTCCCTCCTGTACCCCCCACCCCCGCTCATGCCCGGGTCTCTCTCTTGTTTCCCCCACCCCCCGCTCATGCCCCATTTCTCCCCTGTTCCCCCACACCCGACTCATGCCCTGTGTCTCCCTCGTGTTCCCCCCCTCCCCCGTTCATGCCCTGTGTCTCCCTCCTGTTCCCCCCACCACCCGCTCATGCCCTGTGTCTCCCTCCTGTTGCCCTCCACCCCCAGCTCATGCCCCGTGTCTCTCTCCTGTTACCCCCCACAACCTGCTTATGCCGCATGTCTCCCTCTTGTTGCCCCCACCCCCCGCTCATGCCCTGTGTCTCCCTCGTTTTCCCCCACCCCCCGCTCATGACCGTGTCTCCCTCTTGTTGCCCTCCAGCCCCCACTCATGCCCCGTGTCTCCCTCGTGTTCCCCCAAACCCCGCTCATGCCCCGTGTCTCCCTGCTGTTGCCCCACCCCCTGCTAATGTCCTGTGTCTCTCTCCTGTTGCCCACCACCCCCCGTTCATGCCCCGTGTCTCCCTGCTGTTGCCCTCCACCCCCTGGTCATGCCCCGTGTCTTCCTGCTGTTGCCCCCCACCCCCTGCTCATGCCCTGTGTCTCTCTCTCCTGTTACCCCCAACCCCTCTTATGCCCCGTGTCTCCCTCATGTTCCCCCTACCGCCTCTCATGCCCCGTGTCTCCCTCATGTTCCCCCCACCCCCCGGTCATGCCCCATGTCTCCCTGCTGTTGCCCCACACCCCCCGGTCATGCCCCATGTCTCCCTGCTGTTGCCCTCCACCCCCCGCTCATGCGCTGTGTCTCCTGTTACCTCCCACCCCCCTCTCATGCCCCGTGTCTCCCTGCTGTTGCCCCCCACCCCCTGCTCATGCCCCGTGTCTCCCTCCTGTTGCCCCCCACCTCCCGCTCATGCCCGTGTCTCCCTGTTGTTGCCCCCATCCCCTGCTCATGCCCTGTGTCTCCCTCATGTTCCCCCACCCCTGATCATGCCCCGTGTCTCCCTTCTGTTGCCCCCCACCCCCGCTCATGCCCTGTGTCTCTCTCCTGTTACCCCCACCCCCTGCTCATGCCCGTGTCTCCCTGCTGTTGCCCCCACCACCCACTCATGCCCCGTGTCTCTCTCCTGTTGCCCCCCATCTCCCGGTCATGCTCTGTGTCTCCCTCTTGTTCCCCCCACCCCCTGCTCTTGCCCGGTGTCCTCCTGCTCTTGCCCCCCACCCCCTGCTCATGCCCCGTGTCTCTCTCCTGTTACCCCCCACCCCCCTGCTCATGCCCCATGTCTCTCTCCTGTTACTCCCCACCCCCTCTCATGCCCTGTGTCTCTCTCCTGTTGCCACCCACCCCCCGGTCATGCCCTGTGTCTCCCTGCTGTTGCCCCCCCCCGCTCATGCCCCATGTCTCTCTCCTATTACCCCCCGCTGCCCTCTCATGCCCAGTGTCCCCTCTCCTGTTGCCCCCCACCCCCTGGTCATGCCCCATGTTGCCCTTCTGTTGCTCACCACCCCCCGGTCATGCCCCGTGTCTCCCTGCTGTTGCCCCCACCCCCGCTCATGCCCTGTGTCTCCCTCCTGTTGCCACCATCCCCCACTCATGCCCCGTGTCTCTCTCCTGTTACCCCCTACCCCCCGCTCATGCCCCGTGTTTCCCTGCTGTTGCCCCATCCCCGCTCATGCCCTGTGTCTCCCTCGTGTTCCTCCCACCACCTGCTCATGCCCCGTGTCTCCCTCCTGTTGCCCCCCACCCCCGCTCATGCCCCGTGTCTCTCTCCTGTTACCCCCACCCTCCGCTCATGCCCCGTGTCTCCCTGCTGTTGCCCCCCACCTCCCGGTCATGCCCCGTGTCTCCCTCTTCTCTCCCCACCACCCGCTCTTGCCCCGTGTCCCCCTGCTCTTGCCCCCCAAACCCCCTCATGCCCCATGTCTCTCTCCTGTTACCACCCACCCCTGCTCATGCCCCGTGTCTCTCTCCTGTTAACCCCACCCCCTCTCATGCCCCGTGTCTCTCTCCTGTTGCCCCCCCACCCCCCGGTCATGCCCTGGGTCTCCCTGCTGTTGCCCCCCAACCCCTGCTCATGCCATGTGTCTCTCTCCTGTTACCCCCAACCCTCTCATGCCCTGTGTCTCTCTCCTGTTACCCCCACCCCCTCTCATGCCCCGTGTCTCTCTCCTGTTGCCCCCCACCCCCCCAGTCATGCCCCGTGTCGCCCTTCTGTTGCCCCCCACCCCCCGGTCATGCCCTGTGTCTCCCTGCTGTTGCCCCCCACCTCCCGCTCATGCCCCGTGTCTCTCTCTTATTACCTCCAGCCCCCTCTCATGCCCCGTGTATCCCTCGTGTTCCCCCTAACCCCCGCTCATGCCCCGTGTCTCTCTCGTGTTCCCCCCAGCCCCTGCTCATGCCCCGTGTCTCCCTGCTGTTGCCCCCCACCCCCCGCTCATGCCCTGTGTCTCCCTGCTGTTGCCCCCACCCCCTGCTCATGCCCCGTGTCTCTCTCCCGTTACCCCTCACCCCTCGCTCATGCCCCGTGTCTCCCTCGTGTTCCCCCCACCCCCCACTCATGCCCCGTGTCTCTCTGATGTTGCGCCCCACCCCCCGCTCATGCCCCGTGTCTCTCTCATGTTACCCCCCACCCCCCGCTCATGCCCTGTGTCTCCCTGCTGTTGCCCCCTGCTCATGCCCCGTGTCGCCCTGCTGTTGCCCCTCACCCCACTCTCATGCCCCATGTCTCTCTCCTGTTACCCCCAGCCCCCCTCATGCCTCGTGTCTCGCTCGTGTTCCCCCCACCCGCGCTCATGCCCCGTGTCTCCCTGCTGTTGCCCCCCACCACCCGCTCATGCCCCGTGTCTCCCTGCTGTTGCCCCCCCTTCATGCCCCGTGTCTCTCTCCTGTTGCCCTCCAGCCCCCGGTCATGCCCCATGTCTCCCTCGTGTTCCAGCCACCCCCCGCTCATGCCCCGTGTCTCCCCGCTGTTGCCCCCCACCCCCTCTCATGCCCCGTGTCTCTCTCCTGTTACCCCCCACACCCTCTCATGCCCCGTGCTCCCCCTGTTGCCCCCTCCCCGCTGTCATGCCCAATGTCTCCCTGCTGTTGGTCCCAACCCCCCGCTCATGCCCTGTGTCTCCCTCCTGTTGCCTCCCACCCCCTGGTCATGACCCGTGTCTCCCTACTGTTGTCCCCCACCCCCTGCTCATGCCCCTTATCTCTCTCCTGTTACCCCCACCCCCCTCTCATGCCCCGTGTATCCCTCGTGTTCCCCCCACCCCCCGCTTATGCCCCGTGTCTCTCTCATGTTACCCCCCACCCCCCGCTCATGCACTGTGTCTCTATGCTGTTGCCCCCCGCTCATGCCTCGTGTCTCCCTGCTGTTGCCCCCCACCCCCGCTCATGCCCCGTGTCTCTCTCCTTTTGCCCCCCACCCCCGGTCATGCGCCCTGTCTCCTTCGTGTTCCCCCCACCCCCCGCTCATGCCCCGTGTCTCCCTGCTGTTGCCCCCCCAACCGCTTGGTCAAGCCCCATGTCTCCCTGCTGTTGCCCCCAACCCCCCCACTCATGCCCCGTGTCTCCCTGCTGTTGCCCCCACCCCCTGCTCATGCCCAATGTCTCTCCCCTGTTACCCCACACCCCCCGCTCATGCCCCGTGTCTCCCTGCTGTTGCCCCCCACCCCCCGGTCATGCCTCATGTCTCCCTGCTGTTGCCCCCCACCCCCTGCTCATTCCCAGTGTCTCCCTGCTGTTGCCCCCCACCCCCCGCTCATGCCCCATGTCTCTCTCCTGTTAACCCCCAACCCCCTCTCATGCCCTGTGTCTCCCTCGTGTTAGCCCCACCCCCCACTCATGCCCCGTGTCTCCCTGCTGTTGCTCCCCACCCCCCGCTCATGCCCCGTGTCTCTCTCCTGTTGCCTCCCACCCCCCGGTCATGCCCCGTGTCTCCCTACTGTTGCCCCCCACCCCCCGCTCATGCCCCTTATCTCTCTCCTGTTACCCCTACCGCCCATTCATGCCCCGTGTCTCTCTCCTGTTACCCCCACCCCCGGCCATGCCCCGTGTCACCCTTCTGTTGCCCCCCACCCCCGGGTCATGCCCCGTGTCTCCCTGCTGTTTTGACTCCCACCCCCCGCTCATGCCCCGTGTCTCTCTCCTGTTACCCCCACCCCCCTCTCATGCCCCGTGTCTTTCTACTGTTGCCCCCCTCCCCGCGGTCATGCCCCGTGTCTCCCTGCTGTTGCCCCCCACCCCCCGCTCATGCCCCATGTCTCTCTCCTGTTACCCCCCACCCCCCGCTCATGCCCTGTGTCTCCCTCGTGTTCCCCCCACCCCTGCTCATGCCCCGCGTCTCCCTGCTGTTGCCCCCCACCCCCTGCTCATGCCCCGTGTCTCTCTCCTGTTGCCCTCCACCCCCGGTCATGCCCCATGTCTCCCTCGTGTTCCCCCACCCCCCACTCACATCCCGTGTCTCCCTGCTTTTTCCCCCCACCCCCATGGTCATGCCTCGTGTCAACCCCACCCCCCTCGCATGCCCCATGTCTCCCTACTGTTACCCCCACCCCCCGCTCATACCCCGTGTCTCTCTCCTGTTGCCTCCCCCGCTCATGCCCCGTGTCTCCCTGCTGTTGCCCCTCAACCCCCGCTCATGTCCCGTGTCTCCCTGCTGTTGTCCCCACACCCCCCTCATGCCCGTGTCTCTCTCCTGTTACCCCCCACTCATGCCCCGTGTCTCTCCTGTTACCTCCCACTCATGCCCCGTGTCTCTCTCCTGTTACCCCCCACCCCCTGTCATGCCTCGTGTCTCTCTCCTGTTACCGACACCCCCCTCTCATGCCCCTTGTCTTTCTCCTGTTGCCCCCACCCCCCACTCATGCCCCGTGTCTCTCTCTCCTGTTACCCCGCACCCCCCTCCCATGCCCCATGTCTCCCTGCTGTTGCCCCCCACCCTCCGCTCATCACCCCGTGTCTCCCTGCTGTTGCCCCCCACCCCCCGCTCATGCCCCGTGTCTCTCTCCTGTTACCCCCCCACCCCCTTCTCATGCCCCGTTTCTCTCTCCTGGTACCCCCCCAGCCCCCTATCATGCCCTATGTCTCAATCCTTTTACCCCCCACCCCCTGCTCATGCCCAATGTCTCTCCCCTGTTACCCCCCACCCCCGCTCATGCCCTGTGTCTCCCTGCTGTTGCCCCCCACTCCCCAGTCATGCCCTGTGTCTCCCTGCTGTTGCCCCCCACCCCCCACTCATGCCCAGTGTCTCCCTGCTGTTGCCCCCCACCCCCGCTCATGCCCGTGTCTCTCTCCTGTTAACCCCCACCCCCCTCTCATGCCCCATGTCTCCCTCGTGTTCCAGCCACCCTCCGCTCATGCCCTGTGTCTCCCTGCTGTTGCCCCCCACCCCCTCTCATGCCCCGTGTCTCTCTCATGTCACACCCACACCCTCTCATGCCCCGTGCTCCCCCCTGTTGCCGCCTCCCCACGGTCATGCCCCGTGTCTCCCTGCTGTTGCTCCCCACCCCCGCTCATGCCCTGTGTCTCCCTCCTGTTGCCTCCCACCCACCGGTCATGCCCCGTGTCTCCCTACTGTTGCCCCCCACCCCCTGCTCATGCCCCTTATCTCTCTCCTGTTACCCCCCACCCCCAGTCATGCCCCGTGTCTCTCTCCTGTTACCCCCCACCCCCTCTCATGCCTGTGTCTCTCTCCTGTTGCCCCCCACCCCCTCTCATGCCCCGTGTCTTTCTCCTGTTGCCCACCTCCCCGCGGTCATGCCCCGTGTCTCCCTGCTGTTGCCCCCCACCCCCCGCTCATGCCCCATGTCTCTCTCCTGTTACCCCCCACCTCCCGCTCATGCCCCGTGTTCCCCCCACCCCTGCTCATGCCCCGTGTCTCCCTGCTGTTGCCCCACCACCCGCTCATGCCCAGTGTCTCCCTGCTGTTGCCCCCCACCCCCTGCTCATGCCCCGTGTCTCTTTCCTGTTGCCCTCCACCCCCGGTCATGCCCCATGTCTCCCTCGTGTTCCCCCCACCCCCGCTCACATCCCATGTCTCCCTGCTTTTGCCCCCCACGCCCCCGGTCATGCCTCGTGTCAACCCCACCCCCCTCTCATGCCCCATGTCTCCCTTCTGTTGCCCCCCACCCCCTGGTCATGCCCGTGTCTCCCTGTTGTTGCCACCCACCCCGCGCTCATGCCCCGTGTCTCTCTCCTGTTACCCCCACCCCCCTCTCATGCCCCGTGTATCCCTCGTGTTCCGCCCACCCCCGCTTATGCCCCGTGTCTCTCTCATGTTACCCCCCACCCCCCGCTCATGCACTGTGTCTCCCTGCTGTTGCCCCCCGCTCATGCCCCGTGTCTCCCTGCTGTTGCCCCCCACCCCTCGCTCATGCCCCGTGTCTCTCTCCTTTTGCCCCCGACCCCCCGGTCATGCTCCCTGTCTCCTTCGTGTTCCCCCCAACCCCCGCTCATGCCCCGTGTCTCCCTGCTGTTGCCCCCCCAACCCCTTGGTCATGCCCCGTGTCTCCCTCGTGTTCCCCCACCCCCCTCTCATGCCCCATGTCTCCCTGCTGTTGGCCCCACCCCCTGCTCATGCCCTGTGTCTCTCTCCTGTTACCCCCCCACCCCCTGCTCATGCTCCGTGTCTCTCTCCTCTTGCACCCCCGCTCATGCCGTGTCTCCCTGCTGTTGCCCCTCACCCCCGCTCATACCCCGTGTCTCCCTGCTGTTGCCCCCACCCCCGCTCATGCCCGTGTCTCTCTCCTGTTACCCCCATCCCCCGCTCATGCCCCGTATCTCTCTCCTTTTGCCCCCCCACTCATGCCCCGTTTCTCTCTCCTGTTACACCCACGCCCTCTCATGCCCTGTGTCTTTCTCCTGTTACCCCCCACCTCACGCTCATGCCCCGTGTCTCTCTCCTGTTACCCCCCACCCCCCGCTCATGCCCCGTGTTTCTCTCCTGTTGCCCCTACCCTCCTCTCATGCCCTGTGTCTCCCTGCTGTTGCCCCCACCCTCCGCTCATGCTGTGTCTCCCTGCAGTTGCCCACCACCCCCTGCTCATGCCCCGTGTCTCTCTCCTGTTGCCCTCCACACCCGGTCTGCCCCATGTCTCCCTCGTGTTCCCCCACCCCCCACTCACATCCCGTGTCTCCCTGCTTTTTCCCCCCACTCCCACGGTCATGCCTCGTGTCAACCCCACCCCCCTCGCATGCCCCATGTCTCCCTACTGTTGCCCCCACCCCCCACTCATACCCCGTGTCTCTCTCCTGTTGCCTCCCCCGCTCATGCCCCGTGTCTCCCTGCTGTTGCCCCTCAACCCCCGCTCATGTCCTGTGTCTCCCTGCTGTTGTCCCCACACCCCGCTCATGCCCGTGTCTCTCTCCTGTTACCCCCCACTCATGCGCCGTGTCTCTCCTGTTACCCCCCACTCATGCCCCGTGTCTCTCTCCTGTTACCCCCCACCCCCTGTCATGCCTCGTGTCTCTCGCCTGTTACCGACACCCCCCTCTCATGCCCCATGTCTTTCTCCTGTTGCCCCCACCCCCCACTCATGCCCCGTGTCTCTCTCCTTTTACCCCCCACCCCCCTCTCATGCCCCATGTCTCCCTGCTGTTGCCCCCCACCCTCCGCTCATCACCCCGTGTCTCCCTACTGTTGTCCCCCACCCCCTGCTCATGCCCCTTATCTCTCTCCTGTTACCCCCACCCCCCTCTCATGCCCCGTGTATCCCTCGTGTTCCCCCCACCCCCCGCTTATGCCCCGTGTCTCTCTCATGTTACCCCCCACCCCCGCTCATGCACTGTGTCTCTATGCTGTTGCCCCCCGCTCATGCCTCGTGTCTCCCTGCTGTTGCCCCCCACCCCCGCTCATGCCCCGTGTATCTCTCCTTTTGCCCCCCACCCCCCGGTCATGCTCCCTGTCTCCTTCGTGTTCCCCCCACCCCCCGCTCATGCCCCGTGTCTCCCTGCTGTTGCCCCCCCAACCCCCTGGTCAAGCCCCATGTCTCCCTGCTGTTGCCCCCCACCCCCCAACTCATGCCCCGTGTCTCCCTGCTGTTGCCCCACCCCCTGCTCATGCCCAATGTCTCTCCCCTGTTACCCCACACCCCCCGCTCATGCCCCGTGTCTCCTGCTGTTGCCCCCCACCCCCCCGGTCATGCCTCATGTCTCCCTGCTGTTGCCCCCCACCCCCTGCTCATGCCCAGTGTCTCCCTGCTGTTGCCCCCCACCCCCCGCTCATGCCCCATGTCTCTCTCCTGTTAACCCCCAACCCCCTCTCATGCCCCGTGTCTCCCTCGTGTTAGCCCCACCCCCCACTCATGCCCCGTGTCTCCCTGCTGTTGCTCCCCACCCCCCGCTCATGCCCCGTGTCTCTCTCCTGTTGCCTCCCACCCCCCGGTCATGCCCTGTGTCTCCCTACTGTTGCCCCCCACCCCCCGCTCATGCCCCTTATCGCTCTCCTGTTACCCCTACCGCCCAGTCATGCCCCGTGTCTGTCTCCTGTTACCCCCACCCCCCTCTCATGCCTATGTCTCTCTCCAGTTGCCCCCCACCCCCGGCCATGCCCCGTGTCACCCTTCTGTTGCCCCCCACCCCCGGGTCATGCCCCGTGTCTCCCTGCTGTTGACTCCCACCCCCCGCTCATGCCCCGTGTCTCTCTCCTGTTACCCCCACCCCCCTGCTCATGCCCCGTGTCTCCCTCGTGTTCCCCCCACCCCTGCTCATGCCCCGTGTCTCCCTTCTGTTGCCCCCACCACCCGCTCATGCCCCGTGTCTCCCTGCTGTTGCCCCCCACCCCCTGCTCATGCCCCGTGTCTCTCTCCTGTTGCCCTCCACCCCCTGTCATGGCCCATGTCTCCCTCGTGTTCCCCCACCCCCCACTCACATCCCGTGTCTCCCTGCTTTTTCCCCCCACCCCCACGGTCATGCCTCGTGTCAACCCCACCCCCCTCGCATGCCCCATGTCTCCCTACTGTTGCCCCCTCCCCCCGCTCATACCCCGTGTCTCTCTCCTGTTGCCTCCCCCGCTCATGCCCCGTGTCTCCCTGCTGTTGCCCCTCAACCCCCGCTCATGTCCCGTGTCTCCCTGCTGTTGTCCCCACACCCCGCTCATGCCCGTGTCTCTCTCCTGTTACCCCCCACTCATGCCCCGTGTCTCTCCTGTTACCCCCCACTCATGCCCCGTGTCTCTCTCCTGTTACCCCCCACCCCCTGTCATGCCTCATGTCTCTCTCCTGTTACCGACACCCCCCTCTCATGCCCCGTGTCTTTCTCCTGTTGCCCCCACCCCCCACTCATGCCCCGTGTCTCTCTCTCCTGTTACCCCGCACCCCCCTCTCATGCCCCATGTCTCCCTGCTGTTGCCCCCCACCCTCCGCTCATCACCCCGTGTCTCCCTGCTGTTGCCCCCCACCCCCCGCTCATGCCCCGTGTCTCTCTCCTGTTACCCCCCCACCCCCTTCTCATGCCCTGTTTCTCTCTCCTGGTACCCCCCACCCCCCTCTCATGCCCTATGTTTCAATCCTTTTACCCCCCACCCCCTGCTCATGCCCAATGTCTCTCCCCTGTTACCCCCCACCCCCGCTCATGCCCCGTGTCTCCCTGCTGTTGCCCCCCACTCCCCAGTCATGCCCTGTGTCTCCCTGCTGTTGCCCCCACCCCCCACTCATGCCCAGTGTCTCCCTGCTGTTGCCCCCCACCCCCGCTCATGCCCGTGTCTCTCTCCTGTTAACCCCCACCCCCCTCTCATGCCCCATGTCTCCCTCGTGTTCCAGCCACCCTCCGCTCATGCCCTGTGTCTCCCTGCTGTTGCCCCCCACCCCCTCTCATGCCCCGTGTCTCTCTCCTGTTACACCCACACCCTCTCATGCCCCGTGCTCCCCCCTGTTGCCGCCTCCCCACGGTCATGCCCCGTGTCTCCCTGCTGTTGGTCCCCACCTCGCTCATGCCCTGTGTCTCCCTCCTGTTGCCTCCCACCCACCGGTCATGCCCCGTGTCTCCCTACTGTTGCCCCCCACCCCCTGCTCATGCCCCTTATCTCTCTCCTGTTACCCCCCACCCCCAGTCATGCCCCGTGTCTCTCTCCTGTTACCCCCCACCCCCTCTCATGCCTGTGTCTCTCTCCTGTTACCCCCCACCCCCTCTCATGCCCCGTGTCTTTCTCCTGTTGCCCCCCTCCCAGCGGTCATGCCCCGTGTCTCCCTGCTGTTGCCCCCCACCCCCCGCTCATGCCCCATGTCTCTCTCCTGTTACCCCCCACCTCCCGCTCATGCCCCGTGTTCCCCCCACCCCTGCTCATGCCCCGTGTCTCCCTGCTGTTGCCCCCCACCCCCTTCTCATGCCCCGTTTCTCTCTGCTGTTGCCCCCCACCCCCTGCTTATGCCCCGTGTCTCTTTCCTGTTGCCCTCCACCCCCGGTCATGCCCCATGTCTCCCTCGTGTTCCCCCCACCCCCGCTCACATCCCATGTCTCCCTGCTTTTGCCCCCCACCCCTCGCTCATGCCCCGTGTCAACCCCACCCCCCTCTCATGCCCTATGTCTCCCTTCTGTTGCCCCCCACCCCCTGGTCATGCCCTGTGTCTCCCTGTTGTTGCCACCCACCCCGCGCTCATGCCCCGTGTCTCTCTCCTGTTACCCCCACCCCCCTCTCATGCCCGTGTATCCCTCGTGTTCCGCCCACCCCCGCTTATGCCCCGTGTCTCTCTCATGTTACCCCCCACCCCCCGCTCATGCACTGTGTCTCCCTGCTGTTGCCCCCCGCTCATGCCCCGTGTCTCCCTGCTGTTGCCCCCCACCCCTCGCTCATGCCCCGTGTCTCTCTCCTTTTGCCCCCGACCCCCCGGTCATGCTCCCTGTCTCCTTCGTGTTCCCCCCAACCCCCGCTCATGCCCCGTGTCTCCCTGCTGTTGCCCCCCCAACCCCTTGGTCATGCCCCGTGTCTCCCTCATGTTCCCCCACCCCCCTCTCATGCCCCATGTCTCCCTGCTGTTGGCCCCACCCCCCGCTCATGCCCTGTGTCTCTCTCCTGTTACCCCCCCACCCCCTGCCTGGTCATGCTCCGTGTCTCTCTCCTCTTGCACCCCCGCTCATGCCGTGTCTCCCTGCTGTTGCCCCTCGCCCCCGCTCATACCCCGTGTCTCCCTGCTGTTGCCCCCACCCCCGCTCATGCCCGTGTCTCTCTCCTGTTACCCCCATCCCCCGCTCATGCCCCGTATCTCTCTCCTTTTGCCCTCCCACTCATGCCCCGTTTCTCTCTCATGTTACACCCATGCCCTCTCATGCCCTGTGTCTTTCTCCTGTTACCCCCCACCTCACGCTCATGCCCCGTGTCTCTCTCCTGTTACCCCCCACCCCCCGTTCATGCCTCGTGTTTCTCTCCTGTTGCCCCTACCCTCCTCTCATGCCCTGTGTCTCCCTGCTGTTGCCCCCACCCTCTGCTCATGCCGTGTCTCCCTGCTGTTGCCCACCACCCCCTGCTCATGCCCCGTGTCTCTCTCCTGTTGCCCTCCACCCCCGGTCATGCCCCATGTCTCCCTCGTGTTCCCCCACCCCCCACTCACATCCCGTGTCTCCCTGCTTTTTCCCCCCACCCCCACGGTCATGCCTCGTGTCAACCCCACCCCCCTCGCATGCCCCATGTCTCCCTACTGTTGCCCCCACCCCCCGCTCATACCCCGTGTCTCTCTCCTGTTGCCTCCCCCGCTCATGCCCCGTGTCTCCCTGCTGTTTCCCCTCAACCCCCGCTCATGTCCCGTGTCTCCCTGCTGTTGTCCCCACACCCCGCTCATGCCCGTGTCTCTCTCCTGTTACCCCCCACTCATGCCCCGTGTCTCTCCTGTTACCCCCCACTCATGCCCCGTGTCTCTCTCCTGTTACCCCCCACCCCCTGTCATGCCTCGTGTCTCTCTCCTGTTACCGACACCCCCCTCTCATGCCCCGTGTCTTTCTCCTGTTGCCCCCACCCCCCACTCATGCCCCGTGTCTCTCTCTCCTTTTACCCCCCACCCCCCTCTCATGCCCCATGTCTCCCTGCTGTTGCCCCCCACCCTCCGCTCATCCCCCCGTGTCTCCCTACTGTTGTCCCCCACCCCCTGCTCATGCCCCTTATCTCTCTCCTGTTACCCCCACCCCCCTCTCATGCCCCGTGTATCCCTCGTGTTCCCCCCACCCCCCGCTTATGCCCCGTGTCTCTCTCATGTTACCCCCCACCCCCCGCTCATGCACTGTGTCTCTATGCTGTTGCCCCCCGCTCATGCCTCGTGTCTCCCTGCTGTTGCCCCCCACCCCCGCTCATGCCCCGTGTCTCTCTCCTTTTGCCCCCCACCCCCCGGTCATGCTCCCTGTCTCCTTCGTGTTCCCCCCACCCCCCGCTCATGCCCCGTGTCTCCCTGCTGTTGCCCCCCAACCCCCTGGTCAAGCCCCATGTCTCCCTGCTGTTGCCCCCCACCCCCCCACTCATGCCCCGTGTCTCCCTGCTGTTGCCCCCACCCCCTGCTCATGCCCAATGTCTCTCCCCTGTTACCCCACACCCCCCGCTCATGCCCCGTGTCTCCCTGCTGTTGCCCCCCACCCCCCGGTCATGCCCCATGTCTCCCTGCTGTTGCCCCCCACCCCCTGCTCATGCCCAGTGTCTCCCTGCTGTTGCCCCCCACCCCCCGGTCATGCCCCATGTCTCTCTCCTGTTAACCCCCAACCCCCTCTCATGCCCCGTGTCTCCCTCGTGTTAGCCCCACCCCCCACTCATGCCCCGTGTCTCCCTGCTGTTGCTCCCCACCCCCCGCTCATGCCCCGTGTCTCTCTCATGTTGCCTCCCACCCCCCGGTAATGCCCCGTGTCTCCCTACTGTTGCCCCCCACCCCCCGCTCATGCCCCTTATCTCTCTCCTGTTACCCCCACCCCCCTCTCATGCCCCGTGTATCCCTCGTGTTCCCCCCACCCCCCGCTTATGCCCCGTGTCTCTCTCATGTTACCCCCCACCCCCCGCTCATGCACTGTGTCTCTATGCTGTTGCCCCCCGCTCATGCCTCGTGTCTCCCTGCTGTTGCCCTCCACCCCCGGTCATGCCCCATGTCTCCCTCGTGTTCCCCCACCCCCCACTCACATCCCGTGTCTCCCTGCTTTTTCCCCCCACCCCCACGGTCATGCCTCGTGTCAACCCCACCCCCCTCGCATGCCCCATGTCTCCCTACTGTTGCCCCCACCCCCCGCTCATACCCCGTGTCTCTCTCCTGTTGCCTCCCCCGCTCATGCCCCGTGTCTCCCTGCTGTTGCCCCTCAACCCCCGCTCATGGCCTGTGTCTCCCTGCTGTTGTCCCCACACCCCGCTCATGCCCGTGTCTCTCTCCTGTTACCCCCCACTCATGCCCCGTGTCTCTCCTGTTACCCCCCACTCATGCCCCGTATCTCTCTCCTGTTACCCCCCACCCCCTGTCATGCCTCGTGTCTCTCTCCTGTTACCGACACCCCCCTCTCATGCCCCGTGTCTTTCTCCTGTTTCCCCCACCCCCCACTCATGCCCCGTGTCTCTCTCTCCTGTTACCCCCCACCCACCCACTCATGCCCCGTGTCTCTCTCCTGTTACCCCCCACCCCCTGTCATGCCTCGTGTCTCTCTCCTGTTACCGACACCCCCCTCTCATGCCCCGTGTCTTTCTCCTGTTGCCCCCACCCCCCACTCATGCCCCGTGTCTCTCTCTCCTTTTACCCCCCACCCCCCTCTCATGCCCCATGTCTCCCTGCTGTTGCCCCCCACCCTCCGCTCATCACCCCGTGTCTCCCTACTGTTGTCCCCCACCCCCTGCTCATGCCCCTTATCTCTCTCCTGTTACCCCCACCCCCCTCTCATGCCCCGTGTATCCCTCGTGTTCCCCCCACCCCCCGCTTATGCCCCGTGTCTCTCTCATGTTACCCCCCACCCCCCGCTCATGCACTGTGTCTCTATGCTGTTGCCCCCCGCTCATGCCTCGTGTCTCCCTGCTGTTGCCCCCCACCCCCGCTCATGCCCCGTGTCTCTCTCCTTTTGCCCCCCACCCCCCGGTCATGCTCCCTGTCTCCTTCGTGTTCCCCCCACCCCCCGCTCATGCCCCGTGTCTCCCTGCTGTTGCCCCCCCAACCCCCTGGTCAAGCCCCATGTCTCCCTGCTGTTGCCCCCCACCCCCCCACTCATGGCCCGTGTCTCCCTGCTGTTGCCCCCACCCCCTGCTCATGCCCAATGTCTCTCCCCTGTTACCCCACACCCCCCACTCATGCCCCGTGTCTCCCTGCTGTTGCCCCCCACCCCCCGGTCATGCCCCATGTCTCCCTGCTGTTGCCCCCCACCCCCTGCTCATGCCCAGTGTCTCCCTGCTGTTGCCCCCCACCCCCCGCTCATGCCCCATGTCTCTCTCCTGTTAACCCCCAACCCCCTCTCATGCCCCGTGTCTCCCTCGTGTTAGCCCCACCCCCCACTCATGCCCCGTGTCTCCCTGCTGTTG
The DNA here is from genome assembly GCF_040938575.1 of Ambystoma mexicanum. Taxonomy (NCBI): domain Eukaryota; kingdom Metazoa; phylum Chordata; class Amphibia; order Caudata; family Ambystomatidae; genus Ambystoma; species Ambystoma mexicanum. Next base: position 701,582,227 of record NC_090930.1, on the reverse strand, counting down.
CTCCCCACCCCCCGCTCATGCCCCGTGTCTCTCTCATGTTGCCTCCCACCCCCCGGTAATGCCCCGTGTCTCCCTACTGTTGCCCCCCAACCCCGCTCATGCCCCTTATCTCTCTCCTGTTACCCCCACCCCCCTCTCATGCCCCGTGTATCCCTCGTGTTCCCCCCACCCCCCGCTTATGCCCCGTGTCTCTCTCATGTTACCCCCCACCCCCCGCTCATGCACTGTGTCTCTATGCTGTTGCCCCCCGCTCATGCCTCGTGTCTCCCTGCTGTTGCCCCCCACCCCCGCTCATGCCCCGTGTCTCTCTCCTTTTGCCCCCCACCCCCCGGTCATGCTCCCTGTCTCCTTCGTGTTCCCCCCACCCCCCGCTCATGCCCCGTGTCTCCCTGCTGTTGCCCCCCCAACCCCCTGGTCAAGCCCCATGTCTCCCTGCTGTTGCCCCCCACCCCCCCACTCATGCCCCGTGTCTCCCTGCTGTTGCCCCCACCCCCTGCTCATGCCCAATGTCTCTCCCCTGTTACCCCACACCCCCCGCTCATGCCCCGTGTCTCCCTGCTGTTGCCCCCCACCCCCCGGTCATGCCCCATGTCTCCCTGCTGTTGCCCCCCACCCCCTGCTCATGCCCAGTGTCTCCCTGCTGTTGCCCCCCACCCCCCGCTCATGCCCCATGTCTCTCTCCTGTTAACCCCCAACCCCCTCTCATGCCCCGTGTCTCCCTCGTGTTAGCCCCACCCCCCACTCATCCCCGTGTCTCCCTGCTGTTGCTCCCCACCCCCGCTCATGCCCCGTGTCTCTCTCATGTTGCCTCCCACCCCCCGGTAATGCCCCGTGTCTCCCTACTGTTGCCCCCCACCCCCCGCTCATGCCCCTTATCTCTCTCCTGTTACCCCTACCGCCCAGTCATGCCCCGTGTCTCTCTCCTGTTACCCCCACCCCCCTCTCATGCCTGTGTCTCTCTCCAGTTGCCCCCCACCCCCGGCCATGCCCCGTGTCACCCTTCTGTTGCCCCCCACCCCCCGCTCATGCCCCGTGTCTCTCTCCTGTTACCCCCACCCCCCTCTCATGCCCCGTGTCTTTCTTCTGTTGCCCCCCTCCCCGCGGTCATGCCCCATGTCTCCCTGCTGTTGCCCCCCACCCCCCGCTCATGCCCCATGTCTCTCTCCTGTTACCCCCCACCCCCCGCTCATGCCCCGTGTCTCCCTCGTGTTCCCCCCACCCCTGCTCATGCCCCGTGTCTCCCTTCTGTTGCCCCCACCACCCGCTCATTCCTTGTGTCTCCCTGCTGTTGCCCCCACCCCCTGCTCATGCCCCTTGTCTCTCTCCTGTTGCCCTCCACCCCCGGTCATGCCCCATGTCTCCCTCGTGTTCCCCCACCCCCCACTCACATCCCGTGTCTCCCTGCTTTTTCCCCCCACCCCCACGGTCATGCCTCGTGTCAACCCCACCCCCCTCGCATGCCCCATGTCTCCCTACTGTTGCCCCCACCCCCCGCTCATACCCCGTGTCTCTCTCCTGTTGCCTCCCCCGCTCATGCCCCGTGTCTCCCTGCTGTTGCCCCTCAACCCCCGCTCATGGCCCGTGTCTCCCTGCTGTTGTCCCCACACCCCGCTCATGCCCGTGTCTCTCTCCTGTTACCCCCCACTCATGCCCCGTGTCTCTCCTGTTACCCCCCACTCATGCTCCGTATCTCTCTCCTGTTACCCCCCACCCCCTGTCATGCCTCGTGTCTCTCTCCTGTTACCGACACCCCCTCTCATGCCCTGTGTCTTTCTCCTGTTGCCCCCACCCCCACTCATGCCCCGTGTCTCCCTCTCCTGTTACCCCCCACCCCCCTCTCATGCCCCATGTCTCCCTGCTGTTGCCCCCCACCCTCCGCTCATCACCCCGTGTCTCCCTGCTGTTGCCCCCCACCCCCGCTCATGCCCCTTATCTCTCTCCTGTTACCCCCACCCCCCTCTCATGCCCCGTTTCTCTCTCCTGGTACCCCCCACCCCCCTCTCATGCCCTATGTCTCAATCCTTTTACCCCCCACCCCCTGCTCATGCCCAATGTCTCTCCCCTGTTACCCCCCACCCCCGCTCATGCCCCGTGTCTCCCTGCTGTTGCCCCCCACTCCCCAGTCATGCGCTGTGTCTCCCTGCTGTTGCCCCCCACCCCCCACTCATGCCCAGTGTCTCCCTGCTGTTGCCCCCCACCCCCGCTCATGCCCGTGTCTCTCTCCTGTTAACCCCCACCCCCCTCTCATGCCCCATGTCTCCCTCGTGTTCCAGCCACCCTCCGCTCATGCCCTGTGTCTCCCTGCTGTTGCCCCCCACCCCCTCTCATGCCCCGTGTCTCTCTCCTGTTACCCCCACACCCTCTCATGCCCCGTGCTCCCCCCTGTTGCCGCCTCCCCACGGTCATGCCCCGTGTCTCCCTGCTGTTGCTCCCCACCCCCGCTCATGCCCTGTGTCTCCCTCCTGTTGCCTCCCACCCACCGGTCATGCCCCGTGTCTCCCTACTGTTGCCCCCCACCCCCTGCTCATGCCCCTTATCTCTCTCCTGTTACCCCCCACCCCCAGTCATGCCCCGTGTCTCTCTCCTGTTACCCCCCACCCCCTCTCATGCCTGTGTCTCTCTCCTGTTGCCCCCCACCCCTCTCATGCCCCGTGTCTTTCTCCTGTTGCCCACCTCCCCGCGGTCATGCCCCGTGTCTCCCTGCTGTTGCCCCCCACCCCCCGCTCATGCCCCATGTCTCTCTCCTGTTACCCCCCACCTCCCGCTCATGCCCCGTGTTCCCCCCACCCCTGCTCATGCCCCGTGTCTCCCTGCTGTTGCCCCCACCACCCGCTCATGCCCAGTGTCTCCCTGCTGTTGTCCCCCACCCCCTGCTCATGCCCCGTGTCTCTTTCCTGTTGCCCTCCACCCCCGGTCATGCCCCATGTCTCCCTCGTGTTCCCCCCACCCCCGCTCACATCCCGTGTCTCCCTGCTTTTGCCCCCCACCCCCCGCTCATGCCCCATGTCTCTCTCCTGTTACCCCCCACCTCCCGCTCATGCCCCGTGTTCCCCCCACCCCGCTCATACCCCGTGTCTCCCTTCTGTTGCCCCCACCCCCGCTCATGCCCGTGTCTCTCTCCTGTTACCCCCCACCTCCCGCTCATGCCCCGTGTTCCCCCCACCCCCGCTCATACCCCGTGTCTCCCTGCTGTTGCCCCCACCCCCGCTCATGCCCGTGTCTCTCTCCTGTTACCCCCATCCCACGCTCATGCCCTGTATCTCTCTCCTTTTGCCCCCCCACTCATGCCCCATTTCTCTCTCCTGTTACACCCACGCCCTCTCATGCCCTGTGTCTTTCTCCTGTTACCCCCCACCTCACGCTCATGCCCCGTGTCTCTCTCCTGTTACCCCCATCCCCCGCTCATGCCCCGTGTTTCTCTCCTGTTACCCCTACCCTCCTCTCATGCCCTGTGTCTCCCTGCTGTTGCCCCCACCCTCCGCTCATGCCGTGTCTCCCTGCTGTTGCCCACCACCCCCCGCTCATGCCCTGTGTCTCTCTCCTGTTACCCCCCACCCCTTCTCATGCCCCGTGTCTCTCTCCTTTTACCCCCAACCCCCTCTCATGCCCCGTGTCTCTCTCCTGTTGCCCCCCACCCCCGGTCATGCCCTGTGTCTCCCTGCTGATGCCCCCCACCCCCTGCTCATGCAACATGTCTCTCCCCTGTTACCCCCCACCCCCGCTCATGCCCCGTGTCTCCCTGCTGTTGCCCCCCACCCCCCGGTCATGCTCTGTGTCTCCCTGCTGTTGCCCCCACCCCCGCTCATGCCCAGTGTCTCCCTGCTGTTGCCCCCCACCACCCGCTCATGCCCTGTGTCTCTCTCCTGTTACCCCCCACCCCCTCTCATGCCCCGTGTCTCCCTTGTGTTCACCCCACCCCCCTTCTCATGCCCCATGTCTCCCTGCTGTTGCCCCCCATCCCCCTCTCATGCCCCGTGTCTCTCTCCTGTTACCCCTCACCCCCCTCTCATGCCCGTGTCTCTCTCCTGTTGCCCCCCTCCCCCCAGTCATGCCCCGTGTCTCCTTTCTGTTGCCCCCCACCCCCTCTCATGCCCCGTGTCTTTCTCCTGTTGCCCACCTCCCCGCGGTCATGCCCCGTGTCTCCCTGCTGTTGCCCCCACCACCCGCTCATGCCCAGTATCTCCCTGCTGTTGCCCCCCACCCCCTGCTCATGCCCCGTGTCTCTTTCCTGTTGCCCTCCACCCCGGTCATGCCCCATGTCTCCCTCATGTTCCCCCCACCCCCGCTCACATCCCGTGTCTCCCTGCTTTTGCCCCCCACCCCCCGGTCATGCCTCGTGTCAACCCCACCCCCCACTCATGCCCCATGTCTCCCTACTGTTGCCCCGACCCCCCACTCATGTCCTGTGTCTCTCTCCTGTTACCCCCACCCCCCGCTCATACCCCGTGTCTCTCTCCTGTTGCCTCCCCCGCTCATGCCCCGTGTCTCCCTGCTGTTGCCCCTCAACCCCCGCTCATGACCCATGTCTCCCTGCTGTTGTCCCCACACCCCGCTCATGCCCGTGTCTCTCTCCTTTTACCCCCCACTCATTCCCCGTGTCTCTCTCCTGTTACCCCCCACTCATGCCCCGTGTCTCTCTCCTGTTACCCCCACCCCCTCTCATGCCCAGTGTCTCTCTCCTGTTACCGACACCCCCCTCTCATGCCCCGTGTCTTTCTATTGTTGCCCCCACCCACCACTCATGCCCCGTGTCTCTCTCTCCTGTTACCCCCCACCCCCCTCTCATGCCCCGTGTCTCCCTGCTGTTGCCCCCCACCCTCCGCTCATCACCCCGTGTCTCCCTGCTGTTGCCCCCTACCCCCCGCTCATGCCCTGGGTCTCTCTCCTGGTACCCCCCCACCCCCCTCTCATGCCCTGTGTCTCAATCCTTTTACCCCCCACCCCCTGCTCATGCCCAATGTCTCTCCCCTGTTACCCCCCATTCCCGCTCATGCCCCGTGTCTCCCTGCTGTTGCCCCCCACTCCCCAGTCATGCCCCGTGTCTCCCTGCTGTTGCTCCCCACCCCCCACTCATGCCCAGTGTTTCCCTGCTGTTGCCCCCCACCCCCGCTCATGCCCGTGTCTCTCTCCTGTTAACCCCCACCCCCCTCTCATGCCCCGTGCTCCCCCTGTTGCCCCCTCCCCGCCTTCATGCCCCGTGTCTCCCTGCTGTTGCTCCCCACCCCCCGATCATGCCCTGTGTCTCCCTCCTGTTGCCTCCCACCCCCCGGTCATGCCCCGTGTCTCCCTACTGTTGCCCCCCACCCCCAGTCATGCCCCGTGTCTCTTTCCTGTTACCCCCCACCCCCTCTCATACCTGTGTCTCTCTCCTGTTGCCCCCCACCCCCTGGTCATGCCCCGTGTCACCCTTCTGTTGCCCCCCACCCCCTGGTCATGCCCCGTGTCTTCCTGCTGTTGCCCCCCACCCCCCGCTCATGCCCTGTGTCTCTCTCCTGTTACCCCCACCCCCCTCTCATGCCCCGTGTATCCCTCGTGTTCCCCCCACCCCCCGCTTATGCCCTGTGTCTCTCTCATGTTACCCCCCAACCCCCGCTCATGCACTGTGTCTCCCTGCTGTTGCCCCCCGCTCATGCCCCGTGTCTCCCTGCTGTTTCCCCCCACCCCCTTTCATGCCCCGTGTCTCTCTCCTTTTGCCCCCCACCCCCCGGTCATGCTCCCTGTCTCCTTCGTGTTCCTCCCACCCCCCGCTCATGCCCCGTGTCTCCCTGCTGTTGCCCCCCCGACCCCCTGGTCATGCCCCGTGTCTCCCTCGTGTTCCCCCACCCCCCTCTCATGCCCCGTGTCTCCCTGCTGTTGCCCCCCACACCCCGCTCATGCCCGTGTCTCTCTCCTGTTACCCCATCCCCCGCTCATGCCCCGTATCTCTCTCCTTTTGCCCCCCACTCATGCCACGTTTCTCTCCCCTGTTGCACCCACGCCCTCTCATGCCCCGTGTCTTTCTCCTGTTACCCCCCACCCCACGCTCATGCCCCGTGTCTCTCTCCTGTTACCCCCATCCCCCGCTCATGCCCCGTGTTTCTCTCCTGTTACCCCACCCTCCTCTCATGCCCTGTGTCTCCCTGCTGTTGCCCCCTCCCTCCGTTCATGCCGTGTCTCCCTGCTGTTGCCCCCCACCCCCCGCTCATGCCCTGTGTCTCTCTCCTGTTACCCGCCGCCCCTTCTCATGCCCCGTGTCTCTCTCCTTTTACCCCCAACCCCCTCTCATGCCCCCTGTCTCTCTCCTGTTGCCCCCCACCCCCCGGTCATGCCCTGTGTCTCCCTGCTGTTGCCCCCCACCCCCTGCTCATGCCACATGTCTCTCCCCTGTTACCCCCCACCCCCCGCTCATGCCCCGTGTCTCCCTGCTGTTGCCCCCCACCCCCGGTCATGCCCTGTGTCTCCCTGCTGTTGCCCCCCACCCCCCACTCATGCCCAGTGTCTCCCTGCTGTTGCCCCCCACCCCCCGCTCATGCCCTTTGTCTCTCTCCTGTTACTCCCCACCCATTCTGATGCCCCGTGTCTCTCTCCTTTTACCCCCAACCCCCTCTCATGCCCCGTGTCTCTCTCCTGTTGCCTCCCACCCCCGGTCATGGCCCGTGTCTCCCTGCTGTTGCCCCCCACCCCCGGTCATGCCCTGTGTCTCCCTGCTGTTGCCCCCCACCCCCCGCTCATGCCCAGTGTCTCCGTGCTGTTGCCCCCCACCCCCCTCTCATGCCCCCTGTCTCTCTCCTGTTACCCCACACCCCCCTCTCATGCCCGTGTTTCTCTCCTGTTGCCCCGCTCCCCCCAGTCATGCCCCGTGTCTCCCTGCTGTTGCCCCCCACCCCCTCTCATGCCCCATGTCTCCCTCTAGGTTACCCCCACCCCCCCTGCTCATGCCCCGTGTCTTCCTGCTGTTGCCCCCCACCACCTGCTCATGCCCTGTGTCCCTCTCTCCTGTTACCCCCCAACCCCTCTCATGCCCTGTGTCTCCCTCATGTTCCCCCTACACCCTCTCATGCCCCGTGTCTCCCTCATGTTCCCCCCACCCCCTGGTCATGCCCCGTGTCTCCCTGCTGTTGCCCCGCACCCCCTGCTCATGCCCAATGTCTCACCCCTGTTACCCCCAACACCCTGCTCATGCCCCGTGTCTCCCTTGCTGTTGCCCCTCACCCCCGGTCATGCCCCATGTCTCCCTGCTGTTGCCCCCATCCCCCGCACATGCCCTGTGTCTCTCTCCTGTTACCTCCCCTCCTCTCATGCCCCGTGTCTCCCTGCTGTTGCCCCCCACCCCCTGCTCATGCCCCGTGTCTCCCTCCTGTTGCCACCCATCCCCCGCATATGCCCCTTGTCTCTCTCCTGTTACCCCCCACCCCCGCTCATGCCCCGCGTCTCCCTCATGTTCCCCCACCTCCCGCTCATGCCCTTGTCTCCATGTTGTTGCCCCCGTCCCCCGCTCAAGCCCTGTGTCTCCCTCGTGTTCCCCCACCTCCCGATCATGCCCCGTGTCTCCCTTCTGTTGCCCCCCACGCCCGCTCATGCCCCGTGTCTCTCTACTGTTACCCCCACCCCCCGCTCATGCCCCATGTGTCCCTGCTTTTGCCCCCCACCACCCGCTCATGCCCTGTGTCTCTCTCCTGTTGCCCCCCATCTCCCGGTCATGCCCCGTGTTTCCCTCTTGTTCCCCCCACCCCCCGCTCTTGCCCATTGTCCCCTGCTCTTGCCCCCCACCCCCTGCTCATGCCCCGTGTCTCTCTCCTGTTACCCCCACCCCCCTGCTCATGCCCCATGTCTCTCTCCTGTTACCCCCCACCCCCTCTCATGCCCTGTGTCTCTCTCCTGTTGCCACCCACCGCCCGGTCATGCCCTGTGTCTCCCTGCTGTTGCCCCCACCCCCCGTTCATGCCCCGTGTCTCTCTCCTATTACCCCCCAGCACCCTCTCATGCCCAGTGTCCCCTCTCCTGTTGCCCCCCACCCCCTGGTCATGCCCCATGTTGCCCTTCTGTTGCCCACCACCCACCGGTCATGCCCCGTGTCTCCCTGCTGTTGCCCCCCCACCCCCAGCTCATGCCCTGTGTCTCTCTCCTGTTACTCCCTACCCCCCGCTCATGCCCCGTGTCACCCTCATGTTCCCCCCACCCCCCGCTCATGCCCCGTGTTTCCCTGCTGTTGCCCCGTCCCCTGCTCATGCCCTGTGTCTCCCTCGTGTTACTCCCACCCCCTGCTCATGCCCCGTGTCTCCCTCCTGTTGCCCCCCACCCCTGCTCATGCCCCGTGTCTCTCTCCTGTTACCCCCACCCTCCGTTCATGCCCCGTGTCTCCCTGCTGTTGCTCCCCACATCCCGGTCATGCCCCGTGTCTCCCTCTTCTTCCCCCCACCCCCTGCTCTTGCCCCGTGTCTCCCTGCTCTTGCCCCCCTCATCCCCTCATGCCCCGTGTCTCTCTCCTGTTGCCCCCACCCCCCTCTCATGCCCCGTGTCTCTCTCCTGTTACCCCCCACCCCCCTCTCATGCCCCCTGTCTCCCTGCTGTTGCCCCCCACCCTCCGCTCATCACCCCATGTCTCCCTGCTGTTGCCCCCCACCCCCCACTCATGTCCCGTGTCTCTCTCCTGTTACCCCACACCCCCTCTCATGCCCCATGTCTCCCTGCTGTTGCCCCCCACCCTCCGCTCATCACCACGTGTCTCCCTGCTGTTGCCCCCCACCCCCCGCTCATGCCCTGTGTCTCTCTCCTGTTACCCCCCACCCCCTTCTCATGCCCCGTGTCTCTCTCCTGTTACCCCCCACCCCCCTCTCATGCCCCATGTCTCAATCCTTTTACGCCCCCACCCCCTTCTCATGCCCCGTGTCTCTCTCCTGTTGCCCCCCACCCCCCGGTCATGCCCCGTGTCTCCCTGCTGTTGCCCCCCACCCCCTGCTCATGCCCAATGTCTCTCCCCTTTTACCCCACACCCCCCGTTCATGCCCTGTGTCTCCCTGCTGTTGCCCCCCACCCCCTGGTCATGCCCCATGTCTCCCTGCTGTTGCCCCCCACGCCCCGCTGATGCCCAGTGTCTCCGTGCTGTTGCCCTCCACCCCCCGCTCATGCCCCGTGTCTCTCTCCTCTTAACTCCCAACCCCCTCTCATGCCCCGTGTCTCCCCGTATTAGCCCCACACCCCGCTCATGCCCCGTGTCTCCCTGCTGTTGCCCTCCCACCCCCCTCTCATGCCCCGTGTCTCTCTCCTGTTAACCCCCACTCCCTCTCATGTCCCGTGTCTCTCTCCTGTTGCCCCCCTCCACGCGGTCATGCCCCGTGTCTCCCTGCTGTTGCTCCCCACTCCCGCTCATGCCCCGTGTCTCTTTCCTGTTGCCTCCCACCCCCCGGTCATGCCCCGTGTCTCCCTACTGTTGCCCCCTCGCCCCCTGCTCATGCCCCTTATCTCTCTCCTGTTACCCCCACTGCCCAGTCATGCCCCGTGTCTCTCTCCTGTTACCCCCACCCCCCTCTCATGCCGTGTCTCTCTCCAGTTGCCCCCCACCCCCGGCCATGCCCCGTGTCACCCTTCTGTTGCCCCCCACCCCCTGGTCATGCTTCGTGTCTCCCTGCTGTTGACCCCCACCCCCCGCTCATGCCCCGTGTCTCTCTCCTGTTACCCCCACCCCTCTCTCATGCCCCGTGTCTTTCTCCTGTTGCCCCCCTCCCCGCGGTCATACCCCGTGTCTCCCTGCTGTTGCCCCCCACCCCCTGCCCCATGTCTCTCTCCTGTTACCCCCCACCCCTGCTTATGCCCCGTGTCTCCCTCGTGTTCCCCCCACCCCTGTTCATGCCCCGTGTCTCCCTGCTGTTGCCCCACCACCCGCTCATGCCCCGTGTCTCCCTGATGTTGCCCCCCACCCCCTGCTCATGCCCCATGTCTCTCTCCTGTTGCCATCCACCCCCAGTCATGCCCCATGTCTCCCTCGTGTTCCCCCACCCCCTGCTCATGTCCCGTGTCTCCCTGGCTTTTGCCCCCTACTCCCCCGGTCATGCCTCGTGTCAACCCCACCCCCCTCTCATGCCCCATGTCTCCCTACTGTTGCCCCCACCCCCCGCTCATGCCCTGTGTCTCTCTCCTGTTACCCCCCACCCCCTGCTCATACCCCGTGTCTCTCTCCTGTTGCCTCCCCCGCTCATGCCCCGTGTCTCCCTGCTGTTGCCCCTCAACCCCGCTCATGTCCTCTGTCTCCCGGCTGTTGTCCCCACACCCCCGCTCATGCCCGTGTCTCTCTCCTGTTACCCCCCACTCATGCCCCGTGTCTCTCTCCTGTTACCCCCGCTCATGCCCCGTGTCTCTCTCCTGTTACCACCACCCCCTCTCATGCCCCGTGTCTCTCTCCTGTTACTGCCACCCTCCTCTCATGCCCTGTGTCTTTCTCCTGTTGCCCCCACATCCCGCTCATGCCCTGTGTCTCTCTCCTGTTACCCTCCAACCCCCTCTCATGCCCTGTGTCTCCCTGCTGTTGCCCCCACCCTCCGCTCATCACCCCGTGTCTCCCTGCTGTTGTCCCCACACCCCGCTCATGCCCGTGTCTCTCTCCTGTTACCCCCCACTCATGCCCGTGTCTCTCTCCTGTTGCCCCCACTCATGCCCCGTGTCTCTCTCCTGTACTGCCACGGCCCCTCTCATGCCCCGTGTCTTTCTCCTGTTGCCCCCACCCCCGCTCATGCCCTGTGTCTCTCTCCTGTTACCCCCAACCCCTCTCATGCCCCATGTCTCCCTGCTGTTGCCCCCCACCCTCCGCTCATCACCCGTGTCTCCCTGCTGTTGCCCCCCACCCTCCGCTCATGCCCCTTGTCTCTCTCCTGTTACCCCCCACCCCCCTTCTCCATGCCCCATGTCTCTCAATCCTTTACCCCCCTCTCATGCCCCGTGTCTCACTCCTGTTGCCCCCAAGCCCCTGGTCATGCCCAGTGTCTCCCTGCTGTGGCCCCCACCCCCTGCTCATGCCCAATGTCTCTCCCCTGTACCCCCCACCCCCGCTCATGCCCCGTGTCTCCCTGCTGTTCCCCCCTCTACCGGTCATGCCCCATGTCTCCCTGCTGTTGCCCCCCACCCCCACTCATGCCCAGTGTCTCCCTGCTGTTGCCCCCCACGCCCCGCTCATGCCCTGTGTCTCTCTCCTGTTACCCGCCACCCCTTCTCATGCCCCGTGTCTCTCTCCTTTTACCCCCAACCCCCTCTCATGCCCCGTGTCTCTCTCCTGTTGCCCCCACCCACCGGTCATGCCCCGTGTCTCCCTGCTGTTGCCCCCCACCCCCTGCTCATGCCACATGTCTCTCCCCTGTTACCCCCACCCCCCGCTCATGCCCCGTGTCTCCCTGCTGTTGCCCCCCACCCCTGGTCATGCCCTGTGTCTCCCTGCTGTTGCCCCCCACCCCCCACTCATGCCAAGTGTCTCCCTGCTGTTGCCCCCCACCCCCCGCTCATGCCCTTTGTCTCTCTCCTGTTACCCCCCACCCCTTCTGATGCCCCGTGTCTCTCTCCTTTACCCCCGACCCCCTCTCATGCCCCCTGTCTCTCTCCTGTTGCCTCCCACCCCCGGTCATGGCCCTTGTCTCCCTGCTGTTGCCCCCCACCCCCGGTCATGCCCTGTGTCTCCCTGCTGTTGCCCCCCACCCCCCGCTCATGCCCAGTGTCTCCCTGCTGTTGCCCCCACCACCCGCTCATGCCTGTGTCTCTCTCCTGTTACCCCCCACCCCCCTCTCATGCCCCATGTCTCCCTTGTGTTCCCCCACCCCCCTCTCATGCCCCATGTCTCCCTGCTGTTGCCCCCCACCCCCCTCTCATGCCCCGTGTCTCTCTCCTGTTACCCCCCACCCCCCTCTCATGCCCGTGTCTCTCTCCTGTTGCCCCCCTCCCCCCAGTCATGCCTGTGTCCTCCCTGCTGTTGCCCCCACCCCCTCTCATGCCCCATGTCCCCCTCTAGGTACCCCCACCCCCCTGCTCATGCCCGTGTCTTCCTGCTGTTGCCCCCCACCACCTGCTCATGCCCTGTGTCCCTCTCTCCTGTTACCCGCAACCCCTCTCATGCCCTGTGTCTCCCTCATGTTCCCGCTACACCCTCTCATGCCCCGTGTCTCCCTCATTTTCCCCCCACCCCCGGGTCATGCCCGTGTCTCCCTGCTGTTGCCCCGCACCCCCTGCTCATGCCCAATGTCTCAACCCCTGTTACCCCACACCCTGCTCATGCCCCGTGTCTTCCCTTGCTGTTGCCCCTCACCCCGGTCATGCCCCATGTCTCCCTGCTGTTGCCCATCCCCCGCTCATGCCCTGTGTCTCTCTCCTGTTACCTCCCCCTCTCATGCCCCCGTGTCTCCCTGCTGTTGCCCCCCACCCCTGCTCATGCCCCGTGTCTCCCTCCTGTTGCCACCCATCCCCGCTCATGCCCCTTGTCTCTCTCCTGTTACCCCCACCCCCGCTCATGCCCCGCGTCACCCTCGTGTTCCCCCACCTCCCGCTCTTGCCCTTGTCTCCCTGTTGTTGCCCCCGTCCCCGCTCAAGCCCTGTGTCTCCCTCGTGTTCCCCACGCCCCGATCATGCCCCGTGTCTCCCCTTCTGTTGCCCCCCACGCCCGCTCATGCCCCGTGTCTCTCTCCTGTTACCCCCACCCCCCGCTCATGCCCCATGTGTCCCTGCTTTTTGCCCCCCACCACACGCTCATGCCCTGTGTCTCTCTCCTGTTGCCCCCATCTCCCGGTCATGCCCTGTGTCTCCCTCTTGTTCCCCCCACCCCCCGCTCTTGCCCCGTGTCCCCTGCTCTTGCCCCCCACCCCCTGCTCATGCCCGTGTCTCTCTCCTGTTACCCCCCACCCCCCTGCTCATGCCCCATGTCTCTCTCCTGTTACCCCCCACCCCCTCTCATGCCCAGTGTCTCCCTGCTGTTGCCCCCACCCCCCGCTCATGCCCTTTGTCTCTCTCCTGTTACCCCCCACCCCTTCTGATGCCCCGTGTCTCTCTCCTTTTACCCCCGACCCCCCTCTCCATGCCGCGTGTCTCTCTCCCTGGTTGCCTCCCCCACCCCCGGTCATGGCCCTTGTCTCCCTGCTGTTGCCCCCCACCCCTGGTCGTGCCCC